>NW_028182178.1:1200000-2400000 GCF_964271855.1 Acomys minous
TAGAAACAGTGTATTTGCTGGGAGAAAAGTGCATTACTGTGAGCTTTCACCATTCAGCAATTACATGTGTAGAAGCACAGCGCTAGCAGAAACTAACGTTTCTCGACGTTTTCTAACTCAGGGAACAAGTTGCACTCTTCTGAGATGCATTTGGGCAACTTTGTCAGAAATGAGTTTTTTGCCTAAGGAGACATGCCTATTTGCGCAGTAGTACAGATTCTGAGTATGTAACTGGGCTTGATGAAATCAGCATTTCTCTTGCTTCCCTATGCGTAGGGAAGCTCAGTTTTAGTCACAGTAGCTCCCACAAGTGTCTCCTCAGTGTGTTCCCATTTCCTTAGAAACAGTGTATTTGCTGGGAGAAAAGTGCATTACTGTGCGCTTTCACCGTTCGGCTAATACATGTGTAGAAGCACAACGCTAGCAGAAACGACCGTTTCTCGACGTTTTCTAACTCAGGGAACAAGTTGCACACTTCTGAGATGCATTTGGGCAACTTTGTCAGAAATGAGTTTTTTGCCTACAGAGACATGCCTATTTGCGCAGTAGTACAGATTCTGAGTATGTAACTGGGCTTGATGAAATCAGCATTTCTCTTGCTTCCCTGTGCATAGGGAAGCTCAGTTTTAGTCACAGTAGCTCCCACAAGTGTCTCCTCAGTGTGTTCCCATTTCCTTAGAAACAGTGTATTTGCTGGGAGAAAAGTGCATTACTGTGAGCTTTCACCATTCAGCAAGTACATGTGTAGAAGCACAGCGATAGCAGAAACTAACGTTTCTCGACGTTTTCTAACTCAGGGAACAAGTTGCACTCTTCTGAGATGCATTTGGGCAACTTTGTCAGAAATGAGTTTTTTGCCTAAGGAGACATGCCTATTTGCGCAGTAGTACAGATTCTGAGTATGTAACTGGGCTTGATGAAATCAGCATTTCTCTTGCTTCCCTGTGCGTAGGGAAGCTCAGTTTTAGTCACAGTAGCTCCCACAAGTGTCTCCTCAGTGTGTTCCCATTTCCTTAGAAACAGTGTATTTGCTGGGAGAAAAGTGCATTACTGTGCGCTTTCACCGTTCAGCAAATACATGTGTAGAAGCACAGCGCTAGCAGAAACGACCGTTTCTCGACGTTTTCTAACTCAGGGAACAAGTTGCACACTTCTGAGATGCATTTGGGCAACTTTGTCAGAAATGAGTTTTTTGCCTACAGAGACATGCCTATTTGCGCAGTAGTACAGATTCTGAGTATGTACCTGGGCCTGATGAAATCAGCATTTCTCCTGCTTCCCTGTGCGTAGGGAAGCTCAGTTTTAGTCACAGTAGCTCCCACAAGTGTCTCCTCAGTGTGTTCCCATTTCCTTAGAAACAGTGTATTTGCTGGGAGAAAAGTGCATTACTGTGCGCTTTCACCGTTCAGCAAATACATGTGTAGAAGCACAGCGCTAGCAGAAACGAACGTTTCTCGACGTTTTCTAACTCAGGGAACAAGTTGCACACTTCTGAGATGCATTTGGGCAACTTTGTGAGAAATGAGTTTTTTGCCTACAGAGACATGCCTATTTGCGCAGTAGTACAGATTCTGAGTATGTAACTCGGTTTGAAGAAATCAGCATTTCTCTTGCTTCCCTGTGCGTAGGGAAGCTCAGTTTTAGTCACAGTAGCTCCCACAAGTGTCTCCTCAGTGTGTTCCCATTTCCTTAGAAACAGTGTATTTGCTGGGAGAAAAGTGCATTACTGTGCGCTTTCACCGTTCAGCAAATACATGTGTAGAAGCACAGCGCTAGCAGAAACGAACGTTTCTCGACGTTTTCTAACTCAGGGAACAAGTTGCACACTTCTGAGATGCATTTGGGCAACTTTGTCAGAAATGAGTTTTTTGCCTACAGAGACATGCCTATTTGCGCAGTAGTACAGATTCTGAGTATGTAACTGGGCTTGATGAAATCAGCATTTCTCTTGCTTCCCTGTGTGTAGGGAAGCTCAGTTTTAGTCACAGTAGCTCCCACAAGTGTCTCCTCAGTGTGTTCCCATTTCCTTAGAAACAGTGTATTTGCTGGGAGAAAAGTGCATTACTGTGCGCTTTCACCGTTCAGCAAATACATGTGTAGAAGCACAGCGCTAGCAGAAACGACCGTTTCTCGACGTTTTCAAACTCAGGGAACAAGTTGCACACTTCTGAGATGCATTTGGGCAACTTTGTCAGAAATGAGTTTTTTGCCTACAGAGACATGCCTATTTGCGCAGTAGTACAGATTCTGAGTATGTAACTGGGCTTGATGAAATCAGCATTTCTCTTGCTTCCCTGTGCGTAGGGAAGCTCAGTTTTAGTCACAGTAGCTCCCACAAGTGTCTCCTCAGTGTGTTCCCATTTCTTTAGGAACAGTGTATTTGCTGGGAGAAAAGTGCATTACTGTGTGCTTTCACCGTTCAGCAAATACATGTGTAGAAGCCCAGCGCTAGCTGAAACGAACGTTTCTCGACGTTTTCTAACTCAGGGAACAAGTGGCACACTTCTGAGATGCATTTGGGCAACTTTGTCAGAAATGAGTTTTTTGCCTACAGAGACATGCCTATATTCGCAGTAGTACAGATTCTGAGTATGTAACTGGGCTTCATGAAATCAGCATTTCTCTTGCTTCCCTGTGCGTAGGGGAGCTCAGTCTTAGTCGCAGTAGCTCCCACAAGTGTCTCCTCAGTGTGTTCCCATTTCCTTAGAAACAGTGTATTTGCTGGGAGAAAAGTGCATTACTGTGCGCTTTCACCGTTCAGCAAATACATGTGTAGAAGCACAGCGCTAGCGGAAACGAATGTTTCTCGACGTTTTCTAACTCAGGGAACAAGTTACACACTTCTGAGATGCATTTGGGCAACTTTGTCAGAAATGAGTTTTTTGCCTACAGAGACATGCCTATTTGCGCAGTAGTACAGATTCTGAGTATGTAACTGGGCTTGATGAAATCAGCATTTCTCTTGCTTCCCTGTGCATAGGGAAGCTCAGTTTTAGTCACAGTAGCTCCCACAAGTGTCTCCTCAGTGTGTTACCATTTCCTTAGAAACAGTGTATTTGCTGGGAGAAAAGTGCATTACTGTGCGCTTTCACCGTTCAGCAAATACATGTGTAGAAGCACAGCGCTAGCAGAAACGACCGTTTCTCGACGTTTTCTAACTCAGGGAACAAGTTGCACACTTCTGAGATGCATTTGGGCAACTTTGTCAGAAATGAGTTTTTTGCCTACAGAGACATGCCTATTTGCGCAGTAGTACAGATTCTGAGTATGTAACTGGGCTTGATGAAATCAGCATTTCTCTTGCTTCCCTGTGCGTAGGGAAGCTCAGTTTTAGTCACAGTAGCTCCCACAAGTGTCTCCTCAGTGTGTTCCCATTTCCTTAGAAACAGTGTATTTGCTGGGAGAAAAGTGCATTACTGTGCGCTTTCACCGTTCAGCAAATACATGTGTAGAAGCACAGCGCTAGCAGAAACGACCGTTTCTCGACGTTTTCTATCTCAGGGAACAAGTTGCACACTTCTGAGATGCATTTGGGCAACTTTGTCCGAAATGAGTTTTTTGCCTAGAGAGACATGCCTATTTGCGCAGTAGTACAGATTCTGAGTATGTAACTGGGCTTGATGAAATCAGCATTTCTCTTGCTTCCCTGTGCGTAGGGAAGCTCAGTTTTAGTCACAGTAGCTCCCACAAGTGTCTCCTCAGTGTGTTCCCATTTCCTTAGGAACAGTGTATTTGCTGGGAGAAAAGTGCATTACTGTGCGCTTTCACCGTTCAGCAAATACATGTGTAGAAGCACAGCGCTAGCAGAAACGACCGTTTCTCGACGTTTTCAAACTCAGGGAACAAGTTGCACACTTCTGAGATGCATTTGGGCAACTTTGTCAGAAATGAGTTTTTTGCCTACAGAGACATGCCTATTTGCGCAGTAGTACAGATTCTGAGTATGTAACTGGGCTTGATGAAATCAGCATTTCTCTTGCTTCCCTGTGCGTAGGGAAGCTCAGTTTTAGTCACAGTAGCTCCCACAAGTGTCTCCTCAGTGTGTTCCCATTTCTTTAGGAACAGTGTATTTGCTGGGAGAAAAGTGCATTACTGTGTGCTTTCACCGTTCAGCAAATACATGTGTAGAAGCCCAGCGCTAGCTGAAACGAACGTTTCTCGACGTTTTCTAACTCAGGGAACAAGTGGCACACTTCTGAGATGCATTTGGGCAACTTTGTCAGAAAGGAGTTTTTTGCCTACAGAGACATGCCTATATTCGCAGTAGTACAGATTCTGAGTATGTAACTGGGCTTCATGAAATCAGCATTTCTCTTGCTTCCCTGTGCGTAGGGGAGCTCAGTCTTAGTCGCAGTAGCTCCCACAAGTGTCTCCTCAGTGTGTTCCCATTTCCTTAGAAACAGTGTATTTGCTGGGAGAAAAGTGCATTACTGTGCACTTTCACCGTTCAGCAAATACATGTGTAGAAGCACAGCGCTAGCGGAAACGAATGTTTCTCGACGTTTTCTAACTCAGGGAACAAGTTACACACTTCTAAGATGAATTTGGGCAACTTTGTCAGAAATGAGTTTTTTGCCTACAGAGACATGCCTATTTGCGCAGTAGTACAGATTCTGAGTATGTAACTGGGCTTGATGAAATCAGCATTTCTCTTGCTTCCCTGTGCATAGAGAAGCTCAGTTTTAGTCACAGTAGCTCCCACAAGTGTCTCCTCAGTGTGTTACCATTTCCTTAGAAACAGTGTATTTGCTGGGAGAAAAGTGCATTACTGTGCGCTTTCACCGTTCAGCAAATACATGTGTAGAAGCACAGCGCTAGCAGAAACGACCGTTTCTCGACGTTTTCTAACTCAGGGAACAAGTTGCACACTTCTGAGATGCATTTGGGCAACTTTGTCAGAAATGAGTTTTTTGCCTACAGAGACATGCCTATTTGCGCAGTAGTACAGATTCTGAGTATGTAACTGGGCTTGATGAAATCAGCATTTCTCTTGCTTCCCTGTGCGTAGGGAAGCTCAGTTTTAGTCACAGTAGCTCCCACAAGTGTCTCCTCAGTGTGTTCCCATTTCCTTAGAAACAGTGTATTTGCTGGGAGAAAAGTGCATTACTGTGCGCTTTCACCGTTCAGCAAATACATGTGTAGAAGCACAGCGCTAGCAGAAACGACCGTTTCTCGACGTTTTCTATCTCAGGGAACAAGTTGCACACTTCTGAGATGCATTTGGGCAACTTTGTCCGAAATGAGTTTTTTGCCTACAGAGACATGCCTATTTGCGCAGTAGTACAGATTCTGAGTATGTAACTGGGCTTGATGAAATCAGCATTTCTCTTGCTTCCCTGTGCGTAGGGAAGCTCAGTTTTAGTCACAGTCTCTCCCACAAGTGTCTCCTCAGTGTGTTCCCATTTCCTTAGAAACAGTGTATTTGCTGGGAGAAAAGTGCGTTACTGTGCGCTTTCACCGTTCAGCAAATACATGTGTAGAAGCACAGCGCTAGCAGAAACGAACGTTTCTCGACGTTTTCTAACTCAGGGAACAAGTTGCACACTTCTGAGATGCATTTGGGCAACTTTGTCAGAAATGAGTTTTTTGCCTACAGAGACATGCCTATTTGCGCAGTAGTACAGATTCTGAGTATGTACCTGGGCTTGATGAAATCAGCATTTCTCCTGCTTCCTTGTGCGTAGGGAAGCTCAGTTTTAGTCACAGTAGCTCCCACAAGTGTCTCCTCAGTGTGTTCCCATTTCCTTAGAAACAGTGTATTTGCTGGGAGAAAAGTGCATTACTGTGCGCTTTCACCGTTCAGCAAATACATGTGTAGAAGCACAGCGCTAGCAGAAACGAACGTTTCTTGACGTTTTCTAACTCAGGGAACAAGTTGCACACTTCTGAGATGCATTTGGGCAACTTTGTGAGAAATCAGTTTTTTGCCTACAGAGACATGCCTATTTGCGCAGTAGTACAGATTCTGAGTATGTAACTCGGTTTGATGAAATCAGCATTTCTCTTGCTTCCCTGTGCGTAGGGAAGCTCAGTTTTAGTCACAGTAGCTCCCACAAGTGTCTCCTCAGTGTGTTCCCATTTCCTTAGGAACAGTGTATTTGCTGGGAGAAAAGTGCATTACTGTGCGCTTTCACCGTTCAGCAAATACATGTGAAGAAGCACAGCGCTAGCAGAAACGACCGTTTCTCGACGTTTTCTAACTCAGGGAACAAGTTGCAAACTTCTGAGATGCATTTGGGCAACTTTGTCAGAAATGAGTTTTTTGCCTACAGAGACATGCCTATTTGCGCAGTAGTACAGATTCTGAGTATGTAACTGGGCTTGATGAAATCAGCATTTCTCTTGCTTCCATGTGTGTAGGGAAGCTCAGTTTTAGTCACAGTAGCTCCCACAAGTGTCTCCTCAGTGTGTTCCCATTTCCTTAGAAACAGTGTATTTGCTGGGAGAAAAGTGCATTACTGTGCGCTTTCACCGTTCAGCAAATACATGTGTAGAAGCACAGCGCTAGCAGAAACGACCGTTTCTCGACGTTTTCTAACTCAGGGAACAAGTTGCACACTTCTGAGATGCATTTGGGCAACTTTGTCAGAAATGAGTTTTTTGCCTACAGAGACATGCCTATTTGCGCAGTAGTACAGATTCTGAGTATGTAACTGGGCTTGATGAAATCAGCATTTCTCTTGCTTCCCTGTGCGTAGGGAAGTTCAGTTTTAGTCACAGTAGCTCCCACAAGTGTCTCCTCAGTGTGTTCCCATTTCCTTAGAAACAGTGTATTTGCTGGGAGAAAAGTGCATTACTGTGCGCTTTCACCGTTCAGCAAATACATGTGTAGAAGCACAGCGCTAGCAGAAACGACCGTTTCTCGACGTTTTCAAACTCAGGGAACAAGTTGCACACTTCTGAGATGCATTTGGGCAACTTTGTCAGAAATGAGTTTTTTGCCTACAGAGACATGCCTATTTGCGCAGTAGTACAGATTCTGAGTATGTAACCGGGCTTGATGAAATCAGCATTTCTCTTGCTTCCCTGTGCGTAGGGAAGCTAAGTTTTAGTCACAGTAGCTCCCACAAGTGTCTCCTCAGTGTGTTCCCATTTCCTTAGGAACAGTGTATTTGCTGGGAGAAAAGGGCATTACTGTGTGCTTTCACCGTTCAGCAAATACATGTGTAGAAGCACAGCGCTAGCTGAAACGAACGTTTCTCGACGTTTTCTAACTCAGGGAACAAGTGGCACACTTCTGAGATGCATTTGGGCAACTTTGTCAGAAATGAGTTTTTTGCCTACAGAGACATGCCTATTTGCGCAGTAGTACAGATTCTGAGTATGTAACTGGGCTTGATGAAATCAGCATTTCTCTTGCTTCCCTGTGCGTAGGGAAGCTCAGTTTTAGTCGCAGTAGCTCCCACAAGTATCTCCTCAGTGTGTTCCCCATTCCTTAGAAACAGTGTATTTGCTGGGAGAAAAGTGCATTACTGTGCGCTTTCACCGTTCAGCAAATACATGTGTAGAAGCACAGCGCTAGCGGAAACGAATGTTTCTCGACGTTTTCTAACTCAGGGAACAAGTTACACACTTCTGAGATGCATTTGGGCAACTTTTTCAGAAATGAGTTTTTTGCCTACAGAGACATGCCTATTTGCGCAGTAGTACAGATTCTGAGTATGTAACTGGGCTTGATGAAATCAGCATTTCTCTTGCTTCCCTGTGCATAGGGAAGCTCAGTTTTAGTCACAGTAGCTCCCACAAGTGTCTCCTCAGTGTGTTACCATTTTCTTAGAAACAGTGTATTTGCTGGGAGAAAAGTGCATTACTGTGCGCTTTCACCGATCAGCAAATACATGTGTAGAAGCACAGCGCTAGCTGAAACGACCGTTTCTCGACGTATTCTAACTCAGGGAACAAGTTGCACACTTCTGAGATGCATTTGGGTAACTTTGTCAGAAATGAGTTTTTTGCCTACAGAGACATGCCTATTTGCGCAGTAGTACAGATTCTGAGCTGGTAACTGGGCTTGATGAAATCAGCATTCTCTTGCTTCCCTGTGCGTAGGGAAGCTCAGTTTTAGTCACAGTAGCTCTCACAAGTGTCTCCTCAGGGTGTTCCCATTTCCTTAGAAACAGTGTGTTTGCTGGGAGAAAAGTGCATTACTGTGCGCTTTCGCCGTTCAGCAAATATAGGTGTAGAAGCACAGCACTAGCAGAAACGAACGTTTCTCGACGTTTTCTAACTCAGGGAACAAGTTGCACACTTCTGAGATGCATTTGGGCAACTTTGTCAGAAATGAGTTTTTTGCCTACAGAGACATGCCTATTTGCGCAATAGTACAGATTCTGAGTATGTAACTGGGCTTGATGAAATCAGCATTTCTCTTGCTTCCCTGTGCGTAGGGAAGCTCAGTTTTAATCACAGTAGCTCCCAAAAGTGTCTCCTCAGTGTGTTCCCAGTTCCTTAGTAACAGTGTATTTGCTGGGAGAAAAGTGCATCACTGTGCACTTTCACCGTTCAGTAAATACATGTGTCGAAGCACAGCGCTAGCTGAAACGACCGTTTCTCGACGTTTTCTAACTCAGGGAAGAAGTGGCACACTTCTGAGATGCATTTGGGCAACTATGTCAGAAATGAGTTTTTTGCCTAAAGAGACATGCCTATTTGGGCACTAGTACAGATTCTGAGTATGTAACTGGGCTTGATGAAATCAGCATTTCTCTTGCTTCCCTGTGCGTAGGGAAGCTCAGTTTTAGTCACATTAGCTCCCACAAGTGTCTCCTCAGTGTGTTCGCAGTTCCGTAGAAACAGTGTATTTGCTGGGAGAAAAGTGCATTACTGTGCGCTTTCACCGTTCAGCAAATACATGTGTAGAAGCACAGCGCTAGCAGAAACGAATGTTTCTCGATGGTTTCTAACTCAAGGAACAGGTTGCACACTTCTGAGATGCATTTGGGCTAGTTTGTCAGAAATGAGTTTTTTGCCTACAGAGACATGCGTATTTGCGCAGTAGTACAGATTCTGAGTATGTAACTGGGCTTGATGAAATCAGCATTTCTCTTGCTTCCCTGTGCGTAGGGAAGCTCAGTTTTAATCACAGTAGCTCCCACAAGTGTCTCCTCAGTGTGTTCCCAGTTCCTTAGAAACAGTGTATTTGCTGGGAGAAAAGTGCATCACTGTGCACTTTCACCGTTCAGTAAATACATGTGTAGAAGCACAGCGCTAGCTGAAACGACCGTTTCTCGACGTTTTCTAACTCAGGGAACAATTGGCACACTTCTGAGATGCATTTGGGCAACTATGTCAGAAATGAGTTTTTTGCCTAAAGAGACATGCCTATTTGGGCACTAGTACAGATTCTGAGTATGTAACTGGGCTTGATGAAATCAGCATTTCTCTTGCTTCCCTGTGCGTAGGGAAGCTCAGTTTTAGTCACAGTAGCTCCCACAAGTGTCTCCTCAGTGTGTTCCCAGTTCCTTAGAAACAGTGTATTTGCTGGGAGAAAAGTGCATCACGGTGCGCATTCACCGTTCAGCAAATACATGTGTAGAAGCACAGCGCTTGCTGAAAGGACCGTTGCTCGACGTTTTCTAACTCAGGGAACAAGATGCACACTTCTGAGATGCATTTGGGCAACATTGTCAGAAATGAGTTTTTTGCCTATAGAGACATGCCTATTTGCGCAGTAGTACAGATTCTGAGTATGTAACTGGGCTTGATGAAATCAGCATTTCTCTTGCTTCCCTGTGCGTAGGGAAGCTCAGTTTTAGTCACAGTAGCTCCCACAAGTGTCTCCTCAGTGTGTTCCCAGTTCCTTAGAAACAGTGTATTTACTGGGAGAAAAGTGCATTACTGTGCGCTTTCACCATTCAGCAAATACATGTGTAGAAGCACAGCGCTAGCTGAAACGACCGTTTCTCGACGTTTTCTAACTCAGGGAACAAGTGGCACACTTCTGAGATGCATTTGGGCAACTTTGTCAGAAATGAGTTTTTTGCCTACAGAGACATGCCTATTTGCGCAGTAGTACAGATTCTGAGTATGTAACTGGGCTTGATGAAATCAGCATTTCTCTTGCTTCCCTGTGCGTAGGGAAGCTCAGTTTTAGTCACAGTAGCTCCCACAAGTGTCTCCTCAGTGTGTTCCCATTTCCTTAGAAACAGTGTATTTGCTGGGAGAAAAGTGCATTACTGTGCGCTTTCACCGTTCAGCAAATACATGTGTAGAAGCACAGCGCTAGCAGAAACGAACGTTTCTCGACGTTTTCTAACTCAGGGAACAAGTTGCACACTTCTGAGATGCATTTGGGTAACTTACTCAAAAATGAGTTTTTTGCCTACAGAGACATGCCTATTGGCGCAGAAGTACAGATTCTGAGTATGTAACTGGGCTTGATGAAATCAGCATTTCTCTTGCTTCCCTGTGCGTAGGGAAGCTCAGTTTTAATCACAGTAGCTCCCACAAGTGTCTCCTCAGTGTGTTCCCAGTTCCTTAGAAACAGTGTATTTGCTGGGAGAAAAGTGCATCACTGTGCACTTTCACCGTTCAGTAAATACATGTGTAGAAGCACAGCGCTAGCGGAAACAACCGTTTCTCGACGTTTTCTAACTCAGGGAACAAGTGGCACACTTCTGAGATGCATTTGGGCAACTATGTCAGAAATGAGTTTTTTGCCTAAAGAGACATGCCTATTTGGGCACTAGTACAGATTCTGAGTATGTAACTGGGCTTGATGAAATCAGCATTTCTCTTGCTTCCCTGTGCGTAGGGAAGCTCAGTTTTAGTCACAGTAGCTCCCACAAGTGTCTCCTCAGTGTGTTCCCATTTCCTTAGAAACAGTGTATTTGCTGGGAGAAAAGTGCATTACTGTGCGCTTTCACCGTTCAGCAAATACATGTGTAGAAGCACAGCGCTAGCAGAAACGAACGTTTCTCGACGTTTTCTAACTCAGGGAACAAGTTGCACACTTCTGAGATGCATTTGGGCAACTTTGTGAGAAATGAGTTTTTTGCCTACAGAGACATGCCTATTCGCGCAGTAGTACAGATTCTGAGTATGTAACTGGGCTTGATGAAATCAGCATTTCTCTTGCTTCCCTGTGCGTAGGGAAGCTCAGTTTTAGTCACAGTAGCTCCCACAAGTGTCTCCTCAGTGTGTTCCCAGTTCCTTAGAAACAGTGTATTTGCTGGGAGAAAAGTGCATTACTGTGTGCTTTCACCGTTCAGCAAATACATGTGTAGAAGCACAGCGCTAGCAGAAACGACCGTTTCTCGACGTTTTCTAACTCAGGGAACAAGTTGCACACTTCTGAGATGCATTTCGGTAACTTTCTCAAAAATGAGTTTTTTGCCTACAGAGACATGCCTATTTGCGCAGTAGTACAGATTCTGAGTATGTAACAGGGCTTGATGAATTCAGCATTTCTCTTGCTTCCCTGTGCGTAGGGAAGCTCAGTTTTAGTCACAGTAGCTCCCACATGTGTCTCCTCAGTGTGTTCCCAGTTCCTTAGAAACAGTGTATTTGCTGGGAGAAAAGTGCATCACTGTGCGCTTTCACCGTTCAGCAAATACATGTGTAGAAGCACAGCGCTAGCTGAAACGACCGTTTCTAGACGTTTTCTAACTCAGGGAAGAAGTGGCAAACTTCTGAGATGCATTTGGGCAACTTTGTCAGAAATGAGTTTTTTGCCTAAAGAGACATGCCTATTTGCGCAGTAGTACAGATTCTGAGTATGTAACTGGGCTTGATGACATCAGCATTTCTCTTGCTTCCCTGTGAGTAGGGAAGCTCAGTTTTAGTCACAGTAGCTCCCACAAGTGTCTCCTCAGTGTGTTCCCATTTCCTTAGAAGTAGTGTATTTTCTGGGAGAAAAATGCATTACTGTGCGCTTTCACCGTTCAGTAAATACATGTGTAGAAGCACAGCGCTAGCTGAAACGACCGTTTCTCGACGTTTTCTAACTCAGGGAACAAGTTGCACACTTCTGAGATGCATTTGGCAACTTTGTCAGAAATGAGTTTTTTGCCTACAGAGACATGCCTATTTGCGCAGTAGTACAGATTCTGAGTATGTAACTGGGCTTGATGAAATCAGCATTTCTCTTGCTTCCCTGTGCGTAGGGAAGCTCAGTTTTAGTCACTGTAGCTCCCACAAGTGTCTCCTCAGTGTGTTCCCATTTCCTTAGCAACAGTGTATTTGCTGTGAGAAAAGTGCATTACTGTGCGCTTTCACCGTTAAGCAAATACATGTGTAGAAGCACAGCGCTAGCAGAAACGAACGTTTCTCCACGTTTTCTAACTCAGGGAACAAGTTGCACACTTCTGAGATGCATTTGGGCAACTTTGTCAGAAATGAGTTTTTTGCCTACAGAGACATGCCTATTTGCGCAGTAGTACAGATTCTGAGTATGTAACTGGGCTTGATGAAATCAGCATTTCTCTTGCTTCCATGTGCGTAGGGAAGCTCAGTTTTGTCCCAGTAGCTCCCAAAGGTGACTCCTCAGTGTGTTCCCGTTTCCTTAGAAACAGTGTATTTGCTGGGAGAAAAGTGCATTACTGTGCGCTTTCACCGTTCAGCAAATACATGTGTAGAAGCACAGCGCTAGCAGAAATGAACGTTTCTCGACGTTTTCTAACTCAGGGAACAATTGCACACTTCTGAGATGCATTTGGGCAACTTTGTCAGAAATGAGTTTTTTGCGTACAGAGACATGTCTATTTGCGCATTAGTACAGATTCTGAGCATGTAACTGGGCTTGATGAAATCAGCATTTCTCTTGCTTCCCAGTGCGTAGGGAAGCACAGTTTTAGTCACAGTAGCTCCCACAAGTGTCTCCTCAGTGTGTTCTCATTTCCTTAGAAACAGTGTATTTGCTGGGAGAAAAGTGCATTACTGTGCGCTTTCACCGTTCAGCAAATACATGTGTAGAAGCACAGCGCTAGCAGAAACTAACGTTTCTCGACGTTTTCTAACTCAGGGAACAAGTTGCACACTTCTGAGATGCATTTAGGCAACTTTGTCAGAAATGAGTTTTTTGCCTACAGAGACATGCCTATTTGCGCAGTAGTACAGATTCTGAGTATGTAACTGGGCTTGATGAAATCAGCATTTCTCTTGCTTCCCTGTGCGTAGGGAAGCTCAGTTTTAGTCACTGTAGCTCCCACAAGTGTCTCCTCAGTGTGTTCCCATTTCCTTAGAAACAGTGTATTTGCTGGGAGAAAAGTGCATTACTGTGCGCTTTCACCGTTCAGCAAATACATGTGTAGAAGCACAGCGCTAGCAGAAACGAACGTTTCTCGACGTTTTCTAACTCAGGGAACAAGTTGCACACTTCTGAGATGCATTTGGGCAACTTTGTCAGAAATGAGTTTTTTGCCTACAGAGACATGCCTATTTGCGCAGTAGTACAGATTCTGAGTATGTAACTGGGCTTGAGGAAATCAGCATTTCTCTTGCTTCCCTGTGCGTAGGGAAGCTCAGTTTTGTCCCAGTAGCTCCCACAGGTGTCTCCTCAGTGTGTTCCCGTTTCCTTAGAAACAGTGTATTTGCTGGGAGAAAAGTGCATTACTGTGCGCTTTCACCGTTCAGCAAATACATGTGTAGAAGCACAGCGCTAGCAGAAACGAACATTTCTCGACGTTTTCTAACTCAGGGAACAATTGCACACTTCTGAGATGCATTTGGGCAACTTTGTCAGAAATGAGTTTTTTGCGTACAGAGACATGCCTATTTGCGCAGTAGTACAGATTCTGAGCATGTAACTGGGCTTGATGAAATCAGCATTTCTCCTGCTTCCCTGTGCGTAGGGAAGCTTAGTTTTAGTCACAGTAGCTCCCACAAGTGTCTCCTCAGTGTGTTCCCATTTCCTTAGAAACAGTGTATTTGCTGGGAGAAAAGTGCATTACTGTGCGCTTTCACCGTTCAGCAAATACATGTGTAGAAGCACAGCGCTAGCAGAAACGAACGTTTCTCGACGTTTTCTAACTCAGGGAACAAGTTGCACACTTCTGAGATGCATTTGGGCAACTTTGTGAGAAATGAGTTTTTTGCCTACAGAGACATGCCTATTTGCGCAGTAGTACAGATTCTGAGTATATAACTGGGCTTGATGAAATCAGCATTTCTCTTGCTTCCCTGTGCGTAGGGAAGCTCAGTTTTAGTCACAGTAGCTCCCACAAGTGTCTCCTCAGTGTGTTCCCAGTTCCTTAGAAACAGTGTATTTGCTGGGAGAAAAGTGCATTACTGTGTGCTTTCACCGTTCAGCAAATACATGTGTAGAAGCACAGCGCTAGCAGAAACGAACGTTTCTCGACGTTTTCTAACTCAGGGAACAAGTTGCACACTTCTGAGATGCATTTCGGTAACTTTCTCAAAAATGAGTTTTTTGCCTACAGAGACATGCCTATTTGCGCAGTAGTACAGATTCTGAGTATGTAACTGGGCTTGATGAAATCAGCATTTCTCTTGCTTCCCTGTGCGTAGGGAAGCTCAGTTTTAGTCACAGTAGCTCCCACAAGTGTCTCCTCAGTGTGTTCCCAGTTCCTTAGAAACAGTGTATTTGCTGGGAGAAAAGTGCATTACTGTGTGCTTTCACCGTTCAGCAAATACATGTGTAGAAGCACAGCGCTAGCAGAAACGAACGTTTCTCGACGTTTTCTAACTCAGGGAACAAGTTGCACACTTCTGAGATGCATTTCGGTAACTTTCTCAAAAATGAGTTTTTTGCCTACAGAGACATGCCTATTTGCGCAGTAGTACAGATTCTGAGTATGTAACAGGGCTTGATGAATTCAGTATTTCTCTTGCTTCCCTGTGCGTAGGGAAGCTCAGTTTTAGTCACAGTAGCTCCCACATGTGTCTCCTCAGTGTGTTCCCAGTTCCTTAGAAACAGTGTATTTGCTGGGAGAAAAGTGCATCACTGTGCGCTTTCACCGTTCAGCAAATACATGTGTAGAAGCACAGCGCTAGCTGAAACGACCGTTTCTAGACGTTTTCTAACTCAGGGAACAAGTTGCACACTTCTGAGATGCATTTGGGCAACTTTGTCAGAAATGAGTTTTTTGCCTAAAGAGACATGCCTATTTGCGCAGTAGTACAGATTCTGAGTATGTAACTGGGCTTGATGACATCAGCATTTCTCTTGCTTCCCTGTGAGTAGGGAAGCTCAGTTTTAGTCACAGTAGCTCCCACAAGTGTCTCCTCAGTGTGTTCCCATTTCCTTAGAAGTAGTGTATTTGCTGGGAGAAAAATGCATTACTGTGCGCTTTCACCGTTCAGTAAATACATGTGTAGAAGCACAGCGCTAGCTGAAACGACCGTTTCTCGACGTTTTCTAACTCAGGGAACAAGTTGTACACTTCTGAGATGCATTTGGGCAACATTGTCAGAGATGAGTTTTTTGCCTACAGAGACATGCCTATTTGCGCAGTAGTACAGATTCTGAGTATGTAACTGGGCTTGATGAAATCAGCATTTCTCTTGCTTCCCTGTGCGTAGGGAAGCTCAGTTTTAGTCACTGTAGCTCCCACAAGTGTCTCCTCAGTGTGTTCCCATTTCCTTAGCAACAGTGTATTTGCTGGGAGAAAAGTGCATTACTGTGCGCTTTCACCGTTCAGCAAATACATGTGTAGAAGCACAGCGCTGGCAGAAACGAACGTTTCTCGACGTTTTCTAACTCAGGGAACAAGTTGCACACTTCTGAGATGCATTTGGGCAACTTTGTCAGAAATGAGTTTTTTGCCTACAGAGACATGCCTATTTGCGCAGTAGTACAGATTCTGAGTATGTAACTGGGCTTGAGGAAATCAGCATTTCTCTTGCTTCCCTGTGCGTAGGGAAGCTCAGTTTTGTCCCAGTAGCTCCCACAGGTGTCTCCTCAGTGTGTTCCCGTTTCCTTAGAAACAGTGTATTTGCTGGGAGAAAAGTGCATTACTGTGCGCTTTCACCGTTCAGCAAATACATGTGTAGAAGCACAGCGCTAGCAGAAACGAACATTTCTCGACGTTTTCTAACTCAGGGAACAATTGCACACTTCTGAGATGCATTTGGGCAACTTTGTCAGAAATGAGTTTTTTGCGTACAGAGACATGCCTATTTGCGCAGTAGTACAGATTCTGAGTATGTAACTGGGCTTGATGAAATCAGCATTTCTCCTGCTTCCCTGTGCGTAGGGAAGCTTAGTTTTAGTCACAGTAGCTCCCACAAGTGTCTCCTCAGTGTGTTCCCATTTCCTTAGAAACAGTGTATTTGCTGGGAGAAAAGTGCATTACTGTGCGCTTTCACCGTTCAGCAAATACATGTGTAGAAGCACAGCGCTAGCAGAAACGAACGTTTCTCGACGTTTTCTAACTCAGGGAACAAGTTGCACACTTCTGAGATGCATTTGGGCAACTTTGTGAGAAATGAGTTTTTTGCCTACAGAGACATGCCTATTTGCGCAGTAGTACAGATTCTGAGTATATAACTGGGCTTGATGAAATCAGCATTTCTCTTGCTTCCCTGTGCGTAGGGAAGCTCAGTTTTAGTCACAGTAGCTCCCACAAGTGTCTCCTCAGTGTGTTCCCAGTTCCTTAGAAACAGTGTATTTGCTGGGAGAAAAGTGCATTACTGTGTGCTTTCACCGTTCAGCAAATACATGTGTAGAAGCACAGCGCTAGCAGAAACGAACGTTTCTCGAAGTTTTCTAACTCAGGGAACAAGTTGCACACTTCTGAGATGCATTTCGGTAACTTTCTCAAAAATGAGTTTTTTTCCTACAGAGACATGCCTATTTGCGCAGTAGTACAGATTCTGAGTATGTAACTGGGCTTGATGAAATCAGCATTTCTCTTGCTTCCCTGTGCGTAGGGAAGCTCAGTTTTAGTCACAGTAGCTCCCACAAGTGTCTCCTCAGTGTGTTCCCAGTTCCTTAGAAACAGTGTATTTGCTGGGAGAAAAGTGCATTACTGTGTGCTTTCACCGTTCAGCAAATACATGTGTAGAAGCACAGCGCTAGCAGAAACGAACGTTTCTCGACGTTTTCTAACTCAGGGAACAAGTTGCACACTTCTGAGATGCATTTCGGTAACTTTCTCAAAAATGAGTTTTTTGCCTACAGAGACATGCCTATTTGCGCAGTAGTACAGATTCTGAGTATGTAACAGGGCTTGATGAATTCAGCATTTCTCTTGCTTCCCTGTGCGTAGGGAAGCTCAGTTTTAGTCACAGTAGCTCCCACATGTGTCTCCTCAGTGTGTTCCCAGTTCCTTAGAAACAGTGTATTTGCTGGGAGAAAAGTGCATCACTGTGCGCTTTCACCGTTCAGCAAATACATGTGTAGAAGCACAGCGCTAGCTGAAACGACCGTTTCTAGACGTTTTCTAACTCAGGGAACAAGTTGCACACTTCTGAGATGCATTTGGGCAACTTTGTCAGAAATGAGTTTTTTGCCTAAAGAGACATGCCTATTTGCGCAGTAGTACAGATTCTGAGTATGTAACTGGGCTTGATGACATCAGCATTTCTCTTGCTTCCCTGTGAGTAGGGAAGCTCAGTTTTAGTCACAGTAGCTCCCACAAGTGTCTCCTCAGTGTGTTCCCATTTCCTTAGAAGTAGTGTATTTGCTGGGAGAAAAATGCATTACTGTGCGCTTTCACCGTTCAGTAAATACATGTGTAGAAGCACAGCGCTAGCTGAAACGACCGTTTCTCGACGTTTTCTAACTCAGGGAACAAGTTGCACACTTCTGAGATGCATTTGGGCAACATTGTCAGAAATGAGTTTTTTGCCTACAGAGACATGCCTATTTGCGCAGTAGTACAGATTCTGAGTATGTAACTGGGCTTGATGAAATCAGCATTTCTCTTGCTTCCCTGTGCGTAGGGAAGCTCAGTTTTAGTCACTGTAGCTCCCACAAGTGTCTCCTCAGTGTGTTCCCATTTCCTTAGCAACAGTGTATTTGCTGGGAGAAAAGTGCATTACTGTGCGCTTTCACCGTTCAGCAAATACATGTGTAGAAGCACAGCGCTAGCAGAAACGAACGTTTCTCGACGTTTTCTAACTCAGGGAACAAGTTGCACACTTCTGAGATGCATTTGGGCAACTTTGTCAGAAATGATTTTTTTGCCTACAGAGACATGCCTATTTGCGCAGTAGTACAGATTCTGAGTATGTAACTGGGCTTGATGAAATCAGCATTTCTCTTGCTTCCATGTGCGTAGGGAAGCTCAGTTTTGTCCCAGTAGCTCCGAAAGGTGTCTCCTCAGTGTGTTCCCGTTTCCTTAGAAACAGTGTATTTGCTGGGAGAAAAGTGCATTACTGTGCGCTTTCACCGTTCAGCAAATACATGTGTAGAAGCACAGCGCTAGCAGAAACGAACGTTTCTCGACGTTTCTAACTCAGGGAACAATTGCACACTTCTGAGATGCATTTGGGCAACTTTGTCAGAAATGAGTTTTTTGCCTACAGAGAAATGCCTATTTGCGCAGTAGTACAGATTCTGAGCATGTAACTGGGCTTGATGAAATCAGCATTTCTCTTGCTTCCCTGTGCGTAGGGAAGCTCAGTTTTAGTCACAGTAGCTCCCACAAGTGTCTCCTCAGTGTGTTCCCATTTCCTTAGAAACAGTGTATTTGCTGGGAGAAAAGTGCATTACTGTGCGCTTTCACCGTTCAGCAAATACATGTGTAGAAGCACAGCGCTAGCAGAAACGAACGTTTCTCGACGTTTTCTAACTCAGGGAACAAGTTGAACACTTCTGAGATGCATTTGGGCAACTTTGTCAGAAATGAGTTTTTTGCCTACAGAGACATGCCTATTTGCGCAGTAGTACAGATTCTGAGTATGTAACTGGGCTTGATGAAATCAGCATTTCTCTTGCTTCCCTGTGCGTAGGGAAGCTCAGTTTTAGTCCCAGTAGCTCCCACAAGTGTCTCCTCAGTGTGTTCCCAGTTCCTTAGAAACAGTGTATTTGCTGGGAGAAAACTGCATTACTGTGTGCTTTCACCGTTCAGCCAATACATGTGTAGAAGCACAGCGCTAGCAGAAACGAACGTTTCTCGACGTTTTCTAACTCAGGGAACAAGTTGCACACTTCTGAGATTCATTTCGGTAACTTTCTCAAAAAATGAGTTTTTTGCCTACAGAGACATGACTATTTGCGCAGTAGTACAGATTCTGAGTATGTAACAAGGCTTGATGAATTCAGCATTTCTCTTGCTTCCCTGTGCGTAGGGAAGCTCAGTTTTAGTCACAGTAGCTCCCACATGTGTCTCCTCAGTGTGTTCCCAGTTCCTTAGAAACAGTGTATTTGCTGGGAGAAAAGTGCATCACTGTGCAATTTCACCGTTCAGCAAATACATGTGTAGAAGCACAGCGCTAGCTGAAACGACCGTTTCTAGATGTTTTCTAACTCAGGGAACAAGTGGCAAACTTCTGAGATGCATTTGGGCAACTTTGTCAGAAATGAGTTTTTTGCCTAAAGAGACATGCCTATTTGCGCAGTAGTACAGATTCTGAGTATGTAACTGGGCTTGATGACATCAGCATTTCTCTTGCTTCCCTGTGAGTAGGGAAGCTCAGTTTTAGTCACAGTAGCTCCCACAAATGTCTCCTCAGTGTGTTCCCATTTCCTTAGAAGTAGTGTATTTGCTGGGAGAAAAATGCATTACTGTGTGCTTTCACCGTTCAGTAAATACATGTGTAGAAGCACAGTGCTAGCTGAAACGACCGTTTCTCGACGTTTTCTAACTCAGGGAACAAGTTGCACACTTCTGAGATGCATTTGGGCAACTTTGTCAGAAATGAGTTTTTTGCCTACAGAGACATGCCTATTTGCGCAGTAGTACAGATTCTGAGTATGTAACTGGGCTTGATGAAATCAGCATTTCTCTTGCTTCCCTGTGCGTAGGGAAGCTCAGTTTTAGTCACTGTAGCTCCCACAAGTGTCTCCTCAGTGTGTTCCCATTTCCTTAGAAACAGTGTATTTGCTGGGAGAAAAGTGCATTACTGTGCGCTTTCACCGTTCAGCAAATACATGTGTAGAAGCACAGCGCTAGCAGAAACGAACGTTTCTCGACGTTTTCTAACTCAGGGGACAAGTTGCACACTTCTGAGATGCATTTGGGCAACTTTGTCAGAAATGAGTTTTTTGCCTACAGAGACATGCCTATTTGCGCAGTAGTACAGATTCTCAGTATGTAACTGGGCTTGATGAAATCAGCATTTCTCTTGCTTCCCTGTGCGTAGGGAAGCTCAGTTTTGTCCCAGTAGCTCCCACAAGTGTCTCCTCAGTGTGTTCCCATTTCCTTAGAAACAGTGTATTTGCTGGGAGAAAAGTGCATTACTGTGCGCTTTCACCGTTCAGCAAATACATGTGTAGAAGCGCAGCGCTAGCTGTAACGAACGTTTCTCGACGTTTTCTAACTCAGGGAACAAGTTGCACACTTCTGAGATGCATTTGGGTAACTTTCTCAAAAATGAGTTTTTTGCCTACAGAGACATGCCTATTTGCGCAGTAGTACAGATTCTGAGTATGTAGCTGGGCTTGATGAAATCAGCATTTCTCTTGCTTCCCTGTGCGTAGGGAAGCTCAGTTTTAGTCACAGTAGCTCCCACAAGTGTCTCCTCAGTGTGTTCCCATTTCCTTAGAAACAGTGTATTTGCTGGGAGAAAAGTGCATTACTGTGCGCTTTCACCGTTCAGCAAATACATGTGTAGAAGCACAGCGCTAGCTGAAACGACCGTTTCTCAACGTTTTCTAACTCAGGGAAGAAGTGGCACACTTCTGAGATGCATTTGGGCAACTTTGTCAGAAATGAGTTTTTTGCCTACAGAGACATGCCTATTTGCGCAGTAGTACAGATTCTGAGTCTGTGACTGGGCTTGATGAAATCAGCATTTCTCTTGCTTCCCTGTGCGTAGAGAAGCTCAGTTTTAGTCACAGTAGCTCCCACAAGTGTCTCCTCAGTGTGTTCCCATTTCCTTAGAAGTAGTGTATTTGCTGGGAGAAAAATGCATTACTGTGCGCTTTCACCGTTCAGTAAATACATGTGTAGAAGCACAGCGCTAGCTGAAACGACCGTTTCTCGACGTTTTCTAACTCAGGGAACAAGTTGCACACTTCTGAGATGCATTTGGGCAACATTGTCAGAAATGAGTTTTTTGCCTACAGAGACATGCCTATTTGCGCAGTAGTACAGATTCTGAGTATGTAACTGGGCTTGATGAAATCAGCATTTCTCTTGCTTCCCTGTGCGTAGGGAAGCTCAGTTTTAGTCACTGTAGCTCCCACAAGTGTCTCCTCAGTGTGTTCCCATTTCCTTAGCAACAGTGTATTTGCTGGGAGAAAAGTGCATTACTGTTCGCTTTCACCGTTCAGCAAATACATGTGTAGAAGCACAGCGCTAGCAGAAACGAACGTTTCTCGACGTTTTCTAACTCAGGGAACAAGTTGCACACTTCTGAGATGCATTTGGGCAACTTTGTCAGAAATGAGTTTTTTGCCTACAGAGACATGCCTATTTGCGCAGTAGTACAGATTCTGAGTATGTAACTGGGCTTGATGAAATCAGCATTTCTCTTGCTTCCATGTGCGTAGGGAAGCTCAGTTTTGTCCCAGTAGCTCCCAAAGGTGTCTCCTCAGTGTGTTCCCGTTTCCTTAGAAACAGTGTATTTGCTGGGAGAAAAGTGCATTACTGTGCGCTTTCACCGTTCAGCAAATACATGTGTAGAAGCACAGCGCTAGCAGAAACGAACGTTTCTCGACGTTTCTAACTCAGGGAACAATTGCACACTTCTGAGATGCATTTGGGCAACTTTGTCAGAAATGAGTTTTTTGCGTACAGAGACATGCCTATTTGCGCAGTAGTACAGATTCTGAGCATGTAACTGGGCTTGATGAAATCAGCATTTCTCTTGCTTCCCTGTGCGTAGGGAAGCTCAGTTTTAGTCACAGTAGCTCCCACAAGTGTCTCCTCAGTGTGTTCCCATTTCCTTAGAAACAGTGTATTTGCTGGGAGAAAAGTGCATTACTGTGCGCTTTCACCGTTCAGCAAATACATGTGTAGAAGCACAGCGCTAGCAGAAACGAACGTTTCTCGACGTTTTCTAACTCAGGGAACAAGTTGCACACTTCTGAGATTCATTTCGGTAACTTTCTCAAAAAATGAGTTTTTTGCCTACAGAGACATGACTATTTGCGCAGTAGTACAGATTCTGAGTATGTAACAAGGCTTGATGAATTCAGCATTTCTCTTGCTTCCCTGTGCGTAGGGAAGCTCAGTTTTAGTCACAGTAGCTCCCACATGTGTCTCCTCAGTGTGTTCCCAGTTCCTTAGAAACAGTGTATTTGCTGGGAGAAAAGTGCATCACTGTGCGCTTTCACCGTTCAGCAAATACATGTGTAGAAGCACAGCGCTAGCTGAAACGACCGTTTCTAGATGTTTTCTAACTCAGGGAACAAGTGGCAAACTTCTGAGATGCATTTGGGCAACTTTGTCAGAAATGAGTTTTTTGCCTAAAGAGACATGCCTATTTGCGCAGTAGTACAGATTCTGAGTATGTAACTGGGCTTGATGACATCAGCATTTCTCTTGCTTCCCTGTGAGTAGGGAAGCTCAATTTTAGTCACAGTAGCTCCCACAAATGTCTCCTCAGTGTGTTCCCATTTCCTTAGAAGTAGTGTATTTGCTGGGAGAAAAATGCATTACTGTGTGCTTTCACCATTCAGTAAATACATGTGTAGAAGCACAGTGCTAGCTGAAACGACCGTTTCTCGACGTTTTCTAACTCAGGGAACAAGTTGCACACTTCTGAGATGCATTTGGGCAACTTTGTCAGAAATGAGTTTTTTGCCTACAGAGACATGCCTATTTGCGCAGTAGTACAGATTCTGAGTATGTAACTGGGCTTGATGAAATCAGCATTTCTCTTGCTTCCCTGTGCGTAGGGAAGCTCAGTTTTAGTCACTGTAGCTCCCACAAGTGTCTCCTCAGTGTGTTCCCATTTCCTTAGAAACAGTGTATTTGCTGGGAGAAAAGTGCATTACTGTGCGCTTTCACCGTTCAGCAAATACATGTGTAGAAGCACAGCGCTAGCAGAAACGAACGTTTCTCGACGTTTTCTAACTCAGGGGACAAGTTGCACACTTCTGAGATGCATTTGGGCAACTTTGTCAGAAATGAGTTTTTTGCCTACAGAGACATGCCTATTTGCGCAGTAGTACAGATTCTGAGTATGTAACTGGGCTTGATGAAATCAGCATTTCTCTTGCTTCCCTGTGCGTAGGGAAGCTCAGTTTTGTCCCAGTAGCTCCCACAAGTGTCTCCTCAGTGTGTTCCCATTTCCTTAGAAACAGTGTATTTGCTGGGAGAAAAGTGCATTACTGTGCGCTTTCACCGTTCAGCAAATACATGTGTAGAAGCGCAGCGCTAGCAGTAACGAACGTTTCTCGACGTTTTCTAACTCAGGGAACAAGTTGCACACTTCTGAGATGCATTTGGGTAACTTTGTCAAAAATGAGTTTTTTGCCTACAGAGACATGCCTATTTGCGCAGTTGTACAGATTCTGAGTATGTAGCTGGGCTTGATGAAATCAGCATTTCTCTTGCTTCCCTGTGCGTAGGGAAGCTCAGTTTTAGTAATAGTAGCTCCCACAAGTGTCTCCTCAGTGTGTTCCCATTTCCTTAGAAACAGTGTATTTGCTGGGAGAAAAGTGCATTACTGTGCGCTTTCACCGTTCAGCAAATACATGTGTAGAAGCACAGCGCTAGCTGAAACGACCGTTTCTCAACGTTTTCTAACTCACGGAAGAAGTGGCACACTTCTGAGATGCATTTGGGCAACTTTGTCAGAAATGAGTTTTTTGCCTACAGAGACATGCCTATTTGCGCAGTAGTACAGATTCTGAGTATGTGACTGGGCTTGATGAAATCAGCATTTCTCTTGCTTCCCTGTGCGTAGGGAAGCTCAGTTTTAGTCACAGTAGCTCCCACAAGTGTCTCCTCAGTGTGTTCCCATTTCCTTAGAAACAGTGTATTTGCTGGGAGAAACGTGCATTACTGTGCGCTTTCACCATTCAGCAAATACATGTGTAGAAGCACAGCGCTAGCAGAAACGAACGTTTCTCGACGTTTTCTAACTCAGGGAACAAGTTGCACACTTCTGAGATGCATTTGGGCAACTTTGTCAGAAATGAGTTTTTTGCCTAAAGAGACATGCCTATTTGCGCAGTAGTACAGATTCTGAGTATGTAACTGGGCTTGATGACATCAGCATTTCTCTTGCTTCCCTGTGAGTAGGGAAGCTCAGTTTTAGTCACAGTAGCTCCCACAAGTGTCTCCTCAGTGTGTTCCCATTTCCTTAGAAGTAGTGTATTTGCTGGGAGAAAAATGCATTACTGTGCGCTTTCACCGTTCAGTAAATACATGTGTAGAAGCACAGCGCTAGCTGAAACGACCGTTTCTCGACGTTTTCTAACTCAGGGAACAAGTTGCACACTTCTGAGATGCATTTGGGCAACATTGTCAGAAATGAGTTTTTTGCCTACAGAGACATGCCTATTTGCGCAGTAGTACAGATTCTGAGTATGTAACTGGGCTTGATGAAATCAGCATTTCTCTTGCTTCCCTGTGCGTAGGGAAGCTCAGTTTTAGTCACTGTAGCTCCCACAAGTGTCTCCTCAGTGTGTTCCCATTTCCTTAGCAACAGTGTATTTGCTGGGAGAAAAGTGCATTACTGTGCGCTTTCACCGTTCAGCAAATACATGTGTAGAAGCACAGCGCTAGCAGAAACGAACGTTTCTCGACGTTTTCTAACTCAGGGAACAAGTTGCACACTTCTGAGATGCATTTGGGCAACTTTGTCAGAAATGATTTTTTTGCCTACAGAGACATGCCTATTTGCGCAGTAGTACAGATTCTGAGCATGTAACTGGGCTTGATGAAATCAGCATTTCTCTTGCTTCCCTGTGCGTAGGGAAGCTCAGTTTTAGTCACAGTAGCTCCCACAAGTGTCTCCTCAGTGTGTTCCCATTTCCTTAGAAACAGTGTATTTGCTGGGAGAAAAGTGCATTACTGTGCGCTTTCACCGTTCAGCAAATACATGTGTAGAAGCACAGCGCTAGCAGAAACGAACGTTTCTCGACGTTTTCTAACTCAGGGAACAAGTTGAACACTTCTGAGATGCATTTGGGCAACTTTGTCAGAAATGAGTTTTTTGCCTACAGAGACATGCCTATTTGCGCAGTAGTACAGATTCTGAGTATGTAACTGGGCTTGATGAAATCAGCATTTCTCTTGCTTCCCTGTGCGTAGGGAAGCTCAGTTTTAGTCACAGTAGCTCCCACAAGTGTCTCCTCAGTGTGTTCCCAGTTCCTTAGAAACAGTGTATTTGCTGGGAGAAAACTGCATTACTGTGTGCTTTCACCGTTCAGCCAATACATGTGTAGAAGCACAGCGCTAGCAGAAACGAACGTTTCTCGACGT
Organism: Acomys minous; assembly: GCF_964271855.1. Taxonomy (NCBI): domain Eukaryota; kingdom Metazoa; phylum Chordata; class Mammalia; order Rodentia; family Muridae; genus Acomys; species Acomys minous. The sequence continues at coordinate 1,225,446 of NW_028182178.1, forward strand.
TTTCTAACTCAGGGAACAAGTTGCACACTTCTGAGATTCATTTCGGTAACTTTCTCAAAAAATGAGTTTTTTGCCTACAGAGACATGACTATTTGCGCAGTAGTACAGATTCTGAGTATGTAACAAGGCTTGATGAATTCAGCATTTCTCTTGCTTCCCTGTGCGTAGGGAAGCTCAGTTTTAGTCACAGTAGCTCCCACATGTGTCTCCTCAGTGTGTTCCCAGTTCCTTAGAAACAGTGTATTTGCTGGGAGAAAAGTGCATCACTGTGCGCTTTCACCGTTCAGCAAATACATGTGTAGAAGCACAGCGCTAGCTGAAACGACCGTTTCTAGATGTTTTCTAACTCAGGGAACAAGTGGCAAACTTCTGAGATGCATTTGGGCAACTTTGTCAGAAATGAGTTTTTTGCCTAAAGAGACATGCCTATTTGCGCAGTAGTACAGATTCTGAGTATGTAACTGGGCTTGATGACATCAGCATTTCTCTTGCTTCCCTGTGAGTAGGGAAGCTCAGTTTTAGTCACAGTAGCTCCCACAAATGTCTCCTCAGTGTGTTCCCATTTCCTTAGAAGTAGTGTATTTGCTGGGAGAAAAATGCATTACTGTGTGCTTTCACCGTTCAGTAAATACATGTGTAGAAGCACAGTGCTAGCTGAAACGACCGTTTCTCGACGTTTTCTAACTCAGGGAACAAGTTGCACACTTCTGAGATGCATTTGGGCAACTTTGTCAGAAATGAGTTTTTTGCCTACAGAGACATGCCTATTTGCGCAGTAGTACAGATTCTGAGTATGTAACTGGGCTTGATTAAATCAGCATTTCTCTTGCTTCCCTGTGCGTAGGGAAGCTCAGTTTTGTCCCAGTAGCTCCCACAAGTGTCTCCTCAGTGTGTTCCCATTTCCTTAGAAACAGTGTATTTGCTGGGAGAAAAGTGCATTACTGTGCGCTTTCACCGTTCAGCAAATACATGTGTAGAAGCACAGCGCTAGCTGTAACGAACGTTTCTCGACGTTTTCTAACTCAGGGAACAAGTTGCACACTTCTGAGATGCATTTGGGTAACTTTCTCAAAAATGAGTTTTTTGCCTACAGAGACATGCCTATTTGCGCAGTAGTACAGATTCTGAGTATGTAGCTGGGCTTGATGAAATCAGCATTTCTCTTGCTTCCCTGTGCGTAGGGAAGCTCAGTTTTAGTCACAGTAGCTCCCACAAGTGTCTCCTCAGTGTGTTCCCATTTCCTTAGAAACAGTGTATTTGCTGGGAGAAAAGTGCATTACTGTGCGCTTTCACCGTTCAGCAAATACATGTGTAGAAGCACAGCGCTAGCTGAAACGACCGTTTCTCAACGTTTTCTAACTCAGGGAAGAAGTGGCACACTTCTGAGATGCATTTGGGCAACTTTGTCAGAAATGAGTTTTTTGCCTACAGAGACATGCCTATTTGCGCAGTAGTACAGATTCTGAGTCTGTGACTGGGCTTGATGAAATCAGCATTTCTCTTGCTTCCCTGTGCGTAGAGAAGCTCAGTTTTAGTCACAGTAGCTCCCACAAGTGTCTCCTCAGTGTGTTCCCATTTCCTTAGAAGTAGTGTATTTGCTGGGAGAAAAATGCATTACTGTGCGCTTTCACCGTTCAGTAAATACATGTGTAGAAGCACAGCGCTAGCTGAAACGACCGTTTCTCGACGTTTTCTAACTCAGGGAACAAGTTGCACACTTCTGAGATGCATTTGGGCAACATTGTCAGAAATGAGTTTTTTGCCTACAGAGACATGCCTATTTGCGCAGTAGTACAGATTCTGAGTATGTAACTGGGCTTGATGAAATCAGCATTTCTCTTGCTTCCCTGTGCGTAGGGAAGCTCAGTTTTAGTCACTGTAGCTCCCACAAGTGTCTCCTCAGTGTGTTCCCATTTCCTTAGCAACAGTGTATTTGCTGGGAGAAAAGTGCATTACTGTTCGCTTTCACCGTTCAGCAAATACATGTGTAGAAGCACAGCGCTAGCAGAAACGAACGTTTCTCGACGTTTTCTAACTCAGGGAACAAGTTGCACACTTCTGAGATGCATTTGGGCAACTTTGTCAGAAATGATTTTTTTGCCTACAGAGACATGCCTATTTGCGCAGTAGTACAGATTCTGAGTATGTAACTGGGCTTGATGAAATCAGCATTTCTCTTGCTTCCATGTGCGTAGGGAAGCTCAGTTTTGTCCCAGTAGCTCCCAAAGGTGTCTCCTCAGTGTGTTCCCGTTTCCTTAGAAACAGTGTATTTGCTGGGAGAAAAGTGCATTACTGTGCGCTTTCACCGTTCAGCAAATACATGTGTAGAAGCACAGCGCTAGCAGAAACGAACGTTTCTCGACGTTTCTAACTCAGGGAACAATTGCACACTTCTGAGATGCATTTGGGCAACTTTGTCAGAAATGAGTTTTTTGCGTACAGAGACATGCCTATTTGCGCAGTAGTACAGATTCTGAGCATGTAACTGGGCTTGATGAAATCAGCATTTCTCTTGCTTCCCTGTGCGTAGGGAAGCTCAGTTTTAGTCACAGTAGCTCCCACAAGTGTCTCCTCAGTGTGTTCCCATTTCCTTAGAAACAGTGTATTTGCTGGGAGAAAAGTGCATTACTGTGCGCTTTCACCGTTCAGCAAATACATGTGTAGAAGCACAGCGCTAGCAGAAACGAACGTTTCTCGACGTTTTCTAACTCAGGGAACAAGTTGAACACTTCTGAGATGCATTTGGGCAACTTTGTCAGAAATGAGTTTTTTGCCTACAGAGACATGCCTATTTGCGCAGTAGTACAGATTCTGAGTATGTAACTGGGCTTGATGAAATCAGCATTTCTCTTGCTTCCCTGTACGTAGGGAAGCTCAGTTTTAGTCACAGTAGCTCCCACAAGTGTCTCCTCAGTGTGTTCCCAGTTCCTTAGAAACAGTGTATTTGCTGGGAGAAAACTGCATTACTGTGTGCTTTCACCGTTCAGACAATACATGTGTAGAAGCACAGCGCTAGCAGAAACGAACGTTTCTCGACGTTTTCTAACTCAGGGAACAAGTTGCACACTTCTGAGATTCATTTCGGTAACTTTCTCAAAAAATGAGTTGTTTGCCTACAGAGACATGACTATTTGCGCAGTAGTACAGATTCTGAGTATGTAACAAGGCTTGATGAATTCAGCATTTCTCTTGCTTCCCTGTGCGTAGGGAAGCTCAGTTTTAGTCACAGTAGCTCCCACATGTGTCTCCTCAGTGTGTTCCCAGTTCCTTAGAAACAGTGTATTTGCTGGGAGAAAAGTGCATCACTGTGCGCTTTCACCGTTCAGCAAATACATGTGTAGAAGCACAGCGCTAGCTGAAACGACCGTTTCTAGATGTTTTCTAACTCAGGGAACAAGTGGCAAACTTCTGAGATGCATTTGGGCAACTTTGTCAGAAATGAGTTTTTTGCCTAAAGAGACATGCCTATTTGCGCAGTAGTACAGATTCTGAGTATGTAACTGGGCTTGATGACATCAGCATTTCTCTTGCTTCCCTGTGAGTAGGGAAGCTCAATTTTAGTCACAGTAGCTCCCACAAATGTCTCCTCAGTGTGTTCCCATTTCCTTAGAAGTAGTGTATTTGCTGGGAGAAAAATGCATTACTGTGTGCTTTCACCATTCAGTAAATACATGTGTAGAAGCACAGTGCTAGCTGAAACGACCGTTTCTCGACGTTTTCTAACTCAGGGAACAAGTTGCACACTTCTGAGATGCATTTGGGCAACTTAGTCAGAAATGAGTTTTTTGCCTACAGAGACATGCCTATTTGCGCAGTAGTACAGATTCTGAATATGTAACTGGGCTTGATGAAATCAGCATTTCTCTTGCTTCCCTGTGCGTAGGGAAGCTCAGTTTTAGTCACTGTAGCTCCCACAAGTGTCTCCTCAGTGTGTTCCCATTTCCTTAGAAACAGTGTATTTGCTGGGAGAAAAGTGCATTACTGTGCGCTTTCAACGTTCAGCAAATACATGTGTAGAAGCACAGCGCTAGCAGAAACGAACGTTTCTCGACGTTTTCTAACTCAGGGGACAAGTTGCACACTTCTGAGATGCATTTGGGCAACTTTGTCAGAAATGAGTTTTTTGCCTACAGAGACATGCCTATTTGCGCAGTAGTACAGATTCTGAGTATGTAACTGGGCTTGATGAAATCAGCATTTCTCTTGCTTCCCTGTGCGTAGGGAAGCTCAGTTTTGTCCCAGTAGCTCCCACAAGTGTCTCCTCAGTGTGTTCCCATTTCCTTAGAAACAGTGTATTTGCTGGGAGAAAAGTGCATTACTGTGCGCTTTCACCGTTCAGCAAATACATGTGTAGAAGCGCAGCGCTAGCAGTAACGAACGTTTCTCGACGTTTTCTAACTCAGGGAACAAGTTGCACACTTCTGAGATGCATTTGGGTAACTTTCTCAAAAATGAGTTTTTTGCCTACAGAGACATGCCTATTTGCGCAGTTGTACAGATTCTGAGTATGTAGCTGGGCTTGGTGAAATCAGCATTTCTCTTGCTTCCCTGTGCGTAGGGAAGCTCAGTTTTAGTAATAGTAGCTCCCACAAGTGTCTCCTCAGTGTGTTCCCATTTCCTTAGAAACAGTGTATTTGCCGGGAGAAAAGTGCATTACTGTGCGCTTTCACCGTTCAGCAAATACATGTGTAGAAGCACAGCGCTAGCAGAAACGAACGTTTCTCGACGTTTCTAACTCAGGGAACAATTGCACACTTCTGAGATGCATTTGGGCAACTTTGTCAGAAATGAGTTTTTTGCGTACAGAGACATGCCTATTTGCGCAGTAGTACAGATTCTGAGCATGTAACTGGGCTTGATGAAATCAGCATTTCTCTTGCTTCCCTGTGCGTAGGGAAGCTCAGTTTTAGTCACAGTAGCTCCCACAAGTGTCTCCTCAGTGTGTTCCCATTTCCTTAGAAACAGTGTATTTGCTGGGAGAAAAGTGCATTACTGTGCGCTTTCACCGTTCAGCAAATACATGTGTAGAAGCACAGCGCTAGCAGAAACGAACGTTTCTCGACGTTTTCTAACTCAGGGAACAAGTTGAACACTTCTGAGATGCATTTGGGCAACTTTGTCAGAAATGAGTTTTTTGCCTACAGAGACATGCCTATTTGCGCAGTAGTACAGATTCTGAGTATGTAACTGGGCTTGATGAAATCAGCATTTCTCTTGCTTCCCTGTGCGTAGGGAAGCTCAGTTTTAGTCACTGTAGCTCCCACAAGTGTCTCCTCAGTGTGTTCCCATTTCCTTAGAAACAGTGTATTTGCTGGGAGAAAAGTGCATTACTGTGCGCTTTCACCGTTCAGCAAATACATGTGTAGAAGCACAGCGCTAGCAGAAACGAATGTTTCTCGACGTTTTCTAACTCAGGGGACAAGTTGCACACTTCTGAGATGCATTTGGGCAACTTTGTCAGAAATGAGTTTTTTGCCTACAGAGACATGCCTATTTGCGCAGTAGTACAGATTCTGAGTATGTAACTGGGCTTGATGAAATCAGCATTTCTCTTGCTTCCCTGTGCGTAGGGAAGCTCAGTTTTGTCCCAGTAGCTCCCACAAGTGTCTCCTCAGTGTGTTCCCATTTCCTTAGAAACAGTGTATTTGCTGGGAGAAAAGTGCATTACTGTGCGCTTTCACCGTTCAGCAAATACATGTGTAGAAGCGCAGCGCTAGCAGTAACGAACGTTTCTCGACGTTTTCTAACTCAGGGAACAAGTTGCACACTTCTGAGATGCATTTGGGTAACTTTCTCAAAAATGAGTTTTTTGCCTACAGAGACATGCCTATTTGCGCAGTAGTACAGATTCTGAGTATGTAGCTGGGCTTGATGAAATCAGCATTTCTCTTGCTTCCCTGTGCGTAGGGAAGCTCAGTTTTAGTAATAGTAGCTCCCACAAGTGTCTCCTCAGTGTGTTCCCATTTCCTTAGAAACAGTGTATTTGCTGGGAGAAAAGTGCATTACTGTGCGCTTTCACCGTTCAGCAAATACATGTGTAGAAGCACAGCGCTAGCTGAAACGACCGTTTCTCAACGTTTTCTAACTCAGGGAAGAAGTGGCACACTTCTGAGATGCATTTGGGCAACTTTGTCAGAAATGAGTTTTTTGCCTACAGAGACATGCCTATTTGCGCAGTAGTACAGATTCTGAGTATGTGACTGGGCTTGATGAAATCAGCATTTCTCTTGCTTCCCTGTGCGTAAGGAAGCTCAGTTTTAGTCACAGTAGCTCCCACAAGTGTCTCCTCAGTGTGTTCCCATTTCCTTAGAAACAGTGTATTTGCTGGCAGAAACGTGCATTACTGTGCACTTTCACCATTCAGCAAATACATCTGTAGAAGCACAGCGCTAGCAGAAACGAACGTTTCTCGACGTTTTCTAACTCAGGGAACAAGTTGCACACTTCTGAGATGCATTTGGGTAACTTACTCAAAAATGAGTTTTTTGCCTACATAGACATGCCTATTTGCCCAGTAGTACAGATTCTGAGTATGTAACTGGGCTTGATGAAATCAGCATTTCTCTTGCTTCCCTGTGCGTAGGGAAGCTCAGTTTTAGTCCCAGTAGCTCCCACAAGTGTCTCCTCAGTGTGTTCCCATTTCCTTAGAAACAGTGTATTTGCTGGGAGAAAAGTGAATTACTGTGCGCTTTCACCGTTCAGCAAATACATGTGTAGAAGCATATCGCTAGCAGAAACGAACGTTTCTCGACGTTTTCTAACTCAGGGAACAAGTTGCACACTTCTGAGATGCATTTGGGCAACTTTGTCTGAAATGAGTTTTTTGCCTACAGAGACATGCCTATTTGCGCAGTAGTACAGATTCTGAGTATGTAACTGGGCTTGATGAAATCAGCATTTCTCTAGCTTCCCTGTGCGTAGGGAAGCTCAGTTTTAGTCACAGTAGCTCCCACAAGTGTCTCCTCAGTGTGTTCCCATTTCCTTAGAAACAGTGTATTTGCTGGGAGAAAAGGTGTTCCCATTTCCGTAGAAACAGTGTATTTTGCTGAGAGAAAAGTGCATTACTGTGCGCTTTCACCGTTCAGCAAATACATGTGTAGAAGCACAGCGCTAGCAGAAACGAACGTTTCTCGACGTTTTCTAACTCAGAGAACAAGTTCCACACTTCTGAGATGCATTTGGGCAACTTTGTCAGAAATGAGTTTTTTGCCTACAGAGACATGCTATTTGCGCAGTAGTACAGATTCTGAGTATGTAACTGGGCTTGATGAAATCAGCATTTCTCTTGCTTCCCTGTGCGTAGGGAAGCTCAGTTTTAGTCAAGAAACAGTGTATTTGCTGGGAGAAAAGTGCATTACTGTGCGCTTTCACCGTTCAGCAAATACATGTGTAGAAGCACAGCGCTAGCAGAAACTAACGTTTCTCGACGTTTTCTAACTCAGGGAACAAGTTGCACACTTCTGAGATGCATTTGGGCAACTTTGTCTGAAATGAGTTTTTTGCCTACAGAGACATGCCTATTTGCGCAGTAGTACAGATTCTGAGTATGTAACTGGGCTTGATGAAATCAGCATTTCTCTAGCTTCCCTGTGCGTAGGGAAGCTCAGTTTTAGTCACAGTAGCTCCCACAAGTGTCTCCTCAGTGTGTTCCCATTTCCTTAGAAACAGTGTATTTGCTGGGAGAAAAGTGCATTACTGTGCGCTTTCACCGTTCAGCAAATACATGTGTAGAAGCACAGCGCTAGCAGAAACGAACGTTTCTCGACGTTTTCTAACTCAGGGAACAAGTTGCACACTTCTGAGATGCATTTGGGCAACTTTGTCAGAAATGAGTTTTTTGCCTACAGAGACATGCCTATTTGCGCAGTAGTACAGATTCTGAGTATGTAACTGGGCTTGATGAAATCAGCATTTCTCTTGCTTCCCTGTGCGTAGGGCAGCTCAGTTTTAGTCACAGTAGCTCCCACAAGTGTCTCCACAGTGTTCCCATTTCCGTAGAAACAGTGTATTTGCTGAGAGAAAAGTGCATTACTGTGCGCTTTCACCGTTCAGCAAATACATGTGTAGAAGCACAGGACTAGCAGAAAAGACCGTTTCTCGACGTTTTCTAACTCAGGGAACAAGTTGCACACTTCTGAGATGCATTTGGGCAACTTTGTCAGAAATGAGTCTTTTGCCTACAGAGACATGCCTATTTGCGCAGTAGTACAGATTCTGAGTATGTAACTGGGCTTGATGAAATCAGCATTTCTCTTGCTTCCCTGTGCGTAGGGAAGCTCAGTTTTATTCACAGTAGCTCCCACGAGTGTCTCCTCAGTGTGTTCCCATTTCCTTAGAAACAGTGTATTTGCTAGGAGAAAAGTGCATTACTGTGCGCTTTCACCGTTCAGCAAATACATGTGTAGAAGCACAGCGCTAGCAGAAACGACCGTATCTCGACGTTTTCTAACTCAGGGAACAAGTTGCACACTTCTGAGATGCATTTGGGCAACTTTGTCAGAAATGAGTTTTTTGCCTACTTAGACATGCCTATTTGCGCAGTAGTACAGATTCTGAGTATGTAACTTGGCTTGATGAAATAAGCATTTCTCTTGCTTCCCTGTGCGTAAGGAAGCTCAGTTTTAGTCACAGTAGCTCCCACAAGTGTCTCCTCAGTGTGTTCCCATTTCCTTAGACACAGTGTATTTGCTGGGAGAAAAGTGCATTACTGTGCGCTTTCACCGTTCAGCAAATACATGTGTAGAAGCACAGTGCTAGCAGAAACGACCGTTTCTCGACGTTTTCTAACTCAGGGAACAAGTTGCACACTTCTGAGATGCATTTGGGCAACTTTGTCAGAAATGAGTTTTTTGCCTACAGAGACATGCCTATTCGCGCAGTAGTACAGATTCTGAGTATGTAACTGGGCTTGATGAAATCACCATTTCTCTTGCTTCCCTGTGTGTAGGGAAGCTCAGTTTTAGTCACAGTAGCTCCCACAAGTGTCTCCTCAGTGCGTTCCCAGTTCCTTAGAAACAGTGTATTTGCTGGGAGAAAAGTGCATTACTGTGCGCTTTCACCGTTCAGCAAATACATGTGTAGAAGCACAGCGCTAGCAGAAACGACCGTTTCTCGACGTTTTCTAACTTAGGGAACAAGTGGCAAACTTCTGATATGCATTTGGGCAACTTTGTCCGAAATGACTTTTTTGCCTACAGAGACATGCCTATTTCCGCAGTAGTACAGATTCTGAGTATGTAACTGGGCTTGATGAAATCAGCATTTCTCTTGCTTCTCTGTGCGTAGGGAAGCTCAGTTTTAGTCACAGTTGCGCCCACAAGTGTCTCCTCAGTGTGTTCCAGTTCCTTAGAAGCAGTGTATTTGCTGGGAGAAAAGTGCATTACTGTGCGCTTTCACCGTTCAGCAAATACATGTGTAGACGCACAGCGCTAGCAGAAAAGACCCTTTCTCGACGTTGTCTAACTCAGAGAACAAGTTGCACACTTCTGAGATGCATTTGGGCAACTTCGTCAAAAATGAGTTTTTTGCCTACAAACACATGCCTATTCGCGCAGTAGTACAGATTCTGAGTATGTAACTGGGCTTGATGAAATCACCATTTCTCTTGCTTCCCTGTGTGCAGGGAAGCTCAGTTTTAGTCACAGTAGCTCCCACAAGTGTCTCCTCAGTGCGTTCCCAGTTCCTTAGACACAGTGTATTTGCTGGGAGAAAAGTGCATTACTCTGTGCTTTCACCGTTCAGCAAATACATGTGTAGAAGCACAGCGCTAGCAGAAACGACCGTTTCTCGACGTTTTCTAACTCAGGGAACAAGTTGCACACTTCTGAGATGCATTTGGGCAACTTTGTCAGAAATGAGTTTTTTGCCTACAGAGACATGCCTATTCGCGCAGTAGTACAGATTCTGAGTATGTAACTGGGCTTGATGAAATCACCATTTCTCTTGCTTCCCTGTGTGTAGGGAAGCTCAGGTTTAGTCACAGTAGCTCCCACAAGTGTCTCCTCAGTGCGTTCCCAGTTCCTTAGAAACAGTGAATTTGCTGGGAGAAAAGTGCATTACTGTGCGCTTTCACCGTTCAGCAAATACATGTGTAGAAGCACAGCGCTAGCAGAAACGACCGTTTCTCGACATTTTCTAACTTAGGGAACAAGTGGCAAACTTCTGATATGCATTTGGGCAACTTTGTCCGAAATGACTTTTTTGCCTACAGAGACATGCCTATTTGCGCAGTAGTACAGATTCTGAGTACGTAACTGGGCTTGATGAAATCAGCATTTCTCTTGCTTCTCTGTGCGTAGGGAAGCTCAGTTTTAGTCACAGTTGCGCCCACAAGTGTCTCCTCAGTGTGTTCCAGTTCCTTAGAAGCAGTGTATTTGCTGGGAGAAAAGTGCATTACTGTGCGCTTTCCCCGTTCAGCAAATACATGTGTAGACGCACAGCGCTAGCAGAAAAGACCCTTTCTCGACATTGTCTAACTCAGAGAACAAGTTGCACACTTCTGAGATGCATTTGGGCAACTTTGTCAAAAATGAGTTTTTTGCCTACAGAGACATGCCTATTCGCGCAGTAGTACAGATTCTGAGTATGTAACTGGGCTTGATGAAATCACCATTTCTCTTGCTTCCCTGTGTGCAGGGAAGCTCAGTTTTAGTCACAGTAGCTCCCACAAGTGTCTCCTCAGTGCGTTCCCAGTTCCTTAGAAACAGTGTATTTGCTGGGAGAAAAGTGCATTACTGTGCGCTTTCACCGTTCAGCAAATACATGTGTAGAAGCACAGCGCTAGCAGAAACGACCGTTTCTCGACGTTTTCTAACTTAGGGAACAAGTGGCAAACTTCGGATATGCATTTGGGCAACTTTGTCCGAAATGAGTTTTTTGCCTACAGAGACATGCCTATTTGCGCAGTAGTACAGATTCTGAGTATGTAACTGGGCTTGATGAAATCAGCATTTCTCTTACTTCCCTGTGCGTAGGGAAGCTCAGTTTTAGTCACAGTAGCTCCCACAAGTGTCTCCTCAGTGCGTTCCCAGTTCCTTAGAAACAGTGTATTTGCTGGGAGAAAAGTGCATTACTGTGCGCTTTCAACGTTCAGCAAATACATGTGTAGAAGCACAGTGCTAGCAGAAACAACCGTTTCTCGACGTTTTCTAATTCAGGGAACAAGTTGCACACTTCTGAGATGCATTTGGGCAACTTTGTCAGAAAAGAGTTTTTTGCCTACAGAGGCATGCCAATTTGCGCAGTAGTACAGATTCTGAGTATGTAACTGGGCTTGATGAAATCAGCATTTCTCTTGCTTCCCTGTGCGTAGGGAAGCTCAGTTTTAGTCACAGTAGCTCCCACAAGTGTCTCCTCAGTGTGTTCCCATTTCCTTAGAAACAGTGTATTTGCTGGGAGAAAAGTGCATTACTGTGTGATTTCACCGCTCAGCAAATAAATGTGTAGAAGCACAGCGCTAGCAGAAAAGACCGTTTCTCGACGTTTTCTAACTCAGGGAACAAGTTGCACACTTCTGAGATGCATTTGGGCAACTTTGTCAGAAATGAGTCTTTTGCCTACAGAGACATGCCTATTTGCGCAGTAGTACAGATTCTGAGTATGTAACTGGGCTTGATGAAATCAGCATTTCTCTTGCTTCCCTGTGCGTAGGGAAGCTCAGTTTTATTCACAGTAGCTCCCACGAGTGTCTCCTCAGTGTGTTCCCATTTCCTTAGAAACAGTGTATTTGCTAGGAGAAAAGTGCATTACTGTGTGCTTTCACCGTTCGGCAAATACATGTGTAGAAGCACAGCGCTAGCAGAAATGACCGTATCTCGATGTTTTCTAACTCAGGGAACAAGTTGCACACTTCTGAGATGCATTTGGGCAACTTTGTCCGAAATGACTTTTTTGCCTACAGAGACATGCCTATTTGCGCAGTAGTACAGATTCTGAGTATGTAACTGGGCTTGATGAAATCAGCATTTCTCTTGCTTCCCTGTGCGTAGGGAAGCTCAGTTTTAGTCACAGTACCTCCCACAAGTGTCTCCTTAGTGTGTTCCCATTTCCTTAGAAACAGTGTATTTCCTGGGAGAAAAGTGCATTACTCTACGCTTTCACCGTTCAGCAAATACATGTGTAGAAGCACAGCGCTAGCAGAAACGACCGTTTCTCGACGTTTTCTAACTCAGGGAACAAGTTGCACACTTCTGAGATGCATTTGGGCAACTTTGTCAGAAATGAGTTTTTTGGCTAAGGAGACATGCCTATTTGTGCAGTAGTACAGATTCTGAGTATGTAACTGGGCTTGATGAAAACAGCATTTCTCTTGCTTCCCTGTGCGTAGGGAAGCTCAGTTTTAGTCACAGTAGCTCCCACAAGTGTCTTCTCAGTGTGTTCCCATTTCCTTAGAAACAGTGTATTTGCTGGGAGAAAAGTGCATTACTGTGCGCTTTCACCGTTCAACAAATACATGTGTAGAAGCACAGCGCTAGCAGAAACGACCGTTTCTCGACGTTTTCTAACTGAGGGAACAAGTTGCACACTTCTGAGATGCATTTGGGCAACTTTGTCAGAAATGATTTTTTTGCCTACAGAGACATGCCTATTGGCTCAGTAGTACAGATTCTGAGTATGTAACTGGGCTTGATGAAATCAGCATATCTCTTGCTTCCCTGTGCGTAGGGAAGCTCAGTTTTAGTCACAGTAGCTCCCACAAGTGTCTCCTCAGTGTGTTCCCAGTTCCTTAGAAACAGTGTATTTGATGGGAGAAAAGTGCATTACTGTGAGCTTTCACCGTTCAGCTAGTACATGTGTAGAAGCACAGCGCTAGCAGAAACGAACGTTTGTCGACGTTTTCTAACTCAGGGAACAAGTTGCACTCTTCTGAGATGCATTTGGGCAACTTTGTCAGAAATGAGTTTTTTGCCTAAGGAGACATGCCTATTTGCGCAGTAGTACAGATTCTGAGTATGTAACTGGGCTTGATGAAATCAGCATTTCTCTTGCTTCCCTGTGCGTAGGGAAGCTCAGTTTTAGTCACAGTAGCTCCCACAAGTGTCTCCTCAGTGTGTTCCCATTTCCTTAGAAACAGTGTATTTGCTGGGAGAAAAGTGCATTACTGTGAGCTTTCACCATTCAGCAAGTACATGTGTAGAAGCACAGCGCTAGCAGAAACGAACGTTTGTCGACGTTTTCTAACTCAGGGAACAAGTTGCACTCTTCTGAGATGCATTTGGGCAACTTTGTCAGAAATTAGTTTTTTGCCTAAGGAGACATGCCTATTTGCGCAGTAGTACAGATTCTGAGTATGTAACTGGGCTTGATGAAATCAGCATTTCTCTTGCTTCCCTGTGCGTAGGGAAGCTCAGTTTTAGTCACAGTAGCTCCCACAAGTGTCTCCTCAGTGTGTTCCCATTTCCTTAGAAACAGTGTATTTGCTGGGAGAAAAGTGCATTACTGTGAGCTTTCACCATTCAGCAAGTACATGTGTAGAAGCACAGCGCTAGCAGAAACTAACGTTTCTCGACGTTTTCTAACTCAGGGAACAAGTTGCACTCTTCTGAGATGCATTTGGGCAACTTTGTCAGAAATGAGTTTTTTGTCTAAGGAGACATGCCTATTTGCGCAGTAGTACAGATTCTGAGTATGTAACTGGGCTTGATGAAATCAGCATTTCTCTTGCTTCCCTGTGCATAGGGAAGCTCAGTTTTAGTCACAGCAGCTCCCACAAGTGTCTCCTCAGTGTGTTCCCAGTTCCTTAGAAACAGTGTATTTGCTGGGAGAAAAGTGCATTACTGTGCGCTTTCACCGTTAAGCAAATACATGTGTAGAAGCACAGCGCTAGCAGAAACGACCGTTTCTCGACGTTTTCTAACTCAGGGAACAAGTTGCACACTTCTGATATGCATTTGGGCAACTTTGTCCGAAATGACTTTTTTGCCTACAGAGACATGCCTATTTGCGCAGTAGTGCAGATTCTGAGTATGTAACTGGGCTTGATGAAATCAGCATTTCTCTTGCTTACCTGTGCGTAGGGAAGCTCAGTTTTAGTCACAGTAGCTCCCACAAGTGTCTCCTCAATGTGTTCCCATTTCCTTAGAAACAGTGTATTTGCTGGGAGAAAAGTACATTACTGTGCGCTTTCACCGTTCAGCAAATACATGTGTAGAAGCACAGCGCTAGCTGAAACGACCGTTTCTCGACGTTTTCTAAATCAGGGAACAAGTTGCACACTTCAGAGATGCATTTGGGCAACTTTGTCAGAAATGAGTTTTTTGCCTACAGAGACATGCCTATTTGTGCAGTAGTACAGATTCTGAGTATGTAACTGGGCTTGATGAAATCAGCATTTCTCTTGCTTCCCTGTGCGTAGAGAAGCTCAGTTTTAGTCACAATAGCTCCCACAAATGTCTTCTCAGTGTGTTCCCATTTCCTTAGAAACAGTGTATTTGCTGGGAGAAAAGTGCATTACTGTGCGCTTTCACCGTTCAGCAAATACATGTGTAGAAACACAGCGCTAGCAGAAACGAACGTTTCTCGACGTTTTCTAACTCAGGGAACAAGTTGCACACTTCTGAGATGCATTTGGGCAACTTTGTCAGAAATGAGTTTTTTGCCTACAGAGACATGCCTATTTGCGCAGTAGTACAGATTCTGAGTATGTAACTGGGCTTGATGAAATCAGCATTTCTCTTGCTTCCCTGTGCGTAGGGAAGCTCAGTTTTACTCACAGTAGCTCCCACAAGTGTCTCCTCAGTGTGTTCCCATTTCCTTAGAAACAGTGTATTTGCTGGGAGAAAAGTGCATTACTGTGAGCTTTCACCGTTCAGCTAGTACATGTGTAGAAGCACAGCGCTAGCAGAAACGACCGTTTGTCGACGTTTTCTAACTCAGGGAACAAGTTGCACTCTTCTGAGATGCATTTGGGCAACTTTGTCAGAAATGAGTTTTTTGCCTAAGGAGACATGCCTATTTGCGCAGTACTACAGATTCTGAGTATGTAACTGGGCTTGATGAAATCAGCATTTCTCTTGCTTCCCTGTGCGTAGGGAAGCTCAGTTTTAGTCACAGTAGCTCCCACAAGTGTCTCCTCAGTGTGTTCCCATTTCCTTAGAAACAGTGTATTTGCTGGGAGAAAAGTGCATTACTGTGAGCTTTCACCATTCAGCAAGTACATGTGTAGAAGCACAGCGCTAGCAGAAACTAACGTTTCTCGACGTTTTCTAACTCAGGGAACAAGTTGCACTCTTCTGAGATGCATTTGGGCAACTTTGTCCGAAATGAGTTTTTTGTCTAAGGAGACATGCCTATTTGCGCAGTAGTACAGATTCTGAGTATGTAACTGGGCTTGATGAAATCAGCATTTCTCTTGCTTCCCTGTGCGTAGGGAAGCTCAGTTTTAGTCACAGTAGCTCCCACAAGTGTCTCCTCAGTGTGTTCCCATTTCCTTAGAAACAGTGTATTTGCTGGGAGAAAAGTGCATTACTGTGCGCTTTCACCGTTCAGCAAATACATTTGTAGAAGCACAGCGCTAGCTGAAACGACCGTTTCTCGACGTTTTCTAACTCAGGGAACAAGTGGCAAACTTCTGATATGCATTTGGGCAACTTTGTCCGAAATGACTTTTTTGCCTACAGAGACATGCCTATTTGCGCAGTAGTGCAGATTCTTAGTATGTAACTGGGCTTGATGAAATCAGCATTTCTCTGGCTTCCCTGTGTGTAGGGAAGCTCAGTTTTAGTCACAGTAGCTCCCACAAGTGTCTCCTCAGTGTGTTCCCCTTTCCTTAGACACAGTGTATTTGCTCGGAGAAAAGTGCATTACTGTGTGCTTTCACCGTTCAGCAAATACATGTGTAGAAGCACAGCGCTAGCAGAAACGACCGTTTCTCGACGTTTTCTAACTCAGGGAACAAGTTGCACACTTCTGAGATGCATTTGGGCAACTTTGTCAGAAATGAGTTTTTTGCCTAAAGAGACATGCCTATTTGCGCAGTAGTACAGATTCTGAGTATGTAACTGGGCTTGATGAAATCAGCATTTCTCTTGCTTCCCGGTGCGTAGGGAAGCTCAGTTTTAGTCACTGTAGATCCCACAAGTGTCTCCTCAGTGTGTTCCCATTTCCTTAGAAACAGTGTATTTGCTGGGAGAAAAGTGCATTACTGTGCGCTTTCACCGTTCAGCAAATACATGTGTAGAAGCACAGCGCTAGCAGAAACGACGGTTTCTCGACGTTTTCTAACTTAGGCAAAAAGTTGCACACTTCTGAGATGCATTTGGGCAACTTTGTCAGAAATGAGTTTTTTGCCTACAGAGACATGCCTATTTGCGCAGTAGTACAGATTCTGAGTATGTAACTGGGCTTGATGAAATCAGCATTTTTCTTGCTTCCCTGTGCGTAGGGAAGCTCAGTTTTAGTCACAGTAGCTCCCACAAGTGTCTCCTCAGTTTGTTCCCATTTCCTTAGAAACAGTGTATTTGCTGGGAGAAAAGTGCATTACTGTGCGCTTTCACCGTTCAGCAAATATATGTGTAGAAGCACAGCGTTAGCAGAAACGACCATTTCTCGACGTTTTCTAACTCAGGGAACAAGTTGCATACTTCTGAGATGCATTTGGGCAACTTTGTCAGAAATGAGTTTTTTGCCTAAAGAGACATGCCTATTTGCGCAGTAGTACAGATTCTTAGTATGTAACTGGGCTTGATGAAATCAGCATTTTTCTTGCTTCCCTGTGTGTAGGGAAGCTCGGTTTTAGTCACAGTAGCTCCCACAAGTGTCTCCTCAGTGTGTTCCCAGTTCCTTAGAAACAGTGTATTTGCTGGGAGAAAAGTACATTACTGTGCGCTTTCACCGTTCAGCAAATACATGTGTAGAAGCACAGCGCTAGCAGAAACGAACGTTTCTCGACGTTTTCTAACTCAGGGAACAAGTTGCACACTTCTGAGATGCATTTGGGAAACTTTGTCAGAAATGAGTTTTTTGCCTACAGAGACATGCCTATTTGCGCAGTAGTACAGATTCTGAGTATGTAACTGGGCTTGATGAAATCAGCATTTCTCTTGCTTCCCTGTGCATAGGGAAGCTCAGTTTTAGTCACAGTAGCTCCCACAAGTGTCTCCTCAGTGTGTTCCCATTTCCTTAGAAACAGTGTATTTGCTGGGAGAAAAGTGAATTACTGTGCGCTTTCACCGTTCAGCAAATACATGTGTAGAAGCACAGCGCTAGCAGAAACGAACGTTTCTCGACGTTTTCTAACTCAGGGAACAAGTTGCACTATTCTGAGATGCATTTGGGCAACTTTGTCAGAAATGAGTTTTCTGCCTAAGGAGACATACCTATTGGCGCAGTAGTACAGATTCTGAGTATGTAACTGGGCTTGATGAAATCAGCATTTCTCTTGCTTCCCTGTGCATAGGGAAGCTCAGTTTTAGTCACAGTAGCTCCCACAAGTGTCTCCTCAGTGTGTTCCCATTTCCTTAGAAACAGTGTATTTGCTGGGAGAAAAGTGCATTACTGTGAGCTTTCACCATTCAGCAAGTACATGTGTAGAAGCACAGCGCTAGCAGAAACTAACGTTTCTCGACGTTTTCTAACTCAGGGAACAAGTTGCACTCTTCTGAGATGCATTTGGGCAACTTTGTCAGAAATGAGTTTTTTGCCTAAGGAGACATGCCTATTTGTGCAGTAGTACAGATTCTGAGTATGTAACTGGGCTTGATGAAATCAGCATTTCTCTTGCTTCCCTGTGCGTAGGGAAGCTCAGTTTTAGTCACAGTAGCTCCCACAAGTGTCTCCTCAGTGTGTTCCCATTTCCTTAGAAACAGTGTATTTGCTGGGAGAAAAGTGCATTACTGTGCGCTTTCACCGTTCAGCAAATACATGTGTAGAAGCACAGCGCTAGCAGAAACGACAGTTTCTCGACGTTTTCTAACTCAGGGAACAAGTTGCACACTTCTGAGATGCATTTGGGCAACTTTGTCAGAAATAAATTTTTTGCCTACAGAGACATGCCTATTTGCGCAGTAGTACAGATTCTGAGTATGTAACTGGGCTTGATGAAATCAGCATTTCTCTTGCTTCCCTATGCGTAGGGAAGCTCAGTTTTAGTCACAGTAGCTCCCACAAGTGTCTCCTCAGTGTGTTCCCATTTCCTTAGAAACAGTGTATTTGCTGGGAGAAAAGTGCATTACTGTGCGCTTTCACCGTTCGGCTAATACATGTGTAGAAGCACAGCGCTAGCAGAAACGACCGTTTCTCGACGTTTTCTAACTCAGGGATCAAGTTGCACACTTCTGAGATGCATTTGGGCAACTTTGTCAGAAATGAGTTTTTTGCCTACAGAGACATGCCTATTTGCGCAGTAGTACAGATTCTGAGTATGTAACTGGGCTTGATGAAATCAGCATTTCTCTTGCTTCCCTGTGCATAGGGAAGCTCAGTTTTAGTCACCGTAGCTCCCACAAGTGTCTCCTCAGTGTGTTCCCATTTCCTTAGAAACAGTGTATTTGCTGGGAGAAAAGTGCATTACTGTGAGCTTTCACCATTCAGCAAGTACATGTGTAGAAGCACAGCGATAGCAGAAACTAACGTTTCTCGACGTTTTCTAACTCAGGGAACAAGTTGCACTCTTCTGAGATGCATTTGGGCAACTTTGTCAGAAATGAGTTTTTTGCCTAAGGAGACATGCCTATTTGCGCAGTAGTACAGATTCTGAGTATGTAACTGGGCTTGATGAAATCAGCATTTCTCTTGCTTCCCTGTGCGTAGGGAAGCTCAGTTTTAGTCACGGTAGCTCCCACAAGTGTCTCCTCAGTGTGTTCCCATTTCCTTAGAAACAGTGTATTTGCTGGGAGAAAAGTGCATTACTGTGCGCTTTCACCGTTCAGCAAGTACATGTGTAGAAGCACAGCGCTAGCAGAAACGAACGTTTCTCGACGTTTTCTAACTCAGGGAACAAGTTGCACACTTCTGAGATGCATTTGGGCAACTTTGTCAGAAATGAGTTTTTTGCCTACAGAGACATGCCTATTTGCGCAGTAGTACAGATTCTGAGTATGTAACTGGGTTTGATGAAATCAGCATTTCTCTTGCTTCCCTGTGCGTAGGGAAGCTCAGTTTTAGTCACAGTAGCTCCCACAAGTGTCTCCTCAGTGTGTTCCCATTTCCTTAGAAACAGTGTATTTGCTGGGAGAAAAGTGCATTACTGTGCGCTTTCACCGTTCGGCTAATACATGTGTAGAAGCACAGCGCTAGCAGAAACGACGGTTTCTCGACGTTTTCTAACTTAGGGAACAAGTTGCACACTTCTGAGATGCATTTGGGCAACTTTGTCAGAAATGAGTTTTTTGCCTACAGAGACATGCCTATTTGCGCAGTAGTACAGATTCTGAGTATGTAACTGGGCTTGATGAAATCAGCATTTCTCTTGCTTCCCTGTGCGTAGGGAAGCTCAGTTTTAGTCACAGTAGCTCCCACAAGTGTCTCCTCAGTGTGTTCCCATTTCCTTAGAAACAGTGTATTTGCTGGGAGAAAAGTGCATTACTGTGCGCTTTCACCGTTCAGCAAATACATGTGTAGAAGCACAGCGCTAGCAGAAACGACCGTTTCTCGACGTTTTCTAACTCAGGGAACAAGTTGCACACTTCTGAGATGCATTTGGGCAACTTTGTCAGAAATGAGTTTTTTGCCTAAAGAGACATGCCTATTTGCGCAGTAGTACAGATTCTGAGTATGTAACTGGGCTTGATGAAATCAGCATTTCTCTTGCTTCCCTGTGCGTAGGGAAGCTCAGTTTTAGTCACAGTAGCTCCCACAAGTGTCTCCTCAGTTTGTTCCCATTTCCTTAGAAACAGTGTATTTGCTGGGAGAAAAGTGCATTACTCTGCGCTTTCACCGTTCAGCAAATATATGTGTAGAAGCACAGCGTTAGCAGAAACGACCATTTCTCGACGTTTTCTAACTCAGGGAACAAGTTGCATACTTCTGAGATGCATTTGGGCAACTTTGTCAGAAATGAGTTTTTTGCCTAAAGAGACATGCCTATTGGCGCAGTAGTACAGATTCTTAGTATGTAACTGGGCTTGATGAAATCAGCATTTTTCTTGCTTCCCTGTGTGTAGGGAAGCTCGGTTTTAGTCACAGTAGCTCCCACAAGTGTCTCCTCAGTGTGTCCCCATTTCCTTAGAAACAGTGTATTTGCTGGGAGAAAAGTGCATTACTGTGCGCTTTCACCGTTCAGCAAATACATGTGTAGAAGCACAGCGCTAGCAGAAACGAACGTTTCTCGACGTTTTCTAACTCAGGGAACAAGTTGCACACTTCTGAGATGCATTTGGGAAACTTTGTCAGAAATGAGTTTTTTGCCTACAGAGACATGCCTATTTGCGCAGTAGTACAGATTCTGAGTATGTAACTGGGCTTGATGAAATCAGCATTTCTCTTGCTTCCCTGTGCATAGGGAAGCTCAGTTTTAGTCACAGTAGCTCCCACAAGTGTCTCCTCAGTGTGTTCCCATTTCCTTAGAAACAGTGTATTTGCTGGGAGAAAAGTGCATTACTGTGCGCTTTCACCGTTCAGCAAATACATGTGTAGAAGCACAGCGCTAGCAGAAACGAACGTTTCTCGACGTTTTCTAACTCAGGGAACAAGTTGCACTCTTCTGAGATGCATTTGGGCAACTTTGTCAGAAATGAGTTTTTTGCCTAAGGAGACATGCCTATTGGCGCAGTAGTACAGATTCTGAGTATGTAACTGGGCTTGATGAAATCAGCATTTCTCTTGCTTCCCTGTGCATAGGGAAGCTCAGTTTTAGTCACAGTAGCTCCCACAAGTGTCTCCTCAGTGTGTTCCCATTTCCTTAGAAACAGTGTATTTGCTGGGAGAAAAGTGCATTACTGTGAGCTTTCACCATTCAGCAAGTACATGTGTAGAAGCACAGCGCTAGCAGAAACTAACGTTTCTCGACGTTTTCTAACTCAGGGAACAAGTTGCACTCTTCTGAGATGCATTTGGGCAACTTTGTCAGAAATGAGTTTTTTGCCTAAGGAGACATGCCTATTTGCGCAGTAGTACAGATTCTGAGTATGTAACTGGGCTTGATGAAATCAGCATTTCTCTTGCTTCCCTATGCGTAGGGAAGCTCAGTTTTAGTCACAGTAGCTCCCACAAGTGTCTCCTCAGTGTGTTCCCATTTCCTTAGAAACAGTGTATTTGCTGGGAGAAAAGTGAATTACTGTGCGCTTTCACCGTTCGGCTAATACATGTGTAGAAGCACAGCGCTAGCAGAAACGACCGTTTCTCGACGTTTTCTAACTCAGGGAACAAGTTGCACACTTCTGAGATGCATTTGGGCAACTTTGTCAGAAATGAGTTTTTTGCCTACAGAGACATGCCTATTTGCGCAGTAGTACAGATTCTGAGTATGTAACTGGGCTTGATGAAATCAGCATTTCTCTTGCTTCCCTGTGCATAGGGAAGCTCAGTTTTAGTCACAGTAGCTCCCACAAGTGTCTCCTCAGTGTGTTCCCATTTCCTTAGAAACAGTGTATTTGCTGGGAGAAAAGTGCATTACTGTGAACTTTCACCATTCAGCAAGTACATGTGTAGAAGCACAGCGATAGCAGAAACTAACGTTTCTCGACGTTTTCTAACTCAGGGAACAAGTTGCACTCTTCTGAGATGCATTTGGGCAACTTTGTCAGAAATGAGTTTTTTGCCTAAGGAGACATGCCTATTTGCGCAGTAGTACAGATTCTGAGTATGTAACTGGGCTTGATGAAATCAGCATTTCTCTTGCTTCCCTGTGCGTAGGGAAGCTCAGTTTTAGTCACAGTAGCTCCCACAAGTGTCTCCTCAGTGTGTTCCCATTTCCTTAGAAACAGTGTATTTGCTGGGAGAAAAGTGCATTACTGTGCGCTTTCACCGTTCAGCAAATACATGTGTAGAAGCACAGCGCTAGCAGAAACGAACGTTTCTCGACGTTTTCTAACTCAGGGAACAAGTTGCACACTTCTGAGATGCATTTGGGCAACTTTGTCAGAAATGAGTTTTTTGCCTACAGAGACATGCCTATTTGCGCAGTAGTGCAGATTCTTAGTATGTAACTGGGCTTGATGAAATCAGCATTTCTCTGGCTTCCCTGTGTGTAGGGAAGCTCAGTTTTAGTCACAGTAGCTCCCACAAGTGTCTCCTCAGTGTGTTCCCCTTTTCTTAGACACAGTGTATTTGCTGGGAGAAAAGTGCATTACTGTGTGCTTTCACCGTTCAGCAAATACATGTGTAGAAGCACAGCGCTAGCAGAAACGACCGTTTCTCGACGTTTTCTAACTCAGGGAACAAGTTGCACACTTCTGAGATGCATTTGGGCAACTTTGTCAGAAATGAGTTTTTTGCCTAAAGAGAAATGCCTATTTGCGCAGTAGTACAGATTCTGAGTATGTAACTGGGCTTGATGAAATCAGCATTTCTCTTGCTTCCCGGTGCGTAGGGAAGCTCAGTTTTAGTCACTGTAGATCCCACAAGTGTCTCCTCAGTGTGTTCCCATTTCCTTAGAAACAGTGTATTTGCTGGGAGAAAAGTGCATTACTGTGCGCTTTCACCGTTCAGCAAATACATGTGTAGAAGCACAGCGCTAGCAGAAACGACCGTTTCTCGACGTTTTCTAACTCAGGGAACAAGTTGCACACTTCTGAGATGCATTTGGGCAACTTTGTCAGAAATGAGTTTTTTGCCTAAAGAGACATGCCTATTTGCGCAGTAGTACAGATTCTGAGTATGTAACTGGGCTTGATGAAATCAGCATTTCTCTTGCTTCCCGGTGCGTAGGGAAGCTCAGTTTTAGTCACTGTAGATCCCACAAGTGTCTCCTCAGTGTGTTCCCATTTCCTTAGAAACAGTGTATTTGCTGGGAGAAAAGTGCATTACTGTGCGCTTTCACCGTTCAGCAAATACATGTGTAGAAGCACAGCGCTAGCAGAAACGACCGTTTCTCGACATTTTCTAACTCAGGGAACAAGTTGCACACTTCTGAGATGCATTTGGGCAACATTGTCAGAAATGAGTTTTTTGCCTACAGAGACATGTCTATTTGCTCAGTAGTACAGATTCTGAGTATGTAACTGGGCTTGATGAAATCAGCATTTCTCTTGCTAACCTGTGCGTAGGGAAGCTCAGTTTTAGTCACAGTAGCTCCCACAAGTGTCTCCTCAGTGTGTTCCCAGTTCCTTAGAAACAGTGTATTTGCTGGGAGAAAAGTGCATTACTGTGCGCTTTCACCGTTCAGCAAATACATGTGTAGAAGCACAGCGTTAGCAGAAACGACCGTTTCTCGACGTTTTCTAACTCAGGGAACAAGTTGCACACTTCTGAGATGCATTTGGGCAACTTTGTCAGAAATGAGTTTTTTGCCTAAAGAGACATGCCTATTTCCGCAGTAGTGCAGATTCTTAGTATGTAACTGGGCTTGATGAAATCAGCATTTCTCTGGCTTCCCTGTGTGTAGGGAAGCTCAGTTTTAGTCACAGTAGCTCCCACAAGTGTCTCCTCAGTGTGTTCCCCTTTCCTTAGACACAGTGTACTTGCTGGGAGAAAAGTGCATTACTGTGCGCTTTCACCGTTCAGCAAATACATGTGTAGAAGCACAGCGCTAGCAGAAACGACCGTTTCTCGACGTTTTCTAACTCAGGGAACAAGTTGCACACTTCTGAGATGCATTTGGGCAACTTTGTCAGAAATGAGTTTTTTGCCTAAAGAGACATGCCTATTTGCGCAGTAGTACAGATTCTGAGTATATAACTGGGCTTGATGAAATCAGCATTTCTCTTGCTTCCCGGTGCGTAGGGAAGCTCAGTTTTAGTCACTGTAGATCCCACAAGTGTCTCCTCAGTGTGTTCCCATTTCCTTAGAAACAGTGTATTTGCTGGGAGAAAAGTGCATTACTGTGCGCTTTCACCGTTCAGCAAATACATGTGTAGAAGCACAGCGCTAGCAGAAACGACCGTTTCTCGACGTTTTCTAACTCAGGGAACAAGTTGCACACTTCTGAGATGCATTTGGGCAACTTTGTCAGAAATGAGTTTTTTGCCTACAGAGACATGCCTATTTGCGCAGTAGTACAGAGTCTGAGTATGTAACTGGGCTTGATGAAATCAGCATTTCTCTTGCTTCCCTGTGCGTAGGGAAGCTCAGTTTTAGTCACAGTAGCTCCCACAAGTGTCTCCTCAGTGTGTTCCCATTTCCTTAGAAACAGTGTATTTGCTGGGAGAAAAGTGCATCACTGTGCGCTTTCACCGTTCAGCAAATACATGTGTAGAAGCACAGCGCTAGCAGAAACGAACGTTTCTCGATGTTTTCTAACTCAGGGAACAAGTTGCACACTTCTGAGATGCATTTGGGTAACTTTCACAAAAATGAGTTTTTTGCCTACAGAGACATGCCTATTTGCGCAGTAGTACAGATTCTGAGTATGTAACTGGGCTTGATGAAATCAGCATTTCTCTTGCTTCCCTGTGCGTAAGGAAGCTCAGATTTAGTCACAGTAGCTCCCACAAGTGTCTCCTCAGTGTGTTCCCATTTCCTTAGAAACAGTGTATTTGCTGGGAGAAAAGTGCATTACTGTGCTCTTTCACCGTTCAGCAAATACATGTGTAGAAGCACAGCGCTAGCTGAAACGACCGTTTCTCGACGTTTTCTAACTCAGGGAACAAGTTGCACACTTCTGAGATGCATTTGGGCAACTTTGTCAGAAATGAGTTTTTTGCCTACAGAGACATGCCTATTTGCGCAGTAGTACAGATTCTGAGTATGTAACTGGGCTTGATGAAATCAGCATTTCTTTTGCTTCCCTGTGCGTAGGGAAGCTCAGTTTTAGTCACAGTAGCTCCCACAAGTGTCTCCTCAGTATGTTCCCATTTCCTTAGAAACAGTGTATTTGCTGGGAGGAAAGTGCATTACTGTGCGCTTTCACCGTTCAGCAAATACATGGGTAGAAGCACAGCGCTAGCAGAAACGACCGTTTCTCGACGTTTTCTAACTCAGGGAACAAGTTGCACACTTCTGAGATGCATTTGGGCAACTTTGTCAGAAATGAGTTTTTTCCTACAGAGACATGCCTATTTGAGCAGTACTACAGATTCTGAGTATGTAACTGGGCTTGATGAAATCAGCATTTCTCTTGCTTCCCTGTGTGTAGGGAAGCTCAGTTTTAGTCACAGTAGCTCCCACAAGTGTCTCCTCAGTGTGTTCCCATTTCCTTAGAAACAGTGTATTTGCTGGGATAAAAGTGCATTACTGTGCGCTTTCACCATTCAGCAAATACATGTGTAGAAGCACAGCGCTAGCAGAAACGAATGTTTTTCGATGTTTTCTAACTCAGGGAACAGGTTGCACACTTCTGAGATGCATTTGGGCAACTTTGTCAGAAATGAGTTTTTTGCCTACAGAGACATGTCTATTTGCGCAGTAGTACAGATTCTGAGTATGTAACTGGGCTTGATGAAATCAGCATTTCTCTTGCTTCCCTGTGCGTAGGGAAGCTCAGTTTTAGTCACAGTAGCTCCCACAAGTGTCTCCTCAGTGTGTTCCCAGTTCCTTAGAAACAGTGTATTTGCTGGGAGAAAAGTGCATTACTGTGCGCTTTCACCGTTCAGCAAATACATGTGTAGAAGCACAGCGCTAGCAGAAACGAACGTTTCTCGACGTTTTCTAACTCAGGGAACAAGTTGCACACTTCTGAGATGCATTTGGGCAACTTTGTCCGAAATGAGTTTTTTTGCCTACAGAGACATGCCTATTTGCGCAGTAGTACAGATTCTGAGTATGTAACTGGGCTTGATGAAATCAGCATTTCTCTTGCTTCCCAGTGCGTAGGGAAGCTCAGTTTTAGTCACAGTAGCTCCCACAAGTGTCTCCTCAGTGTGTTCCCATTTCCTTAGAAACAGTGTATTTGCTGGGAGAAAAGTGCATTACTGTGCGCTTTCACCGTTCAGCAAATACATGTGTAGAAGCACAGCGCTAGCAGAAACGATCGTTTCTCGACGTTTTCTAACTCAGGGAACAAGTTGCACACTTCTGAGATGCATTTGGGCAACTTTGTCAGAAATGAGTTTTTTTCCTACAGAGACATGCCTATTTGCGCAGTAGTACAGATTCTGAGTATGTAACTGGGCTGATGAAATGAGCATTTCTCTTGCTTCCCTGTGCGTAGGGAAGCTCAGTTTTAGTCACAGTAGCTCCCACAAGTGTCTCCTCAGTGTGTCCCCAGTTCCTTAGAAACAGTGTATTTGCTGGGAGTAAAGTGCATTACTGTGCGCTTTCACCAATCAGCAAATACATGTGTAGAAGCAAAGCGCTAGCAGAAACGAACGTTTCTCGACGTTTTCTAACTCAGGAAACAGGTTGCACACTTCTGAGATGCATTTGGGCAACTTTGTCCGAAATGAGTTTTTTGCCTACAGAGACATGTCTATTTGCGCAGAGGTACAGATTCTGAGTATGTAACTGGGCTTGATGAAATCAGCATTTCTCTTGCTTCCCGGTGCGTAGGGAAGCTCAGTTTTAGTCACTGTAGATCCCACAAGTGTCTCCTCAGTGTGTTCCCATTTCCTTAGAAACAGTGTATTTGCTGGGAGAAAAGTGCATTACTGTGCTCTTTCACCGTTCAGCAAATACATGTGTAGAAGCACAGCGCTAGCTGAAACGACCGTTTCTCGACGTTTTCTAACTCAGGGAACAAGTTGCACACTTCTGATATGCATTTGGGCAACTTTGTCAGAAATGAGTTTTTTGCCTAAAGAGACATGCCTATTTGCGCAGTAGTACAGATTCTGAGTATGTAACTGGGCTTGATGAAATCAGCATTTCTCTTTCTTCCCTGTGCGTAGGGAAGCTCAGTTTTAGTCACAGTAGCTCCCACAAGTGTCTCCTCAGTGTGTTCCCATTTCGTTCGAAACAGTGTATTTGCTGGGAGAAAAGTGCATCACTGTGCGCTTTCACCGTTCAGCAAATACATGTGTAGAAGCACAGCGCTAGCAGAAACGAACGTTTCTCGATGTTTTCTAACTCAGGGAACAAGTTGCACACTTCTGAGATGCATTTGGGTAACTTTCTCAAAAATGAGTTTTTTGCCTACAGAGACATGCCTATTTGCGCAGTAGTACAGATTCTGAGTATGTAACTGGGCTTGATGAAATCAGCATTTCTCTTGCTTCCCTGTGCGTAGGGAAGCTCAGATTTAGTCACAGTAGCTCCCACAAGTGTCTCCTCAGTGTGTTCCCATTTCCTTAGAAACAGTGTATTTGCTGGGAGAAAAGTGCATTACTGTGCTCTTTCACCGTTCAGCAAATACATGTGTAGAAGCACAGCGCTAGCTGAAACGACCGTTTCTCGACGTTTTCTAACTCAGGGAACAAGTTGCACACTTCTGAGATGCATTTGGGCAACTTTGTCAAAAATGAGTTTTTTGCCTACAGAGACATGCCTATTTGCGCAGTAGTACAGATTCTGAGTATGTAACTGGGCTTGATGAAATCAGCATATCTCTTGCTTCCCTGTGCGTAGGGAAGCTCAGTTTTAGTCACAGTAGCTCCCACAAGTGTCTCCTCAGTGTGTTCCCATTTCCTTAGAAACAGTGTATTTGCTGGGAGGAAAGTGCATTACTGTGCGCTTTCACCGTTCAGCAAATACATGGGTAGAAGCACAGCGCTAGCAGAAACGACCGTTTCTCGACGTTTTCTAACTCAGGGAACAAGTTGCACACTTCTGAGATGCATTTGGGCAACTTTGTCAGAAATGAGTTTTTTCCTACAGAGACATGCCTATTTGCGCAGTACTACAGATCCTGAGTATGTAACTGGGCTTGATGAAATCAGCATTTCTCTTGCTTCCCTGTGTGTAGGGAAGCTCAGTTTTAGTCACAGTAGCTCCCACAAGTGTCTCCTCAGTGTGTTCCCATTTCCTTAGAAACACTGTATTTGCTGGGAGAAAAGTGCATTCCTGTGCGCTTTCACCATTCAGCAAATACATGTGTAGAAGCACTGCGCTAGCAGAAACGAACGTTTTTCGACGTTTTCTAACTCAGGGAACAGGTTGCACACTTCTGAGATGCATTTGGGCAACTTTGTCAGAAATGAGTTTTTTGCCTACAGAGACATGTCTATTTGCGCAGTAGTACAGATTCTGAGTATGTAACTGGGCTTGATGAAATCAGCATTTCTCTTGCTTCCCTGTGCGTAGGGAAGCTCAGTTTTAGTCACAGTAGCTCCCACAAGTGTCTCCTCAGTGTGTTCCCAGTTCCTTAGAAACAGTGTATTTGCTGGGAGAAAAGTGCATTACTGTGCGCTTTCACCGTTCAGCAAATACATGTGTAGAAGCACAGCGCTAGCAGAAACGAACGTTTCTCAACGTTTTCTAACTCAGGGAACAAGTTGCACACTGCTGAGATGCATTTGGGCAACTTTGTCAGAAATGAGTTTTTTGCCTACAGAGACATGCCTATTTGCGCAGTAGTACAGATTCTGAGTATGTAACCGGGCTTGATGAAATCAGCATTTCTCTTGCTTCCCTGTGCGTAGGGAAGCTCAGTTTTAGTCACAGTAGCTCCCACAAGTGTCTCCTCAGTGTGTTCCCATTTCCTTAGAAACAGTGTATTTGCTGGGAGAAAAGTGCATTACTGTGCGCTTTCACCGTTCAGCAAATACATGTGTAGAAGCACAGCGCTAGCAGAAACGATCGTTTCTCGACGTTTTCTAACTCAGGGAACAAGTTGCACACTTCTGAGATGCATTTAGGCAACTTTGTCAGAAATGAGTTTTTTTCCTACAGAGACATGCCTATTTGCGCAGTAGTACAGATTCTGAGTATGTAACTGGGCTGATGAAATCAGCATTTCTCTTGCTTCCCTGTGCGTAGGGAAGCTCAGTTTTAGTCACAGTAGCTCCCACAAGTGTCTCCTCAGTGTGTTCCCAGTTCCTTAGAAACAGTGTATTTGCTGGGAGAAAAGTGCATTACTCTGCGCATTCACCGTTCAGCAAATACATGTGCAGAAGCACAGAGCTAGCAGAAACGAACGTTTCTCGACGTTTTCTAACTCAGGGAACAAGTTGCACACTTCTGAGATGCATTTGGGCAACTTTGTCCGAAATGAGTTTTTTTGCCTACAGAGACATGCCTTTTTGCGCAGTAGTACAGATTGTGAGTATGTAACTGGGCTTGATGAAATCAGCATTTCTCTTGCTTCCCAGTGCATAGGGAAGCTCAGTTTTAGTCACAGTAGCTCCCACAAGTGTCTCCTCAGTGTGTTCCCATTTCCTTAGAAACAGTGTATTTGCTGGGAGAAAAGTGCATTACTGTGCGCTTTCACCGTTCAGCAAATACATGTGTAGAAGCACAGCGCTAGCAGAAACGACCGTTTCTCGACGTTTTCTAACTCAGGGAACAAGTTGCACACTTCTGAGGTGCATTTGGGCAACTTTGTCAGAAATGAGTTTTTTTCCTAAAGAGACATGCCTATTTACGCAGTAGTACAGATTCTGAGTATGTAACTGGGCTGATGAAATCAGCATTTCTCTTGCTTCCCTGTGCGTAGGGAAGCTCAGTTTTAGTCACAGTAGCTCCCACAAGTGTCTCCTCAGTGTGTTCCCAGTTCCTTAGAAACAGTGTATTTGCTGGGAGAAAAGTGCATTACTGTGCGCTTTCACCGTTCAGCAAATACATGTGTAGAAGCAAAGCGCTAGCAGAAACGAACGTTTCACGACGTTTTCTAACTCAGGAAACAGGTTGCACACTTCTGAGATGCATTTGGGCAACTTTGTCCGAAATGAGTTTTTTGCCTACAGAGACATGTCTATTTGCGCAGAGGTACAGATTCTGAGTATGTAACTGGGCTTGATGAAATCAGCATTTCTCTTGCTTCCCTGTGCGTAGGGAAGCTCAGTTTTAGTCACAGTAGCTCCCACAAGTGTCTCCTCAGTGTGTTCCCATTTCCTTAGAAACAGTGTATTTGCTGGGAGAAAAGTGCATTACTGTGCGCTATCACCGTTCAGCAAATACATGTGTAGAAGCACAGCGCTAGCAGAAACGAACGTTTCTCGACGTTTTCTAACTCAGGGGACAAGTTGCACACTTCTGAGATGCATTTGGGCAACTTTGTCAGAAATGAGTTTTTTGCCTACAGAGACATGCCTATTTGCGCAGTAGTACGGATTCTGAGTATGTAACTGGGCTTGATGAAATCAGCATTTCTCTTGCTTCCCTGTCCGTAAGGAAACTCAGTTTTAGTCACAGTAGCTCCCACAAGTGTCTCCTCAGTGTGTTCCCAGTTCCTTAGAAACAGTGTATTTGCTGGGAGAAAAGTGCATTACTGTGTGCTTTCACCATTCAGCAAATACATGTGTAGAAGCACAGCGCTAGCAGAAACGTCCGTTTCTCGACGTTTTCTAACTCAGGGAACAGGTTGCACACTCTGAGATGCATTTGGGTAACTTTGTCAGAAATGAGTTTTTTGCCTACAGAAACATGTCTATTTGCGCAGTAGTACAGATTCTGAGTATGTAACTGGGCTTGATGAAATCAGCATTTCTCTTGGTTCCCTGTGCGTAGGGAAGCTCAGTTTTAGTCACAGTAGCTCCCACAAGTGTCTCCTCAGTGTGTTCCCGGTTCCTTAGAAACAGTGTATTTGCTGGGAGAAAAGTGCATTACTGTGCGCTTTCACCGTTCAGCAAATACATGTGTAGAAGCACAGCGCTAGCAGAAACGAACGTTTCTCGACGTTTTCTAACTCAGGGAACAAGTTGCACACTTCTGAGATGCATTTGGGCAACTTTGTCAGAAATGAGTTTTTTGCCTAAAGAGACATGCCTATTTGCGCAGTAGTACAGATTCTGAGTATGTAACTGGGCTTGATGAAATCAGCATTTCTCTTGCTTCCCTGTGCGTAGGGAAGCTCAGTTTTAGTCACAGTAGCTCCCACAAGTGTCTCCTCAGTGTATTCCCATTTCCATAGCAACAGTGTATTTGCTGGGAGAAAAGTGCATTACTGTGCGCTTTCACCATTCAGCAAATACATGTGTAGAAGCACAGCGATAGCAGAAACGAACGTTTTTCGACGTTTTCTAACTCAGGGAACAAGTTGCACACTTCTGAGATGCATTTGGGTAACTTTCTCAAAAATGAGTTTTTTGCCTACAGAGACATGCCTATTTGCGCAGTAGTACAGATTCTGAGTATGTAACTGGGCTTGATGAAATCAGCATTTCTCTTGCTTCCCTGTGCGTAGGGAAGCTCAGATTTAGTCACAGTAGCTCCCACAAGTGTCTCCTCAGTGTGTTCCCATTTCCTTAGAAACAGTGTATTTGCTGGGAGAAAAGTGCATTACTGTGCTCTTTCACCGTTCAGCAAATACATGTGTAGAAGCACAGCGCTAGCTGAAACGACCGTTTCTCGACGTTTTCTAACTCAGGGAACAAGTTGCACACTTCTGAGATGCATTTGGGCAACTTTGTCAAAAATGAGTTTTTTGCCTACAGAGACATGCCTATTTGCGCAGTAGTACAGATTCTGAGTATGTAACTGGGCTTGATGAAATCAGCATATCTCTTGCTTCCCTGTGCGTAGGGAAGCTCAGTTTTAGTCACAGTAGCTCCCACAAGTGTCTCCTCAGTGTGTTCCCATTTCCTTAGAAACAGTGTATTTGCTGGGAGGAAAGTGCATTACTGTGCGCTTTCACCGTTCAGCAAATACATGGGTAGAAGCACAGCGCTAGCAGAAACGACCGTTTCTCGACGTTTTCTAACTCAGGGAACAAGTTGCACACTTCTGAGATGCATTTGGGCAACTTTGTCAGAAATGAGTTTTTTCCTACAGAGACATGCCTATTTGCGCAGTACTACAGATCCTGAGTATGTAACTGGGCTTGATGAAATCAGCATTTCTCTTGCTTCCCTGTGTGTAGGGAAGCTCAGTTTTAGTCACAGTAGCTCCCACAAGTGTCTCCTCAGTGTGTTCCCATTTCCTTAGAAACACTGTATTTGCTGGGAGAAAAGTGCATTCCTGTGCGCTTTCACCATTCAGCAAATACATGTGTAGAAGCACTGCGCTAGCAGAAACGAACGTTTTTCGACGTTTTCTAACTCAGGGAACAGGTTGCACACTTCTGAGATGCATTTGGGCAACTTTGTCAGAAATGAGTTTTTTGCCTACAGAGACATGTCTATTTGCGCAGTAGTACAGATTCTGAGTATGTAACTGGGCTTGATGAAATCAGCATTTCTCTTGCTTCCCTGTGCGTAGGGAAGCTCAGTTTTAGTCACAGTAGCTCCCACAAGTGTCTCCTCAGTGTGTTCCCAGTTCCTTAGAAACAGTGTATTTGCTGGGAGAAAAGTGCATTACTGTGCGCTTTCACCGTTCAGCAAATACATGTGTAGAAGCACAGCGCTAGCAGAAACGAACGTTTCTCAACGTTTTCTAACTCAGGGAACAAGTTGCACACTGCTGAGATGCATTTGGGCAACTTTGTCAGAAATGAGTTTTTTGCCTACAGAGACATGCCTATTTGCGCAGTAGTAGAGATTCTGAGTATGTAACTGGGCTTGATGAAATCAGCATTTCTCTTGCTTCCCTGTGCGTAGGGAAGCTCAGTTTTAGTCACAGTAGCTCCCACAAGTGTCTCCTCAGTGTGTTCCCAGTTCCTTAGAAACAGTGTATTTGCTGGGAGAAAAGTGCATTACTGTGCGCATTCACCGTTCAGCAAATACATGTGCAGAAGCACAGAGCTAGCAGAAACGAACGTTTCTCGACGTTTTCTAACTCAGGGAACAAGTTGCACACTTCTGAGATGCATTTGGGCAACTTTGTCCGAAATGAGTTTTTTTGCCTACAGAGACATGCCTATTTGCGCAGTAGTACAGATTGTGAGTATGTAACTGGGCTTGATGAAATCAGCATTTCTCTTGCTTCCCAGTGCATAGGGAAGCTCAGTTTTAGTCACAGTAGCTCCCACAAGTGTCTCCTCAGTGTGTTCCCATTTCCTTAGAAACAGTGTATTTGCTGGGAGAAAAGTGCATTACTGTGCGCTTTCACCGTTCAGCAAATACATGTGTAGAAGCACAGCGCTAGCAGAAACGATCGTTTCTCGACGTTTTCTAACTCAGGGAACAAGTTGCACACTTCTGAGATGCATTTAGGCAACTTTGTCAGAAATGAGTTTTTTTCCTACAGAGACATGCCTATTTGCGCAGTAGTACAGATTCTGAGTATGTAACTGGGCTGATGAAATCAGCATTTCTCTTGCTTCCCTGTGCGTAGGGAAGCTCAGTTTTAGTCACAGTAGCTCCCACAAGTGTCTCCTCAGTGTGTTCCCAGTTCCTTAGAAACAGTGTATTTGCTGGGAGAAAAGTGCATTACTCTGCGCATTCACCGTTCAGCAAATACATGTGCAGAAGCACAGAGCTAGCAGAAACGAACGTTTCTCGACGTTTTCTAACTCAGGGAACAAGTTGCACACTTCTGAGATGCATTTGGGCAACTTTGTCCGAAATGAGTTTTTTTGCCTACAGAGACATGCCTTTTTGCGCAGTAGTACAGATTGTGAGTATGTAACTGGGCTTGATGAAATCAGCATTTCTCTTGCTTCCCAGTGCATAGGGAAGCTCAGTTTTAGTCACAGTAGCTCCCACAAGTGTCTCCTCAGTGTGTTCCCATTTCCTTAGAAACAGTGTATTTGCTGGGAGAAAAGTGCATTACTGTGCGCTTTCACCGTTCAGCAAATACATGTGTAGAAGCACAGCGCTAGCAGAAACGACCGTTTCTCGACGTTTTCTAACTCAGGGAACAAGTTGCACACTTCTGAGGTGCATTTGGGCAACTTTGTCAGAAATGAGTTTTTTTCCTAAAGAGACATGCCTATTTACGCAGTAGTACAGATTCTGAGTATGTAACTGGGCTGATGAAATCAGCATTTCTCTTGCTTCCCTGTGCGTAGGGAAGCTCAGTTTTAGTCACAGTAGCTCCCACAAGTGTCTCCTCAGTGTGTTCCCAGTTCCTTAGAAACAGTGTATTTGCTGGGAGAAAAGTGCATTACTGTGCGCTTTCACCGTTCAGCAAATACATGTGTAGAAGCAAAGCGCTAGCAGAAACGAACGTTTCACGACGTTTTCTAACTCAGGAAACAGGTTGCACACTTCTGAGATGCATTTGGGCAACTTTGTCCGAAATGAGTTTTTTGCCTACAGAGACATGTCTATTTGCGCAGAGGTACAGATTCTGAGTATGTAACTGGGCTTGATGAAATCAGCATTTCTCTTGCTTCCCTGTGCGTAGGGAAGCTCAGTTTTAGTCCCAGTAGCTCCCACAAGTGTCTCCTCAGTGTGTTCCCATTTCCTTAGAAACAGTGTATTTGCTGGGAGAAAAGTGCATTACTGTGCGCTATCACCGTTCAGCAAATACATGTGTAGAAGCACAGCGCTAGCAGAAACGAACGTTTCTCGACGTTTTCTAACTCAGGGGACAAGTTGCACACTTCTGAGATGCATTTGGGCAACTTTGTCAGAAATGAGTTTTTTGCCTACAGAGACATGCCTATTTGCGCAGTAGTACGGATTCTGAGTATGTAACTGGGCTTGATGAAATCAGCATTTCTCTTGCTTCCCTGTCCGTAAGGAAACTCAGTTTTAGTCACAGTAGCTCCCACAAGTGTCTCCTCAGTGTGTTCCCAGTTCCTTAGAAACAGTGTATTTGCTGGGAGAAAAGTGCATTACTGTGTGCTTTCACCATTCAGCAAATACATGTGTAGAAGCACAGCGCTAGCAGAAACGTCCGTTTCTCGACGTTTTCTAACTCAGGGAACAGGTTGCACACTCTGAGATGCATTTGGGTAACTTTGTCAGAAATGAGTTTTTTGCCTACAGAAACATGTCTATTTGCGCAGTAGTACAGATTCTGAGTATGTAACTGGGCTTGATGAAATCAGCATTTCTCTTGGTTCCCTGTGCGTAGGGAAGCTCAGTTTTAGTCACAGTAGCTCCCACAAGTGTCTCCTCAGTGTGTTCCCGGTTCCTTAGAAACAGTGTATTTGCTGGGAGAAAAGTGCATTACTGTGCGCTTTCACCGTTCAGCAAATACATGTGTAGAAGCACAGCGCTAGCAGAAACGAACGTTTCTCGACGTTTTCTAACTCAGGGAACAAGTTGCACACTTCTGAGATGCATTTGGGCAACTTTGTCAGAAATGAGTTTTTTGCCTAAAGAGACATGCCTATTTGCGCAGTAGTACAGATTCTGAGTATGTAACTGGGCTTGATGAAATCAGCATTTCTCTTGCTTCCCTGTGCGTAGGGAAGCTCAGTTTTAGTCACAGTAGCTCCCACAAGTGTCTCCTCAGTGTATTCCCATTTCCATAGCAACAGTGTATTTGCTGGGAGAAAAGTGCATTACTGTGCGCTTTCACCATTCAGCAAATACATGTGTAGAAGCACAGCGCTAGCAGAAACGAACGTTTTTCGACGTTTTCTAACTCAGGGAACAAGTTGCACACTTCTGAGATGCATTTGGGCAACTTTGTCAGAAATGAGTTTTTTGCCTAAAGAGACATGCCTATTTGCGCAGTAGTACAAATTCTGAGTATGTAACTGGGCTTGATGAAATCAGCATTTCTCTTGCTTCCCTGTGCGTAGGGAAGCTCAGTTTTAGTCACAGTAGCTCCCACAAGTGTCTCCTCAGTGTGTTCCCATTTCCTTAGAAACAGTGTATTTGCTGGGAGAAAAGTGCATTACTCTGCGCTTTCACCGTTCAGCAAATACATGTGTAGAAGCACAGCGCTAGCAGAAACGAACGTTTCTCGACGTTTTCTAACTCAGGGACCAAGTTGCACACTTCTGACTTGCATTTGGGCAACTTTGTCAGAAATGAGTTTTTTGCCTACAGAGACATGCCTATTTGCGCAGTAGTACAGATTCTGAGTATGTAACTGGGCTTGATGAAATCAGCATTTCTCTTGCTTCCCTGTGCGTAGGGAAGCTCAGTTTTAGTCACAGTAGCTCCCACAAGTGTCTCCTCAGTGTGTTTCCAGATCCTTGGAAACAGTGTATTTGCTGGGAGAAAAATGCATTACTGTGCGCTTTCACCATTCAGCAAATACATGTGTAGAAGCACAGCGCTAGCAGAAACGAAAGTTTCTCGACGTTTTCTAACTCAGGGAACAGGTTGCACACTTCTGAGATGCATTTGGGCAACTTTGTCAGAAATGAGTTTTTTGCCTACAGAGACATGCCTATTTACGCAGTAGTACAGATTCTGAGTATGTACTGGGCTTGATGAAATCAGCATTTCTCTTGCTTCCCTGTGCGTAGGGAAGCTCAGTTTTAGTCACAGTAGTTCCCACAAGTGTCTCCTCAGTGTGTTCCCATTTCCTTAGAAACAGTGTAT
Source organism: Acomys minous (assembly GCF_964271855.1). Classification (NCBI taxonomy): domain Eukaryota; kingdom Metazoa; phylum Chordata; class Mammalia; order Rodentia; family Muridae; genus Acomys; species Acomys minous. The sequence goes on from NW_028182178.1 coordinate 1,261,838, forward strand.
TTGCTGGGAGAAAAGTGCATTACTGTGCGCTTTCACCGTTCAGCAAATACATGTGTAGAAGCACAGCGTTAGCAGAAACGAACGTTTCTCGACTTTTTCTAACTCAGGGAAGAAGTTGCACACTTCTGAGATGCATTTGGGCAACTTTGTCAGAAATGAGTTTTTTGCCTAAAGAGACATACCTATTTGCGCAGTAGTACAGATTCTGAGTATGTAACTGGGCTGGATGAAATCAGCATTTCTCCTGCTTCCCTGTGCGTAGGGAAGCTCAGTTTTAGTCACAGTAGCTCCCACAAGTGTCTCCTCAGTGTGTTCCCATTTCTTTAGAAACAGTGTTTTTGCTGGGAGAAATGTGCATTACTGTGCGCTTTCACCGTTCAGCAAATACATGTGTAGAAGCACAGCGCTAGCTGAAACGACCGTTTCTCGACGTTTTCTAACTCAGGGAACAAGTTGCACACTTCTGAGATGCATTTGGGCAACTTTGTCAGAAATGAGTTTTTTGCCTACAGAGACATGTCTATTTGCGCAGTAGTACAAATTCTGAGTATGTAACTGGGCTTGATGAAATCAGCATTTCTCTTGCTTCCCTGTGCGTAGGGAAGCTCAGTTTTAGTCACAGTAGCTCCCACAAGTGTCTCCTCAGTGTGTTCCCATTTCCTTAGAAACAGTGTATTTGCTGGGAGAAAAGTGCATTACTGTGCACTTTCACCGTTCAGCAAATACATGTGTAGAAGCACAGCGCTAGCAGAAACGACCGTTTCTCGACGTTTTCTAACTCAGGGAACAAGTTGCACACTTCTGAGATGCATTTGGGCAACTTTGTCAGAAATGAGTTTTTTGCCTAAAGAGACATGTCTATTTGCGCAGTAGTACAAATTCTGAGTATGTAACTGGGCTTGATGAAATCAGCATTTCTCTTGCTTCCCTGTGAGTAGGGAAGCTCAGTTTTAGTCACAGTAGCTCCCACAAGTGTCTCCTCAGTGTGTTCCCATTTCCTTAGAAACAGTGTATTTGCTGGGAGAAAAGTGCATTACTCTGCGCTTTCACCGTTCAGCAAATACATGTGTAGAAGCACAGCGCTAGCAGAAACGAACGTTTCTCGACGTTTTCTAACTCAGGGACCAAGTTGCACACTTCTGACTTGCATTTGGGCAACTTTGTCAGAAATGAGTTTTTTGCCTACAGAGACATGCCTATTTGCGCAGTAGTACAGATTCTGAGTATGTAACTGGGCTTGATGAAATCAGCATTTCTCTTGCTTCCCTGTGCGTAGGGAAGCTCAGTTTTAGTCACAGTAGCTCCCACAAGTGTCTCCTCAGTGTATTCCCATTTCCATACAAACAGTGTATTTGCTGGGAGAAAAGTGAATTACTGTGCGCTTTCACCATTCAGCAAATACATGTGTAGAAGCACTGCGCTAGCAGAAACGAACGTTTTTCGACGTTTTCTAACTCAGGGAACAGGTTGCACACTTCTGAGATGCATTTGGGCAACTTTGTCAGAAATGAGTTTTTTGCCTACAGAGACATGCCTATTTACGCAGTAGTACAGATTCTGAGTATGTAACTGGGCTTGATGAAATCAGCATTTCTCTTGCTTCCCTGTGCGTAGGGAAGCTCAGTTTTAGTCACAGTAGTTCCCACAAGTGTCTCCTCAGTGTGTTCCCATTTCCTTAGAAACAGTGTATTTGCTGGGAGAAAAGTGCATTACTGTGCGCTTTCACCGTTCAGCAAATACATGTGTAGAAGCACAGCGCTAGCTGAAACGACCGTTTCTCGACGTTTTCTAACTCAGGGAACAAGTTGCACACTTCTGAGATGCATTTGGGCAACTTTGTCAGAAATGAGTTTTTTGCCTAAAGAGACATGCCTATTTGCGCAGTAGTAAAGATTCTGAGTATGTAACTGGGCTTGATGAAATCAGCATTTCTCTTGCTTCCCTGTGCGTAGGGAAGCTCAGTTTTAGTCACAGTAGCTCCCACAAGTGTCTCCTCAGTGTGTTCCCATTTCCTTAGAAACAGTGTATTTGCTGGGAGAAAAGTGCATTACTCTGCGCTTTCACCGTTCAGCAAATACATGTGTAGAAGCACAGCGCTAGCAGAAACGAACGTTTCTCGACGTTTTCTAACTCAGGGACCAAGTTGCACACTTCTGACTTGCATTTGGGCAACTTTGTCAGAAATGAGTTTTTTGCCTACAGAGACATGCCTATTTGCGCAGTAGTACAGATTCTGAGTATGTAACTGGGCTTGATGAAATCAGCATTTCTCTTGCTTCCCTGTGCGTAGGGAAGCTCAGTTTTTGTCACAGTAGCTCCCACAAGTGTCTCCTCAGTGTGTTTCCAGATCCTTGGAAACAGTGTATTTGCTGGGAGAAAAATGCATTACTGTGCGCTTTCACCATTCAGCAAATACATGTGTAGAAGCACAGCGCTAGCAGAAACGAAAGTTTCTCGACGTTTTCTAACTCAGGGAACAGGTTGCACACTTCTGAGATGCATTTGGGCAACTTTGTCAGAAATGAGTTTTTTGCCTACAGAGACATGCCTATTTGTGCAGTAGTACAGATTCTGAGTATGTAACTGGGCTTGATGAAATCAGCATTTCTCTTGCTTCCCTGTGCGTAGGGAAGCTCAGTTTTAGTCACAGTAGTTCCCACAATTGTCTCCTCAGTGTGTTCCCATTTCCTTAGAAACAGTGTATTTGCTGGGAGAAAAGTGCATTACTGTGCGCTTTCACCGTTCAGCAAATACATGTGTAGAAGCACAGCGTTAGCAGAAACGAACGTTTCTCGACTTTTTCTAACTCAGGGAAGAAGTTGCACACTTCTGAGATCCATTTGGGCAACTTTGTCAGAAATAGTTTTTTGCCTAAAGAGACATACCTATTTGCGCAGTAGTACAGATTCTGAGTATGTAACTGGGCTGGATGAAATCAGCATTTCTCCTGCTTCCATGTGCGTAGGGAAGCTCAGTTTTAGTCACAGTAGCTCCCACAAGTGTCTCCTCAGTGTGTTCCCATTTCTTTAGAAACAGTGTTTTTGCTGGGAGAAATGTGGATTACTGTGCGCTTTCACCGTTCAGCAAATACATGTGTAGAAGCACAGCGCTAGCTGAAACGACCGTTTCTCGACGTTTTCTAACTCAGGGAACAAGTTGCACACTTCTGAGATGCATTTGGGCAACTTTGTCAGACATGAGTTTTTTGCCTAAAGAGACATGCCTATTTGCGCAGTAGTACAAATTCTGAGTATGTAACTGGGCTTGATGAAATCAGCATTTCTCTTGCTTCCCTGTGCGTAGGGAAGCTCAGTTTTAGTCACAGTAGCTCCCACAAGTGTCTCCTCAGTGTGTTCCCATTTCCTTAGAAACAGTGTATTTGCTGGGAGAAAAGTTCATTACTCTGCGCTTTCACCGTTCAGCAAATACATGTGTAGAAGCACAGCGCTAGCAGAAACGAACGTTTCTCGACGTTTTCTAACTCAGGGACCAAGTTGCACACTTCTGACTTGCATTTGGGCAACTTTGTCAGAAATGAGTTTTTTGCCTACAGAGACATGCCTATTTTCGCAGTAGTACAGATTCTGAGTATGTAACTGGGCTTGATGAAATCAGCATTTCTCTTGCTTCCCTGTGCGTAGGGAAGCTCAGTTTTAGTCACAGTAGCTCCCACAAGTGTCTCCTCAGTGTGTTTCCAGATCCTTGGAAACAGTGTATTTGCTGGGAGAAAAATGCATTACTGTGCGCTTTCACCATTCAGCAAATACATGTGTAGAAGCACAGCGCTAGCAGAAACGAAAGTTTCTCGACGTTTTCTAACTCAGGGAACAGGTTGCACACTTCTGAGATGCATTTGGGCAACTTTGTCAGAAATGAGTTTTTTGCCTACAGAGACATGCCTATTTACGCAGTAGTACAGATTCTGAGTATGTACTGGGCTTGATGAAATCAGCATTTCTCTTGCTTCCCTGTGCGTAGGGAAGCTCAGTTTTAGTCACAGTAGTTCCCACAAGTGTCTCCTCAGTGTGTTCCCATTTCCTTAGAAACAGTGTATTTGCTGGGAGAAAAGTGCATTACTGTGCGCTTTCACCGTTCAGCAAATACATGTGTAGAAGCACAGCGTTAGCAGAAACGAACGTTTCTCGACTTTTTCTAACTCAGGGAAGAAGTTGCACACTTCTGAGATGCATTTGGGCAACTTTGTCAGAAATGAGTTTTTTGCCTAAAGAGACATACCTATTTGCGCAGTAGTACAGATTCTGAGTATGTAACTGGGCTGGATGAAATCAGCATTTCTCCTGCTTCCCTGTGCGTAGGGAAGCTCAGTTTTAGTCACAGTAGCTCCCACAAGTGTCTCCTCAGTGTGTTCCCATTTCTTTAGAAACAGTGTTTTTGCTGGGAGAAATGTGCATCACTGTGCGCTTTCACCGTTCAGCAAATACATGTGTAGAAGCACAGCGCTAGCTGAAACGACCGTTTCTCGACGTTTTCTAACTCAGGGAACAAGTTGCACACTTCTGAGATGCATTTGGGCAACTTTGTCAGAAATGAGTTTTTTGCCTACAGAGACATGTCTATTTGCGCAGTAGTACAAATTCTGAGTATGTAACTGGGCTTGATGAAATCAGCATTTCTCTTGCTTCCCTGTGCGTAGGGAAGCTCAGTTTTAGTCACAGTAGCTCCCACAAGTGTCTCCTCAGTGTGTTCCCATTTCCTTAGAAACAGTGTATTTGCTGGGAGAAAAGTGCATTACTCTGCGCTTTCACCGTTCAGCAAATACATGTGTAGAAGCACAGCGCTAGCAGAAACGAACGTTTCTCGACGTTTTCTAACTCAGGGACCAAGTTGCACACTTCTGACTTGCATTTGGGCAACTTTGTCAGAAATGAGTTTTTTGCCTACAGAGACATGCCTATTTGCGCAGTAGTACAGATTCTGAGTATGTAACTGGGCTTGATGAAATCAGCATTTCTCTTGCTTCCCTGTGCGTAGGGAAGCTCAGTTTTAGTCACAGTAGCTCCCACAAGTGTCTCCTCAGTGTATTCCCATTTCCATACAAACAGTGTATTTGCTGGGAGAAAAGTGAATTACTGTGCGCTTTCACCATTCAGCAAATACATGTGTAGAAGCACTGCGCTAGCAGAAACGAACGTTTTTCGACGTTTTCTAACTCAGGGAACAGGTTGCACACTTCTGAGATGCATTTGGGCAACTTTGTCAGAAATGAGTTTTTTGCCTACAGAGACATGCCTATTTACGCAGTAGTACAGATTCTGAGTATGTAACTGGGCTTGATGAAATCAGCATTTCTCTTGCTTCCCTGTGCGTAGGGAAGCTCAGTTTTAGTCACAGTAGTTCCCACAAGTGTCTCCTCAGTGTGTTCCCATTTCCTTAGAAACAGTGTATTTGCTGGGAGAAAAGTGCATTACTGTGCGCTTTCACCGTTCAGCAAATACATGTGTAGAAGCACAGCGTTAGCAGAAACGAACGTTTCTCGACTTTTTCTAACTCAGGGAAGAAGTTGCACACTTCTGAGATGCATTTGGGCAACTTTGTCAGAAATGAGTTTTTTGCCTAAAGAGACATACCTATTTGCGCAGTAGTACAGATTCTGAGTATGTAACTGGGCTGGATGAAATCAGCATTTCTCCTGCTTCCCTGTGCGTAGGGAAGCTCAGTTTTAGTCACAGTAGCTCCCACAAGTGTCTCCTCAGTGTGTTCCCATTTCTTTAGAAACAGTGTTTTTGCTGGGAGAAATGTGCATTACTGTGCGCTTTCACCGTTCAGCAAATACATGTGTAGAAGCACAGCGCTAGCTGAAACGACCGTTTCTCGACGTTTTCTAACTCAGGGAACAAGTTGCACACTTCTGAGATGCATTTGGGCAACTTTGTCAGAAATGAGTTTTTTGCCTAAAGAGACATGCCTATTTGCGCAGTAGTACAAATTCTGAGTATGTAACTGGGCTTGATGAAATCAGCATTTCTCTTGCTTCCCTGTGCGTAGGGAAGCTCAGTTTTAGTCACAGTAGCTCCCACAAGTGTCTCCTCAGTGTGTTCCCATTTCCTTAGAAACAGTGTATTTGCTGGGAGAAAAGTGCATTACTCTGCGCTTTCACCGTTCAGCAAATACATGTGTAGAAGCACAGCGCTAGCAGAAACGAACGTTTCTCGACGTTTTCTAACTCAGGGACCAAGTTGCACACTTCTGACTTGCATTTGGGCAACTTTGTCAGAAATGAGTTTTTTGCCTACAGAGACATGCCTATTTGCGCAGTAGTACAGATTCTGAGTATGTAACTGGGCTTGATGAAATCAGCATTTCTCTTGCTTCCCTGTGCGTAGGGAAGCTCAGTTTTAGTCACAGTAGCTCCCACAAGTGTCTCCTCAGTGTGTTTCCAGATCCTTGGAAACAGTGTATTTGCTGGGAGAAAAATGCATTACTGTGCGCTTTCACCATTCAGCAAATACATGTGTAGAAGCACAGCGCTAGCAGAAACGAAAGTTTCTCGACGTTTTCTAACTCAGGGAACAGGTTGCACACTTCTGAGATGCATTTGGGCAACTTTGTCAGAAATGAGTTTTTTGCCTACAGAGACATGCCTATTTGTGCAGTAGTACAGATTCTGAGTATGTAACTGGGCTTGATGAAATCAGCATTTCTCTTGCTTCCCTGTGCGTAGGGAAGCTCAGTTTTAGTCACAGTAGTTCCCACAAGTGTCTCCTCAGTGTGTTCCCATTTCCTTAGAAACAGTGTATTTGCTGGGAGAAAAGTACATTACTGTGCGCTTTCACCGTTCAGCAAATACATGTGTAGAAGCACAGCGTTAGCAGAAACGAACGTTTCTCGACTTTTTCTAACTCAGGGAAGAAGTTGCACACTTCTGAGATGCATTTGGGCAACTTTGTCAGAAATAGTTTTTTGCCTAAAGAGACATACCTATTTGCGCAGTAGTACAGATTCTGAGTATGTAACTGGGCTTGATGAAATCAGCATTTCTCTTGCTTCCCTGTGCGTAGGGAAGCTCAGTTTTAGTCACAGTAGCTCCCACAAGTGTCTCCTCAGTGTGTTCCCAGTTCCATAGAAACAGTGTATTTGCTGGGAGAAAAGTGCATTACTGTGCGCTTTCACCGTTCAGCAAATACATGTGTAGAAGCACAGCATTAGCAGAAACGAACGTTTCTCGACTTTTTCTAACTCAGGGAAGAAGTTGCACACTTCTGAGATGCATTTGGGCAACTTTGTCAGAAATGAGTTTTTTGCCTAAAGAGACATACCTATTTGCGCAGTAGTACAGATTCTGAGTATGTAACTGGGCTGGATGAAATCAGCATTTCTCCTGCTTCCCTGTGCGTAGTGAAGCTCAGTTTTAGTCACAGTAGCTCCCACAAGTGTCTCCTCAGTGTGTTCCCATTTCTTTAGAAACAGTGTTTTTGCTGGGAGAAATGTGCATTACTGTGCGATTTCACCGTTCAGCAAATACATGTGTAGAAGCACAGCGCTAGCTGAAACGACCGTTTCTCGACGTTTTCTAACTCAGGGAACAAGTTGCACACTTCTGAGATGCATTTGGGCAACTTTGTCAGAAATGAGTTTTTTGCCTACAGAGACATGTCTATTTGCGCAGTAGTACAAATTCTGAGTATGTAACTGGGCTTGATGAAATCAGCATTTCTCTTGCTTCCCTGTGCGTAGGGAAGCTCAGTTTTAGTCACAGTAGCTCCCACAAGTGTCTCCTCAGTGTGTTCCCATTTCCTTAGAAACAGTGTATTTGCTGGGAGAAAAGTGCATTACTGTGCACTTTCACCGTTCAGCAAATACATGTGTAGAAGCACAGCGCTAGCAGAAACGACCGTTTCTCGACGTTTTCTAACTCAGGGAACAAGTTGCACACTTCTGAGATGCATTTGGGCAACTTTGTCAGAAATGAGTTTTTTGCCTAAAGAGACATGCCTATTTGCGCAGTAGTACAAATTCTGAGTATGTAACTGGGCTTGATGAAATCAGCATTTCTCTTGCTTCCCTGTGAGTAGGGAAGCTCAGTTTTAGTCACAGTAGCTCCCACAAGTGTCTCCTCAGTGTGTTCCCATTTCCTTAGAAACAGTGTATTTGCTGGGAAAAAAGTGCATTACTCTGCGCTTTCACCGTTCAGCAAATACATGTGTAGAAGCACAGCGCTAGCAGAAACGAACGTTTCTCGACGTTTTCTAACTCAGGGACCAAGTTGCACACTTCTGACTTGCATTTGGGCAACTTTGTCAGAAATGAGTTTTTTGCCTACAGAGACATGCCTATTTGCGCAGTAGTACAGATTCTGAGTATGTAACTGGGCTTGATGAAATCAGCATTTCTCTTGCTTCCCTGTGCGTAGGGAAGCTCAGTTTTAGTCACAGTAGCTCCCACAAGTGTCTCCTCAGTGTATTCCCATTTCCATAGAAACAGTGTATTTGCTGGGAGAAAAGTGCATTATTTGTGCGCTTTCACCATTCAGCAAATACATGTGTAGAAGCACTGCGCTAGCAGAAACGAACGTTTTTCGACGTTTTCTAACTCAGGGAACAGGTTGCACACTTCTGAGATGCATTTGGGCAACTTTGTCAGAAATGAGTTTTTTGCCTACAGAGACATGCCTATTTACGCAGTAGTACAGATTCTGAGTATGTAACTGGGCTTGATGAAATCAGCATTTCTCTTGCTTCCCTGTGCGTAGGGAAGCTCAGTTTTAGTCACAGTAGTTCCCACAAGTGTCTCCTCAGTGTGTTCCCATTTCCTTAGAAACAGTGTATATGCTGGGAGAAAAGTGCATTACTGTGCGCTTTCACCGTTCAGCAAATACATGTGTAGAAGCACAGCGTTAGCAGAAACGAACGTTTCTCGACTTTTTCTAACTCAGGGAAGAAGTTGCACACTTCTGAGATGCATTTGGGCAACTTTGTCAGAAATGAGTTTTTTGCCTAAAGAGACATACCTATTTGCGCAGTAGTACAGATTCTGAGTATGTAACTGGGCTGGATGAAATCAGCATTTCTCCTGCTTCCCTGTGCGTAGGGAAGCTCAGTTTTAGTCACAGTAGCTCCCACAAGTGTCTCCTCAGTGTGTTCCCATTTCTTTAGAAACAGTGTTTTTGCTGGGAGAAATGTGCATTACTGTGCGCTTTCACCGTTCAGCAAATACATGTGTAGAAGCACAGCGCTAGCTGAAACGACCGTTTCTCGACGTTTTCTAACTCAGGGAACAAGTTGCACACTTCTGAGATGCATTTGGGCAACTTTGTCAGAAATGAGTTTTTTGCCTAAAGAGACATGCCTATTTGCGCAGTAGTACAGATTCTGAGTATGTAACTGGGCTTGATGAAATCAGCATTTCTCTTGCTTCCCTGTGCGTAGGGAAGCTCAGTTTTAGTCACAGTAGCTCCCACAAGTGTCTCCTCAGTGTGTTCCCAGTTCCTTAGAAACAGTGTATTTGCTGGGAGAAAAGTGCATTACTGTGCGCTTTCACCGTTCAGCAAATACATGTGTAGAAGCACAGCGCTAGCAGAAACAACCGTTTCTCGACGTTTTCTAACTCAGGGAACAAGTTGCACACTTCTGAGATGCATTTGGGCAACTTTGTCAGAAATGAGTTTTTTGCCTAAAGAGACATGCCTATTTGCGCAGTAGTACAGATTCTGAGTATGTAACTGGGCTTGTTGAAATCAGCATTTCTCTTGCTTCCCTGTGCGTAGGGAAGCTCAGTTTTAGTCACAGTAGCTCCCACAAGTGTCTCCTCAGTGTGTTCCCAGTTCCATAGAAACAGTGTATTTGCTGGGAGAAAAGTGCATTACTGTGCACTTTCACCATTCAGCAAATACATGTGTAGAAGCACAGCGCTAGCAGAAACGACCGTTTCTCGACGTTTTCTAACTCAGGGAACAAGTTGCACACTTCTGAGATGCATTTGGGCAACTTTGTCAGAAATGAGTTTTTTTCCTAAAGAGACATGCCTTTTTGCGCAGTAGTACAGATTCTGAGTATGTAACTGGGCTTGATGAAATCAGCATTTCTCTTGCTTCCCTGTGCGTAGGGAAGCTCAGTGTTAGTTACTGTAGCTCCCTCAAGTGTCTCCTCAGTGTGTTCCCATTTCCTTAGAAACAGTGTTTTTGCTGGGAGAAAAGTGCATTACTGTGCGCTTTCACCGTTCAGCAAATACATGTGTAGAAGCACAGCGCTAGCAGAAACGAACGTTTCTTGACGTTTTCTAACTCAGGGAACAAGTTGCACACTTCTGAGATGCATTTGGGCAACTTTGTCAGAAATGAGTTTTTTGCCTAAAGAGACATGCCTATTTGCGCAGTAGTACAGATTCTGAGTATGTAACTGGGCTTGATGAAATCAGCATTTCTCTTGCTTCCCTGTGCGTAGGGAAGCTCAGTTTTAGTCACAGTAGCTCCCACAAGTGTCTCCTCAGTGTGTTCCCAGTTCCTTAGAAACAGTGTATTTGCTGGGAGAAAAGTGCATTACTGTGCGCTTTCACCGTTCAGCAAATACATGTGTAGAAGCACAGCGCTAGCAGAAACAACCGTTTCTCGACGTTTTCTAACTCAGGGAACAAGTTGCACACTTCTGAGATGCATTTGGGCAACTTTGTCAGAAATGAGTTTTTTGCCTAAAGAGACATGCCTATTTGCGCAGTAGTACAGATTCTGAGTATGTAACTGGGCTTGATGAAATCAGCATTTCTCTTGCTTCCCTGTGCGTAGGGAAGCTCAGTTTTAGTCACAGTAGCTCCCACAAGTGTCTCCTCAGTGTGTTCCCAGTTCCATAGAAACAGTGTATTTGCTGGGAGAAAAGTGCATTACTGTGCACTTTCACCATTCAGCAAATACATGTGTAGAAGCACAGCGCTAGCAGAAACGACCGTTTCTCGACGTTTTCTAACTCAGGGAACAAGTTGCACACTTCTGAGATGCATTTGGGCAACTTTGTCAGAAATGAGTTTTTTTCCTAAAGAGACATGCCTTTTTGCGCAGTAGTACAGATTCTGAGTATGTAACTGGGCTTGATGAAATCAGCATTTCTCTTGCTTCCCTGTGCGTAGGGAAGCTCAGTGTTAGTTACTGTAGCTCCCACAAGTGTCTCCTCAGTGTGTTCCCATTTCCTTAGAAACAGTGTTTTTGCTGGGAGAAAAGTGCATTACTGTGCGCTTTCACCGTTCAGCAAATACATGTGTAGAAGCACAGCGCTAGCAGAAACGAACGTTTCTTGACGTTTTCTAACTCAGGGAACAAGTTGCACACTTCTGAGATGCATTTGGGCAACTTTGTCAGAAATGAGTTTTTTGCCTAAAGAGACATGCCTATTTGCGCAGTAGTACAGATTCTGAGTATGTAACTGGGCTTGATGAAATCAGCATTTCTCTTGCTTCCCTGTGCGTAGGGAAGCTCAGTTTTAGTCACAGTAGCTCCCACAAGTGTCTCCTCAGTGTGTTCCCAGTTCCTTAGAAACAGTGTATTTGCTGGGAGAAAAGTGCATTACTGTGCGCTTTCACCGTTCAGCAAATACATGTGTAGAAGCACAGCGCTAGCAGAAACAACCGTTTCTCGACGTTTTCTAACTCAGGGAACAAGTTGCACACTTCTGAGATGCATTTGGGCAACTTTGTCAGAAATGAGTTTTTTGCCTAAAGAGACATGCCTATTTGCGCAGTAGTACAGATTCTGAGTATGTAACTGGGCTTGATGAAATCAGCATTTCTCTTGCTTCCCTGTGCGTAGGGAAGCTCAGTTTTAGTCACAGTAGCTCCCACAAGTGTCTCCTCAGTGTGTTCCCAGTTCCATAGAAACAGTGTATTTGCTGGGAGAAAAGTGCATTACTGTGCACTTTCACCATTCAGCAAATACATGTGTAGAAGCACAGCGCTAGCAGAAACGACCGTTTCTCGACGTTTTCTAACTCAGGGAACAAGTTGCACACTTCTGAGATGCATTTGGGCAACTTTGTCAGAAATGAGTTTTTTTCCTAAAGAGACATGCCTTTTTGCGCAGTAGTACAGATTCTGAGTATGTAACTGGGCTTGATGAAATCAGCATTTCTCTTGCTTCCCTGTGCGTAGGGAAGCTCAGTGTTAGTTACTGTAGCTCCCACAAGTGTCTCCTCAGTGTGTTCCCATTTCCTTAGAAACAGTGTTTTTGCTGGGAGAAAAGTGCATTACTGTGCGCTTTCACCGTTCAGCAAATACATGTGTAGAAGCACAGCGCTAGCAGAAACGAACGTTTCTTGACGTTTTCTAACTCAGGGAACAAGTTGCACACTTCTGAGATGCATTTGGGCAACTTTGTCAGAAATGAGTTTTTTGCCTAAAGAGACATGCCTATTTGCGCAGTAGTACAGATTCTGAGTATGTAACTGGGCTTGATGAAATCAGCATTTCTCTTGCTTCCCGGTGCATAGGGAAGCTCAGTTTTAGTCACTGTAGATCCCACAAGTGTCTCCTCAGTGTGTTCCCATTTCCTTAGAAACAGTGTATTTGCTGGGAGAAAAGTGCATTACTGTGCGCTTTCACCGTTCAGCAAATACATGTGTAGAAGCACAGCGCTAGCAGAAACGACCGTTTCTCGACGTTTTCTAACTCAGGGAACAAGTTGCACACTTCTGAGATGCATTTGGGCAACTTTGTCAGAAATGAGTTTTTTCCCTAAAGAGACATGCCTATTTGCGCAGTAGTACAGATTGTGAGTATGTAACTGGGCTTGATGAAATCAGCATTTCTTTTGCATCCCTGTGCGTAGGGAAGCTCAGTTTTAGTCACAGTAGCTCCCACAAGTGTCTCCTCAGTGTGTTCCCATTTCCTTAGAAACAGTGTATTTGCTGGGAGAAAAGTTCATTACTGTGCGCTTTCACCGTTCAGCAAATACATGCGTAGAAGCACAGCGCTAGCAGAAACGACCGTTTCTCGACGTTTTCTAACTCAGGGAACAAGTTGCACACTTCTGAGATGCATTTGGGCAACTTTGTCAGAAATGAGTTTTTTGCCTAAAGAGACATGCCTATAATAGCAGTAGTACAGATTCTGAGTATGTAACTGGGCTTGATGAAATCAGCATTTCTCTTGCTTCCCTGTGCGTAGGGAAGCTCAGTTTTAGTCACAGTCACTCCCACAGGTGTCTCCTCAGTGTGTTCCCATTTCCATAGAAACAGTGTATTTGCTGGGAGAAAAGTGCATTACTGTGCACTTTCACCATTCAGCAAATACATGTGTAGAAGCACAGCGCTAGCAGAAACGACCGTTTCTCGACGTTTTCTAACTCAGGGAACAAGTTGCACACTTCTGAGATGCATTTGGGCAACTTTGTCAGAAATGAGTTTTTTTCCTAAAGAGACATGCCTTTTTGCGCAGTAGTACAGATTCTGAGTATGTAACTGGGCTTGATGAAATCAGCATTTCTCTTGCTTCCCTGTGCGTAGGGAAGCTCAGTGTTAGTTACTGTAGCTCCCACAAGTGTCTCCTCAGTGTGTTCCCATTTCCTTAGAAACAGTGTTTTTGCTGGGAGAAAAGTGCATTACTGTGCGCTTTCACCGTTCAGCAAATACATGTGTAGAAGCACAGCGCTAGCAGAAACGAACGTTTCTTGACGTTTTCTAACTCAGGGAACAAGTTGCACACTTCTGAGATGCATTTGGGCAACTTTGTCAGAAATGAGTTTTTTGCCTAAAGAGACATGCCTATTTGCGCAGTAGTACAGATTCTGAGTATGTAACTGGGCTTGATGAAATCAGCATTTCTCTTGCTTCCCTGTGCGTAGGGAAGCTCAGTTTTAGTCACAGTAGCTCCCACAAGTGTCTCCTCAGTGTGTTCCTATTTCCTTAGAAACAGTGTATTTGCTGGGAGAAAAGTGCATTACTGTGCGCTTTCACCGTTCAGCAAGTACATGTGTAGAAGCACAGCGCTAGCAGAAACGACCGTTTCTCCACGTTTTCTAACTCAGGGAACAAGTTGCACACTTCTGAGATGCATTTGGGCAACTTTGTCAGAAATGAGTTTTTTCCCTAAAGAGACATGCCTATTTGCGCAGTAGTACAGATTGTGAGTATGTAACTGGGCTTGATGAAATCAGCATTTCTTTTGCATCCCTGTGCGTAGGGAAGCTCAGTTTTAGTCACAGTAGCTCCCACAAGTGTCTCCTCAGTGTGTTCCCATTTCCTTAGAAACAGTGTATTTGCTGGGAGAAAAGTTCATTACTGTGCGCTTTCACCGTTCAGCAAATACATGCGTAGAAGCACAGCGCTAGCAGAAACGACCGTTTCTCGACGTTTTCTAACTCAGGGAACAAGTTGCACACTTCTGAGATGCATTTGGGCAACTTTGTCAGAAATGAGTTTTTTGCCTAAAGAGACATGCCTATAATAGCAGTAGTACAGATTCTGAGTATGTAACTGGGCTTGATGAAATCAGCATTTCTCTTGCTTCCCTGTGCGTAGGGAAGCTCAGTTTTAGTCACAGTCACTCCCACAGGTGTCTCCTCAGTGTGTTCCCATTTCCATAGAAACAGTGTATTTGCTGGGAGAAAAGTGCATTACTGTGCGCTTTCACCGTTCAGCAAATACATGTGTAGAAGCACAGCGCTAGCAGAAACGACCGTTTCTCGACGTTTTCTAACTCAGGGAACAAGTTGCACACTTCTGAGGTGCATTTGGGCAACTTTGTCAGAAATGAGTTTTTTTCCTAAAGAGACATGCCTATTTACGCAGTAGTACAGATTCTGAGTATGTAACTGGGCTTGATGAAATCAGCATTTCTCTTGCTTCCCTGTGCGTAGGGAAGCTCAGTTTTAGTCACAGTAGCTCCCACAAGTGTCTCCTCAGTGTGTTCCCATTTCCTTAGAAACAGTATATTTGCTGGGAGAAAAGTGCATTACTGTGCGCTTTCACCGTTCAGCAAATACATGTGTTGAATCACAGCGCTAGCAGAAACGGACGTTTCTCGACGTTTTCTAACTCAGAGAACAAGTTGCACACTTCTGAGATGCATTTGGGCAACTTTGTCAGAAATGAGTTTTTTGCCTACAGAGACATGCCTATTTGCGCAGTAGTACAGATTCTGAGTATGTAACTGGGCTTGATGAAATCAGCATTTCTCTTGCTTCCCTGTGCGTAGGGAAGCTCAGTTTTAGTCACAGTAGCTCCCACAAGTGTCTCCTCAGTGTGTTCCCATTTCCTTAGACACAGTGTATTTGCTGGGAGAAAAGTGCATTACTGTGCGCTTTCACCGTTCAGCAAATACATGTGTAGAAGCACCGCGCTAGCAGAAACGAACGTTTCTCGACGGTTTCTAACTCAGGGAACAAGTTGCACACTTCTGAGATGCATTTGGGCAACTTTGTCAGAAATGAGTTTTGTGCCTAAAGAGACATGCCTATTTGCGCAGTAGTACAGATTCTGAGTATGTAACTGGGCTTGATGAAATCAGCATTTCTCTTGCTTCCCTGTGCGTAGGGAAGCTCAGTTTTAGTCACTGTAGCTCCCACAAGTGTCTCCTCAGTGTGTTCTCATTTCCTTAGAAACAGTGTATTTGCTGGGAGAAAAGTGCATTACTGTGCGCTTTCACCGTTCAGCAAATACATGTGTAGAAGCACAGCGCTAGCAGAAACGAACGTTTCTCGACGTTTTCTAACTCAGGGAACAAGTTGCACACTTCTGAGATGCATTTGGGCAACTTTGTGAGAAATCAGTTTTTTGCCTACAGAGACATGCCTATTTGCGCAGTAGAACAGATTCTGAGTATGTAACTCGGTTTGATGAAATCAGCATTTCTCTTGCTTCCCTGTGCGTAGGGAAGCTCAGTTTTAGTCACAGTAGCTCCCACAAGTGTCTCCTCAGTGTGTTCCCATTTCCTTAGAAACAGTGTATTTTCTGGGAGAAAAGTGCATTACTGTGCGCTTTCACCGTTCAGCAAATACATGTGTAGAAGCACAGCGCTAGCAGAAACGAACGTTTCTCGACGTTTTCTAACTCAGGGAACAGGTTGCACACTTCTGAGATGCATTTGGGCAACTTTGTCAGAAATGAGTTTTTTTCCTAAAGAGACATGCCTATTTACGCAGTAGTACAGATTCTGAGTATGTAACTGGGCTTGATGAAATCAGCATTTCTCTTGCTTCCCTGTGCGTAGGGAAGCTCAGTTTTAGTCACAGTAGCTCCCACAAGTGTCTCCTCAGTGTGTTCCCATTTCCTTAGAAACAGTATATTTGCTGGGAGAAAAGTGCATTACTGTGCGCTTTCACCGTTCAGCAAATTCATGTGTTGAATCACAGCGCTAGCAGAAACGAACGTTTCTCGACGTTTTCTAACTCAGAGAACAAGTTGCACACTTCTGAGATGCATTTGTGCAACTTTGTCAGAAATGAGTTTTTTGCCTAAAGAGACATGCCTATTTGCGTAGTAGTACAGATTCCGAGTATGTAACTGGGCTTGATGAAATCAGCATTTTTCTTGCTTCCTTGTGCGTAGGGAAGCTCAGTTTTAGGCACAGTAGCTCCCACAAGTGTCTCCTCAGTGTGTTCCCATTTCTTTAGAAACAGTGTATTTGCTGGGAGAAAAGTGCATTACTGTGCGCTTTCACCGTTCAGCAAACACATGTGTAGAAGCACAGCGCTAGCAGAAACGAACGTTTCTTGACGTTTTCTAACTCAGGGAACAAGTTGCACACTTCTGAGATGCATTTGGGCAACTTTGTCAGAAATGAGTTTTTTGCCTACAGAGACATGCCTATTTGCGCAGTAGTACAGATTCTGAGTATGTAACTGGGCTTGATGAAATCAGCATTTCTCTTGCTTCCCTGTGCGTAGGGAAGCTCAGTTTTAGTCACAGTCACTCCCACAGGTGTCTCCTCAGTGTGTTCCCATTTCCTTAGAAACAGTGTATTTGCTGGGAGAAAAGTGCATTACTGTGCGCTTTCACCGTTCAGCAAATACATGTGTAGAAGCACCGCGCTAGCAGAAACGAACGTTTCTCGACGGTTTCTAACTCAGGGAACAAGTTGCACACTTCTGAGATGCATTTGGGCAACTTTGTCAGAAATGAGTTTTGTGCCTAAAGAGACATGCCTATTTGCGCAGTAGTACAGATTCTGAGTATGTAACTGGGCTTGATGAAATCAGCATTTCTCTTGCTTCCCTGTGCGTAGGGAAGCTCAGTTTTAGTCACTGTAGCTCCCACAAGTGTCTCCTCAGTGTGTTCTCATTTCCTTAGAAACAGTGTATTTGCTGGGAGAAAAGTGCATTACTGTGCGCTTTCACCGTTCAGCAAATACATGTGTAGAAGCACAGCGCTAGCAGAAACGAACGTTTCTCGACGTTTTCTAACTCAGGGAACAAGTTGCACACTTCTGAGATGCATTTGGGCAACTTTGTGAGAAATCAGTTTTTTGCCTACAGAGACATGCCTATTTGCGCAGTAGAACAGATTCTGAGTATGTAACTCGGTTTGATGAAATCAGCATTTCTCTTGCTTCCCTGTGCGTAGGGAAGCTCAGTTTTAGTCACAGTAGCTCCCACAAGTGTCTCCTCAGTGTGTTCCCATTTCCTTAGAAACAGTGTATTTTCTGGGAGAAAAGTGCATTACTGTGCGCTTTCACCGTTCAGCAAATACATGTGTAGAAGCACAGCGCTAGCAGAAACGAACGTTTCTCGACGTTTTCTACCTCAGGGAACAAGTTGCACACTTCTGAGATGCATTTGGGCAACTTTGTCAGAAATGAGTTTTTTGCCTACAGAGACATGCCTATTTGCGCAGTAGTACAGATTCTGAGTATGTAACTGGGCTTGATGAAATCAGCATTTCTCTTGCTTCCCTGTGCGTAGGGAAGCTCAGTTTTAATCACAGTAGCTCCCACAAGTGTCTCCTCAGTGTGTTCCCATTTCCTTAGAAACAGTGTATTTGCTGGGAGAAAAGTGCATTACTGTGCGCTTTCACCGTTCAGCAAATACATGTGTAGAAGCACAACGCTAGCAGAAACGATCGTTCCTCCACATTTTCTAACTCAGGGAACAAGTTGCACACTTCTGAGATGCATTTGGGCAACTTTGTCAGAAATGAGTTTTTTGCCTACAGAGACATGCCTATTTGCACAGTAGTACAGATTCTGAGTATGTAACTGGGCTGGATGAAATCAGCATTTTTCTTGCTTCCCTGTGCGTAGGGAAGCTCAGTTTTAGTCACAGTAGCTCCCACAAGTGTCTCCTCAGTGTGTTCCCATTTCCTTAGAAACACTGTATTTGCTGGGAGAAAATTGCATTAATGGGCGCTTTCACCGTTCAGCAAATACATGTGTAGAAGCACAGCACTAGCAGAAACGAACGTTTCTCGACGTTTTCTAACTCAGGGAACAAGTTGCACACTTCTGAGATGCATTTGGGCAACTTTGTCAGAAATTAGTTTTTTGCCTACAGAGACATGCCTATTTGCGCAGTAGTACAGATTCTGAGTATGTAACTGGGCTTGATGAAATCAGCATTTCTCTTGCTTCCCTGTGCGTAGGGAAGCTCAGTTTTAGTCACAGTAGCTCCCACAAGTGTCTCCTCAGTGTGTTCCCATTTCATTAGAAACAGTGTATTTGCTGGGAGAAAAGTGCATTAATGTGTGCTTTCACCGTTCAGCAAATACATGTGTAGAAGCACAGCGCTAGCAGAAACGAACGTTTCTCGACGTTTTCTAACTCAGGGAACAAGTTGCACACTTCTGGGATGCATTTGGGCAACTTTGTCAGAAATGAGTTTTTTGCCTACAGAGAAGTACAGATTCTGAGTATGTAACTGGGCTTGATGAAATCAGCATTTCTCTTGCTTCCCTGTGCGTAGGGAAGCTCAGTTTTAGTCACAGTAGCTCCCACAAGTGTCTCCTCAGTGTGTTCCTATTTCCGTAGAAACAGTATATTTGCTGGGAGAAAAGTGCATTACTGTGCGCTTTCACCGTTCAGCAAATACATGTGTAGAAGCACAGCGCTAGCAGATACGACCGTTTCTCGACGGTTTCTAACTCAGGGAACAAGTTGCACACTTCTGAGATGCATTTGGGCAACTTTGACAGAAATGAGTTTTTTGCCTACAGAGACATGCCTATTTGCGCAGTAGTACAGATTCTGAGTATGTAACTGGGCTTGATGAAATCAGCATTTCTCTTGCTTCCCTGTGCGTAGGGAAGCTCAGTTTTAGTCACAGTAGCTCCCACAAGTGTCTCCTCAGTGTGTTCCCGTTTCCTTAGAAACAGTGTATTTGCTGGGAGAAAAGTGCATTACTGTGCTCTTTCACCGTTCAGCAAATACATGTGTAGAAGCACAGCGCTAGCAGAAACGACCGTTTCTCGACGTTTTCTAACTCAGGGAACAAGTTGCACACTTCTGAGATGCATTTGGGCAACTTTGTCAGAAATGAGTTTTTTGCCTAAAGAGACATGCCTATTTGCGTAGTAGTACAGATTCCGAGTATGTAACTGGGCTTGATGAAATCAGCATTTTTCTTGCTTCCTTGTGCGTAGGGAAGCTCAGTTTTAGGCACAGTAGCTCCCACAAGTGTCTCCTCAGTGTGTTCCCATTTCTTTAGAAACAGTGTATTTGCTGGGAGAAAAGTGCATTACTGTGCGCTTTCACCGTTCAGCAAACACATGTGTAGAAGCACAGCGCTAGCAGAAACGAACGTTTCTTGACGTTTTCTAACTCAGGGAACAAGTTGCACACTTCTGAGATGCATTTGGGCAACTTTGTCAGAAATGAGTTTTTTGCCTACAGAGACATGCCTATTTGCGCAGTAGTACAGATTCTGAGTATGTAACTGGGCTTGATGAAATCAGCATTTCTCTTGCTTCCCTGTGCGTAGGGAAGCTCAGTTTTAGTCACAGTCACTCCCACAGGTGTCTCCTCAGTGTGTTCCCATTTCCTTAGAAACAGTGTATTTGCTGGGAGAAAAGTGCATTACTGTGCGCTTTCACCGTTCAGCAAATACATGTGTAGAAGCACCGCGCTAGCAGAAACGAACGTTTCTCGACGGTTTCTAACTCAGGGAACAAGTTGCACACTTCTGAGATGCATTTGGGCAACTTTGTCAGAAATGAGTTTTGTGCCTAAAGAGACATGCCTATTTGCGCAGTAGTACAGATTCTGAGTATGTAACTGGGCTTGATGAAATCAGCATTTCTCTTGCTTCCCTGTGCGTAGGGAAGCTCAGTTTTAGTCACTGTAGCTCCCACAAGTGTCTCCTCAGTGTGTTCTCATTTCCTTAGAAACAGTGTATTTGCTGGGAGAAAAGTGCATTACTGTGCGCTTTCACCGTTCAGCAAATACATGTGTAGAAGCACAGCGCTAGCAGAAACGAACGTTTCTCGACGTTTTCTAACTCAGGGAACAAGTTGCACACTTCTGAGATGCATTTGGGCAACTTTGTGAGAAATCAGTTTTTTGCCTACAGAGACATGCCTATATGTGCAGTAGAACAGATTCTGAGTATGTAACTCGGTTTGATGAAATCAGCATTTCTCTTGCTTCCCTGTGCGTAGGGAAGCTCAGTTTTAGTCACAGTAGCTCCCACAAGTGTCTCCTCAGTGTGTTCCCATTTCCTTAGAAACAGTGTATTTTCTGGGAGAAAAGTGCATTACTGTGCGCTTTCACCGTTCAGCAAATACATGTGTAGAAGCACAGCGCTAGCAGAAACGAACGTTTCTCGACGTTTTCTAACTCAGGGAACAGGTTGCACACTTCTGAGATGCATTTGGGCAACTTTGTCAGAAATGAGTTTTTTTCCTAAAGAGACATGCCTATTTACGCAGTAGTACAGATTCTGAGTATGTAACTGGGCTTGATGAAATCAGCATTTCTCTTGCTTCCCTGTGCGTAGGGAAGCTCAGTTTTAGTCACAGTAGCTCCCACAAGTGTCTCCTCAGTGTGTTCCCATTTCCTTAGAAACAGTATATTTGCTGGGAGAAAAGTGCATTACTGTGCGCTTTCACCGTTCAGCAAATACATGTGTTGAATCACAGCGCTAGCAGAAACGAACGTTTCTCGACGTTTTCTAACTCAGAGAACAAGTTGCACACTTCTGAGATGCATTTGTGCAACTTTGTCAGAAATGAGTTTTTTGCCTAAAGAGACATGCCTATTTGCGTAGTAGTACAGATTCCGAGTATGTAACTGGGCTTGATGAAATCAGCATTTTTCTTGCTTCCTTGTGCGTAGGGAAGCTCAGTTTTAGGCACAGTAGCTCCCACAAGTGTCTCCTCAGTGTGTTCCCATTTCTTTAGAAACAGTGTATTTGCTGGGAGAAAAGTGCATTACTGTGCGCTTTCACCGTTCAGCAAACACATGTGTAGAAGCACAGCGCTAGCAGAAACGAACGTTTCTTGACGTTTTCTAACTCAGGGAACAAGTTGCACACTTCTGAGATGCATTTGGGCAACTTTGTCAGAAATGAGTTTTTTGCCTACAGAGACATGCCTATTTGCGCAGTAGTACAGATTCTGAGTATGTAACTGGGCTTGATGAAATCAGCATTTCTCTTGCTTCCCTGTGCGTAGGGAAGCTCAGTTTTAGTCACAGTCACTCCCACAGGTGTCTCCTCAGTGTGTTCCCATTTCCTTAGAAACAGTGTATTTGCTGGGAGAAAAGTGCATTACTGTGCGCTTTCACCGTTCAGCAAATACATGTGTAGAAGCACCGCGCTAGCAGAAACGAACGTTTCTCGACGGTTTCTAACTCAGGGAACAAGTTGCACACTTCTGAGATGCATTTGGGCAACTTTGTCAGAAATGAGTTTTGTGCCTAAAGAGACATGCCTATTTGCGCAGTAGTACAGATTCTGAGTATGTAACTGGGCTTGATGAAATCAGCATTTCTCTTGCTTCCCTGTGCGTAGGGAAGCTCAGTTTTAGTCACTGTAGCTCCCACAAGTGTCTCCTCAGTGTGTTCTCATTTCCTTAGAAACAGTGTATTTGCTGGGAGAAAAGTGCATTACTGTGCGCTTTCACCGTTCAGCAAATACATGTGTAGAAGCACAGCGCTAGCAGAAACGAACGTTTCTCGACGTTTTCTACCTCAGGGAACAAGTTGCACACTTCTGAGATGCATTTGGGCAACTTTGTCAGAAATGAGTTTTTTGCCTACAGAGACATGCCTATTTGCGCAGTAGTACAGATTCTGAGTATGTAACTGGGCTTGATGAAATCAGCATTTCTCTTGCTTCCCTGTGCGTAGGGAAGCTCAGTTTTAATCACAGTAGCTCCCACAAGTGTCTCCTCAGTGTGTTCCCATTTCCTTAGAAACAGTGTATTTGCTGGGAGAAAAGTGCATTACTGTGCGCTTTCACCGTTCAGCAAATACATGTGTAGAAGCACAACGCTAGCAGAAACGATCGTTCCTCCACATTTTCTAACTCAGGGAACAAGTTGCACACTTCTGAGATGCATTTGGGCAACTTTGTCAGAAATGAGTTTTTTGCCTACAGAGACATGCCTATTTGCACAGTAGTACAGATTCTGAGTATGTAACTGGGCTGGATGAAATCAGCATTTTTCTTGCTTCCCTGTGCGTAGGGAAGCTCAGTTTTAGTCACAGTAGCTCCCACAAGTGTCTCCTCAGTGTGTTCCCATTTCCTTAGAAACACTGTATTTGCTGGGAGAAAATTGCATTAATGGGCGCTTTCACCGTTCAGCAAATACATGTGTAGAAGCACAGCACTAGCAGAAACGAATGTTTCTCGACGTTTTCTAACTCAGGGAACAAGTTGCACACTTCTGAGATGCATTTGGGCAACTTTGTCAGAAATTAGTTTTTTGCCTACAGAGACATGCCTATTTGCGCAGTAGTACAGATTCTGAGTATGTAACTGGGCTTGATGAAATCAGCATTTCTCTTGCTTCCCTGTGCGTAGGGAAGCTCAGTTTTAGTCACAGTAGCTCCCACAAGTGTCTCCTCAGTGTGTTCCCATTTCATTAGAAACAGTGTATTTGCTGGGAGAAAAGTGCATTAATGTGTGCTTTCACCGTTCAGCAAATACATGTGTAGAAGCACAGCGCTAGCAGAAACGAACGTTTCTCGACGTTTTCTAACTCAGGGAACAAGTTGCACACTTCTGGGATGCATTTGGGCAACTTTGTCAGAAATGAGTTTTTTGCCTACAGAGAAGTACAGATTCTGAGTATGTAACTGGGCTTGATGAAATCAGCATTTCTCTTGCTTCCCTGTGCGTAGGGAAGCTCAGTTTTAGTCACAGTAGCTCCCACAAGTGTCTCCTCAGTGTGTTCCTATTTCCGTAGAAACAGTATATTTGCTGGGAGAAAAGTGCATTACTGTGCGCTTTCACCGTTCAGCAAATACATGTGTAGAAGCACAGCGCTAGCAGATACGACCGTTTCTCGACGGTTTCTAACTCAGGGAACAAGTTGCACACTTCTGAGATGCATTTGGGCAACTTTGACAGAAATGAGTTTTTTGCCTACAGAGACATGCCTATTTGCGCAGTAGTACAGATTCTGAGTATGTAACTGGGCTTGATGAAATCAGCATTTCTCTTGCTTCCCTGTGCGTAGGGAAGCTCAGTTTTAGTCACAGTAGCTCCCACAAGTGTCTCCTCAGTGTGTTCCCGTTTCCTTAGAAACAGTGTATTTGCTGGGAGAAAAGTGCATTACTGTGCTCTTTCACCGTTCAGCAAATACATGTGTAGAAGCACAGCGCTAGCAGAAACGACCGTTTCTCGACGTTTTCTAACTCAGGGAACAAGTTGCACACTTCTGAGATGCATTTGGGCAACTTTGTCAGAAATGAGTTTTTTGCCTACAGATTCATGCCTATTTGCGCAGTAGTACAGATTCTGAGTATGTAACTGGGCTTGATGAAATCAGCATTTCTCTTGCTTCCCTGTGCGTAGGGAAGCTCAGTTTTAGTCACAGTAGCTCCCACAAGTGTCTCCTCAGTGTGTTCCCATTTCCTTAGAAACAGTGTATTTGCTGGGAGAAAAGTGCATTACTGTGCGCTTTCACCGTTTAGCAAATACATGTGTAGAAGCACAGCGTTAGCAGATATGACCGTTTCTCGACGTTTTCTAACTCAGGGAACAAGTTGCACACTTCTGAGATGCATTTGGGCAACTTTGTCAGAAATGAGTTTTTTGCCTACAGAGACATGCCTATTTGCGCAGTAGTACAGATTCTGAGTATGTAACTGGGCTGGATGAAATCAGCATTTTTCTTGCTTCCCTGTGCGTAGGGAAGCTCAGTTTTAGTCACAGTAGCTCGCACAAGTGTCTCCTCACTGTGTTCCCATTTCCTTAGAAACAGTGTATTTGCTGGGAGAAAATTGCATTAATGGGCGCTTTCACCGTTCAGCAAATACATGTGTAGAAGCACAGCACTAGCAGAAACGAACGTTTCTCGACGTTTTCTAACTCAGGGAACAAGTTGCACACTTCTGAGATGCATTTGGGCAACTTTGTCAGAAATTAGTTTTTTGCCTACAGAGACATGCCTATTTGCGCAGTAGTACAGATTCTGCGTATGTAACTGGGCTTGATGAAATCAGCATTTCTCTTGCTTCCCTGTGCGTAGGGAAGCTCAGTTTTAGTCACAGTAGCTCCCACAAGTGTCTCCTCAGTGTGTTCCCATTTCCTTAGAAACAGTGTATTTGCTGGGAGAAAAGTGCATTAATGTGTGCTTTCACCGTTCAGCAAATACATGTGTAGAAGCACAGCGCTAGCAGAAACGAACGTTTCTCGACGTTTTCTAACTCAGGGAACAAGTTGCACACTTCTGGGATACATTTGGGCAACTTTGTCAGAAATGAGTTTTTTGCCTACAGAGAAGTACAGATTCTGAGTATGTAACTGGGCTTGATGAAATCAGCATTTCTCTTGCTTCCCTGTGCGTAGGGAAGCTCAGTTTTAGTCACAGTAGCTCCCACAAGTGTCTCCTCAGTGTGTTCCCATTTCCTTAGAAACAGTGTATTTGCTGGGAGAAAAGTGCATTACTGTGCGCTTTCACCTTTCAGCAAATACATGTGTAGAAGCACAGCGCTAGCAGAAACAAACGTTTCTCGACGTTTTCTAACTCAGGGAACAAGTTGCACACTTCTTAGATGCATTTGGGTAACTTTGTCAGAAATGAGTTTTTTGCCTACAGAGACATGCCTATTTGCGCAGTAGTACAGATCTGAGTATGTAACTGGGCTTGATGAAATCAGCATTTCTCTTGCTTCCCTGTGCGTAGGGAAGCTCAGTTTTAGTCACAGTAGCTCCCACAAGTGTCTCCTCAGTGTGTTCCTATTTCCGTCCAAACAGTATATTTGCTGGGAGAAAAGTGCATTACTGTGCGCTTTCACCGTTCAGCAAATACATGTGTGGAAGCACAGCGCTAGCAGAAACGACCGTTTCTCGACGTTTTCTAACTCAGGGAACAAGTGGCACACTTCTGATATGCATTTGGGCAACTTTGTCAGAAATGAGTTTTTTGCCTACAGATTCATGCCTATTTGCGCAGTAGTACAGATTCTGAGTATGTAACTGGGCTTGATGAAATCAGCATTTCTCTTGCTTCCCTGTGCGTAGGGAAGCTCAGTTTTAGTCACAGTAGCTCCCACAAGTGTCTCCTCAGTGTGTTCCCATTTCCTTAGAAACAGTGTATTTGCTGGGAGAAAAGTGCATTACTGTGCGCTTTCACCGTTCAGCAAATACATGTGTAGAAGCGCAGCGTTAGCAGATATGACCGTTTCTCGACGTTTTCTAACTCAGGGAACAAGTTGCACACTTCTGAGATGCATTTGGGCAACTTTGTCAGAAATGAGTTTTTTGCCTACAGAGACATGCCTATTTGCGCAGTAGTACAGATTCAGAGTATTTAACTGGGCTTGATGAAATCGGCATTTCTCTTGCTTCCCTGGTCGTAGGGAAGCTCAGTTTTAGTCACAGTAGCTCCCAAAAGTGTCTCCTCAGTGTGTTCCCATTTCCTTAGAAACAGTGTATTTGCTGGGAGAAAAGTGCATTACTGTGTGCTTTCACCGTTCAGCAAATACATGTGTAGAAGCACAGCACTGGGGGAAACGACCGTTTCTCGACGTTTTCTAACTCAGGGAACAAGTTGCACACTTCTGAGATTCATTTGGGCAACTTTGTCAGAAATGAGTTTTTTGCCTACAGAGACATGCCTATTTGCGCAGTAGTACAGATTCTGAGTATGTAA
Organism: Acomys minous; assembly: GCF_964271855.1. Classification (NCBI taxonomy): domain Eukaryota; kingdom Metazoa; phylum Chordata; class Mammalia; order Rodentia; family Muridae; genus Acomys; species Acomys minous. Next base: position 1,288,024 of record NW_028182178.1, read on the forward strand.
CTGGGCTTGATGAAATCAGCATTTCCTTGCTTCCCTGTGCGTAGGGAAGCTCAGTTTTAATCACAGTAGCTCCCACAAGTGTCTCCTCAGTGTGTTCCCATTTCCTTAGAAACAGTGTATTTGCTGGGAGAAAAGTGCATTACTGTGCGCTTTCACCGTTCAGCAAATACATGTGTAGAAGCACAGCGCTAGCAGAAACGAACGTTTCTCGACGTTTTCTAACTCAGGGAACAAGTTGCACACTTCTGAGATGCATTTGGGCAACTTTGTCAGAAATGAGTTTTTTGCCTACAGAGACATGCCTATTTGCGCAGTAGTACAGATTCTGAGTATGTAACTGGGCTTGATGAAATCAGCATTTCTCTTGCTTCCCTGTGCATAGGGAAGCTCAGTTTTAATCACAGTAGCTCCCACAAGTGTCTCCTCAGTGTGTTCCCATTTCCTTAGAAACAATGTATTTGCTGGGAGAAAAGTGCATTAGTGTGCGCTTTCACCGTTCAGCAAATACATGTGTAGAAACACAGCGCTAGCAGAAACGACCATTTCTCGACGTTTTCTAACTCAGGGAACAAGTTGCACACTTCTGAGATGCATTTGGGCAACTTTGTCTGAAATGAGTTTTTTGCCTACAGAGAAGTACAGATTCTGAGTATGTAACTGGGCTTGATGAAATCAGCATTTCTCTTGCTTCCCTGTGCGTAGGGAAGCTCAGTTTTAGTCACAGTAGCTCCCACAAGTGTCTCCTCAGTGTGTTCCCATTTCCTTAGAAACAGTGTATTTGCAGGGAGAAAAGTGCATTACTGTGCGCTTTCACCGTTCAGCAAATACATGTGTAGAAGCACAGAGCGAGCAGAAACGACCGTTTCTCGACGTTTTCTAACTCAGGGAACAAGTTGCACACTACTGAGATTCATTTGGGCAACTTTGTCAGAAATGAGTTTTTTGCCTACAGAGACATGCCTATTTGCGCAGTAGTACAGATTCTGAGTATGTAACTGGGCTGGATGAAATCAGCATTTCTCTTGCTTCCCTGTGCGTAGGGAAGCTCAGTTTTAGTCACAGTAGCTCCCACAAGTGTCTCCTCAGTGTGTTCCCATTTACTTAGAAACAGTGTATTTGCTGGGAGAAAAGTGCATTAGTGTGCGCTTTCACCGTTCAGCAAATACATGTGTAGAAGCACAGCGCTAGCAGAAATGAACGTTTCTCCACGTTTTCTAACTCAGGGAACAAGTTGCACACTTCTGAGATGCATTTGGGCAACTTTGTCAGTAATGAATTTTTTGCCTACAGAGACATGCCTATTTGCGCAGTAGTAGAGATTCTGAGTATGTAACTGGGCTTGATGAAATCAGCATTTCTCTTGCTTCCCTGTGCGTAGGGAAGCACAGTTTTAGTCACAGTAGCTCCCACAAGTGTCTCCTCAGTGTGTTCCCATTTCCTTAGAAACAGTGTATTTGCTGGGAGAAAAGTGCATTACTGTGCGCTTTCACCGTTCAGCAAATACATGTGTAGAAGCACAGTGCTAGCAGAAACGAACGTTTCTCGACGTTTTCTAACTCAGGGAACAAGTTGCACACTTCTGAGATGCATTTGGGCAACTTTGTCAGTAATGAATTTTTTGCCTACAGAGACATGCCTATTTGCACAGTAGTACAGATTCTGAGTATGTAACTGGGCTGGATGAAATCAGCATTTTTCTTGCTTCCCTGTGCGTACGGAAGCTCAGTTTTAGTCACAGTAGCTCCCACAAGTGTCTCCTCAGTGTGTTCCCATTTCCTTAGAAACAGTGTATTTGCTGGGAGAAAAGTGCATTACTGTGCGCTTTCACCGTTCAGCAAATACATGTGTAGAAGCACAGCGCTAGCAGAAACAAACGTTTCTCGACGTTTTCTAACTCAGGGAACAAGTTGCACACTTCTGAGATGCATTTGGGCAACTTTGTCAGAAATGAGTTTTTTGCCTACAGAGACATGCCTATTTGCGCAGTAGTAGAGATTCTGAGTATGTAACTGGGCTTGATGAAATCAGCATTTCTCTTGCTTCCCTGTGCGTAGGGAAGCACAGTTTTAGTCACAGTAGCTCCCACAAGTGTCTCCTCAGTGTGTTCCCATTTCCTTAGAAACAGTGTATTTGCTGGGAGAAAAGTGCATTACTGTGCGCTTTCACCGTTCAGCAAATACATGTGTAGAAGCACAGTGCTAGCAGAAACGAATGTTTCTCGACATTTTCTAACTCAGGGAACAAGTTGCACACTTCTGAGATGCATTTGGGCATATTTGTCAGAAATGAGTTTTTTGTCTACAGAGACATGCCTATTTGCGCAGTAGTACAGATTCTGAGTATGTAACTGGGCTTGATGAAATCAGCATTTCTCTTGCTTCCCTGTGCGTAGGGAAGCTCAGTTTTAGTCACAGTAGCTCCCACAAGTGTCTCCTCAGTGTGTTCCCATTTCCTTAGAAACAGTGTATTTGCTGGGAGAAAAGTGCATTACTGTGCGCTTTCACCGTTCAGCAAATACATGTGTAGAAGCACAGCGCTAGCAGAAACAAACGTTTCTCGACGTTTTCTAACTCAGGGAACAAGTTGCACACTTCTGAGATGCATTTGGGCAACTTTGTCAGAAATGAGTTTTTTGCCTAAAGAGACATGCCTATTTGCGCAGTAGTAGAGATTCTGAGTATGTAACTGGGCTTGATGAAATCAGCATTTCTCTTGCTTCCCTGTGCGTAGCGAAGCTCAGTTTTAGTCACAGTAGCTCCCACAAGTGTCTCCTCAGTGTGTTCCCAGTTCCATAGAAACAGTGTATTTGCTGGTAGAAAAGTGCATTACTGTGCGCTTTCATCGTTCAGCAAATACATGTGTAGAAGCACAGCGCTAGCAGATACGACCCTTTCTCGACGTTTTCTAACTCAGGGAACAAGTTGCACACTTCTGAGATGCATTTGGGCAACTTTGACAGAAATGAGTTTTTTGCCTACAGAGACATGCCTATTTGCGCAGTAGTACAGATTCTGAGTTTGTAACTGGGCTTGATGAAATCAGCATTTCTCTTGCTTCCCTGTGCGTAGGGAAGCTCAGTTTTAGTCACAGTAGCTCCCACAAGTGTCTTCTCAGTGTGTTCCCATTTCCTTAGAAACAGTGTATTTGCTGGGAGAAAAGTGCATTACTGTGCGCTTTCACCGTTCACAAATACATGTGTAGAAGCACAGCGTTAGAAGATATGACCGTTTCTCGACGTTTTCTAATTCAGGGAACAAGTTGCACACTTCTGAGATGCATTTGGGCAACTTTGTCAGAAATGAGTTTTTTGCCTACAGAGACATGCCTATTTGCGCAGTAGTACAGATTCTGAGTATGTAACTGGGCTTGATGAAATCAGCATTTCTCTTGCTTCCCTGTGCGTAGGGAAGCTCAGTTTTAGTCACAGTAGCTCCCACAAGTGTCTCCTCAGTGTGTTCCCATTTCCTTAGAGACAGTGTATTTGCTGGGAGAAAAGTGCATTAGTGTGCGCTTTCACCGTTCAGCAAATACATGTGTAGAAGCACAGCGCTAGCATAAACGAACGTTTCTCGACGTTTTCTAAATCAGGGAACAAGTTGCACACTTCTGAGATGCATTTGGGCAACTTTGTCAGAAATGAGTTTTTTGCCTACAGAGACATGCCTATTTGCGCAGTAGTACAGATTCTGAGTATGTAACTGGGCTTGATGAAATCAGCATTTCTCTTGCATCCCTGTGCGTAGGGAAGCTCAGTTTTAGTCACAGTAGCTCCCACAAGTGTCTCCTCAGTGTGTTCCCATTTCCTTAGAAACAGTGTATTTGCTGGGAGAAAAGTGCATTACTGTGCGCTTTCACCGTTCAGCAAATACATGTGTAGAAGCACAGCGTTAGCAGATATGACCGTTTCTCGACATTTTCTAACTCAGGGTACAAGTTGCACACTTCTGAGATGCATTTGGGCAACTTCTTCAGAAATGAGTTTTTTGCCTACAGAGATATGCCTGTTTGCACAGTAGTACAGATTCTGAGTATGTAACTAGGCTTGATGAAATCAGCATTTCTCTTGCTTCCCTGTGCGTAGGGAAGCTCAGTTTTAGTCACAGTAGGTCCCACAAGTGTCTCCTCAGTGTGTTCCCAGTTCCTTAGAAACAGTGTATTTGCTGGGAGAAAAGTGCATTACTGTGCGCTTTCACCGTTCAGCAAATACATGTGTAGAAGCACAGCGCTAGCAGAAACGAACGTTTCTCGAGGTTTTCTAACTCAGGGAACAAGTTGCACACTTCTGAGATGCATTTGGGCAACTTTGTCAGAAATGAGTTTTTTGCCTATAGATTCATGCCTATTTGCGTAGTAGTACAGATTCTGAGTATGTAACTGGGCTTGATGAAATCAGCATTTCTCTTGCTTCCCTGTGCGTAGGGAAGCTCAGTTTTAGTCACAGTAGCTCCCACAAGTGTCTCCTCAGTGTGTTCCCATTTCCTTAGAAACAGTGTTTTTGCTGGGAGAAAAGTGCATTACTGTGCGCTTTCACCGTTCAGCAAATACATGTGTAGAAGCACAGCGTTAGCAGATATGACCGTTTCTCGACGTTTTCTAACTCAGGGAACAAGTTGCACACTTCTGAGATGCATTTGGGCAACTTTGTCAGAAATGAGTTTTTTGCCTACAGAGACATGCCTATTTGCGCAGTAGTACAGATTCTGAGTATGTAACTGGGCTTGATGAAATCAGCATTTCTCTTGCTTCCCTGTGCGTAGGGAAGCTCAGTTTTAGTCACAGTAGCTCCCACAAGTGTCTCCTCAGTGTGTTCCCAGTTCCTTAGAAACAGTGTATTTGCTGGGAGAAAAGTGCATTACTGTGCGCTTTCACCGTTCAGCAAATACATGTGTAGAAGCACAGCGCTAGCTGAAACGACCGTTTCTCGACGTTTTCTAACTCAGGGAACAAGTTGCACACTTCTGAGATGCATTTGGGCAACTTTGTCAGAAATGAGTTTTTTGCCTACAGAGACATGCCTATTTGCGCAGTAGTACAGATTCTGAGTATGTAACTGGGCTTGATGAAATCAGCATTTCTCTTGCTTCCCTGTGCGTAGGGAAGCTCAGTTTTAGTCACAGTAGCTCCCACAAGTGTCTCCTCAGTGTGTTCCCATTTCCTTAGAAACAGTGTATTTGCTGGGAGAAAAGTGCATTACTGTGCGCTTTCACCGTTCAGCAAATACATGTGTAGAAGCACAGCGCTAGCAGAAACGAACGTTTCTCGACGTTTTCTAACTCAGGGAACAATTGGCACACTTCTGAGATGCATTTGGGCAACTTTGTCAGAAATGAGTTTTTTGCCTACAGAGACATGCCTATTTGCGCAGTAGTACAGATTCTGAGTATGTAACTGGGCTTGATGAAATCAGCATTTCTCTTGTTTCCCTGTGCATAGGGAAGCTCAGTTTAGTCACAGTAGCTCCCACAAGTGTCTCCTCAGTGTGTTCCCATTTCCTTAGAAACAGTGTATTTGCTGGGAGAAAAGTGCATCACTTTGTGCTTTCACCGTTCAGCAAGTACATGTGTAGAAGCACAGCGCTAGCAGAAACGAACGTTTCTCGACGTTTTCTAACTCAGGGAACAAGTTGCACACTTCTGACATGCATTTGGGCAACTTTGTCAGAAATGAGTTTTTTGCCTACAGAGACATGCCTATTTGCGCAGTAGTACAGATTCTGAGTATGTAACTGGGCTTGATGAAATCAGCATTTTTCTTGCTTCCCTGTGCATAGGGAAGCTCAGTTTTAGTCCCAGTAGCTCCCACAAGTGTCTCCTCAGTGTGTTCCACTTTCCTTAGAAACAGTGTATTTGCTGGGAGAAAAGTGCATTACTGTGCGCTTTCACCGTTCAGCAAATACATGTGTAGAAGCACAGCGCTAGCAGAAACGAACGTTTCTCGACGTTTTCTCAATCAGGGATCAAGTTGCACACTTCTGAGATGCATTTGGGCAACTTTGTCAGAAATGAGTTTTTTGCCTACAGAGACATGCCTATTTGCGCAGTAGTACAGATTCTGAATATGTAACTGTGCTTGATGAAATCAGCATTTCTCTTGCTTCCCTGTGCGTAGGGAAGCTCAGTTTTAGTCACAGTAGCTCCCACAAGTGTCTCCTCAGTGTGTTCCCATTTCCTTAGAAACAGTGTATTTGCTGGGAGAAAAGTGCATCACTTTGTGCTTTCACTGTTCAGCAAATACATGTGTAGAAGCACAGCGCTAGCAGAAACGACCGTTTCTCGACATTTTCTAACTCAGGGAACAAGTTGTACACTTCTGGGATGCATTTGGGCAACTTTGTCAGAAATGAGTTTTTTGCCTACAGAGACATGCCTATTTGCGCAGTAGTACAGATTCTGAGTATGTAACTGGGCTTGATGAAATCAGCATTTCTCTTGCTTCCCTGTGCGTAGGGAAGCTCAGTTTTAGTCACAGTAGCTCCCACAAGTGTCTCCTCAGTGTGTTCCCATTTCCTTAGAAACAGTGTTTTTGCTGGGAGAAAAGTGCATTACTGTGCGCTTTCACCGTTCAGCAAATACATGTGTAGAAGCACAGCGTTAGCAGATATGACCGTTTCTCGACGTTTTCTAACTCAGGGAACAAGTTGCACACTTCTGAGATGCATTTGGGCAACTTTGTCAGAAATGAGTTTTTTGCCTACAGAGACATGCCTATTTGCGCAGTAGTACAGATTCTGAGTATGTAACTGGGCTTGATGAAATCAGCATTTCTCTTTCTTCCCTGTGCGTAGGGAAGCTCAGTTTTAGTCACAGTAGCTCCCACAAGTGTCTCCTCAGTGTGTTCCCAGTTCCTTAGAAACAGTGTATTTGCTGGGAGAAAAGTGCATTACTGTGCGCTTTCACCGTTCAGAAAATACATGTGTAGAGGCACAGCGCTAGCTGAAACGACCGTTTCTCGACGTTTTCTAACTCAGGGAACAAGTTGCACACTTCTGAGATGCATTTGGGCAACTTTGTCAGAAATGAGTTTTTTGCCTACAGAGACATGCCTATTTGAGCAGTAGTACAGATTCTGAGTATGTAACTGGGCTTGATGAAATCAGCATTTCTCTTGCTTCCCTGTGCGTAGGGAAGCTCAGTTTTAGTCACAGTAGCTCCCACAAGTGTCTCCTCAGTGTGTTCCCATTTCCTTAGAAACAGTGTATTTGCTGGGAGAAAAGTGCATTACTGTGCGCTTTCACCGTTCAGCAAACACATGTGTAGAAGCACAGCGCTAGCAGAAACGAACGTTTCTCGACGTTTTCTAACTCAGGGAACAAGTTGCACACTTCTGAGATGCATTTGGGCAACTTTGTCAGAAATGAGTTTTTTGCCTACAGAGACATGCCTATTTGCGCAGTAGTACAGATTCTGAGTATGTAACTGGGCTTGATGAAATCAGCATTTCTCTTGCTTCCCTGTGCATAGGGAAGCTCAGTTTAGTCACAGTAGCTCCCACAAGTGTCTCCTCAGTGTGTTCCCATTTCCTTAGAAACAGTGTATTTGCTGGGAGAAAAGTGCATCACTTTGTGCTTTCACCGTTCAGCAAGTACATGTGTAGAAGCACAGCGCTAGCAGAAACGAACGTTTCTCGACGTTTTCTAACTCAGGGAACAAGTTGCACACTTCTGAGATGCATTTGGGCAACTTTGTCAGAAATGAGTTTTTTGCCTACAGAGACATGCCTATTTGCGCAGTAGTACAGATTCTGAGTATGTAACTGGGCTTGATGAAATCAGCATTTCTCTTGCTTCCCTGTGCGTAGGGAAGCTCAGTTTTAGTCACAGTAGCTCCCACAAGTGTCTCCTCAGTGTGTTCCCATTTCCTTAGAAACAGTGTATTTGCTGGGAGAAAAGTGCATTACTGTGCGCTTTCACCGTTCAGCAAATACATGTGTAGAAGCACAGCGCTAGCAGAAACGACCGTTTCTCGACGTTTTCTAACTCAGGGAACAAGTTGCACACTTCTGAGATGCATTTGGGCAACTTTGTGAGAAATGAGTTTTTTGCCTACAGAGACATGCCTATTTGCGCAGTAGTACAGATTCTGAGTATGTAACTGGGCTTGATGAAATCAGCATTTCTCTTGGTTCCCTGTGCATAGGGAAGCTCAGTTTAGTCACAGTAGCTCCCACAAGTGTCTCCTCAGTGTGTTCCCATTTCCTTAGAAACAGTGTATTTGCTGGGAGAAAAGTGCATCAATTTGTGCTTTCACCGTTCAGCAAGTACATGTGTAGAAGCACAGCGCTAGCAGAAACGAACCTTTCTCGACGTTTTCTAACTCAGGGAACAAGTTGCACACTTCTGACATGCATTTGGGCAACTTTGTCAGAAATGAGTTTTTTGCCTACAGAGACATGCCTATTTGCGCAGTAGTACAGATTCTGAGTATGTAACTGGGCTTGATGAAATCAGCATTTTTCTTGCTTCCCTGTGCATAGGGAAGCTCAGTTTTAGTCCCAGTAGCTCCCACAAGTGTCTCCTCAGTGTGTTCCACTTTCCTTAGAAACAGTGTATTTGCTGGGAGAAAAGTGCATTACTGTGCGCTTTCACCGTTCAGCAAATACATGTGTAGAAGCACAGCGCTAGCAGAAACGAACGTTTCTCGATGTTTTCTAACTCTGGGAACAAGTTGCACACTTCTGAGATGCATTTGGGCAACTTTGTCAGAAATGAGTTTTTTGCCTACAGAGACATGCCTATTTGCGCAGTAGTACAGATTCTGAGTAGGTAACTGGGCTTGATGAAATCAGCATTTCTCTTGCTTCCCTGTGCGTAGGCAAGCTCAGGTTTAGTCACAGTAGCTCCCACAAGTGTCTCCTTAGTGTGTTCCCATTTCCTTAGAAACATTGTATTTGCTGGGAGAAAAGTGCATTACTGTGCGCTTTCACCGTTCAGCAAATACATGTGTAGAAGCACAGCGCTAGCTGAAACGACCGTTTCTCGATGTTTTCTAACTCAGGGAACAAGTGGCACACTTCTGAGATGCATTTGGGCAACTTTGTCAGAAATGAGTTTTTTGCCTACAGATTCATGCCTATTTGCGCAGTAGTACAGATTCTGAGTATGTAACTGGGCTTGATGAAATCAGCATTTCTCTTGCTTCCCTGTGCGTAGGGAAGCTCAGTTTTAGTCACAGTAGCTCCCACAAGTGTCTCCTCTGTGTGTTCCTATTTCCGTAGAAACAGTATATTTGCTGGGAGAAAAGTGCATTACTGTGCGCTTTCACCGTTCAGCAAATACATGTGTAGAAGCACAGCGCTAGCAGATACGACCGTTTCTCGACGTTTTCTAACTCAGGGAACAAGTTGCACACTTCTGAGATGCATTTGGGCAACTTTGACAGAAATGAGTTTTTTGCCTACAGAGACATGCCTATTTGCGCAGTAGTACAGATTCTGAGTATGTAACTGGGCTTGATGAAATCAGCATTTCTCTTGCTTCCCTGTGCGTAAGGAAGCTCAGTTTTAGTCACAGTAGCTCCCACAAGTGTCTCCTCAGTGTGTTCCCATTTCCTTAGAAACAGTGTATTTGCTGGGAGAAAAGTGCATTACTCTGCGCTTTCACCGTTCAGCAAATACATGTGTAGAAGCACAGCTCTAGCAGAAACGACCGTTTCTCGACGTTTTCTAACTCAGGGAACAAGTTGCACACTTCTGACATGCATTTGGGAAATTTTGTCAGAAATGAGTTTTTTGCCTACAGAGACATGCCTATTTGCGCAGTAGTACAGATTCTGAGTATGTAACTGGGCTTGATGAAATCAGCATTTCTCTTGCTTCCCTGTGCGTAGGGAAGCTCAGTTTTAGTCACAGTAGCTCCCACAAGTGTCTCCTCAGTGTGTTCCCATTTCCTTAGAAACAGTGTATTTGCTGGGAGAAAAGTGCATTACTGTGCGCTTTCACCGTTCAGCAAATACATGTGTAGAAGCACAGTGCTAGCAGATTCGACCGTTTCTCGACGTTTTCTAACTCAGGGAACAAGTTGCACACTTCTGAGATGCATTTGGGCAACTTTGTCAGAAATGAGTTTTTTGCCTACAGAGACATGCCTATTAGCGCAGTAGTACAGATTCTGAGTATGTAACTGGGCTGGATGAAATCAGCATTTCTCTTGCTTCCCTGTGCGTAGGGAAGCTCAGTTTTAGTCACAGTAGTTCCCACAAGTGTCTCCTCAGTGTGTTCCCATTTCCTTAGAAACAGTGTATTTGCTGGGAGAAAAGTGCATTACTGTGCACTTTCACCGTTCAGCAAATACATGTGTAGAAGCACAGCGCTAAAAGAAACGAACGTTTCTCGAAGTTTTCTAACTCAGGGAACAAGTTGCACACTTCTGAGATGCATTTGGGCAACTTTGTCAGAAATGAGTTTTTTGCCTACAGATTCATGCCTATTTGCGCAGTAGTACAGATTCTGAGTATGTAACTGGGCTTGATGAAATCAGCATTTCTCTTGCTTCCCTGTGCGTAGGGAAGCTCAGTTTTAGTCACAGTAGCTCCCACAAGTGTCTCCTCAGTGTGTTCCCCTTTCCTTAGAAACAGTGTATTTGCTGGGAGAAAAGTGCATTACTGTGCGCTTTCACCTTTCAGCAAATACATGTGTAGAAGCACAGCGCTAGCAGAAAAAAACGTTTCTCCACGTTTTCTAACTCAGGGAACAAGTTGCACACTTCTGAGATGCATTTGGGCAACTTTGTCAGAAATGAGTTTTTTGCCTACAGAGACATGCCTATTTGCGCAGTAGTACAGATTCTGAGTATGTAACTGGGCTTGATTAAATCAGAATTTCTCTTGCTTCCCTGTGTGTAGGGAAGCTGAGTTTTAGTCACAGTAGCTCCCACAAGTGTCTCCTCAGTGTGTTCCCATTTCCTTAGAAACAGTGTATTTGCTGGGAGAAAAGTGCATTACTGTGCGCTTTCACCGTTCAGCAAATACATGTGTAGAAGCACAGCGCTAGCAGATACGACCGTTTCTCGAAGTTTTCTAACTCAGGGAACAAGTTGCACACTTCTGAGATGCATTTGGGCAACTTTGACAGAAATGAGTTTTTTGCCTACAGAGACATGCCTATTTGCGCAGTAGTACAGATTCTGAGTATGTAACTGGGCTTGATGAAATCAGCATTTCTCTTGCTTCCCTGTGCGTAAGGAAGCTCAGTTTTAGTCACAGTAGCTCCCACAAGTGTCTCCTCAGTGTGTTCCCATTTCCTTAGAAACAGTGTATTTGCTGGGAGAAAAGTGCATTACTGTGCGCTTTCACCGTTCAGCAAATACATGTGTAGAAGCACAGCGCTAGCAGAAACGAATGTTTCTCAACGTTTTCTAACTAAGGGAACAAGTTGCACACTTCTGAGATGCATTTGGGCAACTTTGTCAGAAATGAGTTTTTTGCCTACAGAGACATGCCTATTTGCGCAGTAGTACAGATTCTGAGTATGTAACTGGGCTTGATGAAATCAGCATTTCTCTTGCTTCCCTGTGCGTAGGGAAGCTCACTTTTAGTCACAGTAGCTCCCACAAGTGTCTCCTCAGTGTGTACCCATTTCCTTAGAAACAGTGTATTTGCTGGGAGAAAAGTGCATTACTGTGAGCTTTCACTGTTCAGCTAGTACATGTGTAGAAGCACAGCGCTAGCAGAAACGAACATTTGTCGACGTTTTCTAACTCAGGGAACAAGTGGCACACTTCTGATATGCATTTGGGCAACTTTGTCAGAAATGAGTTTTTTGCCTAAGGAGACATGCCTATTTGCGCAGTAGTACAGATTCTGAGTATGTAACTGGGCTTGATGAAATCAGCATTTCTCTTGCTTCCCTGTGCGTAGGGAAGCTCAGTTTTAGTCACAGTAGCTCCCACAAGTGTCTCCTCAATGTGTTCCCATATCCTTAGAAACAGTGTATTTGCTGGGAGAAAAGTACATTACTGTGAGCTTTCACCGTTCAGCAAATACATGTGTAGAAGCACAGCGCTAGCTGAAACGACCGTTTCTCGACGTTTTCTAACTCAGGGAACAAATTGCACACTTCTGAGATGCATTTGGGCAACTTTGTCAGAAATGAGTTTTTTGCATACAGAGACATGCCTATTTGTGCAGTAGTACAGATTCTGAGTATGTAACTGGGCTTGATGAAATCAGCATTTCTCTTGCTTCCCTGTGCGTAGGGAAGCTCAGTTTTAGTCACAGTAGCTCCCACAAGTGTCTTCTCAGTGTGTTCCCATTTCCTTAGAAACAGTGTATTTGCTGGGAGAAATGTGCATTACTGTGCGCTTTCACCGTTCATCAAATACATGTGTAGAAGCACAGCGCTAGCAGAAACGAACGTTTCTCGTCGTTTTCTAACTCAGGGAACAAGTTGCACACTTCTGAGATGCATTTGGGCAACTTTGTCAGAAATGAGTTTTTTGCCTACAGAGACATGCCTATGTGCGCAGTAGTACAGATTCTGAGTATGTAACTGGGCTTGATGAAATCAGCATATCTCTTGCTTCCCTGTGCGTAGGGAAGCTCAGTTTTAGTCACAGTAGCTCCCACAAGTGTCTCCTCAGTGTGTTCCCATTTCCTTAGAAACAGTGTATTTGCTGGGAGAAAAGTGCATTACTGTGAGCTTTCACCGTTCAGCTAGTACATGTGTAGAAGCACAGCGCTAGCAGAAACGAACGTTTGTCGACGTTTTCTAACTCAGGGAACAAGTTGCACTCTTCTGAGATGCATTTGGGCAACTTTGTCAGAAATGAGTTTTTTGCCTAAGGAGACATGCCTATTTGCGCAGTAGTACAGATTCTGAGTATGTAACTGGGCTTGATGAAATCAGCATTTCTCTTGCTTCCCTGTGCGTAGGGAAGCTCAGTTTTAGTCCCAGTAGCTCCCACAAGTGTCTCCTCAGTGTGTTCCCATTTCCTTAGAAACAGTGTATTTGCTGGGAGAAAAGTGCATTACTGTGAGCATTCACCATTCAGCAAGTACATGTGTAGAAGCACAGCGCTAGCAGAAACTAACGTTTCTCGACGTTTTCTAACTCAGGGAACAAGTTGCACTCTTCTGAGATGCATTTGGACAACTTTGTCAGAAATGAGTTTTTTGCCTACAGAGACATGCCTATTTGCGCAGTAGTACAGATTCTGAGTATGTAACTGGGCTTGATGAAATCAGCATTTCTCTTGCTTCCCTGTGCGTAGGGAAGCTCAGTTTTAGTCCCAGTAGCTCCCACAAGTGTCTCCTCAGTGTGTTCCCATTTCCTTAGAAACAGTGTATTTGCTGGGAGAAAAGTGCATTACTGTGCGCTTTCACCGTTCAGCAAATACATGTGTAGAAGCACAGCGCTAGCAGTAACGAACGTTTCTCGACGTTTTCTAACTCAGGGAACAAGTGGCACACTTCTGAGATGCATTTGGGTAACTTTCTCAAAAATGAGTTTTTTACCTACAGAGACATGCCTATTTGCGCAGTAGTACAGATTCTGAGTATGTAGCTGGGCTTGATGAAATCAGCATTTCTCTTGCTTCCCTGTGCGTAGGGAAGCTCAGTTTTAGTCACAGTAGCTCCCACAAGTGTCTCCTCAGTGTGTTCCCATTTCCTTAGAAACAGTGTATTTGCTGGGAGAAAAGTGCATTACTGTGCGCTTTCACCGTTCAGCAAATACATGTGTAGAAGCACAGCGCTAGCTGAAACGACCGTTTCTCGACGTTTTCTAACTCAGGGAAGAAGTGGCACACTTCTGAGATGCATTTGGGCAACTTTGTCAGAAATGAGTTTTTTGCCTACAGAGACATGCCTATTTGCGCAGTAGTACAGATTCTGAGTATGTAACTGGGCTTGATGAAATCAGCATTTCTCTTGCTTCCCTGTGCGTAGGGAAGCTCAGTTTTAGTCACAGTAGCTCCCACAAGTGTCTCCTCAGTGTGTTCCCAGTTCCTTAGAAACAGTGTATTTGCTGGGAGAAAAGTGCATTACTGTGTGCTTTCACCGTTCAGCCAATACATGTGTAGAAGCACAGCGCTAGCAGAAACGAACGTTTCTCGACGTTTTCTAACTCAGGGAACAAGTGGCAAACTTCTGAGATGCATTTGGGCAACTTTGTCAGAAATGAGTTTTTTGCCTAAAGAGACATGCCTATTTGCGCAGTAGTACAGATTCTGAGTATGTAACTGGGCTTGATGACATCAGCATTTCTCTTGCTTCCCTGTGAGTAGGGAAGCTCAGTTTTAGTCACAGTAGCTCCCACAAGTGTCTCCTCAGTGTGTTCCCATTTCCTTAGAAGTAGTGTATTTGCTGGGAGAAAAATGCATTACTGTGCGCTTTCACCGTTCAGTAAATACATGTGTAGAAGCACAGTGCTAGCTGAAACGACCGTTTCTCGACGTTTTCTAACTCAGGGAACAAGTTGCACACTTCTGAGATGCATTTGGGCAACTTTGTCAAAAATGAGTTTTTTGCCTACAGAGACATGCCTATTTGCGCAGTAGTACAGATTCTGAGTATGTAACTGGGCTTGATGAAATCAGCATTTCTCTTGCTTCCATGTGCGTAGGGAAGCTCAGTTTTGTCCTAGTAGCTCCCACAGGTGTCTCCTCAGTGTGTTCCCGTTTCCTTAGAAACAGTGTATTTGCTGGGAGAAAAGTGCATTACTGTGCGCTTTCACCGTTCAGCAAATACATGTGTAGAAGCACAGCGCTAGCAGAAACGAACGTTTCTCGACGTTTTCTAACTCAGGGAACAATTGCACACTTCTGAGATGCCTTTGGGAAACTTGGTCAGAAATGAGTTTTTTGCGTACAGAGACATGCCTATTTGCGCAGTAGTACAGATTCTGAGCATGTAACTGGGCTTGATGAAATCAGCATTTCTCTTGCTTCCCTGTGCATAGGGAAGCTCAGTTTTAGTCACAGTAGCTCCCACAAGTGTCTCCTCAGTGTGTTCCCATTTCCTTAGAAGCAGTGTATTTGCTGGGAGAAAAGTGCATTAGTGTGCGCTTTCACCGTTCAGCAAATACATGTGTAGAAGCACAGCGCTAGTTAAACGACCGTTTCTCGACGTTTTCTAACTCAGGGAACAAGTTGCACACTTCTGAGATGCATTTGGGCAACTTTGTCAGAAATGAGTTTTTTGCCTAAAGAGACATGCCTATTTGCGCAGTAGTACAGATTCTGAGTATGTAACTGGGCTTGATGAAATCAGCATTTCTCTTGCTTCCCTGTGCGTAGGGAAGCTCAGTTTTAGTCACAGTAGCTCCCACAAGTGTCTCCTCAGTGTGTTCCCATTTCCTTAGAAACAGTGTATTTGCTGGGAGAAAAGTGCATTACTGTGCACTTTCACCATTCAGCAAATACACGTGTAGAAGCACAGCGCTAGCAGAAACGAACGTTTCTCGACGTTTTCTAACTCAGGGAACAAGTGGCACACTTCTGAGATGCATTTGGGTAACTTACTCAAAAATGAGTTTTTTGCCTACAGAGACATGCCTATTTGCCTAGTAGTACAGATTCTGAGTATGTAACTGGGCTTGATGAAATCAGCATTTCTCTTGCTTCCCTGTGCGTAGGGAAGCTCAGTTTTAGTCACAGTAGCTCCCACACGTGTCTCCTCAGTGTGTTCCCAGTTCCTTAGAAACAGTGTATTTGCTGGGAGAAAAGTGCATCACTGTGCGCTTTCACCGTTCAGCAAATACATGTGTAGAAGCACAGCGCAAGCAGAAACGACCGTTTCTAGACGTTTTCTAACTCAGAGAACAAGTTGCACACTTCTGAGATGCACTTGGGCAACTTTGTCAGAAATGAGTTTTTTGCCTACAGAGACATGCCTATTTGCGCAGTAGTACAGATTCTGAGTATGTAACTGGGCTTGATGAAATCAGCATTTCTCTTGCTTCCCTGTGCGTAGGGAAGCTCAGTTTTAGTCCCAGTAGCTCCCACAAGTGTCTCCTCAGTGTGTTCCCATTTCCTTAGAAACAGTGTATTTGCTGGGAGAAAAGTGCATTACTGTGCGCTTTCACCGTTCAGCAAATACATGTGTAGAAGCACAGCGCTAGCAGTAACGAACGTTTCTCGACGTTTTCTAACTCAGGGAACAAGTGGCACACTTCTGAGATGCATTTGGGCAACTTTGTCAGAAATGAGTTTTTTGCCTACAGAGACATGCCTATTTGCGCAGTAGTACAGATTCTGAGTATGTAACTGGGCTTGATGAAATCAGCATTTCTCTTGCTTCCCTGTGCGTAGGGAAGCTCAGTTTTAGTCACAGTAGCTCCCACACGTGTCTCCTCAGTGTGTTCCCATTTCCTTAGAAACAGTGTATTTGCTGGGAGAAAAGTGCATTACTGTGCGCTTTCACCATTCAGCAAATACATGTGTAGAAGCACATCGCTAGCAGTAACGAACGTTTCTCGACGTTTTCTAACTCAGGGAACAAGTTGCACACTTCTGAGATGCATTTGGGCAACTTTCTCAAAAATGAGTTTTTTGCCTACAGAGACATGCCTATTTGCGTAGTAGTACAGATTCTGAGTATGTAGCTGGGCTTGATGAAATCAGCATTTCTCTGGCTTCCCTGTGCGTAGGGAAGCTCAGTTTTAGTCCCAGTAGCTCCCACAAGTGTCTCCTCAGTGTGTTCCCATTTCCTTAGAAACAGTGTATTTGCTGGGAGAAAAGTGCATTACTGTGTGCTTTCACCGTTCAGCAAATACATGTGTAGAAGCACAGCGCTAGCTGAAACGACCGTTTCACGACGTTTTCTAACTCACGGAAGAAGTGGCACACTTCTGAGATGCATTTGGGCAACTTTGTCAGAAATGAGTTTTTTGCCTACAGAGACATGCCTAGTTGCGCAGTAGTACAGATTCTGAGTATGTGACTGGGCTTGATGAAATCAGCATTTCTCTTGCTTCCCTGTGCGTAGGGAAGCTCAGTTTTAGTCACAGTAGCTCCCAAAAGTGTCTCCTCAGTGTGTTCCCATTTCCTTAGAAACAGTGTATTTGCTGGGAGAAAAGTGCATTACTGTGCACTTTCACCATTCAGCAAATACATGTGTAGAAGCACAGCGCTAGCAGAAACGAACGTTTCTCGACATTTTCTAACTCAGGGAACAAGTTGCACACTTCTGAGATGCATTTGGGCAACTTTGTCAGAAATGAGTTTTTTGCCTACAGAGACATGCCTATTTGCGCAGTAGTACAGATTCTGAGTATGTAACTGGGCTTGATGAAATCAGCATTTCTCTTGCTTCCCTGTGCGTAGGGAAGCTCAGTTTTAGTCACAGTAGCTCCCACAAGTGTCTCCTCAGTGTGTTCCCATTTCCTTAGAAACAGTGTATTTGCTGGGAGAAAAGTGCATTACTGTGCGCTTTCACCGAACAGCAAATACATGTGTAGAAGCACAGCGCTAGCAGAAACGAACGTTTCTCGACGTTTTCTAACTCAGGGAGCAAGTTGCACACTTCTGAGTTGCATTTGGGCAACTTTGTCAGAAATGAGTTTTTTGCCTACAGAGACATGCCTATTTGCGCAGTAGTACAGATTCTGATTATGTAATTGGGCTTGATTAAATCAGCATTTCTCTTGCTTCCCTGTGCGTAGGGAAGCTCAGTTTTAGTCCCAGTAGCTCCCACAAGTGTCTCCTCAGTGTGTTCCCATTTCCTTAGAAACAGTGTATTTGCTGGGAGAAAAGTGCATTACTGTGCGCTTTCACCATTCAGCAAATACATGTGTAGAAGCATATCGCTAGCAGAAACGAACGTTTCTCGACGTTTTCTAACTCAGGGAACAAGTTGCACACATCTGAGATGCATTTGGGCAACTTTGTCAGAAATGAGTTTTTTGCCTACAGAGACATGCCTATTTGCGCAGTAGTACAGATTCTGAGTATGTAACTGGGCTTGATGAAATCAGCATTTCTCTTGCTTCCCTGTGCGTAGGGAAGCTCAGTTTTAGTCCCAGTAGCTCCCACAAGTGTCTCCTCAGTGTGTTCCCAGTTCCTTAGAAACAGTGTATTTGCTGGGAGAAAAGTGCATTACTGTGCGCTTTCACCGTTCAGCAAATACATGTGTAGAAGCACAGCGCTAGCAGAAACGACCGTTTCTCGACGTTTTCTAACTCAGGGAACAAGTGGCACACTTCTGATATGCATTTGGGCAACTTTGTCAGAAATGAGTTTTTTGCCTAAGGAGACATGCCTATTTGCGCAGTAGTACAGATTCTGAGTATGTAACTGGGCTTGATGAAATCAGCATTTCTCTTGCTTCCCTGTGCGTAGGGAAGCTCAGTTTTAGTCACAGTAGCTCCCACAAGTGTCTCCTCAATGTGTTCCCATATCCTTAGAAACAGTGTATTTGCTGGGAGAAAAGTACATTACTGTGCGCTTTCACCGTTCAGCAAATACATGTGTAGAAGCACAGCGCTAGCTGAAACGACCGTTTCTCGACGTTTTCTAACTCAGGGAACAAATTGCACACTTCTGAGATGCATTTGGGCAACTTTGTCAGAAATGAGTTTTTTGCATACAGAGACATGCCTATTTGTGCAGTAGTACAGATTCTGAGTATGTAACTGGGCTTGATGAAATCAGCATTTCTCTTGCTTCCCTGTGCGTAGGGAAGCTCAGTTTTAGTCACATTAGCTCCCACAAGTGTCTCCTCAGTGTGTTCCCATTTCCTTAGAAACAGTGTATTTGCTGGGAGAAAAGTGCATTACTGTGAGCATTCACCATTCAGCAAGTACATGTGTAGAAGCACAGCGCTAGCAGAAACTAACGTTTCTCGACGTTTTCTAACTCAGGGAACAAGTTGCACTCTTCTGAGATGCATTTGGACAACTTTGTCAGAAATGAGTTTTTTGCCTACAGAGACATGCCTATTTGCGCAGTAGTACAGATTCTGAGTATGTAACTGGGCTTGATGAAATCAGCATTTCTCTTGCTTCCCTGTGCGTAGGGAAGCTCAGTTTTAGTCCCAGTAGCTCCCACAAGTGTCTCCTCAGTGTGTTCCCATTTCCTTAGAAACAGTGTATTTGCTGGGAGAAAAGTGCATTACTGTGCGCTTTCACCGTTCAGCAAATACATGTGTAGAAGCACAGCGCTAGCAGTAACGAACGTTTCTCGACGTTTTCTAACTCAGGGAACAAGTTGCACACTTCTGAGATGCATTTGGGTAACTTTCTCAAAAATGAGTTTTTTGCCTACAGAGACATGCCTATTTGCGCAGTAGTACAGATTCTGAGTATGTAGCTGGGCTTGATGAAATCAGCATTTCTCTTGCTTCCCTGTGCGTAGGGAAGCTCAGTTTTAGTCACAGTAGCTCCCACAAGTGTCTCCTCAGTGTGTTCCCATTTCCTTAGAAACAGTGTATTTGCTGGGAGAAAAGTGCATTACTGTGCGCTTTCACCGTTCAGCAAATACATGTGTAGAAGCACAGCGCTAGCTGAAACGACCGTTTCTCGACGTTTTCTAACTCAGGGAAGAAGTGGCACACTTCTGAGATGCATTTGGGCAACTTTGTCAGAAATGAGTTTTTTGCCTACAGAGACATGCCTATTTGCGCAGTAGTACAGATTCTGAGTATGTAACTGGGCTTGATGAAATCAGCATTTCTCTTGCTTCCCTGTGCGTAGGGAAGCTCAGTTTTAGTCACAGTAGCTCCCACAAGTGTCTCCTCAGTGTGTTCCCAGTTCCTTAGAAACAGTGTATTTGCTGGGAGAAAAGTGCATTACTGTGTGCTTTCACCGTTCAGCCAATACATGTGTAGAAGCACAGCGCTAGCAGAAACGAACGTTTCTCGACGTTTTCTAACTCAGGGAACAAGTGGCAAACTTCTGAGATGCATTTGGGCAACTTTGTCAGAAATGAGTTTTTTGCCTAAAGAGACATGCCTATTTGCGCAGTAGTACAGATTCTGAGTATGTAACTGGGCTTGATGACATCAGCACTTCTCTTGCTTCCCTGTGAGTAGGGAAGCTCAGTTTTAGTCACAGTAGCTCCCACAAGTGTCTCCTCAGTGTGTTCCCATTTCCTTAGAAGTAGTGTATTTGCTGGGAGAAAAATGCATTACTGTGCGCTTTCACCGTTCAGTAAATACATGTGTAGAAGCACAGTGCTAGCTGAAACGACCGTTTCTCGACGTTTTCTAACTCAGGGAACAAGTTGCACACTTCTGAGATGCATTTGGGCAACTTTGTCAAAAATGAGTTTTTTGCCTACAGAGACATGCCTATTTGCGCAGTAGTACAGATTCTGAGTATGTAACTGGGCTTGATGAAATCAGCCTTTCTCTTGCTTCCATGTGCGTAGGGAAGCTCAGTTTTGTCCTAGTAGCTCCCACAGGTGTCTCCTCAGTGTGTTCCCGTTTCCTTAGAAACAGTGTATTTGCTGGGAGAAAAGTGCATTACTGTGCGCTTTCACCGTTCAGCAAATACATGTGTAGAAGCACAGCGCTAGCAGAAACGAACGTTTCTCGACGTTTTCTAACTCAGGGAACAATTGCACACTTCTGAGATGCCTTTGGGCAACTTGGTCAGAAATGAGTTTTTTGCGTACAGAGACATGCCTATTTGCGCAGTAGTACAGATTCTGAGCATGTAACTGGGCTTGATGAAATCAGCATTTCTCTTGCTTCCCTGTGCATAGGGAAGCTCAGTTTTAGTCACAGTAGCTCCCACAAGTGTCTCCTCAGTGTGTTCCCATTTCCTTAGAAACAGTGTATTTGCTGGGAGAAAAGTGCATTACTGTGCGCTTTCACCGTTCAGCAAATACATGTGTAGAAGCACAGCGCTAGCAGAAACGACCGTTTCTCGACGTTTTCTAACTCAGGGAACAAGTTGCACACTTCTGAGATGCATTTGGGCAACTTTGTCAGAAATGAGTTTTTTGCCTACAGAGACATGCCTATTTGCGCAGTAGTACAGATTCTGAGTATGTAACACGGCTTGATGAAATCAGCATTTCTCTTGGTTCCCTGTGCGTAGGGAAGCTCAGTTTTAGTCACAGTAGCTCCCACAAGTGTCTCCTCAGTGTGTTCCCAGTTCCTTAGAAACAGTGTATTTGCTGGGAGAAAAGTGCATTACTGTGTGCTTTCACCGTTCAGCAAATACATGTGTAGAAGCACAGCGCTAGCAGAAACGAACGTTTCTCGACGTTTTCTAACTCAGGGAACAAGTTGCACACTTCTGAGATGCATTTCGGTAACTTTCTCAAAAATGAGTTTTTTGCCTACAGAGACATGCCTATTTGCGCAGTAGTACAGATTCTGAGTATGTAACAGGGCTTGATGAAATCAGCATTTCTCTTGCTTCCCTGTGCGTAGGGAAGCTCAGTTTTAGTCACAGTAGCTCCCACATGTGTCTCCTCAGTGTATTCCCAGTTCCTTAGAAACAGTGTATTTGCTGGGAGAAAAGTGCATCACTGTGCGCTTTCACCGTTCAGCAAATACATGTGTAGAAGCACAGCGCTAGCTGAAACGACCGTTTCTCGACGTTTTCTAACTCAGGGAACAAGTGGCACACTTCTGAGATGCATTTGGGCATATTTGTCAGAAATGAGTTTTTTGCCTAAAGAGACATGCCTATTTGCGCAGTAGTACAGATTCTGAGTATGTAACTGGGCTTGATGAAATCAGCATTTCTCTTGCTTCCCTGTGTGTAGGGAAGCTCAGTTTTAGTCACAGTAGCTCCCACAAGTGTCTCCTCAGTGTGTTCCCATTTCCTTAGAAACAGTGTATTTGCTGGGAGAAAAGTGCATTACTGTGCACTTTCACCATTCAGCAAATACATGTGTAGAAGCACAGCGCTAGCAGAAACGAACGTTTCTCGACGTTTTCTAACTCAGGGAACAAGTGGCACACTTCTGAGATGCATTTGGGTAACTTACTCAAAAATGAGTTTTTTGCCTACAGAGACATGCCTATTTGCCTAGTAGTACAGATTCTGAGTATGTAACTGGGCTTGATGAAATCAGCATTTCTCTTGCTTCCCTGTGCGTAGGGAAGCTCAGTTTTAGTCACAATAGCTCCCACACGTGTCTCCTCAGTGTGTTCCCAGTTCCTTAGAAACAGTGTATTTGCTGGGAGAAAAGTGCATTACTGTGCGCTTTCACCGTTCAGCAAATACATGTGTAGAAGCACAGCGCAAGCAGAAACGACCCTTTCTCGACGTTTTCTAACTCAGAGAACAAGTTGCACACTTCTGAGATGCATTTGGGCAACTTTGTCAGAAATGAGTTTTTTGCCTACAGAGACATGCCTATTTGCGCAGTAGTACAGATTCTGAGTATGTAACTGGGCTTGATGAAATCAGCATTTCTCTTGCTTCCCTGTGCGTAGGGAAGCTCAGTTTTAGTCCCAGTAGCTCCCACAAGTGTCTCCTCAGTGTGTTCCCATTTCCTTAGAAACAGTGTATTTGCTGGGAGAAAAGTGCATTACTGTGCGCTTTCACCGTTCAGCAAATACATGTGTAGAAGCTCAGCGCTAGCAGTAACGAACGTTTCTCGACGTTTTCTAACTCAGGGAACAAGTTGCACACTTCTGAGATGCATTTGGGTAACTTTCTCAAAAATGAGTTTTTTGCCTACAGAGACATGCCTATTTGCGCAGTAGTACAGATTCTGAGTATGTAGCTGGGCTTGATGAAATCACCATTTCTCTTGCTTCCCTGTGAGTAGGGAAGCTCAGTTTTAGTCACAGTAGCTCCCACAAGTGTCTCCTCAGTGTGTTCCCAGTTCCTTAGAAACAGTGTATTTGCTGGGAGAAAAGTGCATTACTGTGCGCTTTCACCGTTCAGCAAATACATGTGTAGAAGCACAGCGCTAGCAGAAACGACCGTTTCTCGACGTTTTCTAACTCAGGGAACAAGTTGCACACTTCTGAGATGCATTTGGGCAACTTTGTCAGAAATGAGTTTTTTGCCTACAGAGACATGCCTATTTGCGCAGTAGTACAGATTCTGAGTATGTAACTGGGCTTGATGAAATCAGCATTTCTCTTGCTTCCCTGTGCGTAGGGAAGCTCAGTTTTAGTCACATTAGCTCCCAAAAGTGTCTCCTCAGTGTGTTCCCATTTCCTTAGAAACAGTGTATTTGCTGGGAGAAAAGTGCATTACTGTGCACTTTCACCATTCAGCAAATACATGTGTAGAAGCACAGCGCTAGCAGAAACGAACGTTTCTCGACGTTTTCTAACTCAGGGAACAAGTTGCACACTTCTGAGATGCATTTGGGTAACTTACTCAAAAATGAGTTTTTTGCCTACATAGACATGCCTATTTGCCCAGTAGTACAGATTCTGAGTATGTAACTGGGCTGGATGAAATCAGCATTTCTCTTGCTTCCCTGTGCGTAGGGAAGCTCAGTTTTAGTCACAGTAGCTCCCACAAGTGTCTCCTCAGTGTGTTCCCATTTCCTTAGAAACAGTGTATTTGCTGGGAGAAAAGTGCATTACTGTGCGCTTTCACCGAACAGCAAATACATGTGTAGAAGCACAGCGCTAGCAGAAACGAACGTTTCTCGACGTTTTCTAACTCAGGGAGCAAGTTGCACACTTCTGAGTTGCATTTGGGCAACTTTGTCAGAAATGAGTTTTTTGCCTACAGAGACATGCCTATTTGCGCAGTAGTACAGATTCTGAGTATGTAATTGGGCTTGATTAAATCAGCATTTCTCTTGCTTCCCTGTGCGTAGGGAAGCTCAGTTTTAGTCCCAGTAGCTCCCACAAGTGTCTCCTCAGTGTGTTCCCATTTCCTTAGAAACAGTGTATTTGCTGGGAGAAAAGTGCATTACTGTGCGCTTTCACCGTTCAGCAAATACATGTGTAGAAGCATATCGCTAGCAGAAACGAACGTTTCTCGACGTTTTCTAACTCAGGGAACAAGTTGCACACATCTGAGATGCATTTGGGCAACTTTGTCAGAAATGAGTTTTTTGCCTACAGAGACATGCCTATTTGCGCAGTAGTACAGATTCTGAGTATGTAACTGGGCTTGATGAAATCAGCATTTCTCTTGCTTCCCTGTGCGTAGGGAAGCTCAGTTTTAGTCCCAGTAGCTCCCACAAGTGTCTCCTCAGTGTGTTCCCATTTCCTTAGAAACAGTGTATTTGCTGGGAGAAAAGTGCATTACTGTGCGCTTTCACCGTTCAGCAAATACATGTGTAGAAGCACAGCGCTAGCAGAAACGAACGTTTCTCGACGTTTTTTAACTCAGAGAACAAGTTCCACACTTCTGAGATGCATTTGGGCAACTTTGTCAGAAATGAGTTTTTTGCCTACAGAGACATGCCTATTTGCGCAGTAGTACAGATTCTGAGTATGTAACTTGGCTTGATGAAATCAGCATTTCTCTTCCTTCCCTGTGCGTAGGGAAGCTCAGTTTTAGTCACAGTAGCTCCCACAAGTGTCTCCTCAGTGTGTTCCCATTTCCTTAGAAACAGTGTATTTGCTGGGAGAAAAGTGCATTACTGTGTGCTTTCACCGTTCAGCAAATACATGTGTAGAAGCACAGCGCTAGCAGAAACTAACGTTTCTCGACGTTTTCTAACTCAGGGAACAAGTTGCACACTTCTGAGATGCATTTGGGCAACTTTGTCTGAAATGAGTTTTTTGCCTACAGAGACATGCCTATTTGCGCAGTAGTACAGATTCTGAGTATGTAACTGGGCTTGATGAAATCAGCATTTCTCTTGCTTCCCTGTGCGTAGGGAAGCTCAGTTTTAGTCACAGTAGCTCCCACAAGTGTCTCCTCAGTGTGTTCCCATTTCCTTAGAAACAGTGTATTTGCTGGGAGAAAAGTGCATTACTGTGCGCTTTCACCGTTCAGCAAATACATGTGTAGAAATACAGCGCTAGCAGAAATGAACGTTTCTCGACGTTTTCTAACTCAGGGAACTAGTTGCACACTTCTGAGATGCATTTGGGCAACTTTGTCAGAAATGAGTTTTTTGCCTACAGAGACATGCCTATTTGCGCAGTAGTACAGATTCTGAGTATGTAACTGGGCTTGATGAAATCAGCATTTCTCTTGCTTCCCTGTGCGTAGGGAAGCTCAGTTTTAGTCTCAGTAGCTCCCACAAGTGTCTCCTCAGTGTGTTCCCATTTCCTTAGAAACAGTGTATTTGCTGGGAGAAAAGTGCATTACTGTGCGCTTTAACCGTTCAGAAAATACATGTGTAGAAGCACAGCGCTAGCAGAAACGAACGTTTCTCTAAGTTTTCTAACTCAGGGAAGAAGTTGCACACTTCTGAGATGCATTTGGGCAACTTTGTCAGAAATGAGTTTTTTGCCTACAGAGACATGCCTATTTGCGCAGTAGTACAGATTCTGAGTATGTAACTGGGCTTGATGAAATCAGCATTTCTCTTGCTTCACTGTGCGTAGGGAAGCTCAGTTTTAGTCCCAGTAGCTCCGACAAGTGTCTCCTCAGTGTGTTCCCAATTCCTTAGAAACAGTGTATTTGCTGGGAGAAAAGTGCATTACTGTGCGCTTTCACCGTTCAGCAAATACATGTGTAGAAGCACAGCGCTAGCAGAAACGACCGTTTCTCGACGTTTTCTAACTCAGGGAACAAGTGGCACACTTCTGAGATGCATTTGGGCAACTTTGTCAGAAATGAGTTTTTTGCCTACAGAGACATGCCTATTTGCGCAGTAGTACAGATTCTGAGTATGTAACTGGGCTTGATGTAATCAACATTTCTCTTGCTTTCCTGTGCATAGGGAAGCTCAGTTTTAGTCCCAGTAGCTCCCACAAGTGTCTCCTCAGTGTGTTCCCATTTCCTTAGAAACAGTGTATTTGCTGGGAGAAAAGTGCATTACTGTGCGCTTTCACCGTTCAGCAAATACATGTGTAGAAGCACAGCGCTAGCAGAAACTAACGTTTCTCGACGTTTTCTAACTCAGGGAACAAGTTGCACACTTCTGAGATGCATTTGGGCAACTTTGTCAGAAATGAGTTTTTTGCCTACAGAGACATGCCTATTTGCGCAGTAGTACAGATTCTGAGTATGTAACTGGGCTTGATGAAATCAGCATTTCTCTTGCTTCCCTGTGCGTAGGGAAGCTCAGTTTTAGTCTCAGTAGCTCCCACAAGTGTCTCCTCAGTGTGTTCCCATTTCCTTAGAAACAGTGTATTTGCTGGGAGAAAAGTGCATTACTGTGCGCTTTAACCGTTCAGAAAATACATGTGTAGAAGCACAGCGCTAGCAGAAACGAACGTTTCTCTAAGTTTTCTAACTCAGGGAAGAAGTTGCACACTTCTGAGATGCATTTGGGCAACTTTGTCAGAAATGAGTTTTTTGCCTACAGAGACATGCCTATTTGCGCAGTAGTACAGATTCTGAGTATGTAACTGGGCTTGATGAAATCAGCATTTCTCTTGCTTCACTGTGCGTAGGGAAGCTCAGTTTTAGTCCCAGTAGCTCCGACAAGTGTCTCCTCAGTGTGTTCCCAATTCCTTAGAAACAGTGTATTTGCTGGGAGAAAAGTGCATTACTGTGCGCTTTCACCGTTCAGCAAATACATGTGTAGAAGCACAGCGCTAGCAGAAACGACCGTTTCTCGACGTTTTCTAACTCAGGGAACAAGTGGCACACTTCTGAGATGCATTTGGGCAACTTTGTCAGAAATGAGTTTTTTGCCTACAGAGACATGCCTATTTGCGCAGTAGTACAGATTCTGAGTATGTAACTGGGCTTGATGTAATCAACATTTCTCTTGCTTTCCTGTGCATAGGGAAGCTCAGTTTTAGTCCCAGTAGCTCCCACAAGTGTCTCCTCAGTGTGTTCCCATTTCCTTAGAAACAGTGTATTTGCTGGGAGAAAAGTGCATTACTGTGCGCTTTCACCGTTCAGCAAATACATGTGTAGAAGCACAGCGCTAGCAGAAACTAACGTTTCTCGACGTTTTCTAACTCAGGGAACAAGTTGCACACTTCTGAGATGCATTTGGGCAACTTTGTCAGAAATGAGTTTTTTGCCTACAGAGACATGCCTATTTGCGCAGTAGTACAGATTCTGAGTATGTAACTGGGCTTGATGAAATCAGCATTTCTCTTGCTTCCCTGTGCGTAGGGAAGCTCAGTTTTAGTCCCAGTAGCTCCCACAAGTGTCTCCTCAGTGTGTTCCCATTTCCTTAGAAACAGTGTATTTGCTGGGAGAAAAGTGCATTACTGTGCGCTTTCACCGTTCAGCAAATACATGTGTAGAAGCACAGCGCTAGCAGTAACGAACGTTTCTCGACGTTTTCTAACTCAGGGAACAAGTTGCACACTTCTGAGATGCATTTGGGTAACTTTCTCAAAAATGAGTTTTTTGCCTACAGAGACATGCCTATTTGCGCAGTAGTACAGATTCTGAGTATGTAGCTGGGCTTGATGAAATCAGCATTTCTCTGGCTTCCCTGTGCGTAGGGAAGCTCAGTTTTAGTCACAGTAGCTCCCACAAGTGTCTCCTCAGTGTGTTCCCATTTCCTTAGAAACAGTGTATTTGCTGGGAGAAAAGTGCATTACTGTGCGCTTTCACCGTTCAGCAAATACATGTGTAGAAGCACAGCGCTAGCTGAAACGACCGTTTCTCGACGTTTTCTAACTCAGGGAAGAAGTGGCACACTTCTGAGATGCATTTGGGCAACTTTGTCAGAAATGAGTTTTTTGCCTACAGAGACATGCCTATTTGCGCAGTAGTACAGATTCTGAGTATGTGACTGGGCTTGATGAAATCAGCATTTCTCTTGCTTCCCTGTGCGTAGGGAAGCTCAGTTTTAGTCACATTAGCTCCCAAAAGTGTCTCCTCAGTGTGTTCCCATTTCCTTAGACACAGTGTATTTGCTGGGAGAAAAGTGCATTACTGTGCACTTTCACCATTCAGCAAATACATGTGTAGAAGCACAGCGCTAGCAGAAACGAACGTTTCTCGACGTTTTCTAACTCAGGGAACAAGTTGCACACTTCTGAGATGCATTTGGGTAACTTACTCAAAAATGAGTTTTTTGCCTACATAGACATGCCTATTTGCCCAGTAGTACAGATTCTGAGTATGTAACTGGGCTTGATGAAATCAGCATTTCTCTTGCTTCCCTGTGCGTAGGGAAGCTCAGTTTTAGTCACAGTAGCTCCCACAAGTGTCTCCTCAGTGTGTTCCCATTTCCTTAGACACAGTGTATTTGCTGGGAGAAAAGTGCATTACTGTGCGCTTTCACCGAACAGCAAATACATGTGTAGAAGCACAGCGCTAGCAGAAACGAACGTTTCTCGACGTTTTGTAACTCAGGGAGCAAGTTGCACACTTCTGAGTTGCATTTGGGCAACTTTGTCAGAAATGAGTTTTTTGCCTACAGAGACATGCCTATTTGCGCAGTAGTACAGATTCTGAGTATGTAATTGGGCTTGATTAAATCAGCATTTCTCTTGCTTCCCTGTGCGTAGGGAAGCTCAGTTTTAGTCCCAGTAGCTCCCACAAGTGTCTCCTCAGTGTGTTCCCATTTCCTTAGAAACAGTGTATTTGCTGGGAGAAAAGTGCATTACTGTGCGCTTTCACCGTTCAGCAAATACATGTGTAGAAGCATATCGCTAGCAGAAACGAACGTTTCTCGACGTTTTCTAACTCAGGGAACAAGTTGCACACTTCTGAGATGCATTTGGGCAACTTTGTCAGAAATGAGTTTTTTGCCTACAGAGACATGCCTATTTGCGCAGTAGTACAGATTCTGAGTATGTAACTGGGCTTGATGAAATCAGCATTTCTCTTGCTTCCCTGTGCGTAGGGAAGCTCAGTTTTAGTCCCAGTAGCTCCCACAAGTGTCTCCTCAGTGTGTTCCCATTTCCTTAGAAACAGTGTATTTGCTGGGAGAAAAGTGCATTACTGTGCACTTTCAACGTTCAGCAAATACATGTGTAGGAGCACAGCGCTAGCAGAAACGAACGTTTCTCGACGTTTTCTAACTCAGAGAACAAGTTCCACACTTCTGAGATGCATTTGGGCAACTTTGTCAGAAATGAGTTTTTTGCCTACAGAGACATGCCTATTTGCGCAGTAGTACAGATTCTGAGTATGTAACTTGGCTTGATGAAATCAGCATTTCTCTTGCTTCCCTGTGCGTAGGGAAGCTCAGTTTTAGTCACAGTAGCTCCCACAAGTGTCTCCTCAGTGTGTTCCCATTTCCTTAGAAACAGTGTATTTGCTGGGAGAATAGTGCATCACTTTGTGCTTTCACCGTTCAGCAAATACATGTGTAGAAGCACAGCGCTAGCAGAAACGACCGTTTCTCGACGTTTTCTAACTCAGGGAACAAGTGGCACACTTCTGAGATGCATTTGGGCAACTTTGTCAGAAATGAGTTTTTTGCCTACAGAGACATGCCTATTTGCGCAGTAGTACAGATTCTGAGTATGTAACTGGGCTGGATGAAATCAGCATTTCTCTTGCTTCCCTGTGCATAGGGAAGCTCAGTTTTAGTCCCAGTAGCTCCCACAAGTGTCTCCTCAGTGTGTTCCCCTTTCCTTAGAAACAGTGTATTTGCTGGGAGAAAAGTGCATTACTGTGCGCTTTCACCGTTCAGCAAATACATGTGTAGAAGCACAGCGCTAGCAGAAACGAACGTTTCTCGACGTTTTCTAAATCAGGGAACAAGTTGCACACTTCTGAGATGCATTTGGGCAACTTTGTCAGAAATGAGTTTTTTGCCTACAGAGACATGCCTATTTGCGCAGTAGTACAGATTCTGAGTATGTAACTGGGCTGGATGAAATCAGCATTTCTCTTGCTTCCCTGTGCATAGGGAAGCTCAGTTTTAGTCCCAGTAGCTCCCACAAGTGTCTCCTCAGTGTGTTCCCCTTTCCTTAGAAACAGTGTATTTGCTGGGAGAAAAGTGCATTACTGTGCGCTTTCACCGTTCAGCAAATACATGTGTAGAAGCACAGCGCTAGCAGAAACGAACGTTTCTCGACGTTTTCTAACTCAGGGAAGAAGTTGCACACTTCTGAGATGCATTTGGGCAACTTTGTCAGAAATGAGTTTTTTGCCTACAGAGACATGCCTATTTGCGCAGTAGTACAGATTCTGAGTATGTAACTGGGCTTGATGAAATCAGCATTTCTTTTGCTTCCCTGTGCGTAGGGAAGCTCAGTTTTAGTCACAGTAGCTCCCACAAGTGTCTCCTCAGTGTGTTCCCATTTCCTTAGAAACAGTGTATTTGCTGGGTGAAAAGTGCATCACTTTGTGCTTTCACTGTTCAGCAAATACATGTGTAGAAGCACAGCGCTAGCAGAAACGACCGTTTCTCGACATTTTCTAACTCAGGGAACAAGTGGCACACTTCTGAGATGCATTTGGGCAACTTTGTCAGAAATGAGTTTTTTGACTACAGAGACATGCCTATTTGCGCAGTAGTACAGATTCTGAGTATGTAACTGGGCTTGATGAAATCAGCACTTCTCTTGCTTCCCTGTGCATAGGGAAGCTCAGTTTTAGTCACAGTAGCTCCCACAAGTGTCTCCTCAGTGTGTTCCCATTTCCTTAGAAACAGTGTATTTGCTGGGAGAAAAGTGCATTACTGTACGCTTTCACCATTCAGCAA
Organism: Acomys minous; assembly: GCF_964271855.1. NCBI lineage: Eukaryota > Metazoa > Chordata > Mammalia > Rodentia > Muridae > Acomys > Acomys minous. The sequence continues at coordinate 1,318,583 of NW_028182178.1, forward strand.
ATACATGTGTAGAAGCACAGCGCTAGCAGAAACGAACGTTTCTCGACGTTTTCTAACTCAGGGAACAAGTTGTACACTTCTGAGGTGCAATTGTGTAACTATCTCAAAAATGAGTTTTTTGCTAACAGAGACATGCCAATTTGCGCAGTAGTACAGATTCTGAGTATGTAACTGGGCTTGATGAAATCAGCATTTCTCTTGCTTCCCTGTGTGTAGGGAAGCTCAGTTTAATCACAGTAGCTCCCACAAGTGTCTCCTCAGTGTGTTCCCAGTTCCTTAGAAACAGTGTATTTGCTGGGAGAAAAGTGCATTACTGTGCGCTTTCACCGTTCAGCAAATACATGTGTAGAAGCACAGCGCTAGCTGAAACGACCGTTTCTCGACGTTTTCTAACTCAGGGAACAAGTTGCACACTTCTGAGATGCATTTGGGCAACTTTTTCAGAAATGAGTGTTTTGCCTACAGAGACATGCCTATTTGCGCAGTAGTACAGATTCTGAGTATGTAACTGGGCTTGATGAAATCAGCACTTCTCTTGCTTCCCTGTGCATAGGGAAGCTCAGTTTTAGTCACAGTAGCTCCCACAAGTGTCTCCTCAGTGTGTTCCCATTTCCTTAGAAACAGTGTATTTGCTGGGAGAAAAGTGCATTACTGTACGCTTTCACCGTTCAGCAAATACATGTGTAGAAGCACAGCGCTAGCAGAAACGAACGTTTCTCGACGTTTTCTAACTCAGGGAACAAGTTGCACACTTCTGAGGTGCAATTGTGTAACTATCTCAAAAATGAGTTTTTTGCTTACAGAGACATGCCAATTTGCGCAGTAGTACAGATTCTGAGTATGTAACTGGGCTTGATGAAATCAGCATTTCTCTTGCTTCCCTGTGTGTAGGGAAGCTCAGTTTAATCACAGTAGCTCCCACAAGTGTCTCCTCAGTGTGTTCCCAGTTCCTTAGAAACAGTGTATTTGCTGGGAGAAAAGTGCATTACTGTGCGCTTTCACCGTTCAGCAAATACATGTGTAGAAGCACAGCGCTAGCTGAAACGACCGTTTCTCGACGTTTTCTAACTCAGGGAACAAGTTGCACACTTCTGAGATGCATTTGGGCAACTTTTTCAGAAATGAGTGTTTTGCCTACAGAGACATGCCTATTTGCGCAGTAGTACAGATTCTGAGTATGTAACTGGGCTTGATGAAATCAGCATTTCTCTTGCTTCCCTGTGCGTAGGGAAGCTCAGTTTTAGTCACAGTAGCTCCCACAAGTTTCTCCTCAGTGTGTTCCCATTTCCTTAGACACAGTGTATTTGCTGGGAGAAAAGTGCATTACTGTGCGCTTTCAACGTTCAGCAAATACATGTGTAGAAGCACAGCGCTAGCAGAAACGAACGTTTCTCGACGTTTTCTAACTCAGGGAACAAGTTGCACACTTCTGAGATGCATTTGGGCAACTTTGTCAGAAATGAGTTTTTTGCCTACAGAGACATGCCTATTTGCGCAGTAGTACAGATTCTGAGTATGTAACTGGGCTTGATGAAATCAGCATTTCTCTTGTTTCCCTGTGCATAGGGAAGCTCAGTTTAGTCACAGTAGCTCCCACAAGTGTCTCCTCAGTGTGTTCCCATTTCCTTAGAAACAGTGTATTTGCTGGGAGAAAAGTGCATCACTTTGTGCTTTCACCGTTCAGCAAATACATGTGTAGAAGCACAGCGCTAGCAGAAACGAACGTTTCTCGACGTTTTCTAACTCAGGGAATAAGTTGCACACTTCTGACTTGCATTTGGGCAACTTTGTCAGAAATGAGTTTTTTGCCTACAGAGACATGCCTATTTGCGCAGTAGTACAGATTCTGAGTATGTAACTGGGCTTGATGAAATCAGCATTTCTCTTGATTCCCTGTGCATAGGGAAGCTCAGTTTTAGTCCCAGTAGCTCCCACAAGTGTCTCCTCAGTGTGTTCCACTTTCCTTAGAAACAGTGTATTTGCTGGGAGAAAAGTGCATTACTGTGCGCTTTCACTGTTCAGCAAATACATGTGTAGAAGCACAGCGCTAGCAGAAACGACCGTTTCTCGACATTTTCTAACTCAGGGAACAAGTTGTACACTTCTGGGATGCATCTGGGCAACTTTGTCAGAAATGAGTTTTTTGCCTACAGAGACATGCCTATTTGCGCAGTAGTACAGATTCTGAGAATGTAACTGGGCTTGATGAAATCAGCATTTCTCTTGCTTCCCTGTGCGTAGGGAAGCTCAGTTTTAGTCACAGTAGCTCCCACAAGTGTCTCCTCAGTGTGTTCCCATTTCCTTAGAAACAGTGTATTTGCTGGGAGAAAAGTGCATCACTGTGCGCTTTCACTGTTCAGCAAATACATGTGTAGAAGCACAGCGCTAGCAGAAACGAACGTTTCTCGACGTTTTCTAACTCAGGGAACAAGTTGCACACTTCTGAGATGCATTTGGGCAACTTTGTCAGAAATGAGTTTTTTGCCTACAGATTCATGCCTATTTGCGCAGTAGTACAGATTCTGAGTTTGTAACTGGGCTTGATGAAATCAGCATTTCTCTTGCTTCCCTGTGCGTAGGGAAGCTCAGTTTTAGTCACAGTAGCTCCCAAAAGTGTCTCCTCAGTGTGTTCCCATTTCCTTAGAAACAGTGTATTTGCTGGGAGAAAAGTGCATTACTGTGCGCTTTCACCGTTCAGCAAATACATGTGTAGAAGCACAGCGCTAGCAGAAACGACCGTTTCTCGACATTTTCTAACTCAGGGAGCAAGTTGCACACTTCTGAGATGCATTTGGGCAACTTTGTCAGAAATGAGTTTTTTGCCTACAGAGACATGCCTATTTGCGCAGTAGTACAGATTCTGAGTATGTAACTGGGCTTGATGAAATCAGCATTACTCTTGCTTCCCTGTGCGTAGGGAAGCTCAGTTTTAGTCACAGTAGCTCCCACAAGTGTCTCCTCAGTGTGTTCCCATTTCCTTAGAAACAGTGTATTTGCTGGGAGAAAAGTGCATTACTGTGCGCTTTCACCGTTCAGCAAATACATGTGTAGAAGCACAGCGCTAGCAGAAATGAATGTTTCTCGACGTTTTCTAACTCAGGGAACAAGTTGCACACTTCTGAGATGCATTTGGGCAACTTTGTCAGAAATGAGTTTTTTGCCTACAGAGACATGCCTATTTGCGCAGTAGTACAGATTCTGAGTATGTAACTGGGCTGGATGAAAGCAGCATTTCTCTTGCTTCCCTGTGCGTAGGGAAGCTCAGTTTTAGTCACAGTAGCTCCCACTAGTGTCTCCTCAGTGTGTTCCCATTTCCTGAGACACAGTGTATTTGCTGGGAGAAAAGTGCATCACTGTGCGCTTTCACCGTTCAGCAAATACATGTGTAGAAGCACAGCGCTAGCAGAAACGAACGTTTCTCGACGTTTTGTAACTCAGGGAACAAGTTGCACACTTCTGAGATGCATTTGGGCAACTTTGTCAGAAATGAGTTTTTTGCCTACAGAGACATGCCTATTTGCGCAGTAGTACAGATTCTGAGTAAGTAACTGGGCTTGATGAAATAAGCATTTCTCTTGTTTCCCTGTGCATAGGGAAGGTCAGTTTAGTCACAGTAGCTCCCACAAGTGTCTCCTCAGTGTGTTCCCATTTCCTTAGAAACAGTGTATTTGCTGGGAGAAAAGTCCATCACTTTGTGCTTTCACCGTTCAGCAAATACATGTGTAGAAGCACAGCGCTAGCAGAAACGACCGTTTCTCGACGTTTTCTAACTCAGGGAACAAGTTGCACACTTCTGAGTTGCATTTGGGCAACTTTGTCAGAAATGAGTTTTTTGCCTACAGAGACATGCCTATTTGCGCAGTAGTACAGATTCTGAGTATGTAACTGGGCTTGATGAAATCAGCATTTCTCTTGCTTCCCTGTGCATAGGGAAGCTCAGTTTTAGTCACAGTAGCTCCCACAAGTGTCTCCTCAGTGTGTTCCCATTTCCTTAGAAACAGTGTATTTGCTGGGAGAAAAGTGCATCACTTTGTGCTTTCACTGTTCAGCAAATACATGTGTAGAAGCACAGCGCTAGCAGAAACGACCGTTTCTCGACATTTTCTAACTCAGGGAACAAGTTGTACACTTCTGGGATGCATTTGGGCAACTTTGTCAGAAATGAGTTTTTTGCCTACAGAGACATGCCTATTTGCGCAGTAGTACAGATTCTGAGTATGTAACTGGGCTTGATGAAATCAGCATTTCTCTTGCTTCCCTGTGCGTAGGGAAGCTCAGTTTTAGTCACAGTAGCTCCCACAAGTGTCTCCTCAGTGTGTTCCCATTTCCTTAGAAACAGTGTATTTGCTGGTAGAAAAGTGCATTACTGTGCGCCTTCACCGTTCAGCAAATACATGTGTAGAAGCACAGCGCTAGCAGAAACGACCGTTTCTCGACGTTTTCGAACTCAGGGAAAGAGTTGCACACTTCTGAGGTGCAATTATGTAACTATCTCAAAAATGAGTTTTTTGCTTACAGAGACAGGCCAATTTGCGCAGTAGTACAGATTCTGAGTATGTAACTGGGCTTGATGAAATCAGCATTTCTCTTGCTTCCCTGTGCGTAGGGAAGCTCAGTTTTAGTCACAGTAGCTCCCACAAGTGTCTCCTCAGTGTGTTCCCAGTCCCTTAGAAACAGTGTATTTGCTGGGAGAAAAGTGCATTACTGTGCGCTTTCACCGTTCAGCAAATACATGTGTAGAAGCACAGCGCTAGCTGAAACGACCGTTTCTCGACGTTTTCTAACTCAGGGAACAAGTTCCACACTTCTGAGATGCATTTGGGCAACTTTGTCAGAAATGAGTTTTTTTCCTACAGAGACATGCCTATTTGCGCAGTAGTACAGATTCTGAGTATGTAACTGGGCTTGATGAAATCAGCATTTCTCTTGTTTCCCTGTGCATAGGGAAGCTCAGTTTAGTCACAGTAGCTCCCACAAGTGTCTCCTCAGTGTGTTCCCATTTCCTTAGAAACAGTGTATTTGCTGGGAGAAAAGTGCATCACTTTGTGCTTTCATCGTTCAGCAAATACATGTGTAGAAGCACAGCGCTAGCAGAAACGACCGTTTCTCGACGTTTTCTAACTCAGGGAATAAGTTGCACACTTCTGACTTGCATTTGGGCAACTTTGTCAGAAATGATTTTTTTGCCTACAGAGACATGCCTATTTGCGCAGTAGTACAGATTCTGAGTATGTAACTGGGCTTGATGAAATCAGCATTTCTCTTGCTTCCCTGTGCATAGGGAAGCTCAGTTTTAGTCCCAGTAGCTCCCACAAGTGTCTCCTCAGTGTGTTCCACTTTCCTTAGAAACAGTGTATTTGCTGGGAGAAAAGTGCATTACTGTGCGCTTTCACCGTTCAGCAAATACATGTGTAGAAGCACAGCGCTAGCAGAAACGAACGTTTCTCGACGTTTTCTAAATCAGGGAACAAGTTGCACACTTCTGAGATGCATTTGGGCAACTTTGTCAGAAATGAGTTTTTTGCCTACAGAGACATGCCTATTTGCGCAGTAGTACAGATTCTGAGTATGTAACTGGGCTTGATGAAATCAGCATTTCTCTTGCTTCCCTGTGCGTAGGGAAGCTCAGTTTTAGTCACAGTAGCTCCCACAAGTGTCTCCTCAGTGTGTTCCCATTTCCTTAGAAACAGTGTATTTGCTGGGAGAAAAGTGCATCACTTTGTGCTTTCACTGTTCAGCAAATACATGTGTAGAAGCACAGCGCTAGCAGAAACGACCGTTTCTCGACATTTTCTAACTCAGGGAACAAGTTGTACACTTCTGGGATGCATTTGGGCAACTTTTCAGAAATGAGTTTTTTGCCTACAGAGACATGCCTATTTGCGCAGTAGTACAGATTCTGAGTATGTAACTGGGCTTGATGAAATCAGCATTTCTCTTGCTTCCCTGTGCGTAGGGAAGCTCAGTTTTAGTCCCAGTAGCTCCCACAAGTGTCTCCTCAGTGTGTTCCCATTTCCTTAGAAACAGTGTATTTGCTGGGAGAAAAGTGCATTACTGTGCGCTTTCACCGTTCAGCAAATACATGTGTAGAAGCACAGCGCTAGCAGAAACGAACGTTTCTCGACGTTTTCTAACTCAGGGAACAAGTTGCACACTTCTGAGGTGCAATTGTGTAACTATCTCAAAAATGAGTTTTTTGCTTACAGAGACATGCCAATTTGCGCAGTAGTACAGATTCTGAGTATGTAACTGGGCTTGATGAAATCAGCATTTCTCTTGCTTCCCTGTGCGTAGGGAAGCTCAGTTTTAGTCACAGTAGCTCCCACAAGTGTCTCCTCAGTGTGTTCCCATTTCCTTAGAAACAGTGTATTTGCTGGGAGAAAAGTGCATTACTGTGCGCTTTCACCGTTCAGCAAATACATGTGTAGAAGCACAGCGCTAGCTGAAACGACCGTTTCTCGACGTTTTCTAACTCAGGGAACAAGTTGCACACTTCTGAGATGCATTTGGGCAACTTTGTCAGAAATGAGTTTTTTGCCTACAGAGACATGCCTATTTGCGCAGTAGTACAGATTCTGAGTATGTAACTGGGCTTGATGAAATCAGCATTTCTCTTGCTTCCCTGTGCGTAGGGAAGCTCAGTTTTAGTCACAGTAGCTCCCACAAGTGTCTCCTCAGTGTGTTCCCATTTCCTTAGAAACAGTGTATTTGCTGGGAGAAAAGTGCATTACTGTGCGCTTTCACCGTTCAGCAAATACATGTGTAGAAGCACAGCGCTAGCAGAAACGAACGTTTCTCGACGTTTTCTAACTCAGGGAAGAAGTTGCACACTTCTGAGATGCATTTGGGCAACTTTGTCAGAAATGAGTTTTTTGCCTACAGAGACATGCCTATTTGCGCAGTAGTACAGATTCTGAGTATGTAACTGGGCTTGATGAAATCAGCATTTCTCTTGTTTCCCTGTGCATAGGGAAGCTCAGTTTAGTCACAGTAGCTCCCACAAGTGTCTCCTCAGTGTGTTCCCATTTCTTAGAAACAGTGTATTTGCTGGGAGAAAAGTGTATCACTTTGTGCTTTCATCGTTCAGCAAATACATGTGTAGAAGCACAGCGCTAGCAGAAACGACCGTTTCTCGACGTTTTCTAACTCAGGGAATAAGTTGCACACTTCTGACTTGCATTTGGGCAACTTTGTCAGAAATGAGTTTTTTGCCTACAGAGACATGCCTATTTGCGCAGTAGTACAGATTCTGAGTATGTAACTGGGCTTGATGAAATCAGCATTTCTCTTGCTTCCCTGTGCATAGGGAAGCTCAGTTTTAGTCCCAGTAGCTCCCACAAGTGTCTCCTCAGTGTGTTCCACTTTCCTTAGAAACAGTGTATTTGCTGGGAGAAAAGTGCATTACTGTGTGCTTTCACCGTTCAGCAAATACATGTGTAGAAGCACAGCGCTAGCAGAAACGAACGTTTCTCGACGTTTTCTAAATCAGGGAACAAGTTGCACACTTCTGAGATGCATTTGGGCAACTTTGTCAGAAATGAGTTTTTTGCCTACAGAGACATGCCTATTTGCGCAGTAGTACAGATTCTGAGTATGTAACTGGGCTTGATGAAATCAGCATTTCTCTTGCTTCCCTGTGCGTAGGGAAGCTCAGTTTTAGTCACAGTAGCTCCCACAAGTGTCTCCTCAGTGTGTTCCCATTTCCTTAGAAACAGTGTATTTGCTGGGAGAAAAGTGCATTACTGTGCGCTTTCACCGTTCAGCAATTACATGTGTAGAAGCACAGCGCTAGCAGAAATGAATGTTTCTCGACGTTTTCTAACTCAGGGAACAAGTTGCACACTTCTGAGATGCATTTGGGCAACTATGTCAGAAATGAGTTTTTTGCCTACAGAGACATGCCTATTTGCGCAGTAGTACAGATTCTGAGTATGTAACTGGGCTTGATGAAATCAGCATTTCTCTTGTTTCCCTGTGCATAGGGAAGCTCAGTTTAGTCACAGTAGCTCCCACAACTGTCTCCTCAGTGTGTTCCCATTTCCTTAGAAACAGTGTATTTGCTGGGAGAAAAGTGCATCACTTTGTGCTTTCACCGTTCAGCAAATACATGTGTAGAAGCACAGCGCTAGCAGAAACGACCGTTTCTCGACGTTTTCTAACTCAGGAAACAAGTTGCAAACTTCTGAGTTGCATTTCGGCAACTTTGTCAGAAATGAGTTTTTTGCCTACAGAGACATGCCTATTTGCGCAGTAGTACAGATTCTGAGTATGTAACTGGGCTTGATGAAATCAGCATTTCTCTTGCTTCCCTGTGCATAGGGAAGCTCAGTTTTAGTCCCAGTAGCTCCCACAAGTGTCTCCTCAGTGTGTTCCCCTTTCCTTAGAAACAGTGTATTTGCTGGGAGAAAAGTGCATTACTGTGCGCTTTCACCGTTCAGCAAATACATGTGTAGAAGCACAGCGCTAGCAGAAACGAACGTTTCTCGACGTTTTCTAACTCAGGGAACAAGTTGCACACTTCTTCGATGCATTTGGGCAACTTTGTCAGAAATGAGTTTTTTGCCTACAGAGACATGCCTATTTGCGCAGTCTTACAGATTCTGAGTATGTAACTGGGCTTGATGAAATCAGCATTTCTCTTGCTTCCCTGTGCGTAGGGAAGCTCAGTTTTAGTCACAGTAGCTCCCACAAGTGTCTCCTGAGTGTGTTCCCATTTCTTTAGAAACAGTGTATTTGCTGGGAGAAAAGTGCATCACTTTGTGCTTTCACTGTTCCGCAAATACATGTGTAGAAGCACAGCGCTAGCAGAAACGACCGTTTCTCGACATTTTCTAACTCAGGGAACAAGTTGTACACTTCTGGGATGCATTTGGGCAACTTTGTCAGAAATGAGTTTTTTGCCTACAGAGACATGCCTATTTGCGCAGTAGTACAGATTCTGAGTATGTAACTGGGCTTGATGAAATCAGCATTTCTCTTGCTTCCCTGTGCGTAGGGAAGCTCAGTTTTAGTCACAGTAGCTCCCACAAGTGTCTCCTCAGTGTGTTCCCATTTCCTTAGAAAGAGTGTATTTGCTGGGAGAAAAGTGCATTACTGTGCGCTTTCACCGTTCAGCAAATACATGTGTAGAAGCACAGCGCTAGCAGAAACGAACGTTTCTCGACGTTTTCTAACTCAGGGAACAAGTTGCACACTTCTGAGGTGCAATTGTGTAACTATCTCAAAAATGAGTTTTTTGCTTACAGAGACATGCCAATTTGCGCAGTAGTACAGATTCTGAGTATGTAACTGGGCTTGATGAAATCAGCATTTCTCTTGCTTCCCTGTGTGTAGGGAAGCTCAGTTTTAGTCACAGTAGCTCCCACAAGTGTCTCCTCAGTGTGTTCCCATTTCCTTAGAAACAGTGTATTTGCTGGGAGAAAAGTGCATTACTGTGCGCTTTAACCGTTCAGCAAATACATGTGTAGAAGCACAGCGCTAGCTGAAACGACCGTTTCTCGACGTTTTCTAACTCAGGGAACAAGTTGCACACTTCTGAGATGCATTTGGGCAACTTTGTCAGAAATGAGTTTTTTGCCTGCAGAGACATGCCTATTTGCGCAGTAGTACAGATTCTGAGTATGTAACTGGGCTTGATGAAATCAGCATTTCTCTTGCTTCCCTGTGCGTAGGGAAGCTCACTTTTAGTCACAGTAGCTCCCACAAGTGCCTCCTTAGTGTGTTCCCATTTCCTTAGAAACAGTGTATTTGCTGGGAGAAAAGTGCATTACTGTGCGCTTTCACCGTTCAGCAAATACATGTGTAGAAGCACAGCGCTAGCAGAAACGAACGTTTCTCGATGTTTTCTAAATCAGGGAACAAGTTGCACACTTCTGAGATGCATTTGGGCAACTTTGTCAGAAATGAGTTTTTTGCCTACAGAGACATGCCTATTTGCGCAGTAGTACAGATTCTGAGTAGGTAACTGGGCTTGATGAAATCAGCATTTCTCTTGCTTCCCTGTGCGTAGGCAAGCTCAGTTTTAGTCACAGTAGCTCCCACAAGTGTCTCCTTAGTGTGTTCCCATTTCCTTAGAAACAGTGTATTTGCTGGGAGAAAAGTGCATTACTGTGCGCTTTCGCCGTTCAGCAAATACATGTGTAGAAGCACAGCGCTAGCTGAAACGACCGTTTCTCGATGTTTTCTAACTCAGGGAACAAGTTGCACACTTCTGAGATGCATTTGGGCAACTGTGTCAGAAATGAGTTTTTTGCCTACAGAGACATGCCTATTAGCGCAATAGTACAGATTCTGAGTATGTAACTGGGCTTGATGAAATCAGCATTTCTCTTGCTTCCCTGTGCGTAGGGAAGCTCAGTTTTAGTCACAGTAGCTCCCACAAGTGTCTCCTCAGTGTGTTCCCAGTTCCTTAGAAACAGTGTATTTGCTTGGAGAAAAGTGCATTACTGTGCGCATTCACCGTTCAGCAAATACATGTGTAGAAGCACAGCGCTAGCAGAAACGACCGTTTCTCGACGTTTTCTAACTCAGGGAACAAGTTGCACACTTCTGAGATGCATTTGGGCAACTTTGTCAGAAATGAGTTTTTTGCCTACAGAGACATGCCTATTTGCGCAGTAGTACAGATTCTGAGTATGTAACTGGGCTTGATGAAATCAGCATTTCTCTTGCTTCCCTGTGCATAGGGAAGCTCAGTTTAGTCACAGTAGCTCCCACAAGTGTCTCCTCAGTGTGTTCCCATTTCATTAGAAACAGTGTATTTGCTGCGAGAAAAGTGCATCACTTTGTGCTTTCACCGTTCAGCAAATACATGTGTAGAAGCACAGCGCTAGCAGAAACGACCGTTTCTCGACGTTTTCTAACTCAGGGAACAAGTTGCACACTTCTGAGTTGCATTTGGGCAACTTTGTCAGAAATGAGTTTTTTGCCTACAGAGACATGCCTATTTGCGCAGTAGTACAGATTCTGAGTATGTAACTGGGCTTGATGAAATCAGCATTTCTCTTGCTTCCCTGTGCATAGGGAAGCTCAGTTTTAGTCCCAGTAGCTCCCACAAGTGTCTCCTCAGTGTGTTCCCCTTTCCTTAGAAACAGTGTATTTGCTGGGAGAAAAGTGCATTACTGTGCGCATTCACCGTACAGCAAATACATGTGTAGAAGCACAGCGCTAGCAGAAACGAACGTTTCTCGACGTTTTCTAAATCAGGGAACAAGTTGCACACTTCTGAGATGCATTTGGGCAACTTTGTCAGAAATGAGTTTTTTGCCTACAGAGACATGCCTATTTGCGCAGTAGTACGGATTCTGAGTATGTAACTGGGCTTGATGAAATCAGCATTTCTCTTGCTTCCCTGTGCGTAGGGAAGCTCAGTTTTAGTCACAGTAGCTCCCACAAGTGTCTCCTCAGTGTGTTCCCATTTCCTTAGAAACAGTGTATTTGCTGGGAGAAAAGTGCATCACTTTGTGCTTTCACTGTTCAGCAAATACATGTGTAGAAGCACAGCGCTAGCAGAAACGAACGTTTCTCGACATTTTCTAACTCAGGGAACAAGTTGTACACTTCTGGGATGCATTTGGGCAACTTTGTCAGAAATGAGTTTTTTACCTACAGAGACATGCCTATTTGCGCAGTAGTACAGATTCTGAGTATGTAACTGGGCTTGATGAAATCAGCATTTCTCTTGCTTCCCTGTGCGTAGGGAAGCTCAGTTTTAGTCACAGTAGCTCCCACAAGTGTCTCCTCAGTGTGTTCCCATTTCCTTAGAAACAGTGTATTTGCTGGGAGAAAAGTGCATTACTGTGCGCTTTCACCGTTCAGCAAATACATGTGTAGAAGCACAGCGCTAGCAGAAACGAACGTTTCTCGACGTTTTCTAACTCAGGGAACAAGTCGCACACTTCTGAGGTGCAATTGTGTAACTATCTCAAAAATGAGTTTTTTGCTTACAGAGACATGCCAATTTGCGCAGTAGTACAGATTCTGAGTATGTAACTGGGCTTGATGAAATCAGCATTTCTCTTGCTTCCCTGTGCGTAGGGAAGCTCAGTTTTAGTCACAGTAGCTCCCACAAGTGTCACCTCAGTGTGTTCCCAGTTCCTTAGAAACAGTGTATTTGCTGGGAGAAAAGTGCATTACTGTGCGCTTTCACCGTTCAGCAAATACATGTGTAGAAGCACAGCGCTAGCTGAAACGACCGTTTCTCGACGTTTTCTAACTCAGGGAACAAGTTGCACACTTCTGAGATGCATTTGGGCAACTTTGTCAGAAATGAGTTTTTTGCCTACAGAGACATGCCTATTTGCGCAGTAGTACAGATTCTGAGTATGTAATTGGCTTGATGAAATCAGCATTTCTCTTGTTTCCCTGTGCGTAGGGAAGCTCAGTTTTAGTCACAGTAGCTCCCACAAGTGTCTCCTTAGTGTGTTCCCATTTCCTTAGAAACAGTGTATTTGCTGGGAGAAAAGTGCATTACTGTGCGCTTTCGCCGTTCAGCAAATACATGTGTAGAAGCACAGCGCTAGCTGAAACGACCGTTTCTCGATGTTTTCTAACTCAGGGAACAAGTGGCACACTTCTGAGATGCATTTGGGCAACTGTGTCAGAAATGAGTTTTTTGCCTACAGAGACATGCCTATTAGCGCAATAGTACAGATTCTGAGTATGTAACTGGGCTTGATGAAATCAGCATTTCTCTTGCTTCCCTGTGCGTAGGGAAGCTCAGTTTTAGTCACAGTAGCTCCCACAAGTGTCTCCTCAGTGTGTTCCCAGTTCCTTAGAAACAGTGTATTTGCTAGGAGAAAAGTGCATTACTGTGCGCATTCACCGTTCAGCAAATACATGTGTAGAAGCACAGCGCTAGCAGAAACGACCGTTTCTCGACGTTTTCTAACTCAGGGAACAAGTTGCACACTTCTGAGATGCATTTGGGAAACTTTGTCAGAAATGAGTTTTTTGCCTACAGAGACATGCCTATTTGCGCAGTAGTACAGATTCTGAGTATGTAACTGGGCTTGATGAAATCAGCATTTCTCTTGCTTCCCTGTGCATAGGGAAGCTCAGTTTAGTCACAGTAGCTCCCACAAGTGTCTCCTCAGTGTGTTCCCATTTCATTAGAAACAGTGTATTTGCTGCGAGAAAAGTGCATCACTTTGTGCTTTCACCGTTCAGCAAATACATGTGTAGAAGCACAGCGCTAGCAGAAACGACCGTTTCTCGACGTTTTCTAACTCAGGGAACAAGTTGCACACTTCTGAGTTGCATTTGGGCAACTTTGTCAGAAATGAGTTTTTTGCCTACAGAGACATGCCTATTTGCGCAGTAGTACAGATTCTGAGTATGTAACTGGGCTTGATGAAATCAGCATTTCTCTTGCTTCCCTGTGCATAGGGAAGCTCAGTTTTAGTCCCAGTAGCTCCCACAAGTGTCTCCTCAGTGTGTTCCCCTTTCCTTAGAAACAGTGTATTTGCTGGGAGAAAAGTACATTACTGTGCGCATTCACCGTACAGCAAATACATGTGTAGAAGCACAGCGCTAGCAGAAACGAACGTTTCTCGACGTTTTCTAAATCAGGGAACAAGTTGCACACTTCTGAGATGCATTTGGGCAACTTTGTCAGAAATGAGTTTTTTGCCTACAGAGACATGCCTATTTGCGCAGTAGTACGGATTCTGAGTATGTAACTGGGCTTGATGAAATCAGCATTTCTCTTGCTTCCCTGTGCGTAGGGAAGCTCAGTTTTAGTCACAGTAGCTCCCACAAGTGTCTCCTCAGTGTGTTCCCATTTCCTTAGAAACAGTGTATTTGCTGGGAGAAAAGTGCATCACTTTGTGCTTTCACTGTTCAGCAAATACATGTGTAGAAGCACAGCGCTAGCAGAAACGAACGTTTCTCGACATTTTCTAACTCAGGGAACAAGTTGTACACTTCTGGGATGCATTTGGGCAACTTTGTCAGAAATGAGTTTTTTGCCTACAGAGACATGCCTATTTGCGCAGTAGTACAGATTCTGAGTATGTAACTGGGCTTGATGAAATCAGCATTTCTCTTGCTTCCCTGTGCGTAGGGAAGCTCAGTTTTAGTCACAGTAGCTCCCACAAGTGTCTCCTCAGTGTGTTCCCATTTCCTTAGAAACAGTGTATTTGCTGGGAGAAAAGTGCATTACTGTGCGCTTTCACCGTTCAGCAAATACATGTGTAGAAGCACAGCGCTAGCAGAAACGAACGTTTCTCGACGTTTTCTAACTCAGGGAACAAGTCGCACACTTCTGAGGTGCAATTGTGTAACTATCTCAAAAATGAGTTTTTTGCTTACAGAGACATGCCAATTTGCGCAGTAGTACAGATTCTGAGTATGTAACTGGGCTTGATGAAATCAGCATTTCTCTTGCTTCCCTGTGCGTAGGGAAGCTCAGTTTTAGTCACAGTAGCTCCCACAAGTGTCACCTCAGTGTGTTCCCAGTTCCTTAGAAACAGTGTATTTGCTGGGAGAAAAGTGCATTACTGTGCGCTTTCACCGTTCAGCAAATACATGTGTAGAAGCACAGCGCTAGCTGAAACGACCGTTTCTCGACGTTTTCTAACTCAGGGAACAAGTTGCACACTTCTGAGATGCATTTGGGCAACTTTGTCAGAAATGAGTTTTTTGCCTACAGAGACATGCCTATTTGCGCAGTAGTACAGATTCTGAGTATGTAATTGGCTTGATGAAATCAGCATTTCTCTTGCTTCCCTGTGCGTAGGGAAGCTCAGTTTTAGTCACAGTAGCTCCCACAAGTGTCTCCTCAGTGTGTTCCCATTTCCTTAGAAACAGTGTATTTGCTGGGAGAAAAGTGCATTACTGTGCGCTTTCACCGTTCAGCAAATACATGTGTAGAAGCACAGCGCTAGCAGAAACGAACGTTTCTCGACGTTTTCTAACTCAGGGAACAAGTTGCACACTTCTGAGATGCATTTGGGCAACTTTGTCAGAAATGAGTTTTTTGCCTACAGAGACATGCCTATTTGCGCAGTAGTACAGATTCTGAGTATGTAACTGGGCTTGATGAAATCAGCATTTCTCTTGCTTCCCTGTGCGTAGGGAAGCTCACTTTTAATCACAGTAGCTCCCACAAGTGTCTCCTCAGTGTGTTCCCATTTCCTTAGAAACAGTGTATTTGCTGGGAGAAAAGTGCATTACTGTGCGCTTTCACCGTTCAGCAAATAAATGTGTAGAAGCACAGCGCTAGCAAAAACGAACGTTTCTCGATGTTTTCTAACTCAAGGAACAAGTTGCACACTTCTGAGATGCATTTGGGCAACTTTGTCAGAAATGAGTTTTTTGCCTACAGAGACATGCCTATTTGCGCAGTAGTACGGATTCTGAGTATGTAACTGGGCTTGATGAAATCAGCATTTCTCTTGCTTCCCTGTGCGTAGGGAAGCTCAGTTTTAGTCACAGTAGCTCCCACAAGTGTCTCCTGAGTGTGTTCCCATTTCTTTAGAAACAGTGTATTTGCTGGGAGAAAAGTGCATCACTTTGTGCTTTCACAGTTCCGCAAATACATGTGTAGAAGCACAGCGCTAGAAGAAACGACCGTTTCTCGACATTTTCTAACTCAGGGAACAAGTTGTACACTTCTGGGATGCATTTGGGCAACTTTGTCAGAAATGAGTTTTTTGCCTACAGAGACATGCCTATTTGCGCAGTAGTACAGATTCTGAGTATGTAACTGGGCTTGATGAAATCAGCATTTCTCTTGCTTCCCTGTGCGTAGGGAAGCTCAGTTTTAGTCACAGTAGCTCCCACAAGTGTCTCCTCAGTGTGTTCCCATTTCCTTAGAAAGAGTGTATTTGCTGGGAGAAAAGTGCATTACTGTGCGCTTTCACCGTTCAGCAAATACATGTGTAGAAGCACAGCGCTAGCAGAAACGAACGTTTCTCGACGTTTTCTAACTCAGGGAACAAGTTGCACACTTCTGAGGTGCAATTGTGTAACTATCTCAAAAATGAGTTTTTTGCTTACAGAGACATGCCAATTTGCGCAGTAGTACAGATTCTGAGTATGTAACTGGGCTTGATGAAATCAGCATTTCTCTTGCTTCCCTGTGCGTAGGGAAGCTCAGTTTTAGTCACAGTAGCTCCCACAAGTGTCTCCTCAGTGTGTTCCCAGTTCCTTAGAAACAGTGTATTTGCTGGGAGAAAAGTGCATTACTGTGCGCTTTCACCGTTCAGCAAATACATGTGTAGAAGCACAGCGCTAGCTGAAACAACCGTTTCTCGACGTTTTCTAACGCAGGGAACAAGTTGCACACTTCTGAAATGCATTTGGGCAACTTTGTCAGAAATGAGTTTTTTGCCTACAGAGACATGCCTATTTGCGCAGTAGTACAGATTCTGAGTATGTAACTGGGCTTGATGAAATCAGCATTTCTCTTGCTTCCCTGTGCGTAGGGAAGCTCAGTTTTAGTCACAGTAGCTCCTACAAGTGTCTCCTCAGTGTGTTCCCATTTCCTTAGACACAGTGTATTTGCTGGGAGAAAAGTGCATTACTGTGCGCTTTCACCGTTCAGCAAATACATGTGTAGAAGCACAGCGCTAGCAGAAACGAACGTTTCTCGACGTTTTCTAACTCAGGGAACAAGTTGCACACTTCTGAGATGCATTTGGGCAACTTTGTCAGAAATGAGTTTTTTGCCTACAGAGACATGCCTATTTGCGCAGTAGTACAGATTCTGAGTATGTAACTGGGCTTGATGAAATAAGCATTTCTCTTGTTTCCCTGTGCATAGGGAAGGTCAGTTTAGTCACAGTAGCTCCCACAAGTGTCTCCTCAGTGTGTTCCCATTTCCTTAGAAACAGTGTATTTGCTGGGAGAAAAGTGCATCACTTTGTGCTTTCACCGTTCAGCAAATACATGTGTAGAAGCACAGCGCTAGCAGAAACGAACGTTTCTCGACGTTTTCTAACTCAGGGAACAAGTTGCACACTTCTGAGATGCAGTTGGGCAACTTTGTCAGAAATGAGTTTTTTGCCTACAGAGACATGCCTATTTGCGCAGTAGTACAGATTCTGAGTATGTAACTGGGCTTGATAAAATCAGCATTTCTCTTGCTTCCCTGTGCGTAGGGAAGCTCAGTTTTAGTCACAGTAGCTCCCACAAGTGTCTCCTCAGTGTGTTCCCATTTCCTTAGAAACAGTGTATTTGCTGGGAGAAAAGTGCATCACTTTGTGCTTTCACTGTTCAGCAAATACATGTGTAGAAGCACAGCGCTAGCAGAAACGACCGTTTCTCGACATTTTCTAACTCAGGGAACAAGTTGTACACTTCTGGGATGCATTTGGGCAAGTTTGTCAGAAATGAGTTTTTTGCCTACAGAGACATGCCTATTTGCGCAGTAGTACAGATTCTGAGTATGTAACTGGGCTTGATGAAATCAGCATTTCTCTTGCTTCCCTGTGCGTAGGGAAGCTCAGTTTTAGTCACAGTAGCTCCCACAAGTGTCTCCTCAGTGTGTTCCCATTTCCTTAGAAACAGTGTATTTGCTGGGAGAAAAGTGCATTACTGTGCGCTTTCACCGTTCATCAAATACATGTGTAGAAGCACAGCGCTAGCAGAAACGAACGTTTCTCGACGTTTTCTAACTCAGGGAACAAGTTGCACACTTCTGAGGTGCAATTGTGTAACTATCTCAAAAATGAGTTTTTTGCTTACAGAGACATGCCAATTTGCGCAGTAGTACAGATTCTGAGTATGTAACTGGGCTTGATGAAATCAGCATTTCTCTTGCTTCCCTGTGTGTAGGGAAGCTCAGTTTTAGTCACAGTAGCTCCCACAAGTGTCTCCTCAGTGTGTTCCCATTTCCTTAGAAACAGTGTATTTGCTGGGAGAAAAGTGCATTACTGTGCGCTTTCACCGTTCAGCAAATACATGTGTAGAAGCACAGCGCTAGCTGAAACGACCGTTTCTCGACGTTTTCTAACTCAGGGAACAAGTTGCACACTTCTGAGATGCATTTGGGCAACTTTGTCAGAAATGAGTTTTTTGCCTGCAGAGACATGCCTATTTGCGCAGTAGTACAGATTCTGAGTATGTAACTGGGCTTGATGAAATCAGCATTTCTCTTGCTTCCCTGTGCGTAGGGAAGCTCACTTTTAGTCACAGTAGCTCCCACAAGTGCCTCCTCAGTGTGTTCCCATTTCCTTAGAAACAGTGTATTTGCTGGGAGAAAAGTGCATTACTGTGCGCTTTCACCGTTCAGCAAATACATGTGTAGAAGCACAGCGCTAGCAGAAACGAACGTTTCTCGATGTTTTCTAAATCAGGGAACAAGTTGCACACTTCTGAGATGCATTTGGGCAACTTTGTCAGAAATGAGTTTTTTGCCTACAGAGACATGCCTATTTGCGCAGTAGTACAGATTCTGAGTAGGTAACTGGGCTTGATGAAATCAGCATTTCTCTTGCTTCCCTGTGCGTAGGCAAGCTCAGTTTTAGTCACAGTAGCTCCCACAAGTGTCTCCTTAGTGTGTTCCCATTTCCTTAGAAACAGTGTATTTGCTGGGAGAAAAGTGCATTACTGTGCGCTTTCACCGTTCAGCAAATACATGTGTAGAAGCACAGCGCTAGCTGAAACGACCGTTTCTCGATGTTTTCTAACTCAGGGAACAAGTGGCACACTTCTGAGATGCATTTGGGCAACTGTGTCAGAAATGAGTTTTTTGCCTACAGAGACATGCCTATTAGCGCAATAGTACAGATTCTGAGTATGTAACTGGGCTTAATGAAATCAGCATTTCTCTTGCTTCCCTGTGCGTAGGGAAGCTCAGTTTTAGTCACAGTAGCTCCCACAAGTGTCTCCTCAGTGTGTTCCCAGTTCCTTAGAAACAGTGTATTTGCTTGGAGAAAAGTGCATTACTGTGCGCATTCACCGTTCAGCAAATACATGTGTAGAAGCACAGCGCTAGCAGAAACGACCGTTTCTCGACGTTTTCTAACTCAGGGAACAAGTTGCACACTTCTGAGATGCATTTGGGAAACTTTGTCAGAAATGAGTTTTTTGCCTACAGAGACATGCCTATTTGCGCAGTAGTACAGATTCTGAGTATGTAACTGGGCTTGATGAAATCAGCATTTCTCTTGCTTCCCTGTGCATAGGGAAGCTCAGTTTAGTCACAGTAGCTCCCACAAGTGTCTCCTCAGTGTGTTCCCATTTCATTAGAAACAGTGTATTTGCTGCGAGAAAAGTGCATCACTTTGTGCTTTCACCGTTCAGCAAATACATGTGTAGAAGCACAGCGCTAGCAGAAACGACCGTTTCTCGACGTTTTCTAACTCAGGGAACAAGTTGCACACTTCTGAGTTGCATTTGGGCAACTTTGTCAGAAATGAGTTTTTTGCCTACAGAGACATGCCTATTTGCGCAGTAGTACAGATTCTGAGTATGTAACTGGGCTTGATGAAATCAGCATTTCTCTTGCTTCCCTGTGCATAGGGAAGCTCAGTTTTAGTCCCAGTAGCTCCCACAAGTGTCTCCTCAGTGTGTTCCCCTTTCCTTAGAAACAGTGTATTTGCTGGGAGAAAAGTGCATTACTGTGCGCATTCACCGTACAGCAAATACATGTGTAGAAGCACAGCGCTAGCAGAAACGAACGTTTCTCGACGTTTTCTAAATCAGGGAACAAGTTGCACACTTCTGAGATGCATTTGGGCAACTTTGTCAGAAATGAGTTTTTTGCCTACAGAGACATGCCTATTTGCGCAGTAGTACGGATTCTGAGTATGTAACTGGGCTTGATGAAATCAGCATTTCTCTTGCTTCCCTGTGCGTAGGGAAGCTCAGTTTTAGTCACAGTAGCTCCCACAAGTGTCTCCTCAGTGTGTTCCCATTTCCTTAGAAACAGTGTATTTGCTGGGAGAAAAGTGCATCACTTTGTGCTTTCACTGTTCAGCAAATACATGTGTAGAAGCACAGCGCTAGCAGAAACGAACGTTTCTCGACATTTTCTAACTCAGGGAACAAGTTGTACACTTCTGGGATGCATTTGGGCAACTTTGTCAGAAATGAGTTTTTTGCCTACAGAGACATGCCTATTTGCGCAGTAGTACAGATTCTGAGTATGTAACTGGGCTTGATGAAATCAGCATTTCTCTTGCTTCCCTGTGCGTAGGGAAGCTCACTTTTAGTCACAGTAGCTCCCACAAGTGCCTCCTCAGTGTGTTCCCATTTCCTTAGAAACAGTGTATTTGCTGGGAGAAAAGTGCATTACTGTGCGCTTTCACCGTTCAGCAAATACATGTGTAGAAGCACAGCGCTAGCAGAAACGAACGTTTCTCGATGTTTTCTAAATCAGGGAACAAGTTGCACACTTCTGAGATGCATTTGGGCAACTTTGTCAGAAATGAGTTTTTTGCCTACAGAGACATGCCTATTTGCGCAGTAGTACAGATTCTGAGTAGGTAACTGGGCTTGATGAAATCAGCATTTCTCTTGCTTCCCTGTGCGTAGGCAAGCTCAGTTTTAGTCACAGTAGCTCCCACAAGTGTCTCCTTAGTGTGTTCCCATTTCCTTAGAAACAGTGTATTTGCTGGGAGAAAAGTGCATTACTGTGCGCTTTCACCGTTCAGCAAATACATGTGTAGAAGCACAGCGCTAGCTGAAACGACCGTTTCTCGATGTTTTCTAACTCAGGGAACAAGTGGCACACTTCTGAGATGCATTTGGGCAACTGTGTCAGAAATGAGTTTTTTGCCTACAGAGACATGCCTATTAGCGCAATAGTACAGATTCTGAGTATGTAACTGGGCTTGATGAAATCAGCATTTCTCTTGCTTCCCTGTGCGTAGGGAAGCTCAGTTTTAGTCACAGTAGCTCCCACAAGTGTCTCCTCAGTGTGTTCCCAGTTCCTTAGAAACAGTGTATTTGCTTGGAGAAAAGTGCATTACTGTGCGCATTCACCGTTCAGCAAATACATGTGTAGAAGCACAGCGCTAGCAGAAACGACCGTTTCTCGACGTTTTCTAACTCAGGGAACAAGTTGCACACTTCTGAGATGCATTTGGGAAACTTTGTCAGAAATGAGTTTTTTGCCTACAGAGACATGCCTATTTGCGCAGTAGTACAGATTCTGAGTATGTAACTGGGCTTGATGAAATCAGCATTTCTCTTGCTTCCCTGTGCATAGGGAAGCTCAGTTTAGTCACAGTAGCTCCCACAAGTGTCTCCTCAGTGTGTTCCCATTTCATTAGAAACAGTGTATTTGCTGCGAGAAAAGTGCATCACTTTGTGCTTTCACCGTTCAGCAAATACATGTGTAGAAGCACAGCGCTAGCAGTAACGACCGTTTCTCGACGTTTTCTAACTCAGGGAACAAGTTGCACACTTCTGAGTTGCATTTGGGCAACTTTGTCAGAAATGAGTTTTTTGCCTACAGAGACATGCCTATTTGCGCAGTAGTACAGATTCTGAGTATGTAACTGGGCTTGATGAAATCAGCATTTCTCTTGCTTCCCTGTGCATAGGGAAGCTCAGTTTTAGTCCCAGTAGCTCCCACAAGTGTCTCCTCAGTGTGTTCCCCTTTCCTTAGAAACAGTGTATTTGCTGGGAGAAAAGTGCATTACTGTGCGCATTCACCGTACAGCAAATACATGTGTAGAAGCACAGCGCTAGCAGAAACGAACGTTTCTCGACGTTTTCTAAATCAGGGAACAAGTTGCACACTTCTGAGATGCATTTGGGCAACTTTGTCAGAAATGAGTTTTTTGCCTACAGAGACATGCCTATTTGCGCAGTAGTACGGATTCTGAGTATGTAACTGGGCTTGATGAAATCAGCATTTCTCTTGCTTCCCTGTGCGTAGGGAAGCTCAGTTTTAGTCACAGTAGCTCCCACAAGTGTCTCCTCAGTGTGTTCCCATTTCCTTAGAAACAGTGTATTTGCTGGGAGAAAAGTGCATCACTTTGTGCTTTCACTGTTCAGCAAATACATGTGTAGAAGCACAGCGCTAGCAGAAACGAACGTTTCTCGACATTTTCTAACTCAGGGAACAAGTTGTACACTTCTGGGATGCATTTGGGCAACTTTGTCAGAAATGAGTTTTTTGCCTACAGAGACATGCCTATTTGCGCAGTAGTACAGATTCTGAGTATGTAACTGGGCTTGATGAAATCAGCATTTCTCTTGCTTCCCTGTGCGTAGGGAAGCTCAGTTTTAGTCACAGTAGCTCCCACAAGTGTCTCCTCAGTGTGTTCCCATTTCCTTAGAAACAGTGTATTTGCTGGGAGAAAAGTGCATTACTGTGCGCTTTCACCGTTCAGCAAATACATGTGTAGAAGCACAGCGCTAGCAGAAACGAACGTTTCTCGACGTTTTCTAACTCAGGGAACAAGTCGCACACTTCTGAGGTGCAATTGTGTAACTATCTCAAAAATGAGTTTTTTGCTTACAGAGACATGCCAATTTGCGCAGTAGTACAGATTCTGAGTATGTAACTGGGCTTGATGAAATCAGCATTTCTCTTGCTTCCCTGTGCGTAGGGAAGCTCAGTTTTAGTCACAGTAGCTCCCACAAGTGTCACCTCAGTGTGTTCCCAGTTCCTTAGAAACAGTGTATTTGCTGGGAGAAAAGTGCATTACTGTGCGCTTTCACCGTTCAGCAAATACATGTGTAGAAGCACAGCGCTAGCTGAAACGACCGTTTCTCGACGTTTTCTAACTCAGGGAACAAGTTGCACACTTCTGAGATGCATTTGGGCAACTTTGTCAGAAATGAGTTTTTTGCCTACAGAGACATGCCTATTTGCGCAGTAGTACAGATTCTGAGTATGTAACTTGGCTTGATGAAATCAGCATTTCTCTTGCTTCCCTGTGCGTAGGGAAGCTCAGTTTTAGTCACAGTAGCTCCCACAAGTGTCTCCTCAGTGTGTTCCCATTTCCTTAGAAACAGTGTATTTGCTGGGAGAAAAGTGCATTACTGTGCGCTTTCACCGTTCAGCAAATACATGTGTAGAAGCACAGCGCTAGCAGAAACGAACGTTTCTCGACGTTTTCTAACTCAGGGAACAAGTTGCACACTTCTGAGATGCATTTGGGCAACTTTGTCAGAAATGAGTTTTTTGCCTACAGAGACATGCCTATTTGCGCAGTAGTACAGATTCTGAGTATGTAACTGGGCTTGATGAAATCAGCATTTCTCTTGCTTCCCTGTGCGTAGGGAAGCTCACTTTTAATCACAGTAGCTCCCACAAGTGTCTCCTCAGTGTGTTCCCATTTCCTTAGAAACAGTGTATTTGCTGGGAGAAAAGTGCATTACTGTGCGCTTTCACCGTTCAGCAAATAAATGTGTAGAAGCACAGCGCTAGCAAAAACGAACGTTTCTCGATGTTTTCTAACTCAGGGAACAAGTTGCACACTTCTGAGATGCATTTGGGCAACTTTGTCAGAAATGAGTTTTTTGCCTACAGAGACATGCCTATTTGCGCAGTAGTACGGATTCTGAGTATGTAACTGGGCTTGATGAAATCAGCATTTCTCTTGCTTCCCTGTGCGTAGGGAAGCTCAGTTTTAGTCACAGTAGCTCCCACAAGTGTCTCCTCAGTGTGTTCCCATTTCCTTAGAAACAGTGTATTTGCTGGGAGAAAAGTGCATTACTGTGCGCTTTCTCCGTTCAGCAAATACATGTGTAGAAGCACAGCGCTAGCTGAAACGACCGTTTCTCGACGTTTTCTAACTCAGGGAACAAGTTGCACACTTCTGAGATGCATTTGGGCAACTTTGTCAGAAATGAGTTTTTTGCCTACAGAGACATGCCTATTTGCGCAGTAGTACAGATTCTGAGTATGTAACTGGGCTTGATGAAATCAGCATTTCTCTTGCTTCCCTGTGATTAGGGAAGCTCAGTTTTAGTCACAGTAGCTCCCACAAGTGTCTCCTCAGTGTGTTCCCATTTCCTTAGAAACAGTGTATTTGCTGGGAGAAAAGTGCATTACTGTGCGCTTTCACCGTTCAGCAAATACATGTGTAGAAGCACAGCGCTAGCTGAAACGACCGTTTCTCGACGTTTTCTAACTCAGGGAACAAGTGGCATACTTCTGAGATGCATTTGGGCAACTTTGTCAGAAATGGGTTTTTTGCCTACAGAGACATGCCTATTTGCGCAGTAGTACAGATTCTGAGTATGTAACAAGGCTTGATGAAATCAGCATTTCTCTTGCTTCCCTGTGCGTAGGGAAGCTCAGTTTTAGTCACAGTAGCTCCCACAAGTGTCTCCTCAGTGTGTTCCCAGTTCCTTAGAAACAGTGTATTTGCTGGGAGAAAAGTGCATTACTGTGCGCTTTCACCGTTCAGCAAATACATGTGTAGAAGCACAGCGCTAGCAGAAACGAACGTTTCTCGACGTTTTCTAAATCAGGGAACAAGTTGCACACTTCTGAGATGCATTTGGGCAACTTTGTCAGAAATGAGTTTTTTGCCTACAGAGACATGCCTATTTGCGCAGTAGTACGGATTCTGAGTATGTAACTGGGCTTGATGAAATCAGCATTTCTCTTGCTTCCCTGTGCGTAGGGAAGCTCAGTTTTAGTCACAGTAGCTCCCACAAGTGTCTCCTCAGTGTGTTCCCATTTCCTTAGAAACAGTGTATTTGCTGGGAGAAAAGTGCATCACTTTGTGCTTTCACTGTTCAGCAAATACATGCGTAGAAGCACAGCGCTAGCAGAAACGACCGTTTCTCGACATTTTCTAACTCAGGGAACAAGTTGTACACTTCTGGGATGCATTTGGGCAACTTTGTCAGAAATGAGTTTTTTGCCTACAGAGACATGCCTATTTGCGCAGTAGTACAGATTCTGAGTATGTAACTGGGCTTGATGAAATCAGCATTTCTCTTGCTTCCCTGTGCGTAGGGAAGCTCAGTTTTAGTCACAGTAGCTCCCACAAGTGTCTCCTCAGTGTGTTCCCAGTTCCTTAGAAACAGTGTATTTGCTGGGAGAAAAGTGCATTACTGTGCGCTTTCACCGTTCAGCAAATACATGTGTAGAAGCACAGCGCTAGCTGAAACGACCGTTTCTTGACGTTTTCTAACTCAGGGAACAAGTTGCACACTTCTGAGATGCATTTGGGCAACTTTGTCAGAAATGAGTTTTTTGCCTACAGAGACATGCCTATTTGCACAGTAGTACAGATTCTGAGTATGTAACTGGGCTTGATGAAATCAGCATTTCTCTTGCTTCCCTGTGCGTAGGGAAGCTCAGTTTTAGTCACAGTAGCTCCCACAAGTGTCTCCTCAGTGTGTTCCCATTTCCTTAGAAACAGTGTATTTGCTGGGAGAAAAGTGCATTACTGTGCGCTTTCTCCGTTCAGCAAATACATGTGTAGAAGCACAGCGCTAGCAGAAACGAACGTTTCTCGACGTTTTCTAACTCAGGGAACAAGTTGCACACTTCTGAGATGCATTTGGGCAACTTTGTCAGAAATGACTTTTTTGCCTACAGAGACATGCCTATTTGCGCAGTAGTACAGATTCTGAGTATGTAACTGGGCTTGATGAAATCAGCATTTCTCTTGTTTCCCTGTGCATAGGGAAGCTCAGTTTAGTCACAGTAGCTCCCACAAGTGTCTCCTCAGTGTGTTCCCATTTCCTTAGAAACAGTGTATTTGCTGGGAGAAAAGTGCATCACTTTGTGCTTTCACCGTTCAGCAAATACATGTGTAGAAGCACATCGCTAGCAGAAACGAACGTTTCTCGACGTTTTCTAACTCAGGGAACAAGTTGCACACTTCTGACTTGCATTTGGGCAACTTTGTCAGAAATGAGTTTTTTGCCTACAGAGACATGCCTATTTGCGCAGTAGTACAGATTCTGAGTATGTAACTGGGCTTGATGAAATCAGCATTTCTCTTGCTTCCCTGTGCATAGGGAAGCTCAGTTTTAGTCCCAGTAGCTCCCACAAGTGTCTCCTCAGTGTGTTCCACTTTCCTTAGAAACAGTGTATTTGCTGGGAGAAAAGTGCATTACTGTGCGCTTTCACCGTTCAGCAAATACATGTGTAGAAGCACAGCGCTAGCAGAAACGACCGTTTCTCGACGTTTTCTAACTCAGGGAACAAGTTGCACACTTCTGAGATGCATTTGGGCAACTTTGTCAGAAATGAGTTTTTTGCCTACAGAGACATGCCTATTTGCGCAGTAGTACAGATTCTGAGTATGTAACTGGGCTTGATGAAATCAGAATTTCTCTTGCTTCCCTGTGCGTAGGGAAGCTCAGTTTTAGTCACAGTAGCTCCCACAAGTGTCTCCTCAGTGTGTTCCCATTTCCTTAGAAACAGTGTATTTGCTGGGAGAAAAGTGCATCACTTTGTGCTTTCACTGTTCACCAACTACATGTGTAGAAGCACAGCGCTAGCAGAAACGACCGTTTCTCGACATTTTCTAACTCAGGGCACAAGTTGTACACTTCTGGGATGCATTTGGGCAATTTTGTCAGAAATGAGTTTTTTGCCTACAGAGACATGCCTATTTGCGCAGTAGTACAGATTCTGAGTATGTAACTGGGCTTGATGAAATCAGCATTTCTCTTGCTTCCCTGTGATTAGGGAAGCTCAGTTTTAGTCACAGTAGCTCCCACAAGTGTCTCCTCAGTGTGTTACCATTTCCTTAGAAACAGTGTATTTGCTGGGAGAAAAGTGCATTACTGTGCGCTTTCACCGTTCAGCAAATACATGTGTAGAAGCAAAGCGCTAGCTGAAACGACCGTATCTCGACGTTTTCTAACTCAGGGAACAAGTGGCATACTTCTGAGATGCATTTGGGCAACTTTGTCAGAAATGAGTTTTTTGCCTACAGAGACATGCCTATTTGCGCAGTAGTACAGATTCTGAGTATGTAACTGGGCTTGATGAAATCAGCATTTCTCTTGCTTCCCTGTGCGTAGGGAAGCTCAGTTTTAGTCACAGTAGCTCCCACAAGTGTCTCCTCAGTGTGTTCCCCTTTCCTTAGAAACAGTGTATTTGCTGGGAGAAAAGTGCATTACTGTGCGCTTTCACCGTTCAGCAAATACATGTGTAGAAGCACAGCGCTAGCAGAAACGAACGTTTCTCGACGTTTTCTAACTCAGAGAACAAGTTGCACACTTCTGAGATGCATTTGGGCAACTTTGTCAGAAATGAGTTTTTTGCCTACAGAGACATGCCGATTTGCGCAGTAGTACGGATTCTGAGTATGTAACAGGGCTTGATGAAATCAGCATTTCTCTTGCTTCCCTGTGCGTAGGGAAGCTCAGTTTTAGTCACAGTAGCTCCCACAAGTGTCTCCTCAGTGTGTTACCATTTCCTTAGAAACAGTGTATTTGCTGGGAGAAAAGTGCATTACTGTGCGCTTTCACCGTTCAGCAAATACATGTGTAGAAGCAAAGCGCTAGCTGAAACGACCGTATCTCGACGTTTTCTAACTCAGGGAACAAGTGGCATACTTCTGAGATGCATTTGGGCAACTTTGTCAGAAATGAGTTTTTTGCCTACAGAGACATGCCTATTTGCGCAGTAGTACAGATTCTGAGTATGTAACTGGGCTTGATGAAATCAGCATTTCTCTTGCTTCCCTGTGCGTAGGGAAGCTCAGTTTTAGTCACAGTAGCTCCCACAAGTGTCTCCTCAGTGTGTTCCCCTTTCCTTAGAAACAGTGTATTTGCTGGGAGAAAAGTGCATTACTGTGCGCTTTCACCGTTCAGCAAATACATGTGTAGAAGCACAGCGCTAGCAGAAACGAACGTTTCTCGACGTTTTCTAACTCAGAGAACAAGTTGCACACTTCTGAGATGCATTTGGGCAACTTTGTCAGAAATGAGTTTTTTGCCTACAGAGACATGCCTATTTGCGCAGTAGTACGGATTCTGAGTATGTAACTGGGCTTGATGAAATCAGCATTTCTCTTGCTTCCCTGTGCGTAGGGAAGCTCAGTTTTAGTCACAGTAGCTCCCACAAGTGTCTCCTCAGTGTGTTCCCATTTCCTTAGAAACAGTGTATTTGCTGGGAGAAAAGTGCATTACTGTGCGCTTTCACCGTTCAGCAAATACATGTGTAGAAGCACAGCGCTAGCAGAAACGAACGTTTCTCGACGTTTTCTAACTCAGGGAACAAGTTGCACACTTCTGAGATGCAATTGTGTAACTATCTCAAAAATGAGTTTTTTGCTTACAGAGACATGCCAATTTGCGCAGTAGTACAGATTCTGAGTATGTAACTGGGCTTGATTAAATCAGCATTTCTCTTGCTTCCCTGTGCGTAGGGAAGCTCAGTTTTAGTCACAGTAGCTCCCACAAGTGTCTCCTCAGTGTGTTCCCATTTCCTTATAAACAGTGTATTTGCTGGGAGAAAAGTGCATTACTGTGCGCTTTCACCGTTCAGCAAATACATGTGTAGAAGCACAGCGCTAGCTGAAACGACCGTTTCTCGACGTTTTCTAACTCAGGGAACAAGTTGCACACTTCTGAGATGCATTTGGGCAACTTTGTCAGAAATGAGTTTTTTGCCTACAGAGACATGCCTATTTGCGCAGTAGTACAGATTCTGAGTATGTAACTGGGCTTGATGAAATCAGCATTTCTCTTGCTTCCCTGTGCGTAGGGAAGCTCAGTTTTAGTCACAGTAGCTCCCACAAGTGTCTCCTCAGTGTGTTCCCATTTCCTTAGAAACAGTGTATTTGCTGGGAGAAAAGTGCATTACTGTGCGCTTTCACCGTTCAGCAAATACATGTGTAGAAGCACAGCGCTAGCAGAAACGAACGTTTCTCGACGTTTTCTAACTCAGGGAAGAAGTTGCACACTTCTGAGATGCATTTGGGCAACTTTGTCAGAAATGAGTTTTTTGCCTACAGAGACATGCCTATTTGCGCAGTAGTACAGATTCTGAGTATGTAACTGGGCTTGATGAAATCAGCATTTCTCTTGTTTCCCTGTGCATAGGGAAGCTCAGTTTAGTCACAGTAGCTCCCACAAGTGTCTCCTCAGTGTGTTCCCATTTCCTTAGAAACAGTGTATTTGCTGGGAGAAAAGTGCATCACTTTGTGCTTTCACCGTTCAGCAAATACATGTGTAGAAGCACAGCGCTAGCAGAAACGAACGTTTCTCGACGTTTTCTAACTCAGGGAACAAGTTGCACACTTCTGACTTGCATTTGGGCAACTTTGTCAGAAATGAGTTTTTTGCCTACAGAGACATGCCTATTTGCGCAGTAGTACAGATTCTGAGTATGTAACTGGGCTTGATGAAATCAGCATTTCTCTTGCTTCCCTGTGATTAGGGAAGCTCAGTTTTAGTCACAGTAGCTCCCACAAGTGTCTCCTCAGTGTGTTCCACTTTCCTTAGAAACAGTGTATTTGCTGGGAGAAAAGTGCATTACTGTGCGCTTTCACCGTTCAGCAAATACATGTGTAGAAGCACAGCGCTAGCAGAAACGAACGTTTCTCGACATTTTCTAAATCAGGGAACAAGTTGCACACTTCTGAGATGCATTTGGGCAACTTTCTAAGAAATGAGTTTTTTGCCTACAGAGACATGCCTATTTGCGCAGTAGTACAGATTCTGAGTATGTAACTGGGCTTGATGAAATCAGCATTTCTCTTGTTTCCCTGTGCATAGGGAAGCTCAGTTTAGTCACAGTAGCTCCCACACGTGTCTCCTCAGTGTGTTCCCATTTCCTTAGAAACAGTGTATTTGCTGGGAGAAAAGTGCATCACTTTGTGCTTTCACCGTTCAGCAAATACATGTGTAGAAGCACAGCGCTAGCAGAAACGAACGTTTCTCGACGTTTTCTAACTCAGGGAACAAGTTGCACACTTCTGACTTGCATTTGGGCAACTTTGTCAGAAATGAGTTTTTTGCCTACAGAGACATGCCTATTTGCGCAGTAGTACAGATTCTGAGTATGTAACTGGGCTTGATGAAATCAGCATTTCTCTTGCTTCCCTGTGCATAGGGAAGCTCAGTTTTAGTCCCAGTAGCTCCCACAAGTGTCTCCTCAGTGTGTTCCACTTTCCTTAGAAACAGTGTATTTGCTGGGAGAAAAGTGCATTACTGTGCGCTTTCACCGTTCAGCAAATACATGTGTAGAAGCACAGCGCTAGCAGAAACGAACGTTTCTCGACGTTTTCTAAATCAGGGAACAAGTTGCACACTTCTGAGATGCATTTGGGCAACTTTGTCAGAAATGAGTTTTTTGCCTACAGAGACATGCCTATTTGCGCAGTAGTACAGATTCTGAGTATGTAACTGGGCTTGATGAAATCAGCATTTCTCTTGCTTCCCTGTGCTTAGGGAAGCTCAGTTTTAGTCACAGTAGCTCCCACAAGTGACTCCTCAGTGTGTTCCCATTTCCTTAGAAACAGTGTATTTGCTGGGAGAAAAGTGCATCACTGTGCGCTTTCACCGTTCAGCAAATACATGTGTAGAAGCACAGCGCTAGCAGAAACGAACGTTTCTCGACGTTTTCTAAATCAGGGAACAAGTTGCACACTTCTGAGATGCATTTGGGCAACTTTGTCAGAAATGAGTTTTTTGCCTACAGAGACATGCCTATTTGCGCAGTAGTACAGATTCTGAGTATGTAACTGGGCTTGATGAAATCAGCATTTCTCTTGCTTCCCTGTGCGTAGGGAAGCTCAGTTTTAGTCACAGTAGCTCCCACAAGTGTCTCCTCAGTGTGTTCCCATTTTCTTAGAAACAGTGTATTTGCTGGGAGAAAAGTGCATTACTGTGCGCTTTCACCGTTCAGCAAATACATGTGTAGAAGCACAGCGCTAGCAGAAACGAACGTTTCTCGATGTTTTCTAACTCAGGGAACAAGTTGCACACTTCTGAGATGCATTTGGGCAACATTGTCAGAAATGAGTTTTTTGCCTACAGAGACATGCCTATTAGCACAATAGTACAGATTCTGAGTATGTAACTGGGCTTGATGAAATCAGCATTTCTCTTGCTTCCCTGTGCGTAGGGAAGCTCAGTTTTAGTCACAGTAGCTCCCACAAGTGTCTCCTCAGTGTGTTCCCATTTCCTTAGAAACATTGTATTTGCTGGGAGAAAAGTGCATCACTTTGTGCTTTCACCGTTCAGCAAATACATGTGTAGAAGCACAGCGCTAGCAGAAACGAAGGTTTCTCGACGTTTTCTAACTCAGGGAACAAGTTGCACACTTCTGACTTGCATTTGGGCAACTTTGTCAGAAATGAGTTTTTTGCCTACAGAGACATGCCTATTTGCGCAGTAGTACAGATTCTGAGTATGTAACTGGGCTTGATGAAATCAGCATTTCTCTTGCTTCCCTGTGCATAGGGAAGCTCAGTTTTAGTCCCAGTAGCTCCCACAAGTGTCTCCTCAGTGTGTTCCACTTTCCTTAGAAACAGTGTATTTGCTGGGAGAAAAGTGCATTACTGTGCGCTTTCACCGTTCAGCAAATACATGTGTAGAAGCACAGAGGTAGCAGAAACGACCGTTTCTCGACGTTTTCTAACTCAGGGAACAAGTTGCACACTTCTGAGATGCATTTGGGCAACTTTGTCAGAAATGAGTTTTTTGCCTACAGAGACATGCCTATTTGCGCAGTAGTACAGATTCTGAGTATGTAACTGGGCTTGATGAAATCAGCATTTCTCTTGCTTCCCTGTGCGTAGGGAAGCTCAGTTTTAGTCACAGTAGCTCCCACAAGTGTCTCCTTAGTGTGTTCCCATTTCCTTAGAAACAGTGTATTTGCTGGGAGAAAAGTGCATTACTGTGCGCTTTCACCGTTCAGCAAATACATGTGTAGAAGCACAGCGCTAGCAGAAACGAACGTTTCTCGACGTTTTCTAACTCAGGGAAAAAGTTGCACACTTCTGAGATGCATTTGGGCAACTTTGTCAGAAATGAGTTTTTTGCCTACAGAGACATGCCTATTTGCGCAGTAGTACAGATTCTGAGTATGTAACTGGGCTTGATGAAATCAGCATTTCTCTTGTTTCCCTGTGCAGAGGGAAGCTCAGTTTAGTCACAGTAGCTCCCACAAGTGTCTCCTCAGTGTGTTCCCATTTCCTTAGAAACAGTGTATTTGCTGGGAGAAAAGTGCATCACTTTGTGCTTTCACCGTTCAGCAAATACATGTGTAGAAGCACAGCGCTAGCAGAAACGAACGTTTCTCGACGTTTTCTAACTCAGGGAACAAGTTGCACACTTCTGACTTGCATTTGGGGAACTTTGTCAGAAATGAGTTTTTTGCCTACAGAGACATGCCTATTTGCGCAGTAGTACAGATTCTGAGTATGTAACTGGGCTTGATGAAATCAGCATTTCTCTTGCTTCCCTGTGCATAGGGAAGCTCAGTTTTAGTCCCAGTAGCTCCCACAAGTGTCTCCTCAGTGTGCTCCACTTTCCTTAGAAACAGTGTATTTGCTGGGAGAAAAGTGCATTACTGTGTGCTTTCACCGTTCAGCAAATACATGTGTAGAAGCACAGCGCTAGCAGAAACGAACTTTTCTCGACGTTTTCTAACTCAGGGAACAAGTTGCACACTTCTGAGATGCATTTGGGCAACTTTGTCAGAAATGAGTTTTTTGCCTACAGAGACATGCCTATTTGCGCAGTAGTACAGATTCTGAGTATGTAACTGGGCTTGATGAAATCAGCATTTCTCTTGCTTCCCTGTGCGTAGGGAAGCTCAGTTTTAGTCACAGTAGCTCCCACAAGTGTCTCCTCAGTGTGTTCCCATTTCCTTAGAAACAGTGTATTTGCTGGGAGAAAATTGCATTACTCTGCACTTTCACCGTTCAGCAAATACATGTGTAGAAGCACAGCTCTAGCAGAAACGACCGTTTCTCAACGTTTTCTAACTCAGGGAACAAGTTGCACACTTCTGAGATGCATTTGGGAAACTTTGTCAGAAATGAGTTTTTTGCCTACAGAGACATGCCTATTTGGCAGTAGTACAGATTCTGAGTATGTAACTGGGCTTGATGAAATCAGCATTTCTCTTGCTTCCCTGTGATTAGCGAAGCTCAGTTTTAGTCACAGTAGCTCCCACAAGTGTCTCCTCAGTGTGTTCCCATTTCCTTAGAAACAGTGTATTTGCTGGGAGAAAAGTGCATCACTGTGCGCTTTCACCGTTCAGCAAATACATGTGTAGAAGCACAGCGCTAGCAGAAACAAACGTTTCTCCACGTTTTCTAACTCAGGGAACAAGTTGCACACTTCTGAGATGCATTTGGGCAACTTTGTCAGAAATGAGTTTTTTGCCTACAGAGACATGCCTATTTGCGCAGTAGTACAGATTCTGAGTATGTAACTGGGCTTGATTAAATCAGCATTTCTCTTGCTTCCCTGTGCGTAGGGAAGCTCAGTTTTAGTCACAGTAGCTCCCACAAGTGTCTCCTCAGTGTGTTCCCATTTCCTTAGAAACAGTGTATTTGCTGGGAGAAAAGTGCATTACTGTGCGCTTTCACCGTTCAGCAAATACATGTGTAGAAGCACAGTGCTAGCAGAAACGAACGTTTCTCGACGTTTTCTAACTCAGGGAACAAGTTGCACACTTCTGAGATGCATTTGGGCAACTTTGTCAGAAATGAGTTTTTTGCCTACAGAGACATGCCTATTTGCGCAGTAGTACAGATACTGAGTATGTAACTGGGCTTGATGAAATCAGCATTTCTCTTCCTTCCCTGTGCGTAGGGAAGCTCAGTTTTAGTCACAGTAGCTCCCACAAGTGTCTCCTCAGTGTGTTCCCATTTCAGTAGAAACAGTGTATTTGCTGGGAGAAAAGTGCATTACTGTGCGCTTTCCCCGTTCAGCAAATACATGTGTAGAAGCACAGCGCTAGCAGATACGACCGTTTCTCGACGTTTTCTAACTCAGGGAACAAGTTGCACACTTCTGAGATGCATTTGGGCAACTTTGTCAGAAATGAGTTTTTTGCCTACAGAGACATGCCTATTTGCGCAGTAGTACAGATTCTGAGTATGTAACTGGGCTTGATGAAATCAGCATTTCTCTTGCTTCCCTGTGGGTAGGGAAGCTCTGTTTTAGTCACAATAGCTCCCACAAGTGTCTCCTCAGTGTGTTCCCATTTCCTTAGAAACAGTGTATTTGCTGGGAGAAAAGTGCATCACTGTGCGCTTTCACCGTTCAGCAAATACATGTGTAGAAGCACAGCGCTAGCAGAAACGACCGTTTCTCGATGTTTTCTAACTCAGGGACCAAGTTGCACACTTCTGAGATGCATTTGGGCAACTTTGTCAGAAATGAGTTTTTTGCCTACAGAGACATGCCTATTTGCGCAGTAGTACAGATTCTGAGTATGTAACTGGGCTTGATGAAATCAGCATTTCTCTTGCTTCCCTGTGCATAGGGAAGCTCAGTTTTAGTCCCAGTAGCTCCCACAAGTGTCTCTTCAGTGTGTTCCCATTTCCTTAGAAACAGTGTATTTGCTGGGAGAAAAGTGCATTACTGTGTGCTTTCACCGTTCAGCAAATACATGTGTAGAAGCACAGCGCTAGCAGAAACGACTGTTTCTCGATGTTTTCTAACTCAGGGAACAAGTTGCACACTTCTGAGGTGCATTTGGGCAACTTTGTCAGAAATGTGTTTTTTGCCTACAGAGACATGCCTATTTGCGCAGTAGTACAGATTCTGAGTATGTAACTGGGCTTGATGAAATCAGCATTTCTCTTGCTTCCCTGTGCGTAGGCAAGCTCAGTTTTAGTCACAGTAGCTCCCACAAGTGTCTCCTCAGTGTGTTCCCATTTCCTTAGAAACAGTGTATTTGCTGGGAGAAAAGTGCATTACTGTGCGCTTTCACCGTTCAGCAAATACATGTGTAGAAGCACAGCGCTAGCGGAAACGACCGTTTCTCGATGTTTTCTAACTCAGGGAACAAGTTGCACACTTCTGAGATGCATTTGGGCAACTTTGTCAGAAATGATTTTTTTGCCTACAGAGACATGCCTATTTGCGCAGTAGTACAGATTCTGAGTATGTAACTGGGATTGATGAAATCAGCATTTCTCTTGCTTCCCTGTGCGTAGGGAAGCTCAGTTTTAGTCACAGTAGCTCCCACAAGTGTCTCCTAGTGTGTTCCCATTTCCTTAGAAACAGTGTATTTGCTGGGAGAAAAGTGCATCACTGTGCGCTTTCACCGTTCAGCAAATACATGTGTAGAAGCACAGCGCTAACAGAAACGAACGTTTCTCGACGTTTTCTAACTCAGGGAACAAGTTGCACACTTCTGAGATGCATTTGGGCAACTTTGTCAGAAATGAGGTTTTTGCCTACAGAGACATGTCTATTTGCGCAGTAGTACAGATTCTGAGTATGTAAATCGGTTTGATGAAATCAGCATTTCTCTTGTTTCCCTGTGCGTAGGGAAGCTCAGTTTTAGTCACAGTAGCTCCCACAAGTGTCTCCTCAGTGTGTTCCCATTTCCTTAGAAACAGTGTACTTGCTGGGAGAAAAGTGCATTACTGTGCGCTTTCACCGTTCAGCAAATACATGTGTAGAAGCACAGCGCTAGCAGAAACGACCGTTTCTCGACGTTTTCTAACTCAGGGAACAAGTTGCACACTTCTGAGATGCATTTGGGAAACTTTGTCCGAAATGAGTTTTTTGCCTACAGAGACATGCCTATTTGCACAATAGTACAGATTCTGAATATGTAACTGGGCTTGATGAAATCAGCATTTCTCTTGCTTCCCTGTGCATAGCAAAGCTCAGTTTTAGTCACAGTAGCTCCCACAAGTGTCTCCTCAGTGTGTGCGCATTTCCTTAGAAACAGTGTATTTGCTGGGAGAAAAGTGCATTACTGTGCGCTTTCACCGTTCAGCAAATACATGTGTAGAAGCACAGCGCTAGCAGAAACGACCGTTTCTCGACGTTTTCAAAATCAGGGAACAAGTTGCACACTTCTGAGGTGCATTTGGGCAACTTTGTCAGAAATGAGTTTTTTTGCCCACAGAGACATGCCTATTTGCGCAGTAGTACAGATTCTGAGTATGTAACTGGGCTTGATAAAATCAGCATTTCTCTAGCTTCCCTGTGCGTAGGGAAGCTCAGTTTTAGTCACAGTAGCTCCCACAAGTGTCTCCTCAGTGTGTTCCCATTTCCTTAGAAACAGTGTATTTGCTGGGAGAAAAGTGCATTACTGTGCGCTTTCACCGTTCAGCAAATACATGTGTAGAAGCATAGCGCTAGCAGAAACAACCGTTTCTCGACGTTTTCTAACTCAGGGAACAAGTTGCACACTTCTGAGATGCATTTGGGCAACTTTGTCAGAAATGAGTTTTTTGCCTACAGAGACATGCCTATTTGCGCAGTAGTACAGATTCTGAGTATGTAACTGGGCTTGATGAAATCAGCATTTCTCTTGCTTCCCTGTGCGTAGGGAAGCTCAGTTTTAGTCACAGTAGCTCCCACAAGTGTCTCCTCAGTGTGTTCCCATTTCCTTAGAAACAGTGTATTTGCTGGGAGAAAGGTGCATTACTGTGCGCTTTCACCGTTCAGCAAATACATGTGTAGAAGCACAGCGCTAGCAGAAATGACCGTTTCTCGACGTTTTCTAACTCAGGGAACAAGTTGCACACTTCTGAGATGCATTTGGGCAACTTTGTCAGAAATGAGTTTTTTGCCTACAGAGACATGCCTATTTGCGCAGTAGTACAGATTCTGAGTATGTAACTGGGCTTGATGGAATCAGCATTTCTCTTGCTTCCCTGTGCGTAGGGAAGCTCAGTTTTAGTCACAGTAGCTCCCACAAGTGTCTCCTCAGTGTGTTCCCAGTTCCTTAGAAACAGTGTATTTGTTGGGAGAAAAGTGTATCACTGTGTGCTTTCACCGTTCAGCAAATACATGTGTAGAAGCACAGCGCTAGCTGAAACGACCGTTTCTCGACGTTTTCTAACTCAGGGAATAAGTGGCACACTTCTGAGATGCATTTGGGCAACTTTTTCAGAAATGAGTTTTTTGCCTACAGAGACATGCCTATTTGCGCAGTAGTACAGATTCTGAGTATGTAACTGGGCTTGATGAAATCAGCATTTCTCTTGCTTCCCTGTGCGTAGGGAAGCTCAGTTTTAGTCACAGTAGCTCTCACAAGTGTCTCCTCAGTGTGTTCCCATTTCCTTAGAAACAGTGTATTTGCTGGGAGAAAAGTGCATTACTGTGCGCTTTCACCGTTCAGCAAATACATGTGTAGAAGCACAGCGCTAGCAGAAACGAACGTTTCTCGACGTTTTCTAACTCAGGGAACAAGTTGCACACTTCTGAGATGCATTTGGGCAACTGTGTCAGAAATGAGTTTTTTGCCTACAGAGACATGCCTATTTGCGCAGTAGTACAGATTCTGAGTATGTAACTGTGCTTGATGAAATCAGCATTTCTCTTGCTTCCCTGTGGGTAGGGAAGCTCAGTTTTAGTCACAGTAGCTCCCACAAGTGTCTCCTCAGTGTGTTCCCATTTCCTTAGAAACAGTGTATTTGCTGGGAGAAAAGTGCATTACTGTGCGCTTTCACCGTTCAGCAAATACATGTGTAGAAGCACAGCGCTAGCAGAAAAGACCGTTTCTCGATGTTTTCTAACTCAGGGAACAAGTTGCACACTTCTGAGATGCATTTGGGCAACTTTGTCAGAAATGAGTTTTTTGCCTACAGAGACATGCCTATTTGCGCAGTAGTACAGATTCTGAGTATGTAACTGGGCTTGATGAAATCAGCATTTCTCTTGCTTCCCTGTGCATAGGGAAGCTCAGTTTTAGTCACAGTAGCTCCCACAAGTGTCTCCTCAGTGTGTTCCCATTTCCTTAGAAACAGTGTATTTGCTGGGAGAAAAGTGCATTACTGTGCGCTTTCCCCGTTCAGCAAATACATGTGTAGAAGCACAGCGCTAGCAGAAACGACTGTTTCTCGATGTTTTCTAACTCAGGGAATAAGTTGCACACTTCTGAGATGAATTTGGGCAACTTTGTCAGAAATGTGTTTTTTGCCTACAGAGACATGCCTATTTGCGCAGTAGTACAGATTCTGAGTATGTAACAGGGCTTGATGAAATCAGAATTTCTCTTGCTTCCCTGTGCGTAGAGAAGCTCAGTTTTAGTCACAGTAGCTCCCACAAGTGTCTCCTCAGTGTGTTCCCATTTCCTTAGAAACAGTGTATTTGCTGGGAGAAAAGTGCATTACTGTGCGCTTTCACCGTTCAGCAAATACATGTGTAGAAGCACAGCGCTAGCAGAAACGACCGTTTCTCGATGTTTTCTAACTCAGGGAACAAGTTGCACACTTCTGAGATGCATTTGGGCAACTTTGTCAGAAATGAGTTTTTTGCCTACAGAGACATGCCTATTTGCGCAGTAGTACAGATTCTGAGTATGTAACTGGGATTGATGAAATCAGCATTTCTC
Organism: Acomys minous; assembly: GCF_964271855.1. NCBI lineage: Eukaryota > Metazoa > Chordata > Mammalia > Rodentia > Muridae > Acomys > Acomys minous. The sequence continues at coordinate 1,356,954 of NW_028182178.1, forward strand.
TTGCTTCCCTGTGCGTAGGGAAGCTCAGTTTTAGTCACAGTAGCTCCCACAAGTGTCTCCTCAGTGTGTTCCCATTTCCTTAGAAACAGTGTATTTGCTGGGAGAAAAGTGCATTACTGTGCGCTTTCACCGTTCAGCAAATACATGTGTAGAAGCATAGCGCTAGCAGAAACAACCGTTTCTCGACGTTTTCTAACTCAGGGAACAAGTTGCACACTTCTGAGATGCATTTGGGCAACTTTGTCCGAAATGAGTTTTTTGCCTACAGAGACATGCCTATTTGCGCAGTAGTACAGATTCTGAGTATGTAACTGGGCTTGATGAAATCAGCATTTCTCTTGCTTCCCTGTGCGTAGGGAAGCTCAGTTTTAGTCACAGTAGCTCCCACAAGTGTCTCCTCAGTGTGTTCCCATTTCCTTAGAAACAGTGTATTTGCTGGGAGAAAAGTGCATTACTGTGCGCTTTCACCGTTCAGCAAATACATGTGTAGAAGCACAGCGCTAGCAGAAATGACCGTTTCTCGACGTTTTCTAACTCAGGGAACAAGTTGCACACTTCTGAGATGCATTTGGGCAACTTTGTCAGAAATGAGTTTTTTGCCTACAGAGACATGCCTATTTGCGCAGTAGTACAGATTCTGAGTATGTAACTGGGCTTGATGGAATCAGCATTTCTCTTGCTTCCCTGTGCGTAGGGAAGCTCAGTTTTAGTCACAGTAGCTCCCACAAGTGTCTCCTCAGTGTGTTCCCAGTTCCTTAGAAACAGTGTATTTGTTGGGAGAAAAGTGTATCACTGTGTGCTTTCACCGTTCAGCAAATACATGTGTAGAAGCACAGCGCTAGCTGAAACGACCGTTTCTCGACGTTTTCTAACTCAGGGAATAAGTGGCACACTTCTGAGATGCATTTGGGCAACTTTTTCAGAAATGAGTTTTTTGCCTACAGAGACATGCCTATTTGCGCAGTAGTACAGATTCTGAGTATGTAACTGGGCTTGATGAAATCAGCATTTCTCTTGCTTCCCTGTGCGTAGGGAAGCTCAGTTTTAGTCACAGTAGCTCTCACAAGTGTCTCCTCAGTGTGTTCCCATTTCCTTAGAAACAGTGTATTTGCTGGGAGAAAAGTGCATTACTGTGCGCTTTCACCGTTCAGCAAATACATGTGTAGAAGCACAGCGCTAGCAGAAACGAACGTTTCTCGACGTTTTCTAACTCAGGGAACAAGTTGCACACTTCTGAGATGCATTTGGGCAACTGTGTCAGAAATGAGTTTTTTGCCTACAGAGACATGCCTATTTGCGCAGTAGTACAGATTCTGAGTATGTAACTGTGCTTGATGAAATCAGCATTTCTCTTGCTTCCCTGTGCGTAGGGAAGCTCAGTTTTAGTCACAGTAGCTCCCACAAGTGTCTTCTCAGTGTGTTCCCATTTCCTTAGAAACAGTGTATTTGCTGGGAGAAAAGTGCATTACTGTGCGCTTTCACCGTTCAGCAAATACATGTGTAGAAGCACAGCGCTAGCAGAAAAGACCGTTTCTCGATGTTTTCTAACTCAGGGAACAAGTTGCACACTTCTGAGATGCATTTGGGCAACTTTGTCAGAAATGAGTTTTTTGCCTACAGAGACATGCCTATTTGCGCAGTAGTACAGATTCTGAGTATGTAACTGGGCTTGATGAAATCAGCATTTCTCTTGCTTCCCTGTGCATAGGGAAGCTCAGTTTTAGTCACAGTAGCTCCCACAAGTGTCTCCTCAGTGTGTTCCCATTTCCTTAGAAACAGTGTATTTGCTGGGAGAAAAGTGCATTACTGTGCGCTTTCCCCGTTCAGCAAATACATGTGTAGAAGCACAGCGCTAGCAGAAACGACTGTTTCTCGATGTTTTCTAACTCAGGGAATAAGTTGCACACTTCTGAGATGAATTTGGGCAACTTTGTCAGAAATGTGTTTTTTGCCTACAGAGACATGCCTATTTGCGCAGTAGTACAGATTCTGAGTATGTAACTGGGCTTGATGAAATCAGCATTTCTCTTGCTTCCCTGTGCGTAGAGAAGCTCAGTTTTAGTCACAGTAGCTCCCACAAGTGTCTCCTCAGTGTGTTCCCATTTCCTTAGAAACAGTGTATTTGCTGGGAGAAAAGTGCATTACTGTGCGCTTTCACCGTTCAGCAAATACATGTGTAGAAGCACAGCGCTAGCAGAAACGACCGTTTCTCGATGTTTTCTAACTCAGGGAACAAGTTGCACACTTCTGAGATGCATTTGGGCAACTTTGTCAGAAATGAGTTTTTTGCCTACAGAGACATGCCTATTTGCGCAGTAGTACAGATTCTGAGTATGTAACTGGGATTGATGAAATCAGCATTTCTCTTGCTTCCCTGTGCGTAGGGAAGCTCAGTTTTAGTCACAGTAGCTCCCACAAGTGTCTCCTCAGTGTGTTCCCATTTCCTTAGAAACAGTGTATTTGCTGGGAGAAAAGTGCATTACTGTGCGCTTTCACCGTTCAGCAAATACATGTGTAGAAGCATAGCGCTAGCAGAAACAACCGTTTCTCGACGTTTTCTAACTCAGGGAACAAGTTGCACACTTCTGAGATGCATTTGGGCAACTTTGTCCGAAATGAGTTTTTTGCCTACAGAGACATGCCTATTTGCGCAGTAGTACAGATTCTGAGTATGTAACTGGGCTTGATGAAATCAGCATTTCTCTTGCTTCCCTGTGCGTAGGGAAGCTCAGTTTTAGTCACAGTAGCTCCCACAAGTGTCTCCTCAGTGTGTTCCCATTTCCTTAGAAACAGTGTATTTGCTGGGAGAAAAGTGCATTACTGTGCGCTTTCACCGTTCAGCAAATACATGTGTAGAAGCACAGCGCTAGCAGAAATGACCGTTTCTCGACGTTTTCTAACTCAGGGAACAAGTTGCACACTTCTGAGATGCATTTGGGCAACTTTGTCAGAAATGAGTTTTTTGCCTACAGAGACATGCCTATTTGCGCAGTAGTACAGATTCTGAGTATGTAACTGGGCTTGATGGAATCAGCATTTCTCTTGCTTCCCTGTGCGTAGGGAAGCTCAGTTTTAGTCACAGTAGCTCCCACAAGTGTCTCCTCAGTGTGTTCCCAGTTCCTTAGAAACAGTGTATTTGTTGGGAGAAAAGTGTATCACTGTGTGCTTTCACCGTTCAGCAAATACATGTGTAGAAGCACAGCGCTAGCTGAAACGACCGTTTCTCGACGTTTTCTAACTCAGGGAATAAGTGGCACACTTCTGAGATGCATTTGGGCAACTTTTTCAGAAATGAGTTTTTTGCCTACAGAGACATGCCTATTTGCGCAGTAGTACAGATTCTGAGTATGTAACTGGGCTTGATGAAATCAGCATTTCTCTTGCTTCCCTGTGCGTAGGGAAGCTCAGTTTTAGTCACAGTAGCTCTCACAAGTGTCTCCTCAGTGTGTTCCCATTTCCTTAGAAACAGTGTATTTGCTGGGAGAAAAGTGCATTACTGTGCGCTTTCACCGTTCAGCAAATACATGTGTAGAAGCACAGCGCTAGCAGAAACGAACGTTTCTCGACGTTTTCTAACTCAGGGAACAAGTTGCACACTTCTGAGATGCATTTGGGCAACTGTGTCAGAAATGAGTTTTTTGCCTACAGAGACATGCCTATTTGCGCAGTAGTACAGATTCTGAGTATGTAACTGTGCTTGATGAAATCAGCATTTCTCTTGCTTCCCTGTGCGTAGGGAAGCTCAGTTTTAGTCACAGTAGCTCCCACAAGTGTCTTCTCAGTGTGTTCCCATTTCCTTAGAAACAGTGTATTTGCTGGGAGAAAAGTGCATTACTGTGCGCTTTCACCGTTCAGCAAATACATGTGTAGAAGCACAGCGCTAGCAGAAAAGACCGTTTCTCGATGTTTTCTAACTCAGGGAACAAGTTGCACACTTCTGAGATGCATTTGGGCAACTTTGTCAGAAATGAGTTTTTTGCCTACAGAGACATGCCTATTTGCGCAGTAGTACAGATTCTGAGTATGTAACTGGGCTTGATGAAATCAGCATTTCTCTTGCTTCCCTGTGCATAGGGAAGCTCAGTTTTAGTCACAGTAGCTCCCACAAGTGTCTCCTCAGTGTGTTCCCATTTCCTTAGAAACAGTGTATTTGCTGGGAGAAAAGTGCATTACTGTGCGCTTTCCCCGTTCAGCAAATACATGTGTAGAAGCACAGCGCTAGCAGAAACGACTGTTTCTCGATGTTTTCTAACTCAGGGAATAAGTTGCACACTTCTGAGATGAATTTGGGCAACTTTGTCAGAAATGTGTTTTTTGCCTACAGAGACATGCCTATTTGCGCAGTAGTACAGATTCTGAGTATGTAACTGGGCTTGATGAAATCAGCATTTCTCTTGCTTCCCTGTGCGTAGAGAAGCTCAGTTTTAGTCACAGTAGCTCCCACAAGTGTCTCCTCAGTGTGTTCCCATTTCCTTAGAAACAGTGTATTTGCTGGGAGAAAAGTGCATTACTGTGCGCTTTCACCGTTCAGCAAATACATGTGTAGAAGCACAGCGCTAGCAGAAACGACCGTTTCTCGATGTTTTCTAACTCAGGGAACAAGTTGCACACTTCTGAGATGCATTTGGGCAACTTTGTCAGAAATGAGTTTTTTGCCTACAGAGACATGCCTATTTGCGCAGTAGTACAGATTCTGAGTATGTAACTGGGATTGATGAAATCAGCATTTCTCTTGCTTCCCTGTGCGTAGGGAAGCTCAGTTTTAGTCACAGTAGCTCCCACAAGTGTCTCCTCAGTGTGTTCCCATTTCCTTAGAAACAGTGTATTTGCTGGGAGAAAAGTGCATCACTGTGCGCTTTCACCGTTCAGCAACTACATGTGTAGAAGCACAGCGCTAGCAGAGACGAACGTTTCTCGACGTTTTCTAACTCAGGGAACAAGTTGCACACTTCTGAGATGCATTTGGGCAACTTTGTGAGAAATGAGTTTTTTGCCTACAGAGACATGCCTATTTGCGCAGTAGTACAGATTCTGAGTATGTAAATCGGTTTGATGAAATCAGCATTTCTCTTGCTTCCCTGTGCGTAGGGAAGCTCAGTTTTAGTCACAGTAGCTCCCACAAGTGTCTCCTCAGTGTGTTCCCATTTCCTTAGAAACAGTGTATTTGCTGGGAGAAAAGTGCATTACTGTGCGCTTTCACCGTTCAGCAAATACATGTGTAGAAGCACAGCGCTAGCAGAAACGAACGTTTCTCGACGTTTTCTAACTCAGGGAACAAGATGCACACTTCTGAGATGCATTTGGGCAACTTTGTCAGAAATGAGTTTTTTGCCTACAGAGACATGCCTATTTGCGCAGTAGTACAGATTCTGAGTATGTAACTGGGCTTGATGAAATCAGCATTTCTCTTGCTTCCCTGTGCGTAGGGAAGCTCAGTTTTAGTCACAGTAGCTCCCACAAGTGTCTCCTCAGTGTGTTCCCATTTCCTTAGAAACAGTGTATTTGCTGGGAGAAAAGTGCATTACTGTGCGCGTTCACCGTTCGGCTAATACATGTGTAGAAGCACAGCGCTAGCAGAAACGACCGTTTCTTGACGATTTCTCACTCAGGGAACAAGATGCACACTTCTGAGATGCATTTGGGCAACTTTGTCCGAAATGAGTTTTTTGCCTACAGAGACATGCCTATTTGCGCAGTAGTACAGATTCTGAGTATGTAACTGGGCTTGATGAAATCAGCATTTCTCTTGCTTCCCTGTGCGTAGGGAACCTCAGTTTTAGTCACAGTAGGTCCCACAAGTGTCTCCTCAGTGTGTTCCCAGTTCCTTAGAAACAGTGTATTTGCTGGGAGAAAAGTGCATTACTGTGCGCTTTCACCGTTCAGCAAATACATGTGTAGAAGCACAGCGCTAGCAGAAACGACCGTTTCTCGACGTTTTCTAACTCAGGGAACAAGTTGCACACTTCTGAGATGCATTTGGGCAACTTTGTCAGAAATGAGTTTTTTGCCTACAGAGACATGCCTATTTGCGCAGTAGTACAGATTCTGAGTATGTACCTGGGCTTGATGAAATCAGCATTTCTCCTGCTTCCCTGTGCGTAGGGAAGCTCAGTTTTAGTCACAGTAGCTCCCACAAGTGTCTCCTCATTGTGTTCCCATTTCCTTAGGAACAGTGTATTTGCTGGGAGAAAAGTGCATTACTGTGCGCTTTCACCGTTCCGCAAATACATGTGAAGAAGCACAGCGCTAGCAGAAACGACCGTTTCTCGACGTTTTCTAACTCAGGGAACAAGTTGCACACTTCTGAGATGCATTTGGGCAACTTTGTCAGAAATGAGTTTTTTGCCTAAAGAGACATGCCTATTTGCGCAGTAGTACAGATTCTGAGTATGTAACTGGGCTTGATGAAATCAGCATTTCTCTTGCTTCCCTGTGCGTAGGGAAGCTCAGTTTTAGTCACAGTAGCTCCCACAAGTGTCTCCTCAGTGTGTTCCCATTTCCTTAGAAACAGTGTATTTGCTGGGAGAAAAGTGCATTACTGTGCGCTTTCACCGTTCAGCAAATACATGTGTAGAAGCACAGCGCTAGCAGAAACGACCGTTTCTCGACGTTTTCTAACTCAGGGAACAAGTTGCACACTTCTGAGATTCATTTGGGAAACTTTGTCAGAAATGAGTTTTTTGCCTACAGAGACATGCCTATTTGCGCAGTAGTACAGATTCTGAGTATGTAACTGGGCTTGATGAAATCAGCATTTCTCTTGCTTCCCTGTGTGTAGGGAAGCTCAGTTTTAGTCCCAGTAGCTCCCACAAGTGTCTCCTCAGTGTGTTCCCATTTCCTTAGAAACAGTGTATTTGCTGGGAGAAAAGTGCATTACTGTGCGCTTTCACCGTTCAGCAAATACATGTGTAGAAGCACAGCGCTAGCAGAAACGGCCGTTTCTCGACGTTTTCAAACTCAGGGAACAAGTTGCACACTTCTGAGATGCATTTGGGCAACTTTGTCAGAAATGAGTTTTTTGCCTACAGAGACATGCCTATTTGCGCAGTAGTACAGATTCTGAGTATGTAACTGGGCTTGATGAAATCAGCATTTCTCTTGCTTCCCTGTGCGTAGGGAAGCTCAGTTTTAGTCAAAGTAGCTCCCACAAGTGTCTCCTCAGTGTGTTCCCAGTCCCTTAGAAACAGTGTATTTGCTGGGAGAAAAGTGCATTACTGTGCGCTTTCAACGTTCAGCAAATACATGTGTAGAAGCAGAGCGCTAGCAGAAACGAACGTTTCTCGACGTTTTCTAACTCAGGGAACAAGTTGCACACTTCTGAGATGCACTTGGGCAACTTTGTCAGAAATGAGTTTTTTGCCTACAGAGACATGCCTATTTGCGCAGTAGTACAGATTCTGAGTATGTAACTGCGCTTGATGAAATCAGCATTTCTCTTGCTTCCCTGTGCGTAGGGAACCTCAGTTTTAGTCACAGTAGGTCCCACAAGTGTCTCCTCAGTGTGTTCCCAGTTCCTTAGAAACAGTGTATTTGCTGGGAGAAAAGTGCATTACTGTGCGCTTTCACCGTTCAGCAAATACATGTGTAGAAGCACAGCGCTAGCAGAAACGAACGTTTCTCGACGTTTTCTATCTCAGGGAACAAGTGGCACACTTCTGAGATGCATTTGGGCAACTGTGTCAGAAATGAGTTTTTTGCCTACAGAGACATGCCTATTAGCGCAATAGTACAGATTCTGAGTATGTAACTGGGCTTGATGAAATCAGCATTTCTCTTGCTTCCCTGTGCGTAGGGAAGCTCAGTTTTAGTCACAGTAGCTCCCACAAGTGTCTCCTCAGTGTGTTCCCATTTCATTAGAAACAGTGTATTTGCTGCGAGAAAAGTGCATCACTTTGTGCTTTCACCGTTCAGCAAATACATGTGTAGAAGCACAGCGCTAGCAGAAACGACCGTTTCTCGACGTTTTCTAACTCAGGGAACAAGTTGCACACTTCTGAGTTGCATTTGGGCAACTTTGTCAGAAATGAGTTTTTTGCCTACAGAGACATGCCTATTTGCGCAGTAGTACAGATTCTGAGTATGTAACTGGGCTTGATGAAATCAGCATTTCTCTTGCTTCCCTGTGCATAGGGAAGCTCAGTTTTAGTCCCAGTAGCTCCCACAAGTGTCTCCTCAGTGTGTTCCCCTTTCCTTAGAAACAGTGTATTTGCTGGGAGAAAAGTGCATTACTGTGCGCATTCACCGTACAGCAAATACATGTGTAGAAGCACAGCGCTAGCAGAAACGAACGTTTCTCGACGTTTTCTAAATCAGGGAACAAGTTGCACACTTCTGAGATGCATTTGGGCAACTTTGTCAGAAATGAGTTTTTTGCCTACAGAGACATGCCTATTTGCGCAGTAGTACGGATTCTGAGTATGTAACTGGGCTTGATGAAATCAGCATTTCTCTTGCTTCCCTGTGCGTAGGGAAGCTCAGTTTTAGTCACAGTAGCTCCCACAAGTGTCTCCTCAGTGTGTTCCCATTTCCTTAGAAACAGTGTATTTGCTGGGAGAAAAGTGCATCACTTTGTGCTTTCACTGTTCAGCAAATACATGTGTAGAAGCACAGCGCTAGCAGAAACGAACGTTTCTCGACATTTTCTAACTCAGGGAACAAGTTGTACACTTCTGGGATGCATTTGGGCAACTTTGTCAGAAATGAGTTTTTTGCCTACAGAGACATGCCTATTTGCGCAGTAGTACAGATTCTGAGTATGTAACTGGGCTTGATGAAATCAGCATTTCTCTTGCTTCCCTGTGCGTAGGGAAGCTCACTTTTAGTCACAGTAGCTCCCACAAGTGCCTCCTCAGTGTGTTCCCATTTCCTTAGAAACAGTGTATTTGCTGGGAGAAAAGTGCATTACTGTGCGCTTTCACCGTTCAGCAAATACATGTGTAGAAGCACAGCGCTAGCAGAAACGAACGTTTCTCGATGTTTTCTAAATCAGGGAACAAGTTGCACACTTCTGAGATGCATTTGGGCAACTTTGTCAGAAATGAGTTTTTTGCCTACAGAGACATGCCTATTTGCGCAGTAGTACAGATTCTGAGTAGGTAACTGGGCTTGATGAAATCAGCATTTCTCTTGCTTCCCTGTGCGTAGGCAAGCTCAGTTTTAGTCACAGTAGCTCCCACAAGTGTCTCCTTAGTGTGTTCCCATTTCCTTAGAAACAGTGTATTTGCTGGGAGAAAAGTGCATTACTGTGCGCTTTCACCGTTCAGCAAATACATGTGTAGAAGCACAGCGCTAGCTGAAACGACCGTTTCTCGATGTTTTCTAACTCAGGGAACAAGTGGCACACTTCTGAGATGCATTTGGGCAACTGTGTCAGAAATGAGTTTTTTGCCTACAGAGACATGCCTATTAGCGCAATAGTACAGATTCTGAGTATGTAACTGGGCTTGATGAAATCAGCATTTCTCTTGCTTCCCTGTGCGTAGGGAAGCTCAGTTTTAGTCACAGTAGCTCCCACAAGTGTCTCCTCAGTGTGTTCCCAGTTCCTTAGAAACAGTGTATTTGCTTGGAGAAAAGTGCATTACTGTGCGCATTCACCGTTCAGCAAATACATGTGTAGAAGCACAGCGCTAGCAGAAACGACCGTTTCTCGACGTTTTCTAACTCAGGGAACAAGTTGCACACTTCTGAGATGCATTTGGGAAACTTTGTCAGAAATGAGTTTTTTGCCTACAGAGACATGCCTATTTGCGCAGTAGTACAGATTCTGAGTATGTAACTGGGCTTGATGAAATCAGCATTTCTCTTGCTTCCCTGTGCATAGGGAAGCTCAGTTTAGTCACAGTAGCTCCCACAAGTGTCTCCTCAGTGTGTTCCCATTTCATTAGAAACAGTGTATTTGCTGCGAGAAAAGTGCATCACTTTGTGCTTTCACCGTTCAGCAAATACATGTGTAGAAGCACAGCGCTAGCAGTAACGACCGTTTCTCGACGTTTTCTAACTCAGGGAACAAGTTGCACACTTCTGAGTTGCATTTGGGCAACTTTGTCAGAAATGAGTTTTTTGCCTACAGAGACATGCCTATTTGCGCAGTAGTACAGATTCTGAGTATGTAACTGGGCTTGATGAAATCAGCATTTCTCTTGCTTCCCTGTGCATAGGGAAGCTCAGTTTTAGTCCCAGTAGCTCCCACAAGTGTCTCCTCAGTGTGTTCCCCTTTCCTTAGAAACAGTGTATTTGCTGGGAGAAAAGTGCATTACTGTGCGCATTCACCGTACAGCAAATACATGTGTAGAAGCACAGCGCTAGCAGAAACGAACGTTTCTCGACGTTTTCTAAATCAGGGAACAAGTTGCACACTTCTGAGATGCATTTGGGCAACTTTGTCAGAAATGAGTTTTTTGCCTACAGAGACATGCCTATTTGCGCAGTAGTACGGATTCTGAGTATGTAACTGGGCTTGATGAAATCAGCATTTCTCTTGCTTCCCTGTGCGTAGGGAAGCTCAGTTTTAGTCACAGTAGCTCCCACAAGTGTCTCCTCAGTGTGTTCCCATTTCCTTAGAAACAGTGTATTTGCTGGGAGAAAAGTGCATCACTTTGTGCTTTCACTGTTCAGCAAATACATGTGTAGAAGCACAGCGCTAGCAGAAACGAACGTTTCTCGACATTTTCTAACTCAGGGAACAAGTTGTACACTTCTGGGATGCATTTGGGCAACTTTGTCAGAAATGAGTTTTTTGCCTACAGAGACATGCCTATTTGCGCAGTAGTACAGATTCTGAGTATGTAACTGGGCTTGATGAAATCAGCATTTCTCTTGCTTCCCTGTGCGTAGGGAAGCTCAGTTTTAGTCACAGTAGCTCCCACAAGTGTCACCTCAGTGTGTTCCCAGTTCCTTAGAAACAGTGTATTTGCTGGGAGAAAAGTGCATTACTGTGCGCTTTCACCGTTCAGCAAATACATGTGTAGAAGCACAGCGCTAGCTGAAACGACCGTTTCTCGACGTTTTCTAACTCAGGGAACAAGTTGCACACTTCTGAGATGCATTTGGGCAACTTTGTCAGAAATGAGTTTTTTGCCTACAGAGACATGCCTATTTGCGCAGTAGTACAGATTCTGAGTATGTAACTTGGCTTGATGAAATCAGCATTTCTCTTGCTTCCCTGTGCGTAGGGAAGCTCAGTTTTAGTCACAATAGCTCCCACAAGTGTCTCCTCAGTGTGTTCCCATTTCCTTAGAAACAGTGTATTTGCTGGGAGAAAAGTGCATTACTGTGCGCTTTCACCGTTCAGCAAATACATGTGTAGAAGCACAGCGCTAGCAGAAACGAACGTTTCTCGACGTTTTCTAACTCAGGGAACAAGTTGCACACTTCTGAGATGCATTTGGGCAACTTTGTCAGAAATGAGTTTTTTGCCTACAGAGACATGCCTATTTGCGCAGTAGTACAGATTCTGAGTATGTAACTGGGCTTGATGAAATCAGCATTTCTCTTGCTTCCCTGTGCGTAGGGAAGCTCACTTTTAATCACAGTAGCTCCCACAAGTGTCTCCTCAGTGTGTTCCCATTTCCTTAGAAACAGTGTATTTGCTGGGAGAAAAGTGCATTACTGTGCGCTTTCACCGTTCAGCAAATAAATGTGTAGAAGCACAGCGCTAGCAAAAACGAACGTTTCTCGATGTTTTCTAACTCAGGGAACAAGTTGCACACTTCTGAGATGCATTTGGGCAACTTTGTCAGAAATGAGTTTTTTGCCTACAGAGACATGCCTATTTGCGCAGTAGTACGGATTCTGAGTATGTAACTGGGCTTGATGAAATCAGCATTTCTCTTGCTTCCCTGTGCGTAGGGAAGCTCAGTTTTAGTCACAGTAGCTCCCACAAGTGTCTCCTCAGTGTGTTCCCATTTCCTTAGAAACAGTGTATTTGCTGGGAGAAAAGTGCATCACTTTGTGCTTTCACTGTTCAGCAAATACATGTGTAGAAGCACAGCGCTAGCAGAAACGACCGTTTCTCGACATTTTCTAACTCAGGGAACAAGTTGTAGACTTCTGGGATGCATTTGGGCAACTTTGTCAGAAATGAGTTTTTTGCCTACAGAGACATGCCTATTTGCGCAGTAGTACAGATTCTGAGTATGTAACTGGGCTTGATGAAATCAGCATTTCTCTTGCTTCCCTGTGCGTAGGGAAGCTCAGTTTTAGTCACAGTAGCTCCCACAAGTGTCTCCTCAGTGTGTTCCCAGTTCCTTAGAAACAGTGTATTTGCTGGGAGAAAAGTGCATTACTGTGCACTTTCACCGTTCAGCAAATACATGTGTAGAAGCACAGCGCTAGCTGAAACGACCGTTTCTCGACGTTTTCTAACTCAGGGAACAAGTTGCACACTTCTGAGATGCATTTGGGCAACTTTGTCAGAAATGAGTTTTTTGCCTACAGAGACATGCCTATTTGCGCAGTAGTACAGATTCTGAGTATGTAACTGGGCTTGATGAAATCAGCATTTCTCTTGCTTCCCTGTGCGTAGGGAAGCTCAGTTTTAGTCACAGTAGCTCCCACAAGTGTCTCCTCAGTGTGTTCCCATTTCCTTAGAAACAGTGTATTTGCTGGGAGAAAAGTGCATTACTGTGCGCTTTCTCCGTTCAGCAAATACATGTGTAGAAGCACAGCGCTAGCAGAAACGAACGTTTCTCGACGTTTTCTAACTCAGGGAACAAGTTGCACACTTCTGAGATGCATTTGGGCAACTTTGTCAGAAATGAGTTTTTTGCCTACAGAGACATGCCTATTTGCGCAGTAGTACAGATTCTGAGTATGTAACTGGGCTTGATGAAATCAGCATTTCTCTTGCTTCCCTGTGATTAGGGAAGCTCAGTTTTAGTCACAGTAGCTCCCACAAGTGTCTCCTCAGTGTGTTCCCATTTCCTTAGAAACAGTGTATTTGCTGGGAGAAAAGTGCATTACTGTGCGCTTTCACCGTTCAGCAAATACATGTGTAGAAGCACAGCGCTAGCTGAAACGACCGTTTCTCGACGTTTTCTAACTCAGGGAACAAGTGGCATACTTCTGAGATGCATTTGGGCAACTTTGTCAGAAATGGGTTTTTTGCCTACAGAGACATGCCTATTTGCGCAGTAGTACAGATTCTGAGTATGTAACAAGGCTTGATGAAATCAGCATTTCTCTTGCTTCCCTGTGCGTAGGGAAGCTCAGTTTTAGTCACAGTAGCTCCCACAAGTGTCTCCTCAGTGTGTTCCCAGTTCCTTAGAAACAGTGTATTTGCTGGGAGAAAAGTGCATTACTGTGCGCTTTCACCGTTCAGCAAATACATGTGTAGAAGCACAGCGCTAGCAGAAACGAACGTTTCTCGACGTTTTCTAAATCAGGGAACAAGTTGCACACTTCTGAGATGCATTTGGGCAACTTTGTCAGAAATGAGTTTTTTGCCTACAGAGACATGCCTATTTGCGCAGTAGTACGGATTCTGAGTATGTAACTGGGCTTGATGAAATCAGCATTTCTCTTGCTTCCCTGTGCGTAGGGAAGCTCAGTTTTAGTCACAGTAGCTCCCACAAGTGTCTCCTCAGTGTGTTCCCATTTCCTTAGAAACAGTGTATTTGCTGGGAGAAAAGTGCATCACTTTGTGCTTTCACTGTTCAGCAAATACATGCGTAGAAGCACAGCGCTAGCAGAAACGACCGTTTCTCGACATTTTCTAACTCAGGGAACAAGTTGTACACTTCTGGGATGCATTTGGGCAACTTTGTCAGAAATGAGTTTTTTGCCTACAGAGACATGCCTATTTGCGCAGTAGTACAGATTCTGAGTATGTAACTGGGCTTGATGAAATCAGCATTTCTCTTGCTTCCCTGTGCGTAGGGAAGCTCAGTTTTAGTCACAGTAGCTCCCACAAGTGTCTCCTCAGTGTGTTCCCAGTTCCTTAGAAACAGTGTATTTGCTGGGAGAAAAGTGCATTACTGTGCGCTTTCACCGTTCAGCAAATACATGTGTAGAAGCACAGCGCTAGCTGAAACGACCGTTTCTTGACGTTTTCTAACTCAGGGAACAAGTTGCACACTTCTGAGATGCATTTGGGCAACTTTGTCAGAAATGAGTTTTTTGCCTACAGAGACATGCCTATTTGCGCAGTAGTACAGATTCTGAGTATGTAACTGGGCTTGATGAAATCAGCATTTCTCTTGCTTCCCTGTGCGTAGGGAAGCTCAGTTTTAGTCACAGTAGCTCCCACAAGTGTCTCCTCAGTGTGTTCCCATTTCCTTAGAAACAGTGTATTTGCTGGGAGAAAAGTGCATTACTGTGCGCTTTCTCCGTTCAGCAAATACATGTGTAGAAGCACAGCGCTAGCAGAAACGAACGTTTCTCGACGTTTTCTAACTCAGGGAACAAGTTGCACACTTCTGAGATGCATTTGGGCAACTTTGTCAGAAATGACTTTTTTGCCTACAGAGACATGCCTATTTGCGCAGTAGTACAGATTCTGAGTATGTAACTGGGCTTGATGAAATCAGCATTTCTCTTGTTTCCCTGTGCATAGGGAAGCTCAGTTTAGTCACAGTAGCTCCCACAAGTGTCTCCTCAGTGTGTTCCCATTTCCTTAGAAACAGTGTATTTGCTGGGAGAAAAGTGCATCACTTTGTGCTTTCACCGTTCAGCAAATACATGTGTAGAAGCACATCGCTAGCAGAAACGAACGTTTCTCGACGTTTTCTAACTCAGGGAACAAGTTGCACACTTCTGACTTGCATTTGGGCAACTTTGTCAGAAATGAGTTTTTTGCCTACAGAGACATGCCTATTTGCGCAGTAGTACAGATTCTGAGTATGTAACTGGGCTTGATGAAATCAGCATTTCTCTTGCTTCCCTGTGCATAGGGAAGCTCAGTTTTAGTCCCAGTAGCTCCCACAAGTGTCTCCTCAGTGTGTTCCACTTTCCTTAGAAACAGTGTATTTGCTGGGAGAAAAGTGCATTACTGTGCGCTTTCACCGTTCAGCAAATACATGTGTAGAAGCACAGCGCTAGCAGAAACGACCGTTTCTCGACGTTTTCTAACTCAGGGAACAAGTTGCACACTTCTGAGATGCATTTGGGCAACTTTGTCAGAAATGAGTTTTTTGCCTACAGAGACATGCCTATTTGCGCAGTAGTACAGATTCTGAGTATGTAACTGGGCTTGATGAAATCAGAATTTCTCTTGCTTCCCTGTGCGTAGGGAAGCTCAGTTTTAGTCACAGTAGCTCCCACAAGTGTCTCCTCAGTGTGTTCCCATTTCCTTAGAAACAGTGTATTTGCTGGGAGAAAAGTGCATCACTTTGTGCTTTCACTGTTCAGCAACTACATGTGTAGAAGCACAGCGCTAGCAGAAACGACCGTTTCTCGACATTTTCTAACTCAGGGCACAAGTTGTACACTTCTGGGATGCATTTGGGCAATTTTGTCAGAAATGAGTTTTTTGCCTACAGAGACATGCCTATTTGCGCAGTAGTACAGATTCTGAGTATGTAACTGGGCTTGATGAAATCAGCATTTCTCTTGCTTCCCTGTGATTAGGGAAGCTCAGTTTTAGTCACAGTAGCTCCCACAAATGTCTCCTCAGTGTGTTACCATTTCCTTAGAAACAGTGTATTTGCTGGGAGAAAAGTGCATTACTGTGCGCTTTCACCGTTCAGCAAATACATGTGTAGAAGCAAAGCGCTAGCTGAAACGACCGTATCTCGACGTTTTCTAACTCAGGGAACAAGTGGCATACTTCTGAGATGCATTTGGGCAACTTTGTCAGAAATGAGTTTTTTGCCTACAGAGACATGCCTATTTGCGCAGTAGTACAGATTCTGAGTATGTAACTGGGCTTGATGAAATCAGCATTTCTCTTGCTTCCCTGTGCGTAGGGAAGCTCAGTTTTAGTCACAGTAGCTCCCACAAGTGTCTCCTCAGTGTGTTCCCCTTTCCTTAGAAACAGTGTATTTGCTGGGAGAAAAGTGCATTACTGTGCGCTTTCACCGTTCAGCAAATACATGTGTAGAAGCACAGCGCTAGCAGAAACGAACGTTTCTCGACGTTTTCTAACTCAGAGAACAAGTTGCACACTTCTGAGATGCATTTGGGCAACTTTGTCAGAAATGAGTTTTTTGCCTACAGAGACATGCCTATTTGCGCAGTAGTACGGATTCTGAGTATGTAACAGGGCTTGATGAAATCAGCATTTCTCTTGCTTCCCTGTGCGTAGGGAAGCTCAGTTTTAGTCACAGTAGCTCCCACAAGTGTCTCCTCAGTGTGTTACCATTTCCTTAGAAACAGTGTATTTGCTGGGAGAAAAGTGCATTACTGTGCGCTTTCACCGTTCAGCAAATACATGTGTAGAAGCAAAGCGCTAGCTGAAACGACCGTATCTCGACGTTTTCTAACTCAGGGAACAAGTGGCATACTTCTGAGATGCATTTGGGCAACTTTGTCAGAAATGAGTTTTTTGCCTACAGAGACATGCCTATTTGCGCAGTAGTACAGATTCTGAGTATGTAACTGGGCTTGATGAAATCAGCATTTCTCTTGCTTCCCTGTGCGTAGGGAAGCTCAGTTTTAGTCCCAGTAGCTCCCACAAGTGTCTCCTCAGTGTGTTCCCATTTCCTTAGAAACAGTGTATTTGCTGGGAGAAAAGTGCATTACTGTGCGCTTTCACCGTTCAGCAAATACATGTGTAGAAGCACAGCGCTAGCAGAAACGAACGTTTCTCGACGTTTTCTAACTCAGAGAACAAGTTGCACACTTCTGAGATGCATTTGGGCAACTTTGTCAGAAATGAGTTTTTTGCCTACAGAGACATGCCTATTTGCGCAGTAGTACGGATTCTGAGTATGTAACTGGGCTTGATGAAATCAGCATTTCTCTTGCTTCCCTGTGCGTAGGGAAGCTCAGTTTTAGTCACAGTAGCTCCCACAAGTGTCTCCTCAGTGTGTTCCCATTTCCTTAGAAACAGTGTATTTGCTGGGAGAAAAGTGCATTACTGTGCGCTTTCACCGTTCAGCAAATACATGTGTAGAAGCACAGCGCTAGCAGAAACGAACGTTTCTCGACGTTTTCTAACTCAGGGAACAAGTTGCACACTTCTGAGATGCAATTGTGTAACTATCTAAAAAATGAGTTTTTTGCTTACAGAGACATGCCAATTTGCGCAGTAGTACAGATTCTGAGTATGTAACTGGGCTTGATTAAATCAGCATTTCTCTTGCTTCCCTGTGCGTAGGGAAGCTCAGTTTTAGTCACAGTAGCTCCCACAAGTGTCTCCTCAGTGTGTTCCCATTTCCTTATAAACAGTGTATTTGCTGGGAGAAAAGTGCATTACTGTGCGCTTTCACCGTTCAGCAAATACATGTGTAGAAGCACAGCGCTAGCTGAAACGACCGTTTCTCGACGTTTTCTAACTCAGGGAACAAGTTGCACACTTCTGAGATGCATTTGGGCAACTTTGTCAGAAATGAGTTTTTTGCCTACAGAGACATGCCTATTTGCGCAGTAGTACAGATTCTGAGTATGTAACAGGGCTTGATGAAATCAGCATTTCTCTTGCTTCCCTGTGCGTAGGGAAGCTCAGTTTCAGTCACAGTAGCTCCCACAAGTGTCTCCTCAGTGTGTTCCCATTTCCTTAGAAACAGTGTATTTGCTGGGAGAAAAGTGCATTACTGTGCGCTTTCACCGTTCAGCAAATACATGTGTAGAAGCACAGCGCTAGCAGAAACGAACGTTTCTCGACGTTTTCTAACTCAGGGAAGAAGTTGCACACTTCTGAGATGCATTTGGGCAACTTTGTCAGAAATGAGTTTTTTGCCTACAGAGACATGCCTATTTGCGCAGTAGTACAGATTCTGAGTATGTAACTGGGCTTGATGAAATCAGCATTTCTCTTGTTTCCCTGTGCATAGGGAAGCTCAGTTTAGTCACAGTAGCTCCCACAAGTGTCTCCTCAGTGTGTTCCCATTTCCTTAGAAACAGTGTATTTGCTGGGAGAAAAGTGCATCACTTTGTGCTTTCACCGTTCAGCAAATACATGTGTAGAAGCACAGCGCTAGCAGAAACGAACGTTTCTCGACGTTTTCTAACTCAGGGAACAAGTTGCACACTTCTGACTTGCATTTGGGCAACTTTGTCAGAAATGAGTTTTTTGCCTACAGAGACATGCCTATTTGCGCAGTAGTACAGATTCTGAGTATGTAACTGGGCTTGATGAAATCAGCATTTCTCTTGCTTCCCTGTGCATAGGGAAGCTCAGTTTTAGTCCCAGTAGCTCCCACAAGTGTCTCCTCAGTGTGTTCCACTTTCCTTAGAAACAGTGTATTTGCTGGGAGAAAAGTGCATTACTGTGCGCTTTCACCGTTCAGCAAATACATGTGTAGAAGCACAGCGCTAGCAGAAACGAACGTTTCTCGACATTTTCTAAATCAGGGAACAAGTTGCACACTTCTGAGATGCATTTGGGCAACTTTCTAAGAAATGAGTTTTTTGCCTACAGAGACATGCCTATTTGCGCAGTAGTACAGATTCTGAGTATGTAACTGGGCTTGATGAAATCAGCATTTCTCTTGTTTCCCTGTGCATAGGGAAGCTCAGTTTAGTCACAGTAGCTCCCACACGTGTCTCCTCAGTGTGTTCCCATTTCCTTAGAAACAGTGTATTTGCTGGGAGAAAAGTGCATCACTTTGTGCTTTCACCGTTCAGCAAATACATGTGTAGAAGCACAGCGCTAGCAGAAACGAACGTTTCTCGACGTTTTCTAACTCAGGGAACAAGTTGCACACTTCTGACTTGCATTTGGGCAACTTTGTCAGAAATGAGTTTTTTGCCTACAGAGACATGCCTATTTGCGCAGTAGTACAGATTCTGAGTATGTAACTGGGCTTGATGAAATCAGCATTTCTCTTGCTTCCCTGTGCATAGGGAAGCTCAGTTTTAGTCCCAGTAGCTCCCACAAGTGTCTCCTCAGTGTGTTCCACTTTCCTTAGAAACAGTGTATTTGCTGGGAGAAAAGTGCATTACTGTGCGCTTTCACCGTTCAGCAAATACATGTGTAGAAGCACAGCGCTAGCAGAAACGAACGTTTCTCGACGTTTTCTAAATCAGGGAACAAGTTGCACACTTCTGAGATGCATTTGGGCAACTTTGTCAGAAATGAGTTTTTTGCCTACAGAGACATGCCTATTTGCGCAGTAGTACAGATTCTGAGTATGTAACTGGGCTTGATGAAATCAGCATTTCTCTTGCTTCCCTGTGCTTAGGGAAGCTCAGTTTTAGTCACAGTAGCTCCCACAAGTGACTCCTCAGTGTGTTCCCATTTCCTTAGAAACAGTGTATTTGCTGGGAGAAAAGTGCATCACTGTGCGCTTTCACCGTTCAGCAAATACATGTGTAGAAGCACAGCGCTAGCAGAAACGAACGTTTCTCGACGTTTTCTAAATCAGGGAACAAGTTGCACACTTCTGAGATGCATTTGGGCAACTTTGTCAGAAATGAGTTTTTTGCCTACAGAGACATGCCTATTTGCGCAGTAGTACAGATTCTGAGTATGTAACTGGGCTTGATGAAATCAGCATTTCTCTTACTTCCCTGTGCGTAGGGAAGCTCAGTTTTAGTCACAGTAGCTCCCACAAGTGTCTCCTCAGTGTGTTCCCATTTTCTTAGAAACAGTGTATTTGCTGGGAGAAAAGTGCATTACTGTGCGCTTTCACCGTTCAGCAAATACATGTGTAGAAGCACAGCGCTAGCAGAAACGAACGTTTCTCGATGTTTTCTAACTCAGGGAACAAGTTGCACACTTCTGAGATGCATTTGGGCAACATTGTCAGAAATGAGTTTTTTGCCTACAGAGACATGCCTATTAGCACAATAGTACAGATTCTGAGTATGTAACTGGGCTTGATGAAATCAGCATTTCTCTTGCTTCCCTGTGCGTAGGGAAGCTCAGTTTTAGTCACAGTAGCTCCCACAAGTGTCTCCTCAGTGTGTTCCCATTTCCTTAGAAACAGTGTATTTGCTGGGAGAAAAGTGCATCACTTTGTGCTTTCACCGTTCAGCAAATACATGTGTAGAAGCACAGCGCTAGCAGAAACGAAGGTTTCTCGACGTTTTCTAACTCAGGGAACAAGTTGCACACTTCTGACTTGCATTTGGGCAACTTTGTCAGAAATGAGTTTTTTGCCTACAGAGACATGCCTATTTGCGCAGTAGTACAGATTCTGAGTATGTAACTGGGCTTGATGAAATCAGCATTTCTCTTGCTTCCCTGTGCATAGGGAAGCTCAGTTTTAGTCCCAGTAGCTCCCACAAGTGTCTCCTCAGTGTGTTCCACTTTCCTTAGAAACAGTGTATTTGCTGGGAGAAAAGTGCATTACTGTGCGCTTTCACCGTTCAGCAAATACATGTGTAGAAGCACAGAGGTAGCAGAAACGACCGTTTCTCGACGTTTTCTAACTCAGGGAACAAGTTGCACACTTCTGAGATGCATTTGGGCAACTTTGTCAGAAATGAGTTTTTTGCCTACAGAGACATGCCTATTTGCGCAGTAGTACAGATTCTGAGTATGTAACTGGGCTTGATGAAATCAGCATTTCTCTTGCTTCCCTGTGCGTAGGGAAGCTCAGTTTTAGTCACAGTAGCTCCCACAAGTGTCTCCTTAGTGTGTTCCCATTTCCTTAGAAACAGTGTATTTGCTGGGAGAAAAGTGCATTACTGTGCGCTTTCACCGTTCAGCAAATACATGTGTAGAAGCACAGCGCTAGCAGAAACGAACGTTTCTCGACGTTTTCTAACTCAGGGAAAAAGTTGCACACTTCTGAGATGCATTTGGGCAACTTTGTCAGAAATGAGTTTTTTGCCTACAGAGACATGCCTATTTGCGCAGTAGTACAGATTCTGAGTATGTAACTGGGCTTGATGAAATCAGCATTTCTCTTGTTTCCCTGTGCATAGGGAAGCTCAGTTTAGTCACAGTAGCTCCCACAAGTGTCTCCTCAGTGTGTTCCCATTTCCTTAGAAACAGTGTATTTGCTGGGAGAAAAGTGCATCACTTTGTGCTTTCACCGTTCAGCAAATACATGTGTAGAAGCACAGCGCTAGCAGAAACGAACGTTTCTCGACGTTTTCTAACTCAGGGAACAAGTTGCACACTTCTGACTTGCATTTGGGGAACTTTGTCAGAAATGAGTTTTTTGCCTACAGAGACATGCCTATTTGCGCAGTAGTACAGATTCTGAGTATGTAACTGGGCTTGATGAAATCAGCATTTCTCTTGCTTCCCTGTGCATAGGGAAGCTCAGTTTTAGTCCCAGTAGCTCCCACAAGTGTCTCCTCAGTGTGCTCCACTTTCCTTAGAAACAGTGTATTTGCTGGGAGAAAAGTGCATTACTGTGTGCTTTCACCGTTCAGCAAATACATGTGTAGAAGCACAGCGCTAGCAGAAACGAACTTTTCTCGACGTTTTCTAACTCAGGGAACAAGTTGCACACTTCTGAGATGCATTTGGGCAACTTTGTCAGAAATGAGTTTTTTGCCTACAGAGACATGCCTATTTGCGCAGTAGTACAGATTCTGAGTATGTAACTGGGCTTGATGAAATCAGCATTTCTCTTGCTTCCCTGTGCGTAGGGAAGCTCAGTTTTAGTCACAGTAGCTCCCACAAGTGTCTCCTCAGTGTGTTCCCATTTCCTTAGAAACAGTGTATTTGCTGGGAGAAAATTGCATTACTCTGCACTTTCACCGTTCAGCAAATACATGTGTAGAAGCACAGCTCTAGCAGAAACGACCGTTTCTCAACGTTTTCTAACTCAGGGAACAAGTTGCACACTTCTGAGATGCATTTGGGAAACTTTGTCAGAAATGAGTTTTTTGCCTACAGAGACATGCCTATTTGGCAGTAGTACAGATTCTGAGTATGTAACTGGGCTTGATGAAATCAGCATTTCTCTTGCTTCCCTGTGATTAGCGAAGCTCAGTTTTAGTCACAGTAGCTCCCACAAGTGTCTCCTCAGTGTGTTCCCATTTCCTTAGAAACAGTGTATTTGCTGGGAGAAAAGTGCATCACTGTGCGCTTTCACCGTTCAGCAAATACATGTGTAGAAGCACAGCGCTAGCAGAAACAAACGTTTCTCCACGTTTTCTAACTCAGGGAACAAGTTGCACACTTCTGAGATGCATTTGGGCAACTTTGTCAGAAATGAGTTTTTTGCCTACAGAGACATGCCTATTTGCGCAGTAGTACAGATTCTGAGTATGTAACTGGGCTTGATTAAATCAGCATTTCTCTTGCTTCCCTGTGCGTAGGGAAGCTCAGTTTTAGTCACAGTAGCTCCCACAAGTGTCTCCTCAGTGTGTTCCCATTTCCTTAGAAACAGTGTATTTGCTGGGAGAAAAGTGCATTACTGTGCGCTTTCACCGTTCAGCAAATACATGTGTAGAAGCACAGTGCTAGCAGAAACGAACGTTTCTCGACGTTTTCTAACTCAGGGAACAAGTTGCACACTTCTGAGATGCATTTGGGCAACTTTGTCAGAAATGAGTTTTTTGCCTACAGAGACATGCCTATTTGCGCAGTAGTACAGATACTGAGTATGTAACTGGGCTTGATGAAATCAGCATTTCTCTTCCTTCCCTGTGCGTAGGGAAGCTCAGTTTTAGTCACAGTTGCTCCCACAAGTGTCTCCTCAGTGTGTTCCCATTTCCGTAGAAACAGTGTATTTGCTGGGAGAAAAGTGCATTACTGTGCGCTTTCACCGTTCAGCAAATACATGTGTAGAAGCACAGCGCTAGCAGATACGACCGTTTCTCGACGTTTTCTAACTCAGGGAACAAGTTGCACACTTCTGAGATGCATTTGGGCAACTTTGTCAGAAATGAGTTTTTTGCCTACAGAGACATGCCTATTTGCGCAGTAGTACAGATTCTGAGTATGTAACTGGGCTTGATGAAATCAGCATTTCTCTTGCTTCCCTGTGGGTAGGGAAGCTCTGTTTTAGTCACAATAGCTCCCACAAGTGTCTCCTCAGTGTGTTCCCATTTCCTTAGAAACAGTGTATTTGCTGGGAGAAAAGTGCATCACTGTGCGCTTTCACCGTTCAGCAAATACATGTGTAGAAGCACAGCGCTAGCAGAAACGACCGTTTCTCGATGTTTTCTAACTCAGGGACCAAGTTGCACACTTCTGAGATGCATTTGGGCAACTTTGTCAGAAATGAGTTTTTTGCCTACAGAGACATGCCTATTTGCGCAGTAGTACAGATTCTGAGTATGTAACTGGGCTTGATGAAATCAGCATTTCTCTTGCTTCCCTGTGCATAGGGAAGCTCAGTTTTAGTCCCAGTAGCTCCCACAAGTGTCTCTTCAGTGTGTTCCCATTTCCTTAGAAACAGTGTATTTGCTGGGAGAAAAGTGCATTACTGTGTGCTTTCACCGTTCAGCAAATACATGTGTAGAAGCACAGCGCTAGCAGAAACGACTGTTTCTCGATGTTTTCTAACTCAGGGAACAAGTTGCACACTTCTGAGGTGCATTTGGGCAACTTTGTCAGAAATGTGTTTTTTGCCTACAGAGACATGCCTATTTGCGCAGTAGTACAGATTCTGAGTATGTAACTGGGCTTGATGAAATCAGCATTTCTCTTGCTTCCCTGTGCGTAGGCAAGCTCAGTTTTAGTCACAGTAGCTCCCACAAGTGTCTCCTCAGTGTGTTCCCATTTCCTTAGAAACAGTGTATTTGCTGGGAGAAAAGTGCATTACTGTGCGCTTTCACCGTTCAGCAAATACATGTGTAGAAGCACAGCGCTAGCGGAAACGACCGTTTCTCGATGTTTTCTAACTCAGGGAACAAGTTGCACACTTCTGAGATGCATTTGGGCAACTTTGTCAGAAATGATTTTTTTGCCTACAGAGACATGCCTATTTGCGCAGTAGTACAGATTCTGAGTATGTAACTGGGATTGATGAAATCAGCATTTCTCTTGCTTCCCTGTGCGTAGGGAAGCTCAGTTTTAGTCACAGTAGCTCCCACAAGTGTCTCCTAGTGTGTTCCCATTTCCTTAGAAACAGTGTATTTGCTGGGAGAAAAGTGCATCACTGTGCGCTTTCACCGTTCAGCAAATACATGTGTAGAAGCACAGCGCTAACAGAAACGAACGTTTCTCGACGTTTTCTAACTCAGGGAACAAGTTGCACACTTCTGAGATGCATTTGGGCAACTTTGTCAGAAATGAGGTTTTTGCCTACAGAGACATGTCTATTTGCGCAGTAGTACAGATTCTGAGTATGTAAATCGGTTTGATGAAATCAGCATTTCTCTTGTTTCCCTGTGCGTAGGGAAGCTCAGTTTTAGTCACAGTAGCTCCCACAAGTGTCTCCTCAGTGTGTTCCCATTTCCTTAGAAACAGTGTATTTGCTGGGAGAAAAGTGCATTACTGTGCGCTTTCACCGTTCAGCAAATACATGTGTAGAAGCACAGCGCTAGCAGAAACGACCGTTTCTCGACGTTTTCTAACTCAGGGAACAAGTTGCACACTTCTGAGATGCATTTGGGAAACTTTGTCCGAAATGAGTTTTTTGCCTACAGAGACATGCCTATTTGCACAATAGTACAGATTCTGAATATGTAACTGGGCTTGATGAAATCAGCATTTCTCTTGCTTCCCTGTGCATAGCAAAGCTCAGTTTTAGTCACAGTAGCTCCCACAAGTGTCTCCTCAGTGTGTGCGCATTTCCTTAGAAACAGTGTATTTGCTGGGAGAAAAGTGCATTACTGTGCGCTTTCACCGTTCAGCAAATACATGTGTAGAAGCACAGCGCTAGCAGAAACGACCGTTTCTCGACGTTTTCAAAATCAGGGAACAAGTTGCACACTTCTGAGGTGCATTTGGGCAACTTTGTCAGAAATGAGTTTTTTTGCCCACAGAGACATGCCTATTTGCGCAGTAGTACAGATTCTGAGTATGTAACTGGGCTTGATAAAATCAGCATTTCTCTAGCTTCCCTGTGCGTAGGGAAGCTCAGTTTTAGTCACAGTAGCTCCCACAAGTGTCTCCTCAGTGTGTTCCCATTTCCTTAGAAACAGTGTATTTGCTGGGAGAAAAGTGCATTACTGTGCGCTTTCACCGTTCAGCAAATACATGTGTAGAAGCATAGCGCTAGCAGAAACAACCGTTTCTCGACGTTTTCTAACTCAGGGAACAAGTTGCACACTTCTGAGATGCATTTGGGCAACTTTGTCCGAAATGAGTTTTTTGCCTACAGAGACATGCCTATTTGCGCAGTAGTACAGATTCTGAGTATGTAACTGGGCTTGATGAAATCAGCATTTCTCTTGCTTCCCTGTGCGTAGGGAAGCTCAGTTTTAGTCACAGTAGCTCCCACAAGTGTCTCCTCAGTGTGTTCCCATTTCCTTAGAAACAGTGTATTTGCTGGGAGAAAGGTGCATTACTGTGCGCTTTCACCGTTCAGCAAATACATGTGTAGAAGCACAGCGCTAGCAGAAATGACCGTTTCTCGACGTTTTCTAACTCAGGGAACAAGTTGCACACTTCTGAGATGCATTTGGGCAACTTTGTCAGAAATGAGTTTTTTGCCTACAGAGACATGCCTATTTGCGCAGTAGTACAGATTCTGAGTATGTAACTGGGCTTGATGGAATCAGCATTTCTCTTGCTTCCCTGTGCGTAGGGAAGCTCAGTTTTAGTCACAGTAGCTCCCACAAGTGTCTCCTCAGTGTGTTCCCAGTTCCTTAGAAACAGTGTATTTGTTGGGAGAAAAGTGTATCACTGTGTGCTTTCACCGTTCAGCAAATACATGTGTAGAAGCACAGCGCTAGCTGAAACGACCGTTTCTCGACGTTTTCTAACTCAGGGAATAAGTGGCACACTTCTGAGATGCATTTGGGCAACTTTTTCAGAAATGAGTTTTTTGCCTACAGAGACATGCCTATTTGCGCAGTAGTACAGATTCTGAGTATGTAACTGGGCTTGATGAAATCAGCATTTCTCTTGCTTCCCTGTGCGTAGGGAAGCTCAGTTTTAGTCACAGTAGCTCTCACAAGTGTCTCCTCAGTGTGTTCCCATTTCCTTAGAAACAGTGTATTTGCTGGGAGAAAAGTGCATTACTGTGCGCTTTCACCGTTCAGCAAATACATGTGTAGAAGCACAGCGCTAGCAGAAACGAACGTTTCTCGACGTTTTCTAACTCAGGGAACAAGTTGCACACTTCTGAGATGCATTTGGGCAACTGTGTCAGAAATGAGTTTTTTGCCTACAGAGACATGCCTATTTGCGCAGTAGTACAGATTCTGAGTATGTAACTGTGCTTGATGAAATCAGCATTTCTCTTGCTTCCCTGTGGGTAGGGAAGCTCAGTTTTAGTCACAGTAGCTCCCACAAGTGTCTCCTCAGTGTGTTCCCATTTCCTTAGAAACAGTGTATTTGCTGGGAGAAAAGTGCATTACTGTGCGCTTTCACCGTTCAGCAAATACATGTGTAGAAGCACAGCGCTAGCAGAAAAGACCGTTTCTCGATGTTTTCTAACTCAGGGAACAAGTTGCACACTTCTGAGATGCATTTGGGCAACTTTGTCAGAAATGAGTTTTTTGCCTACAGAGACCTGCCTATTTGCGCAGTAGTACAGATTCTGAGTATGTAACTGGGCTTGATGAAATCAGCATTTCTCTTGCTTCCCTGTGCATAGGGAAGCTCAGTTTTAGTCACAGTAGCTCCCACAAGTGTCTCCTCAGTGTGTTCCCATTTACTTAGAAACAGTGTATTTGCTGGGAGAAAAGTGCATTACTGTGCACTTTCCCCGTTCAGCAAATACATGTGTAGAAGCACAGCGCTAGCAGAAACGACTGTTTCTCGATGTTTTCTAACTCAGGGAATAAGTTGCACACTTCTGAGATGAATTTGGGCAACTTTGTCAGAAATGTGTTTTTTGCCTACAGAGACATGCCTATTTGCGCAGTAGTACAGATTCTGAGTATGTAACAGGGCTTGATGAAATCAGAATTTCTCTTGCTTCCCTGTGCGTAGAGAAGCTCAGTTTTAGTCACAGTAGCTCCCACAAGTGTCTCCTCAGTGTGTTCCCATTTCCTTAGAAACAGTGTATTTGCTGGGAGAAAAGTGCATTACTGTGCGCTTTCACCGTTCAGCAAATACATGTGTAGAAGCACAGCGCTAGCAGAAACGACCGTTTCTCGATGTTTTCTAATTCAGGGAACAAGTTGCACACTTCTGAGATGCATTTGGGCAACTTTGTCAGAAATGAGTTTTTTGCCTACAGAGACATGCCTATTTGCGCAGTAGTACAGATTCTGAGTATGTAACTGGGATTGATGAAATCAGCATTTCTCTTGCTTCCCTGTGCGTAGGGAAGCTCAGTTTTAGTCACAGTAGCTCCCACAAGTGTCTCCTCAGTGTGTTCCCATTTCCTTAGAAACAGTGTATTTGCTGGGAGAAAAGTGCATTACTGTGCGCTTTCACCGTTCAGCAAATACATGTGTAGAAGCATAGCGCTAGCAGAAACAACCGTTTCTCGACGTTTTCTAACTCAGGGAACAAGTTGCACACTTCTGAGATGCATTTGGGCAACTTTGTCCGAAATGAGTTTTTTGCCTACAGAGACATGCCTATTTGCGCAGTAGTACAGATTCTGAGTATGTAACTGGGCTTGATGAAATCAGCATTTCTCTTGCTTCCCTTGCGTAGGGAAGCTCAGTTTTAGTCACAGTAGCTCCCACAAGTGTCTCCTCAGTGTGTTCCCATTTCCTTAGAAACAGTGTATTTGCTGGGAGAAAAGTGCATTACTGTGCGCTTTCACCGTTCAGCAAATACATGTGTAGAAGCACAGCGCTAGCAGAAATGACCGTTTCTCGACGTTTTCTAACTCAGGGAACAAGTTGCACACTTCTGAGATGCATTTGGGCAACTTTGTCAGAAATGAGTTTTTTGCCTACAGAGACATGCCTATTTGCGCAGTAGTACAGATTCTGAGTATGTAACTGGGCTTGATGGAATCAGCATTTCTCTTGCTTCCCTGTGCGTAGGGAAGCTCAGTTTTAGTCACAGTAGCTCCCACAAGTGTCTCCTCAGTGTGTTCCCAGTTCCTTAGAAACAGTGTATTTGTTGGGAGAAAAGTGTATCACTGTGTGCTTTCACCGTTCAGCAAATACATGTGTAGAAGCACAGCGCTAGCTGAAACGACCGTTTCTCGACGTTTTCTAACTCAGGGAATAAGTGGCACACTTCTGAGATGCATTTGGGCAACTTTTTCAGAAATGAGTTTTTTGCCTACAGAGACATGCCTATTTGCGCAGTAGTACAGATTCTGAGTATGTAACTGGGCTTGATGAAATCAGCATTTCTCTTGCTTCCCTGTGCGTAGGGAAGCTCAGTTTTAGTCACAGTAGCTCTCACAAGTGTCTCCTCAGTGTGTTCCCATTTCCTTAGAAACAGTGTATTTGCTGGGAGAAAAGTGCATTACTGTGCGCTTTCACCGTTCAGCAAATACATGTGTAGAAGCACAGCGCTAGCAGAAACGAACGTTTCTCGACGTTTTCTAACTCAGGGAACAAGTTGCACACTTCTGAGATGCATTTGGGCAACTGTGTCAGAAATGAGTTTTTTGCCTACAGAGACATGCCTATTTGCGCAGTAGTACAGATTCTGAGTATGTAACTGTGCTTGATGAAATCAGCATTTCTCTTGCTTCCCTGTGGGTAGGGAAGCTCAGTTTTAGTCACAGTAGCTCCCACAAGTGTCTCCTCAGTGTGTTCCCATTTCCTTAGAAACAGTGTATTTGCTGGGAGAAAAGTGCATTACTGTGCGCTTTCACCGTTCAGCAAATACATGTGTAGAAGCACAGCGCTAGCAGAAAAGACCGTTTCTCGATGTTTTCTAACTCAGGGAACAAGTTGCACACTTCTGAGATGCATTTGGGCAACTTTGTCAGAAATGAGTTTTTTGCCTACAGAGACCTGCCTATTTGCGCAGTAGTACAGATTCTGAGTATGTAACTGGGCTTGATGAAATCAGCATTTCTCTTGCTTCCCTGTGCATAGGGAAGCTCAGTTTTAGTCACAGTAGCTCCCACAAGTGTCTCCTCAGTGTGTTCCCATTTCCTTAGAAACAGTGTATTTGCTGGGAGAAAAGTGCATTACTGTGCGCTTTCCCCGTTCAGCAAATACATGTGTAGAAGCACAGCGCTAGCAGAAACGACTGTTTCTCGATGTTTTCTAACTCAGGGAATAAGTTGCACACTTCTGAGATGAATTTGGGCAACTTTGTCAGAAATGTGTTTTTTGCCTACAGAGACATGCCTATTTGCGCAGTAGTACAGATTCTGAGTATGTAACAGGGCTTGATGAAATCAGAATTTCTCTTGCTTCCCTGTGCGTAGAGAAGCTCAGTTTTAGTCACAGTAGCTCCCACAAGTGTCTCCTCAGTGTGTTCCCATTTCCTTAGAAACAGTGTATTTGCTGGGAGAAAAGTGCATTACTGTGCGCTTTCACCGTTCAGCAAATACATGTGTAGAAGCACAGCGCTAGCAGAAACGACCGTTTCTCGATGTTTTCTAATTCAGGGAACAAGTTGCACACTTCTGAGATGCATTTGGGCAACTTTGTCAGAAATGAGTTTTTTGCCTACAGAGACATGCCTATTTGCGCAGTAGTACAGATTCTGAGTATGTAACTGGGATTGATGAAATCAGCATTTCTCTTGCTTCCCTGTGCGTAGGGAAGCTCAGTTTTAGTCACAGTAGCTCCCACAAGTGTCTCCTCAGTGTGTTCCCATTTCCTTAGAAACAGTGTATTTGCTGGGAGAAAAGTGCATTACTGTGCGCTTTCACCGTTCAGCAAATACATGTGTAGAAGCATAGCGCTAGCAGAAACAACCGTTTCTCGACGTTTTCTAACTCAGGGAACAAGTTGCACACTTCTGAGATGCATTTGGGCAACTTTGTCCGAAATGAGTTTTTTGCCTACAGAGACATGCCTATTTGCGCAGTAGTACAGATTCTGAGTATGTAACTGGGCTTGATGAAATCAGCATTTCTCTTGCTTCCCTGTGCGTAGGGAAGCTCAGTTTTAGTCACAGTAGCTCCCACAAGTGTCTCCTCAGTGTGTTCCCATTTCCTTAGAAACAGTGTATTTGCTGGGAGAAAAGTGCATTACTGTGCGCTTTCACCGTTCAGCAAATACATGTGTAGAAGCACAGCGCTAGCAGAAATGACCGTTTCTCGACGTTTTCTAACTCAGGGAACAAGTTGCACACTTCTGAGATGCATTTGGGCAACTTTGTCAGAAATGAGTTTTTTGCCTACAGAGACATGCCTATTTGCGCAGTAGTACAGATTCTGAGTATGTAACTGGGCTTGATGGAATCAGCATTTCTCTTGCTTCCCTGTGCGTAGGGAAGCTCAGTTTTAGTCACAGTAGCTCCCACAAGTGTCTCCTCAGTGTGTTCCCAGTTCCTTAGAAACAGTGTATTTGTTGGGAGAAAAGTGTATCACTGTGTGCTTTCACCGTTCAGCAAATACATGTGTAGAAGCACAGCGCTAGCTGAAACGACCGTTTCTCGACGTTTTCTAACTCAGGGAATAAGTGGCACACTTCTGAGATGCATTTGGGCAACTTTTTCAGAAATGAGTTTTTTGCCTACAGAGACATGCCTATTTGCGCAGTAGTACAGATTCTGAGTATGTAACTGGGCTTGATGAAATCAGCATTTCTCTTGCTTCCCTGTGCGTAGGGAAGCTCAGTTTTAGTCACAGTAGCTCTCACAAGTGTCTCCTCAGTGTGTTCCCATTTCCTTAGAAACAGTGTATTTGCTGGGAGAAAAGTGCATTACTGTGCGCTTTCACCGTTCAGCAAATACATGTGTAGAAGCACAGCGCTAGCAGAAACGAACGTTTCTCGACGTTTTCTAACTCAGGGAACAAGTTGCACACTTCTGAGATGCATTTGGGCAACTGTGTCAGAAATGAGTTTTTTGCCTACAGAGACATGCCTATTTGCGCAGTAGTACAGATTCTGAGTATGTAACTGTGCTTGATGAAATCAGCATTTCTCTTGCTTCCCTGTGCGTAGGGAAGCTCAGTTTTAGTCACAGTAGCTCCCACAAGTGTCTTCTCAGTGTGTTCCCATTTCCTTAGAAACAGTGTATTTGCTGGGAGAAAAGTGCATTACTGTGCGCTTTCACCGTTCAGCAAATACATGTGTAGAAGCACAGCGCTAGCAGAAAAGACCGTTTCTCGATGTTTTCTAACTCAGGGAACAAGTTGCACACTTCTGAGATGCATTTGGGCAACTTTGTCAGAAATGAGTTTTTTGCCTACAGAGACATGCCTATTTGCGCAGTAGTACAGATTCTGAGTATGTAACTGGGCTTGATGAAATCAGCATTTCTCTTGCTTCCCTGTGCATAGGGAAGCTCAGTTTTAGTCACAGTAGCTCCCACAAGTGTCTCCTCAGTGTGTTCCCATTTCCTTAGAAACAGTGTATTTGCTGGGAGAAAAGTGCATTACTGTGCGCTTTCCCCGTTCAGCAAATACATGTGTAGAAGCACAGCGCTAGCAGAAACGACTGTTTCTCGATGTTTTCTAACTCAGGGAATAAGTTGCACACTTCTGAGATGAATTTGGGCAACTTTGTCAGAAATGTGTTTTTTGCCTACAGAGACATGCCTATTTGCGCAGTAGTACAGATTCTGAGTATGTAACTGGGCTTGATGAAATCAGCATTTCTCTTGCTTCCCTGTGCGTAGAGAAGCTCAGTTTTAGTCACAGTAGCTCCCACAAGTGTCTCCTCAGTGTGTTCCCATTTCCTTAGAAACAGTGTATTTGCTGGGAGAAAAGTGCATTACTGTGCGCTTTCACCGTTCAGCAAATACATGTGTAGAAGCACAGCGCTAGCAGAAACGACCGTTTCTCGATGTTTTCTAACTCAGGGAACAAGTTGCACACTTCTGAGATGCATTTGGGCAACTTTGTCAGAAATGAGTTTTTTGCCTACAGAGACATGCCTATTTGCGCAGTAGTACAGATTCTGAGTATGTAACTGGGATTGATGAAATCAGCATTTCTCTTGCTTCCCTGTGCGTAGGGAAGCTCAGTTTTAGTCACAGTAGCTCCCACAAGTGTCTCCTCAGTGTGTTCCCATTTCCTTAGAAACAGTGTATTTGCTGGGAGAAAAGTGCATCACTGTGCGCTTTCACCGTTCAGTAACTACATGTGTAGAAGCACAGCGCTAGCAGAGACGAACGTTTCTCGACGTTTTCTAACTCAGGGAACAAGTTGCACACTTCTGAGATGCATTTGGGCAACTTTGTGAGAAATGAGTTTTTTGCCTACAGAGACATGCCTATTTGCGCAGTAGTACAGATTCTGAGTATGTAAATCGGTTTGATGAAATCAGCATTTCTCTTGCTTCCCTGTGCGTAGGGAAGCTCAGTTTTAGTCACAGTAGCTCCCACAAGTGTCTCCTCAGTGTGTTCCCATTTCCTTAGAAACAGTGTATTTGCTGGGAGAAAAGTGCATTACTGTGCGCTTTCACCGTTCAGCAAATACATGTGTAGAAGCACAGCGCTAGCAGAAACGAACGTTTCTCGACGTTTTCTAACTCAGGGAACAAGATGCACACTTCTGAGATGCATTTGGGCAACTTTGTCAGAAATGAGTTTTTTGCCTACAGAGACATGCCTATTTGCGCAGTAGTACAGATTCTGAGTATGTAACTGGGCTTGATGAAATCAGCATTTCTCTTGCTTCCCTGTGCGTAGGGAAGCTCAGTTTTAGTCACAGTAGCTCCCACAAGTGTCTCCTCAGTGTGTTCCCATTTCCTTAGAAACAGTGTATTTGCTGGGAGAAAAGTGCATTACTGTGCGCGTTCACCGTTCGGCTAATACATGTGTAGAAGCACAGCGCTAGCAGAAACGACCGTTTCTTGACGATTTCTCACTCAGGGAACAAGATGCACACTTCTGAGATGCATTTGGGCAACTTTGTCCGAAATGAGTTTTTTGCCTACAGAGACATGCCTATTTGCGCAGTAGTACAGATTCTGAGTATGTAACTGGGCTTGATGAAATCAGCATTTCTCTTGCTTCCCTGTGCGTAGGGAAGCTCAGTTTTAGTCACAGTAGCTCCCACAAGTGTCTCCTCAGTGTGTTCCCAGTTCCTTAGAAACAGTGTATTTGCTGGGAGAAAAGTGCATTACTGTGCGCTTTCACCGTTCAGCAAATACATGTGTAGAAGCACAGCGCTAGCAGAAACGAACGTTTCTCGACGTTTTCTAACTCAGGGAACAAGTTGCACACTTCTGAGATGCATTTGGGCAACTTTGTCAGAAATGAGTTTTTTGCCTACAGAGACATGCCTATTTGCGCAGTAGTACAGATTCTGAGTATGTACCTGGGCTTGATGAAATCAGCATTTCTCCTGCTTCCCTGTGCGTAGGGAAGCTCAGTTTTAGTCACAGTAGCTCCCACAAGTGTCTCCTCATTGTGTTCCCATTTCCTTAGGAACAGTGTATTTGCTGGGAGAAAAGTGCATTACTGTGCGCTTTCACCGTTCCGCAAATACATGTGAAGAAGCACAGCGCTAGCAGAAACGACCGTTTCTCGACGTTTTCTAACTCAGGGAACAAGTTGCACACTTCTGAGATGCATTTGGGCAACTTTGTCAGAAATGAGTTTTTTGCCTAAAGAGACATGCCTATTTGCGCAGTAGTACAGATTCTGAGTATGTAACTGGGCTTGATGAAATCAGCATTTCTCTTGCTTCCCTGTGCGTAGGGAAGCTCAGTTTTAGTCACAGTAGCTCCCACAAGTGTCTCCTCAGTGTGTTCCCATTTCCTTAGAAACAGTGTATTTGCTGGGAGAAAAGTGCATTACTGTGCGCTTTCACCGTTCAGCAAATACATGTGTAGAAGCACAGCGCTAGCAGAAATGACCGTTTCTCGACGTTTTCTAACTCAGGGAACAAGTTGCACACTTCTGAGATTCATTTGGGAAACTTTGTCAGAAATGAGTTTTTTGCCTACAGAGACATGCCTATTTGCGCAGTAGTACAGATTCTGAGTATGTAACTGGGCTTGATGAAATCAGCATTTCTCTTGCTTCCCTGTGCGTAGGGAAGCTCAGTTTTAGTCCCAGTAGCTCCCACAAGTGTCTCCTCAGTGTGTTCCCATTTCCTTAGAAACAGTGTATTTGCTGGGAGAAAAGTGCATTACTGTGCGCTTTCACCGTTCAGCAAATACATGTGTAGAAGCACAGCGCTAGCAGAAACGGCCGTTTCTCGACGTTTTCAAACTCAGGGAACAAGTTGCACACTTCTGAGATGCATTTGGGCAACTTTGTCAGAAATGAGTTTTTTGCCTACAGAGACATGCCTATTTGCGCAGTAGTACAGATTCTGAGTATGTAACTGGGCTTGATGAAATCAGCATTTCTCTTGCTTCCCTGTGCGTAGGGAAGCTCAGTTTTAGTCAAAGTAGCTCCCACAAGTGTCTCCTCAGTGTGTTCCCAGTCCCTTAGAAACAGTGTATTTGCTGGGAGAAAAGTGCATTACTGTGCGCTTTCACCGTTCAGCAAATACATGTGTAGAAGCACAGCGCTAGCAGAAACGAACGTTTCTCGACGTTTTCTAACTCAGGGAACAAGTTGCACACTTCTGAGATGCACTTGGGCAACTTTGTCAGAAATGAGTTTTTTGCCTACAGAGACATGCCTATTTGCGCAGTAGTACAGATTCTGAGTATGTAACTGCGCTTGATGAAATCAGCATTTCTCTTGCTTCCCTGTGCGTAGGGAACCTCAGTTTTAGTCACAGTAGGTCCCACAAGTGTCTCCTCAGTGTGTTCCCAGTTCCTTAGAAACAGTGTATTTGCTGGGAGAAAAGTGCATTACTGTGCGCTTTCACCGTTCAGCAAATACATGTGTAGAAGCACAGCGCTAGCAGAAACGAACGTTTCTCGACGTTTTCTATCTCAGGGAACAAGTTGCACACTTCTGAGATGCATTTGGGCAACTTTGTCCGAAATGAGTTTTTTGCCTACAGAGACATGCCTATTTGCGCAGTAGTACAGATTCTGAGTATGTAACTGGGCTTGATGAAATCAGCATTTCTCTTGCTTCCCTGTGCGTAGGGAAGCTCAGTTTTAGTCACAGTTGCTCCCACAAGTGTCTCCTCAGTGTGTTCCCATTTCCTTAGAAACAGTGTATTTGCTGGGAGAAAAGTGCGTTACTGTGCGCTTTCACCGTTCAGCAAATACATGTGTAGAAGCACAGCGCTAGAAGAAACGACCGTTTCTCGACGTTTTCTAACTCAGGGAACAAGTTGCACACTTCTGAGATGCATTTGGGCAACTTTGTCCGAAATGAGTTTTTTGCCTACAGAGACATGACTATTTGCGCAGTAGTACAGATTCTGAGTATGTACCTGGGCTTGATGAAATCAGCATTTCTCCTGCTTCCCTGTGCGTAGGGAAGCTCAGTTTTAGTCACAGTAGCTCCCACAAGTGTCTCCTCAGTGTGTTCCCATTTCCTTAGAAACAGTGTATTTGCTGGGAGAAAAGTGCATTACTGTGCGCTTTCACCGTTCAGCAAATACATGTGTAGAAGCACAGCGCTAGCAGAAACGAACGTTTCTCGACGTTTTCTAACTCAGGGAACAAGTTGCACACCTCTGAGATGCATTTGGGCAACTTTGTGAGAAATGAGTTTTTTGCCTACAGAGACATGCCTATTTGCGCAGTAGTACAGATTCTGAGTATGTAACTCGGTTTGATGAAATCAGCATTTCTCTTGCTTCCCTGTGCGTAGTGAAGCTCAGTTTTAGTCACAGTAGCTCCCACAAGTGTCTCCTCAGTGTGTTCCCATTTCCTTAGGAACAGTGTATTTGCTGGGAGAAAAGTGCATTACTGTGTGCTTTCACCGTTCAGCAAATACATGTGAAGAAGCACAGCGCTAGCAGAAACGACCGTTTCTCGACGTTTTCTAACTCAGGGAACAAGTTGCACACTTCTGAGATGCATTTGGGCAACTTTGTCAGAAATGAGTTTTTTGCCTAAAGAGACATGCCTATTTGCGCAGTAGTACAGATTCTGAGTATGTAACTGGGCTTGATGAAATCAGCATTTCTCTTGCTTCCCTCTGCGTAGGGAAGCTCAGTTTTAGTCACAGTAGCTCCCACAAGTGTCTCCTCAGTGTGTTCCCATTTCCTTAGAAACAGTGTATTTGCTGGGAGAAAAGTGCATTACTGTGCGCTTTCACCGTTCAGCAAATACATGTGTAGAAGCACAGCGCTATCAGAAACGATCGTTTCTCGACGTTTTCTAACTCAGGGAACAAGTTGCACACTTCTGAGATGCATTTGGGCAACTTTGTCAGAAATGAGGTTTTTGCCTACAGAGACATGCCTATTTGCGCAGTAGTACAGATTCTGAGTATGTAACTGGGCTTGATGAAATCAGCATTTCTCTTGCTTCCCTGTGCGTAGGGAAGCTCAGTTTTAGTCACAGTAGCTCCCACAAGTGTCTCCTCAGTGTGTTCCCATTTCCTTAGGAACAGTGTATTTGCTGGGAGAAAAGTGCATTACTGTGCGCTTTCACCGTCCAGCAAATACATGTGTAGAAGCACAGAGGTAGCAGAAACGACCGTTTCTCGACGTTTTCTAACTCAGGGAACAAGTTGCACACTTCTGAGATGCATTTGGGCAACTTTGTCAGAAATGAGTTTTTTGCCTACAGAGACATGCCTATTTGCGCAGTAGTACAGATTCTGAGTATGTAACTGCGCTTGATGAAATCAGCATTTCTCTTGCTTCCCTGTGCGTAGGGAAGCTCAGTTTTAGTCACAGTAGCTCCCACAAGTGTCTCCTCAGTGTGTTCCCATTTCCTTAGAAACAGTGTATTTGCTGGGAGAAAAGTGCATTACTGTGCGCTTTCACCGTTCAGCAAATACATGTGTAGAAGCACAGAGGTAGCAGAAACGACCGTTTCTCGACGTTTTCTAACTCAGGGAACAAGTTGCACACTTCTGAGATGCATTTGGGCAACTTTGTCAGAAATGAGTTTTTTGCCTACAGAGACATGCCTATTTGCGCAGTAGTACAGATTCTGAGTAGGTAACTGGGCTTGATGAAATCAGCATTTCTCTTGCTTCCCTGTGCGTAGGGAAGCTCAGTTTTAGTCACAGTAGCTCCCAAAAGTGTCTCCTCAGTGTGTTCCCAGTTCCTTAGAAACAGTGTATATCCTGGGAGAAAAGTGCATTACTGTGCGCTTTCACCGTTCAGCAAATACATGTGTAGAAGCACAGCACTAGCAGAAACGAACGTTTCTCGACGTTTTCTAACTCAGGGAACAAGTTGCACACTTCTGAGATGCATTTGGGCAACTTTGTCAGAAATGAGTTTTTTGCCTAAAGAGACATGCCTATTTGCGCAGTAGTACAGTTTCTGAGTATGTAAATGGGCTTGATGAAATCAGCATTTCTCTTGCTTCCCTGTGCGTAGGGAAGCTCAGTTTTAGTCACAGTAGCTCCCACAAGTGTCTCCTCAGTGTGTTCCCATTTCCTTAGGAACAGTGTATTTGCTGGGAGAAAAGTACATTACTGTGTGCTTTCACCGTTCAGCAAATACATGTGTAGAAGCACAGCGCTAGCTGAAACGAACGTTTCTCGACGTTTTCTAATTCAGGGAACAAGTGGCACACTTCTGAGATGCATTTGGGCAACTTTGTCAGAAATGAGTTTTTTGCCTACAGAGACATGCCTATATTCGCAGTAGTACAGATTCTGAGTATGTAACTGGGCTTGATGAAATCAGCATTTCTCTTGCTTCCCTGTGCGTAGGGAAGCTCAGTTTTAGTCACAGTAGCTCCCACAAGTGTCTCCTCAGTGTGTTCCCATTTCCTTAGAAACAGTGTATTTGCTGGGAGAAAAGTGCGTTACTCTGCGCTTTCACCGTTCAGCAAATACATGTGTAGAAGCACAGCGCTAGCAGAAACGAACGTTTCTCGACGTTTTCTAACTCAGGGAACAAGTTGCACACTTCTGAGATGCATTTGGGCAACTTTGTCAGAAATGAGTTTTTTGCCTACAGAGACATGCCTATTTGCGCAGTAGTACAGATTCTGTGTATGTAACTCGGTTTGATGAAATCAGCATTTCTCTTGCTTCCCTGTGCGTAGGGAAGCTCAGTTTTAGTCACAGTAGCTCCCACAAGTGTCTCCTCAGTGTGTTCCCATTTCCTTAGGAACAGTGTATTTGCTGGGAGAAAAGTGCATTACTGTGCGCTTTCACCGTTCAGCAAATACATGTGAAGAAGCACAGCGCTAGCAGAAACGACCGTTTCTCGACGTTTTCTAACTCAGGGAACAAGTTGCACACTTCTGAGATGCATTTGGGCAACTTTGTCAGAAATGAGTTTTTTGCCTAAAGAGACATGCCTATTTGCGCAGTAGTACAGATTCTGAGTATGTAACTGGGCTTGATGAAATCAGCATTTCTCTTGCTTCCCTGTGCGTAGGGAAGCTCAGTTTTAGTCACAGTAGCTCCCAAAAGTGTCTCCTCAGTGTGTTCCCAGTTCCTTAGAAACAGTGTATATGCTGGGAGAAAAGTGCATTACTGTGCGCTTTCACCGTTCAGCAAATACATGTGTAGAAGCACAGCACTAGCAGAAACGAACGTTTCTCGACGTTTTCTAACTCAGGGAACAAGTTGCACACTTCTGAGATGCATTTGGGCAACTTTGTCAGAAATGAGTTTTTTGCCTAAAGAGACATGCCTATTTGCGCAGTAGTACAGTTTCTGAGTATGTAAATGGGCTTGATGAAATCAGCATTTCTCTTGCTTCCCTGTGCGTAGGGAAGCTCAGTTTTAGTCACAGTAGCTCCCACAAGTGTCTCCTCAGTGTGTTCCCATTTCCTTAGGAACAGTGTATTTGCTGGGAGAAAAGTGCATTACTGTGTGCTTTCACCGTTCAGCAAATACATGTGTAGAAGCACAGCGCTAGCTGAAACGAACGTTTCTCGACGTTTTCTAACTCAGGGAACAAGTGGCACACTTCTGAGATGCATTTGGGCAACTTTGTCAGAAATGAGTTTTTTGCCTACAGAGACATGCCTATATTCGCAGTAGTACAGATTCTGAGTATGTAACTGGGCTTGATGAAATCAGCATTTCTCTTGCTTCCCTGTGCGTAGGGAAGCTCAGTTTTAGTCGCAGTAGCTCCCACAAGTGTCTCCTCAGTGTGTTCCCATTTCCTTAGAAACAGTGTATTTGCTGGGAGAAAAGTGCATTACTGTGCGCTTTCACCGTTCAGCAAATACATGTGTAGAAGCACAGCACTAGCGGAAACGAATGTTTCTCGACGTTTTCTAACTCAGGGAACAAGTTACACACTTCTCAGATGCATTTGGGCAACTTTGTGAGAAATGAGTTTTTTGCCTACAGAGACATGCCTATTTGCGCAGTAGTACAGATTCTGAGTATGTAACTGGGCTTGATGAAATCAGCATTTCTCTTGCTTCCCTGTGCATAGGGAAGCTCAGTTTTAGTCGCAGTAGCTCCCACAAGTGTCTCCTCAGTGTGTTACCATTTCCTTAGAAACCGTGTATTTGCTGGGAGAAAAGTGCATTACTGTGCGCTTTCACCGTTCAGCAAATACATGTGTAGAAGCACAGAGGTAGCAGAAACGACCGTTTCTCGACGTTTTCTAACTCAGGGAACAAGTTGCACACTTCTGAGATGCATTTGGGCAACTTTGTCAGAAATGAGTTTTTTGCCTACAGAGACATGCCTATTTGCGCAGTAGTACAGATTCTGAGTATGTAACTGCGCTTGATGAAATCAGCATTTCTCTTGCTTCCCTGTGCGTAGGGAAGCTCAGTTTTAGTCACAGTAGCTCCCACAAGTGTCTCCTCAGTGTGTTCCCATTTCCTTAGAAACAGTGTATTTGCTGGGAGAAAAGTGCGTTACTCTGCGCTTTCACCGTTCAGCAAATACATGTGTAGAAGCACAGCGCTAGCAGAAACGAACGTTTCTCGACGTTTTCTAACTCAGGGAACAAGTTGCACACTTCTGAGATGCATTTGGGCAACTTTGTCAGAAATGAGTTTTTTGCCTACAGAGACATGCCTATTTGCGCAGTAGTACAGATTCTGTGTATGTAACTCGGTTTGATGAAATCAGCATTTCTCTTGCTTCCCTGTGCGTAGGGAAGCTCAGTTTTAGTCACAGTAGCTCCCACAAGTGTCTCCTCAGTGTGTTCCCATTTCCTTAGGAACAGTGTATTTGCTGGGAGAAAAGTGCATTACTGTGCGCTTTCACCGTTCAGCAAATACATGTGAAGAAGCACAGCGCTAGCAGAAACGACCGTTTCTCGACGTTTTCTAACTCAGGGAACAAGTTGCACACTTCTGAGATGCATTTGGGCAACTTTGTCAGAAATGAGTTTTTTGCCTAAAGAGACATGCCTATTTGCGCAGTAGTACAGATTCTGAGTATGTAACTGGGCTTGATGAAATCAGCATTTCTCTTGCTTCCCTGTGCGTAGGGAAGCTCAGTTTTAGTCACAGTAGCTCCCAAAAGTGTCTCCTCAGTGTGTTCCCAGTTCCTTAGAAACAGTGTATATGCTGGGAGAAAAGTGCATTACTGTGCGCTTTCACCGTTCAGCAAATACATGTGTAGAAGCACAGCACTAGCAGAAACGAACGTTTCTCGACGTTTTCTAACTCAGGGAACAAGTTGCACACTTCTGAGATGCATTTGGGCAACTTTGTCAGAAATGAGTTTTTTGCCTAAAGAGACATGCCTATTTGCGCAGTAGTACAGTTTCTGAGTATGTAAATGGGCTTGATGAAATCAGCATTTCTCTTGCTTCCCTGTGCGTAGGGAAGCTCAGTTTTAGTCACAGTAGCTCCCACAAGTGTCTCCTCAGTGTGTTCCCATTTCCTTAGGAACAGTGTATTTGCTGGGAGAAAAGTGCATTACTGTGTGCTTTCACCGTTCAGCAAATATATGTGTAGAAGCACAGCGCTAGCTGAAACGAACGTTTCTCGACGTTTTCTAACTCAGGGAACAAGTGGCACACTTCTGAGATGCATTTGGGCAACTTTGTCAGAAATGAGTTTTTTGCCTACAGAGACATGCCTATATTCGCAGTAGTACAGATTCTGAGTATGTAACTGGGCTTGATGAAATCAGCATTTCTCTTGCTTCCCTGTGCGTAGGGAAGCTCAGTTTTAGTCGCAGTAGCTCCCACAAGTGTCTCCTCAGTGTGTTCCCATTTCCTTAGAAACAGTGTATTTGCTGGGAGAAAAGTGCATTACTGTGCGCTTTCACCGTTCAGCAAATACATGTGTAGAAGCACAGCACTAGCGGAAA
Organism: Acomys minous; assembly: GCF_964271855.1. Classification (NCBI taxonomy): domain Eukaryota; kingdom Metazoa; phylum Chordata; class Mammalia; order Rodentia; family Muridae; genus Acomys; species Acomys minous. The sequence continues at coordinate 1,398,355 of NW_028182178.1, forward strand.
CGAATGTTTCTCGACGTTTTCTAACTCAGGGAACAAGTTACACACTTCTCAGATGCATTTGGGCAACTTTGTGAGAAATGAGTTTTTTGCCTACAGAGACATGCCTATTTGCGCAGTAGTACAGATTCTGAGTATGTAACTGGGCTTGATGAAATCAGCATTTCTCTTGCTTCCCTGTGCATAGGGAAGCTCAGTTTTAGTCGCAGTAGCTCCCACAAGTGTCTCCTCAGTGTGTTACCATTTCCTTAGAAACCGTGTATTTGCTGGGAGAAAAGTGCATTACTGTGCGCTTTCACCGTCCAGCAAATACATGTGTAGAAGCACAGAGGTAGCAGAAACGACCGTTTCTCGACGTTTTCTAACTCAGGGAACAAGTTGCACACTTCTGAGATGCATTTGGGCAACTTTGTCAGAAATGAGTTTTTTGCCTACAGAGACATGCCTATTTGCGCAGTAGTACAGATTCTGAGTATGTAACTGCGCTTGATGAAATCAGCATTTCTCTTGCTTCCCTGTGCGTAGGGAAGCTCAGTTTTAGTCACAGTAGCTCCCACAAGTGTCTCCTCAGTGTGTTCCCATTTCCTTAGAAACAGTGTATTTGCTGGGAGAAAAGTGCATTACTGTGCGCTTTCACCGTTCAGCAAATACATGTGTAGAAGCACAGAGGTAGCAGAAACGACCGTTTCTCGACGTTTTCTAACTCAGGGAACAAGTTGCACACTTCTGAGATGCATTTGGGCAACTTTGTCAGAAATGAGTTTTTTGCCTACAGAGACATGCCTATTTGCGCAGTAGTACAGATTCTGAGTATGTAACTGCGCTTGATGAAATCAGCATTTCTCTTGCTTCCCTGTGCGTATTGAAGCTCAGTTTTAGTCACAGTAGCTCCCACAAGTGTCTCCTCAGTGTGTTCCCATTTCCTTAGAAACAGTGTATTTGCTGGGAGAAAAGTGCGTTACTCTGCGCTTTCACCGTTCAGCAAATACATGTGTAGAAGCACAGCGCTAGCAGAAACGAACGTTTCTCGACGTTTTCTAACTCAGGGAACAAGTTGCACACTTCTGAGATGCATTTGGGCAACTTTGTGAGAAATGAGTTTTTTGCCTACAGAGACATGCCTATTTGCGCAGTAGTACAGATTCTGTGTATGTAACTCGGTTTGATGAAATCAGCATTTCTCTTGCTTCCCTGTGCGTAGGGAAGCTCAGTTTTAGTCACAGTAGCTCCCACAAGTGTCTCCTCAGTGTGTTCCCATTTCCTTAGGAACAGTGTATTTGCTGGGAGAAAAGTGCATTACTGTGCGCTTTCACCGTTCAGCAAATACATGTGAAGAAGCACAGCGCTAGCAGAAACGACCGTTTCTCGACGTTTTCTAACTCAGGGAACAAGTTGCACACTTCTGAGATGCATTTGGGCAACTTTGTCAGAAATGAGTTTTTTGCCTAAAGAGACATGCCTATTTGCGCAGTAGTACAGATTCTGAGTATGTAACTGGGCTTGATGAAATCAGCATTTCTCTTGCTTCCCTGTGCGTAGGGAAGCTCAGTTTTAGTCACAGTAGCTCCCACAAGTGTCTCCTCAGTGTGTTCCCAGTTCCTTAGAAACAGTGTATATGCTGGGAGAAAAGCGCATTACTGTGCGCTTTCACCGTTCAGCAAATACATGTGTAGAAGCACAGCACTAGCAGAAACGAACGTTTCTCCACGTTTTCTAACTCAGGGAACAAGTTGCACACTTCTGAGATGCATTTGGGCAACTTTGTCAGAAATGAGTTTTTTGCCTAAAGAGACATGCCTATTTGCGCAGTAGTACAGTTTCTGAGTATGTAAATGGGCTTGATGAAATCAGCATTTCTCTTGCTTCCCTGTGCGTAGGGAAGCTCAGTTTTAGTCACAGTAGCTCCCACAAGTGTCTCCTCAGTGTGTTCCCATTTCCTTAGGAACAGTGTATTTGCTGGGAGAAAAGTGCATTACTGTGTGCTTTCACCGTTCAGCAAATACATGTGTAGAAGCACAGCGCTAGCTGAAACGAACGTTTCTCGACGTTTTCTAACTCAGGGAACAAGTGGCACACTTCTGAGATGCATTTGGGCAACTTTGTCAGAAATGAGTTTTTTGCCTACAGAGACATGCCTATATTCGCAGTAGTACAGATTCTGAGTATGTAACTGGGCTTGATGAAATCAGCATTTCTCTTGCTTCCCTGTGCGTAGGGAAGCTCAGTTTTAGTCGCAGTAGCTCCCACAAGTGTCTCCTCAGTGTGTTCCCATTTCCTTAGAAACAGTGTATTTGCTGGGAGAAAAGTGCGTTACTCTGCGCTTTCACCGTTCAGCAAATACATGTGTAGAAGCACAGCGCTAGCGGAAACGAATGTTTCTCGACGTTTTCTAACTCAGGGAACAAGTTACACACTTCTGAGATGCATTTGGGCAACTTTGTGAGAAATGAGTTTTTTGCCTACAGAGACATGCCTATTTGCGCAGTAGTACAGATTCTGAGTATGTAACTGGGCTTGATGAAATCAGCATTTCTCTTGCTTCCCTGTGCATAGGGAAGCTCAGTTTTAGTCACAGTAGCTCCCACAAGTGTCCTCTCAGTGTGTTACCATTTCCTTAGAAACAGTGTATTTGCTGGGAGAAAAGTGCATTACTGTGCGCTTTCACCGTTCAGCAAATACATGTGTAGAAGCACAGAGGTAGCAGAAACGACCGTTTCTCGACGTTTTCTAACTCAGGGAACAAGTTGCACACTTCTGAGATGCATTTGGGCAACTTTGTCAGAAATGAGTTTTTTGCCTACAGAGACATGCCTATTTGCGCAGTAATACAGATTCTGAGTATGTAACTGCGCTTGATGAAATCAGCATTTCTCTTGCTTCCCTGTGCGTAGGGAAGCTCAGTTTTAGTCACAGTAGCTCCCACAAGTGTCTCCTCAGTGTGTTCCCATTTCCTTAGAAACAGTGTATTTGCTGGGAGAAAAGTGCATTACTGTGCGCTTTCACCGTTCAGCAAATACATGTGTAGAAGCACAGCGCTAGCAGAAACGACCGTTTCTCGACGTTTTCTATCTCAGGGAACAAGTTGCACACTTCTGAGATGCATTTGGGCAACTTTGTCCGAAATGAGTTTTTTGCCTACAGAGACATGCCTATTTGCGCAGTAGTACAGATTCTGAGTATGTAACTGGGCTTGATGAAATCAGCATTTCTCTTGCTTCCCTGTGCGTAGGGAAGCTCAGTTTTAGTCACAGTAGCTCCCACAAGTGTCTCCTCAGTGTGTTCCCATTTCCTTAGAAACAGTGTATTTGCTGGGAGAAAAGTGCGTTACTCTGCGCTTTCACCGTTCAGCAAATACATGTGTAGAAGCACAGCGCTAGCAGAAACGAACGTTTCTCGACGTTTTCTAACTCAGGGAACAAGTTGCACACTTCTGAGATGCATTTGGGCAACTTTGTGAGAAATGAGTTTTTTGACTACAGAGACATGCCTATTTGCGCAGTAGTACAGATTCTGTGTATGTAACTCGGTTTGATGAAATCAGCATTTCTCTTGCTTCCCTGTGCGTAGGGAAGCTCAGTTTTAGTCACAGTAACTCCCACAAGTGTCTCCTCAGTGTGTTCCCATTTCCTTAGAAACAGTGTATTTGCTGGGAGAAAAGTGCATTACTGTGCGCTTTCACCGTTCAGCAAATACATGTGAAGAAGCACAGCGCTAGCAGAAACGACCGTTTCTCGACGTTTTCTAACTCAGGGAACAAGTTGCACACTTCTGAGATGCATTTGGGCAACTTTGTCAGAAATGAGTTTTTTGCCTAAAGAGACATGCCTATTTGCGCAGTAGTACAGATTCTGAGTATGTAACTGGGCTTGATGAAATCAGCATTTCTCTTGCTTCCCTGTGCGTAGGGAAGCTCAGTTTTAGTCACAGTAGCTCCCACAAGTGTCTCCTCAGTGTGTTCCCATTTCCTTAGAAACAGTGTATTTGCTGGGAGAAAAGTGCATTACTGTGCGCTTTCACCGTTCAGCAAATACAGGTGTAGAAGCACAGCGCTAGCAGAAACGAACGTTTCTCGACGTTTTCTAACTCAGGGAACAAGTTGCACACTTCTGAGATGCATTTGGGCAACTTTGTCAGAAATGAGTTTTTTGTCTACAGAGACATGCCTATTTGCGCAGTAGTACAGATTCTGAGTATGTAACTGGGCTTGATGAAATCAGCATTTCTCTTGCTTCCCGGTGCGTAGGGAAGCTCAGTTTTAGTCACTGTAGATCCCACAAATGTCTCCTCAGTGTGTTCCCATTTCCTTAGAAACAGTGTATTTGCTGGGAGAAAAGTGCATTACTGTGCGGTTTCACCGTTCAGCAAATACATGTGTAGAAGCACAGCGCTAGCAGAAACGACCATTTCTCGACGTTTTCTAACTCAGCGAACAAGTTGGACACTTCTGAGATGCATTTGGGCAACTTTGTCAGAAATGAGTTTTTTGCCTACAGAGACATGCCTATTTGCGCAGTAGTACAGATTCTGAGTATGTAACTGGGCTTGATGAAATCAGCATTTCTCTTGCTTCCCTGTGCGTAGGGAAGCTCAGTTTTAGTCACAGTAGCTCCCACAAGTGTCTCCTCAGTGTGTTCCCATTTCCTTAGAAACGGTGTATTTGCTGGGAGAAAAGTGCATTACTGTGCGCTTTCACCGTTCAGCAAATACATGTGTAGAAGCACAGCGCTTGCAGAAACGACCGTTTCTCGACGTTTTCTAACTCAGGGAAAAAGTTGCACACTTCTGAGATGCATTTGGGCAACTTTGTCAGAAATGAGTTTTTTGCCTAAAGAGACATGCCTATTTGCGCAGTAGTACAGATTCTGAGTATGTAACTGGGCTTGATGAAATCAGCATTTCTCTTGCTTCCCTGTGCGTAGGGAAGCTCAGTTTTAGTCACAGTAGCTCCCACAAGTGTCTCCTCAGTTTGTTCCCATTTCCTTAAAAACAGTGTATTTGCTGGGAGAAAAGTGCATTACTGTGCGGTTTCACCGTTCAGCAAATACATGTGTAGAAGCACAGCGCTAGCAAAAACGACAGTTTCTCGACGTTTTCTAACTCTGGGAACAAGTTGCACACTTCTGAGATGCATTTGGGCAACTTTGTCAGAAATGAGTTTTTTGCCTAAAGAGACATGCCTATTTGCGCAGTAGTACAGATTCTGAGTATGTAACTGGGCTTGATGAAATCAGCATTTCTCTTGCTTCTCTGTGCGTAGGGAAGCTCAGTTTTAGTCACAGTAGCTCCCACAAGTGTCTCCTCAGTGTGTTCCCATTTCCTTAGAAACAGTGTATTTGCTGGGAGAAAAGTGCATTACTGTGCGCTTTCACCGTTCAGCAAATACATGTGTAGAAGCACAGCGCTAGCAGAAACGAACGTTTCTCGACGTTTTCTAACTCAGGGAACAAGTTGCACACTTCTGAGATGCATTTGGGCAACTTTGTCAGAAATGAGTTTTTTGCCTAAAGAGACATGCCTATTTGCGCAGTAGTACAGATTCTTAGTATGTACTGGGCTTGATGAAATCAGCATTTCTCTGGCTTCCCTGTGTGTAGGGAAGCTCAGTTTTAGTCACAGTAGCTCCCACAAGTGTCTCCTCAGTGTGTTCCCCTTTCCTTAGACACAGTGTATTTGCTGGGAGAAAAGTGCATTACTGTGTGCTTTCACCGTTCAGCAAATACATGTGTAGAAGCACAGCGCTAGCAGAAACGACCGTTTCTCGACGTTTTCTAACTCAGGGAACAAGTTGCACACTTCTGAGATGCATTTGGGCAACTTTGTCAGAAATGAGTTTTTTGCCTAAAGAGACATGCCTATTTGTGCAGTAGTACAGATTCTGAGTATGTAACTGGGCTTGATGAAATCAGCATTTCTCTTGCTTCCCGGTGCGTAGGGAAGCTCAGTTTTAGTCACTGTAGATCCCACAAGTGTCTCCTCAGTGTGTTCCCATTTCCTTAGAAACAGTGTATTTGCTGGGAGAAAAGTGCATTACTGTGCGCTTTCACCGTTCAGCAAATACATGTGTAGAAGCACAGCGCTAGCAGAAACGACCGTTTCTCGACGTTTTCTAACTCAGGGAACAAGTTGCACACTTCTGAGATGCATTTGGGCAACTTTGTCAGAAATGAGTTTTTTGCCTACAGAGACATGCCTATTTGCGCAGTAGTACAAATTCTGAGTATGTAACTGGGCTTGATGAAATCAGCATTTCTCTTGCTTCCCTGTGCGTAGGGAAGCTCAGTTTTAGTCACAGTAGCTCCCACAAGTGTCTCCTCAGTGTGTTCCCATTTCCTTAGTGTATTTGCTGGGAGAAAAGTGCATTACTGTGCGCTTTCACCGTTCAGCAAATACATGTGTAGAAGCACAGCGCTAGCAGAAACGACCGTTTCTCGACGTTTTCTAACTCAGGGAACAAGTTGCACACTTCTGAGATGCATTTGGGCAACTTTGTCAGAAATGAGTTTTTTGCCTAAAGAGACATGCCTATTTGCGCAGTAGTACAGATTCTGAGTATGTAACTGGGCTTGATGAAATCAGCATTTCTCTTGCTTCCCTGTGCGTAGGGAAGCTCAGTTTTAGTCACAGTAGCTCCCACAAGTGTCTCCTCAGTTTGTTCCCATTTCCTTAGAAACAGTGTATTTGCTGGGAGAAAAGTGCATTACTGTGCGCTTTCACCGTTCAGCAAATACATGTGTAGAAGCACAGCGCAAGCAGAAACGACCGTTTCTCGACGTTTTCTAACTCAGGGAACAAGTTGCACACTTCTGAGATGCATTTGGGCAACTTTGTCAGAAATGAGTTTTTTGCCTAAAGAGACATGCCTATTTGCGCAGTAGTACAGATTCTGAGTATGTAACTGGGCTTGATGAAATCAGCATTTCTCTTGCTTCCCTGTGCATAGGGAAGCTCAGTTTTAGTCACAGTAGCTCCCACAAGTGTCTCCTCAGTGTGTTCCCATTTCCTTAGAAACAGTGTATTTGCTGGGAGAAAAGTGCATTACTGTGCGCTTTCACCGTTCAGCAAATACATGTGTAGAAGCACAGCGCTAGCAGAAACGAACGTTTCTCGACGTTTTCTAACTCAGGGAACAAGTTGCACACTTCTGAGATGCATTTGGGCAACTTTGTCAGAAATGAGTTTTTTGCCTAAAGAGACATGCCTATTTGCGCAGTAGTACAGATTCTGAGTATGTAACTGGGCTTGATGAAATCAGCATTTCTCTGGCTTCCCTGTGTGTAGGGAAGCTCAGTTTTAGTCACAGTAGCTCCCACAAGTGTCTCCTCAGTGTGTTCCCCTTTCCTTAGACACAGTGTATTTGCTGGGAGAAAAGTGCATTACTGTGTGCTTTCACCGTTCAGCAAATACATGTGTAGAAGCACAGCGCTAGCAGAAACGACCGTTTCTCGACGTTTTCTAACTCAGGGAACAAGTTGAACACTTCTGAGATGCATTTGGGCAACTTTGTCAGAAATGAGTTTTTTGCCTAAAGAGATATGCCTATTTGCGCAGTAGTACAGATTCTGAGTATGTAACTGGGCTTGATGAAATCAGCATTTCTCTTGCTTCCTGGTGCGTAGGGAAGCTCAGTTTTAGTCACTGTAGATCCCACAAGTGTCTCCTCAGTGTGTTCCCATTTCCTTAGAAACAGTGTATTTGCTGGGAGAAAAGTGCATTACTGTGCGCTTTCACCGTTCAGCAAATACATGTGTAGAAGCACAGCGCTAGCAGAAACGACCGTTTCTCGACGTTTTCTAACTCAGGGAACAAGTTGCACACTTCTGAGATGCATTTGGGCAACTTTGTCAGAAATGAGTTTTTTGCCTAAAGAGACATGCCTATTTGCGCAGTAGTACAGATTCTGAGTATGTAACTGGGCTTGATGAAATCAGCATTTCTCTTGCTTCCCTGTGCGTAGGGAAGCTCAGTTTTAGTCACAGTAGCTCCCACAAGTGTCTCCTCAGTGTGTTCCCATTTCCTTAGAAACAGTGTATATGCTGGGAGAAAAGTGCATTACTGTGCGCTTTCACCGTTCAGCAAATACATGTGTAGAAGCACAGCGCTAGCAGAAACAACCGTTTCTCGACGTTTTCTAACTCAGGGAACAAGTTGCACACTTCTGAGATGCATTTGGGCAACTTTGTCAGAAATGAGTTTTTTGCCTAAAGAGACATGCCTATTTGCGCAGTAGTACAGATTCTGAGTATGTAACTGGGCTTGATGAAATCAGCATTTCTCTTGCTTCCCTGTGCGTAGGGAAGCTCAGTTTTAGTCACAGTAGCTCCCACAAGTGTCTCCTCAGTTTGTTCCTATTTCCTTAGAAACAGTGTATTTGCTGGGAGAAAAGTGCATTACTGTGCGCTTTCACCGTTCAGCAAATACATGTGTAGAAGCACAGTGCTAGCAGAAACGAACGTTTCTCGACGTTTTCTAACTCAGGGAACAAGTTGCACACTTCTGAGATGCATTTGGGCAACTTTGTCAGAAATGAGTTTTTTGCCTAAAGAGACAGGCCTATTTGCGCAGTAGTACAGATTCTGAGTACGTAACTGGGCTTGATGAAATCAGCATTTCTCTTGCTTCCCTGTGCGTAGGGAAGCTCAGTTTTAGTCACAGTAGCTCCCACAAGTGTCTCCTCAGTGTGTTCCCATTTCCTTAGAAACAGTGTATTTGCTGGGAGAAAAGTGCATTACTGTGCGCTTTCACCGTTCAGCAAATACATGTGTAGAAGCACAGCGCTAGCAGAAACGACCGTTTCTCGACGTTTTCTAACTCAGGGAACAAGTTGCACACTTCTGAGATGCATTTGGGCAACTTTGTCAGAAATGAGTTTTTTGCCTAAAGACACATGCCTATTTGCGCAGTAGAACAGATTCTGAGTATGTAACTGGGCTTGATGAAATCAGCATTTCTCTTGCTTCCCTGTGCGTAGGGAAGCTCAGTTTTAGTCACAGTAGCTCCCACAAGTGTCTCCTCAGTGTGTTCCCATTTCCTTAGACACAGTGTATTTGCTGGGAGAAAAGTGCATTACTGTGCGCTTTCACCATTCAGCAAATACATGTGTAGAAGCACAGCGCTAGCAGAAACGACCGTTTCTCGACGTTTTCTAACTCAGGGAACAAGTTGCACACTTCTGAGATGCATTTGGGCAACTTTGTCAGAAATGAGTTTTTTGCCTAAAGAGACATGCCTATTTGCGCAGTAGTACAGATTCTGAGTATGTAACTGGGCTTGATGAAATCAGCATTTCTCTTGCTTCCCTGTGCGTAGGGAAGCTCAGTTTTAGTCACAGTAGCTCCCACAAGTGTCTCCTCAGTGTGTTCCCATTTCCTTAGACACAGTGTATTTGCTGGGAGAAAAGTGCATTACTGTGTGCTTTCACCGTTCAGCAAATACATGTGTAGAAGCACAGCGCTAGCAGAAACGACCGTTTCTCGACGTTTTCTAACTCAGGGAACAAGTTGCACACTTCTGAGATGCATTTGGGCAACTTTGTCAGAAATGAGTTTTTTGCCTAAAGAGACATGCCTATTTGTGCAGTAGTACAGATTCTGAGTATGTAACTGGGCTTGATGAAATCAGCATTTCTCTTGCTTCCCGGTGCGTAGGGAAGCTCAGTTTTAGTCACTGTAGATCCCACAAGTGTCTCCTCAGTGTGTTCCCATTTCCTTAGAAACAGTGTATTTGCTGGGAGAAAAGTGCATTACTGTGCGCTTTCACCGTTCAGCAAATACATGTGTAGAAGCACAGCGCTAGCAGAAACGACCGTTTCTCGACGTTTTCTAACTCAGGGAACAAGTTGCACACTTCTGAGATGCATTTGGGCAACTTTGTCAGAAATGAGTTTTTTGCCTACAGAGACATGCCTATTTGCGCAGTAGTACAAATTCTGAGTATGTAACTGGGCTTGATGAAATCAGCATTTCTCTTGCTTCCCTGTGCGTAGGGAAGCTCAGTTTTAGTCACAGTAGCTCCCACAAGTGTCTCCTCAGTGTGTTCCCATTTCCTTAGTGTATTTGCTGGGAGAAAAGTGCATTACTGTGCGCTTTCACCGTTCAGCAAATACATGTGTAGAAGCACAGCGCTAGCAGAAACGAACGTTTCTCGACGTTTTCTAACTCAGGGAACAAGTTGCACACTTCTGAGATGCATTTGGGCAACTTTGTCTGAAATGAGTTTTTTGCCTACAGAGACATGCCTATTTGCGCAGTAGTACAGATTCTGAGTATGTAACTGGGCTTGATGAAATCAGCATTTCTCCTGCTTCCCTGTGCGTAGGGAAGCTCAGTTTTAGGCCCAGTAGCTCCCGCAAGTGTCTCCTCAGTGTGTTCCCATTTCCTTAGAAACAGTGTATTTGCTGGGAGAAAAGTGCATTACTGTGCGCTTTCACCGTTCAGCAAATACATGTGTAGAAGCACAGCACTAGCAGAAACGAACGTTTCTCGATGTTTTCTAACTCAAGGAACAAGTTGCACACTTCTGAGATGCATTTGGGCAACTTTGTGAGAAATGAGTTTTTTGCCTACAGAGACATGCCTATTTGCGCAGTAGTACAGATTCTGAGTATGTAACTCGGTTTGATGAAATCAGCATTTCTCTTGCTTCCCTGTGCGTAGGGAAGCTCAGTTTTAGTCACAGTAGCTCCCACAAGTGTCTCCTCAGTGTGTTCCCATTTCCATAGGAACAGTGTATTTGCTGGGAGAAAAGTGCATTACTGTGCGCTTTCACCGTTCAGCAAATACATTTGAAGAAGCACAGCGCTAGCAGAAACGACCGTTTCTCGACGTTTTCTAACTCAGGGAACAAGTTGCACACTTCTGAGATGCATTTGGGCAACTTTGTCAGAAATGAGTTTTTTGCCTAAAGAGACATGCCTATTTGCGCAGTAGTACAGATTCTGAGTATGTAACTGGGCTTGATGAAATCAGGATTTCTCTTGCTTCCCTGTGCGTAGGGAAGCTCAGTTTTAGTCACAGTAGCTCCCACAAGTGTCTCCTCAGTGTGTTCCCATTTCCTTAGAAACAGTGTATTTGCTGGGAGAAAAGTGCATTACTGTGCGCTTTCACCGTTCAGCAAATACATGTGTAGAAGCACAGCGCTAGCAGAAACGACCGTTTCTCGACGTTTTCTAACTCAGGGAACAAGTTGCACACTTCTGAGATGCATTTGGGCAACTTTGTCAGAAATGAGTTTTTTGTCTACAGAGATATGCCTATTTGCGCAGTAGTACAGATTCTGAGTATGTAACTGGGATTGAAGAAATCAGCATTTCTCTTGCTTCCCTGTGCGTAGGGAAGCTCAGTTTTAGTCACAGTAGCTCCCACAAGTGTCTCCTCAGTGTGTTCCCATTTCCTTAGAAACAGTGTATTTGCTGGGAGAAAAGTGCATTACTGTGCGCTTTCACCGTTCAGCAAATACATGTGTAGAAGCACAGCGCTAGCAGAAACGACCGTTTCTCGACGTTTTCTAACTCAGGGAACAAGTTGCACACTTCTGAGATGCATTTGGGCAACTTTGTCAGAAATGAGTTTTTTGCCTACAGAGACATGCCTATTTGCGCAGTAGTACAGATTCTGAGTATGTACCTGGTCATGATTAAATCAGCATTTCTCTTGCTTCCCTGTGCGTAGGGAAGCTCAGTTTTAGTCACAGTAGCTCCCACAAGTGTCTCCTCAGTGTGTTCCCATTTCCTTAGAAACAGTGTATTTGCTGGGAGAAAAGTGCATTACTGTGCGCTTTCACCGTTCAGCAAATACATGTGTAGAAGCACAGCGCTAGCAGAAACGACCGTTTCTCGACGTTTTCTAACTCAGGGAACAAGTTGCACACTTCTGAGATGCATTTGGGCAACTTTGTCAGAAATGAGTTTTTTGCCTACAGAGACATGCCTATTTGCGCAGTAGTACAGATTCTGAGTAGGTGACTGGGCTTGATGAAATCAGCATTTCTCTTGCTTCCCTGTGCGTAGGGAAGCTCAGTTTTAGTCACAGTAGCTCCCACAAGTGTCTCCTCAGTGTGTTCCCATTTCCTTAGAAACAGTGTATTTGCTGGGAGAAAAGTGCATTACTGTGCGCTTTCACCGTTCAGCAAATACATGTGTAGAAGCACAGCGCTAGCAGAAACAAACGTTTCTCGACGTTTTCAAACTCATGGAACAAGTTGCACACTTCTGAGATGCATTTGGGCAACTTTGTCAGAAATGAGTTTTTTGCCTACAGAGACATGCCTATTTGCGCAGTAGTACAGATTCTGAGTATGTAACTGGGCTTGATGAAATCAGCATTTCTCTTGCTTCCCTGTGCGTAGGGAAACTCAGTTTTAGTCACAGTAGCTCCCACAAGTGTCTCCTCAGTGTGTTCCCAGTTCCTTAGAAACAGTGTATTTGCTGGGAGAAAAGTGCATTACTGTGCGCTTTCACCGTTCAGCAAATACATGTGTAGAAGCACAGCGCTAACAGAAACGACCGTTTCTCGACGTTTTCTAACTCAGGGAACAAGTTGCACACTTCTGAGATGCATTTGGGCAACTTTGTCAGAAATGAGATTTTTGCCTACAGAGACATGCCTATTTGCGCAGTAGTACAGATTCCTAGTAGGTAACTGGGCTTGATGAAATCAGCATTTCTCTTGCTTCCCTGTGCGTAGGGAAGCTCAGTTTTAGTCACAGTAGCTCCCACAAGTGTCTCCTCAGTGTGTTCCCATTTCCTTAGAAACAGTGTATTTGCTGGGAGAAAAGTGCATTACTTTGCGCTTTCACCGTTCAGCAAATACATGTGTAGAAGCACAGCGCTAGCAGAAACGACCGTTTCTCGACGTTTTCTAACTCAGGGAACAAGTTGCACACTTCTGAGATGCATTTGGGCAACTTTGTCAGAAATGAGTTTTTTGCCTACAGAGACATGCCTATTTGCGCAGTAGTACAGATTCTGAGTATGTAACTGGGCTTGATGAAATCAGCATTTCTCTTGCTTCCCTGTGCGTAGGGAAGCTCAGTTTTAGTCACAGTAGCTCCCACAAGTGTCTCCTCAGTGTGTTCCCATTTCCTTAGAAACAGTGTATTTGCTGGGAGAAAAGTGCATTACTGTGCGCTTTCACCGTTCAGCAAATACATGTGTAGAAGCACAGCGCTAGCAGAAACGACCGTTTCTCGACGTTTTCTAACTCAGGGAACAAGTTGCACACTTCTGAGATGCATTTGGGCAACTTTGTCAGAAATGAGTTTTTTGCCTACAGAGACATGCCTATTTGCGCAGTAGTACAGATTCTGAGCTGGTAACTGGGCTTGATGAAATCAGCATTCTCTTGCTTCCCTGTGCGTAGGGAAGCTCAGTTTTAGTCACAGTAGCTCTCACATGTGTCTCCTCAGGGTGTTCCCATTTCCTTAGAAACAGTGTATTTGCTGGGAGAAAAGTGCATTACTGTGCGCTTTCACCGTTAAGCAAATACATGTGTAGAAGCACAGCGCTAGCAGAAACGACCGTTTCTCGACGTTTTCTAACTCAGGGAACAAGTTGCACACTTCTGAGATGCATTTGGGCAACTTTGTCAGAAATGAGTTTTTTGCCTACAGAGACATGCCTATTTGCGCAGTAGTACAGATTCTGAGTAGGTAACTGGGCTTGATGAAATCAGCATTTCTTTTGCTTCCCTGTGCGTAGGGAAGCTCAGTTTTAGTCACAGTAGCTCCCACAAGTGTCTCCTCAGTGTGTTCCCATTTCCTTAGAAACAGTGTATTTGCTGGGAGAAAAGTGCATTACTGTGCGCTTTCATCGTTCAGCAAATACATGTGTAGAAGCACAGCGCTAACAGAAACGACCGTTTCTCGACGTTTTCTAACTCAGGGAACAAGTTGCACACTTCTGAGATGCATTTGGGCAACTTTGTCAGAAATGAGATTTTTGCCTACAGAGACATGCCTATTTGCGCAGTAGTACAGATTCTGAGTATGTAACTGGGCTTGATGAAATCAGCATTTCTCTTGCTTCCCTGTGCATAGGGAAGCTCAGTTTTAGTCACAGTAGCTCCCACAAGTGTCTCCTCAGTGTGTTCCCATTTCCTTAGAAACAGTGTATTTGCTGGGAGAAAAGTGCATTACTGTGCGCTTTCACCGTTCAGCAAATACATGTGTAGAAGCACAGCGCTAGCAGAAACGACCGTTTCTCGACGTTTTCTAACTCAGGGAACAAGTTGCACACTTCTGAGATGCATTTGGGCAACTTTGTCAGAAATGAGTTTTTTGCCTACAGAGACATGCCTATTTGCGCAGTAGTACAGATTCTTAGTAGGTAACTGGGCTTGATGAAATCAGCATTTCTCTTGCTTCCCTGTGCGTAGGGAAGCTCAGTTTTAGTCACAGTAGCTTCCACAAGTGTCTCCTCAGTGTGTTCCCATTTCCTTAGAAACAGTGTATTTGCTGGGAGAAAAGTGCATTACTTTGCGCTTTCACCGTTCAGCAAATACATGTGTAGAAGCACAGCACTAGCAGAAACGACCGTTTCTCGACGTTTTCTAACTCAGGGAACAAGTTGCACACTTCTGATGTGCATTTGGGCAACTTTGTCAGAAATGAGTTTTTTGCCTACAGAGACATGCCTATTTGCGCAGTAGTACAGATTCTGAGTATGTAACTGGGCTTGATGAAATCAGCATTTCTCTTGCTTCCCTGTGCGTAGGGAAGCTCAGTTTTAGTCACAGTAGCTCCCACAAGTGTCTCCTCAGTGTGTTCCCATTTCCTTAGAAACAGTGTATTTGCTGGGAGAAAAGTGCATTACTGTGCGCTTTCACCGTTCAGCAAATACATGTGTAGAAGCACAGCGCTAGCAGAAACGACCGTTTCTCGACGTTTTCTAACTCAGGGAACAAGTTGCACACTTCTGAGATGCATTTGGGCAACTTTGTCAGAAATGAGTTTTTTGCCTACAGAGACATGCCTATTTGCGCAGTAGTACAGATTCTGAGCTGGTAACTGGGCTTGATGAAATCAGCATTCTCTTGCTTCCCTGTGCGTAGGGAAGCTCAGTTTTAGTCACAGTAGCTCTCACAAGTGTCTCCTCAGGGTGTTCCCATTTCCTTAGAAACAGTGTATTTGCTGGGAGAAAAGTGCATTACTGTGCGCTTTCACCGTTCAGCAAATACATGTGTAGAAGCACAGCGCTAGCAGAAACGACCGTTTCTCGACGTTTTCTAACTCAGGGAACAAGTTGCACACTTCTGAGATGCATTTGGGCAACTTTGTCAGAAATGAGTTTTTTGCCTACAGAGACATGCCTATTTGCGCAGTAGTACAGATTCTGAGTAGGTAACTGGGCTTGATGAAATCAGCATTTCTCTTGCTTCCCTGTGCGTAGGGAAGCTCAGTTTTAGTCACAGTAGCTCCCACAAGTGTCTCCTCAGTGTGTTCCCAGTTCCTTAGAAACAGTGTATTTGCTGGGAGAAAAGTGCATTACTGTGCGCTTTCACCGTTCAGCAAATACATGTGTAGAAGCACAGCGCTAACAGAAACGACCGTTTCTCGACGTTTTCTAACTCAGGGAACAAGTTGCACACTTCTGAGATGCATTTGGGCAACTTTGTCAGAAATGAGATTTTTGCCTACAGAGACATGCCTATTTGCGCAGTAGTACAGATTCTTAGTAGGTAACTGGGCTTGATGAAATCAGCATTTCTCTTGCTTCCCTGTGCGTAGGGAAGCTCAGTTTTAGTCACAGTAGCTCCCACAAGTGTCTCCTCAGTGTGTTCCCATTTCCTTAGAAACAGTGTATTTGCTGGGAGAAAAGTGCATTACTTTGCGCTTTCACCGTTCAGCAAATACATGTGTAGAAGCACAGCGCTAGCAGAAACGACCGTTTCTCGACGTTTTCTAACTCAGGGAACAAGTTGCACACTTCTGAGATGCATTTGGGCAACTTTGTCAGAAATGAGTTTTTTGCCTACAGAGACATGCCTATTTGCGCAGTAGTACAGATTCTGAGTATGTAACTGAGCTTGATGAAATCAGCATTTCTCTTGCTTCCCTATGCGTAGGGAAGCTCAGTTTTAGTCACAGTAGCTCCCACAAGTGTCTCCTCAGTGTGTTCCCATTTCCTTAGAAACAGTGTATTTGCTGGGAGAAAAGTGCATTACTGTGAGCTTTCACCGTTCAGCAAATACATGTGTAGAAGCACAGCGCTAGCAGAAACGACCGTTTCTCGACGTTTTCTAACTCAGGGAACAAGTTGCACACTTCTGAGATGCATTTGGACAACTTTGTCAGAAATGAGTTTTTTGCCTACAGAGACATGCCTATTTGCGCAGTAGAACAGATTCTGAGTGGGTAACTGGGCTTGATGAAATCAGCATTTCTCTTGCTTCCCTGTGCGTAGGGAAGCTAAGTTTTAGTCACAGTAGCTCCCACAATTGTCTCCTCAGTGTGTTCCCATTTCCTTAGAAACAGTGTATTTGCTGGGAGAAAAGTGCATTACTGTGGGCTTTCACCGTTCAACAAATACATGTGTAGAAGCACAGCGCTAGCAGAAACGACCGTTTCTCGACGTTTTCTAACTCAGGGAACAAGTTGCACACTTCTGAGATGCATTTGGGCAACTTTGTCAGAAATGAGTTTTTTGCCTACAGAGACATGCCTATTTGCGCAGTAGTACATATTCTGAGTATGTAACTGGGCTTGATGAAATCAGCATTTCTCTTGCTTCCCTGTGCGTAGGGAAGCTCAGTTTTAGTCACAGTAGCTCCCACAAGTGTCTCCTCAGTGTGTTCGCAGTTCCGTAGAAACAGTGTATTTGCTGGGAGAAAAGTGCATTACTGTGCGCTTTCACCGTTCAGCAAATACATGTGTAGAAGCACAGCGCTAGCAGAAACGAACGTTTCTCGACGGTTTCTAACTCAGGGAACAGGTTGCACACTTCTGAGATGCATTTGGGCAAGTTTGTCAGAAATGAGTTTTTTGCCTACAGAGACATGCCTATTTGCGCAGTAGTACAGATTCTGAGTATGTAACTGGGCTTGATGAAATCAGCATTTCTCTTGCTTCCCTGTTTGTAGGGAAGCTCAGTTTTAATCACAGTAGCTCCCACAAGTGTCTTCTCAGTGTGTTCCCAGTTCCTTAGAAACAGTGTATTTGCTGGGAGAAAAGTGCATCACTGTGCACTTTCACCGTTCAGTAAATACATGTGTCGAAGCACAGCGCTAGCTGAAACGACCGTTTCTCGACGTTTTCTAACTCAGGGAACAAGTGGCACACTTCTGAGATGCATTTGGGCAACTATGTCAGAAATGAGTTTTTTGCCTAAAGAGACATGCCTATTTGGGCACTAGTACAGATTCTGAGTATGTAACTGGGCTTGATGAAATCAGCATTTCTCTTGCTTCCCTGTGCGTAGGGAAGCTCAGTTTTAGTCACAGTAGCTCCCACAAGTGTCTCCTCAGTGTGTTCCCAGTTCCTTAGAAACAGTGTATTTGCTGGGAGAAAAGTGCATCACGGTGCGCATTCACCGTTCAGCAAATACATGTGTAGACGCACAGCGCTAGCTGAAAGGACCGTTGCTCGACGTTTTCTAACTCAGGGAACAAGTGGCACACTTCTGAGATGCATTTGGGCAACATTGTCAGAAATGAGTTTTTTGCCTATAGAGACATGCCTATTTGCGCAGTAGTACAGATTCTGAGTATGTAACTGGGCTTGATGAAATCAGCATTTCTCTTGCTTCCCTGTGCGTAGGGAAGCTCAGTTTTAGTCACAGTAGCTCCCACAAGTGTCTCCTCAGTGTGTTCCCATTTCCTTAGAAACAGTGTATTTGCTGGGAGAAAAGTGCATTACTATGCGCTTTCACCGTTCAGCAAATACATGTGTAGAAGCACAGCGCTAGCTGAAACGACCGTTTCTCGACGTTTTCTAACTCAGGGAACAAGTGGCACACTTCTGAAATGCATTTGGGCAACATTGTCAGAAATGAGTTTTTTGACTACAGAGACATGCCTATTTGCGCAGTAGTACAGATTGTGAGTATGTAACTGGGCTTGATGAAATCAGCATTTCTCTTGCTTCCCTGTGCGTAGGGAAGCTCAGTTTTAGTCACTGTAGCTCCCACAAGTGTCTCCTCAGTGTGTTCCCATTTCCTTAGAAACAGTGTATTTGCTGGGAGGAAAGTGCATTACTGTGCGCTTTCACCGTTCAGCAAATACATGGGTAGAAGCACAGCGCTAGCAGAAACGAACGTTTCTCGACGTTTTCTAACTCAGGGAAAAAGTTGCACACTTCTGAGATGCATTTGGGCAACTTTGTCAGAAATGAGTTTTTTGCCTACAGAGACATGCCTATTTGCGCAGTAGTACAGATTCTGAGTATGTAACTGGGCTTGATGAAATCAGCATTTCTCTTGCTTCCCTGTGCGTAGGGAAGCTCAGTTTTGTCCCAGTAGCTCCCACAGGTGTCTCCTCAGTGTGTTCCCGTTTCCTTAGAAACAGTGTATTTGCTGGGAGAAAAGTGCATTACTGTGCGCTTTCACCGTTCAGCAAATACATGTGTAGAAGCACAGCGCTAGCAGAAACGAACGTTTCTCGACGTTTTCTAACTCAGGGAACAAGTTGCACACTTCTGAGATGCATTTCGGTAACTTTCTCAAAAATGAGTTTTTTGCCTACAGAGACATGCCTGTTTGCGCAGTAGTACAGATTCTGAGTATGTAACAGGGCTTGATGAATTCAGCATTTCTCTTGCTTCCCTGTGCGTAGGGAAGCTCAGTTTTAGTCACAGTAGCTCCCACAAGTGTCTCCTCAGTGTGTTCCCAGTTCCTTAGAAACAGTGTATTTGCTGGGAGAAAAGTGCATCACGGTGCGCATTCACCGTTCAGCAAATACATGTGTAGACGCACAGCGCTAGCTGAAAGGACCGTTGCTCGACGTTTTCTAACTCAGGGAACAAGTGGCACACTTCTGAGATGCATTTGGGCAACATTGTCAGAAATGAGTTTTTTGCCTATAGAGACATGCCTATTTGCGCAGTAGTACAGATTCTGAGTATGTAACTGGGCTTGATGAAATCAGCATTTCTCTTGCTTCCCTGTGCGTAGGGAAGCTCAGTTTTAGTCACAGTAGCTCCCACAAGTGTCTCCTCAGTGTGTTCCCATTTCCTTAGAAACAGTGTATTTGCTGGGAGAAAAGTGCATTACTATGCGCTTTCACCGTTCAGCAAATACATGTGTAGAAGCACAGCGCTAGCTGAAACGACCGTTTCTCGACGTTTTCTAACTCAGGGAACAAGTGGCACACTTCTGAAATGCATTTGGGCAACATTGTCAGAAATGAGTTTTTTGACTACAGAGACATGCCTATTTGCGCAGTAGTACAGATTGTGAGTATGTAACTGGGCTTGATGAAATCAGCATTTCTCTTGCTTCCCTGTGCGTAGGGAAGCTCAGTTTTAGTCACTGTAGCTCCCACAAGTGTCTCCTCAGTGTGTTCCCATTTCCTTAGAAACAGTGTATTTGCTGGGAGGAAAGTGCATTACTGTGCGCTTTCACCGTTCAGCAAATACATGGGTAGAAGCACAGCGCTAGCAGAAACGAACGTTTCTCGACGTTTTCTAACTCAGGGAAAAAGTTGCACACTTCTGAGATGCATTTGGGCAACTTTGTCAGAAATGAGTTTTTTGCCTACAGAGACATGCCTATTTGCGCAGTAGTACAGATTCTGAGTATGTAACTGGGCTTGATGAAATCAGCATTTCTCTTGCTTCCCTGTGCGTAGGGAAGCTCAGTTTTGTCCCAGTAGCTCCCACAGGTGTCTCCTCAGTGTGTTCCCGTTTCCTTAGAAACAGTGTATTTGCTGGGAGAAAAGTGCATTACTGTGCGCTTTCACCGTTCAGCAAATACATGTGTAGAAGCACAGCGCTAGCAGAAACGAACGTTTCTCGACGTTTTCTAACTCAGGGAACAAGTTGCACACTTCTGAGATGCATTTCGGTAACTTTCTCAAAAATGAGTTTTTTGCCTACAGAGACATGCCTATTTGCGCAGTAGTACAGATTCTGAGTATGTAACAGGGCTTGATGAATTCAGCATTTCTCTTGCTTCCCTGTGCGTAGGGAAGCTCAGTTTTAGTCACAGTAGCTCCCACAAGTGTCTCCTCAGTGTGTTCCCTTTTCCTTAGAAGTAGTGTATTTGCTGGGAGAAAAATGCATTACTGTGCGCTTTCACCGTTCAGTAAATACATGTGTAGAAGCACAGCTCTAGCTGAAACGACCGTTTCTCGACGTTTTCTACCTCAGGGAACAAGTGGCACACTTCTGAGATGCATTTGGGCAACTTTGTCAGAAATGAGTTTTTTGCCTACAGAGACATGCCTATTTGCTCAGTAGTACAGATTCTGAGCATGTAACTGGGCTTGATGAAATCAGCATTTCTCTTGCTTCCCTGTGCGTAGGGAAGCTCAGTTTTAGTCACAGTAACTCCCACAAGTGTCTCCTCAGTGTGTTCCCATTTCCTTAGAAACAGTGTATTTGCTGGGAGAAAAGTGCATTACTGTGCGCTTTCACCGTTCAGCAAATACATGTGTAGAAGCACAGCGCTAGCAGAAACGAACGTTTCTCGACGTTTTCTAACTCAGGGAACAAGTTGCACACTTCTGAGATGCATTTGGGTAACTTACTCAAAAATGAGTTTTTTGCCTACAGAGACATGCCTATTGGCGCAGAAGTACAGATTCTGAGTATGTAACTGGGCTTGATGAAATCAGCATTTCTCTTGCTTCCCTGTGCGTAGGGAAGCTCAGTTATAGTCACAGTAGCTCCCACAAGTGTCTCCTCAGTGTGTTCCCATTTCCTTAGAAGTAGTGTATTTGCTGGGAGAAAAATGCATTACTGTGCGCTTTCACCGTTCAGTAAATACATGTGTAGAAGCACAGCTCTAGCTGAAACGACCGTTTCTCGACGTTTTCTAACTCAGGGAACAAGTGGCACACTTCTGAGATGCATTTGGGCAACTTTGTCAGAAATGAGTTTTTTGCCTACAGAGACATGCCTATTTGCTCAGTAGTACAGATTCTGAGTATGTAACTGGGCTTGATGAAATCAGCATTTCTCTTGCTTCCCTGTGCGTAGGGAAGCTCAGTTTTAGTCACAGTAGCTCCCACAAGTGTCTCCTCAGTGTGTTCCCATTTCCTTAGAAACAGTGTATTTGCTGGGAGAAAAGTGCATTACTGTGCGCTTTCACCGTTCAGCAAATACATGTGTAGAAGCACAGCGCTAGCAGAAACGAACGTTTCTCGACGTTTTCTAACTCAGGGAACAAGTTGCACACTTCTGAGATGCATTTGGGTAACTTACTCAAAAATGAGTTTTTGCCTACAGAGACATGCCTATTGGCGCAGAAGTACAGATTCTGAGTATGTAACTGGGCTTGATGAAATCAGCATTTCTCTTGCTTCCCTGTGCGTAGGGAAGCTCAGTTTTAGTCACAGTAGCTCCCACAAATGTCTCCTCAGTGTGTTCCCAGTTCCTCAGAAACAGTGTATTTGCTGGGAGAAAAGTGCATTACTATGCGCTTTCACCGTTCAGCAAATACATGTGTAGAAGCACAGCGCTAGCTGAAACGACCGTTTCTCGACGTTTTCTAACTCAGGGAACAAGTGGCACACTTCTGAAATGCATTTGGGCAACTTTGTCAGAAATGAGTTTTTTGCCTACGGAGACATGCCTATTTGCGCAGTAGTACAGATTGTTTGTATGTAACTGGGCTTGATGAAATCAGCATTTCTCTTGCTTCCCTGTGCGTAGGGAAGCTCAGTTTTAGTCCCAGTAGCTCCCACAAGTGTCTCCTCAGTGTGTTCCCATTTCCTTAGAAACAGTGTATTTGCTGGGAGAAAAGTGCATTACTGTGCGCTTTCACCGTTCAGCAAATACATGTGTAGAAGCACAGCGCTAGCAGAAACGACCGTTTCTCGACGTTTTCTAACTCAGGGAACAAGTTGCACACTTCTGAGATGCATTTGGGCAACTTTGTCAGAAATGAGTTTTTTGCCTACAGAGACATGCCTATTTGCGCAGTAGTACAGATTCTGAGTATGTAACTGGGCTTGATGAAATCAGCATTTCTATTGCTTCCCTGTGCGTAGGGAAGCTCAGTTTTAGTCCCAGTAGCTCCCACAAGTGTCTCCTCAGTGTGTTCCCATTTCCTTAGAAACAGTGTATTTGCTGGGAGAAAAGTGCATTACTGTGCGCTTTCACCGTTCAGCAAATACATGTGTAGAAGCACAGCGCTAGCAGTAACGAACGTTTCTCGACGTTTTCTAACTCAGGGAACAAGTTGCACACTTCTGAGATGCATTTGGGTAACTTTCTCAAAAATGAGTTTTTTGCCTACAGAGACATGCCTATTTGCGCAGTAGTACAAATTCTGAGTATATAGCTGGGCTTGATGAAATCAGCATTTCTCTTGCTTCCGTGTGCGTAGGGAAGCTCAGTTTTAGTCACAGTAGCTCCCACAAGTGTCTCCTCAGTGTGTTCCCATTTCCTTAGAAACAGTGTATTTGCTGGGAGAAAAGTGCATTACTGTGCGCTTTCACCGTTCAGCAAATACATGTGTAGAAGCACAGCGCTAGCTGAAACGACCGTTTCTCGACGTTTTCTAACTCAGGGAAGAAGTGGCACACTTCTGAGATGCATTTCGGCAACTTTGTCAGAAATGAGTTTTTTGCCTACAGAGACATGCCTATTTGCGCAGTAGTACAGATTCTGAGTATGTGACTGGGCTTGATGAAATCAGCATTTCTCTTGCTTCCCTGTGCGTAGGGAAGCTCAGTTTTAGTCACATTAGCTCCCAAAAGTGTCTCCTCAGTGTGTTCCCATTTCCTTAGAAACAGTGTATTTGCTGGGAGAAAAGTGCATTACTGTGCACTTTCACCATTCAGCAAATACATGTGTAGAAGCACAGCGCTAGCAGAAACGAACGTTTCTCGACGTTTTCTTACTCAGGGAACAAGTTGCACACTTCTGAGATGCATTTGGGCAACTTTGTCGGAAATGAGTTTTTTGCCTAAAGAGACATGCCTATTTGCGCAGTAGTACAGATTCTTAGTATGTAACTGGGCTTGATGAAATCAGCATTTCTCTTGCTTCCCTGTGCGTAGGGAAGCTCAGTTTTAGTCACAGTAGCTCCCACAAGTGTCTCCTCAGTGTGTTCCCATTTCCTTAGAAACAGTGTATTTGCTGGGAGAAAAGTGCATTACTGTGCGCTTTCACCGTTCAGCAAATACATGTGTAGAAGCACAGCGCTAGCAGAAACGAACGTTTCTCGACGTTTTCTAACTCAGGGAAGAAGTTGCACACTTCTTACATGCATTTGGGAAACTTTGTCAGAAATGAGTTTTTTGCCTAAAGAGACATGCCTATTTGCGCAGTAGTACAGATTCTGAGTATGTAACTGGGCTTGATGAAATCAGCATTTCTCTTGCTTCCCTGTGCGTAGGGAAGCTCAGTTTTGTCCCAGTAGCTCCCACAGGTGTCTCCTCAGTGTGTTCCCGTTTCCTTAGAAACAGTGTATTTGCTGGGAGAAAAGTGCATTACTGTGCGCTTTCACCATTCAGCAAATACATGTGTAGAAGCACAGCGCTAGCAGAAACGAACGTTTCTCGACGTTTTCTAACTCAGGGAACAATTGCACACTTCTGAGATGCATTTGGGCAACTTTGTCAGAAATGAGTTTTTTGCGTACAGAGACATGCCTATTTGCGCAGTAGTACAGATTCTGAGCATGTAACTGGGCTTGATGAAATCAGCATTTCTCTTGCTTCCCTGTGCGTAGGGAAGCTCAGTTTTAGTCACAGTAGCTCCCACAAGTGTCTCCTCAGTGTGTTCCCATTTCCTTAGAAACAGTGTATTTGCTGGGAGAAAAGTGCATTACTGTGCGCTTTCACCGTTCAGCAAATACATGTGTAGAAGCACAGCGCTAGCAGAAACGAACGTTTCTCGACGTTTTCTAACTCAGGGAACAAGTTGCACACTTCTGAGATGCATTTGGGCAACTTTGTCAGAAATGAGTTTTTTGCCTACAGAGACATGCCTATTTGCGCAGTAGTACAGATTCTGAGTATGTAACTGGGCTTGATGAAATCAGCATTTCTCTTGCTTCCCTGTGCGTAGGGAAGCTCAGTTTTAGTCACAGTAGCTCCCACAAGTGTCTCCTCAGTGTGTTCCCAGTTCCTTAGAAACAGTGTATTTGCTGGGAGAAAAGTGCATTACTGTGTGCTTTCACCGTTCAGCCAATACATGTGTAGAAGCACAGCGCTAGAGGGAAGGAACGTTTCTCGACGTTTTCTAACTCAGGGAACAAGTTGCACACTTCTGAGATGCATTTCGGTAACTTTCTCAAAAAATGAGTTTTTTGCCTACAGAGACATGCCTATTTGCGCAGTAGTACAGATTCTGAGTATGTAACAGGGCTTGATGAATTCAGCATTTCTCTTGCTTCCCTGTGCGTAGGGAAGCTCAGTTTTAGTCACAATAGCTCCCACAAGTGTCTCCTCAGTGTGTTCCCAGTTCCTTAGAAACAGTGTATTTGCTGGGAGAAAAGTGCATCAATGTGCGCTTTCACCGTTCAGCAAATACATGTGTAGAAGCACAGCGCTAGCAGAAACGAACGTTTCTCGACGTTTTCTAACTCAGGGGACAAGTTGCACACTTCTGAGATGCATTTGGGCAACTTTGTCAGAAATGAGTTTTTTGCCTACAGAGACATGCCTATTTGCGCAGTAGTACAGATTCTGAGTATGTAACTGGGCTTGATGAAATCAGCATTTCTCTTGCTTCCCTGTGCGTAGGGAAGCTCAGTTTTGTCCCAGTAGCTCCCACAGGTGTCTCCTCAGTGTGTTCCCGTTTCCTTAGAAACAGTGTATTTGCTGGGAGAAAAGTGCATTACTGTGCGCTTTCACCGTTCAGCAAATACATGTGTAGAAGCACAGCGCTAGCAGAAACGAACGTTTCTCGACGTTTTCTAACTCAGGGAACAATTGCACACTTCTGAGATGCATTTGGGCAACTTTGTCAGAAATGAGTTTTTTGCCTAAAGAGACATGCCTATTTGCGCAGTAGTACAGATTCTGAGTATGTAACTGGGCTTGATGACATCAGCATTTCTCTTGCTTCCCTGTGAGTAGGGAAGCTCAGTTTTAGTCACAGTAGCTCCCACAAGTGTCTCCTCAGTGTGTTCCCATTTCCTTAGAAGTAGTGTATTTGCTGGGAGAAAAATGCATTACTGTGCGCTTTCACCGTTCAGTAAATACATGTGTAGAAGCACAGTGCTAGCTGAAATGACCGTTTCTCGACGTTTTCTAACTCAGGGAACAAGTTGCACACTTCTGAGATGCATTTGGGCAACTTTGTCAGAAATGAGTTTTTTGCCTACAGAGACATGCCTATTTGCGCAGTAGTACAGATTCTGAGTATGTAACTGGGCTTGATGAAATCAGCATTTCTCTTGCTTCCCTGTGCGTAGGGAAGCTCAGTTTTAGTCACTGTAGCTCCCACAAGTGTCTCCTCAGTTTGTTCCCATTTCCTTAGAAACAGTGTATTTGCTGGGAGAAAAGTGCATTACTGTGCGCTTTCACCGTTCAACAAATACATGTGTAGAAGCACAGCGCTAGCAGAAACGAACGTTTCTCGACGTTTTCTAACTCAGGGAACAAGTTGCACACTTCTGAGATGCATTTGGGCAACTTTGTCAGAAATGAGTTTTTTGCCTACAGAGACATGCCTATTTGCGCAGTAGTACAGATTCTGTGTATGTAACTGGGCTTGATGAAATCAGCATTTGTCTTGCTTCCCTGTGCGTAGGGAAGCTCAGTTTTGTCCCAGTAGCTCCCACAGGTGTCTCCTCAGTGTGTTCCCGTTTCCTTAGAAACAGTGTATTTGCTGGGAGAAAAGTGCATTACTGTGCGCTTTCA
This sequence comes from Acomys minous, assembly GCF_964271855.1. Classification (NCBI taxonomy): domain Eukaryota; kingdom Metazoa; phylum Chordata; class Mammalia; order Rodentia; family Muridae; genus Acomys; species Acomys minous. Next base: position 1,424,316 of record NW_028182178.1, read on the forward strand.
CCGTTCAGCAAATACATGTGTAGAAGCACAGCGCTAGCAGAAACGAACGTTTCTCAACGTTTTCTAACTCAGGGAACAATTGCACACTTCTGAGATGCATTTGGGCAACTTTGTCAGAAATGAGTTTTTTGCATACAGAGACATGCCTATTTGCGCAGTAGTACAGATTCAGAGCATGTAACTGGGCTTGATGAAATCAGCATTTCTCTTGCTTCCCTGTGCGTAGGGAAGCTCAGTTTTAGTCACAGTAGCTCCCACAAGTGTCTCCTCAGTGTGTTCCCATTTCCTTAGAAACAGTGTATTTGCTGGGAGAAAAGTGCATTACTGTGCGCTTTCACCATTCAGCAAATACATGTGTAGAAGCACAGCGCTAGCAGAAACGACCGTTTCTCGACGTTTTCTAACTCAGGGAACAAGTTGCACACTTCTGAGATGCATTTGGGCAACTTTGTCAGAAATGAGTTTTTTGCCTACAGAGACATGCCTATTTGCGCAGTAGTACAGATTCTGAGTATGTAACTGGGCTTGATGAAATCAGCATTTCTCTTGCTTCCATGTGCGTAGGGAAGCTCAGTTTTGTCCCAGTAGCTCCCACAGGTGTCTCCTCAGTGTGTTCCCGTTTCCTTAGAAACAGTGTATTTGCTGGGAGAAAAGTGCATTACTGTGCGCTTTCACCGTTCAGCAAATACATGTGTAGAAGCACAGCGCTAGCAGAAACGAACGTTTCTCGACGTTTTCTAACTCAGGGAACAATTGCACACTTCTGAGATGCCTTTGGGCAACTTGGTCAGAAATGAGTTTTTTGCGTACAGAGACATGCCTATTTGCGCAGTAGTAGAGATTCTGAGCATGTAACTGGGCTTGATGAAATCAGCATTTCTCTTGCTTCCCTGTGCGTAGGGAAGCTCAGTTTTAGTCCCAGTAGCTCCCACAAGTGTCTCCTCAGTGTGTTCCCATTTCCTTAGAAACAGTGTATTTGCTGGGAGAAAAGTGCATTACTGTGCGCTTTCACCGTTCAGCAAATACATGTGTAGAAGCACAGCGCTAGCAGAAACGACCGTTTCTCGACGTTTTCTAACTCAGGGAACAAGTTGCACACTTCTGAGATGCATTTGGGCAACTTTGTCAGAAATGAGTTTTTTGCCTACAGAGACATGCCTATTTGCGCAGTAGTACAGATTCTGAGTATGTAACTGGGCTTGATGAAATCCGCATTTCTATTGCTTCCCTGTGCGTAGGGAAGCTCAGTTTTAGTCCCAGTAGCTCCCACAAGTGTCTCCTCAGTGTGTTCCCATTTCCTTAGAAACAGTGTATTTGCTGGGAGAAAAGTGCATTACTGTGCGCTTTCACCGTTCAGCAAATACATGTGTAGAAGCACAGCGCTAGCAGTAACGAACGTTTCTCGACGTTTTCTAACTCAGGGAACAAGTTGCACACTTCTGAGATGCATTTGGGTAACTTTCTCAAAAATGAGTTTTTTGCCTACAGAGACATGCCTATTTGCGCAGTAGTACAAATTCTGAGTATATAGCTGGGCTTGATGAAATCAGCATTTCTCTTGCTTCCGTGTGCGTAGGGAAGCTCAGTTTTAGTCACAGTAGCTCCCACAAGTGTCTCCTCAGTGTGTTCCCATTTCCTTAGAAACAGTGTATTTGCTGGGAGAAAAGTGCATTACTGTGCGCTTTCACCGTTCAGCAAATACATGTGTAGAAGCACAGCGCTAGCTGAAACGACCGTTTCTCGACGTTTTCTAACTCAGGGAAGAAGTGGCACACTTCTGAGATGCATTTCGGCAACTTTGTCAGAAATGAGTTTTTTGCCTACAGAGACATGCCTATTTGCGCAGTAGTACAGATTCTGAGTATGTGACTGGGCTTGATGAAATCAGCATTTCTCTTGCTTCCCTGTGCGTAGGGAAGCTCAGTTTTAGTCACATTAGCTCCCAAAAGTGTCTCCTCAGTGTGTTCCCATTTCCTTAGAAACAGTGTATTTGCTGGGAGAAAAGTGCATTACTGTGCACTTTCACCATTCAGCAAATACATGTGTAGAAGCACAGCGCTAGCAGAAACGAACGTTTCTCGACGTTTTCTTACTCAGGGAACAAGTTGCACACTTCTGAGATGCATTTGGGCAACTTTGTCGGAAATGAGTTTTTTGCCTAAAGAGACATGCCTATTTGCGCAGTAGTACAGATTCTTAGTATGTAACTGGGCTTGATGAAATCAGCATTTCTCTTGCTTCCCTGTGCGTAGGGAAGCTCAGTTTTAGTCACAGTAGCTCCCACAAGTGTCTCCTCAGTGTGTTCCCATTTCCTTAGAAACAGTGTATTTGCTGGGAGAAAAGTGCATTACTGTGCGCTTTCACCGTTCAGCAAATACATGTGTAGAAGCACAGCGCTAGCAGAAACGAACGTTTCTCGACGTTTTCTAACTCAGGGAAGAAGTTGCACACTTCTTACATGCATTTGGGAAACTTTGTCAGAAATGAGTTTTTTGCCTAAAGAGACATGCCTATTTGCGCAGTAGTACAGATTCTGAGTATGTAACTGGGCTTGATGAAATCAGCATTTCTCTTGCTTCCCTGTGCGTAGGGAAGCTCAGTTTTAGCCACAGTAGCTCCCAAAAGTGTCTCCTCAGTGTGTTCCCATTTCCTTAGAAACAGTGTATTTGCTGGGAGAAAAGTGCATTACTGTGCGCTTTCACCGTTCAGCAAATACATGTGTAGAAGCACAGCGCTAGCAGAAAAGATCGTTTCTCGACGTTTTCAAACTCAGGGAACAAGTTGCACACTTCTGAGATGCATTTGGGCAACTTTGTCAGAAATGAGTTTTTGCCTACAGAGACATGCCTATTTGCCCAGTAGTACAGATTCTGAGTATGTAACTGGGCTTGATGAAATCAGCATTTCTCTTGCTTCCCTCTGTGTAGGGAAGCTCAGTTTTAGTCACAGTAGCTCCTACAAGTGTCTCCTCAGTGTGTTCCCATTTCCTTAGAAACTGTGTATTTGCTGGGAGAAAAGTGCATTACTATGTGCTTTCACCGTTCAGCAAATACATGTGTAGAAGCACAGCGCTAGCAGAAATGACTGTTTCTCGACGTTTTCTAACTCAGGGAACAAGTTGCACACTTCTGAGATGCATTTGGGCAACTTGGTCAGAAATGAGTTTTTTGCCTAAAGAGACATGCCTATTTGCGCAGTAGTACAGATTCTGAGTATGTAACTGGGCTTGATGAAATCAGCATTTCTCTTGCTTCCCTGTGCGTAGGGAAGCTCAGTTTTAGTCACAGTAGCTCCCACAAGTGTCTCCTCAGTGTGTTCCCATTTCCTTAGAAACAGTGTATTTGCTGGGAGAAAAGTGCATTACTCTGCGCTTTCACCGTTCAGCAAATACATGTGTAGAAGCACAGCGCTAGCAGAAACGAACGTTTCTCGACGTTTTCTAACTCAGGGAACAAGTTGCACACTTCTGAGATGCATTTGGGCAACTTTGTCAGAAATGAGTTTTTTGTCTACAGAGATATGCCTATTTGCGCAGTAGTACAGATTCTGAGTATGTAACTGGGATTGATGAAATCAGCATTTCTCTTGCTTCCCTGTGCGTAGGGAAGCTAAGTTTTAGTCACAGTAGCTCCCACAAGTGTCTCCTCAGTGTGTTCCCATTTCCTTAGAAACAGTGTATTTGCTGGGAGAAAAGTGCATTACTGTGCGCTTTCACCGTTCAGCAAATACATGTGTAGAAGCACAGCGCTAGCAGAAACGACCGTTTCTCGACGTTTTCTAACTCAGGGAACAAGTTGCACACTTCTGAGATGCATTTGGGCAACTTTGTCAGAAATGAGTTTTTTGCCTACAGAGACATGCCTATTTGCGCAGTAGTACAGATTCTGAGTATGTACCTGGTCATGATTAAATCAGCATTTCTCTTGCTTCCCTGTGCGTAGGGAAGCTCAGTTTTAGTCACAGTAGCTCCCACAAGTGTCTCCTCAGTGTGTTCCCATTTCCTTAGAAACAGTGTATTTGCTGGGAGAAAAGTGCATTACTGTGCGCTTTCACCGTTCAGCAAATACATGTGTAGAAGCACAGCGCTAGTAGAAACGAACGTTTCTCAACGTTTTCTAACTCAGGGAACAAGTTGCACACTTCTGAGATGCATTTGGGCAACATTGTCAGAAATGAGTTTTTTGCCTACAGAGACATGCCTATTTGCGCAGTAGTACAGATTCTGAGTATGTAACTGGGCTTGATGAAATCAGCATTTCTCTTGCTTCCCTGTGCGTAGGGAAGCTCAGTTTTAGTCACAGTAGCTCCCACAAGTGTCTCCTCAGTGTGTTCCCATTTCCTTAGAAACAGTGTATTTGCTGGGAGAAAAGTGCATTACTGTGCGCTTTCACCGTTCAGCAAATACATGTGTAGAAGCACAGCGCTAGCAGAAACGACCGTTTCTCGACGTTTTCTAACTCAGGGAACAAGTTGCACACTTCTGAGATGCATTTGGGCAACTTTGTCAGAAATGAGTTTTTTGCCTACAGAGACATGCCTATTTGCGCAGTAGTACAGATTCTGAGTAGGTAACTGGGCTTGATGAAATCAGCATTTCTCTTGCTTCCCTGTGCGTAGGGAAGCTCAGTTTTAGTCACAGTAGCTCCCACAAGTGTCTCCTCAGTGTGTTCCCATTTCCTTAGAAACAGTGTATTTGCTGGGAGAAAAGTGCATTACTGTGCGCTTTCACCGTTCAGCAAATACATGTGTAGAAGCACAGCGCTAGCAGAAAAGACCGTTTCTCGACGTTTTCTAACTCAGGGAACAAGTTGCACACTTCTGAGATGCATTTGGGCAACTTTGTCAGAAATGAGTTTTTTGCCTACAGAGACATGCCTATTTGCGCAGTTATACAGATTCTGAGTATGTAACTGGGCTTGATGAAATCAGCATTTCTCTTGCTTCCCTGTGCGTAGGGAAGCTCCGTTTTAGTCACTGTAGCTCCCACAAGTGTCTCCTCAGTGTGTTCCCATTTCCTTAGAAACAGTGTAATTGCTGGGAGAAAAGTGCATTACTGTGTGCTTTCACCGTTCAGCAAATACATGTGTAGAAGCACAGCGCTAGCAGAAACGACCGTTTCTCGACGTTTTCTAACTCAGGGAACAAGTTGCACACTTCTGAGATGCATTTGGGCAACTTTGTCAGAAATGAGTTTTTTGCCTAAAGAGACATGCCTATTTGCGCAGTAGTACAGATTCTGAGTATGTAACTGGGCTTGATGACATCAGCATTTCTCTTGCTTCCCTGTGCATAGGGAAGCTCAGTTTTAGTCACAGTAGCTCCCACAAGTGTCTCCTCAGTGTGTTCCCATTTCCTTAGAAACAGTGTATTTGTTGGGAGAAAAGTGCATTACTGTGCGCTTTCACCGTTCAGCAAATACATGTGTAGAAGCACAGCGCTAGCAGAAAAGATCGTTTCTCGACGTTTTCAAACTCAGGGAACAAGTTGCACACTTCTGAGATGCATTTGGGCAACTTTGTCAGAAATGAGTTTTTGCCTACAGAGACATGCCTATTTGCCCAGTAGTACAGATTCTGAGTATGTAACTGGGCTTGATGAAATCAGCATTTCTCTTGCTTCCCTCTGTGTAGGGAAGCTCAGTTTTAGTCACAGTAGCTCCTACAAGTGTCTCCTCAGTGTGTTCCCATTTCCTTAGAAACTGTGTATTTGCTGGGAGAAAAGTGCATTACTATGTGCTTTCACCGTTCAGCAAATACATGTGTAGAAGCACAGCGCTAGCAGAAATGACTGTTTCTCGACGTTTTCTAACTCAGGGAACAAGTTGCACACTTCTGAGATGCATTTGGGCAACTTTGTCAGAAATGAGTTTTTTGCCTAAAGAGACATGCCTATTTGCGCAGTAGTACAGATTCTGAGTATGTAACTGGGCTTGATGAAATCAGCATTTCTCTTGCTTCCCTGTGCGTAGGGAAGCTCAGTTTTAGTCACAGTAGCTCCCACAAGTGTCTCCTCAGTGTGTTCCCATTTCCTTAGAAACAGTGTATTTGCTGGGAGAAAAGTGCATTACTCTGCGCTTTCACCGTTCAGCAAATACATGTGTAGAAGCACAGCGCTAGCAGAAACGAACGTTTCTCGACGTTTTCTAACTCAGGGAACAAGTTGCACACTTCTGAGATGCATTTGGGCAACTTTGTCAGAAATGAGTTTTTTGTCTACAGAGATATGCCTATTTGCGCAGTAGTACAGATTCTGAGTATGTAACTGGGATTGATGAAATCAGCATTTCTCTTGCTTCCCTGTGCGTAGGGAAGCTAAGTTTTAGTCACAGTAGCTCCCACAAGTGTCTCCTCAGTGTGTTCCCATTTCCTTAGAAACAGTGTATTTGCTGGGAGAAAAGTGCATTACTGTGCGCTTTCACCGTTCAGCAAATACATGTGTAGAAGCACAGCGCTAGCAGAAACGACCGTTTCTCGACGTTTTCTAACTCAGGGAACAAGTTGCACACTTCTGAGATGCATTTGGGCAACTTTGTCAGAAATGAGTTTTTTGCCTACAGAGACATGCCTATTTGCGCAGTAGTACAGATTCTGAGTAGGTAACTGGGCTTGATGAAATCAGCATTTCTCTTGCTTCCCTGTGCGTAGGGAAGCTCAGTTTTAGTCACAGTAGCTCCCACAAGTGTCTCCTCAGTGTGTTCCCATTTCCTTAGAAACAGTTTATTTGCTGGGAGAAAAGTGCATTACTGTGCGCTTTCACCGTTCAGCAAATACATGTGTAGAAGCACAGCGCTAGCAGAAACGAACGTTTCTCGACGTTTTCTAACTCAGGGAACAAGTTGCACACTTCTGAGATGCATTTGGGCAACTTTGTCAGAAATGAGTTTTTTGCCTACAGAGACATGCCTATTTGCGCAGTAGTACAGATTCTGAGTATGTAACTGGGCTTGATGAAATCAGCATTTCTCTTGCTTCCCTGTGCGTAGGGAAACTCAGTTTTAGTCACAGTAGCTCTCAAAAGTGTCTCCTCAGTGTGTTCCCAGTTCCTTAGAAACAGTGTATTTGCTGGGAGAAAAGTGCATTACTGTGCGCTTTCACCGTTCAGCAAATACATGTGTAGAAGCACAGCGCTAGCAGAAACGACCGTTTCTCGACGTTTTCTAACTCAGGGAACAAGTTGCACACTTCTGAGATGCATTTGGGCAACTTTGTCAGAAATGAGTTTTTTGCCTACAGAGACATGCCTATTTGCGCAGTAGTACAGATTCTGAGTATGTAACTGGGCTTGATGAAATCAGCATTTCTCTTGCTTCCCTGTGCGTAGGGAAGCTCAGTTTTAGTCACAGTAGCTCCCACAAGTGTCTCCTCAGTGTGTTCCCATTTCCTTAGAAACAGTGTATTTGCTGGGAGAAAAGTGCATTACTGTGCGCTTTCACCGTTCAGCAAATACATGTGTAGAAGCACAGCGCTAGCAGAAACGACAGTTTCTCGACGTTTTCTAACTCAGGGAACAAGTTGCACACTTCTGAGATGCATTTGGGCAACTTTGTCAGAAATGAGTTTTTTGCCTACAGAGACATGCCTATTGCGCAGTAGAACAGATTCTGAGTAGGTAACTGGGCTTGATGAAATCAGCATTTCTCTTGCTTCCCTGTGCGTAGGGAAACTCACTTTTAGTCACAGTAGCTCTCAAAAGTGTCTCCTCAGTGTGTTCCCAGTTCCTTAGAAACAGTGTATTTGCTGGGAGAAAAGTGCATTACTGTGCGCTTTCACCGTTCAGCAAATACATGTGTAGAAGCACAGCGCTAGCAGAAACGACCGTTTCTCGACGTTTTCTAACTCAGGGAACAAGTTGCACACTTCTGAGATGCATTTGGGCAACTTTGTCAGAAATGAGTTTTTTGCCTACAGAGACATGCCTATTTGCGCAGTAGTACAGATTCTGAGTAGGTAACTGGGCTTGATGAAATCAGCATTTCTCTTGCTTCCCTGTGCGTAGGGAAGCTAAGTTTTAGTCACAGTAGCTCCCACAAGTGTCTCCTCAGTGTGTTCCCATTTCCTTAGAAACAGTGTATTTGCTGGGAGAAAAGTGCATTACTGTGCGCTTTCACCGTTCAGCAAATACATGTGTAGAAGCACAGCGCTAGCAGAAACGACCGTTTCTCGACGTTTTCTAACTCAGGGAACAAGTTGCACACTTCTGAGATGCATTTGGGCAACTTTGTCAGAAATGAGTTTTTTGCCTACAGAGACATGCCTATTTGCGCAGTAGTACAGATTCTGAGTATGTAACTGGGCTTGATGAAATCAGCATTTCTCTTGCTTCCCTGTGCATAGGGAAGCTCAGTTTTAGTCACAGTAGCTCCCACAAGTGTCTCCTCAGTGTGTTCCCATTTCCTTAGAAACAGTGTATTTGCTGGGAGAAAAGTGCATTACTGTGCGCTTTCACCGTTCAGCAAATACATGTGTAGAAGCACAGAGGTAGCAGAAACGACCGTTTCTCGACGTTTTCTAACTCAGGGAACAAGTTGCACACTTCTGAGATGCATTTGGGCAACTTTGTCAGAAATGAGTTTTTTGCCTACAGAGACATGCCTATTTGCGCAGTAGTACAGATTCTGAGTAGGTAACTGGGCTTGATGAAATCAGCATTTCTCTTGCTTCCCTGTGCGTAGGGAAACTCAGTTTTAGTCACAGTAGCTCTCAAAAGTGTCTCCTCAGTGTGTTCCCAGTTCTTTAGAAACAGTGTATTTGCTGGGAGAAAAGTGCATTACTGTGCGCTTTCACCGTTCAGCAAATACATGTGTAGAAGCACAGCGCTAGCAGAAACGAACGTTTCTCGACGTTTTCTAACTCAGGGAACAAGTTGCACACTTCTGAGATGCATTTGGGCAACTTTGTCAGAAATGAGTTTTTTGCCTACAGAGACATGCCTATTTGCGCAGTAGTACAGATTCTGAGTATGTAACTGGGCTTGATGAAATCAGCATTTCTCTTGCTTCCCTGTGCATAGGGAAACTCAGTTTTAGTCACAGTAGCTCCCACAAGTGTCTCCTCAGTGTGTTCCCATTTCCTTAGAAACAGTGTATTTGCTGGGAGAAAAGTGCATTACTGTGCGCTTTCACCGTTCAGCAAATACATGTGTAGAAGCACAGCGCTAGCAGAAACGACCGTTTCTCGACGTTTTCTAACTCAGGGAACAAGTTGCACACTTCTGAGATGCATTTGGGCAAGTTTGTCAGAAATGAGTTTTTTGCCTACAGAGACATGCCTATTTGCGCAGTAGTACAGATTCTGAGTAGGTAACTGGGCTTGATGAAATCAGCATTTCTCTTGCTTCCCTGTGCGTAGGGAAGCTAAGTTTTAGTCACAGTAGCTCCCACAAGTGTCTCCTCAGTGTGTTCCCATTTCCTTAGAAACAGTGTATTTGCTGGGAGAAAAGTGCATTACTGTGCGCTTTCACTGTTCAGCAAATACATGTGTAGAAGCACAGCGCTAGCAGAAACGACCGTTTCTCGACGTTTTCTAACTCAGGGAACAAGTTGCACACTTCTGAGATGCATTTGGGCAACTTTGTCAGAAATGAGTTTTTTGCCTACAGAGACATGCCTATTTGCGCAGTAGTACAGATTCTGAGTAGGTAACTGCGCTTGATGAAATCAGCATTTCTCTTGCTTCCCTGTGCGTAGGGAAACTCAGTTTTAGTCACAGTAGCTCTCAAAATTGTCTCCTCAGTGTGTTCCCAGTTCCTTAGAAACAGTGTATTTGCTGGGAGAAAAGTGCATTACTGTGCGCTTTCACCGTTCAGCAAATACATGTGTAGAAGCACAGCGCTAGCAGAAACGAACGTTTCTCGACGTTTTCTAACTCAGGGAACAAGTTGCACACTTCTGAGATGCATTTGGGCAACTTTGTCACAAATGAGTTTTTTGCCTACAGAGACATGCCTATTTGCGCAGTAGTACAGATTCTGAGTATGTAACTGGGCTTGATGAAATCAGCATTTCTCTTGCTTCCCTGTGCATAGGGAAGCTCAGTTTTAGTCACAGTAGCTCCCACAAGTGTCTCCTCAGTGTGTTCCCATTTCCTTAGAAACAGTGTATTTGCTGGGAGAAAAGTGCATTACTGTGCGCTTTCACCGTTCAGCAAATACATGTGTAGAAGCACAGAGGTAGCAGAAACGACCGTTTCTCGACGTTTTCTAACTCAGGGAACAAGTTGCACACTTCTGAGATGCATTTGGGCAACTTTGTCAGAAATGAGTTTTTTGCCTACAGAGACATGCCTATTTGCGCAGTAGTACAGATTCTGAGTAGGTAACTGGGCTTGATGAAATCAGCATTTCTCTTGCTTCCCTGTGCGTAGGGAAACTCAGTTTTAGTCACAGTAGCTCTCAAAAGTGTCTCCTCAGTGTGTTCCCAGTTCTTTAGAAACAGTGTATTTGCTGGGAGAAAAGTGCATTACTGTGCTCTTTCACCGTTCAGCAAATACATGTGTAGAAGCACAGCGCTAGCAGAAACGAACGTTTCTCGACGTTTTCTAACTCAGGGAACAAGTTGCACACTTCTGAGATGCATTTGGGCAACTTTGTCAGAAATGAGTTTTTTGCCTACAGAGACATGCCTATTTGCGCAGTAGTACAGATTCTGAGTATGTAACTGGGCTTGATGAAATCAGCATTTCTCTTGCTTCCCTGTGCATAGGGAAACTCAGTTTTAGTCACAGTAGCTCCCACAAGTGTCTCCTCAGTGTGTTCCCATTTCCTTAGAAACAGTGTATTTGCTGGGAGAAAAGTGCATTACTGTGCGCTTTCACCGTTCAGCAAATACATGTGTAGAAGCACAGCGCTAGCAGAAACGACCGTTTCTCGACGTTTTCTAACTCAGGGAACAAGTTGCACACTTCTGAGATGCATTTGGGCAAGTTTGTCAGAAATGAGTTTTTTGCCTACAGAGACATGCCTATTTGCGCAGTAGTACAGATTCTGAGTAGGTAACTGGGCTTGATGAAATCAGCATTTCTCTTGCTTCCCTGTGCGTAGGGAAGCTAAGTTTTAGTCACAGTAGCTCCCACAAGTGTCTCCTCAGTGTGTTCCCATTTCCTTAGAAACAGTGTATTTGCTGGGAGAAAAGTGCATTACTGTGCGCTTTCACTGTTCAGCAAATACATGTGTAGAAGCACAGCGCTAGCAGAAACGACCGTTTCTCGACGTTTTCTAACTCAGGGAACAAGTTGCACACTTCTGAGATGCATTTGGGCAACTTTGTCAGAAATGAGTTTTTTGCCTACAGAGACATGCCTATTTGCGCAGTAGTACAGATTCTGAGTAGGTAACTGCGCTTGATGAAATCAGCATTTCTCTTGCTTCCCTGTGCGTAGGGAAACTCAGTTTTAGTCACAGTAGCTCTCAAAATTGTCTCCTCAGTGTGTTCCCAGTTCCTTAGAAACAGTGTATTTGCTGGGAGAAAAGTGCATTACTGTGCGCTTTCACCGTTCAGCAAATACATGTGTAGAAGCACAGCGCTAGCAGAAACGAACGTTTCTCGACGTTTTCTAACTCAGGGAACAAGTTGCACACTTCTGAGATGCATTTGGGCAACTTTGTCACAAATGAGTTTTTTGCCTACAGAGACATGCCTATTTGCGCAGTAGTACAGATTCTGAGTATGTAACTGGGCTTGATGAAATCAGCATTTCTCTTGCTTCCCTGTGCGTAGGTAAGCTCAGTTTTAGTCACAGTAGCTCCCACAAGTGTCTCCTCAGTGTGTTCCCATTTCCTTAGAAACAGTGTATTTGCTGGGAGAAAAGTGCATTACTGTGCGCTTTCACCGTTCAGCAAATACATGTGTAGAAGCACAGCTCTAGCAGAAACGACCGTTTCTCGACGTATTCTAACTCAGGGAACAAGTTGCACACTTCTGAGATGCATTTGGGCAACTTTGTCAGAAATGAGTTTTTTGCCTACAGAGACATGCCTATTTGCGCAGTAGTACAGATTCTGAGTATGTAACTGGGCTTGATGAAATCAGCATTTCTCTTGCTTCCCTGTGCGTAGGGAAGCTCAGTTTTAGTCACAGTAGCTCCCACAAGTGTCTCCTCAGTGTGTTCCCATTTCCTTAGAAACAGTGTATTTGCTGGGAGAAAAGTGCATTACTGTGTGCTTTCACCGTTCAGCAAATACATGTGTAGAAGCACAGCGCTAGCAGAAATGAACGTTTCTCGACGTTTTCGAACTCAGGGAACAAGTTGCACACTTCTGAGATGCATTTGGGCAACTTTGTCAGAAATGAGTTTTTTGCCTACAGAGACATGCCTATTTGCGCAGTAGTACAGATTCTGAGTAGGTAACTGGGCTTGATGAAATCAGCATTTCTCTTGCTTCCCTGTGCGTAGGGAAGCTCAGTTTTAGTCACAGTAGCTCCCACAAGTGTCTCCTCAGTGTGTTCCCATTTCCTTAGAAACAGTGTATTTGCTGGGAGAAAAGTGCATTACTGTGCGCTTTCACCGTTCAGCAAATACATGTGTAGAAGCACAGCGCTAGCAGAAACGACCGTTTCTCGACGTTTTCTAACTCAGGGAACAAGTTGCACACTTCTGAGATGCATTTGGGCAACTTTGTCAGAAATGAGTTTTTTGCCTACAGAGACATGCCTATTTGCGCAGTAGTACAGATTCTGAGTAGGTAACTGGGCTTGATGAAATCAGCATTTCTCTTGCTTCCCTGTGCGTAGGGAAACTCAGTTTTAGTCACAGTAGCTCTCAAAAGTGTCTCCTCAGTGTGTTCCCAGTTCCTTAGAAACAGTGTATTTGCTGGGAGAAAAGTGCATTACTGTGCGCTTTCACCATTCAGCAAATACATGTGTAGAAGCACAGCGCTAGCAGAAACGAACGTTTCTCGACGTTTTCTAACTCAGGGTACAAGTTGCACACTTCTGAGATGCATTTGGGCAACTTTGTCAGAAATGAGATTTTGCCTACAGAGACATGCCTATTTGCGCAGTAGTACAGATTCTGAGTAGGTAACTGGGCTTGATGAAATCAGCATTTCTCTTGCTTCCCTGTGCGTAGGGAAGCTCAGTTTTAGTCACAGTAGCTCCCACAAGTGTCTCCTCAGTGTGTTCCCAGTTCCTTAGAAACAGTGTATTTGCTGGGAGAAAAGTGCATTACTGTGCGCTTTCACCGTTCAGCAAATACATGTGTAGAAGCACAGCGCTAACAGAAACGACCGTTTCTCGACGTTTTCTAACTCAGGGAACAAGTTGCACACTTCTGAGATGCATTTGGGCAACTTTGTCAGAAATGAGATTTTTGCCTACAGAGACATGCCTATTTGCGCAGTAGTACAGATTCTTAGTAGGTAACTGGGCTTGATGAAATCAGCATTTCTCTTGCTTCCCTGTGCGTAGGGAAGCTCAGTTTTAGTCACAGTAGCTCCCACAAGTGTCTCCTCAGTGTGTTCCCATTTCCTTAGAAACAGTGTATTTGCTGGGAGAAAAGTGCATTACTTTGCGCTTTCACCGTTCAGCAAATACATGTGTAGAAGCACAGCGCTAGCAGAAACGACCGTTTCTCGACGTTTTCTAACTCAGGGAACAAGTTGCACACTTCTGAGATGCATTTGGGCAACTTTGTCAGAAATGAGTTTTTTGCCTACAGAGACATGCCTATTTGCGCAGTAGTACAGATTCTGAGTATGTAACTGAGCTTGATGAAATCAGCATTTCTCTTGCTTCCCTATGCGTAGGGAAGCTCAGTTTTAGTCACAGTAGCTCCCACAAGTGTCTCCTCAGTGTGTTCCCATTTCCTTAGAAACAGTGTATTTGCTGGGAGAAAAGTGCATTACTGTGCGCTTTCACCGTTCAGCAAATACATGTGTAGAAGCACAGCGCTAGCAGAAACGACCGTTTCTCGACGTTTTCTAACTCAGGGAACAAGTTGCACACTTCTGAGATGCATTTGGGCAACTTTGTCAGAAATGAGTTTTTTGCCTACAGAGACATGCCTATTTGCGCAGTAGAACAGATTCTGAGTGGGTAACTGGGCTTGATGAAATCAGCATTTCTCTTGCTTCCCTGTGCGTAGGGAAGCTAAGTTTTAGTCACAGTAGCTCCCACAATTGTCTCCTCAGTGTGTTCCCAGTTCCTTAGAAACAGTGTATTTGCTGGGAGAAAAGTGCATTACTGTGCGCTTTCACCGTTCAGCAAATACATGTGTAGAAGCACAGCGCTAGCAGAAACGACCGTTTCTCGACGTTTTCTAACTCAGGGAACAAGTTGCACACTTCTGAGATGCATTTGGGCAACTTTGTCAGAAATGAGTTTTTTGCCTACAGAGACATGCCTATTTGCGCAGTAGTACATATTCTGAGTATGTAACTGGGCTTGATGAAATCAGCATTTCTCTTGCTTCCCTGTGCGTAGGGAAGCTCAGTTTTAGTCACAGTAGCTCCCACAAGTGTCTCCTCAGTGTGTTCGCAGTTCCGTAGAAACAGTGTATTTGCTGGGAGAAAAGTGCATTACTGTGCGCTTTCACCGTTCAGCAAATACATGTGTAGAAGCACAGCTCTAGCAGAAACGAACGTTTCTCGACGGTTTCTAACTCAGGGAACAGGTTGCACACTTCTGAGATGCATTTGGGCAAGTTTGTCAGAAATGAGTTTTTTGCCTACAGAGACATGCCTATTTGCGCAGTAGTACAGATTCTGAGTATGTAACTGGGCTTGATGAAATCAGCATTTCTCTTGCTTCCCTGTGCGTAGGGAAGCTCAGTTTTAGTCACAGTAGCTCCCACAAGTGTCTCCTCAGTGTGTTCCCATTTCCTTAGAAACAGTGTATTTGCTGGGAGAAAAGTGCATTACTATGCGCTTTCACCGTTCAGCAAATACATGTGTAGAAGCACAGCGCTAGCTGAAACGACCGTTTCTCGACGTTTTCTAACTCAGGGAACAAGTGGCACACTTCTGAAATGCATTTGGGCAACATTGTCAGAAATGAGTTTTTTGACTACAGAGACATGCCTATTTGCGCAGTAGTACAGATTGTGAGTATGTAACTGGGCTTGATGAAATCAGCATTTCTCTTGCTTCCCTGTGCGTAGGGAAGCTCAGTTTTAGTCCCAGTAGCTCCCACAAGTGTCTCCTTTGTGTGTTCCCATTTCCTTAGAAACAGTGTATTTGCTGGGAGAAAAGTGCATTACTGTGCGCTTTCACCGTTCAGCAAATACATGTGTAGAAGCACAGCGCTAGCAGAAACGACCGTTTCTCGACGTTTTCTAACTCAGGGAACAAGTTGCACACTTCTGAGATGCATTTAGGCAACTTTGTCAGAAATGAGTTTTTTGCCTACAGAGACATGCCTATTTGCGCAGTAGTACAGATTCTGAGTATGTAACTGGGCTTGATGAAATCAGCATTTCTCTTGCTTCCCTGTGCGTAGGGAAGCTCAGTTTTAGTCACTGTAGCTCCCACAAGTGTCTCCTCAGTGTGTTCCCATTTCCTTAGAAACAGTGTATTTGCTGGGAGGAAAGTGCATTACTGTGCGCTTTCACCGTTCAGCAAATACATGGGTAGAAGCACAGCGCTAGCAGAAACGAACGTTTCTCGACGTTTTCTAACTCAGGGAAAAAGTTGCACACTTCTGAGATGCATTTGGGCAACTTTGTCAGAAATGAGTTTTTTGCCTACAGAGACATGCCTATTTGCGCAGTAGTACAGATTCTGAGTATGTAACTGGGCTTGATGAAATCAGCATTTCTCTTGCTTCCCTGTGCGTAGGGAAGCTCAGTTTTGTCCCAGTAGCTCCCACAGGTGTCTCCTCAGTGTGTTCCCGTTTCCTTAGAAACAGTGTATTTGCTGGGAGAAAAGTGCATTACTGTGCGCTTTCACCGTTCAGCAAATACATGTGTAGAAGCACAGCGCTAGCAGAAACGAACGTTTCTCGACGTTTTCTAACTCAGGGAACAAGTTGCACACTTCTGAGATGCATTTCGGTAACTTTCTCAAAAATGAGTTTTTTGCCTACAGAGACATGCCTATTTGCGCAGTAGTACAGATTCTGAGTATGTAACAGGGCTTGATGAATTCAGCATTTCTCTTGCTTCCCTGTGCGTAGGGAAGCTCAGTTTTAGTCACAGTAGCTCCCACAAGTGTCTCCTCAGTGTGTTCCCATTTCCTTAGAAGTAGTGTATTTGCTGGGAGAAAAATGCATTACTGTGCGCTTTCACCGTTCAGTAAATACATGTGTAGAAGCACAGCTCTAGCTGAAACGACCGTTTCTCGACGTTTTCTACCTCAGGGAACAAGTGGCACACTTCTGAGATGCATTTGGGCAACTTTGTCAGAAATGAGTTTTTTGCCTACAGAGACATGCCTATTTGCTCAGTAGTACAGATTCTGAGCATGTAACTGGGCTTGATGAAATCAGCATTTCTCTTGCTTCCCTGTGCGTAGGGAAGCTCAGTTTTAGTCACAGTAGCTCCCACAAGTGTCTCCTCAGTGTGTTCCCATTTCCTTAGAAACAGTGTATTTGCTGGGAGAAAAGTGCATTACTGTGCGCTTTCACCGTTCAGCAAATACATGTGTAGAAGCACAGCGCTAGCAGAAACGAACGTTTCTCGACGTTTTCTAACTCAGGGAACAAGTTGCACACTTCTGAGATGCATTTGGGTAACTTACTCAAAAATGAGTTTTTTGCCTACAGAGACATGCCTATTGGCGCAGAAGTACAGATTCTGAGTATGTAACTGGGCTTGATGAAATCAGCATTTCTCTTGCTTCCCTGTGCGTAGGGAAGCTCAGTTTTAGTCACAGTAGCTCCCACAAGTGTCTCCTCAGTGTGTTCCCATTTCCTTAGAAGTAGTGTATTTGCTGGGAGAAAAATGCATTACTGTGCGCTTTCACCGTTCAGTAAATACATGTGTAGAAGCACAGCTCTAGCTGAAACGACCGTTTCTCGACATTTTCTAACTCAGGGAACAAGTGGCACACTTCTGAGATGCATTTGGGCAACTTTGTCAGAAATGAGTTTTTTGCCTACAGAGACATGCCTATTTGCTCAGTAGTACAGATTCTGAGTATGTAACTGGGCTTGATGAAATCAGCATTTCTCTTGCTTCCCTGTGCGTAGGGAAGCTCAGTTTTAGTCACAGTAGCTCCCACAAGTGTCTCCTCAGTGTGTTCCCATTTCCTTAGAAACAGTGTATTTGCTGGGAGAAAAGTGCATTACTGTGCGCTTTCACCGTTCAGCAAATACATGTGTAGAAGCACAGCGCTAGCAGAAACGAACGTTTCTCGACGTTTTCTAACTCAGGGAACAAGTTGCACACTTCTGAGATGCATTTGGGTAACTTACTCAAAAATGAGTTTTTGCCTACAGAGACATGCCTATTGGCGCAGAAGTACAGATTCTGAGTATGTAACTGGGCTTGATGAAATCAGCATTTCTCTTGCTTCCCTGTGCGTAGGGAAGCTCAGTTTTAGTCACAGTAGCTCCCACAAATGTCTCCTCAGTGTGTTCCCAGTTCCTCAGAAACAGTGTATTTGCTGGGAGAAAAGTGCATTACTATGCGCTTTCACCGTTCAGCAAATACATGTGTAGAAGCACAGCGCTAGCTGAAACGACCGTTTCTCGACGTTTTCTAACTCAGGGAACAATGGCAAACTTCTGAGATGCATTTGGGCAACTTTGTCAGAAATGAGTTTTTTGCCTAAAGAGACATGCCTATTTGCGCAGTAGTACAGATTCTGAGTATGTAACTGGGCTTGATGACATCAGCATTTCTCTTGCTTCCCTGTGAGTAGGGAAGCTCAGTTTTAGTCACAGTAGCTCCCACAAGTGTCTCCTCAGTGTGTTCCCATTTCTTTAGAAGTAGTGTATTTGCTGGGAGAAAAATGCATTACTGTGCGCTTTCACCGTTCAGCAAATACATGTGTAGAAGCACAGTGCTAGCTGAAATGACCGTTTCTCGACGTTTTCTAACTCAGGGAACAAGTTGCACACTTCTGAGATGCATTTGGGCAACTTTGTCAGAAATGAGTTTTTTGCCTACAGAGACATGCCTATTTGCGCAGTAGTACAGATTCTGAGTATGTAACTGGGCTTGATGAAATCAGCATTTCTCTTGCTTCCCTGTGCGTAGGGAAGCTCAGTTTTAGTCACTGTAGCTCCCACAAGTGTCTCCTCAGTTTGTTCCCATTTCCTTAGAAACAGTGTATTTGCTGGGAGAAAAGTGCATTACTGTGCGCTTTCACCGTTCAACAAATACATGTGTAGAAGCACAGCGCTAGCAGAAACGAACGTTTCTCGACGTTTTCTAACTCAGGGAACAAGTTGCACACTTCTGAGATGCATTTGGGCAACTTTGTCAGAAATGAGTTTTTTGCCTACAGAGACATGCCTATTTGCGCAGTAGTACAGATTCTGTGTATGTAACTGGGCTTGATGAAATCAGCATTTCTCTTGCTTCCCTGTGCGTAGGGAAGCTCAGTTTTGTCCCAGTAGCTCCCACAGGTGTCTCCTCAGTGTGTTCCCGTTTCCTTAGAAACAGTGTATTTGCTGGGAGAAAAGTGCATTACTGTGCGCTTTCACCGTTCAGCAAATACATGTGTAGAAGCACAGCGCTAGCAGAAACGAACGTTTCTCAACGTTTTCTAACTCAGGGAACAATTGCACACTTCTGAGATGCATTTGGGCAACTTTGTCAGAAATGAGTTTTTTGCATACAGAGACATGCCTATTTGCGCAGTAGTACAGATTCAGAGCATGTAACTGGGCTTGATGAAATCAGCATTTCTCTTGCTTCCCTGTGCGTAGGGAAGCTCAGTTTTAGTCACAGTAGCTCCCACAAGTGTCTCCTCAGTGTGTTCCCATTTCCTTAGAAACAGTGTATTTGCTGGGAGAAAAGTGCATTACTGTGCGCTTTCACCATTCAGCAAATACATGTGTAGAAGCACAGCGCTAGCAGAAACGACCGTTTCTCGACGTTTTCTAACTCAGGGAACAAGTTGCACACTTCTGAGATGCATTTGGGCAACTTTGTCAGAAATGAGTTTTTTGCCTACAGAGACATGCCTATTTGCGCAGTAGTACAGATTCTGAGTATGTAACTGGGCTTGATGAAATCAGCATTTCTCTTGCTTCCATGTGCGTAGGGAAGCTCAGTTTTGTCCCAGTAGCTCCCACAGGTGTCTCCTCAGTGTGTTCCCGTTTCCTTAGAAACAGTGTATTTGCTGGGAGAAAAGTGCATTACTGTGCGCTTTCACCGTTCAGCAAATACATGTGTAGAAGCACAGCGCTAGCAGAAACGAACGTTTCTCGACGTTTTCTAACTCAGGGAACAATTGCACACTTCTGAGATGCCTTTGGGCAACTTGGTCAGAAATGAGTTTTTTACGTACAGAGACATGCCTATTTGCGCAGTAGTAGAGATTCTGAGCATGTAACTGGGCTTGATGAAATCAGCATTTCTCTTGCTTCCCTGTGCGTAGGGAAGCTCAGTTTTAGTCCCAGTAGCTCCCACAAGTGTCTCCTCAGTGTGTTCCCATTTCCTTAGAAACAGTGTATTTGCTGGGAGAAAAGTGCATTACTGTGCGCTTTCACCGTTCAGCAAATACATGTGTAGAAGCACAGCGCTAGCAGAAACGAACGTTTCTCGACGTTTTCTAACTCAGGGAACAAGTTGCACACTTCTGAGATGCATTTGGGCAACTTTGTCAGAAATGAGTTTTTTGCCTACAGAGACATGCCTATTTGCGCAGTAGTACAGATTCTGAGTATGTAACTGGGCTTGATGAAATCAGCATTTCTCTTGCTTCCCTGTGCGTAGGGAAGCTCAGTTTTAGTCCCAGTAGCTCCCACAAGTGTCTCCTCAGTGTGTTCCCATTTCCTTAGAAACAGTGTATTTGCTGGGAGAAAAGTGCATTACTGTGCGCTTTCACCGTTCAGCAAATACATGTGTAGAAGCACAGCGCTAGCAGTAACGAACGTTTCTCGACGTTTTCTAACTCAGGGAACAAGTTGCACACTTCTGAGATGCATTTGGGTAACTTTCTCAAAAATGAGTTTTTTGCCTACAGAGACATGCCTATTTGCGCAGTAGTACAAATTCTGAGTATGTAGCTGGGCTTGATGAAATCAGCATTTCTCTTGCTTCCGTGTGCGTAGGGAAGCTCAGTTTTAGTCACAGTAGCTCCCACAAGTGTCTCCTCAGTGTGTTCCCATTTCCTTAGAAACAGTGTATTTGCTGGGAGAAAAGTGCATTACTGTGCGCTTTCACCGTTCAGCAAATACATGTGTAGAAGCACAGCGCTAGCTGAAACGACCGTTTCTCGACGTTTTCTAACTCAGGGAAGAAGTGGCACACTTCTGAGATGCATTTCGGCAACTTTGTCAGAAATGAGTTTTTTGCCTACAGAGACATGCCTATTTGCGCAGTAGTACAGATTCTGAGTATGTGACTGGGCTTGATGAAATCAGCATTTCTCTTGCTTCCCTGTGCGTAGGGAAGCTCAGTTTTAGTCACATTAGCTCCCAAAAGTGTCTCCTCAGTGTGTTCCCATTTCCTTAGAAACAGTGTATTTGCTGGGAGAAAAGTGCATTACTGTGCACTTTCACCATTCAGCAAATACATGTGTAGAAGCACAGCGCTAGCAGAAACGAACGTTTCTCGACGTTTTCTAACTCAGGGAACAAGTTGCACACTTCTGAGATGCATTTGGGCAACTTTGTCGGAAATGAGTTTTTTGCCTAAAGAGACATGCCTATTTGCGCAGTAGTACAGATTCTGAGTATGTAACTGGGCTTGATGAAATCAGCATTTCTCTTGCTTCTCTGTGCGTAGGGAAGCTCAGTTTTAGTCACAGTAGCTCCCACAAGTGTCTCCTCAGTGTGTTCCCATTTCCTTAGAAACAGTGTATTTGCTGGGAGAAAAGTGCATTACTGTGCGCTTTCACCGTTCAGCAAATACATGTGTAGAAGCACAGCGCTAGCAGAACCGAACGTTTCTCGACGTTTTCTAACTTAGAGAACAAGTTGCACAATTCTGAGATGCATTTGCGCAACTTTGTCAGAAATGAGTTTTTTGCCTAAAGAGACATGCCTATTTGCGCAGTAGTACAGATTCTGAGTATGTAACTGGGCTTGATGAAATCAGCATTTCTCTTGCTTCCCTGTGCGTAGGGAAGCTCAGTTTTAGTCACAGTAGCTCCCACAAGTGTCTCCTCAGTGTGTTCCCATTTCCTTAGAAACAGTGTATTTGCTGGGAGAAAAGTGCATTACTGTGCGCTTTCACCGTTCAGCAAATACATGTGTAGAAGCACAGCGCTAGCAGAAAAGACCGTTTGTCGACGTTTTCTAACTCAGGGAACAAGTTGCACACTTCTGAGATGCATTGGGTCAACTTTGTCAGAAATGAGTTTTTTGCCTACAGAGACATGCCTATTTGCGCAGTAGTACAGATTCTGAGTATGTAACTGGGCTTGGTGAAATCATCATTTCTCTTGCTTCCCTGTCTGTAGGGAAGCTCAGTTGTAGTCACAGTAGCTCCCACAAGTGTCTCCTCAGTGTGTTCCCATTTCCTTAGATACAGTGTATTTGCTGGGAGAAAAGTGCATTACTGTGCGCTTTCACCGTTCAGCAAATACATGTGTAGAAGCACAGCGCTAGCAGAAACGACCGTTTCTCGACGTTTTCTAACTCAGGGAAGAAGTTGCACACTTCTGAGATGCATTTGGGCAACTTTGTCAGAAATGAGTTTTTTGCCTAAAGAGACATGCCTATTTGAGCAGTAGTACAGATTCTGAGTATGTAACTGGGCTTGATGAAATCAGCATTTCTCTTGCTTCCCTGTGCGTAGGGAAGCTCAGTTTTAGTCACAGTAGCTCCCACAAGTGTCTCCTCAGTGGGTTCCCATTTCCTTAGAAACAGTGTATTTGCTGGGAGAAAAGTGCATTACTGTGCGCTTTCACCGTTCAGCAAATACATGTGTAGAAGCACAGCGCTAGCAGAAACGACCGTTTCTCGACGTTTTCTAACTCAGGGAACAAGTTGCACACTTCTGAGATGCATTTGGGCAACTTTGTCAGAAATGAGTTTTTTGCCTACAGAGACATGCCTATTTGCGCAGTTATACAGATTCTGAGTATGTAACTGGGCTTGATGAAATCAGCATTTCTCTTGCTTCCCTGTGCGTAGGGAAGCTCCGTTTTAGTCACTGTAGCTCCCACAATTGTCTCCTCAGTGTGTTCCCATTTCCTTAGAAACAGTGTAATTGCTGGGAGAAAAGTGCATTACTGTGTGCTTTCACCGTTCAGCAAATACATGTGTAGAAGCACAGCGCTAGCAGAAACGACCGTTTCTCGACGTTTTCTAACTCAGGGAACAAGTTGCACACTTCTGAGATGCATTTGGGCAACTTTGTCAGAAATGAGTTTTTTGCCTAAAGAGACATGCCTATTTGCGCAGTAGTACAGATTCTGAGTATGTAACTGGGCTTGATGAAATCAGCATTTCTCTTGCTTCCCTGTGCATAGGGAAGCTCAGTTTTAGTCACAGTAGCTCCCACAAGTGTCTCCTCAGTGTGTTCCCATTTCCTTAGAAACAGTGTATTTGTTGGGAGAAAAGTGCATTACTGTGCGCTTTCACCGTTCAGCAAATACATGTGTAGAAGCACAGCGCTAGCAGAAAAGATCGTTTCTCGACGTTTTCAAACTCAGGGAACAAGTTGCACACTTCTGAGATGCATTTGGGCAACTTTGTCAGAAATGAGTTTTTTGCCTACAGAGACATGCCTATTTGCCCAGTAGTACAGATTCTGAGTATGTAACTGGGCTTGATGAAATCAGCATTTCTCTTGCTTCCCTCTGTGTAGGGAAGCTCAGTTTTAGTCACAGTAGCTCCTACAAGTGTCTCCTCAGTGTGTTCCCATTTCCTTAGAAACTGTGTATTTGCTGGGAGAAAAGTGCATTATTATGTGCTTTCACCGTTCAGCAAATACATGTGTAGAAGCACAGCGCTAGCAGAAATGACTGTTTCTCGACGTTTTCTAACTCAGGGAACAAGTTGCACACTTCTGAGATGCATTTGGGCAACTTTGTCAGAAATGAGTTTTTTGTCTAAAGAGACATGCCTATTTGCGCAGTAGTACAGATTCTGAGTATGTAACTGGGCTTGATGAAATCAGCATTTCTCTTGCTTCCCTGTGCGTAGGGAAGCTCAGTTTTAGTCACAGTAGCTCCCACAAGTGTCTCCTCAGTGTGTTCCCATTTCCTTAGAAACAGTGTATTTGCTGGGAGAAAAGTGCATTACTCTGCGCTTTCACCGTTCAGCAAATACATGTGTAGAAGCACAGCGCTAGCAGAAAAGACCGTTTCTCGACGTTTTCTAACTCAGGGAACAAGTTGCACACTTCTGAGATGCATTTGGGCAACTTTGTCAGAAATGAGTTTTTTGCCTACAGAGACATGCCTATTTGCGCAGTAGTACAGATTCTGAGTATGTAACTGGGCTTGATGAAATCAGCATTTCTCTTGCTTCCCTGTGCGTAGGGAAGCTCAGTTTTAGTCACAGTAGCTCCCACAAGTGTCTCCTCAGTGTGTTCCCAGTTCCTTAGAAACAGTGTATTTGCTGGGAGAAAAGTGCATTACTGTGCGCTTTCACCGTTCAGCAAATACATGTGTAGAAGCACAGCGCTAGCGGAAAAGACCGTTTGTCGACGTTTTCTAACTCAGGGAACAAGTTGCACACTTCTGAGATGCATTGGGTCAACTTTGTCAGAAATGAGTTTTTTGCCTACAGAGACATGCCTATTTGCGCAGTAGTACAGATTCTGAGTATGTAACTGGGCTTGGTGAAATCATCATTTCTCTTGCTTCCCTGTCTGTAGGGAAGCTCAGTTGTAGTCACAGTAGCTCCCACAAGTGTCTCCTCAGTGTGTTCCCATTTCCTTAGATACAGTGTATTTGCTGGGAGAAAAGTGCATTACTGTGCGCTTTCACCGTTCAGCAAATACATGTGTAGAAGCACAGCGCTAGCAGAAACGAACGTTTCTCGACGTTTTCTAACTCAGGGAAGAAGTTGCACACTTCTGAGATGCATTTGGGCAACTTTGTCAGAAATGAGTTTTTTGCCTAAAGAGACATGCCTATTTGCGCAGTAGTACAGATTCTGAGTATGTAACTGGGCTTGATGAAATCAGCATTTCTCTTGCTTCCCTGTGCGTAGGGAAGCTCAGTTTTAGTCACAGTAGCTCCCACAAGTGTCTCCTCAGTGTGTTCCCATTTCCTTAGAAGTAGTGTATTTGCTGGGAGAAAAATGCATTACTGTGCGCTTTCACCGTTCAGTAAATACATGTGTAGAAGCACAGCTCTAGCTGAAACGACCGTTTCTCGACATTTTCTAACTCAGGGAACAAGTGGCACACTTCTGAGATGCATTTGGGCAACTTTGTCAGAAATGAGTTTTTTGCCTACAGAGACATGCCTATTTGCTCAGTAGTACAGATTCTGAGTATGTAACTGGGCTTGATGAAATCAGCATTTCTCTTGCTTCCCTGTGCGTAGGGAAGCTCAGTTTTAGTCACAGTAGCTCCCACAAGTGTCTCCTCAGTGTGTGCCCATTTCCTTAGAAACAGTGTATTTGCTGGGAGAAAAGTGCATTACTGTGCGCTTTCACCGTTCAGCAAATACATGTGTAGAAGCACAGCGCTAGCAGAAACGAACGTTTCTCGACGTTTTCTAACTCAGGGAACAAGTTGCACACTTCTGAGATGCATTTGGGTAACTTACTCAAAAATGAGTTTTTGCCTACAGAGACATGCCTATTGGCGCAGAAGTACAGATTCTGAGTATGTAACTGGGCTTGATGAAATCAGCATTTCTCTTGCTTCCCTGTGCGTAGGGAAGCTCAGTTTTAGTCACAGTAGCTCCCACAAATGTCTCCTCAGTGTGTTCCCAGTTCCTCAGAAACAGTGTATTTGCTGGGAGAAAAGTGCATTACTATGCGCTTTCACCGTTCAGCAAATACATGTGTAGAAGCACAGCGCTAGCTGAAACGACCGTTTCTCGACGTTTTCTAACTCTGGGAACAATGGCAAACTTCTGAGATGCATTTGGGCAACTTTGTCAGAAATGAGTTTTTTGCCTAAAGAGACATGCCTATTTGCGCAGTAGTACAGATTCTGAGTATGTAACTGGGCTTGATGACATCAGCATTTCTCTTGCTTCCCTGTGAGTAGGGAAGCTCAGTTTTAGTCACAGTAGCTCCCACAAGTGTCTCCTCAGTGTGTTCCCATTTCCTTAGAAACAGTGTATTTGCTGGGAGAAAAGTGCATTACTGTGCGCTTTCACCGTTCAACAAATACATGTGTAGAAGCACAGCGCTAGCAGAAACGAACGTTTCTCGACGTTTTCTAACTCAGGGAACAAGTTGCACACTTCTGAGATGCATTTGGGCAACTTTGTCAGAAATGAGTTTTTTGCCTACAGAGACATGCCTATTTGCGCAGTAGTACAGATTCTGTGTATGTAACTGGGCTTGATGAAATCAGCATTTCTCTTGCTTCCCTGTGCGTAGGGAAGCTCAGTTTTGTCCCAGTAGCTCCCACAGGTGTCTCCTCAGTGTGTTCCCGTTTCCTTAGAAACAGTGTATTTGCTGGGAGAAAAGTGCATTACTGTGCGCTTTCACCGTTCAGCAAATACATGTGTAGAAGCACAGCGCTAGCAGAAACGAACGTTTCTCAACGTTTTCTAACTCAGGGAACAATTGCACACTTCTGAGATGCATTTGGGCAACTTTGTCAGAAATGAGTTTTTTGCATACAGAGACATGCCTATTTGCGCAGTAGTACAGATTCAGAGCATGTAACTGGGCTTGATGAAATCAGCATTTCTCTTGCTTCCCTGTGCGTAGGGAAGCTCAGTTTTAGTCACAGTAGCTCCCACAAGTGTCTCCTCAGTGTGTTCCCATTTCCTTAGAAACAGTGTATTTGCTGGGAGAAAAGTGCATTACTGTGCGCTTTCACCATTCAGCAAATACATGTGTAGAAGCACAGCGCTAGCAGAAACGACCGTTTCTCGACGTTTTCTAACTCAGGGAACAAGTTGCACACTTCTGAGATGCATTTGGGCAACTTTGTCAGAAATGAGTTTTTTGCCTACAGAGACATGCCTATTTGCGCAGTAGTACAGATTCTGAGTATGTAACTGGGCTTGATGAAATCAGCATTTCTCTTGCTTCCATGTGCGTAGGGAAGCTCAGTTTTGTCCCAGTAGCTCCCACAGGTGTCTCCTCAGTGTGTTCCCGTTTCCTTAGAAACAGTGTATTTGCTGGGAGAAAAGTGCATTACTGTGCGCTTTCACCGTTCAGCAAATACATGTGTAGAAGCACAGCGCTAGCAGAAACGAACGTTTCTCGACGTTTTCTAACTCAGGGAACAATTGCACACTTCTGAGATGCCTTTGGGCAACTTGGTCAGAAATGAGTTTTTTACGTACAGAGACATGCCTATTTGCGCAGTAGTAGAGATTCTGAGCATGTAACTGGGCTTGATGAAATCAGCATTTCTCTTGCTTCCCTGTGCGTAGGGAAGCTCAGTTTTAGTCCCAGTAGCTCCCACAAGTGTCTCCTCAGTGTGTTCCCATTTCCTTAGAAACAGTGTATTTGCTGGGAGAAAAGTGCATTACTGTGCGCTTTCACCGTTCAGCAAATACATGTGTAGAAGCACAGCGCTAGCAGAAACGACCGTTTCTCGACGTTTTCTAACTCAGGGAACAAGTTGCACACTTCTGAGATGCATTTGGGCAACTTTGTCAGAAATGAGTTTTTTGCCTACAGAGACATGCCTATTTGCGCAGTAGTACAGATTCTGAGTATGTAACTGGGCTTGATGAAATCAGCATTTCTATTGCTTCCCTGTGCGTAGGGAAGCTCAGTTTTAGTCCCAGTAGCTCCCACAAGTGTCTCCTCAGTGTGTTCCCATTTCCTTAGAAACAGTGTATTTGCTGGGAGAAAAGTGCATTACTGTGCGCTTTCACCGTTCAGCAAATACATGTGTAGAAGCACAGCGCTAGCAGTAACGAACGTTTCTCGACGTTTTCTAACTCAGGGAACAAGTTGCACACTTCTGAGATGCATTTGGGTAACTTTCTCAAAAATGAGTTTTTTGCCTACAGAGACATGCCTATTTGCGCAGTAGTACAAATTCTGAGTATATAGCTGGGCTTGATGAAATCAGCATTTCTCTTGCTTCCGTGTGCGTAGGGAAGCTCAGTTTTAGTCACAGTAGCTCCCACAAGTGTCTCCTCAGTGTGTTCCCATTTCCTTAGAAACAGTGTATTTGCTGGGAGAAAAGTGCATTACTGTGCGCTTTCACCGTTCAGCAAATACATGTGTAGAAGCACAGCGCTAGCTGAAACGACCGTTTCTCGACGTTTTCTAACTCAGGGAAGAAGTGGCACACTTCTGAGATGCATTTCGGCAACTTTGTCAGAAATGAGTTTTTTGCCTACAGAGACATGCCTATTTGCGCAGTAGTACAGATTCTGAGTATGTGACTGGGCTTGATGAAATCAGCATTTCTCTTGCTTCCCTGTGCGTAGGGAAGCTCAGTTTTAGTCACATTAGCTCCCAAAAGTGTCTCCTCAGTGTGTTCCCATTTCCTTAGAAACAGTGTATTTGCTGGGAGAAAAGTGCATTACTGTGCACTTTCACCATTCAGCAAATACATGTGTAGAAGCACAGCGCTAGCAGAAACGAACGTTTCTCGACGTTTTCTAACTCAGGGAACAAGTTGCACACTTCTGAGATGCATTTGGGCAACTTTGTCGGAAATGAGTTTTTTGCCTAAAGAGACATGCCTATTTGCGCAGTAGTACAGATTCTGAGTATGTAACTGGGCTTGATGAAATCAGCATTTCTCTTGCTTCTCTGTGCGTAGGGAAGCTCAGTTTTAGTCACAGTAGCTCCCACAAGTGTCTCCTCAGTGTGTTCCCATTTCCTTAGAAACAGTGTATTTGCTGGGAGAAAAGTGCATTACTGTGCGCTTTCACCGTTCAGCAAATACATGTGTAGAAGCACAGCGCTAGCGGAAAAGACCGTTTGTCGACGTTTTCTAACTCAGGGAACAAGTTGCACACTTCTGAGATGCATTGGGTCAACTTTGTCAGAAATGAGTTTTTTGCCTACAGAGACATGCCTATTTGCGCAGTAGTACAGATTCTGAGTATGTAACTGGGCTTGGTGAAATCATCATTTCTCTTGCTTCCCTGTCTGTAGGGAAGCTCAGTTGTAGTCACAGTAGCTCCCACAAGTGTCTCCTCAGTGTGTTCCCATTTCCTTAGATACAGTGTATTTGCTGGGAGAAAAGTGCATTACTGTGCGCTTTCACCGTTCAGCAAATACATGTGTAGAAGCACAGCGCTAGCAGAAACGAACGTTTCTCGACGTTTTCTAACTCAGGGAAGAAGTTACACACTTCTGAGATGCATTTGGGCAACTTTGTCAGAAATGAGTTTTTTGCCTAAAGAGACATGCCTATTTGAGCAGTAGTACAGATTCTGAGTATGTAACTGGGCTTGATGAAATCAGCATTTCTCTTGCTTCCCTGTGCGTAGGGAAGCTCAGTTTTAGTCACAGTAGCTCCCACAAGTGTCTCCTCAGTGGGTTCCCATTTCCTTAGAAACAGTGTATTTGCTGGGAGAAAAGTGCATTACTGTGCGCTTTCACCGTTCAGCAAATACATGTGTAGAAGCACAGCGCTAGCAGAAACGACCGTTTCTCGACGTTTTCTAACTCAGGGAACAAGTTGCACACTTCTGAGATGCATTTGGGCAACTTTGTCAGAAATGAGTTTTTTGCCTACAGAGACATGCCTATTTGCGCAGTTATACAGATTCTGAGTATGTAACTGGGCTTGATGAAATCAGCATTTCTCTTGCTTCCCTGTGCGTAGGGAAGCTCCGTTTTAGTCACTGTAGCTCCCACAATTGTCTCCTCAGTGTGTTCCCATTTCCTTAGAAACAGTGTAATTGCTGGGAGAAAAGTGCATTACTGTGTGCTTTCACCGTTCAGCAAATACATGTGTAGAAGCACAGCGCTAGCAGAAACGACCGTTTCTCGACGTTTTCTAACTCAGGGAACAAGTTGCACACTTCTGAGATGCATTTGGGCAACTTTGTCAGAAATGAGTTTTTTGCCTAAAGAGACATGCCTATTTGCGCAGTAGTACAGATTCTGAGTATGTAACTGGGCTTGATGAAATCAGCATTTCTCTTGCTTCCCTGTGCATAGGGAAGCTCAGTTTTAGTCACAGTAGCTCCCACAAGTGTCTCCTCAGTGTGTTCCCATTTCCTTAGAAACAGTGTATTTGTTGGGAGAAAAGTGCATTACTGTGCGCTTTCACCGTTCAGCAAATACATGTGTAGAAGCACAGCGCTAGCAGAAAAGATCGTTTCTCGACGTTTTCAAACTCAGGGAACAAGTTGCACACTTCTGAGATGCATTTGGGCAACTTTGTCAGAAATGAGTTTTTTGCCTACAGAGACATGCCTATTTGCCCAGTAGTACAGATTCTGAGTATGTAACTGGGCTTGATGAAATCAGCATTTCTCTTGCTTCCCTCTGTGTAGGGAAGCTCAGTTTTAGTCACAGTAGCTCCTACAAGTGTCTCCTCAGTGTGTTCCCATTTCCTTAGAAACTGTGTATTTGCTGGGAGAAAAGTGCATTATTATGTGCTTTCACCGTTCAGCAAATACATGTGTAGAAGCACAGCGCTAGCAGAAATGACTGTTTCTCGACGTTTTCTAACTCAGGGAACAAGTTGCACACTTCTGAGATGCATTTGGGCAACTTTGTCAGAAATGAGTTTTTTGTCTAAAGAGACATGCCTATTTGCGCAGTAGTACAGATTCTGAGTATGTAACTGGGCTTGATGAAATCAGCATTTCTCTTGCTTCCCTGTGCGTAGGGAAGCTCAGTTTTAGTCACAGTAGCTCCCACAAGTGTCTCCTCAGTGTGTTCCCATTTCCTTAGAAACAGTGTATTTGCTGGGAGAAAAGTGCATTACTCTGCGCTTTCACCGTTCAGCAAATACATGTGTAGAAGCACAGCGCTAGCAGAAAAGACCGTTTCTCGACGTTTTCTAACTCAGGGAACAAGTTGCACACTTCTGAGATGCATTTGGGCAACTTTGTCAGAAATGAGTTTTTTGCCTACAGAGACATGCCTATTTGCGCAGTAGTACAGATTCTGAGTATGTAACTGGGCTTGATGAAATCAGCATTTCTCTTGCTTCCCTGTGCGTAGGGAAGCTCAGTTTTAGTCACAGTAGCTCCCACAAGTGTCTCCTCAGTGTGTTCCCAGTTCCTTAGAAACAGTGTATTTGCTGGGAGAAAAGTGCATTACTGTGCGCTTTCACCGTTCAGCAAATACATGTGTAGAAGCACAGCGCTAGCTGAAACGACCGTTTCTCGACGTTTTCTAACTCAGAAAACAAGTTGCACACTTCTGAGATGCATTTGGGCAACTTTGTCAGAAATGAGTTTTTTGCCTACAGAGACATGCCTATTTGCGCAGTAGTACAGATTTTGAGTATGTAACTGGGCTTGATGAAATCAGCATTTCTCTTGCTTCCCTGTGCGTAGGGAAGCTCAGTTTTAGTCACAGTAGCTCCCACAAGTGTCTCCTCAGTGTGTTCCCATTTCCTTAGAAACAGTGTATTTGCTGGGAGAAAAGTGCATTACTGTGCGCTTTCACCGTTCAGCAAATACATGTGTAGAAGCACAGCGCTAGCAGAAACGAACGTTTCTCGACGTTTTCTAACTCAGGGAACAAGTTGCACACTTCTGAGATGCATTTGGGCAACTTTGTCAGAAATGAGTTTTTTGCCTACAGAGACAGGCCGATTTGCGCAGTAGTACAGATTCTGAGTATGTAACTGGGCTGGATGAAATCAGCATTTCTCTTGCTTCCCTGTGCGTAGGGAAGCTCAGTTTTAGTCACAGTAGCTCCAACAAGTGTCTCCTCAGTGTGTTCCCAGTTCCTTAGAAACAGTGTATTTGCTGGGAGAAAAGTGCATTACTGTGCACTTTCACAGTTCAGCAAATACATGTGTAAAAGCACAGCGCTAGCAGAAACGAACGTTTCTCGACGTTTTCTAACTCAGGGAACAAGTTGCACACTTCTGAGATGCATTTCGGCAACTTTGTCAGAAATGAGTTTTTTGCCTACAGAGACATGCCTATTTGCGCAGTAGTACAGATTCTGAGTATGTAACTGGGCTTGATGAAATCAGCATTTCTCTTGTTTCCCTGTGCATAGGGAAGGTCAGTTTAGTCACAGTAGCTCTCACAAGTGTCTCCTCAGTGTGTTCCCATTTCCTTAGAAACAGTGTATTTGCTGGGAGAAAAGTGCATCACTTTGTGCTTTCACTGTTCAGCAAATACATGTGTAGAAGCACAGCGCTAGCAGAAACGACCGTTTCTCGACGTTTTCTAACTCAGGGAACAAGTTGCACACTTCTGAGTTGCATTTGGGCAACTTTGTCAGAAATGAGTTTTTTGCCTACAGAGACATGCCTATTTGCGCAGTAGTACAGATTCTGAGTATGTAACAGGGCTTGATGAAATCAGCATTTCTCTTGCTTCCCTGTGCATAGGGAAGCTCAGTTTTAGTCCCAGTAGCTCCCACAAGTGTCTCCTCAGTGTGTTCCCCTTTCCTTAGAAACAGTGTATTTGCTGGGAGAAAAGTGCATTACTGTGCGCTTTCACCGTTCAGCAAATACATGTGTAGAAGCACAGCGCTAGCAGAAACGAACGTTTCTCGGCGTTTTCTAACTCAGGGAACAAGTTGCACACTTCTGAGGTGCAATTGTGTAACTATCTCAAAAATGAGTTTTTTGCTGACAGAGACATGCCAATTTGCGCAGTAGTACAGATTCTGAGTATGTAACTGGGCTTGATGAAATCAGCATTTCTCTTGCTTCCCTGTGCGTAGGGAAGCTCAGTTTTAGTCACAGTAGCTCCCACAAGTGTCTCCTCAGTGTGTTCCCAGTTCCTTAGAAACAGTGTATTTGCTGGGAGAAAAGTGCATTACTGTGCGCTTTCACCGTTCAGCAAATACATGTGTAGAAGCACAGCGCTAGCTGAAACGACCGTTTCTCGACGTTTTCTAACTCAGAAAACAAGTTGCACACTTCTGAGATGCATTTGGGCAACTTTGTCAGAAATGAGTTTTTTGCCTACAGAGACATGCCTATTTGCGCAGTAGTACAGATTCTGAGTATGTAACTGGGCTTGATGAAATCAGCATTTCTCTTGCTTCCCTGTGCGTAGGGAAGCTCAGTTTTAGTCACAGTAGCTCCCACAAGTGTCTCCTCAGTGTGTTCCCATTTCCTTAGAAACAGTGTATTTGCTGGGAGAAAAGTGCATTACTGTGTGCTTTCACCGTTCAGCAAATACATGTGTAGTAGCACAGCGCTAGCAGAAACGAACGTTTCTCGACGTTTTCTAACTCAGGGAACAAGTTGCACACTTCTGAGATGCATTTGGGCAACTTTGTCAGAAATGAGTTTTTTGCCTACAGAGACATGCCTATTTGCGCAGTAGTACAGATTCTGAGTATGTAACTGGGCTTGATGAAATCAGCATTTCTCTTGTTTCCCTGTGCATAGGGAAGCTCAGTTTAGTCACAGTAGCTCCCACAAGTGTCTCCTCAGTGTGTTCCCATTTCCTTAGAAACAGTGTATTTGCTGGGAGAAAAGTGCATCACTTTGTGCTTTCACCGTTCAGCAAATACATGTGTAGAAGCACAGCGCTAGCAGAAACGACCGTTTCTCGACGTTTTCTAACTCAGGGAACAAGTTGCACACTTCTGAGGTGCAATTGTGTAACTATCTCAAAAATGAGTTTTTTGCTTACAGAGACATGCCAATTTGCGCAGTAGTACAGATTCTGAGTATGTAACTGGGCTTGATGAAATCAGCATTTCTCTTGCTTCCCTGTGCGTAGGGAAGCTCAGTTTTAGTCACAGTAGCTCCCACAAGTGTCTCCTCAGTGTGTTCCCAGTTCCTTAGAAACAGTGTATTTGCTGGGAGAAAAGTGCATTACTGTGCGCTTTCACCGGTCAGCAAATACATGTGTAGAAGCACAGCGCTAGCTGAAACGACCGTTTCTCGACGATTTCTAACTCAGAAAACAAGTTGCACACTTCTGAGATGCATTTGGGCAACTTTGTCAGAAATGAGTTTTTGCCTACAGAGACATGCCTATTTGCGCAGTAGTACAGATTCTGAGTATGTAACTGGGCTTGATGAAATCAGCATTTCTCTTGCTTCCCTGTGCGTAGGGAAGCTCAGTTTTAGTCACAGTAGCTCCCACAAGTGTCTCCTCAGTGTGTTCCCATTTCCTTAGAAACAGTGTATTTGCTGGGAGAAAAGTGCATTACTGTGCGCTTTCACCGTTCAGCAAATACATGTGTAGAAGCACAGCGCTAGCAGAAACGAACGTTTCTCGACGTTTTCTAACTCAGGGAACAAGTTGCACACTTCTGAGATGCATTTGGGCAACTTTGTCAGAAATGAGTTTTTTGCCTACAGAGACAGGCCGATTTGCGCAGTAGTACAGATTCGGAGTATGTAACTGGGCTGGATGAAATCAGCATTTCTCTTGCTTCCCTGTGCGTAGGGAAGCTCAGTTTTAGTCACAGTAGCTCCAACAAGTGTCTCCTCAGTGTGTTCCCAGTTCCTTAGAAACAGTGTATTTGCTGGGAGAAAAGTGCATTACTGTGCACTTTCACAGTTCCCCAAATACATGTGTAAAAGCAGAGCGCTAGCAGAAACGAACGTTTCTCGACGTTTTCTAACTCAGGGAACAAGTTGCACACTTCTGAGATGCATTTCGGCAACTTTGTCAGAAATGAGTTTTTTGCCTACAGAGACATGCCTATTTGCGCAGTAGTACAGATTCTGAGTATGTAACTGGGCTTGATGAAATCAGCATTTCTCTTGTTTCCCTGTGCATAGGGAAGGTCAGTTTAGTCACAGTAGCTCTCACAAGTGTCTCCTCAGTGTGTTCCCATTTCCTTAGAAACAGTGTATTTGGTGGGAGAAAAGTGCATCACTTTGTGCTTTCACTGTTCAGCAAATACATGTGTAGAAGCACAGCGCTAGCAGAAACGACCGTTTCTCGACGTTTTCTAACTCAGGGAACAAGTTGCACACTTCTGAGTTGCATTTGGGCAACTTTGTCAGAAATGAGTTTTTTGCCTACAGAGACATGCCTATTTGCGCAGTAGTACAGATTCTGAGTATGTAACAGGGCTTGATGAAATCAGCATTTCTCTTGCTTCCCTGTGCATAGGGAAGCTCAGTTTTAGTCCCAGTAGCTCCCACAAGTGTCTCCTCAGTGTGTTCCCCTTTCCTTAGAAACAGTGTATTTGCTGGGAGAAAAGTGCATTACTGTGCGCTTTCACCGTTCAGCAAATACATGTGTAGAAGCACAGCGCTAGCAGAAACGAACGTTTCTCGACGTTTTCTAACTCAGGGAACAAGTTGCACACTTCTGAGGTGCAATTGTGTAACTATCTCAAAAATGAGTTTTTTGCTTACAGAGACATGCCAATTTGCGCAGTAGTACAGATTCTGAGTATGTAACTGGGCTTGATGAAATCAGCATTTCTCTTGCTTCCCTGTGCGTAGGGAAGCTCAGTTTTAGTCACAGTAGCTCCCACAAGTGTCTCCTCAGTGTGTTCCCAGTTCCTTAGAAACAGTGTATTTGCTGGGAGAAAAGTGCATTACTGTGCGCTTTCACCGGTCAGCAAATACATGTGTAGAAGCACAGCGCTAGCTGAAACGACCGTTTCTCGACGTTTTCTAACTCAGAAAACAAGTTGCACACTTCTGAGATGCATTTGGGCAACTTTGTCAGAAATGAGTTTTTTGCCTACAGAGACATGCCTATTTGCGCAGTAGTACAGATTCTGAGTATGTAACTGGGCTTGATGAAATCAGCATTTCTCTTGCTTCCCTGTGCGTAGGGAAGCTCAGTTTTAGTCACAGTAGCTCCCACAAGTGTCTCCTCAGTGTGTTCCCATTTCCTTAGAAACAGTGTATTTGCTGGGAGAAAAGTGCATTACTGTGCGCTTTCACCGTTCAGCAAATACATGTGTAGAAGCACAGCGCTAGCAGAAACGAACGTTTCTCGACGTTTTCTAACTCAGGGAACAAGTTGCACACTTCTGAGATGCATTTGGGCAACTTTGTCAGAAATGAGTTTTTTGCCTACAGAGACAGGCCGATTTGCGCAGTAGTACAGATTCGGAGTATGTAACTGGGCTGGATGAAATCAGCATTTCTCTTGCTTCCCTGTGCGT
The DNA here is from genome assembly GCF_964271855.1 of Acomys minous. Classification (NCBI taxonomy): domain Eukaryota; kingdom Metazoa; phylum Chordata; class Mammalia; order Rodentia; family Muridae; genus Acomys; species Acomys minous. The sequence goes on from NW_028182178.1 coordinate 1,459,669, forward strand.
AGGGAAGCTCAGTTTTAGTCACAGTAGCTCCAACAAGTGTCTCCTCAGTGTGTTCCCAGTTCCTTAGAAACAGTGTATTTGCTGGGAGAAAAGTGCATTACTGTGCACTTTCACAGTTCAGCAAATACATGTGTAAAAGCAGAGCGCTAGCAGAAACGAACGTTTCTCGACGTTTTCTAACTCAGGGAACAAGTTGCACACTTCTGAGATGCATTTCGGCAACTTTGTCAGAAATGAGTTTTTTGCCTAAAGAGACATGCCTATTTGCGCAGTAGTACAGATTCTGAGTATGTAACTGGGCTTGATGAAATCAGCATTTCTCTTGTTTCCCTGTGCATAGGGAAGGTCAGTTTAGTCACAGTAGCTCTCACAAGTGTCTCCTCAGTGTGTTCCCATTTCCTTAGAAACAGTGTATTTGGTGGGAGAAAAGTGCATCACTTTGTGCTTTCACTGTTCAGCAAATACATGTGTAGAAGCACAGCGCTAGCAGAAACGACCGTTTCTCGACGTTTTCTAACTCAGGGAACAAGTTGCACACTTCTGAGTTGCATTTGGGCAACTTTGTCAGAAATGAGTTTTTTGCCTACAGAGACATGCCTATTTGCGCAGTAGTACAGATTCTGAGTATGTAACAGGGCTTGATGAAATCAGCATTTCTCTTGCTTCCCTGTGCATAGGGAAGCTCAGTTTTAGTCCCAGTAGCTCCCACAAGTGTCTCCTCAGTGTGTTCCCCTTTCCTTAGAAACAGTGTATTTGCTGGGAGAAAAGTGCATTACTGTGCGCTTTCACCGTTCAGCAAATACATGTGTAGAAGCACAGCGCTAGCAGAAACGAACGTTTCTCGACGTTTTCTAACTCAGGGAACAAGTTGCACACTTCTGAGGTGCAATTGTGTAACTATCTCAAAAATGAGTTTTTTGCTTACAGAGACATGCCAATTTGCGCAGTAGTACAGATTCTGAGTATGTAACTGGGCTTGATGAAATCAGCATTTCTCTTGCTTCCCTGTGCGTAGGGAAGCTCAGTTTTAGTCACAGTAGCTCCCACAAGTGTCTCCTCAGTGTGTTCCCAGTTCTTTAGAAACAGTGTATTTGCTGGGAGAAAAGTGCATTACTGTGCGCTTTCACCGTTCAGCAAATACATGTGTAGAAGCACAGCGCTAGCTGAAACGACCGTTTCTCGACGTTTTCTAACTCAGAAAACAAGTTGCACACTTCTGAGATGCATTTGGGCAACTTTGTCAGAAATGAGTTTTTTGCCTACAGAGACATGCCTATTTGCGCAGTAGTACAGATTCTGAGTATGTAACTGGGCTTGATGAAATCAGCATTTCTCTTGCTTCCCTGTGCGTAGGGAAGCTCAGTTTTAGTCACAGTAGCTCCCACAAGTGTCTCCTCAGTGTGTTCCCATTTCCTTAGAAACAGTGTATTTGCTGGGAGAAAAGTGCATTACTGTGCGCTTTCACCGTTCAGCAAATACATGTGTAGTAGCACAGCGCTAGCAGAAACGAACGTTTCTCGACGTTTTCTAACTCAGGGAACAAGTTGCACACTTCTGAGATGCATTTGGGCAACTTTGTCAGAAATGAGTTTTTTGCCTACAGAGACATGCCTATTTGCGCAGTAGTACAGATTCTGAGTATGTAACTGGGCTTGATGAAATCAGCATTTATCTTGCTTCCCTGTGCATAGGGAAGCTCAGTTTTAGTCCCAGTAGCTCCCACAAGTGTCTCCTCAGTGTGTTCCACTTTCCTTAGAAACAGTGTATTTGCTGGGAGAAAAGTGCATTACTGTGCGCTTTCACTGTTCAGCAAATACATGTGCAGAAGCACAGCGCTAGCAGAAACGACCGTTTCTCGACATTTTCTAACTCAGGGAACAAGTTGTACACTTCTGGGATGCATTTGGGCAACTTTGTCAGAAATGAGTTTTTTGCCTACAGAGACATGCCGATTTGCGCAGTAGTACAGATTCTGAGTATGTAACTGGGCTTGATGAAATCAGCATTTCTCTTGCTTCCCTGTGCGTAGGGAAGCTCAGTTTTAGTCACAGTAGCTCCCACAAGTGTCTCCTCAGTGTGTTCCCATTTCCTTAGAAACAGTGTATTTGCTGGGAGAAAAGTGCATCACTGTGCGCTTTCACCGTTCAGCAAATACATGTGTAGAAGCACAGCGCTAGCAGAAACGAACGTTTCTCGACGTTTTCTAACTCAGGGAACAAGTTGCACACTTCTGAGATGCATTTGGGCAACTTTGTCAGAAATGAGTTTTTTGCCTACAGAGACATGCCTATTTGCGCAGTAGTACAGATTCTGAGTATGTAACTGGGCTTGATGAAATCAGCATTTCTATTGCTTCCCTGTGCGTAGGGAAGCTCAGTTTTAGTCCCAGTAGCTCCCACAAGTGTCTCCTCAGTGTGTTCCCATTTCCTTAGAAACAGTGTATTTGCTGGGAGAAAAGTGCATTACTGTGCGCTTTCACCGTTCAGCAAATACATGTGTAGAAGCACAGCGCTAGCAGTAACGAACGTTTCTCGACGTTTTCTAACTCAGGGAACAAGTTGCACACTTCTGAGATGCATTTGGGTAACTTTCTCAAAAATGAGTTTTTTGCCTACAGAGACATGCCTATTTGCGCAGTAGTACAAATTCTGAGTATATAGCTGGGCTTGATGAAATCAGCATTTCTCTTGCTTCCCTGTGCGTAGGGAAGCTCAGTTTTAGTCACAGTAGCTCCCACAAGTGTCTCCTCAGTGTGTTCCCATTTCCTTAGAAACAGTGTATTTGCTGGGAGAAAAGTGCATTACTGTGCGCTTTCACCGTTCAGCAAATACATGTGTAGAAGCACAGCGCTAGCTGAAACGACCGTTTCTCGACGTTTTCTAACTCAGGGAAGAAGTGGCACACTTCTGAGATGCATTTCGGCAACTTTGTCAGAAATGAGTTTTTTGCCTACAGAGACATGCCTATTTGCGCAGTAGTACAGATTCTGAGTATGTGACTGGGCTTGATGAAATCAGCATTTCTCTTGCTTCCCTGTGCGTAGGGAAGCTCAGTTTTAGTCACATTAGCTCCCAAAAGTGTCTCCTCAGTGTGTTCCCATTTCCTTAGAAACAGTGTATTTGCTGGGAGAAAAGTGCATTACTGTGCACTTTCACCATTCAGCAAATACATGTGTAGAAGCACAGCGCTAGCAGAAACGAACGTTTCTCGACGTTTTCTAACTCAGGGAACAAGTTGCACACTTCTGAGATGCATTTGGGCAACTTTGTCAGAAATGAGTTTTTTGCCTAAAGAGACATGCCTATTTGCGCAGTAGTACAGATTCTTAGTATGTAACTGGGCTTGATGAAATCAGCATTTCTCTTGCTTCCCTGTGCGTAGGGAAGCTCAGTTTTAGTCACAGTAGCTCCCACAAGTGTCTCCTCAGTGTGTTCCCATTTCCTTAGAAACAGTGTATTTGCTGGGAGAAAAGTGCATTACTGTGCGCTTTCACCGTTCAGCAAATACATGTGTAGAAGCACAGCGCTAGCAGAAACGAACGTTTCTCGACGTTTTCTAACTCAGGGAAGAAGTTGCACACTTCTGACATGCATTTGGGAAACTTTGTCAGAAATGAGTTTTTTGCCTAAAGAGACATGCCTATTTGCGCAGTAGTACAGATTCTGAGTATGTAACTGGGCTTGATGAAATCAGCATTTCTCTTGCTTCCCTGTGCGTAGGGAATCTCAGTTTTAGCCACAGTAGCTCCCACAAGTGTCTCCTCAGTGTGTTCCCATTTCCTTAGAAACAGTGTATTTGCTGGGAGAAAAGTGCATTACTGTGTGCTTTCACCGTTCAGCAAATACATGTGTAGAAGCACAGCGCTAGCAGAAACGACCGTTTCTCGACGTTTTCTAACTCAGGGAACAAGTTGCACACTTCTGAGATGCATTTGGGCAACTTTGTCAGAAATGAGTTTTTTGCCTACAGAGACATGCCTATTTGCGCAGTAGTACCGATTCTGAGTATGTGACTGGGCTTGATGAAATCAGCATTTCTCTTGCTTCCCTGTGCGTAGGGAAGCTCAGTTTTAGTCACATTAGCTCCCAAAAGTGTCTCCTCAGTGTGTTCCCATTTCCTTAGAAACAGTGTATTTGCTGGGAGAAAAGTGCATTACTGTGCGCTTTCACCGTTCAGCAAATACATGTGTAGAAGCACAGCGCTAGCAGAACCGAACGTTTCTCGACGTTTTCTAACTTAGAGAACAATTTGCACAATTCTGAGATGCATTTGCGCAACTTTGTCAGAAATGAGTTTTTTGCCTAAAGAGACATGCCTATTTGCGCAGTAGTACAGATTCTGAGTATGTAAATGGGCTTGATGAAATCAGCATTTCTCTTGCTTCCCTGTGTGTAGGGAAGCTCAGTTTTAGTCACAGTAGCTCCCACAAGTGTCTCCTCAGTGTGTTCCCATTTCCTTAGAAACAGTGTATTTGCTGGGAGAAAAGTGCATTACTGTGCGCTTTCACCGTTCAGCAAATACATGTGTAGAAGCACAGCGCTAGCGGTAAAGACCGTTTGTCGACGTTTTCTAACTCAGGGAACAAGTTGCACACTTCTGAGATGCATTGGGTCAACTTTGTCAGAAATGAGTTTTTTGCCTACAGAGACATGCCTATTTGCGCAGTAGTACAGATTCTGAGTATGTAACTGGGCTTGATGAAATCAGCATTTCTCTTGCTTCCCTGTGCGTAGGGAAGCTCAGTTTTAGTCACAGTAGCTCCCACAAGTGTCTCCTCAGTGTGTTCCCATTTCCTTAGAAACAGTGTATTTGCTGGGAGAAAAGTGCATTACTGTGCGCTTTCACCGTTCAGCAAATACATGTGTAGAAGCACAGCGCTAGCAGAAACGAACGTTTCTCGACGTTTTCTAACTCAGGGAACAAATTGCACACTTCTGAGATGCATTTAGGCAACTTTGTCAGAAATGAGTTTTTTGCCTACAGAGACATGACTATTTGCGCAGTAGTACAGATTCTGAGTATGTAACTGGGCTTGATGAAATCAGCATTTCTCTTGCTTCCCTGTGCGTAGGGAAGCTCAGTTTTAGTCCCAGTAGCTCCCACAAGTGTCTCCTCAGTGTGTTCCCATTTCCTTAGAAACAGTGTATTTGCTGGGAGAAAAGTGCATTACTGTGCGCTTTCACCGTTCAGCAAATACATGTGTAGAAGCACAGCCCTAGCAGAAACGAACGTTTCTCGACGTTTTCTAACTCAGGGAACAAATTGCACACTTCTGAGATGCATTTAGGCAACTTTGTCAGAAATGAGTTTTTTGCCTACAGAGACATGCCTATTTGCGCAGTAGTACAGATTCTGAGTATGTAACTGGGCTTGATGAAATCAGCATTTCTCTTGCTTCCCTGTGCGTAGGGAAGCTCAGTTTTAGTCACTGTAGCTCCCACAAGTGTCTCCTCAGTGTGTTCCCATTTCCATAGAAACAGTGTATTTGCTGGGAGGAAAGTGCATTACTGTGCGCTTTCACCGTTCAGCAAATACATGTGTAGAAGCACAGCGCTAGCAGAAACGAACGTTTCTCGACGTTTTCTAACTCAGGGAACAAGTTGCACACTTCTGAGATGCATTTGGGCAACTTTGTCAGAAATGAGTTTTTTGCCTACAGAGACATGCCTATTTGCGCAGTAGTACAGATTCTGAGTATGTATCTGGGCTTGATGAAATCAGCATTTCTCTTGCTTCCCTGTGCGTAGGGAAGCTCAGTTTTGTCCCAGTAGCTCCCACAGGTGTCTCCTCAGTGTGTTCCCATTTCCTTAGAAACAGTGTATTTGCTGGGAGAAAAGTGCATTACTGTGCGCTTTCACCATTCAGCAAATACATGTGTAGAAGCACAGCGCTAGCAGAAACGAACGTTTCTCGACGTTTTCTAACTCAGGGAACAATTGCACACTTCTGAGATGCATTTGGGCAACTTTGTCAGAAATGAGTTTTTTGCGTACAGAGACATGCCTATTTGCGCAGTAGTACAGATTCTGAGCATGTAACTGGGCTTGATGAAATCAGCATTTCTCTTGCTTCCCTGTGCGTAGGGAAGCTCAGTTTTAGTCACAGTAGCTCCCACAAGTGTCTCCTCAGTGTGTTCCCATTTCCTTAGAAACAGTGTATTTGCTGGGAGAAAAGTGCCTTACTGTGCGCTTTCACCGTTCAGCAAATACATGTGTAGAAGCACAGCGCTAGCAGAAACGAACGTTTCTCGACATTTTCTAACTCAGGGAACAAGTTGCACACTTCTGAGATGCATTTGGGCAACTTTGTCAGAAATGAGTTTTTTGCCTACAAATACATGCCTATTTGCGCAGTAGTACAGATTCTGAGTATGTAACTGGGCTTGATGAAATCAGCATTTCTCTTGCTTCCCTGTGCGTAGGGAAGCTCAGTTTTAGTCACAGTAGCTCCCACAAGTGTCTCCTCAGTGTGTTCCCAGTTCCTTAGAAACAGTGTATTTGCTGGGAGAAAAGTGCATTACTGTGTGCTTTCACCGTTCAGCCAATACATGTGTAGAAGCACAGCGCTAGAGGAAAGGAACGTTTCTCGACGTTTTCTAACTCAGGGAACAAGTTGCACACTTCTGAGATGCATTTCGGTAACTTTCTCAAAAAATGAGTTTTTTGCCTACAGAGACATGCCTATTTGCGCAGTAGTACAGATTCTGAGTATGTAACAGGGCTTGATGAATTCAGCATTTCTCTTGCTTCCCTGTGCGTAGGGAAGCTCAGTTTTAGTCACAGTAGCTCCCACAAGTGTCTCCTCAGTGTGTTCCCAGTTCCTTAGAAACAGTGTATTTGCTGGGAGAAAAGTGCATCAATGTGTGCTTTCACCGTTCAGCAAATACATGTGTAGAAGCACAGCGCTAGCAGAAACGAACGTTTCTCGACGTTTTCTAACTCAGGGGACAAGTTGCACACTTCTGAGATGCATTTGAGCAACTTTGTCAGAAATGAGTTTTTTGCCTACAGAGACATGCCTATTTGCGCAGTAGTACAGATTCTGAGTATGTAACTGGGCTTGATGAAATCAGAATTTCTCTTGCTTCCCTGTGCGTAGGGAAGCTCAGTTTTGTCCCAGTAGCTCCCACAGGTGTCTCCTCAGTGTGTTCCCGTTTCCTTAGAAACAGTGTATTTGCTGGGAGAAAAGTGCATTACTGTGCGCTTTCACCGTTCAGCAAATACATGTGTAGAAGCACAGCGCTAGCAGAAACGAACGTTTCTCGACGTTTTCTAACTCAGGGAACAATTGCACACTTCTGAGATGCATTTGGGCAACTTTGTCAGAAATGAGTTTTTTGCATACAGAGACATGCCTATTTGCCCAGTAGTACAGATTCTGAGCATGTAACTGGGCTTGATGAAATCAGCATTTCTCATGCTTCCCTGTGCGTAGGGAAGCTCAGTTTTAGTCACAGTAGCTCCCACAAGTGTCTCCTCAGTGTGTTCCCATTTCCTTAGAAACAGTGTATTTGCTGGGAGAAAAGTGCATTACTGTGCGCTTTCACCATTCAGCAAATACATGTGTAGAAGCACAGCGCTAGCAGAAACGACCGTTTCTCGACGTTTTCTAACTCAGGGAAGAAGTTGCACACTTCTGAGATGCATTTGGGCAACTTTGTCAGAAATGAGTTTTTTGCCTACAGAGACATGCCTATTTGCGCAGTAGTACAGATTCTGAGTATGTAACTGGTCTTGATGAATTCAGCATTTCTCTTGCTTCCCTGTGCGTAGGGAAGCTCAGTTTTAGTCACAGCAGCTCCCACAAGAGTCTCCTCAGTGTGTTCCCATTTCCTTAGAAACAGTGTATTTGCTGGGAGAAAAGTGCATCACTGTGCGCTTTCACCGTTCAGCAAATACATGTGTAGAAGCACAGTGCTAGCTGAAACGACCGTTTCTAGACGTTTTCTAACTCAGGGAACAAGTGGCAAACTTCTGAGATGCATTTGGGCAACTTTGTCAGAAATGAGTTTTTTGCCTAAAGAGACATGCCTATTTGCGCAGTAGTACAGATTCTGAGTATGTAACTGGGCTTGATGACATCAGCATTTCTCTTGCTTCCCTGTGAGTAGGGAAGCTCAGTTTTAGTCACAGTAGCTCCCACAAGTGTCTCCTCAGTGTGTTCCCATTTCCTTAGAAGTAGTGTATTTGCTGGGAGAAAAATGCATTACTGTGCGCTTTCACCGTTCAGTAAATACATGTGTAGAAGCACAGTGCTAGCTGAAATGACCGTTTCTCGACGTTTTCTAACTCAGGGAACAAGTTGCACACTTCTGAGATGCATTTGGGCAACTTTGTCAGAAATGAGTTTTTTGCCTACAGAGACATGCCTATTTGCGCAGTAGTACAGATTCTGAGTATGTAACTGGGCTTGATGAAATCAGCATTTCTCTTGCTTCCCTGTGCGTAGGGAAGCTCAGTTTTAGTCACTGTAGCTCCCACAAGTGTCTCCTCAGTTTGTTCCCATTTCCTTAGAAACAGTGTATTTGCTGGGAGAAAAGTGCATTACTGTGCGCTTTCACCGTTCAACAAATACATGTGTAGAAGCACAGCGCTAGCAGAAACGAACGTTTCTCGACGTTTTCTAACTCAGGGAACAAGTTGCACACTTCTGAGATGCATTTGGGCAACTTTGTCAGAAATGAGTTTTTTGCCTACAGAGACATGCCTATTTGCGCAGTAGTACAGATTCTGTGTATGTAACTGGGCTTGATGAAATCAGCATTTCTCTTGCTTCCCTGTGCGTAGGGAAGCTCCGTTTTGTCCCAGTAGCTCCCACAGGTGTCTCCTCAGTGTGTTCCCGTTTCCTTAGAAACAGTGTATTTGCTGGGAGAAAAGTGCATTACTGTGCGCTTTCACCGTTCAGCAAATACATGTGTAGAAGCACAGCGCTAGCAGAAACGAACGTTTCTCAACGTTTTCTAACTCAGGGAACAATTGCACACTTCTGAGATGCATTTGGGCAACTTTGTCAGAAATGAGTTTTTTGCATACAGAGACATGCCTATTTGCGCAGTAGTACAGATTCAGAGCATGTAACTGGGCTTGATGAAATCAGCATTTCTCTTGCTTCCCTGTGCGTAGGGAAGCTCAGTTTTAGTCACAGTAGCTCCCACAAGTGTCTCCTCAGTGTGTTCCCATTTCCTTAGAAACAGTGTATTTGCTGGGAGAAAAGTGCATTACTGTGCGCTTTCACCATTCAGCAAATACATGTGTAGAAGCACAGCGCTAGCAGAAACGACCGTTTCTCGACGTTTTCTAACTCAGGGAACAAGTTGCACACTTCTGAGATGCATTTGGGCAACTTTGTCAGAAATGAGTTTTTTGCCTACAGAGACATGCCTATTTGCGCAGTAGTACAGATTCTGAGTATGTAACTGGGCTTGATGAAATCAGCATTTCTCTTGCTTCCATGTGCGTAGGGAAGCTCAGTTTTGTCCCAGTAGCTCCCACAGGTGTCTCCTCAGTGTGTTCCCGTTTCCTTAGAAACAGTGTATTTGCTGGGAGAAAAGTGCATTACTGTGCGCTTTCACCGTTCAGCAAATACATGTGTAGAAGCACAGCGCTAGCAGAAACGAACGTTTCTCGACGTTTTCTAACTCAGGGAACAATTGCACACTTCTGAGATGCCTTTGGGCAACTTGGTCAGAAATGAGTTTTTTGCGTACAGAGACATGCCTATTTGCGCAGTAGTACAGATTCTGAGCATGTAACTGGGCTTGATGAAATCAGCATTTCTCTTGCTTCCCTGTGCGTAGGGAAGCTCAGTTTTAGTCACAGTAGCTCCCACAAGTGTCTCCTCAGTGTGTTCCCATTTCCTTAGAAACAGTGTATTTGCTGGGAGAAAAGTGCATTACTGTGCGCTTTCACCGTTCAGCAAATACATGTGTAGAAGCACAGCGCTAGCAGAAACGACCGTTTCTCGACGTTTTCTAACTCAGGGAACAAGTTGCACACTTCTGAGATGCATTTGGGCAACTTTGTCAGAAATGAGTTTTTTGCCTACAGAGACATGCCTATTTGCGCAGTAGTACAGATTCTGAGTATGTAACTGGGCTTGATGAAATCAGCATTTCTCTTGCTTCCATGTGCGTAGGGAAGCTCAGTTTTGTCCCAGTAGCTCCCACAGGTGTCTCCTCAGTGTGTTCCCGTTTCCTTAGAAACAGTGTATTTGCTGGGAGAAAAGTGCATTACTGTGCGCTTTCACCGTTCAGCAAATACATGTGTAGAAGCACAGCGCTAGCAGAAACGAACGTTTCTCGACGTTTTCTAACTCAGGGAACAATTGCACACTTCTGAGATGCCTTTGGGCAACTTGGTCAGAAATGAGTTTTTTGCGTACAGAGACATGCCTATTTGCGCAGTAGTACAGATTCTGAGCATGTAACTGGGCTTGATGAAATCAGCATTTCTCTTGCTTCCCTGTGCGTAGGGAAGCTCAGTTTTAGTCACAGTAGCTCCCACAAGTGTCTCCTCAGTGTGTTCCCATTTCCTTAGAAACAGTGTATTTGCTGGGAGAAAAGTGCATTACTGTGCGCTTTCACCGTTCAGCAAATACATGTGTAGAAGCACAGCGCTAGCAGAAACGACCGTTTCTCGACGTTTTCTAACTCAGGGAACAAGTTGCACACTTCTGAGATGCATTTGGGCAACTTTGTCAGAAATGAGTTTTTTGCCTACAGAGACATGCCTATTTGCGCAGTAGTACAGATTCTGAGTATGTAACTGGGCTTGATGAAATCAGCATTTCTCTTGCTTCCCTGTGCGTAGGGAAGCTCAGTTTTAGTCACAGTAGGTCCCACAAGTGTCTCCTCAGTGTGTTCCCATTTCCTTAGAAACAGTGTATTTGCTGGGAGAAAAGTGCATTACTGTGCGCTTTCACCGTTCAGCAAATACATGTGTAGAAGCACAGCGCTAGCAGAAACGACCGTTTCTCGACGTTTTCTAACTCAGGGAACAAGTTGCACACTTCTGAGATGCATTTGGCAACTTTGTCAGAAATGAGTTTTTGGCCTACAGAGACATGCCTATTTGCGCAGTAGTACAGATTCTGAGTATGTAACTGGGCTTGATGAAATCAGCATTTCTATTGCTTCCCTGTGCGTAGGGAAGCTCAGTTTTAGTCCCAGTAGCTCCCACAAGTGTCTCCTCAGTGTGTTCCCATTTCCTTAGAAACAGTGTATTTGCTGGGAGAAAAGTGCATTACTGTGCGCTTTCACCGTTCAGCAAATACATGTGTAGAAGCACAGCGCTAGCAGTAACGAACGTTTCTCGACGTTTTCTAACTCAGGGAACAAGTTGCACACTTCTGAGATGCATTTGAGTAACTTTCTCAAAAATGAGTTTTTTGCCTACAGAGACATGCCTATTTGCGCAGTAGTACAAATTCTGAGTATATAGCTGGGCTTGATGAAATCAGCATTTCTCTTGCTTCCGTGTGCGTAGGGAAGCTCAGTTTTAGTCACAGTAGCTCCCACAAGTGTCTCCTCAGTGTGTTCCCATTTCCTTAGAAACAGTGTATTTGCTGGGAGAAAAGTGCATTACTGTGCGCTTTCACCGTTCAGCAAATACATGTGTAGAAGCACAGCGCTAGCTGAAACGACCGTTTTTCGACGTTTTCTAACTCAGGGAAGAAGTGGCACACTTCTGAGATGCATTTCGGCAACTTTGTCAGAAATGAGTTTTTTGCCTACAGAGACATGCCTATTTGCGCAGTAGTACAGATTCTGAGTATGTGACTGGGCTTGATGAAATCAGCATTTCTCTTGCTTCCCTGTGCGTAGGGAAGCTCAGTTTTAGTCACATTAGCTCCCAAAAGTGTCTCCTCAGTGTGTTCCCATTTCCTTAGAAACAGTGTATTTGCTGGGAGAAAAGTGCATTACTGTGCACTTTCACCATTCAGCAAATACATGTGTAGAAGCACAGCGCTAGCAGAAACGAACGTTTCTCGACGTTTTCTAACTCAGGGAACAAGTTGCACACTTCTGAGATGCATTTGGGCAACTTTGTCAGAAATGAGTTTTTTGCCTACAGAGACATGCCTATTTGCGCAGTAGTACAGATTCTTAGTATGTAACTGGGCTTGATGAAATCAGCATTTCTCTTGCTTCCCTGTGCGTAGGGAAGCTCAGTTTTAGTCACAGTAGCTCCCACAAGTGTCTCCTCAGTGTGTTCCCATTTCCTTAGAAACAGTGTATTTGCTGGGAGAAAAGTGCATTACTGTGCGCTTTCACCGTTCAGCAAATACATGTGTAGAAGCACAGCGCTAGCAGAAACGAACGTTTCTCGACGTTTTCTAACTCAGGGAAGAAGTTGCACACTTCTGACATGCATTTGGGAAACTTTGTCAGAAATGAGTTTTTTGCCTAAAGAGACATGCCTATTTGCGCAGTAGTACAGATTCTGAGTATGTAACTGGGCTTGATGAAATCAGCATTTCTCTTGCTTCCCTGTGCGTAGGGAAGCTCAGTTTTAGCCACAGTAGCTCCCAAAAGTGTCTCCTCAGTGTGTTCCCATTTCCTTAGAAACAGTGTATTTGCTGGGAGAAAAGTGCATTACTGTGTGCTTTCACCGTTCAGCAAATACATGTGTAGAAGCACAGCGCTAGCAGAAACGACCGTTTCTCGACGTTTTCTAACTCAGGGAACAAGTTGCACACTTCTGAGATGCATTTGGGCAACTTTGTCAGAAATGAGTTTTTTGCCTACAGAGACATGCCTATTTGCGCAGTAGTACAGATTCTGAGTATGTAACTGGGCTTGATGAAATCAGCATTTCTCTTGCTTCCCTGTGCGTAGGGAAGCTCAGTTTTAGTCACAGTAGCTCCCACAAGTGTCTCCTCAGTGTGTTCCCATTTCCTTAGAAACAGTGTATTTGCTGGGAGAAAAGTGCATTACTGTGCGCTTTCACCGTTCAGCAAATACATGTGTAGAAGCACAGCGCTAGCAGAACCGAACGTTTCTCGACGTTTTCTAACTTAGAGAACAAGTTGCACAATTCTGAGATGCATTTGCGCAACTTTGTCAGAAATGAGTTTTTTGCCTAAAGAGACATGCCTATTTGCGCAGTAGTACAGATTCTGAGTATGTAACTGGGCTTGATGAAATCAGCATTTCTCTTGCTTCCCTGTGCGTAGGGAAGCTCAGTTTTAGTCACAGTAGCTCCCACAAGTGTCTCCTCAGTGTGTTCCCAGTTCCTTAGAAACAGTGTATTTGCTGGGAGAAAAGTGCATTACTGTGCGCTTTCACCGTTCAGCAAATACATGTGTAGAAGCACAGCGCTAGCGGAAAAGACCGTTTCTCGACGTTTTCTAACTCAGGGAACAAGTTGCACACTTCTGAGATGCATTGGGTCAACTTTGTCAGAAATGAGTTTTTTGCCTACAGAGACATGCCTATTTGCGCAGTAGTACAGATTCTGAGTATGTAACTGGGCTTGATGAAATCATCATTTCTCTTGCTTCCCTGTCTGTAGGGAAGCTCAGTTGTAGTCACAGTAGCTCCCACAAGTGTCTCCTCAGTGTGTTCCCATTTCCTTAGATACAGTGTATTTGCTGGGAGAAAAGTGCATTACTGTGCGCTTTCACCGTTCAGCAAATACATGTGTAGAAGCACAGCGCTAGCAGAAACGACCGTTTCTCGACGTTTTCTAACTCAGGGAAGAAGTTGCACACTTCTGAGTTGCATTTGGGCAACTTTGTCAGAAATGAGTTTTTTGCCTAAAGAGACATGCCTATTTGCGCAGTAGTACAGATTCTGAGTATGTAACTGGGCTTGATGAAATCAGCATTTCTCTTGCTTCCCTGTGCGTAGGGAAGCTCAGTTTTAGTCACAGTAGCTCCCACAAGTGTCTCCTCAGTGGGTTCCCATTTCCTTAGAAACAGTGTATTTGCTGGGAGAAAAGTGCATTACTGTGCGCTTTCACCGTTCAGCAAATACATGTGTAGAAGCACAGCGCTAGCAGAATCGACCATTTCTCGACGTTTTCTAACTCAGGGAACAAGTTGCACACTTCTGAGATGCATTTGGGCAACTTTGTCAGAAATGAGTTTTTTGCCTACAGAGACATGCCTATTTGCGCAGTTATACAGATTCTGAGTATGTAACTGGGCTTGATGAAATCAGCATTTCTCTTGCTTCCCTGTGCGTAGGGAAGCTCCGTTTTAGTCACTGTAGCTCCCACAAGTGTCTCCTCAGTGTGTTCCCATTTCCTTAGAAACAGTGTAATTGCTGGGAGAAAAGTGCATTACTGTGTGCTTTCACCGTTCAGCAAATACATGTGTAGAAGCACAGCGCTAGCAGAAACGACCGTTTCTCGACGTTTTCTAACTCAGGGAACAAGTTGCACACTTCTGAGATGCATTTGGGCAACTTTGTCAGAAATGAGTTTTTTGCCTAAAGAGACATGCCTATTTGCGCAGTAGTACAGATTCTGAGTATGTAACTGGGCTTGATGAAATCAGCATTTCTCTTGCTTCCCTGTGCATAGGGAAGCTCAGTTTTAGTCACAGTAGCTCCCACAAGTGTCTCCTCATTGTGTTCCCATTTCCTTAGAAACAGTGTATTTGCTGGGAGAAAAGTGCATTACTCTGCGCTTTCACCGTTCAGCAAATACATGTGTAGAAGCACAGCGCTAGCAGAAAAGACCGTTTCTCGACGTTTTCTAACTCAGGGAACAAGTTGCACACTTCTGAGATGCATTTGGGCAACTTTGTCAGAAATGAGTTTTTTGCCTACAGAGACATGCCTATTTGCGCAGTAGTACAGATTCTGAGTATGTAACTGGGCTTGATGAAATCAGCATTTCTCTTGCTTCCCTGTGCGTAGGGAAGCTCAGTTTTAGTCACAGTAGCTCCCACAAGTGTCTCCTCAGTGTGTTCCCAGTTCCTTAGAAACAGTGTATTTGCTGGGAGAAAAGTGCATTACTGTGCGCTTTCACCGTTCAGCAAATACATGTGTAGAAGCACAGCGCTAGCTGAAACGACCGTTTCTCGACGTTTTCTAACTCAGAAAACAAGTTGCACACTTCTGAGATGCATTTGGGCAACTTTGTCAGAAATGAGTTTTTTGCCTACAGAGACATGCCTATTTGCGCAGTAGTACAGATTTTGAGTATGTAACTGGGCTTGATGAAATCAGCATTTCTCTTGCTTCCCTGTGCGTAGGGAAGCTCAGTTTTAGTCACAGTAGCTCCCACAAGTGTCTCCTCAGTGTGTTCCCATTTCCTTAGAAACAGTGTATTTGCTGGGAGAAAAGTGCATTACTGTGCGCTTTCACCGTTCAGCAAATACATGTGTAGAAGCACAGCGCTAGCAGAAACGAACGTTTCTCGACGTTTTCTAACTCAGGGAACAAGTTGCACACTTCTGAGATGCATTTGGGCAACTTTGTCAGAAATGAGTTTTTTGCCTACAGAGACAGGCCGATTTGCGCAGTAGTACAGATTCTGAGTATGTAACTGGGCTGGATGAAATCAGCATTTCTCTTGCTTCCCTGTGCGTAGGGAAGCTCAGTTTTAGTCACAGTAGCTCCAACAAGTGTCTCCTCAGTGTGTTCCCAGTTCCTTAGAAACAGTGTATTTGCTGGGAGAAAAGTGCATTACTGTGCACTTTCACAGTTCAGCAAATACATGTGTAAAAGCACAGCGCTAGCAGAAACGAACGTTTCTCGACGTTTTCTAACTCAGGGAACAAGTTGCACACTTCTGAGATGCATTTCGGCAACTTTGTCAGAAATGAGTTTTTTGCCTACAGAGACATGCCTATTTGCGCAGTAATACAGATTCTGAGTATGTAACTGGGCTTGATGAAATCAGCATTTCTCTTGTTTCCCTGTGCATAGGGAGGGTCAGTTTAGTCACAGTAGCTCTCACAAGTGTCTCATCAGTGTGTTCCCATTTCCTTAGAAACAGTGTATTTGCTGGGAGAAAAGTGCATCACTTTGTGCTTTCACTGTTCAGCAAATACATGTGTAGAAGCACAGCGCTAGCAGAAACGACCGTTTCTCGACGTTTTCTAACTCAGGGAACAAGTTGCACACTTCTGAGTTGCATTTGGGCAACTTTGTCAGAAATGAGTTTTTTGCCTACAGAGACATGCCTATTTGCGCAGTAGTACAGATTCTGAGTATGTAACAGGGCTTGATGAAATCAGCATTTCTCTTGCTTCCCTGTGCATAGGGAAGCTCAGTTTTAGTCCCAGTAGCTCCCACAAGTGTCTCCTCAGTGTGTTCCCCTTTCCTTAGAAACAGTGTATTTGCTGGGAGAAAAGTGCATTACTGTGCGCTTTCACCGTTCAGCAAATACATGTGTAGAAGCACAGCGCTAGCAGAAACGAACGTTTCTCGACGTTTTCTAACTCAGGGAACAAGTTGCACACTTCTGAGGTGCAATTGTGTAACTATCTCAAAAATGAGTTTTTTGCTTACAGAGACATGCCAATTTGCGCAGTAGTACAGATTCTGAGTATGTAACTGGGCTTGATGAAATCAGCATTTCTCTTGCTTCCCTGTGCGTAGGGAAGCTCAGTTTTAGTCACAGTAGCTCCCACAAGTGTCTCCTCAGTGTGTTCCCAGTTCCTTAGAAACAGTGTATTTGCTGGGAGAAAAGTGCATTACTGTGCGCTTTCACCGTTCAGCAAATACATGTGTAGAAGCACAGCGCTAGCTGAAACGACCGTTTCTCGACGTTTTCTAACTAAGAAAACAAGTTGCACACTTCTGAGATGCATTTGGGCAACTTTGTCAGAAATGAGTTTTTTGCCTACAGAGACATGCCTATTTGCGCAGTAGTACAGATTCTGAGTATGTAACTGGGCTTGATGAAATCAGCATTTCTCTTGCTTCCCTGTGCGTAGGGAAGCTCAGTTTTAGTCACAGTAGCTCTCACAAGTGTCTCCTCAGTGTGTTCCCATTTCCTTAGAAACAGTGTATTTGCTGGGAGAAAAGTGCATTACTGTGCGCTTTCACCGTTCAGCAAATACATGTGTAGAAGCACAGCGCTAGCAGAAACGAACGTTTCTCGACGTTTTCTAACTCAGGGAACAAGTTGCACACTTCTGAGATGCATTTGGGCAACTTTGTCAGAAATGAGTTTTTTGCCTACAGAGACAGGCCGATTTGCGCAGTAGTACAGATTCTGAGTATGTAACTGGGCTGGATGAAATCAGCATTTCTCTTGCTTCCCTGTGCGTAGGGAAGCTCAGTTTTAGTCACAGTAGCTCCAACAAGTGTCTCCTCAGTGTGTTCCCAGTTCCTTAGAAACAGTGTATTTGCTGGGAGAAAAGTGCATTACTGTGCACTTTCACAGTTCAGCAAATACATGTGTAAAAGCACAGCGCTAGCAGAAACGAACGTTTCTCGACGTTTTCTAACTCAGGGAACAAGTTGCACACTTCTGAGATGCATTTCGGCAACTTTGTCAGAAATGAGTTTTTTGCCTACAGAGACATGCCTATTTGCGCAGTAATACAGATTCTGAGTATGTAACTGGGCTTGATGAAATCAGCATTTCTCTTGTTTCCCTGTGCATAGGGAGGGTCAGTTTAGTCACAGTAGCTCTCACAAGTGTCTCATCAGTGTGTTCCCATTTCCTTAGAAACAGTGTATTTGCTGGGAGAAAAGTGCATCACTTTGTGCTTTCACTGTTCAGCAAATACATGTGTAGAAGCACAGCGCTAGCAGAAACGACCGTTTCTCGACGTTTTCTAACTCAGGGAACAAGTTGCACACTTCTGAGTTGCATTTGGGCAACTTTGTCAGAAATGAGTTTTTTGCCTACAGAGACATGCCTATTTGCGCAGTAGTACAGATTCTGAGTATGTAACAGGGCTTGATGAAATCAGCATTTCTCTTGCTTCCCTGTGCATAGGGAAGCTCAGTTTTAGTCCCAGTAGCTCCCACAAGTGTCTCCTCAGTGTGTTCCCCTTTCCTTAGAAACAGTGTATTTGCTGGGAGAAAAGTGCATTACTGTGCGCTTTCACCGTTCAGCAAATACATGTGTAGAAGCACAGCGCTAGCAGAAACGAACGTTTCTCGACGTTTTCTAACTCAGGGAACAAGTTGCACACTTCTGAGGTGCAATTGTGTAACTATCTCAAAAATGAGTTTTTTGCTTACAGAGACATGCCAATTTGCGCAGTAGTACAGATTCTGAGTATGTAACTGGGCTTGATGAAATCAGCATTTCTCTTGCTTCCCTGTGCGTAGGGAAGCTCAGTTTTAGTCACAGTAGCTCCCACAAGTGTCTCCTCAGTGTGTTCCCAGTTCCTTAGAAACAGTGTATTTGCTGGGAGAAAAGTGCATTACTGTGCGCTTTCACCGTTCAGCAAATACATGTGTAGAAGCACAGCGCTAGCTGAAACGACCGTTTCTCGACGTTTTCTAACTAAGAAAACAAGTTGCACACTTCTGAGATGCATTTGGGCAACTTTGTCAGAAATGAGTTTTTTGCCTACAGAGACATGCCTATTTGCGCAGTAGTACAGATTCTGAGTATGTAACTGGGCTTGATGAAATCAGCATTTCTCTTGCTTCCCTGTGCGTAGGGAAGCTCAGTTTTAGTCACAGTAGCTCCCACAAGTGTCTCCTCAGTGTGTTCCCATTTCCTTAGAAACAGTGTATTTACTGGGAGAAAAGTGCATTACTGTGCGCTTTCACCGTTCAGCAAATACATGTGTAGTAGCACAGCGCTAGCAGAAACGAACGTTTCTCGACGTTTTCTAACTCAGGGAACAAGTTGCACACTTCTGAGATGCATTTGGGCAACTTTGTCAGAAATGAGTTTTTTGCCTACAGAGACATGCCTATTTGCGCAGTAGTACAGATTCTGAGTATGTAACTGGGCTTGATGAAATCAGCATTTCTCTTGTTTCCCTGTGCATAGGGAAGCTCAGTTTAGTCACAGTAGCTCCCACAAGTGTCTCCTCAGTGTGTTCCCATTTCCTTAGAAACAGTGTATTTGCTGGGAGAAAAGTGCATCACTTTGTGCTTTCACCGTTCAGCAAATACATGTGTAGAAGCACAGCGCTAGCAGAAACGACCGTTTCTCGACGTTTTCTAACTCAGGGAACAAGTTGCACACTTCTGAGGTGCAATTGTGTAACTATCTCAAAAATGAGTTTTTTGCTTACAGAGACATGCCAATTTGCGCAGTAGTACAGATTCTGAGTATGTAACTGGGCTTGATGAAATCAGCATTTCTCTTGCTTCCCTGTGCGTAGGGAAGCTCAGTTTTAGTCACAGTAGCTCCCACAAGTGTCTCCTCAGTGTGTTCCCAGTTCCTTAGAAACAGTGTATTTGCTGGGAGAAAAGTGCATTACTGTGCGCTTTCACCGGTCAGCAAATACATGTGTAGAAGCACAGCGCTAGCTGAAACGACCGTTTCTCGACGTTTTCTAACTCAGAAAACAAGTTGCACACTTCTGAGATGCATTTGGGCAACTTTGTCAGAAATGAGTTTTTTGCCTACAGAGACATGCCTATTTGCGCAGTAGTACAGATTCTGAGTATGTAACTGGGCTTGATGAAATCAGCATTTCTCTTGCTTCCCTGTGCGTAGGGAAGCTCAGTTTTAGTCACAGTAGCTCCCACAAGTGTCTCCTCAGTGTGTTCCCATTTCCTTAGAAACAGTGTATTTGCTGGGAGAAAAGTGCATTACTGTGCGCTTTCACCGTTCAGCAAATACATGTGTAGAAGCACAGCGCTAGCAGAAACGAACGTTTCTCAACGTTTTCTAACTCAGGGAACAAGTTGCACACTTCTGAGATGCATTTGGGCAACTTTGTCAGAAATGAGTTTTTTGCCTACAGAGACAGGCCGATTTGCGCAGTAGTACAGATTCGGAGTATGTAACTGGGCTGGATGAAATCAGCATTTCTCTTGCTTCCCTGTGCGTAGGGAAGCTCAGTTTTAGTCACAGTAGCTCCAACAAGTGTCTCCTCAGTGTGTTCCCAGTTCCTTAGAAACAGTGTATTTCCTGGGAGAAAAGTGCATTACTGTGCACTTTCACAGTTCAGCAAATACATGTGTAAAAGCACAGCGCTAGCAGAAACGAACGTTTCTCGACGTTTTCTAACTCAGGGAACAAGTTGCACACTTCTGAGATGCATTTCGGCAACTTTGTCAGAAATGAGTTTTTTGCCTACAGAGACATGCCTATTTGCGCAGTAGTACAGATTCTGAGTATGTAACAGGGCTTGATGAAATCAGCATTTCTCTTGCTTCCCTGTGCATAGGGAAGCTCAGTTTTAGTCCCAGTAGCTCCCACAAGTGTCTCCTCAGTGTGTTCCCCTTTCCTTAGAAACAGTGTATTTGCTGGGAGAAAAGTGCATTACTGTGCGCTTTCACCGTTCAGCAAATACATGTGTAGAAGCACAGCGCTAGCAGAAACGAACGTTTCTCGACGTTTTCTAACTCAGGGAACAAGTTGCACACTTCTGAGGTGCAATTGTGTAACTATCTCAAAAATGAGTTTTTTGCTTACAGAGACATGCCAATTTGCGCAGTAGTACAGATTCTGAGTATGTAACTGGGCTTGATGAAATCAGCATTTCTCTTGCTTCCCTGTGCGTAGGGAAGCTCAGTTTTAGTCACAGTAGCTCCCACAAGTGTCTCCTCAGTGTGTTCCCAGTTCCTTAGAAACAGTGTATTTGCTGGGAGAAAAGTGCATTACTGTGCGCTTTCACCGTTCAGCAAATACATGTGTAGAAGCACAGCGCTAGCTGAAACGACCGTTTCTCGACGTTTTCTAACTCAGAAAACAAGTTGCACACTTCTGAGATGCATTTGGGCAACTTTGTCAGAAATGAGTTTTTTGCCTACAGAGACATGCCTATTTGCGCAGTAGTACAGATTCTGAGTATGTAACTGGGCTTGATGAAATCAGCATTTCTCTTGCTTCCCTGTGCGTAGGGAAGCTCAGTTTTAGTCACAGTAGCTCCCACAAGTGTCTCCTCAGTGTGTTCCCATTTCCTTAGAAACAGTGTATTTGCTGGGAGAAAAGTGCATTACTGTGCGCTTTCACCGTTCAGCAAATACATGTGTAGTAGCACAGCGCTAGCAGAAACGAACGTTTCTCGACGTTTTCTAACTCAGGGAACAAGTTGCACACTTCTGAGATGCATTTGGGCAACTTTGTCAGAAATGAGTTTTTTGCCTACAGAGACATGCCTATTTGCGCAGTAGTACAGATTCTGAGTATGTAACTGGGCTTGATGAAATCAGCATTTATCTTGCTTCCCTGTGCATAGGGAAGCTCAGTTTTAGTCCCAGTAGCTCCCACAAGTGTCTCCTCAGTGTGTTCCACTTTCCTTAGAAACAGTGTATTTGCTGGGAGAAAAGTGCATTACTGTGCGCTTTCACTGTTCAGCAAATACATGTGTAGAAGCACAGCGCTAGCAGAAACGACCGTTTCTCGACATTTTCTAACTCAGGGAACAAGTTGTACACTTCTGGGATGCATTTGGGCAACTTTGTCAGAAATGAGTTTTTTGCCTACAGAGACATGCCGATTTGCGCAGTAGTACAGATTCTGAGTATGTAACTGGGCTTGATGAAATCAGCATTTCTCTTGCTTCCCTGTGCGTAGGGAAGCTCAGTTTTAGTCACAGTAGCTCCCACAAGTGTCTCCTCAGTGTGTTCCCATTTCCTTAGAAACAGTGTATTTGCTGGGAGAAAAGTGCATCACTGTGCGCTTTCACCGTTCAGCAAATACATGTGTAGAAGCACAGCGCTAGCAGAAACGAACGTTTCTCGACGTTTTCTAACTCAGGGAACAAGTTGCACACTTCTGAGATGCATTTGGGCAACTTTGTCAGAAATGAGTTTTTTGCCTACAGAGACATGCCTATTTGCGCAGTAGTACAGATTCTGAGTATGTAACTGGGCTTGATGAAATCAGCATTTCTATTGCTTCCCTGTGCGTAGGGAAGCTCAGTTTTAGTCCCAGTAGCTCCCACAAGTGTCTCCTCAGTGTGTTCCCATTTCCTTAGAAACAGTGTATTTGCTGGGAGAAAAGTGCATTACTGTGCGCTTTCACCGTTCAGCAAATACATGTGTAGAAGCACAGCGCTAGCAGTAACGAACGTTTCTCGACGTTTTCTAACTCAGGGAACAAGTTGCACACTTCTGAGATGCATTTGGGTAACTTTCTCAAAAATGAGTTTTTTGCCTACAGAGACATGCCTATTTGCGCAGTAGTACAAATTCTGAGTATATAGCTGGGCTTGATGAAATCAGCATTTCTCTTGCTTCCCTGTGCGTAGGGAAGCTCAGTTTTAGTCACAGTAGCTCCCACAAGTGTCTCCTCAGTGTGTTCCCATTTCCTTAGAAACAGTGTATTTGCTGGGAGAAAAGTGCATTACTGTGCGCTTTCACCGTTCAGCAAATACATGTGTAGAAGCACAGCGCTAGCAGAAACGAACGTTTCTCGACGTTTTCTAACTCAGGGAAGAAGTTGCACACTTCTGACATGCATTTGGGAAACTTTGTCAGAAATGAGTTTTTTGCCTAAAGAGACATGCCTATTTGCGCAGTAGTACAGATTCTGAGTATGTAACTGGGCTTGATGAAATCAGCATTTCTCTTGCTTCCCTGTGCGTAGGGAAGCTCAGTTTTAGCCACAGTAGCTCCCACAAGTGTCTCCTCAGTGTGTTCCCATTTCCTTAGAAACAGTGTATTTGCTGGGAGAAAAGTGCATTACTGTGTGCTTTCACCATTCAGCAAATACATGTGTAGAAGCACAGCGCTAGCAGAAACGACCGTTTCTCGACGTTTTCTAACTCAGGGAACAAGTTGCACACTTCTGAGATGCATTTGGGCAACTTTGTCAGAAATGAGTTTTTTGCCTACAGAGACATGCCTATTTGCGCAGTAGTACAGATTCTGAGTATGTAACTGGGCTTGATGAAATCAGCATTTCTCTTGCTTCCCTGTGCGTAGGGAAGCTCAGTTTTAGTCACAGTAGCTCCCACAAGTGTCTCCTCAGTGTGTTCCCATTTCCTTAGAAACAGTGTATTTGCTGGGAGAAAAGTGCATTACTGTGCGCTTTCACCGTTCAGCAAATACATGTGTAGAAGCACAGCGCTAGCAGAACCGAACGTTTCTCGACGTTTTCTAACTTAGAGAACAAGTTGCACAATTCTGAGATGCATTTGCGCAACTTTGTCAGAAATGAGTTTTTTGCCTAAAGAGACATGCCTATTTGCGCAGTAGTACAGATTCTGAGTATGTAAATGGGCTTGATGAAATCAGCATTTCTCTTGCTTCCCTGTGCGTAGGGAAGCTCAGTTTTAGTCACAGTAGCTCCCACAAGTGTCTCCTCAGTGTGTTCCCATTTCCTTAGAAACAGTGTATTTGCTGGGAGAAAAGTGCATTACTGTGCGCTTTCACCGTTCAGCAAATACATGTGTAGAAGCACAGCGCTAGCGGTAAAGACCGTTTGTCGACGTTTTCTAACTCAGGGAACAAGTTGCACACTTCTGAGATGCATTGGGTCAACTTTGTCAGAAATGAGTTTTTTGCCTACAGAGACATGCCTATTTGCGCAGTAGTACAGATTCTGAGTATGTAACTGGGCTTGATGAAATCATCATTTCTCTTGCTTCCCTGTCTGTAGGGAAGATCAGTTGTAGTCACAGTAGCTCCCACAAGTGTCTCCTCAGTGTGTTCCCATTTCCTTAGATACAGTGTATTTGCTGGGAGAAAAGTGCATTACTGTGCGCTTTCACCGTTCAGCAAATACATGTGTAGAAGCACAGCGCTAGCAGAAACGACCGTTTCTCGACGTTTTCTAACTCAGGGAAGAAGTTGCACACTTCTGAGAGGCATTTGGGCAACTTTGTCAGAAATGAGTTTTTTGCCTAAAGAGACATGCCTATTTGCGCAGTAGTACAGATTCTGAGTATGTAACTGGGCTTGATGAAATCAGCATTTCTCTTGCTTCCCTGTGCGTAGGGAAGCTCAGTTTTAGTCACAGTAGCTCCCACAAGTGTCTCCTCAGTGGGTTCCCATTTCCTTAGAAACAGTGTATTTGCTGGGAGAAAAGTGCATTACTGTGCGCTTTCACCGTTCAGCAAATATATGTGTAGAAGCACAGCGCTAGCAGAAAAGACCGTTTCTCGACGTTTTCTAACTCAGGGAACAAGTTGCACACTTCTGAGATGCATTTGGGCAACTTTGTCAGAAATGAGTTTTTTGCCTACAGAGACATGCCTATTTGCGCAGTTATACAGATTCTGAGTATGTAACTGGGCTTGATGAAATCAGCATTTCTCTTGCTTCCCTGTGCGTAGGGAAGCTCCGTTTTAGTCACTGTAGCTCCCACAAGTGTCTCCTCAGTGTGTTCCCATTTCCTTAGAAACAGTGTAATTGCTGGGAGAAAAGTGCATTACTGTGTGCTTTCACCGTTCAGCAAATACATGTGTAGAAGCACAGCGCTAGCAGAAACGACCGTTTCTCGACGTTTTCTAACTCAGGGAACAAGTTGCACACTTCTGAGATGCATTTGGGCAACTTTGTCAGAAATGAGTTTTTTGCCTAAAGAGACATGCCTATTTGCGCAGTAGTACAGATTCTGAGTATGTAACTGGGCTTGATGAAATCAGCATTTTCTTGCTTCCCTGTGCATAGGGAAGCTCAGTTTTAGTCACAGTAGCTCCCACAAGTGTCTCCTCAGTGTGTTCCCATTTCCTTAGAAACAGTGTATTTGTTGGGAGAAAAGTGCATTACTGTGCGCTTTCACCGTTCAGCAAATACATGTGTAGAAGCACAGCGCTAGCAGAAAAGATCGTTTCTCGACGTTTTCAAACTCAGGGAACAAGTTGCACACTTCTGAGATGCATTTGGGCAACTTTGTCAGAAATGAGTTTTTTGCCTACAGAGACATGCCTATTTGCCCAGTAGTACAGATTCTGAGTATGTAACTGGGCTTGATGAAATCAGCATTTCTCTTGCTTCCCTCTGTGTAGGGAAGCTCAGTTTTAGTCACAGTAGCTCCTACAAGTGTCTCCTCAGTGTGTTCCCATTTCCTTAGAAACTGTGTATTTGCTGGGAGAAAAGTGCATTACTATGTGCTTTCACCGTTCAGCAAATACATGTGTAGAAGCACAGCGCTAGCAGAAATGACTGTTTCTCGACGTTTTCTAACTCAGGGAACAAGTTGCACACTTCAGAGATGCATTTGGGCAACTTTGTCAGAAATGAATTTTTTGCCTAAAGAGAAATGCCTATTTGCGCAGTAGTACAGATTCTGAGTATGTAACTGGGCTTTATGAAATCAGCATTTCTCTTGCTTCCCTGTGCGTACGGAAGCTCAGTTTTAGTCACAGTAGCTCCCACAAGTGTCTCCTCAGTGTGTTCCCATTTCCTTAGAAACAGTGTATTTGCTGGGAGAAAAGTGCATTACTGTGCGCTTTCACCGTTCAGCAAATACATGTGTAGAAGCACAGCGCTAGCAGTAACGAACGTTTCTCGACGTTTTCTAACTCAGGGAACAAGTTGCACACTTCTGAGATGCATTTGGGTAACTTTCTCAAAAATGAGTTTTTTGCCTACAGAGACATGCCTATTTGCGCAGTAGTACAAATTCTGAGTATATAGCTGGGCTTGATGAAATCAGCATTTCTCTTGCTTCCCTGTGCGTAGGGAAGCTCAGTTTTAGTCACAGTAGCTCCCACAAGTGTCTCCTCAGTGTGTTCCCATTTCCTTAGAAACAGTGTATTTGCTGGGAGAAAAGTGCATTACTGTGCGCTTTCACCGTTCAGCAAATACATGTGTAGAAGCACAGCGCTAGCAGAAACGAACGTTTCTCGACGTTTTCTAACTCAGGGAAGAAGTTGCACACTTCTGACATGAATTTGGGAAACTTTGTCAGAAATGAGTTTTTTGCCTAAAGAGACATGCCTATTTGCGCAGTAGTACAGATTCTGAGTATGTAACTGGGCTTGATGAAATCAGCATTTCTCTTGCTTCCCTGTGCGTAGGGAAGCTCAGTTTTAGCCACAGTAGCTCCCACAAGTGTCTCCTCAGTGTGTTCCCATTTCCTTAGAAACAGTGTATTTGCTGGGAGAAAAGTGCATTACTGTGTGCTTTCACCATTCAGCAAATACATGTGTAGAAGCACAGCGCTAGCAGAAACGACCGTTTCTCGACGTTTTCTAACTCAGGGAACAAGTTGCACACTTCTGAGATGCATTTGGGCAACTTTGTCAGAAATGAGTTTTTTGCCTACAGAGACATGCCTATTTGCGCAGTAGTACAGATTCTGAGTATGTAACTGGGCTTGATGAAATCAGCATTTCTCTTGCTTCCCTGTGCGTAGGGAAGCTCAGTTTTAGTCACAGTAGCTCCCACAAGTGTCTCCTCAGTGTGTTCCCATTTCCTTAGAAACAGTGTATTTGCTGGGAGAAAAGTGCATTACTGTGCGCTTTCACCGTTCAGCAAATACATGTGTAGAAGCACAGCGCTAGCAGAACCGAACGTTTCTCGACGTTTTCTAACTTAGAGAACAAGTTGCACAATTCTGAGATGCATTTGCGCAACTTTGTCAGAAATGAGTTTTTTGCCTAAAGAGACATGCCTATTTGCGCAGTAGTACAGATTCTGAGTATGTAAATGGGCTTGATGAAATCAGCATTTCTCTTGCTTCCCTGTGCGTAGGGAAGCTCAGTTTTAGTCACAGTAGCTCCCACAAGTGTCTCCTCAGTGTGTTCCCATTTCCTTAGAAACAGTGTATTTGCTGGGAGAAAAGTGCATTACTGTGCGCTTTCACCGTTCAGCAAATACATGTGTAGAAGCACAGCGCTAGCGGTAAAGACCGTTTGTCGACGTTTTCTAACTCAGGGAACAAGTTGCACACTTCTGAGATGCATTGGGTCAACTTTGTCAGAAATGAGTTTTTTGCCTACAGAGACATGCCTATTTGCGCAGTAGTACAGATTCTGAGTATGTAACTGGGCTTGATGAAATCATCATTTCTCTTGCTTCCCTGTCTGTAGGGAAGATCAGTTGTAGTCACAGTAGCTCCCACAAGTGTCTCCTAAGTGTGTTCCCATTTCCTTAGATACAGTGTATTTGCTGGGAGAAAAGTGCATTACTGTGCGCTTTCACCGTTCAGCAAATACATGTGTAGAAGCACAGCGCTAGCAGAAACGACCGTTTCTCGACGTTTTCTAACTCAGGGAAGAAGTTGCACACTTCTGAGAGGCATTTGGGCAACTTTGTCAGAAATGAGTTTTTTGCCTAAAGAGACATGCCTATTTGCGCAGTAGTACAGATTCTGAGTATGTAACTGGGCTTGATGAAATCAGCATTTCTCTTGCTTCCCTGTGCGTAGGGAAGCTCAGTTTTAGTCACAGTAGCTCCCACAAGTGTCTCCTCAGTGGGTTCCCATTTCCTTAGAAACAGTGTATTTGCTGGGAGAAAAGTGCATTACTGTGCGCTTTCACCGTTCAGCAAATATATGTGTAGAAGCACAGCGCTAGCAGAAAAGACCGTTTCTCGACGTTTTCTAACTCAGGGAACAAGTTGCACACTTCTGAGATGCATTTGGGCAACTTTGTCAGAAATGAGTTTTTTGCCTACAGAGACATGCCTATTTGCGCAGTTATACAGATTCTGAGTATGTAACTGGGCTTGATGAAATCAGCATTTCTCTTGCTTCCCT
The DNA here is from genome assembly GCF_964271855.1 of Acomys minous. Classification (NCBI taxonomy): domain Eukaryota; kingdom Metazoa; phylum Chordata; class Mammalia; order Rodentia; family Muridae; genus Acomys; species Acomys minous. The sequence goes on from NW_028182178.1 coordinate 1,487,364, forward strand.
GTGCGTAGGGAAGCTCCGTTTTAGTCACTGTAGCTCCCACAAGTGTCTCCTCAGTGTGTTCCCATTTCCTTAGAAACAGTGTAATTGCTGGGAGAAAAGTGCATTACTGTGTGCTTTCACCGTTCAGCAAATACATGTGTAGAAGCACAGCGCTAGCAGAAACGACCGTTTCTCGACGTTATCTAACTCAGGGAACAAGTTGCACACTTCTGAGATGCATTTGGGCAACTTTGTCAGAAATGAGTTTTTTGCCTAAAGAGACATGCCTATTTGCGCAGTAGTACAGATTCTGAGTATGTAACTGGGCTTGATGAAATCAGCATTTTCTTGCTTCCCTGTGCATAGGGAAGCTCAGTTTTAGTCACAGTAGCTCCCACAAGTGTCTCCTCAGTGTGTTCCCATTTCCCTAGAAACAGTGTATTTGTTGGGAGAAAAGTGCATTACTGTGCGCTTTCACCGTTCAGCAAATACATGTGTAGAAGCACAGCGCTAGCAGAAAAGATCGTTTCTCGACGTTTTCAAACTCAGGGAACAAGTTGCACACTTCTGAGATGCATTTGGGCAACTTTGTCAGAAATGAGTTTTTTGCCTACAGAGACATGCCTATTTGCCCAGTAGTACAGATTCTGAGTATGTAACTGGGCTTGATGAAATCAGCATTTCTCTTGCTTCCCTCTGTGTAGGGAAGCTCAGTTTTAGTCACAGTAGCTCCTACAAGTGTCTCCTCAATGTGTTCCCATTTCCTTAGAAACTGTGTATTTGCTGGGAGAAAAGTGCATTACTATGTGCTTTCACCATTCAGCAAATACATGTGTAGAAGCACAGCGCTAGCAGAAATGACTGTTTCTCGACGTTTTCTAACTCAGGGAACAAGTTGCACACTTCAGAGATGCATTTGGGCAACTTTGTCAGAAATGAATTTTTTGCCTAAAGAGAAATGCCTATTTGCGCAGTAGTACAGATTCTGAGTATGTAACTGGGCTTTATGAAATCAGCATTTCTCTTGCTTCCCTGTGCGTACGGAAGCTCAGTTTTAGTCACAGTAGCTCCCACAAGTGTCTCCTCAGTGTGTTCCCATTTCCTTAGAAACAGTGTATTTGCTGGGAGAAAAGTGCATTACTCTGCGCTTTCACCGTTCAGCAAATACATGTGTAGAAGCACAGCGCTAGCAGAAAAGACCGTTTCTCGACGTTTTCTAACTCAGGGAACAAGTTGCACACTTCTGAGATGCATTTGGGCAACTTTGTCAGAAATGAGTTTTTTGCCTACAGAGACATGCCTATTTGCGCAGTAGTACAGATTCTGAGTATGTAACTGGGCTTGATGAAATCAGCATTTCTCTTGCTTCCCTGTGCGTAGGGAAGCTCAGTTTTAGTCACAGTAGCTCCCACAAGTGTCTCCTCAGTGTGTTCCCATTTCCTTAGAAACAGTGTATTTGCTGGGAGAAAAGTGCATTACTGTGCGCTTTCACCGTTCAGCAAATACATGTGTAGAAGCACAGCGCTAGCAGAAACGACCGTTTCTCGACGTTTTCTAACTCAGGGAACAAGTTGCACACTTCTGAGATGCATTTGGGCAACTTTGTCAGAAATGAGTTTTTTGCCTACAGAGACATGCCTATTTGCACAGTAGTACAGATTCTGAGTATGTAACTGGGCTTGATGAAATCAGCATTTCTCTTGCTTCCCTGTGCGTAGGGAAGCTCAGTTTTAGTCACAGTAGCTCCCACAAGTGTCTCCTCAGTGTGTTCCCATTTCCTTAGAAACACTGTTTTTGCTGGGAGAAAAGTGCATTACTGTGCGCTTTCACCGTTCAGCAAATACATGTGTAGAAGCACAGCGCTAGCAGAAACGAACGTTTCTCGACGTTATCTAACTCAGGGAACAAGTTGCACACTTCTGAGATGCATTTGGGCAACTTTGTCAGAAATGAGTTTTTTCCCTAAAGAGACATGCTTTTTTGCGCGGTAGTACAGATTCTGAGTATATAACTGGGCTTGATGAAATCAGCATTTCTCTTGCTTCACTGTGCGTAGGGAAGCTCAGTTTTAGTCACAGTAGCTCCCACCAGTGTCTCCTCAGTGTGTTCCCATTTCCTTAGAAACAGTGTATTTGCTGGGAGAAAAGTGCATTACTGTGCGCTTTCACCGTTCAGCAAATACATGTGTAGAAGCACAGCGCTAGCAGAAACGACCGTTTCTCGACGTTTTCTAACTCAGGGAACAAGTTGCAAACTTCTGAGATGCATTTGGGCAACTTTGTCAGAAATGATTTTTTGCCTACAGAGACATGCCTATTTGCGCAGTAGTACAGATTCTGAGTATATAACTGGGCTTGATGAAATCAGCATTTCTCTTGCTTCCCTGTGCGTAGGGAAGCTCAGTTTTAGTCACAGTAGCTCCCACAAGTGTCTCCTCAGTGTGTTCCCATTTCCATAGAAACAGTGTATTTGCTGGGAGAAAAGTGCATTACTGTGCGCTTTCACCGTTCAGCAAATACATGTGTAGAAGCACAGCGCTAGCAGAAAAGACCGTTTCTCGACGTTTTCTAACTAAGGGAACAAGTTGCACACTTCTGAGATGCATTTGGGAAACTTTGTCAGAAATGAGTTTTTTGCCTAAAGAGACATGCCTATTTGCGCAGTAGTACAGATTCTGAGTATGTAACTGGGCTTGATGAAATCAGCATTTATCTTGCTTCCCTGTGCGTAGGGAAGCTCAGTTTTAGTCACAGTAGCTCCCACAAGTGTCTCCTCAGTGGGTTCCCATTTCCTTAGAAACAGTGTATTTGCTGGGAGAAAAGTGCATTACTGTGCGCTTTCACCGTTCAGCAAATACATGTGTAGAAGCACAGCGCTAGCAGAAAAGACCGTTTCTCGACGTTTTCTAACTCAGGGAACAAGTTGCACACTTCTGAGATGCATTTGGGCAACTTTGTCAGAAATGAGTTTTTTGCCTACAGAGACATGCCTATTTGCGCAGTTATACAGATTCTGAGTATGTAACTGGGCTTGATGAAATCAGCATTTCTCTTGCTTCCCTGTGCGTAGGGAAGCTCCGTTTTAGTCACTGTAGCTCCCACAAGTGTCTCCTCAGTGTGTTCCCATTTCCTTAGAAACAGTGTATTTGCTGGGAGAAAAGTGCATTACTGTGTGCTTTCACCGTTCAGCAAATACATGTGTAGAAGCACAGCGCTAGCAGAAACGACCGTTTCTCGACGTTTTCTAACTCAGGGAACAAGTTGCACACTTCTGAGATGCATTTGGGCAACTTTGTCAGAAATGAGTTTTTTGCCTAAAGAGACATGCCTATTTGCGCAGTAGTACAGATTCTGAGTATGTAACTGGGCTTGATGAAATCAGCATTTCTCTTGCTTCCCTGTGCGTAGGGAAGCTCAGTTTTAGTCACAGTAGCTCCCACAAGTGTCTCCTCAGTGTGTTCCCAGTTCCTTAGAAACAGTGTATTTGCTGGGAGAAAAGTGCATTACTGTGCGCTTTCACCGGTCAGCAAATACATGTGTAGAAGCACAGCGCTAGCTGAAACGACCGTTTCTCGACGTTTTCTAACTCAGAAAACAAGTTGCACACTTCTGAGATGCATTTGGGCAACTTTGTCAGAAATGAGTTTTTTGCCTACAGAGACATGCCTATTTGCGCAGTAGTACAGATTCTGAGTATGTAACTGGGCTTGATGAAATCAGCATTTCTCTTGCTTCCCTGTGCGTAGGGAAGCTCAGTTTTAGTCACAGTAGCTCCCACAAGTGTCTCCTCAGTGTGTTCCCATTTCCTTAGAAACAGTGTATTTGCTGGGAGAAAAGTGCATTACTGTGCGCTTTCACCGTTCAGCAAATACATGTGTAGAAGCACAGCGATAGCAGAAACGACCGTTTCTCGACGTTTTCTAACTCAGGGAACAAGTTGCACACTTCTGAGATGCATTTGGGCAACTTTGTCAGAAATGAGTTTTTTGCCTACAGAGACAGGCCGATTTGCGCAGTAGTACAGATTCGGAGTATGTAACTGGGCTGGATGAAATCAGCATTTCTCTTGCTTCCCTGTGCGTAGGGAAGCTCAGTTTTAGTCACAGTAGCTCCAACAAGTGTCTCCTCAGTGTGTTCCCAGTTCCTTAGAAACAGTGTATTTCCTGGGAGAAAAGTGCATTACTGTGCACTTTCACAGTTCAGCAAATACATGTGTAAAAGCACAGCGCTAGCAGAAACGAACGTTTCTCGACGTTTTCTAACTCAGGGAACAAGTTGCACACTTCTGAGATGCATTTCGGCAACTTTGTCAGAAATGAGTTTTTTGTCTACAGAGACATGCCTATTTGCGCAGTAGTACAGATTCTGAGTATGTAACTGGGCTTGATGAAATCAGCATTTCTCTTGTTTCCCTGTGCATAGGGAAGGTCAGTTTAGTCACAGTAGCTCTCACAAGTGTCTCCTCAGTGTGTTCCCATTTCCTTAGAAACAGTGTATTTGCTGGGAGAAAAGTGCATCACTTTGTGCTTTCACTGTTCAGCAAATACATGTGTAGAAGCACAGCGCTAGCAGAAACGACCGTTTCTCGACGTTTTCTAACTCAGGGAACAAGTTGCACACTTCTGAGTTGCATTTGGGCAACTTTGTCAGAAATGAGTTTTTTGCCTACAGAGACATGCCTATTTGCGCAGTAGTACAGATTCTGAGTATGTAACAGGGCTTGATGAAATCAGCATTTCTCTTGCTTCCCTGTGCATAGGGAAGCTCAGTTTTAGTCCCAGTAGCTCCCACAAGTGTCTCCTCAGTGTGTTCCCCTTTCCTTAGAAACAGTGTATTTGCTGGGAGAAAAGTGCATTACTGTGCGCTTTCACCGTTCAGCAAATACATGTGTAGAAGCACAGCGCTAGCAGAAACGAACGTTTCTCGACGTTTTCTAACTCAGGGAACAAGTTGCACACTTCTGAGGTGCAATTGTGTAACTATCTCAAAAATGAGTTTTTTGCTTACAGAGACATGCCAATTTGCGCAGTAGTACAGATTCTGAGTATGTAACTGTGCTTGATGAAATCAGCATTTCTCTTGCTTCCCTGTGCGTAGGGAAGCTCAGTTTTAGTCACAGTAGCTCCCACAAGTGTCTCCTCAGTGTGTTCCCAGTTCCTTAGAAACAGTGTATTTGCTGGGAGAAAAGTGCATTACTGTGCGCTTTCACCGTTCAGCAAATACATGTGTAGAAGCACAGCGCTAGCTGAAACGACCGTTTCTCGACGTTTTCTAACTCAGAAAACAAGTTGCACACCTCTGAGATGCATTTGGGCAACTTTGTCAGAAATGAGTTTTTTGCCTACAGAGACATGCCTATTTGCGCAGTAGTACAGATTCTGAGTATGTAACTGGGCTTGATGAAATCAGCATTTCTCTTGCTTCCCTGTGCGTAGGGAAGCTCAGTTTTAGTCACAGTAGCTCCCACAAGTGTCTCCTCAGTGTGTTCCCATTTCCTTAGAAACAGTGTATTTGCTGGGAGAAAAGTGCATTACTGTGCGCTTTCACCGTTCAGCAAATACATGTGTAGTAGCACAGCGCTAGCAGAAACGAACGTTTCTCGACGTTTTCTAACTCAGGGAACAAGTTGCACACTTCTGAGATGCATTTGGGCAACTTTGTCAGAAATGAGTTTTTTGCCTACAGAGACATGCCTATTTGCGCAGTAGTACAGATTCTGAGTATGTAACTGGGCTTGATGAAATCAGCATTTATCTTGCTTCCCTGTGCATAGGGAAGCTCAGTTTTAGTCCCAGTAGCTCCCACAAGTGTCTCCTCAGTGTGTTCCACTTTCCTTAGAAACAGTGTATTTGCTGGGAGAAAAGTGCATTACTGTGCGCTTTCACTGTTCAGCAAATACATGTGTAGAAGCACAGCGCTAGCAGAAACGACCGTTTCTCGACATTTTCTAACTCAGGGAACAAGTTGTACACTTCTGGGATGCATTTGGGCAACTTTGTCAGAAATGAGTTTGTTGCCTACAGAGACATGCCTATTTGCGCAGTAGTACAGATTCTGAGTATGTAACTGGGCTTGATGAAATCAGCATTTCTATTGCTTCCCTGTGCGTAGGGAAGCTCAGTTTTAGTCCCAGTAGCTCCCACAAGTGTCTCCTCAGTGTGTTCCCATTTCCTTAGAAACAGTGTATTTGCTGGGAGAAAAGTGCATTACTGTGCGCTTTCACCGTTCAGCAAATACATGTGTAGAAGCACAGCGCTAGCAGTAACGAACGTTTCTCGACGTTTTCTAACTCAGGGAACAAGTTGCACACTTCTGAGATGCATTTGGGTAACTTTCTCAAAAATGAGTTTTTTGCCTACAGAGACATGCCTATTTGCGCAGTAGTACAAATTCTGAGTATATAGCTGGGCTTGATGAAATCAGCATTTCTCTTGCTTCCCTGTGCGTAGGGAAGCTCAGTTTTAGTCACAGTAGCTCCCACAAGTGTCTCCTCAGTGTGTTCCCATTTCCTTAGAAACAGTGTATTTGCTGGGAGAAAAGTGCATTACTGTGCGCTTTCACCGTTCAGCAAATACATGTGTAGAAGCACAGCGCTAGCTGAAACGACCGTTTCTCGACGTTTTCTAACTCAGGGAAGAAGTGGCACACTTCTGAGATGCATTTCGGCAACTTTGTCAGAAATGAGTTTTTTGCCTACAGAGACATGCCTATTTGCGCAGTAGTACAGATTCTGAGTATGTGACTGGGCTTGATGAAATCAGCATTTCTCTTGCTTCCCTGTGCGTAGGGAAGCTCAGTTTTAGTCACATTAGCTCCCAAAAGTGTCTCCTCAGTGTGTTCCCATTTCCTTAGAAACAGTGTATTTGCTGGGAGAAAAGTGCATTACTGTGCACTTTCACCATTCAGCAAATACATGTGTAGAAGCACAGCGCTAGCAGAAACGAACGTTTCTCGACGTTTTCTAACTCAGGGAACAAGTTGCACACTTCTGAGATGCATTTGGGCAACTTTGTCAGAAATGAGTTTTTTGCCTAAAGAGACATGCCTATTTGCGCAGTAGTACAGATTCTTAGTATGTAACTGGGCTTGATGAAATCAGCATTTCTCTTGCTTCCCTGTGCGTAGGGAAGCTCAGTTTTAGTCACAGTAGCTCCCACAAGTGTCTCCTCAGTGTGTTCCCATTTCCTTAGAAACAGTGTATTTGCTGGGAGAAAAGTGCATTACTGTGCGCTTTCACCGTTCAGCAAATACATGTGTAGAAGCACAGCGCTAGCAGAAACGAACGTTTCTCGACGTTTTCTAACTCAGGGAAGAAGTTGCACACTTCTGACATGCATTTGGGAAACTTTGTCAGAAATGAGTTTTTTGCCTAAAGAGACATGCCTATTTGCGCAGTAGTACAGATTCTGAGTATGTAACTGGGCTTGATGAAATCAGCATTTCTCTTGCTTCCCTGTGCGTAGGGAAGCTCAGTTTTAGCCACAGTAGCTCCCACAAGTGTCTCCTCAGTGTGTTCCCATTTCCTTAGAAACAGTGTATTTGCTGGGAGAAAAGTGCATTACTGTGTGCTTTCACCGTTCAGCAAATACATGTGTAGAAGCACAGCGCTAGCAGAAACGACCGTTTCTCGACGTTTTCTAACTCAGGGAACAAGTTGCACACTTCAGAGATGCATTTGGGCAACTTTGTCAGAAATGAGTTTTTTGCCTACAGAGACATGCCTATTTGCGCAGTAGTACAGATTCTGAGTATGTAACTGGGCTTGATGAAATCAGCATTTCTCTTGCTTCCCTGTGCGTAGCGAAGCTCAGTTTTAGTCACAGTAGCTCCCACAAGTGTCTCCTCAGTGTGTTCCCATTTCCTTAGAAACAGTGTATTTGCTGGGAGAAAAGTGCATTACTGTGCGCTTTCACCGTTCAGCAAATACATGTGTAGAAGCACAGCGCTAGCAGAACCGAACGTTTCTCGACGTTTTCTAACTTAGAGAACAAGTTGCACAATTCTGAGATGCATTTGCGCAACTTTGTCAGAAATGAGTTTTTTGCCTAAAGAGACATGCCTATTTGCGCAGTAGTACAGATTCTGAGTATGTAAATGGGCTTGATGAAATCAGCATTTCTCTTGCTTCCCTGTGCGTAGGGAAGCTCAGTTTTAGTCACAGTAGCTCCCACAAGTGTCTCCTCAGTGTGTTCCCATTTCCTTAGAAACAGTGTATTTGCTGGGAGAAAAGTGCATTACTGTGCGCTTTCACCGTTCAGCAAATACATGTGTAGAAGCACAGCGCTAGCGGTAAAGACCGTTTGTCGACGTTTTCTAACTCAGGGAACAAGTTGCACACTTCTGAGATGCATTGGGTCAACTTTGCTAGAAATGAGATTTTTGCCTACAGAGACATGCCTATTTGCGCAGTAGTACAGATTCTGAGTATGTAACTGGGCTTGATGAAATCATCATTTCTCTTGCTTCCCTGTCTGTAGGGAAGATCAGTTGTAGTCACAGTAGCTCCCACAAGTGTCTCCTCAGTGTGTTCCCATTTCCTTAGATACAGTGTATTTGCTGGGAGAAAAGTGCATTACTGTGCGCTTTCACCGTTCAGCAAATACATGTGTAGAAGCACAGCGCTAGCAGAAACGACCGTTTCTCGACGTTTTCTAACTCAGGGAAGAAGTTGCACACTTCTGAGAGGCATTTGGGCAACTTTGTCAGAAATGAGTTTTTTGCCTAAAGAGACATGCCTATTTGCGCAGTAGTACAGATTCTGAGTATGTAACTGGGCTTGATGAAATCAGCATTTCTCTTGCTTCCCTGTGCGTAGGGAAGCTCAGTTTTAGTCACAGTAGCTCCCACAAGTGTCTCCTCAGTGGGTTCCCATTTCCTTAGAAACAGTGTATTTGCTGGGAGAAAAGTGCATTACTGTGCGCTTTCACCGTTCAGCAAATATATGTGTAGAAGCACAGCGCTAGCAGAAAAGACCGTTTCTCGACGTTTTCTAACTCAGGGAACAAGTTGCACACTTCTGAGATGCATTTGGGCAACTTTGTCAGAAATGAGTTTTTTGCCTACAGAGACATGCCTATTTGCGCAGTTATACAGATTCTGAGTATGTAACTGGGCTTGATGAAATCAGCATTTCTCTTGCTTCCCTGTGCGTAGGGAAGCTCCGTTTTAGTCACTGTAGCTCCCACAAGTGTCTCCTCAGTGTGTTCCCATTTCCTTAGAAACAGTGTAATTGCTGGGAGAAAAGTGCATTACTGTGTGCTTTCACCGTTCAGCAAATACATGTGTAGAAGCACAGCGCTAGCAGAAACGACCGTTTCTCGACGTTTTCTAACTCAGGGAACAAGTTGCACACTTCTGAGATGCATTTGGGCAACTTTGTCAGAAATGAGTTTTTTGCCTAAAGAGACATGCCTATTTGCGCAGTAGTACAGATTCTGAGTATGTAACTGGGCTTGATGAAATCAGCATTTCTCTTGCTTCCCTGTGCATAGGGAAGCTCAGTTTTAGTCACAGTAGCTCCCACAAGTGTCTCCTCAGTGTGTTCCCATTTCCTTAGAAACAGTGTATTTGTTGGGAGAAAAGTGCATTACTGTGTGCTTTCACCGTTCAGCAAATACATGTGTAGAAGCACAGCGCTAGCAGAAAAGATCGTTTCTCGACGTTTTCAAACTCAGGGAACAAGTTGCACACTTCTGAGATGCATTTGGGCAACTTTGTCAGAAATGAGTTTTTTGCCTGCAGAGACATGCCTATTTGCCCAGTAGTACAGATTCTGAGTATGTAACTGGGCTTGATGAAATCAGCATTTCTCTTGCTTCCCTCTGTGTAGGGAAGCTCAGTTTTAGTCACAGTAGCTCCTACAAGTGTCTCCTCAGTGTGTTCCCATTTCCTTAGAAACTGTGTATTTGCTGGGAGAAAAGTGCATTACTATGTGCTTTCACCGTTCAGCAAATACATGTGTAGAAGCACAGCGCTAGCAGAAATGACTGTTTCTCGACGTTTTCTAACTCAGGGAACAAGTTGCACACTTCTGAGATGCATTTGGGCAACTTTGTCAGAAATGAGTTTTTTGCCTAAAGAGACATGCCTATTTGCGCAGTAGTACAGATTCTGAGTATGTAACTGGGCTTTATGAAATCAGCATTTCTCTTGCTTCCCTGTGCGTACGGAAGCTCAGTTTTAGTCACAGTAGCTCCCACAAGTGTCTCCTCAGTGTGTTCCCATTTCCTTAGAAACAGTGTATTTGCTGGGAGAAAAGTGCATTACTCTGCGCTTTCACCGTTCAGCAAATACATGTGTAGAAGCACAGCGCTAGCAGAAAAGACCGTTTCTCGACGTTTTCTAACTCAGGGAACAAGTTGCACACTTCTGAGATGCATTTGGGCAACTTTGTCAGAAATGAGTTTTTTGCCTAAAGAGACATGCCTATTTGCGCAGTAGTACAGATTCTGAGTATGTAACTGGGCTTGATGAAATCAGCATTTATCTTGCTTCCCTGTGCGTAGGGAAGCTCAGTTTTAGTCACAGTAGCTCCCACAAGTGTCTCCTCAGTGTGTTCCCATTTCCTTAGAAACAGTGTATTTGCTGGGAGAAAAGTGCATTACTGTGCGCTTTCACCGTTCAGCAAATACATGTGTAGAAGCACAGCGCTAGCAGAAACGACCGTTTCTCGACGTTTTCTAACTCAGGGAACAAGTTGCACACTTCTGAGATGCATTTGGGCAACTTTGTCAGAAATGAGTTTTTTGCCTACAGAGACATGCCTATTTGCACAGTAGTACAGATTCTGAGTATGTAACTGGGCTTGATGAAATCAGCATTTCTCTTGCTTCCCTGTGCGTAGGGAAGCTCAGTTTTAGTCCCAGTAGCTCCCACAAGTGTCTCCTCAGTGTGTTCCCATTTCCTTAGAAACAGTGTTTTTGCTGGGAGAAAAGTGCATTACTGTGCGCTTTCACCGTTCAGCAAATACATGTGTAGAAGCACAGCGCTAGCAGAAACGAACGTTTCTCGACGTTATCTAACTCAGGGAACAAGTTGCACACTTCTGAGATGCATTTGGGCAACTTTGTCAGAAATGAGTTTTTTCCCTAAAGAGACATGCTTTTTTGCGCAGTAGTACAGATTCTGAGTATATAACTGGGCTTGATGAAATCAGCATTTCTCTTGCTTCACTGTGCGTAGGGAAGCTCAGTTTTAGTCACAGTAGCTCCCACCAGTGTCTCCTCAGTGTGTTCCCATTTCCTTAGAAACAGTGTATTTGCTGGGAGAAAAGTGCATTACTGTGCGCTTTCACCGTTCAGCAAATACATGTGTAGAAGCACAGCGCTAGCAGAAACGACCGTTTCTCGACGTTTTCTAACTCAGGGAACAAGTTGCACACTTCTGAGATGCATTTGGGCAACTTTGTCAGAAATGATTTTTTGCCTACAGAGACATGCCTATTTGCGCAGTAGTACAGATTCTGAGTATGTAACTGGGCTTGATGAAATCAGCATTTCTCTTGCTTCCCTGTGCGTAGGGAAGCTCAGTTTTAGTCACAGTAGCTCCCACAAGTGTCTCCTCAGTGCGTTCCCATTTCCATAGAAACAGTGTATTTGCTGGGAGAAAAGTGCATTACTGTGCGCTTTCACCGTTCAGCAAATACATGTGTAGAAGCACAGCGCTAGCAGAAAAGACCGTTTCTCGACGTTTTCTAACTAAGGGAACAAGTTGCACACTTCTGAGATGCATTTGGGAAACTTTGTCAGAAATGAGTTTTTTGCCTAAAGAGACATGCCTATTTGCGCAGTAGTACAGATTCTGAGTATGTAACTGGGCTTGATGAAATCAGCATTTATCTTGCTTCCCTGTGCGTAGGGAAGCTCAGTTTTAGTCACAGTAGCTCCCACAAGTGTCTCCTCAGTGGGTTCCCATTTCCTTAGAAACAGTGTATTTGCTGGGAGAAAAGTGCATTACTGTGCGCTTTCACCGTTCAGCAAATACATGTGTAGAAGCACAGCGCTAGCAGAAAAGACCGTTTCTCGACGTTTTCTAACTCAGGGAACAAGTTGCACACTTCTGAGATGCATTTGGGCAACTTTGTCAGAAATGAGTTTTTTGCCTACAGAGACATGCCTATTTGCGCAGTTATACAGATTCTGAGTATGTAACTGGGCTTGATGAAATCAGCATTTCTCTTGCTTCCCTGTGCGTAGGGAAGCTCAGTTTTAGTCACTGTAGCTCCCACAAGTGTCTCCTCAGTGTGTTCCCATTTCCTTAGAAACAGTGTATTTGCTGGGAGAAAAGTGCATTACTGTGTGCTTTCACCGTTCAGCAAATACATGTGTAGAAGCACAGCGCTAGCAGAAACGACCGTTTCTCGACGTTTTCTAACTCAGGGAACAAGTTGCACACTTCTGAGATGCATTTGGGCAACTTTGTCAGAAATGAGTTTTTTGCCTAAAGAGACATGCCTATTTGCGCAGTAGTACAGATTCTGAGTATGTAACTGGGCTTGATGAAATCAGCATTTCTCTTGCTTCCCTGTGCATAGGGAAGCTCAGTTTTAGTCACAGTAGCTCCCACAAGTGTCTCCTCAGTGTGTTCCCATTTCCTTAGAAACAGTGTATTTGCTGGGAGAAAAGTGCGTTACTCTGCGCTTTCACCGTTCAGCAAATACATGTGTAGAAGCACAGCGCTAGCAGAAAAGACCGTTTCTCGACGTTTTCTAACTCAGGGAACAAGTTGCACACTTCTGAGATGCATTTGGGCAACTTTGTCAGAAATGAGTTTTTTGCCTACAGAGACATGCCTATTTGCACAGTAGTACAGATTCTGAGTATGTAACTGGGCTTGATGAAATCAGCATTTCTCTTGCTTCCCTGTGCGTAGGGAAGCTCAGTTTTAGTCACAGTAGCTCCCACAAGTGTCTCCTCAGTGTGTTCCCATTTCCTTAGAAACAGTGTTTTTGCTGGGAGAAAAGTGCATTACTGTGCGCTTTCACCGTTCAGCAAATACATGTGTAGAAGCACAGCGCTAGCAGAAACGAACGTTTCTCGACGTTATCTAACTCAGGGAACAAGTTGCACACTTCTGAGATGCATTTGGGCAACTTTGTCAGAAATGAGTTTTTTCCCTAAAGAGACATGCTTTTTTGTGCAGTAGTACAGATTCTGAGTATATAACTGGGCTTGATGAAATCAGCATTTCTCTTGCTTCCCTGTGCGTAGGGAAGCTCAGTTTTAGTCACAGTAGCTCCCACAAGTGTCTCCTCAGTGTGTTCCCATTTCCTTAGAAACAGTGTATTTGCTGGGAGAAAAGTGCATTACTGTGCGCTTTCACCGTTCAGCAAATACATGTGTAGAAGCACAGCGCTAGCAGAAACGACCGTTTCTCGTCGTTTTCTAACTCAGGGAACAAGTTGCACACTTCTGAGATGCATTTGGGCAACTTTGTCAGAAATGATTTTTTGCCTACAGAGACATGCCTATTTGCGCAGTAGTACAGATTCTGAGTATGTAACTGGGCTTGATGAAATCAGCATTTCTCTTGCTTCCCTGTGCGTAGGGAAGCTCAGTTTTAGTCACAGTAGCTCCCACAAGTGTCTCCTCAGTGTGTTCCCATTTCCATAGAAACAGTGTATTTGCTGGGAGAAAAGTGCATTACTGTGCGCTTTCACCGTTCAGCAAATACATGTGTAGAAGCACAGCGCTAGCAGAAAAGACCGTTTCTCGACGATTTCTAACTCAGGGAACAAGTTGCACACTTCTGAGATGCATTTGGGAAACTTTGTCAGAAATGAGTTTTTTGCCTAAAGAGACATGCCTATTTGCGCAGTAGTACAGATTCTGAGTATGTAACTGGGCTTGATGAAATCAGCATTTATCTTGCTTCCCTGTGCGTAGGGAAGCTCAGTTTTAGTCACAGTAGCTCCCACAAGTGTCTCCTCAGTGTGTTCCCATTTCCTTAGAAACAGTGTATTTGCTGGGAGAAAAGTGCATTACTGTGCGCTTTCATCGTTCAGCAAATATATGTGTAGAAGCACAGCGTTAGCAGATATGACCGTTTCTCGACGTTTTCTAACTCAAGGAACACGTTGCACACTTCTGAGATGCATTTGGGCAACTTTGTCAGAAATGAGTTTTTTGCCTAAAGAGACATGCCTATTTGCGCAGTAGTACAGATTCTGAGTATGTAACTGGGCTTGATGAAATCAGCATTTCTCTTGCTTCCCTGTGTGTAGGGAAGCTCAGTTTCAGTCACAGTAGCTCCCACAAGTGTCTCCTCAGTGTGTTCCCATTTCCTTAGAAACAGTGTATTTGCTGGGAGAAAAGTGCATTACTGTGCGCTTTCACCGTTCAGCAAATACATGTGTAGAAGCACATCGTTAGCAGAAACGAACGTTTCTCGACGTTCTCTAACTCAGGGAACAAGTGGCACACTTCTGAGATGCATTTGGGCAACTTTGTCAGAAATGAGTTTTTTGCCTAAAGAGACATGCCTATTTGCGCAGTAGTACAGATTCTGAGTATGTAACTGGGCTTGATGAAATCAGCATTTTCTTGCTTCCCTGTGCGTAGGGAAGCTCAGTTTTAGTCACAGTAGCTCCCACAAGTGTCTCCTCAGTGTGTTCCCATTTCCTTAGAAACAGTGTATTTGCTGGGATAAAAGTGTGTTACTGTGGGCTTTCACCGTTCAGCAAATACATGTGTAGAAGCACAGCGCTAGCAGAATCGACCATTTCTCGACGTTTTCTAAATCAGGGAACAATTTGCACACTTCTGAGATGCATTTGGGCAACTTTGTCAGAAATGAGTTTTTTGCCTAAAGAGACATGCCTATTTGCGCAGTAGTACAGATTCTGAGTATGTAACTGGGCTTGACGAAATCAGCATTTCTCTTGCTTCCCTGTGCGTAGGGAAGCTCAGTTTTAGTCACCGTAGCTCCCACAAGTGTCTCCTCAGTGTGTTCCCATTTCCTTAGAAACAGTGTATTTGCTGGGAGAAAAGTGCATTACTGTGCGCTTTCACCATTCAGCAAATACATGTGTAGAAGCACAGCGCTAGCAGAAACGAACATTTCTCGACGTTTTCTAACTCAGGGAACAAGTTGCACACTTCTGAGATGCATTTGGGTAACTTTCTCAAAAATGAGTTTTTTGCCTAAAGAGACATGCCTATTTGCGCAGTAGTACAGATTCTGAGTATGTAACTGGGCTTGATGAAATCAGCATTTCTCTTGCTTCGCTGTGCGTAGGGAAGTTCAGTTTTAGTCACAGTAGCTCCCACAAGTGTCTCCTCAGTGTGTTCCCATTTCTTTAGAAACAGTGTATTTGCTGGGAGAAAAGTGCATTACTGTGCGCTTTCACCGTTCAGCAAATACATGTGTAGAAGCACAGCGCTAGCAGAAACGACCGTTTCTCGACGTTTTCTAACTCAGGGAACAAGTTGCACACTTCTGAGATGCATTTGGGCAACTTTGTCAGAAATGAGTTTTTTGCCTAGAGACATGCCTATTTGCGCAGTAGTACAGATTCTGAGTATGTAATTGGGCTTGATGAAATCAGCATTTCTCTTGCTTCCCTGTGCGTAGGGAAGCTCAGTTTTAGTCACAGTAGCTCCCACAAGTGTCTCCTCAGTGTGTTCCCATTTCCTTAGAAACAGTGTATTTGCTGGGAGAAAAGTGCATTACTGTGCGCTTTCACCGTTCAGCAAATACATGTGTAGAAGCACAGCGCTAGCTGAAACGACCTTTTCTCGACGTTTTCTAACTCAGGGAACAAGTTGCACACTTCTGAGATGCATTTGGGCAACTTTGTCAGAAATGAGTTTTTTGCCTACAGAGACATGCCTATTTGCGCAGTAGTACAGATTCTGAGTATGTAACTGGGCTTGATGAAATCAGCATTTCTCTTGCTTCCCTGTGCGTAGGGAAGCTCAGTTTTAGTCACAGTAGCTCCCACAAGTGTCTCCTCAGTGTGTTCCCATTTCCTTGGAAACAGTGTATTTGCTGGGAGAAAAGTGCATTACTGTGCGCTTTCACCCTTCAGCAAATACATGTGTAGAAGCACAGCGCTAGCAGAAACGACCGTTTCTCGATGTTTTCTAACTCAGGGAACAAGTTGCACACTTCTGAGATGCATTTGGGCAACTTTGTCAGAAATGAGTTTTTTGCCTACAGAGACATGCCTATTTGCGCAGTAGTACAGATTCTGAGTATGTAACTGGGCTTGATGAAATCAGCATTTCTCTTGCTTCCCTGTGCGTAGGGAAGCTCAGTTTTAGTCACAGTAGCTCCCACAAGTGTCTCCTCAGAGTGTTCCCATTTCCTTAGAAACAGTGTATTTGCTGGGAGAAAAGTGCATTACTGTGCGCTTTCACCGTTCAGCAAATACATGTGTAGAAGCACAGCGCTAGCAGAAACGACCGTTTCTCGACGTTTTCTAACTCAGGGAACAAGTTGCACACTTCTGAGATGCATTTGGGCAACTTTGTCAGAAATGAGTTTTTTGCCTAAAGAGACATGCCTATTTGCGCAGTAGTACAGATTCTTAGTATGTAACTGGGCTTGATGAAATCAGCATTTCTCTTGCTTCCCTGTGCGTAGGGAAGCTCAGTTTTAGTCACAGTAGCTCCCACAAGTGTCTCTTCAGTGTGTTCTCATTTCCTTAGAAACAGTGTATTTGCTGGGAGAAAAGTGCATTACTGTGCGCTTTCACCCTTCAGCAAGTACATGTGTAGAAGCACAGCGCTAGCAGAAATGACCGTTTCTTGACGTTTTCTAACTCAGGGAACAAGTTGCACACTTCTGAGATGCATTTGGGCAACTTTGTCAGAAATGAGTTTTTTGCCTACAGAGACATGCCTATTTGCTCAGTAGTACAGTTTCTGAGTACGTAACTGGGCTTGACGAAATCAGCATTTCTCTTGCTTCCCTGTGCGTAGGGAAGCTCAGTTTTAGTCACCATAGCTCCCACAAGTGTCTCCTCAGTGTGTTCCCATTTCCTTAGAAACAGTGTATTTGCTGGGAGAAAAGTGCATTACTGTGCGCTTTCACCGTTCAGCAAATACATGTGTAGATGCACAGCGCTAGCAGAAACGAACGTTTCTCGACGTTTTCTAACTCAGAGAACAAGTTGCACACTTCTGAGATGCATTTGGGCAACTTTGTCAGAAATGAGTTTTTTGCCTAAAGAGACATGCCTATTTGCGCAGTAGTACAGATTCTGAGTATGTAACTGGGCTTGATGAAATCAGCATTTCTCTCGCTTCCCTGTGCGTAGGGAAGCTCAGTTTTAGTCACAGTAGCTCCCACAAGTGTCTCCTCAGTGTGTTCCCATTTCCTTAGAAACAGTGTATTTGCTGGGAGAAAAGTGCATTACTGTGCGCTTTCACCGTTCAGCAAATACATGTGTAGAAGCACAGCGCTAGCAGAAACGAACGTTTCTCGACGTTTTCTAACTCAGGGAACAAGTTGCACACTTCTGAGATGCATTTGGGCAACTTTGTCAGAAATGAGTTTTTTGCCTACAGAGACATGCCTATTTGCGCAGTAGTACAGATTCTGAGTATGTAACTGGGCTTGATGAAATCAGCATTCCTCTTGCTTCCCTGTGCGTAGGGAAGCTCAGTTTTAGTCACAGTAGCTCCCACAAGTGTCTCCTCAGTGTGTTCCCATTTCCTTAGAAACAGTGTATTTGCTGGGAGAAAAGTGCATTACTGTGCACTTTCACCATTCAGCAAATACATGTGTAGAAGCACAGCGCTAGCAGAAACGACCGTTTCTCGACGTTTTCTAACTCAGGGAACAAGTTGCACACTTCTGAGATGCATTTGGGTAACTTTCTCAAAAATATTTTTTTGTCTACAGAGACATGCCTATTTGCGCAGTAGTACAGATTCTGAGTATGTAACTGGGCTTGATGAAATCAGCATTTCTCTTGCTTCCCTTTGCGTAGGGAAGCTCAGTTTTAGTCACAGTAGCTCCCACAAGTGTCTCCTCAGTGTGTTCCCATTTCCTTAGAAACAGTGTATTTGCTGGGAGAAACGTGCATTACTGTGCGCTTTCACCGTTCAGCAAATACATGTGTAGAAGCACAGCGCTAGCAGAAACGACCGTTTCTCGACGTTTTCTAACTCAGGGAACAAGTTGCACACTTCTGAGATGCATTTGGGCAACTTTGTCAGAAATGAGTTTTTTGCCTACAGAGACATGCCTATTTGCGCAGTAGTACAGATTCTGAGTATGTAACTGGGCTTGATGAAATCAGCATTTCTCTTGCTTCCCTGTGCGTAGGGAAGCTCAGTTTTAGTCATAGTAGCTCCCACAAGTGTCTCCTCAGTGTGTTCCCTGTTCCTTAGAAACAGTGTATTTGCTGGGAGAAAAGTGCATTGCTGTGCGCTTTCACCGTTCAGCAAATACATGTGTAGAAGCATAGCGCTAGCAGAAACGACCGTTTCTCGACGTTTTCTAACTCAGAGAACAAATTGCACACTTCTGAGATGCATTTGGGCAACTTTGTCAGAAATGAGTTTTTTGCCTAAAGAGACATGCCTATTTGCGTAGTAGTACAGATTCTGAGTATGTAACTGGGCTTGATGAAATCAGCATTTCTCTTGCTTCCCTGTGCGTAGGGAAGCTCACTTTTAGTCACAGTAGCTCCCACAAGTGTCTCCTCAGTGTGTTCCCTGTTCCTTAGAAACAGTGTATTTGCTGGGAGAAAAGTGCACTACTGTGCGCTTTCACCGTTCAGCAAATACATGTGTAGAAGCACAGCGCTAGCAGAAACGACCGTTTCTCGACGTTTTTTAACTCAGGGAACAATTTGCACACTTCTGAGATGCATTTGGGCAACTTTGTCAGAAATGAGTTTTTTGCCTACAGAGACATGCCTATTTGCGCAGTAGTACAGATTCTGAGTATGTAACTGGGCTTGATGACATCAGCATTTCTCTTGCTTCCCTGTGCGTAGGGAAGCTCACTTTTAGTCACAGTAGCTCCCACAACTGTCTCCTCAGTGTGTTCCCATTTCCTTAGAAACAGTGTATTTGCTGGGAGAAAAGTGCATTACTGTGTGCTTTCACCGTTCAGCAAATACATGTGTAGAAGCACAGCGCTAGCAGAAACGACCGTTTCTCGACATATTCTAACTCAGGGAACAAGTTGCACACTTCTGAGATGCATTTGGGCAACTTTGTCAGAAATGAGTTTTTTGCCTACAGAGACATGCCTATTTGCGCAGTAGTACAGATTCTGAGTATGTAACTGGGCTTGATGAAATCAGCATTTCTCTTGCTTCCCTGTGCGTAGGGAAGCTCAGTTTTAGTCACAGTAGCTCCCACAAGTGTCTCCTCAGTGTGTTCCCATTTCCTTAGAAACAGTGTATTTGCTGGGAGAAAAGTGCATTACTGTGCTCTTTCACCGTTCAGCAAATACATGTGTAGAAGCACAGCGGTAGCAGAAACGACCTTTCTCGACGTTTTCTAACTCAGGGAACAAGTTGCACACTTCTGAGATGCATTTGGGCAACTTTGTCAGAAATGAGTTTTTTGCCTACAGAGACATGCCTATTTGCGCAGTAGTACAGATTCTGAGTATGTAACTCGGTTTGATGAAATCAGCATTTCTCTTGCTTCCCTGTGCGTAGGGAAGCTCAGTTTTAGTCACAGTAGCTCCCACAAGTGTCTCCTCACTGTGTTCCCATATCTTTAGAAACAGTGTATTTGCTGGGAGAAAAGTGCATTACTGTGCGCTTTCACCGTTCAGCAAATACATGTGTAGAAGCACAGCGCTAGCAGAAACGACCGTTTCTCGACGTTTTCTAACTCAGGGAACAAGTTGCACACTTCTGAGATGCATTTGGGCAACTTTGTCAGAAATGAGTTTTTTGCCTACAGAGACATGCCTATTTGCGCAGTAGTACAGATTCTGAGTATGTAACTGGGCTTGATGAAATCAGCATTTCTCTTGCTTCCCTGTGCGTAGGGAAGCTCAGTTTTAGTCACAGTAGCTCCCACAAGTGTCTCCTCAGTGTGTTCCCTGTTCCTTAGAAACAGTGTATTTGCTGGGAGAAAAGTGCATTACTGTGCGCTTTCACCGTTCAGCAAATACATGTGTAGAAGCACAGCGCTAGCAGAAACGAACATTTCTCGACGTTTTCTAACTCAGGGAACAAGTTGCACACTTCTGAGATGCATTTGGGCAACTTTGTCAGAAATGAGTTTTTTGCCTACAGAGACATGCCTATTTGCGCAGTAGTACAGATTCTGAGTATGTAACTGGGCTTGATGAAATCAGCATTCTCTTGCTTCCCTGTGCATAGGGAAGCTCAGTTTTAGTCACAGTAGCTCCCACAAGTGTCTCCTCAGTGTGTTCCCATTTCCTTAGAAACAGTGTATTTGCTGGGAGAAAAGTGCATTACTGTGCGCTTTCACCGTTCAGCAAATACATGTGTAGACGCACAGCGGTAGCAGAAACGAACGTTTCTCGACGTTTTCTAACTCAGGGAAAATTTGCACACTTCTGAGATGCATTTGGGCAACTTTGTCAGAAATGAGTTTTTTGCCTACAGAGACATGTCTATTTGCGCAGTAGTACAGATTCTGAGTTTGTACCTGGGCTTGATGAAATCAGCATTCTCTTGCTTCCCTGTGTGTAGGGAAGCTCAGTTTTAGTCACAGTAGCTCCCACAAGTGTCTCCTCAGTGTGTTCCCAGTTCCTTAGAAACAGAGTATTTGCTGGGAGAAAAGTGCATTACTGTGTGCTTTCACCGTTCAGCAAATACATGTGTAGAAGAACAGCGCTAGCAGAAACGACCGTTTCTCGACGTTTTCTAACTCAGGGAACAAGTTTCACACTTCTGAGATGCATTTGGGCAACTTTGTCAGAAATGAGTTTTTTGCCTAAAGAGACATGCCTATTTGCGCAGTAGTACAGATTCTGAGTATGTAACTGGGCTTGATGAAATCAGCATTTCTCTTGCTTCCCTGTACGTAGGGAAGCTCAGTTTTAGTCACAGTAGCTCCCACAAGTGTCTCCTCAGTGTGTTCCCATTTCCTCAGAAACAGTGTATTTGCTGGGAGAAAAGTGCATTACTGTGCGCTTTCACCGTTCAGCAAATACATGTGTAGAAGCACAGCACTAGCTGAAACGACCGTTTCTCGACGTTTTCTAACTCAGGGAACAAGTGGCACACTTCTGAGATGCATTTGGGCAACTTTGTCAGAAATGAGTTTTTTGCCTACAGAGACATGCCTATTTGCGCAGTAGTACAGATTCTGAGTATGTAACTGGGCTTGATGAAATCAGCATTTCTCTTGCTTCCCTGTGCGTAGGGAAGCACACTTTTAGTCACAGTAGCTCCCACAAGTGTCTCCTCAGTGTGTTCCCATTTCCTTAGAAACAGTGTATTTGCTGGGAGAAAAGTGCATTACTGTGCGCTTTCACCGTTCAGCAAATACATGTGTAGAAGCACAGCGCTAGCTGAACCGACCGCTTCTCGACGTTTTCTAACTCAGGGAACAAGTGGCACACTTCTGAGATGCATTTGGGCAACTTTGTCAGAAATGAGTTTTTTGCCTACAGAGACATGCCTATTTGCGCAGTAGTACAGATTCTGTGTATGTAACTGGGCTTGATGAAATCAGCATTTCTCATGCTTCCCTGTGCGTAGGGAAGCTCAGTTTAATCACAGTAGCTCCCACAAGTGTCTCCTCAGTGTGTTCCCATTTCCTTAGAAACAGTGTATTTGCTGGGAGAAAAGTGCATTACTGTGCGCTTTCACCGTTCAGCAAATACATGTCTAGAAGCACAGCGCTAGCATAAACGAACGTTTCTCGATGTTTTCTAACTCAGGGAACAAGTTGCACACTTCTGAGATGCATTTGGGCAATTTTGTCAGAAATGAGTTTTTTGCCTACAGAGACATGCCTATTTGCGCAGTAGTACAGATTCTGAGTATGTAACTGGGCTTGATGAAATCAGCATTCTCTTGCTTCCCTGTACATAGGGAAGCTCAGTTTTAGTCACAGTAGCTCCCACAAGTGTCTCCTCAGTGTGTTCCCATTTCCTTAGAAACAGTGTATTTGCTGGGAGAAAAGTGCATTACTGTGCGCTTTCACCGTTCAGCAAATACATGTGTAGAAGCACAGCGCTAGCAGAAACGAACGTTTCTCGACGTTTTCTAACTCAGGGAACAAGTTGCACACTTCTGAGATGCATTTGGGCAACTTTGTCAGAAATGAGTTTTTTGCCTACAGAGACATGCCTATTTGCGCAGTAGTACAGATTCTGAGTATGTAACTGGGCTTGATGAAATCAGCATTTCTCTTGCTTCCGTGTGCGTAGGGAAGCTCAGTTTTAGTCACAGTAGCTCCCACAAGTGTCTCCTCAGTGTGTTCCCATTTCCTTAGAAACAGTGTATTTGCTGGGAGAAAAGTGCATTACTGTGCGCTTTCACCGTTCAGCAAATACATGTGTAGAAGCACAGTGCTAGCTGAAACGACCGTTTCTCGACGTTTCCTAACTCAGGGAACAAGTTGCACACTTCTGAGATGCATTTGGGCAACTTTGTCAGAAATGAGTTTTTTGCCTACAGAGACATGCCTATTTGCGCAGTAGGACAGATTCTGAGTATGTAACTGGGCTTGATGAAATCAGCATTTCTCTTGCTTCCGTGTGCGTAGGAAGCTCAGTTTTAGTCACAGTAGCTCCCACAAGTGTCTCCTCAGTGTGTTCCCATTTCCTTAGAAACAGTGTATTTGCTGGGAGAAAAGTGCATCACTGTGCGCTTTCACCATTCAGCAAATACATGTGTAGAAGCACAGCGCTAGCAGAAACGACCGTTTCTCGACGTTTTCTAACTCAGGGAACAAGTTGCACACTTCTGAGATGCATTTGGGCAACGTTGTCAGAAATGAGTTTTTTGCCTAAAGAGACATGCCTATTTGCCCAGTAGTACAGATTCTGAGTATGTAACTGGGCTTGATGAAATCAGCATTTCTCTTGCTTCCCTGTGCGTAGGGAAGCTCAGTTTTAGTCACAGTAGCTCCCACAAGTGTCTCCTCAGTGTGTTCCCATTTCCTTAGAAACAGTGTATTTGCTGGGAGAAAAGTGTATTACTGTGTGCTTTCACCGTTCAGCAAATACATGTGTAGAAGCACAGCACTAGCAGAAACGAACGTTTCTCGACGTTTTCGAACTCAGGGAACAAGTTGCACACTTCTGAGATGCATTTGGGCAACTTTGTCAGAAATGAGTTTTTTGCCTACAGAGACATGCCTATTTGCGCAGTAGTCTAGATTCTGAGTATGTAACTGGGCTTGATGAAATCAGCATTTCTCTTGCTTCCCTGTGCATAGGGAAGCTCAGTTTTAGTCACAGTAGCTCCCACAAGTGTCTCCTCAGTGTGTTCCCATTTCCTTAGAAACAGTGTATTTGCTGGGAGAAAAGTGCATTACTGTGCGCTTTCACCGTTCAGCAAATACATGTGTAGGAGCACAGCGCTAGCAGAAACGACCGTTTCTCGACGTTTTCTAACTCAGGGAACAAGTTGCACACTTCTGAGATGCATTTGGGCAACTTTGTCAGAAATGAGTTTTTTGCCTAAAGAGACATGCCTATTTGCGCAGTAGTACAGATTCTGAGTAGGTAACTGGGCTTGATGAAATCAGCATTCTCTTGCTTCCCTGTGCGTAGGGAAGCTCAGTTTTAGTCACAGTAGCTCCCACAAGTGTCTCCTCAGTGTGTTCCCATTTCCTTAGAAACAGTGTATTTGCTGGGAGAAAAGTGCATTACTGTGCGCTTTCACCGTTCAGCAAATACATGTGTAGAAGCACAGAGCTAGCAGAAATGACCGTTTCTCGACACTTTCTAACTCAGGGCACAAGTTGCACAGTTCTGAGATGCATTTGGGCAACTTTGTCAGAAATGAGTTTTTTGCCTGAAGAGACATGCCTATTTGAGCAGTAGTACAGATTCTGAGTATGTAACTGGGCTTGATGAAATCAGCATTTCTCTTGCTTCCCTGTGCGTAGGGAAGCTCAGTTTTAGTCACAGTAGCTCCCACAAGTGTCTCCTCAGAGTGTTCCCATTTCCTTAGAAACAGTGTATTTGCTGGGAGAAAAGTGCATTACTGTGCGCTTTCACCGTTCAGCAAATACATGTGTAGAAGCACAGCGCTAGCAGAAACGACCGTTTCTCGACGTTTTCTAACTCAGGGAACAAGTTGCACACTTCTGAGATGCATTTTGGTAACTTTCTCAAAAATGAGTTTTTTGCCTACAGAGACATGCCTATTTGCGTAGTAGTACAGATTCTGAGTATGTAACTGGGCTTGATGAAATCAGCATTTCTCTTGCTTCCCTGTGCGTAGGGAAGCTCAGTTTTAGTCACAGTAGCTCCCACAAGTATCTCCTCAGTGTGTTCCCATTTCCTTAGAAACAGTGTATTTGCTGGGAGAAAAGTGCATTACTGTGCGCTTTCACCGTTCAGCAAATACATGTGTAGAAGCACAGCGCTAGCAGAAACGAACGTTTCTCGACGTTTTCGAACTCAGGGAACAAGTTGCACACTTCTGAGATGCATTTCGGTAACTTTCTCAAAAATGAGTTTTTTGCCTACAGAGACATGCCTATTTGCGCAGTAGTACAGATTCTGAGTATGTAACTGGGCATGATGAAATCAGCATTTCACTTGCTTCGCTGTGCGTAGGGAAGCTCAGTTTTAGTCACAGTAGCTCCCACAAGTGTCTCCTCAGTGTGTTCCCATTTCCTCAGAAAAAGTGTATTTGCTGGGTGAAAAGTGCATTACTGTGCGCTTTCACCGTTCAGCAAATACATGTGTAGAAGCACAGCGCTAGCAGAAACGACCGTTTCTCGACGTTTTCTAACTCAGGGAACAGGTTGCACACTTCTGAGATGCATTTGGGCAACTTTGTCAGAAATGAGTTTTTTGCCTACAGAGACATGCCTATTTGCGCAGTAGTACAGATTCTGAGTATGTAACTGGGCTTGATGAAATCAGCATTTCTCTTGCTTCCCTGTGCGTAGGGAAGCTCAGTTTTAGTCACAGTAGCTCCCACAAGTGTCTCCTCAGTGTGTTCCCATTTCCTTAGAAACAATGTATTTGCTGGGAGAAAAGTGCATTACTGTGCGCTTTCACCGTTCAGCAAATACATGTGTAGAAGCACAGCGCTAGCAGAAACGACCGTTTCTCGATGTTTTCTAACTCAGGAAAGAAGATGCACACTTCTGAGATGCATTTGGGCAACTTTGTCAGAAATGAGTTTTTTGCCTAAAGAGACATGCCTATTTGCGCAGTAGTACAGATTCTGAGTATGTAATTGGGTGGATGAAATCAGCATTTCTCTTGCTTCCCTGTGCGTAGGGAAGCTCAGTTTTAGTCACAGTAGCTCCCACAAGTGTCTCCTCAGTGTGTTCCCATTTCCTTAGAAACAGTGTATTTGCTGTTAGAAAAGTGCATTACTGTGCGCTTTCACCGTTCAGCAAATACATGTGTAGAAGCACAGCGATAGCAGAAACGACCGTTTCTCGACGTTTTCTAACTCAGGGAACAAGTTGCACACTTCTGAGATGCATTTGGGCAACTTTGTCAGAAATGAGTTTTTTGCCTACAGAGAAATGCCTATTTGCGCAGTAGTACAGATTCTGAGTTTGTAACTGGGCTTGATGAAATCAACATTTCTCTAGCTTCCGTGTGCGTAGGGAAGCTCAGTTTTAGTCACAGTAGCTCCCACAAGTGTCTCCTCAGTGTGTTCCCAGTTCCTTAGAAACAGTGTATTTGCTGGGAGAAAAGTGCATTACTGTGCGCTTTCACCGTTCAGCAAATACATGTGTAGAAGCACAGCGCTAGCAGAAACGACCGTTTCTCGACGTTTTCTAACTCAGGGAACAAGTTGCACACTTCTGAGATGCATTTGGGCAACTTTGTCAGAAATGAGTTTTTTGCCTACAGAGACATGCCTATTTGCGCAGTAGTACAGATTCTGACTATGTAACTGGGCTTGATGAAATCAGCATTTCTCCTGCTTCCCTGTGCGTAGGGAAGCTCAGTTTTAGTCACAGTAGCTCCCACAAGTGTCTCCTCAGTGTGTTCCCATTTCCTTAGAAACAGTGTATTTGCTGGGAGAAAAGTGCATTACTGTGCGCTTTCACCGTTCAGCAAATACATGTGTAGGAGCACAGCGCTAGCAGAAACGACCGTTTCTCGACGTTTTCTAACTCAGGGAACAAGTTGCACACTTCTGAGATGCATTTGGGCAACTTTGTCAGAAATGAGTTTTTTGCCTAAAGAGACATGCCTATTTGCGCAGTAGTACAGATTCTGAGTAGGTAACTGGGCTTGATGAAATCAGCATTCTCTTGCTTCCCTGTGCGTAGGGAAGCTCAGTTTTAGTCACAGTAGCTCCCACAAGTGTCTCCTCAGTGTGTTCCCATTTCCTTAGAAACAGTGTATTTGCTGGGAGAAAAGTGCATTACTGTGCGCTTTCACCGTTCAGCAAATACATGTGTAGAAGCACAGAGCTAGCAGAAATGACCGTTTCTCGACACTTTCTAACTCAGGGCACAAGTTGCACAGTTCTGAGATGCATTTGGGCAACTTTGTCAGAAATGAGTTTTTTGCCTGAAGAGACATGCCTATTTGAGCAGTAGTACAGATTCTGAGTATGTAACTGGGCTTGATGAAATCAGCATTTCTCTTGCTTCCCTGTGCGTAGGGAAGCTCAGTTTTAGTCACAGTAGCTCCCACAAGTGTCTCCTCAGAGTGTTCCCATTTCCTTAGAAACAGTGTATTTGCTGGGAGAAAAGTGCATTACTGTGCGCTTTCACCGTTCAGCAAATACATGTGTAGAAGCACAGCGCTAGCAGAAACGACCGTTTCTCGACGTTTTCTAACTCAGGGAACAAGTTGCACACTTCTGAGATGCATTTTGGTAACTTTCTCAAAAATGAGTTTTTTGCCTACAGAGACATGCCTATTTGCGTAGTAGTACAGATTCTGAGTATGTAACTGGGCTTGATGAAATCAGCATTTCTCTTGCTTCCCTGTGCGTAGGGAAGCTCAGTTTTAGTCACAGTAGCTCCCACAAGTATCTCCTCAGTGTGTTCCCATTTCCTTAGAAACAGTGTATTTGCTGGGAGAAAAGTGCATTACTGTGCGCTTTCACCGTTCAGCAAATACATGTGTAGAAGCACAGCGCTAGCAGAAACGAACGTTTCTCGACGTTTTCGAACTCAGGGAACAAGTTGCACACTTCTGAGATGCATTTCGGTAACTTTCTCAAAAATGAGTTTTTTGCCTACAGAGACATGCCTATTTGCGCAGTAGTACAGATTCTGAGTATGTAACTGGGCATGATGAAATCAGCATTTCACTTGCTTCGCTGTGCGTAGGGAAGCTCAGTTTTAGTCACAGTAGCTCCCACAAGTGTCTCCTCAGTGTGTTCCCATTTCCTCAGAAAAAGTGTATTTGCTGGGTGAAAAGTGCATTACTGTGCGCTTTCACCGTTCAGCAAATACATGTGTAGAAGCACAGCGCTAGCAGAAACGACCGTTTCTCGACGTTTTCTAACTCAGGGAACAGGTTGCACACTTCTGAGATGCATTTGGGCAACTTTGTCAGAAATGAGTTTTTTGCCTACAGAGACATGCCTATTTGCGCAGTAGTACAGATTCTGAGTATGTAACTGGGCTTGATGAAATCAGCATTTCTCTTGCTTCCCTGTGCGTAGGGAAGCTCAGTTTTAGTCACAGTAGCTCCCACAAGTGTCTCCTCAGTGTGTTCCCATTTCCTTAGAAACAATGTATTTGCTGGGAGAAAAGTGCATTACTGTGCGCTTTCACCGTTCAGCAAATACATGTGTAGAAGCACAGCGCTAGCAGAAACGACCGTTTCTCGATGTTTTCTAACTCAGGAAAGAAGATGCACACTTCTGAGATGCATTTGGGCAACTTTGTCAGAAATGAGTTTTTTGCCTAAAGAGACATGCCTATTTGCGCAGTAGTACAGATTCTGAGTATGTAATTGGGTGGATGAAATCAGCATTTCTCTTGCTTCCCTGTGCGTAGGGAAGCTCAGTTTTAGTCACAGTAGCTCCCACAAGTGTCTCCTCAGTGTGTTCCCATTTCCTTAGAAACAGTGTATTTGCTGTTAGAAAAGTGCATTACTGTGCGCTTTCACCGTTCAGCAAATACATGTGTAGAAGCACAGCGATAGCAGAAACGACCGTTTCTCGACGTTTTCTAACTCAGGGAAAAAGTTGCACACTTCTGAGATGCATTTGGGCAACTTTGTCAGAAATGAGTTTTTTGCCTACAGAGAAATGCCTATTTGCGCAGTAGTACAGATTCTGAGTTTGTAACTGGGCTTGATGAAATCAACATTTCTCTAGCTTCCGTGTGCGTAGGGAAGCTCAGTTTTAGTCACAGTAGCTCCCACAAGTGTCTCCTCAGTGTGTTCCCAGTTCCTTAGAAACAGTGTATTTGCTGGGAGAAAAGTGCATTACTGTGCGCTTTCACCGTTCAGCAAATACATGTGTAGAAGCACAGCGCTAGCAGAAACGACCGTTTCTCGACGTTTTCTAACTCAGGGAACAAGTTGCACACTTCTGAGATGCATTTGGGCAACTTTGTCAGAAATGAGTTTTTTGCCTACAGAGACATGCCTATTTGCGCAGTAGTACAGATTCTGACTATGTAACTGGGCTTGATGAAATCAGCATTTCTCCTGCTTCCCTGTGCGTAGGGAAGCTCAGTTTTAGTCACAGTAGCTCCCACAAGTGTCTCCTCAGTGTGTTCCCATTTCCTTAGAAACAGTGTATTTGCTGGGAGAAAAGTGCATTACTGTGCGCTTTCACCGTTCAGCAAATACATGTGTAGAAGCACAGCGCTAGCAGAAACGAACGTTTCTCGACGTTTTCTAACTCAGGGAACAAGTTGCACACTTCTGAGATGCATTTGGGCAACTTTGTCAGAAATGAGTTTTTTGCCTACAGAGACATGCCTATTTGCGCAGTAGTACAGATTCTGAGTATGTAACTGGGCTTGATGAAATCAGCATTTCTCTTGCTTCCCTGTTCATAGGGAAGCTCAGTTTTAGTCACAGTAGCTCCCACAAGTGTCTCCTCAGTGTGTTCCCATTTCCTTAGAAACAGTGTATTTGCTGGGAGAAAAGTGCATTACTGTGCGCTTTCACCGTTCAGCAAATACATGTGTAGAAGCACAGCGCTAGCAGAAACGACCGTTTCTCGACGTTTTCTAACTCAGGGAACAAGTTGCACACTCTGAGATGCATTTGGGCAACTTTGTCAGAAATGAGTTTTTTGCCTAAAGAGACATGCCTATTTGCGCAGTAGTAGAGATTCCGAGTATGTAACTGGGCTTGATGAAATCAGCATTTCTCTTGCTTCCCTGTGCGTAGGGAAGCTCAGTTTTAGTCACAGTAGCTCCCACAAGTGTCTCCTCAGTGTGTTCCCATTTCCTTAGAAACAGTGTATTTGCTGGGAGAAAAGTGCATTACTGTGCGCTTTCACCGTTCAGCAAATACATGTGTAGAAGCACAGCGCTAGCTGAAACGACCGCTTCTCGACGTTTTCTAACTCAGGGAACAAGTGGCACACTTCTGAGATGCATTTGGGCAACTTTGTCAGAAATGAGTTTTTTGCCTACAGAGACATGCCTATTTGCGCAGTAGTACAGATTCTGTGTATGTAACTGGGCTTGATGAAATCAGCATTTCTCATGCTTCCCTGTGCGTAGGGAAGCTCAGTTTAATCACAGTAGCTCCCACAAGTGTCTCCTCAGTGTGTTCCCATTTCCTTAGACACAGTGTATTTGCTGGGAGAAAAGTGCATTACTGTGCGCTTTCACCGTTCAGCAAATACATGTCTAGAAGCACAGCGCTAGCATAAACGAACGTTTCTCGATGTTTTCTAACTCAGGGAACAAGTTGCACACTTCTGAGATGCATTTGGGCAACTTTGTCAGAAATGAGTTTTTTGCCTACAGAGACATGCCTATTTGCGCAGTAGTACAGATTCTGAGTATGTAACTGTGCTTGATGAAATCAGCATTCTCTTGCTTCCCTGTACGTAGGGAAGCTCAGTTTTAGTCACAGTAGCTCCCACAAGTGTCTCCTCAGTGTGTTCCCATTTCCTTAGAAACAGTGTATTTGCTGGGAGAAAAGTACATTACTGTGCGCTTTCACTGTTCAGCAAATACATGTGTAGAAGCACAGCGCTAGCTGAAACGACCGTTTCTCGACGTTTTCTAACTCAGGGAACAAGTTGCACACTTCTGAGATGCATTTGGGCAACTTTGTCAGAAATGAGTTTTTTGCCTAAAGAGACATGCCTATTTGCGCAGTAGTACAGATTCTGAGTAGGTAACTGGGCTTGATGAAATCAGCATTCTCTTGCTTCCCTGTGCGTAGGGAAGCTCAGTTTTAGTCACAGTAGCTCCCACAAGTGTCTCCTCAGTGTGTTCCCATTTCCTTAGACACAGTGTATTTGCTGGGAGAAAAGTGCAATACTGTGCGCTTTCACCGTTCAGCAAATACATGTGTAGAAGCACAGCGCTAGCTGAAACGACCGTTTCTCGACGTTTTCTAACTCAGGGAACAAGTTGCACACTTCTGAGATGCATTTGGGCAACTTTGTCAGAAATGAGTTTTTTGCCTACAGAGACATGCCTATTTGCGCAGTAGTACAGATTCTGAGTATGTAACTGGGCATGATGAAATCAGCATTTCTCCTGCTTCCCTGTGCGTAGGGAAGCTCAGTTTTAGTCACAGTAGCTCCCACAAGTGTCTCCTCAGTGTGTTCCCATTTCCTTAGAAACAGTGTATTTGCTGGGAGAAAAGTGCATTACTGTGCGCTTTCACCGTTCAGCAAATACATGTGTAGAAGCACAGCGCTAGCTGAAACGACCGCTTCTCGACGTTTTCTAACTCAGGGAACAAGTGGCAAACTTCTGAGATGCATTTGGGCAACTTTGTCAGAAATGAGTTTTTTGCCTACAGAGACATGCCTATTTGCGCAGTAGTACAGATTCTGTGTATGTTACTGGGCTTGATGAAATCAGCATTCCTCATGCTTCCCTGTGCGTAGGGAAGCTCAGTTTAATCACAGTAGCTTCCACAAGTGTCTCCTCAGTGTGTTCCCATTTCCTTAGAAACAGTGTATTTGCTGGGAGAAAAGTGCATTACTGTGCGCTTTCACCGTTCAGCAAATACATGTCTAGAAGCACAGCGCTAGCAGAAACGAACGTTTCTCGATGTTTTCTAACTCAGGGAACAAGTTGCACACTTCTGAGATGCATTTGGGCAACTTTGTCAGAAATGAGTTTTTTGCCTACAGAGACATGCCTATTTGCGCAGTACTACAGATTCTGAGTATGTACATGGGCTTGATGAAATCAGAATTCTCTTGCTTCCCTGTACGTAGGGAAGCTCAGTTTTAGTCACAGTAGCTCCCACAAGTGTCTCCTCAGTGTGTTCCCATTTCCTTAGAAACAGTGTATTTGCTGGGAGAAAAGTGCATAACTGTGCGCTTTCACCGTTCAGCAAATACATGTGTAGAAGCATAGCGCTAGCAGAAACGACCGTTTCTCGACGTTTTCTAACTCAGGGAACAAGTTGCACACTTCTGAGATGCATTTGGGCAACTTTGTCAGAAATGAGTTTTTTGCCTAAAGAGACATGCCTATTTGCGCAGTAGTACAGATTCTGAGTAGGTAACTGGGCTTGATGAAATCAGCATTTCTCTTGCTTCCCTGTGCGTAGGGAAGCTCAGTTTTAGTCACAGTATCTCCCACAAGTGTCTCCTCAGTGTGTTTCCAGTTCCTTAGAAACAGTGTATTTGCTGGGAGAAAAGTGCATTACTGTGTGCTTTCACAGTTCAGCAAATACATGTGTAGAAGCACAGCGCTAGCAGAAACGAAAGTTTCTCGACATTTTCTAACTCAGGGAACAAGTTGCACACTTCTGAGATGCATTTGGGCAACTTTGTCAGAAATGAGTTTTTTGCCTACAGAGACATGCCTATTTGCGCAGTAGTACAGATTCTGAGTATGTAACTGGGCTTGATGACATCAGCATTTCTCTTGCTTCCCTGTGTGTAGGGAAGCTCACTATTAGTCACATTAGCTCCCACAAGTGTCTCCTCAGTGTGTTCCCATTTCCTTAGAAACAGTGTATTTGCTGGGAGAAAAGTGCTTTACTGTGCGCTTTCACCGTTCAGCAAATACATGTATAGAAGCACAGCGCTAGCAGAAACGACCGTTTCTCGACGTTTTCTAACTCAGGGAACAAGTTGCACACTTCTGAGATGCATTTGGGCAACTTTGTCAGAAATGAGATTTTTGCCTACAGAGACATGCCTATTTGCACAGTAGGACGGATTCTGAGTATGTAACTGGGCTTGATGAAATCAGCATTTCTCTTGCTTCCCTGTGCGTAGGGAAGCTCAGTTTTAATCACAGTAGCTCCCACAAGTGTCTCCTCAGTGTGTTCCCATTTCCTTAGAAACAGTGTATTTGCTGGGAGAAAAGTGCATCACTGTGCGCTTTCACCATTCAGCAAATACATGTGTAGAAGCACAGCGCTAGCAGAAACGACCGTTTCTCGACGTTTTCTAACTCGGGGAACAAGTTGCATACTTCTGAGATGCATTTGGGCAACGTTGTCAGAAATGAGTTTTTTGCCTAAAGAGACATGCCTATTTGCGCAGTAGTACAGATTCTGAGTATGTAACTGGGCTTGATGAAATCAGCATTTCTCTTGCTTCCCTGTCGTAGGGAAGCTCAGTTTTAGTCACAGTAGCTCCCACAAGTGTCTCCTCAGTGTGTTCCCATTTCCTTAGAAACAGTGTATTTGCTGGGAGAAAAGTGCATTACTGTGCGCTTTCACCGTTCAGCAAATACATGTGTAGAAGCACAGCGCTAGCAGAAATGACCGTTTCTCGACATTTTCTAACTCAGGGCACAAGTTGCACACTTCTGAGATGCATTTGGGCAACTTTGTCAGAAATGAGTTTTTTGGCTGAAGAGACATGCCTATTTGCGCAGTAGTACAGATTCTGAGTATGTAACTGGGCTTGATGAAATCAGCATTTCTCTTGCTTCCCTGTGCGTAGGGAAGCTCAGTTTTTGTCACAGTAGCTCCCACAAGTGTCTCCTCAGTGTGTTCCCATTTCCTTAGAAACAGTGTATTTGCTGGGAGAAAAGTTCATTACTGTGCGCTTTCACCGTTCAGCAAATACATGTGTAGAAGCACAGCGCTAGCAGAAACGAACGTTTCTCGACGTTTTCGAACTCAGGGAACAAGTTGCACACTTCTGAGATGCATTTCGGTAACTTTCTCAAAAATGAGTTTTTTGCCTACAGAGACATGCCTATTTGCGCAGTAGTACAGATTCTGAGTATGTAACTGGGCTTGATGAAATCAGCATTTCTCTTGTTTCCCTGTGCGTAGGGAAGCTCAGTTTTAGTCACAGTAGCTCCCACAAGTGTCTCCTCAGTGTGTTCCCATTTCCTTAGAAACAGTGTATTTGCTGGGAGAAAAGTGCATTACTGTGCGCTTTCACCGTTCAGCAAATACATGTCTAGAAGCACAGCGCTAGCATAAACGAACGTTTCTCGATGTTTTCTAACTCAGGGAACAAGTTGCACACTTCTGAGATGCATTTGGGCAACTTTGTCAGAAATGAGTTTTTTGCCTACAGAGACATGCCTATTTGCGCAGTAGTACAGATTCTGAGTATGTAACTGGGCTTGATGAAATCAGCATTCTCTTGCTTCCCTGTACGTAGGGAAGCTCAGTTTTAGTCACAGTAGCTCCCACAAGTGTCTCCTCAGTGTGTTCCCATTTCCTTAGAAACAGTGTATTTGCTGAGAGAAAAGTGCATTACTGTGCGCTTTCACCGTTCAGCAAATACATGTGTAGAAGCACAGCGCTAGCAGAAACGACCGTTTCTCGACGTTTTCTAACTCAGGGAACAAGTTGCACACTTCTGAGATGCATTTGGGCAACTTTGTCAGAAATGAGTTTTTTGCCTAAAGAGACATGCCTATTTGCGCAGTAGTACAGATTCTGAGTATGTAACTGGGCTTGATGAAATCAGCATTCTCTTGCTTCCCTGTGCGTAGGGAAGCTCAGTTTTAGTCACAGTAGCTCCCACAAGTGTCTCCTCAGTGTGTTCCCATTTCCTTAGACACAGTGTATTTGCTGGGAGAAAAGTGCATTACTGTGCGCTTTCACCGTTCAGCAAATACATGTGTAGAAGCACAGCGCTAGCAGAAACGAACGTTTCTCGACGTTTTCTAACTCAGGGAACAAGTTGCACACTTCTGAGATGCATTTGGGCAACTTTGTCAGAAATGAGTTTTCTGCCTAAAGATACATGCCTATTTGCGCAGTAGTACAGATTCTGAGTATGTAACTGGGCTTGATGAAATCAGCATTCTCTTGCTTCCCTGTGCGTAGGGAAGCTCAGTTTTAGTCACAGTAGCTCCCACAAGTGTCTCCTCAGTGTGTTCCCATTTCCTTAGACACAGTGTATTTGCTGGGAGAAAAGTGCATTACTGTGCGCTTTCACCGTTCAGCAAATACATGTGTAGAAGCACAGCGCTAGCAGAAACGAACGTTTCTCGACGTTTTCTAACTCAGGGAACAAGTTGCACACTTCTGAGATGCATTTGGGCAACTTTGTCAGAAATGAGTTTTCTGCCTAAAGATACATGCCTATTTGCGCAGTAGTACAGATTCTGAGTATGTAACTGGGCTTGATGAAATCAGCATTTCTCTTGCTTCCCTGTGCGTAGGGAAGCTCAGTTTTAGTCACAGTAGCTCCCACAAGTGTCTCCTCAGTGTGTTTCCAGTTCCTTAGAAACAGTGTATTTGCTGGGAGAAAAGTGCATTACTGTGCGCTTTCACCGTTCAGCAAATACATGTGTAGAAGCACAGCGCTAGCAGAAACGAAAGTTTCTCGACATTTTCTAACTCAGGGAACAAGTTGCACACTTCTGAGATGCATTTGGGCAACTTTGTCAGAAATGAGTTTTTTGCCTACAGAGACATGCCTATTTGCGCAGTAGTACAGATTCTGAGTATTTAACTGGGCTTGATGACATCAGCATTTCTCTTGCTTCCCTATGTGTAGGGAAGCTCACTATTAGTCACATTAGCTCCCACAAGTTTCTCCTCAGTGTGTTCTCATTTCCTTAGAAACAGTGTATTTGCTGGGAGAAAAGTGCTTTACTGTGCGCTGTCACCGTTCAGCAAATACATGTATAGAAGCACAGTGCTAGCAGAAACGACCGTTTCTCGACGTTTTCTAACTCGGGGAACAAGTTGCACACTTCTGAGATGCATTTGGGCAACGTTGTCAGAAATGAGTTTTTTGCCTAAAGAGACATGCCTATTTGCGCAGTAGTAAAGATTCTGAGTATGTAACTGGGTTTGATGAAATCAGCATTTCTCTTGCTTCCCTGTGCGTAGGGAAGCTCAGATTTAGTCACAGTAGCTCCCACAAGTGTCTCCTCAGTGTGTTCCCATTTCCTTAGAAACAGTGTATTTGCTGGGAGAAAAGTGCATTACTGTGCGCTTTCACCGTTCAGCAAATACATGTGTAGAAGCACAGCGCTAGCAGAAACGAACGTTTCTCGACGTTTTCTAACTCAGGGAACAAGTTGCACACTTCTGAGATGCATTTGGGCAACTTTGTCAGAAATGAGTTTTCTGCCTAAAGAGACATGCCTATTTGCGCAATAGTACAGATTCTGATTATGTAACTGGGCTTGATGAAATCAGCATTTCTCTTGCTTCCCTGTGCGTAGGGAAGCTCAGTTTTAGTCACAGTAGCTCCCACAAGTGTCTCCTCAGTGTGTTTCCAGTTCCTTAGAAACAGTGTATTTGCTGGGAGAAAAGTGCATTACTGTGCGCTTTCACCGTTCAGCAAATACATGTGTAGAAGCACAGCGCTAGCAGAAACGAAAGTTTCTCGACATTTTCTAACTCAGGGAACAAGTTGCACACTTCTGAGATGCATTTGGGCAACTTTGTCAGAAATGAGTTTTTTGCCTACAGAGACATGCCTATTTGCGCAGTAGTACAGATTCTGAGTATGTAACTGGGCTTGATGACATCAGCATTTTTCTTGCTTCCCTATGTGTAGGGAAGCTCACTATTAGTCACATTAGCTCCCACAAGTTTCTTCTCAGTGTGTTCCCATTTCCTTAGAAACAGTGTATTTGCTGGGAGAAAAGTGCTTTACTGTGCGCTGTCACCGTTCAGCAAATACATGTATAGGAGCACAGCGCTAGCAGAAACGACCGTTTCTCGACGTTTTCTAACTCGGGGAACAAGTTGCACACTTCTGAGATGCATTTGGGCAACGTTGTCAGAAATGAGTTTTTTGCCTAAAGAGACATGCCTATTTGCGCAGTAGTAAAGATTCTGAGTATGTAACTGGGCTTGATGAAATCAGCATTTCTCTTGCTTCCCTGTGCGTAGGGAAGCTCAGATTTAGTCACAGTAGCTCCCACAAGTGTCTCC
This sequence comes from Acomys minous, assembly GCF_964271855.1. Taxonomy (NCBI): domain Eukaryota; kingdom Metazoa; phylum Chordata; class Mammalia; order Rodentia; family Muridae; genus Acomys; species Acomys minous. The sequence continues at coordinate 1,523,888 of NW_028182178.1, forward strand.
TCAGTGTGTTCCCATTTCCTTAGAAACAGTGTATTTGCTGGGAGAAAAGTGCATTACTGTGCGCTTTCACCGTTCAGCAAATACATGTGTAGAAGCACAGCGCTAGCAGAAACGAACGTTTCTCGACGTTTTCGAACTCAGGGAACAAGTTGCACACTTCTGAGATGCATTTCGGTAACTTTCTCAAAAATGAGTTTTTTGCCTACAGAGACATGCCTATTTGCGCAGTAGTACAGATTCTGATTATGTAACTGGGCTTGATGAAATCAGCATTTCTCTTGCTTCCCTGTGCGTAGTGAAGCTCAGTTTTAGTCACAGTAGCTCCCACAAGTGTTTCCTCAGTGTGTTCCCATTTCCTTAGAAACAGTGTATTTGCTGGGAGAAAAGTGCATTACTGTGCGCTTTCACCGTTCAGCAAATACATGTGTAGAAGCACAGCGCTAGAAGAAACGAACGTTTCTCGAGGTTTTCTAACTCAGGGAACAAGTTGCACACTTCTGAGATGCATTTGGGCAACTTTGTCAGAAATGAGTTTTTTGCCTGAAGAGACATGCCTATTTGCGCAGTAGTACAGATTCTGAGTATGTAACTGGGCTTGATGAAATCAGCATTTCTCTTGCTTCCCTGTGTGTAGGGAAGCTCAGTTTTAGTCACAGTAGCTCCCACAAGTGTCTCCTCAGTGTGTTCCCATTTCCTAAGAAACAGTGTATTTGCTGGGAGAAAAGTGCATTACTGTGCGCTTTCACCGTTCAGCAAATACATGTGTAGAAGCACAGCGCTAGCAGAAATGACCGTTTCTCGACATTTTCTAACTCAGGGCACAAGTTGCACACTTCTGAGATGCATTTGGGCAACTTTGTCAGAAATGAGTTTTTTGCCTGAAGAGACATGCCTATTTGCGCAGTAGTACAGATTCTGAGTATGTAACTGGGCTGGATGAAATCAGCATTTCTGTTGCTTCCCTGTGCGTAGGGAAGCTCAGTTTTAGTCACAGTAGCTCCCACAAGTGTCTCCTCAGTGTGTTCCCATTTCCTTAGAAACAGTGTATTTGCTGGGAGAAAAGTGCATTACTGTGCGCTTTCACCGTTCAGCAAATACATGTGTAGAAGCACAGCGCTAGCAGAAACGACCGTTTCTCGACGTTTTCTAACTCAGGGAACAAGTTGCACACTTCTGAGATGCATTTGGGCAACTTTGTCAGAAATGAGTTTTTTGCCTACAGAGACATGCCTATTTGCGCAGTAGTACAGATTCTGAGTATGTAACTGGGCTTGATGAAATCAGCATTTCTCTTGCTTCCCTGTGCGTAGGGAAGCTCAGTTTTAGTCACAGTAGCTCCCACAAGTGTCTCCTCAGTGTGTTCCCATTTCCTTAGAAACAGTGTATTTGCTGGGAGAAAAGTGCATTACTGTGCGCTTTCACCGTTCAGCAAATACATGTGTAGAAGCACAGCGCTAGCAGAAACGACCGTTTCTCGACATTTTCTAACTCAGGGAACAAGTTGCACACTTCTGAGATGAATTTGGGCAACTTTGTCAGAAATGAGTTTTTTGCCTAAAGAGACATGCCTATTTGCGCAGTAGTACAGATTCTGAGTAGGTAACTGGGCTTGATGAAATCAGCATTCTCTTGCTTCCCTGTGCGTAGGGAAGCTCAGTTTTAGTCACAGTAGCTCCCACAAGTGTCTCCTCAGTGTGTTCCCATTTCCTTAGACACAGTGTATTTGCTGGGAGAAAAGTGCATTACTGTGCGCTTTCACCGTTCAGCAAATACATGTGTAGAAGCACAGCGCTAGCAGAAACGAACGTTTCTCGACGTTATCTAACTCAGGGAACAAGTTGCACACTTCTGAGATGCATTTGGGCAACTTTGTCAGAAATGAGTTTTTTGCCTACAGAGACATGCCTATTTGCGCAGTAGTACAGATTCTGAGTATGTAACTGGGCTTGATGAAATCAGCATTTCTCTTGCTTCCCTGTGCGTAGGGAAGCTCAGTTTTAGTCACAGTAGCTCCCACAAGTGTCTCCTCAGTGTGTTCCCATTTCCTTAGAAACAGTGTATTTGCTGGGAGAAAAGTGCATTACTGTGCGCTTTCACCGTTCAGCAAATACATGTGTAGAAGCACAGCGCTAGCTGAAACGACCGCTTCTCGACGTTTTCTAACTCAGGGAACAAGTGGCACACTTCTGAGATGCATTTGGGCAACTTTGTCAGAAATGAGTTTTTTGCCTACAGAGACATGCCTATTTGCGCAGTAGTACAGATTCTGTGTATGTAACTGGGCTTGATGAAATCAGCATTTCTCATGCTTCCCTGTGCGTAGGGAAGCTCAGTTTAATCACAGTAGCTCCCACAAGTGTCTCCTCAGTGTGTTCCCATTTCCTTAGAAACAGTGTATTTGCTGGGAGAAAAGTGCATTACTGTGCGCTTTCACCGTTCAGCAAATACATGTCTAGAAGCACAGCGCTAGCATAAACGAACGTTTCTCGATGTTTTCTAACTCAGGGAACAAGTTGCACACTTCTGAGATGCATTTGGGCAACTTTGTCAGAAATGAGTTTTTTGCCTACAGAGACATGCCTATTTGCGCAGTAGTACAGATTCTGAGTATGTAACTGGGCTTGATGAAATCAGCATTCTCTTGCTTCCCTGTACGTAGGGAAGCTCAGTTTTAGTCACAGTAGCTCCCACAAGTGTCTCCTCAGTGTGTTCTCATTTCCTTAGAAACAGTGTATTTGCTGGGAGAAAAGTGCATTACTGTGCGCTTTCACCGTTCAGCAAATACATGTGTAGAAGCACAGCGCTAGCAGAAACGACCGTTTTTCGACGTTTTCTAACTCAGGGAACAAGTTGCACACTTCTGAGATGCATTTGGGCAACTTTGTCAGAAATGAGTTTTTTGCCTACAGAGACATGCCTATTTGCGCAGTAGTACAGATTCTGAGTATGTAACTGGGCTTGATGACATCAGCATTTCTCTTGCTTCCCTATGTTTAGGGAAGCTCACTATTAGTCACATTAGCTCCCACAAGTTTCTCCTCAGTGTGTTCCCATTTCCTTAGAAACAGTGTATTTGCTGGGAGAAAAGTGCTTTACTGTGCGCTTTCACCGTTCAGCAAATACATGTATAGAAGCACAGCGCTAGCAGAAACGACCGTTTCTCGACGTTTTCTAACTCGGGGAACAAGTTGCACACTTCTGAGATGCATTTGGGCAACGTTGTCAGAAATGAGTTTTTTGCCTAAAGAGACATGCCTATTTGCGCAGTAGTAAAGATTCTGAGTATGTAACTGGGCTTGATGAAATCAGCATTTCTCTTGCTTCCCTGTGCGTAGGGAAGCTCAGTTTTAGTCATAGTAGCTCCCACAAGTGTCTCCTCAGTGTGTTCCCATTTCCTTAGAAACAGTGTATTTGCTGGGAGAAAAGTGCATTACTGTGCGCTTTCACCGTTCAGCAAATACATGTGTAGAAGCACAGCGCTAGCAGAAACGAACGTTTCTCGACGTTTTCGAACTCAGGGAACAAGTTGCACACTTCTGAGATGCATTTCGGTAACTTTCTCAAAAATGAGTTTTTTGCCTACAGAGACATGCCTATTTGCGCAGTAGTACAGATTCTGATTATGTAACTGGGCTTGATGAAATCAGCATTTCTCTTGCTTCCCTGTGCGTAGGGAAGCTCAGTTTTAGTCACAGTAGCTCCCACAAGTGTCTCCTCAGTGTGTTCCCATTTCCTTAGAAACTGTGTATTTGCTGGGAGAAAAGTGCATTACTGTGCGCTTTCACCGTTCAGCAAATACATGTATAGAAGCACAGCGCTAGCAGAAACGACCGTTTCTCGACGTTTTCTAACTCGGGGAACAAGTTGCACACTTCTGAGATGCATTTGGGCAACTTTGTCAGAAATGATTTTTTGCCTACAGAGACATGCCTATTTGCGCAGTAGTACAGATTCTGAGTATGTAACTGGGCTTGATGAAATCAGCATTTCTCTTGCTTCCCTGTGCGTAGGGAAGCTCAGTTTTAGTCACAGTAGCTCCCACAAGTGTCTCCTCTGTGTGTTCCCATTTCCTTAGAAACAGTGTATTTGCTGGGAGAAAAGTGCATTACTGTGCGCTTTCACCGTTCAGCAAATACATGTGTAGAAGCACAGCGCTAGCAGAAACGAACGTTTCTCGACGTTTTCGAACTCAGGGAACAAGTTGCACACTTCTGAGATGCATTTCGGTAACTTTCTCAAAAATGAGTTTTTTGCCTACAGAGACATGCCTATTTGCGCAGTAGTACAGATTCTGATTATGTAACTGGGCTTGATGAAATCAGCATTTCTCTTGCTTCCCTGTGCGTAGGGAAGCTCAGTTTTAGTCACAGTAGCTCCCACAAGTGTCTCCTCAGTGTGTTCCCATTTCCTTAGAAACAGTGTGTTTGCTGGGAGAAAAGTGCATTACTGTGCGCTTTCACCGTTCAGCAAATACATGTGTAGAAGCACAGCGCTAGCAGAAATGACCGTTTCTCGACATTTTCTAACTCAGGGCACAAGTTGCACACTTCTGAGATGCATTTGGGCAACTTTGTCAGAAATGAGTTTTTTGCCTGAAGAGACATGCCTATTTGCGCAGTAGTACAGATTCTGAGTATGTAACTGGCCTTGATGAAATCAGCATTTCTCTTGCTTCCCTGTGTGTAGGGAAGCTCAGTTTTAGTCACAGTAGCTCCCACAAGTATCTCCTCAGTGTGTTCCCATTTCCTTAGAAACAGTGTATTTGCTGGGAGAAAAGTGCATTACTGTGCGCTTTCACCGTTCAGCAAATACATGTGTAGAAGCACAGCGCTAGCAGAAACGAACGTTTCTCGACGTTTTCGAACTCAGGGAACAAGTTGCACACTTCTGAGATGCATTTCGGTAACTTTCTCAAAAATGAGTTTTTGCCTACAGAGACATGCCTATTTGCGCAGTAGTACAGATGCTGAGTATGTAACTGGGCTTGATGAAATCAGCATTTCTCTTGCTTCCCTGTGCGTAGGGAAGCTCAGTTTTAGTCACAGTAGCTCCCACAAGTGTCTCCTCAGTGTGTTCCCATTTCCTTAGAAACAGTGTATTTGCTGGGAGAAAAGTGCATTACTGTGCGCTTTCACCGTTCAGCAAATACATGTGTAGAAGCACAGCGCTAGCAGAAATGACCGTTTCTCGACATTTTCTAACTCAGGGCACAAGTTGCACACTTCTGAGATGCATTTGGGCAACTTTGTCAGAAATGAGTTTTTTGCCTACAGAGACATGCCTATTTGCGCAGTAGTACAGATTCTGAGTATGTAACTGGGCTTGATGAAATCAGCATTTCTCTTGCTTCCCTGTGCGTAGGGAAGCTCAGTTTTAGTCACAGTAGCTCCCACAAGTGTCTCCTCAGTGTGTTCCCATTTCCTTAGAAACAGTGTATTTGCTGGGAGAAAAGTGCGTTACTGTGCGCTTTCACCGTTCAGCAAATACATGTGTAGAAGCACAGCGCTAGCAGAAACGACCGTTTCTCGACATTTTCTAACTCAGGGAACAAGTTGCACACTTCTGAGATGCATTTGGGCAACTTTGTCAGAAATGAGTTTTTTGCCTACAGAGACATGCCTATTTGCGCAGTAGTACAGATTCTGAGTATGTAACTGGGCTTGATGAAATCAGCATTTCTCTTGCTTCCCTGTGCGTAGGGAAGCTCAGTTTTAGTCACAGTAGCTCCCACAAGTGTCTCCTCAGTGTGTTCCCATTTCCTTAGAAACAGTGTATTTGCTGGGAGAAAAGTGCATTACTGTGCGCTTTCACCGTTCAGCAAATACATGTGTAGAAGCACAGCGCTAGCAGAAACGACCGTTTCTCGACGTTTTCTAACTCAGGGAACAAGTTGCACACTTCTGAGATGAATTTGGGCAACTTTGTCAGAAATGAGTTTTTTGCCTAAAGAGACATGCCTATTTGCGCAGTAGTACAGATTCTGAGTAGGTAACTGGGCTTGATGAAATCAGCATTCTCTTGCTTCCCTGTGCGTAGGGAAGCTCAGTTTTAGTCACAGTAGCTCCCACAAGTGTCTCCTCAGTGTGTTCCCATTTCCTTAGACACAGTGTTTTTGCTGGGAGAAAAGTGCATTACTGTGCGCTTTCACCGTTCAGCAAATACATGTGTAGAAGCACAGCGCTAGCAGAAACGAACGTTTCTCGACGTTATCTAACTCAGGGAACAAGTTGCACACTTCTGAGATGCATTTGGGCAACTTTGTCAGAAATGAGTTTTTTGCCTAAAGAGACATGCCTATTTGCGCAGTAGTACAGATTCTGAGTATGTAACTGGGGTTGATGAAATCAGCATTTCTCTTGCTTCCCTGTGTGTAGGGAAGCTCAGTTTGAGTCACAGTAGCTCCCACAAGTGTCTCCTCAGTGTGTTTCCAGTTCCTTAGAAACAGTGTATTTGCTGGGAGAAAAGTGCATTACTGTGCGCTTTCACCGTTCAGCAAATACATGTGTAGAAGCACAGCGCTAGCAGAAACGAAAGTTTCTCGACATTTTCTAACTCAGGGAACAAGTTGCACACTTCTGAGATGCATTTGGGCAACTTTGTCAGAAATGAGTTTTTTGCCTACAGAGACATGCCTATTTGCGCAGTAGTACAGATTCTGAGTATGTAACTGGGCTTGATGACATCAGCATTTCTCTTGCTTCCCTGTGTGTAGGGAAGCTCACTATTAGTCACATTAGCTCCCAAAAGTGTCTCCTCAGTGTGTTCCCATTTCCTTAGAAACAGTGTATTTGCTGGGAGAAAAGTGCTTTACTGTGCGCTTTCACCGTTCAGCAAATACATGTATAGAAGCACAGCGCTAGCAGAAACGACCGTTTCTTGACGTTTTCTAACTCACGGAACAAGTTGCACACTTCTGAGATGCATTTGGGCAACTTTGTCAGAAATGAGTTTTTTGCCTACAGAGACATGCCTATTTGCGCAGTAGTACAGATTCTGAGTATGTAACTGGGCTGGATGAAATCAGCATTTCTCTTACTTCCCTGTGCGTAGGGAAGCTCAGTTTTAGTCACAGTAGCTCCCACAAGTGTCTCCTCAGTGTGTTCCCATTTCCTTAGAAACAGTGTATTTGCTGGGAGAAAAGTGCATTACTGTGCGCTTTCACCGTTCAGCAAATACATGTGTAGAAGCACAGCGCTAGCAGAAATGACCGTTTCTCGACATTTTCTAACTTAGGGCACAAGTTGCACAGTTCTGAGATGCATTTGGGCAACTTTGTCAGAAATGAGTTTTTTGCCTGAAGAGACATGCCTATTTGCGCAGTAGTACAGATTCTGAGTATGTAACTGGGCTTGATGAAATCAGCATTTCTCTTGCTTCCCTGTGCGTAGGGAAGCTCAGTTTTAGTCACAGTAGCTCCCACAAGTGTCTCCTCAGTGTGTTCCCATTTCCTTAGAAACAGTGTATTTGCTGGGAGAAAAGTGCATTACTGTGCGCTTTCACCCTTCAGCAAATACATGTGTAGAAGCACAGCGCTAGCAGAAACGACCGTTTCTCGACGTTTTCTAACTCAGGGAACAAGTTGCACACTTCTGAGATGCATTTTGGTAACTTTCTCAAAAATGAGTTTTTTGCCTACAGAGACATGCCTATTTGCGTAGTAGTACAGATTCTGAGTATGTAACTGGGCTTGATGAAATCAGCATTTCTCTTGCTTCCCTGTGCGTAGGGAAGCTCAGTTTTAGTCACAGTAGCTCCCACAAGTATCTCCTCAGTGTGTTCCCATTTCCTTAGAAACAGTGTATTTGCTGGGAGAAAAGTTCATTACTGTGCGCTTTCACCGTTCAGCAAATACATGTGTAGAAGCACAGTGCTAGCAGAAACGAACGTTTCTCGACGTTTTCGAACTCAGGGAACAAGTTGCACACTTCTGAGATGCATTTTGGTAACTTTCTCAAAAATGAGTTTTTTGCCTACAGAGACATGCCTATTTGCACAGTAGTACAGATTCTGAGTATGTAACTGGGCTTGATTAAATCAGCATTTCTCTTGCTTCCCTGTGCGTAGGGAAGCTCAGTTTTAGTCACAGTAGCTCCCACAAGTGTCTCCTCAGTGTGTTCCCAGTTCCTTAGAAACAGTGTATTTGCTGGGAGAAAAGTGCATCACTGTGCGCTTTCACCATTCAGCAAATACATGTGTAGAAGCACAGCGCTAGCTGAAATGACCGTTTCTCGACGTTTTCTAACTCAGGGAACAAGTGGCACACTTCTGAGATGCATTTGGGCAACTTTGTCAGAAATGAGTTTTTTGCCTAAAGAGACATGCCTATTTGCGCAGTAGTACAGATTCTGAGTATGTAACTGGGCTTGATGAAATCAGCATTTCTCTTGCTTCCATGTGCGTAGGGAAGCTCAGTTTTAGTCACAGTAGCTCCCACAAGTGTCTCCTCAGTGTGTTCCCAGTTCCTTAGAAACAGTGTATTTGCTTGTAGAAAAGTGAATCACTGTGCGCTTTCACCGTTCAGCAAATACATGTGTAGAAGCACAGCACTAGCTGAAACGACCGTTTCTCGACGTTTTCTAACTCAGGGAACAAGTGGCACATTTCTGAGATGCATTTGGGCAACTTTGTCAGAAATGAGTTTTTTGCCTAAAGAGACATGCCTATTTGCGCAGTAGTACAGATTCTGAGTATGTAACTGGGCTTGATGAAATCAGCATTTCTCTTGCTTCCCTGTGCGTAGGGAAGCTCAGTTTTAGTCACAGTAGCTCCCACAAGTGTCTCCTCAGTGTGTTCCCATTTCCTTAGAAACAGTGTATTTGCTGGGAGAAAAGTGCATTACTGTGCGCTTTCACCGTTCAGCAAATACATGTGTAGAAGCACAGCGTTAGCAGAAACGACCGTTTCTCGACGTTTTCTAACTCAGGGAACAAGTTTCACACTTCTGAGATGCATTTGGGCAACTTTGTCAGAAATGAGTTTTTTGCCTAAAGAGACATGCCTATTTGCGCAGTAGTACAGATTCTGAGTATGTAACTGGGCTTGATGAAATCAGCATTTCTCTTGCTTCCCTGTGCGTAGGGAAGCTCAGTTTCAGTCACAGTAGCTCCCACAAGTGTCTCCTCAGTGTGTTCCCAGTTCCTTAGAAACAGTGTATTTGCTGGGAGAAAAGTGCATTACTGTGCGCTTTCACCATTCAGCAAATACATGTGTAGAAGCACAGCGGTAGCAGAAAAGAACGTTTCTCGACGTTTTCTAACTCAGGGAACAGGTTGCACACTTCTGAGATGCATTTGGGCAACTTTGTCAGAAATGTGTTTTTTGCCTACAGAGACATGCCTATTTGCGCAGTAGTACAGATTCTGAGTATGTAACTGGGCTTGATGAAATCAGCATTTCTCTTGCTTCCCTGTGCGTAGGGAAGCTCAGTTTTAGTCACAGTAGCTCCCACAAGTGTCTCCTCAGTGTGTTCCCATTTCCTTAGAAACAGTGTATTTGCTGGGAGAAAAGTGCATTACTGTGCGCTTTCACCGTTCAGCATATACATGTGTAGAAGCACAGCGCTAGCAGAAACGACCGTTTCTCGACGTTTTCTAACTCAGGGAACAAGTTGCACACTTCTGAGATGCATTTGGGCAACTTTGTCAGAAATGAGTTTTTTGTCTACAGAGACATGCCTATTTGCGCAGTAGTACAGATTCTGAGTATGTAACTGGGCTTGATGAAATCAGCATTTCTCTTGCTTCCCTGTGCGTAGGGAAGCTCAGTTTTAGTCACAGTAGCTCCCACAAGTGTCTCCTCAGTGTGTTCCCATTTCCTTAGAAACAGTGTATTTGCTGGGAGAAAAGTGCATTACTGTGTGCTTTCACCGTTCAGCAAATACATGTGTAGAAGCACAGCGCTAGCAGAAACGACCGTTTCTCGACGTTTTCTAACTCAGGGAACAAGTTGCACACTTCTGAGATGCATTTGGGCAACTTTGTCAGAAATGAGTTTTTTGCCTACAGAGACATGCCTATTTGCGCAGTAGTCCAGATTCTGAGTATGTAACTGGGCTTGATGAAATCAGCATTTCTCTGGCTTCCCTGTGCGTAGGGAAGCTCAGTTTTAGTCACAGTAGCTCCCACAAGTGTCTCCTCAGTGTGTTCCCATTTCCTTAGAAACAGTGTATTTGCTGGGAGAAAAGTGCATTACTGTGCGCTTTCACCGTTCAGCAAATACATGTGTAGAAGCACAGCGCTAGCAGAAACGACCGTTTCTCGACGTTTTCTAACTCAGGGAACAAGTTGCACACTTCTGAGATGCATTTGGGCAACTTTGTCAAAAATGTGTTTTTTGCCTACAGAGACATGCCTATTTGCGCAGTAGTACAGATTCTGAGTATGTAACTGGGCTTGATGAAATCAGCATTTCTCTTGCTTCCCTGTGCGTAGGGAAGCTCCGTTTTAGTCACAGTAGCTCCCACAAGTGTCTCCTCAGTGTGTTCCCATTTCCTTAGAAACAGTGTATTTGCTGGGAGAAAAGTGCAATACTGTGCGCTTTCACCGTTCAGCAAATACATGTGTAGAAGCACAGCACTAGCAGAAACGAACGTTTCTCGACGTTTTCTAACTCAGCGAACAAGTTGCACACTTCTGAGATGCATTTGGGCAACTTTGTCAGAAATGAGTTTTTTGCCTAAAGAGACATGCCTATTTGTGCAGTAGTACAGATTCTGAGTATGTAATTGGGCTTGATGAAATCAGCATTTCTCTTGCTTCCCTGTGCGTAGGGAAGCTCAGTTTTAGTCACAGTAGCTCCCACAAGTGTCTCCTCAGTGTGTTCCCATTTCCTTAGAAACAGTGTATTTGCTGGGAGAAAAGTGCATTACTGTGCGCTTTCACCGTTCAGCAAATACATGTGTAGAAGCACAGCGTTAGCAGATATGACCGTTTCTCGACGTTTTCTAACTCAGGGAACAAGTTGCACACTTCTGAGATGCATTTGGGCAACTTTGTCAAAAATGTGTTTTTTGCCTACAGAGACATGCCTATTTGCGCAGTAGTACAGATTCTGAGTATGTAACTGGGCTGGATGAAATCAGCATTTCTCTTGCTTCCCTGTGCGTAGGGAAGCTCAGTTTTAGTCACAGTAGCTCCCACAAGTGTCTCCTCAGTGTGTTCCCATTTCCTTAGAAACAGTGTATTTGCTGGGAGAAAAGTGCATTACTGTGCGCTTTCACCGTTCAGCAAATACATGTGTAGAAGCACAGCGCTAGCAGAAACGACCGTTTCTCGACGTTTTCTAACTCAGGGAACAAGTTGCACACTTCTGAGATGCATTTGGGCAACTTTATCAGAAATGAGTTTTTTGCCTACAGAGACATGCCTATTTGCGCAGTAGTACAGATTCTGAGTATGTAACTGGGCTTGATGAAATCACCATTTCTCTTGCTTCCCTGTGCGTAGGGAAGCTCAGTTTTAGTCATAGTAGCTCCCACAAGTATCTCCTCAGTGTGTTCCCATTTCCTTAGAAACAGTGTATTTGCTGGGAGAAAAGTGCATTACTGTGCGCTTTCACCGTTCAGCAAATACATGTGTAGAAGCACAGCGTTAGCAGATATGACCGTTTCTCGACGTTTTCTAACTCAGGGAACAAGTTGCACACTTCTGAGATGCATTTGGGCAACTTTGTCAGAAATGAGTTTTTTGCCTACAGAGACATGCCTATTTGCGCAGTAGTACAGATTCTGAGTATGTAACTTGGCTTGATGAAATCAGCATTTCTCTTGCTTCCCTGTGCGTAGGGAAGCTCAGTTTTAGTCACAGTAGCTCCCACAAGTGTCTCCTCAGTGTGTTCCCATTTCCTTAGAAACAGTGTATTTGCTGGGAGAAAAGTGCATTACTGTGCGCTTTCACCGTTCAGCAAATACATGTGTAGAAGCACAGCGCTAGCAGAAATGAACGTTTCTCGACGTTTTCTAACTCAGGGAACAAGTTGCACACTTCTGAGATGCATTTGGGCAACTTTGTCAGAAATGAGTTTTTTGCCTACAGAGACATGCCTATTTGCGCAGTAGTACAGATTCTGAGTATGTAACTGGGCTTGATGAAATCAGCATTTCTCTTGCTTCCCTGTGCGTAGGGAAGCTCAGTTTTAGTCACAGTAGCTCCCACAAGTGTCTCCTCAGTGTGTTCCCATTTCCTTAGAAACAGTGTATTTGCTGGGAGAAAAGTGCATTACTGTGCGCTTTCACCGTTCAGCAAATACATGTGTAGAAGCACAGTGCTAGCAGAAACGAACGTTTCTCGACGTTTTCTAACTCAGGGAACAAGTTGCACACTTCTGAGATGCATTTGGGCAACTTTGTCAAAAATGTGTTTTTTGCCTACAGAGACATGCCTATTTGCGCAGTAGTACAGATTCTGAGTATGTAACTGGGCTGGATGAAATCAGCATTTCTCTTGCTTCCCTGTGCGTAGGGAAGCTCAGTTTTAGTCACAGTAGCTCCCACAAGTGTCTCCTCAGTGTGTTCCCATTTCCTTAGAAACAGTGTATTTGCTGGGAGAAAAGTGCATTACTGTGCGCTTTCACCGTTCAGCAAATACATGTGTAGAAGCACAGCGCTAGCAGAAATGAACGTTTCTCGACGTTTTCTAACTCAGGGAACAAGTTGCACACTTCTGAGATGCATTTGGGCAACTTTGTCAGAAATGAGTTTTTTGCCTACAGAGACATGCCTATTTGCGCAGTAGTACAGATTCTGAGTATGTAACTGGGCTTGATGAAATCAGCATTTCTCTTGCTTCCCTGTGCGTAGGGAAGCTCAGTTTTAGTCACAGTAGCTCCCACAAGTGTCTCCTCAGTGTGTTCCCATTTCCTTAGAAACAGTGTATTTGCTGGGAGAAAAGTGCATTACTGTGCGCTTTCACCGTTCAGCAAATACATGTGTAGAAGCACAGTGCTAGCAGAAACGAACGTTTCTCGACGTTTTCTAACTCAGGGAACAAGTTGCACACTTCTGAGATGCATTTGGGCAACTTTGTCAAAAATGTGTTTTTTGCCTACAGAGACATGCCTATTTGCGCAGTAGTACAGATTCTGAGTATGTAACTGGGCTGGATGAAATCAGCATTTCTCTTGCTTCCCTGTGCGTAGGGAAGCTCAGTTTTAGTCACGGTAGCTCCCACAAGTGTCTCCTCAGTGTGTTCCCATTTCCTTAGAAACAGTGTATTTGCTGGGAGAAAAGTGCATTACTGTGCGCTTTCACCGTTCAGCAAATACATGTGTAGAAGCACAGCGCTAGCAGAAACGAACGTTTCTCGACGTTTTCTAACTCAGGGAACAAGTTGCACACTTCTGAGATGCATTTGGGCAACTTTGTCAGAAATGAGTTTTTTGCCTACAGAGACATGCCTATTTGCGCAGTAGTACAGATTCTGAGTATGTAACTGGGCTTGATGAAATCAGCATTTCTCTTGCTTCCCTGTGTGTAGGGAAGCTCAGTTTTAGTGATAGTAGCTCCCACAAGTATCTCCTCAGTGTGTTCCCATTTCCTTAGAAACAGTGTATTTGCTGGGAGAAAAGTGCATTACTGTGCGCTTTCACCGTTCAGCAAATACATGTGTAGAAGCACAGCGTTAGCAGATATGACCGTTTCTCGACGTTTTCTAACTCAGGGAACAAGTTGCACACTTCTGAGATGCATTTGGGCAACTTTGTCAGAAATGAGTTTTTTGCCTACAGAGACATGCCTATTTGCGCAGTAGTACAGATTCTGAGTATGTAACTGGGCTTGATGAAATCAGGATTTCTCTTGCTTCCCTGTGCGTAGGGAAGCTCAGTTTTAGTCACAGTAGCTCCCACAAGTGTCTCCTCAGTGTGTTCCCATTTCCTTAGAAACAGTGTATTTGCTGGGAGAAAAGTGCATTACTGTGCGCTTTCACCGTTCAGCAAATACATATGTAGAAGCACAGCGCTAGCAGAAACGACCGTTTCTCTACGTTTTCTAACTCAGGGAACAAGTTGCACACTTCTGAGATGCATTTGGGCAACTTTGTCAGAAATGAGTTTTTTGCCTACAGAGACATGCCTATTTGCGCAGTAGTACAGATTCTGAGTATGTAACTGGGCTTGATGAAATCAGCATTTCTCTTGCTTCCCTGTGCGTAGGGAAGCTCAGTTTTAGTCACAGTAGCTCCCACAAGTGTCTCCTCAGTGTGTTCCCATTTCCTTAGAAACAGTGTATTTGCTGGGAGAAAAGTGCATTACTGTGCGCTTTCACCGTTCAGCAAATACATATGTAGAAGCACAGCGCTAGCAGAAACGACCGTTTCTCTACGTTTTCTAACTCAGGGAACAAGTTGCACACTTCTGAGATGCATTTGGGCAACTTTGTCAGAAATGAGTTTTTTTCCTACAGAGACATGCCTATTTGCGCAGTAGTACAGATTCTGAGTATGTAACTGGGCTTGATGAAATCAGCATTTCTCTTGCTTCACTGTGCGTAGGGAAGCTCAGTTTTAGTCACGGTAGCTCCCACAAGTGTCTCCTCAGTGTGTTCCCATTTCCTTAGAAACAGTGTATTTGCTGGGAGAAAAGTGCATTACTGTGCGCTTTCACCGTTCAGCAAATACATGTGTAGAAGCACAGTGCTAGCAGAAACGAATGTTTCTCGACGTTTTCTAACTCAGGGAACAAGTTGCACACTTCTGAGATGCATTTGGGCATCTTTGTCAGAAATGAGTTTTTTGCCTACAGATTCATGCCTATTTGCGCAGTAGTACAGATTCTGAGTATGTAACTGGGCTGGATGAAATCAGCATTTTTCTTGCTTCCCTGTGCGTAGGGAAGCTCAGTTTTAGTCACAGTAGCTCCCACAAGTGTCTCCTCAGTGTGTTCCCATTTCCTTAGAAACAGTGTATTTGCTGGGAGAAAAGTGCATTAATGGGCGCTTTCACCGTTCAGCAAATACATGTGTAGAAGCACAGCACTAGCAAAAACGAACGTTTCTCGACGTTTCTAACTCAGGGAACAAGTTGCACACTTCTGAGATGCATTTGGGCAACTTTGTCAGAAATGAGTTTTTTGCCTACAGAGACATGCCTATTTGCGCAGTAGTACAGATTCTGAGTATGTAACTGGGCTTGATGAAATCAGGATTTCTCTTGCTTCCCTGTGCGTAGGGAAGCTCAGTTTTAGTCACAGTAGCTCCCACAAGTGTCTCCTCAGTGTGTTCCCATTTCCTTAGAAACAGTGTATTTGCTGGGAGAAAAGTGCATTACTGTGCGCTTTCACCGTTCAGCAAATACATGTGTAGAAGCACAGCGATAGCAGAAACGACCGTTTCTCGACGTTTTCTAACTCAGGGAACAAGTTGCACACTTCTGAGATGCATTTGGGCAACTTTGTCAGAAATGAGTTTTTTGCCTACAGAGACATGCCTATTTGCGCAGTAGTACAGATTCTGAGTTTGTAACTGGGCTTGATGAAATCAGCATTTCTCTTGCTTCCCTGTGCGTAGGGAAGCTCAGTTTTAGTCACAGTAGCTCCCACAAGTGTCTCCTCAGTGTGTTCCCATTTCCTTAGAAACAGTGTATTTGCTGGGAGAAAAGTGAATTACTGTGCGCTTTCACCGTTCAGCAAATACATATGTAGAAGCACAGCGCTAGCAGAAACGACCGTTTCTCGACGTTTTCTAACTCAGGGAACAAGTTGCACACTTCTGAGATGCATTTGGGCAACTTTGTCAGAAATGAGTTTTTTGCCTACAGAGACATGCCTATTTGCGCAGTAGTACAGATTCTGTGTATGTAACTGGGCTTGATGAAATCAGCATTTCTCTTGCTTCCCTGTGCATAGGGAAGCTCAGTTTTAGTCACAGTAGCTCCCACAAGTGTCTCCTCAGTGTGTTCCCATTTCTTTAGAAACAGTGTATTTGCTGGGAGAAAAGTGCATTACTGTGCGCTTTCACCGTTCAGCAAATACATATGTAGAAGCACAGCGCTAGCAGAAACGAACGTTTCTCGACGTTTTCTAACTCAGGGAACAAGTTGCACACTTCTGAGGTGCATTTGGGCAACTTTGTCAGAAATGAGTTTTTTGCCTACAGAGATGCCTATTTGCGCAGTAGTACAGATTCTGAGTATGTAACTGGGCTTGATGAAATCAGCATTTCTCTTGCTTCCCTGTGCGTAGGGAAGCTCAGTTTTAGTCACAGTAGCTCCCACAAGTGTCTCCTCAGTGTGTTCCCATTTCCTTAGAAACAGTGTATTTGCTGGGAGAAAAGTGCATTACTGTGCGCTTTCACCGTTCAGCAAATACATATGTAGAAGCACAGCGCTAGCAGAAACGACCGTTTCTCGACGTTTTCTAACTCAGGGAACAAGTTGCACACTTCTGAGGTGCATTTGGGCAACTTTGTCAGAAATGAGTTTTTTGCCTACAGAGACATGCCTATTTGCGCAGTAGTACAGATTCTGAGTATGTAACTGGGCTTGATGAAATCAGCATTTCTCTTGCTTCCCTGTGCGTAGGGAAGCTCAGTTTTAGTCACAGTAGCTCCCACAAGTGTCTCCTCAGTGTGTCCCATTTCCTTAGAAACAGTGTATTTGCTGGGAGAAAAGTGCAATACTGTGCGCTTTCACCGTTCAGCAAATACATGTGTAGAAGCACAGTGCTAGCAGAAACGAACGTTTCTCGACGTTTTCTAACTCAGGGAACAAGTTGCACACTTCTGAGATGCATTTGGGCAACTTTGTCAGAAATGATTTTTTTGCCTACAGAGACATGCCTATTTGCGCAGTAGTACAGATTCTGAGTATGTAACTGGGCTTGATGAAATCAGCATTTCTCTTGCTTCCCTGTGCGTAGGGAAGCTCAGTTTTAGTCACAGTAGCTCCCACAAGTGTCTCCTCAGTGTGTTCCCATTTCCTTAGAAACAGTGTATTTGCTGGGAGAAAAGTGCATTACTGTGCGCTTTCACCGTTCAGCAAATACATGTGTAGAAGCACAGTGCTAGCAGAAACGAACGTTTCTCGACGTTTTCTAACTCAGGGAACAAGTTGCACACTTCTGAGATGCATTTGGGCATCTTTGTCAGAAATGAGTTTTTTGCCTACAGAGACATGCCTATTTGCGCAGTAGTACAGATTCTGAGTATGTAACTGGGCTTGATGAAATCATCATTTCTCTTGCTTCCCTGTGCGTAGGGAAGCTCAGTTTTAGTCCCAGTAGCTCCCACAAGTGTCTCCTCAGTGTGTTCCCATTTCCTTAGAAACAGTGTATTTGCTGGGAGAAAAGTGCATTACTGTGCGCTTTCACCGTTCAGCAAATACATGTGTAGAAGCACAGCGCTAGCAGATACGACCGTTTCTCGACGTTTTCTAACTCAGAGAACAAGTTGCACACTTCTGAGATGCATTTGGGCAACTTTGTCAGAAATGAGTTTTTTGCCTACAGATTCATGCCTATTTGCGCAGTAGTACAGATTCTGAGTATGTAACTGGGCTTGATGAAATCAGCATTTCTCTTGCTTCCCTGTGCGTAGGGAAGCTCAGTTTTAGTCACAGTAGCTCCCACAAGTGTCTCCTCAGTGTGTTCCCATTTCCTTAGAAACAGTGTATTTGCTGGGAGAAAAGAGCATTACTGTGCGCTTTCACCGTTCAGCAAATACGTGTGTAGAGGCACAGCGTTAGCAGATATGACCGTTTCTCGACGTTTTCTAACTCAGGGAACAAGTTGCACACTTCTGAGATGCATTTGGGCAACTTTGTCAGAAATGAGTTTTTTGCCTACAGAGACATGCCTATTTGCGCAGTAGTACAGATTCTGAGTATGTAACTCGGCTTGATGAAATCAGCATTTCTCTTGCTTCCCTGTGCGTAGGGAAGCTCAGATTTAGTCACAGTAGCTCCCACAAGTGTCTCCTCTGTGTGTTCCCATTTCCTTAGAAACAGTGTATTTGCTGGGAGAAAAGTGCATTACTGTGCGCTTTCACCGTTCAGCAACTACATGTGTAGAAGCACAGCACTAGCAGAAACAAACGTTTCTCGACGTTTTCTAACTCATGGAACAAGTTGCAAACTTCTGAGATGCATTTGGGCAACTTTGTCAGAAATGAGTTTTTTGCCTAATGAGACATGCCTATTTCTGCAGTAGTACAGATTCTGAGTATGTAACTGGGCTTGATGAAATCAGCATTTCTCTTGCTTCCCTGTGCATAGGGAAGCTCAGTTTTAGTCACAGTAGCTCCCACAAGTGTCTCCTCAGTGTGTTCCCATTTCCTTAGAAACAGTGTATTTGCTGGGAGAAAAGTGCATTACTGTGCGCTTTCACCGTTCAGCAAATACATATGTAGAAGCACAGCGCTAGCAGAAACGACCGTTTCTCGACGTTTTCTAACTCAGGGAACAAATTGCACACTTCTGAGATGCATTTGGTCAACTTTGTCAGAAATGAGTTTTTTGCCTACAGAGACATGCCTATTTGCGCAGTAGTACAGATTCTGAGTATGTAACTGGGCTTGATGAAATCAGCATTTCTCTTGCTTCCCTGTGCGTAGGGAAGCTCAGTTTTAGTCACAGTAGCTCCCACAAGTGTCTCCTCAGTGTGATCCCATTGCCTTAGAAACAGTGTATTTGCTGGGAGAAAAGTGCATTACTGTTCGCTTTCACCGTTCAGCAAATACATGTGTAGAAGCACAGCGCTAGCAGAAACGAACGTTTCCTGACGTTTTCTAACTCAGGGAACAAGTTGCACACTTCTGAGATGCATTTGGGCAACTTTGTCAGAAATGAGTTTTTTGCCTACAGAGACATGCCTATTTGCGCAGTAGTACAGATTCTGAGTATGTAACTGGGCTTGATGAAATCAGCATTTCTCTTGCTTCCCTGTGCGTAGGGAAGCTCAGTTTTAGTCACAGTAGCTCCCACAAGTGTCTCCTCAGTGTGTTCCCATTTCCTTAGAAACAGTGTATTTGCTGGGAGAAAAGTGCATTACTGTGCTCTTTCACCGTTCAGCAAATACATGTGTAGAAGCACAGCGCTAGCAGAAACGAACGTTTCTCGACATTTTCTAACTAAGGGAACAAGTTGCACACTTCTGAGATGCATTTGGGCAACTTTGTCAGAAATGAGTTTTTTGCCTACAGAGACATGCCTATTTGCGCAGTAGTCCAGATTCTGAGTATGTAACTGGGCTTGATGAAATCAGCATTTCTCTTGCTTCCCTGTGCGTAGGGAAGCTCAGTTTTAGTCACAGTAGCTCCCACAAGTGTCTCCTCAGTGTGTTACCATTTCCTTAGAAACAGTGTATTTGCTGGGAGAAAAGTGCAATACTGTGCGCTTTCACCGTTCAGCAAATACATGTGTAGAAGAACAGCGCTAGCAGAATCGAACGTTTCTCGACGTTTTCTAACTCAGGGAACAAGTTGCACACTTCTGAGATGCATTTGGCAACTTTGTCAGAAATGAGTTTTTTGCCTACAGAGACATGCCTATTTGCCAGTAGTACAGATTCTGAGTATGTAACTGGGCTGGATGAAATCAGCATTTCTTTTGCTTCCCTGTGCGTAGGGAAGCTCACTTTTAGTCACAGTAGCTCCCACAAGTGTCTCCTCAGTGTGTTCCCATTTCCTTAGAAACAGTGTATTTGCTGGGAGAAAAGTGCATTACTGTGCGCTTTCACCGTTCAGCAAATACATGTGTAGAAGCACAGTGCTAGCAGAAACGAACGTTTCTCGACGTTTTCTAACTCAGGGAACAAGTTGCACACTTCTGAGATGCATTTGGGCATCTTTGTCAGAAATGAGTTTTTTGCCTACAGAGACATGCCTATTTGCGCAGTAGTACAGATTCTGAGTATGTAACTGGGCTTGATGAAATCAGCATTTCTCTTGCTTCCCTGTGCGTAGGGAAGCTCAGTTTTAGTCCCAGTAGCTCCCACAAGTGTCTCCTCAGTGTGTTCCCATTTCCTTAGAAACAGTGTATTTGCTGGGAGAAAAGTGCATTACTGTGCGCTTTCACCGTTCAGCAAATACATGTGTAGAAGCACAGCGCTAGCAGATACGACCGTTTCTCGACGTTTTCTAACTCAGGGAACAAGTTGCACACTTCTGAGATGCATTTGGGCAACTTTGTCAGAAATGAGTTTTTTGCCTACAGATTCATGCCTATTTGCGCAGTAGTATAGATTCTTAGTATGTAACTGGGCTTGATGAAATCAGCATTTCTCTTGCTTCCCTGTGCGTAGGGAAGCTCAGATTTAGTCACAGTAGCTCCCACAAGTGTCTCCTCAGTGTGTTCCCATTTCCTAAGAAATAGTGTATTTGCTGGGAGAAAAATGCATTACTGTGCGCTTTCACTGTTCAGCAAATACATGTGTAGAAGCACAGCGCTAGCAGAAACGAACGTTTCTCGACGTTTTCTAACTCAGGGAACAAGTTGCACACTTCTGAGATGCATTTGGGCAACTTTGTGAGAAATGAGTTTTTTGCCTAAAGAGACATGCCTATTTGCGCAGTAGTACAGATTCTGAGTATGTAACTCGGTTTGATGAAATCATTATTTCTCTTGCTTCCCTGTGCGTAGGGAAGCTCAGTTTTAGTCACAGTAGCTCCCACAAGTGTCTCCTCAGTGTGTTCCCATTTCCTTAGAAACAGTGTATTTCCTGGGAGAAAAGTGCATTACTGTGCGCTTTCACCGTTCAGCAAATACATGTGTAGAAGCACAGCGCTAGCAGAAACGACCGTTTCTCGACGTTTTCTAACTCAGGGAACAAGTTGCACACTTCTGAGATTCATTTGGGCAACTTTGTCAGAAATGAGTTTTTTGCCTACAGAGACATGCCTATTTGCGCAGTAGTACAGATTTTGAGTATGTAACTGGGCTTGATGAAATCAGCATTTCTCTTGCTTCCCTGTGCGTAGGGAAGCTCAGTTTTAATCACAGTAGCTCCCACAAGTGTCTCCTCAGTGTGTTCCCATTTCCTTAGAAACAGTGTATTTGCTGGGAGAAAAGTGCATTACTGTGCGCTTTCACTGTTCAGCAAATACATGTGTAGAAGCACAACGCTAGCAGAAACGATCGTTCCTCCACGTTTTCTAACTCAGGGAACAAGTTGCACACTTCTGAGATGCATTTGGGCAACTTTGTCAGAAATGAGTTTTTTGCCTACAGAGACATGCCTATTTGTGCAGTAGTACAGATTCTGAGTATGTAACTGGGCTTGATGAAATCAGCATTTCTCTTGCTTCCCTGTGCGTAGGGAAGCTCAGTTTTAGTCACAGTAGCTCCCACATGTGTCTCCTCAGTGTGTTCCCATTTCCTTAGAAACAGTGTATTTGCTGGGAGAAAAGTGCATTACTGTGCGCTTTCACCGTTCAGCAAATACATGTGTAGAAGCACAGCGCTAGCAGATACGACCGTTTCTCGACGTTTTCTAACTCAGGGAACAAGTTGCACACTTCTGAGATGCATTTGGGCAACTTTGACAGAAATGAGTTTTTTGCCTACAGAGACATGCCTATTTGCGCAGTAGTACAGATTCTGAGTATGTAACTGGGCTTGATGAAATCAGCATTTCTCTTGCTTCCCTGTGCGTAGGGAAGCTAAGTTTTAGTCACAGTAGCTCCCACAAGTGTCTCCTCAGTGTGTTCCCATTTCCTTAGAAACAGTGTTTTTGCTGGGAGAAAAGTGCATTACTTTGCGCTTTCACCGTTCAGCAAATACATGTGTAGAAGCACAGCGCTAGCAGAAACGACCGTTTCTCGACGTTTTCTAACTCAGGGAACAAGTTGCACACTTCTGAGATGCATTTGTGCAACTTCGTCAGAAATGAGTTTTTTGCCTACAGATTCATGCCTATTTGCGCAGTAGTACAGATTCTGAGTATGTAACTGGGCTTGATGAAATCAGCATTTCTCTTGCTTCCCTGTGCGTAGGGAAGCTCAGTTTTAGTCACAGTAGCTCCCACAAGTGTCTCCTCAGTGTGTTCCCATTTCCTTAGAAACAGTGTATTTGCTGGGAGAAAAGTGCATTACTGTGCGCTTTCACCGTTCAGCAAATACATGTGTAGAAGCACAGCACTAGCAGAAACGACCGTTTCTCAACGTTTTCTAACTCAGGGAACAAGTTGCACACTACTGAGATTCATTTGGGCAACTTTGTCAGAAATGAGTTTTTTGCCTACAGAGACATGCCTATTTGCGCAGTAGTACAGATTCTGAGTATGTAACTGGGCTTGATGAAATCAGCATTTCTCTTGCTTCCCTGTGCGTAGGGAAGCTCAGTTTTAGTCACAGTAGCTCCCACAAGTGTCTCCTCAGTGTCTTCCCATTTCCTTAGAAACAGTGTATTTGCTGGGCGAAAAGTGCATTACTGTGCGCTTTCACCGTTCAGCAAATACATGTGTAGAAGCACAGCGCTAGCAGAAACGACCGTTTCTCGACGTTTTCTAACTCAGGGAACAAGTTGCACACTTCTGAGGTGCAGTTGGGCAACTTTGTCAGAAATGAGTTTTTTGCCTACAGAGACATGCCTATTTACGCAGTAGTACAGATTCTGAGTATGTAACTGGGCTTGATGAAATCAGCATTTCTCTTGCTTCCCTGTGCGTAGGGAAGCTCAGTTTTAGTCACAGTAGCTCCCACAAGTGTCTCCTCAGTGTCTTCCCATTTCCTTAGAAACAGTGTAATTGCTGGGAGAAAAGTGCATTACTGTGCGCTTTCACCGTTCAGCAAATACAGGTGTAGAAGCACAGCGCTAGCAGAAACGAACGTTTCTCGACGTTTTCTAACTCAGGGAACAAGTTGCACACTTCTGAGATGCATTTGGGCAACTTTGTGAGAAATGAGTTTTTTGCCTAAAGAGACATGCCTATTTGCGCAGTAGTACAGATTCTGAGTATGTAACTCGGTTTGATGAAATCATCATTTCTCTTGCTTCCCTGTGCGTAGGGAAGCTCAGTTTTAGTCACAGTAGCTCCCACAAGTGTCTCCTCAGTGTGTTCCCATTTCCTTAGAAACAATGTATTTCCTGGGAGAAAAGTGCATTACTGTGCGCTTTCACCGTTCAGCAAATACATGTGTAGAAGCACAGCGCTAGCAGAAACGACCGTTTCTCGACGTTTTCTAACTCAGGGAACAAGTTGCACACTTCTGAGATTCATTTGGGCAACTTTGTCAGAAATGAGTTTTTTGCCTACAGAGACATGCCTATTTGCGCAGTAGTACAGATTCTGAGTATGTAACTGGGCTTGATGAAATCAGCATTTCTCTTGCTTCCCTGTGCGTAGGGAAGCTCAGTTTTAATCACAGTAGCTCCCACAAGTGTCTCCTCAGTGTGTTCCCATTTCCTTAGAAACAGTGTATTTGCTGGGAGAAAAGTGCATTACTGTGCGCTTTCACCGTTCAGCAAATACATGTGTAGAAGCACAACGCTAGCAGAAACGATCGTTCCTCCACGTTTTCTAACTCAGGGAACAAGTTGCACACTTCTGAGATGCATTTGGGCAACTTTGTCAGAAATGAGTTTTTTGCCTACAGAGACATGCCTATTTGTGCAGTAGTACAGATTCTGAGTATGTAACTGGGCTTGATGTAATCAGCATTTCTCTTGCTTCCCTGTGCGTAGGGAAGCTCAGTTTTAGTCACAGTAGCTCCCACAAGTGTCTCCTCAGTGTGTTCCCATTTCCTTAGAAACAGTGTATTTGCTGGGAGAAAAGTGCATTACTGTGCGCTTTCACCGTTCAGCAAATACATGTGTAGAAGCACAGCGCTAGCAGATACGACCGTTTCTCGACGTTTTCTAACTCAGGGAACAAGTTGCACACTTCTGAGATGCATTTGGGCAACTTTGACAGAAATGAGTTTTTTGCCTACAGAGACATGCCTATTTGCGCAGTAGTACAGATTCTGAGTATGTAACTGGGCTTGATGAAATCAGCATTTCTCTTGCTTCCCTGTGCATAGGGAAGCTCAGTTTTAGTCACAGTAGCTCCCACAAGTGTCTCCTCAGTGTGTTCCCATTTCCTTAGAAACAGTGTTTTTGCTGGGAGAAAAGTGCATTACTGTGCGCTTTCACCGTTCAGCAAATACATGTGTAGAAGCACAGCGCTAGCAGAAACGACCGTTTCTCGACGTTTTCTAACTCAGGGAACAAGTTGCACACTTCTGAGATGCATTTGTGCAACTTTGTCAGAAATGAGTTTTTTGCCTACAGATTCATGCCTATTTGCGCAGTAGTACAGATTCTGAGTATGTAACTGGGCTTGATGAAATCAGCATTTCTCTTGCTTCCCTGTGCGTAGGGAAGCTCAGTTTTAGTCACAGTAGCTCCCACATGTGTCTCCTCAGTGTGTTCCCATTTCCTTAGAAACAGTGTATTTGCTGGGAGAAAAGTGCATTACTGTGCGCTTTCACCGTTCAGCAAATACATGTGTAGAAGCACAGCGCTAGCAGAAACGACCGTTTCTCAACGTTTTCTAACTCAGGGAACAAGTTGCACACTACTGAGATTCATTTGGGCAACTTTGTCAGAAATGAGTTTTTTGCCTACAGAGACATGCCTATTTGCGCAGTAGTACAGATTCTGAGTATGTAACTGGGCTTGATGAAATCAGCATTTCTCTTGCTTCCCTGTGCGTAGGGAAGCTCAGTTTTAGTCACAGTAGCTCCCACAAGTGTCTCCTCAGTGTGTTCCCATTTCCTTAGAAACAGTGTATTTGCTGGGAGAAAAGTGCATTACTGTGCGCTTTCACCGTTCAGCAAATACATGTGTAGAAGCACAGCGCTAGCAGAAATGACCGTTTCTCGACGTTTTCTAACTCAGGGAACAAGTTGCACACTTCTGAGGTGCAGTTGGGCAACTTTGTCAGAAATGAGTTTTTTGCCTACAGAGACATGCCTATTTACGCAGTAGTACAGATTCTGAGTATGTAACTGGGCTTGATGAAATCAGCATTTCTCTTGCTTCCCTGTGCGTAGGGAAGCTCAGTTTTAGTCACAGTAGCTCCCAAAAGTGTCTCCTCAGTGTCTTCCCATTTCCTTAGAAACAGTGTATTTGCTGGGAGAAAAGTGCATTACTGTGCGCTTTCACCGTTCAGCAAATACAGGTGTAGAAGCACAGCGCTAGCAGAAACGAACGTTTCTCGACGTTTTCTAACTCAGGGAACAAGTTGCACACTTCTGAGATGCATTTGGGCAACTTTGTCAGAAATGAGTTTTTTGCCTACAGATTCATGCCTATTTGCGAAGTAGTACAGATTCTGAGTATGTAACTGGGCTTGATGAAATCAGCATTTCTCTTGCTTCCCTGTGCGTAGGGAAGCTCAGTTTTAGTCACAGTAGCTCCCACAAGTGTCTCCTCAGTGTGTTCCCATTTCCTTAGAAACAGTGTATTTGCTGGGAGAAAAGTGCATTACTGTGCGCTTTCACCGTTCAGCAAATACATGTGTAGAAGCACAGCGCTAGCAGAAACGACCGTTTCTCGACGTTTTCTAACTCAGGGAACAAGTTGCACACTTCTGAGGTGCAGTTGGGCAACTTTGTCAGAAATGAGTTTTTTGCCTACAGAGACATGCCTATTTACGCAGTAGTACAGATTCTGAGTATGTAACTGGGCTTGATGAAATCAGCATTTCTCTTGCTTCCCTGTGCGTAGGGAAGCTCAGTTTTAGTCACAGTAGCTCCCACAAGTGTCTCCTCAGTGTCTTCCCATTTCCTTAGAAACAGTGTATTTGCTGGGAGAAAAGTGCATTACTGTGCGCTTTCACCGTTCAGCAAATACAGGTGTAGAAGCACAGCGCTAGCAGAAACGAACGTTTCTCGACGTTTTCTAACTCAGGGAACAAGTTGCACACTTCTGAGATGCATTTGGGCAACTTCGTCAGAAATGAGTTTTTTGCCTAAAGAGACATGCATATTTGCGCAGTAGTACAGATTCTGAGTATGTAACTGGGTTTGATGAAATCAGCATTTCTCTTGCTTCCCTGTGCGTAGGGAAGCTCAGTTTTAGTCACAGTAGCTCCCACAAGTGTCTCCTCAGTGTGTTCCCATTTTCTTAGAAACAGTGTATTTGCTGGGAGAAAAGTGCATTACTGTGCGCTTTCACCGTTCAGCAAATACATGTGTAGAAGCACAGCGCTAGCAGAAACGAACGTTTCTCGACGTTTTCTAACTCAGGGAACAAGTTGCACACTTCTGAGATGCATTTGGGCAACTTCGTCAGAAATGAGTTTTTTGCCTAAAGAGACATGCATATTTGCGCAGTAGTACAGATTCTGAGTATGTAACTGGGTTTGATGAAATCAGCATTTCTCTTGCTTCCCTGTGCGTAGGGAAGCTCAGTTTTAGTCACAGTAGCTCCCACAAGTGTCTCCTCAGTGTGTTCCCATTTCCTTAGAAACAGTGTATTTGCTGGGAGAAAAGTGCATTACTGTGCGCTTTCACCGTTCAGCAAATACATGTGTAGAAGCACAGCGCTAGCAGAAACGACCGTTTCTCGACGTTTTCTAACTCAGGGAACAAGTTGCACACTTCTGAGATGCATTTGGGCAACTTTGTCAGAAATGAGTTTTTGCCTACAGAGACATGCCTATTTGCACAGTAGTACAGATTCTGAGTATGTAACTGGGCTTGATGAAATCAGCATTTCTCTTGCTTCCCTGTGAGTAGGGAAGCTCAGTTTTAGTCACAGTAGCTCCCACAAGTGTCTCCTCAGTGTGTTCCCATTTCCTTAGAAACAGTGTATTTGCTGGGAGAAAAGTGCATTACTGTGCGCTTTCACCGTTCAGCAAATACATGTGTAGAAGCACAGCGCTAGCAGAAACGACCGTTTCTCGACGTTTTCTAACTCAGAGAACAAGTTGCACACTTCTGAGATGCATTTGGGCAACTTTGTCAGAAATGAGTTTTTGCCTACAGAGACATGCCTATTTGCGCAGTAGTACAGATTCTGAGTATGTAACTGGGCTTGATGAAATCAGCATTTCTCTTGCTTCCCTGTGCGTAGGGAAGCTCAGTTTTAGTCACAGTAGCTCCCACAAGTGTCTCCTCAGTGTGTTCCCATTTCCTTAGAAACAGTGTATTTGCTGGGAGAAAAGTGCATTACTGTGCGCTTTCACCGTTCAGCAAATACATGTGTAGAAGCACAGCGCTAGCAGAAACGAACGTTTCTCGACGTTTTCTAACTCAGAGAACAAGTTGCACACTTCTGAGATGCATTTGGGCAACTTTGTCAGAAATGAGTTTTTGCCTACAGAGACATGCCTATTTGCGCAGTAGTACAGATTCTGAGTATGTAAATGTGCTTGATGAAATCAGCATTTCTCTTGCTTCCCTGTGCGTAGGGAAGCTCAGTTTTAGTCACAGTAGCTCCCACAAGTGTCTCCTCAGTGTGTTCCCATTTCCTAAGAAATAGTGTATTTGCTGGGAGAAAAATGCATTACTGTGCGCTTTCACTGTTCAGCAAATACATGTGTAGAAGCACAGCGCTAGCAGAAACTAACGTTTCTCGACGTTTTCTAACTCAGGGAACAAGTTGCACACTTCTGAGATGCATTTGGCAACTTTGTCAAAAATGAGTTTTTGCCTACAGAGACATGCCTATTTGCGCAGTAGTACAGATTCTGAGTATGTAACTGGGCTTGATGAAATCAGCATTTCTCTTACTTCCCTGTGCGTAGGGAAGCTCAGTTTTAGTCACAGTAGCTCCCACAAGTGTCTCCTCAGTGAGTACCCATTTCCTTAGAAACAGTGTATTTGCTGGGAGAAAAGTGCATCACTGTGCGCTTTCACCGTTCAGCAAATAGATGTGTAGAAGCACAGCGCTAGCAGAAACGAACGTTTCTCGACGTTTTCTAACTCAGGGAAGAAGGTGCACACTTCTGAGATGCATTTGGGCAACTTTGTGAGAAATGAGTTTTTTGCCTACAGAGACATGCCTATTTGCGCAGTAGTACAGATTCTGAGTATGTAACTCTGTTTGATGAAATCAGCATTTCTCTTGCTTCCCTGTGCGTAGGGAAGCTCAGTTTTAGGCACAGTAGCTCCCACAAGTGTCTCCTCAGTGTGTTCCCATTTCCTTAGAAACAGTGTATTTCCTGGGAGAAAAGTGCATTACTGTGCGCTTTCACTGTTCAGCAAATACATGTGTAGAAGCACAGCGCTAGCAGAAACGACCGTTTCTCGACGTTTTCTAACTCAGGGAACAAGTTGCACACTTCTGAGATTCATTTGGGCAACTTTGTCAGAAATGAGTTTTTTGCCTACAGAGACATGCCTATTTGCGCAGTAGTACAGATTCTGAGTATGTAACTGGGCTTGATGAAATCAGCATTTCTCTTGCTTCCCTGTGCGTAGGGAAGCTCAGTTTTAATCACAGTAGCTCCCACAAGTGTCTCCTCAGTGTGTTCCCATTTCCTTAGAAACAGTGTATTTGCTGGGAGAAAAGTGCATTACTGTGCGCTTTCACCGTTCAGCAAATACATGTGTAGAAGCACAACGCTAGCAGAAACGATCGACCTCCATGTTTTCTAACTCAGGGAACAAGTTGCACACTTCTGAGATGCATTTGGGCAACTTTGTCAGAAATTAGTTTTTTGCCTACAGAGACATGCCTATTTGCGCAGTAGTACAGATTCTGAGTATGTAACTGGGCTTGATGAAATCAGCATTTCTCTTGCTTCCCTGTGCGTAGGGAAGCTCAGTTTTAGTCACAGTAGCTCCCACAAGTGTCTCCTCAGTGTGTTCCCATTTCCTTAGAAACAGTGTATTTGCTGGGAGAAAAGTGCATTACTGTGTGCTTTCACCGTTCAGCAAATACATGTGTAGAAGCACAGCGCTAGCAGAAACGAACGTTTCTCGACGTTTTCTAACTCAGGGAACAAGTTGCACACTTCTGGGATGCATTTGGGCAACTTTGTCAGAAATGAGTTTTTTGCCTACAGAGAAGTACAGATTTTGAGTATGTAACTGGGCTTGATGAAATCAGCATTTCTCTTGCTTCCCTGTGTGTAGGGAAGCTCAGTTTTAGTCACAGTAGCTCCCACAAGTGTCTCCTCAGTGTGTTCCCATTTCCTTAGAAACAGTGTATTTGCTGGGAGAAAAGTGCATTACTGTGCGCTTTCACCTTTCAGCAAATACATGTGTAGAAGCACAGCGCTAGCAGAAACAAACGTTTCTCGACGTTTTCTAACTCAAGGAACAAGTTGCACACTTCTGAGATGCATTTGGGTAACTTTGTCAGAAATGAGTTTTTTGCCTACAGAGACATGCCTATTTGCGCAGTAGTACAGATTCTGAGTATGTAACTGGGCTTGATGAAATCAGCATTTCTCTTGCTTCCCTGTGCGTAGGGAATCTCAGTTTTAGTCACAGTAGCTCCCACAAGTGTCTCCTCAGTGTGTTCCCATTTCCTTAGAAACAGTGTATTTGCTGGGAGAAAAGTGCATTACTGTGCGCTTTCACCGTTCAGCAAATACATGTGTAGAAGCACAGCGCTAGCAGATACGACCGTTTCTCGACGTTTTCTATCTCAGGGAACAAGTTGCACACTTCTGAGATGCATTTGGGCAACTTCGTCAGAAATGAGTTTTTTGCCTAAAGAGACATGCATATTTGCGCAGTAGTACAGATTCTGAGTATGTAACTGGGTTTGATGAAATCAGCATTTCTCTTGCTTCCCTGTGCGTAGGGAAGCTCAGTTTTAGTCACAGTAGCTCCCACAAGTGTCTCCTCAGTGTGTTCCCATTTCCTTAGAAACAGTGTATTTGCTGGGAGAAAAGTGCATTACTGTGCGCTTTCACCGTTCAGCAAATACATGTGTAGAAGCACAGCGCTAGCAGAAACGACCGTTTCTCGACGTTTTCTAACTCAGGGAACAAGTTGCACACTTCTGGGATGCATTTGGGCAACTTTGTCAGAAATGAGTTTTTTGCCTACAGAGACATGCCTATTTGCGCAGTAGTACTGATTCTGAGTATGTAATTGGGCTTGATGAAATCAGCATTTCTCTTGCTTCCCTGTGCGTAGGGAAGCTCAGTTTTAGTCACAGTAGCTCCCACAAGTGTCTCCTCAGTGTGTTCCCATTTCCTTAGAAACAGTGTATTTGCTGGGAGAAAAGTGCATTACTGTGTGCTTTCACCGTTCAGCAAATACATGTGTAGAAGCACAGCGCTAGCAGAAACGAACGTTTCTCGACGTTTTCTAACTCAGGGAACAAGTTGCACACTTCTGGGATGCATTTGGGCAACTTTGTCAGAAATGAGTTTTTTGCCTACAGAGAAGTACAGATTTTGAGTATGTAACTGGGCTTGATGAAATCAGCATTTCTCTTGCTTCCCTGTGCGTAGGGAAGCTCAGTTTTAGTCACAGTAGCTCCCACAAGTGTCTCCTCAGTGTGTTCCCATTTCCTTAGAAACAGTGTATTTGCTGGGAGAAAAGTGCATTACTGTGCGCTTTCACCTTTCAGCAAATACATGTGTAGAAGCACAGCGCTAGCAGAAACAAACGTTTCTCGACGTTTTCTAACTCAAGGAACAAGTTGCACACTTCTGAGATGCATTTGGGTAACTTTGTCAGAAATGAGTTTTTTGCCTACAGAGACATGCCTATTTGCGCAGTAGTACAGATTCTGAGTATGTAACTGGGCTTGATGAAATCAGCATTTCTCTTGCTTCCCTGTGCGTAGGGAAGCTCAGTTTTAGTCACAGTAGCTCCCACAAGTGTCTCCTCAGTGTGTTCCCATTTCCTTAGAAACAGTGTATTTGCTGGGAGAAAAGTGCATTACTGTGCGCTTTCACCGTTCAGCAAATACATGTGTAGAAGCACAGCGCTAGCAGATACGACCGTTTCTCGACGTTTTCTATCTCAGGGAACAAGTTGCACACTTCTGAGATGCATTTGGGCAACTTCGTCAGAAATGAGTTTTTTGCCTAAAGAGACATGCATATTTGCGCAGTAGTACAGATTCTGAGTATGTAACTGGGTTTGATGAAATCAGCATTTCTCTTGCTTCCCTGTGCGTAGGGAAGCTCAGTTTTAGTCACAGTAGCTCCCACAAGTGTCTCCTCAGTGTGTTCCCATTTCCTTAGAAACAGTGTATTTGCTGGGAGAAAAGTGCATTACTGTGCGCTTTCACCGTTCAGCAAATACATGTGTAGAAGCACAGCGCTAGCAGAAACGACCGTTTCTCGACGTTTTCTAACTCAGGGAACAAGTTGCACACTTCTGAGATGCATTTGGGCAACTTTGTCAGAAATGAGTTTTTGCCTACAGAGACATGCCTATTTGCGCAGTAGTACAGATTCTGAGTATGTAACTGGGCTTGATGAAATCAGCATTTCTCTTGCTTCCCTGTGAGTAGGGAAGCTCAGTTTTAGTCACAGTAGCTCCCACAAGTGTCTCCTCAGTGTGTTCCCATTTCCTTAGAAACAGTGTATTTGCTGGGAGAAAAGTGCATTACTGTGCGCTTTCACCGTTCAGCAAATACATGTGTAGAAGCACAGCGCTAGCAGAAACGAACGTTTCTCGACGTTTTCTAACTCAGAGAACAAGTTGCACACTTCTGAGATGCATTTGGGCAACTTTGTCAGAAATGAGTTTTTGCCTACAGAGACATGCCTATTTGCGCAGTAGTACAGATTCTGAGTATGTAACTGGGCTTGATGAAATCAGCATTTCTCTTGCTTCCCTGTGCGTAGGGAAGCTCAGTTTTAGTCACAGTAGCTCCCACAAGTGTCTCCTCAGTGTGTTCCCATTTCCTTAGAAACAGTGTATTTGCTGGGAGAAAAGTGCATTACTGTGCGCTTTCACCGTTCAGCAAATACATGTGTAGAAGCACAGCGCTAGCAGAAACGACCGTTTCTCGACGTTTTCTAACTCAGAGAACAAGTTGCACACTTCTGAGATGCATTTGGGCAACTTTGTCAGAAATGAGTTTTTGCCTACAGAGACATGCCTATTTGCGCAGTAGTACAGATTCTGAGTATGTAAATGTGCTTGATGAAATCAGCATTTCTCTTGCTTCCCTGTGCGTAGGGAAGCTCAGTTTTAGTCACAGTAGCTCCCACAAGTGTCTCCTCAGTGTGTTCCCATTTCCTAAGAAATAGTGTATTTGCTGGGAGAAAAATGCATTACTGTGCGCTTTCACTGTTCAGCACATACATGTGTAGAAGCACAGCGCTAGCAGAAACGAACGTTTCTCGACGTTTTCTAACTCAGGGAACAAGTTGCACACTTCTGGGATGCATTTGGGCAACTTTGTCAGAAATGAGTTTTTTGCCTACAGAGAAGTACAGATTTTGAGTATGTAACTGGGCTTGATGAAATCAGCATTTCTCTTGCTTCCCTGTGCGTAGGGAAGCTCAGTTTTAGTCACAGTAGCTCCCACAAGTGTCTCCTCAGTGTGTTCCCATTTCCTTAGAAACAGTGTATTTGCTGGGAGAAAAGTGCATTACTGTGCGCTTTCACCTTTCAGCAAATACATGTGTAGAAGCACAGCGCTAGCAGAAACAAACGTTTCTCGACGTTTTCTAACTCAAGGAACAAGTTGCACACTTCTGAGATGCATTTGGGTAACTTTGTCAGAAATGAGTTTTTTGCCTACAGAGACATGCCTATTTGCGCAGTAGTACAGATTCTGAGTATGTAACTGGGCTTGATGAAATCAGCATTTCTCTTGCTTCCCTGTGCGTAGGGAAGCTCAGTTTTAGTCACAGTAGCTCCCACAAGTGTCTCCTCAGTGTGTTCCCATTTCCTTAGAAACAGTGTATTTGCTGGGAGAAAAGTGCATTACTGTGCGCTTTCACCGTTCAGCAAATACATGTGTAGAAGCACAGCGCTAGCAGAAACGACCGTTTCTCGACGTTTTCTAACTCAGGGAACAAGTTGCACACTTCTGAGATGCATTTGTGCAACTTTGTCAGAAATGAGTTTTTTGCCTACAGATTCATGCCTATTTGCGCAGTAGTACAGATTCTGAGTATGTAACTGGGCTTGATGAAATCAGATTTCTCTTGCTTCCCTGTGCGTAGGGAAGCTCAGTTTTAGTCACAGTAGCTCCCACAAGTGTCTCCTCAGTGTGTTCCCATTTCCTTAGAAACAGTGTATTTGCTGGGAGAAAAGTGCATTACTGTGCGCTTTCACCGTTCAGCAAATACATGTGTAGAAGCAAGCGCTAGCAGAAACGACCGTTTCTCAACGTTTTCTAACTCAGGGAACAAGTTGCACACTACTGAGATTCATTTGGGCAACTTTGTCAGAAATGAGTTTTTTGCCTACAGAGACATGCCTATTTGCGCAGTAGTACAGATTCTGAGTATGTAACTGGGCTTGATGAAATCAGCATTTCTCTTGCTTCCCTGTGCGTAGGGAAGCTCAGTTTTAATCACAGTAGCTCCCCCAAGTGTCTCCTCAGTGTGTTCCCATTTCCTTAGAAACAGTGTATTTGCTGGGAGAAAAGTGCATTACTGTGCGCTTTCACTGTTCAGCAAATACATGTGTAGAAGCACAGCGCTAGCAGAAACGAACATTTCTCGACGTTTTCTAACTCAGGGAACAAGTTGCACACTTCTGAGATGCATTTGGGCAACTTCGTCAAAAATGAGTTTTTTGCCTAAAGAGACATGCGTATTTGCGCAGTAGTACAGATTCTGAGTATGTAACTGGGCTTGATGAAATCAGCATTTCTCTTGCTTCCCTGTGCGTAGGGAAGCTCAGTTTTAGTCACAGTAGCTCCCACAAGTGTCTCCTCAGTGTGTTCCCATTTCCTTAGAAACAGTGTATTTGCTGGGAGAAAAGTGCATTACTGTGCGCTTTCACCGTTCAGCAAATACATGTGTAGAAGCACAGCGCTAGCAGAAACAAACGTTTCTCGACGTTTTCTTACTCAAGGAACAAGTTGCACACTTCTGAGATGCATTTGGGTAACTTTGTCAGAAATGAGTTTTTTGCCTACAGAGACATGCCTATTTGCGCAGTAGTACAGATTCTGAGTATGTAACTGGGCTTGATGAAATCAGCATTTCTCTTGCTTCCCTGTGCGTAGGGAAGCTCAGTTTTAGTCACAGTAGCTCCCACAAGTGTCTCCTCAGTGTGTTCCCATTTCCTTAGAAACAGTGTATTTGCTGGGAGAAAAGTGCATTACTGTGCGCTTTCACCGTTCAGCAAATACATGTGTAGAAGCACAGAGCTAGCAGAAACGACCGTTTCTCGACGTTTTCTAACTCAGGGAACAAGTTGCACACTTCTGAGATGCATTTGTGCAACTTTGTCAGAAATGAGTTTTTTGCCTACAGATTCATGCCTATTTGCGCAGTAGTACAGATTCTGAGTATGTAACTGGGCTTGATGAAATCAGCATTTCTCTTGCTTCCCTGTGCGTAGGGAAGCTCAGTTTTAGTCACAGTAGCTCCCACAAGTGTCTCCTCAGTGTGTTCCCATTTCCTTAGAAACAGTGTATTGGCTGGGAGAAAAGTGCATTACTGTGCGCTTTCACCGTTCAGCAAATACATGTGTAGAAGCACAGCGCTAGCAGAAACGACCGTTTCTCAACGTTTTCTAACTCAGGGAACAAGTTGCACACTACTGAGATTCATTTGGGCAACGTTGTCAGAAATGAGTTTTTTGCCTACAGAGACATGCCTATTTGCGCAGTAGTACAGATTCTGAGTATGTAACTGGGCTTGATGAAATCAGCATTTCTCTTGCTTCCCTGTGCGTAGGGAAGCTCAGTTTTAGTCACAGTAGCTCCCACAAGTGTCTCCTCAGTGTGTTCCCATTTCCTTAGAAACAGTGTATTTGCTGGGAGAAAAGTGCATCATTGTGCGCTTTCACCGTTCAGCAAATACATGTGTAGAAGCACAGCGCTAGCAGAAACGAACGTTTCTCGACGTTTTCTAACTCAGGGAACAAGTTGCACACTTCTGAGATGCATTTGGGCAACTTTGTGAGAAATGAGTTTTTTGCCTACAGAGACATGCCTATTTGCGCAGTAGTACAGATTCTGAGTATGTAACTCGGTTTAATGAAATCAGCATTTCTCTTGCTTCCCTGTGCGTAGGGAAGCTCAGTTTTAGTCACAGTAGCTCCCACAAGTGTCTCCTCAGTGTGTTCCCATTTCCTTAGAAACAGTGTATTTCCTGGGAGAAAAGTGCATTACTGTGCGCTTTCACCGTTCAGCAAATACATGTGTAGAAGCACAGCGCTAGCAGAAACGACCGTTTCTCGACGTTTTCTAACTCAGGGAACAAGTTGCACACTTCTGAGGTGCAGTTGGGCAACTTTGTCAGAAATGAGTTTTTTGCCTACAGAGACATGCCTATTTGCGCAGTAGTACAGATTCTGAGTATGTAACTGGGCTTGATGAAATCAGCATTTCTCTTGCTTCCCTGTGCGTAGGGAAGCTCAGTTTTAGTCACAGTAGCTCCCACAAGTGTCTGCTCAGTGTGTTCCCATTTCCTTAGAAACAGTGTATTTGCTGGGAGAAAAGGGCATTACTGTGCGCTTTCACCGTTCAGCAAATACATGTGTAGAAGCACAGCGCTAGCAGAAACGAACGTTTCTCGACGGTTGCTAACTCAGGGAACAAGTTGCACACTTCTGAGATGCATTTGGGCAACTTTGTCAGAAATGAGTTTTGTGCCTACAGAGACATGCCTATTTGCGCAGTAGTACAGATTCTGAGTATGTAACTGGGCTTGATGAAATCAGCATTTCTCTTGCTTCCCTGTGCGTAGGGAAGCTCAGTTTTAGTCACAGTAGCTCCCACAAGTGTCTGCTCAGTGTGTTCCCATTTCCTTAGAAACAGTGTATTTGCTGGGAGAAAAGGGCATTACTGTGCGCTTTCACCGTTCAGCAAATACATGTGTAGAAGCACAGCGCTAGCAGAAACGAACGTTTCTCGACGGTTTCTAACTCAGGGAACAAGTTGCACACTTCTGAGATGCATTTGGGCAACTTTGTCAGAAATGAGTTTTGTGCCTACAGAGACATGCCTATTTGCGCAGTAGTACAGATTCTGAGTATGTAACTGGGCTTGATGAAATCAGCATTTCTCTTGCTTCCCTGTGCGTAGGGAAGCTCAGTTTTAGTCACAGTAGCTCCCACAAGTGTCTCCTCAGTGTGTTCCCATTTCCTTAGAAACAGTGTATTTGCTGGGAGAAAAGTGCATTACTGTGTGCTTTCACCGTTCAGCAAATACATGTGTAGAAGCACAGCGCTAGCAGAAACGAATGTTTCTCGACGTTTTCTAATTCAGGGAACAAGTTGCACACTTCTGAGATGCATTTGGGCAACTTTGTCAGAAATGAGGTTTTTGCCTAAAGAGACATGCCTATTTGCGCAGTAGTACAGATTCTGAGTATGTAACTGGGCTTGATGAAATCAGCATTTCTCTTGCTTCCCTGTGCGTAGGGAAGCTCAGTTTTAGTCACAGTAGCTCCCACAAGTGTCTCCTCAGTGTGTTCCCATTTTCTAAGAAATAGTGTATTTGCTGGGAGAAAAATGCATTACTGTGCGCTTTCACTGTTCAGCAAATACATGTGTAGAAGCACAGCGCTAGCAGAAACGAACGTTTCTCGACGTTTTCTAACTCAGAAAACAAGTTGCACACTTCTGAGATGCATTTGGCAACTTTGTCAGAAATGAGTTTTTGCCTACAGAGACATGCCTATTTGCGCAGTAGTACAGATTCTGAGTATGTAACTGGGCTTGATGAAATCAGCATTTCTCTTACTTCCCTGTGCGTAGGGAAGCTCAGTTTTAGTCACAGTAGCTCCCACAAGTGTCTCCTCAGTGAGTTCCCATTTCCTTAGAAACAGTGTATTTGCTGGGAGAAAAGTGCATCATTGTGCGCTTTCACCGTTCAGCAAATACATGTGTAGAAGCACAGCGCTAGCAGAAACGAACGTTTCTCGACGTTTTCTAACTCAGGGAACAAGTTGCACACTTCTGAGATGCATTTGGGCAACTTTGTGAGAAATGAGTTTTTTGCCTACAGAGACATGCCTATTTGCGCAGTAGTACAGATTCTGAGTATGTAACTCGGTTTAATGAAATCAGCATTTCTCTTGCTTCCCTGTGCGTAGGGAAGCTCAGTTTTAGTCACAGTAGCTCCCACAAGTGTCTCCTCAGTGTGTTCCCATTTCCTTAGAAACAGTGTATTTCCTGGGAGAAAAGTGCATTACTGTGCGCTTTCACCGTTCAGCAAATACATGTGTAGAAGCACAGCGCTAGCAGAAACGACCGTTTCTCGACGTTTTCTAACTCAGGGAACAAGTTGCACACTTCTGAGGTGCAGTTGGGCAACTTTGTCAGAAATGAGTTTTTTGCCTACAGAGACATGCCTATTTGCGCAGTAGTACAGATTCTGAGTATGTAACTGGGCTTGATGAAATCAGCATTTCTCTTGCTTCCCTGTGCGTAGGGAAGCTCAGTTTTAGTCACAGTAGCTCCCACAAGTGTCTGCTCAGTGTGTTCCCATTTCCTTAGAAACAGTGTATTTGCTGGGAGAAAAGGGCATTACTGTGCGCTTTCACCGTTCAGCAAATACATGTGTAGAAGCACAGCGCTAGCAGAAACGAACGTTTCTCGACGGTTTCTAACTCAGGGAACAAGTTGCACACTTCTGAGATGCATTTGGGCAACTTTGTCAGAAATGAGTTTTGTGCCTACAGAGACATGCCTATTTGCGCAGTAGTACAGATTCTGAGTATGTAACTGGGCTTGATGAAATCAGCATTTCTCTTGCTTCCCTGTGCGTAGGGAAGCTCAGTTTTAGTCACAGTAGCTCCCACAAGTGTCTCCTCAGTGTGTTCCCATTTCCTTAGAAACAGTGTATTTGCTGGGAGAAAAGTGCATTACTGTGTGCTTTCACCGTTCAGCAAATACATGTGTAGAAGCACAGCGCTAGCAGAAACGAATGTTTCTCGACGTTTTCTAATTCAGGGAACAAGTT
The DNA here is from genome assembly GCF_964271855.1 of Acomys minous. Taxonomy (NCBI): domain Eukaryota; kingdom Metazoa; phylum Chordata; class Mammalia; order Rodentia; family Muridae; genus Acomys; species Acomys minous. The sequence goes on from NW_028182178.1 coordinate 1,561,816, forward strand.
GCACACTTCTGAGATGCATTTGGGCAACTTTGTCAGAAATGAGGTTTTTGCCTAAAGAGACATGCCTATTTGTGCAGTAGTACAGATTCTGAGTATGTAACTGGGCTTGATGAAATCAGCATTTCTCTTGCTTCCCTGTGCGTAGGGAAGCTCAGTTTTAGTCACAGTAGCTCCCACAAGTGTCTCCTCAGTGTGTTCCCATTTTCTAAGAAATAGTGTATTTGCTGGGAGAAAAATGCATTACTGTGCGCTTTCACTGTTCAGCAAATACATGTGTAGAAGCACAGCGCTAGCAGAAACGAACGTTTCTCGACGTTTTCTAACTCAGGGAACAAGTTGCACACTTCTGAGATGCATTTGGCAACTTTGTCAGAAATGAGTTTTTGCCTACAGAGACATGCCTATTTGCGCAGTAGTACAGATTCTGAGTATGTAACTGGGCTTGATGAAATCAGCATTTCTCTTACTTCCCTGTGCGTAGGGAAGCTCAGTTTTAGTCACAGTAGCTCCCACAAGTGTCTCCTCAGTGAGTTCCCATTTCCTTAGAAACAGTGTATTTGCTGGGAGAAAAGTGCATCATTGTGCGCTTTCACCGTTCAGCAAATACATGTGTAGAAGCACAGCGCTAGCAGAAACGAACGTTTCTCGACGTTTTCTAACTCAGGGAACAGGTTGCACACTTCTGAGATTCATTTGGGCAACTTTGTGAGAAATGAGTTTTTTGCCTACAGAGACATGCCTATTTGCGCAGTAGTACAGATTCTGAGTATGTAACTCGGTTTAATGAAATCAGCATTTCTCTTGCTTCCCTGTGCGTAGGGAAGCTCAGTTTTAGTCACAGTAGCTCCCACAAGTGTCTCCTCAGTGTGTTCCCATTTCCTTAGAAACAGTGTATTTCCTGGGAGAAAAGTGCATTACTGTGCGCTTTCACCGTTCAGCAAATACATGTGTAGAAGCACAACGCTAGCAGAAACGATCGTTACTCCACGTTTTCTAACTCAGGGAACAAGTTCCACACTTCTGAGATGCATTTGGGCAACTTTGTCAGAAATGAGTTTTTTGCCTACAGAGACATGCCTATTTGCGCAGTAGTACAGATTCTGAGTATGTAACTGGGCTGGATGAAATCAGCATTTTTCTTGCTTCCCTGTGCGTAGGGAAGCTCAGTTTTAGTCACAGTAGCTCCCACAAGTGTCTCCTCAGTGTGTTCCCATTTCCTTAGAAACAGTGTATTTGCTGGGAGAAAAGTGCATTAATGGGCGCTTTCACCGTTCAGCAAATACATGTGTAGAAGCACAGCACTAGCAAAAACGAACGTTTCTCGACGTTTTCTAACTCAGGGAACAAGTTGCACACTTCTGAGATGCATTTGGGCAACTTTGTCAGAAATTAGTTTTTTGCCTACAGAGACATGCCTATTTGCGCAGTAGTACAGATTCTGAGTATGTAACTGGGCTTGATGAAATCAGCATTTCTCTTGCTTCCCTGTGCGTAGGGAAGCTCAGTTTTAGTCACAGTAGCTCCCACAAGTGTCTCCTCAGTGTGTTCCCATTTCCTTAGAAACAGTGTATTTGCTGGGAGAAAAGTGCATTACTGTGTGCTTTCACCGTTCGGCAAATACATGTGTAGAAGCACAGCGCTAGCAGAAACGAACGTTTCTCGATGTTTTCTAACTCAGGGAACAAGTTGCACACTTCTGAGATGCATTTGGGCAACTTTGACAGAAATGAGTTTTTTGCCTACAGAGAAGTACAGATTCTGAGTATGTAACTGGGCTTGATGAAATCAGCATTTCTCTTGCTTCCCTGTGCGTAGGGAAGCTCAGTTTTAGTCACTGTAGCTCCCACAAGTGTCTCCTCAGTGTGTTCCCAGTTCCTTAGAAACAGTGTATTTGCTGGGAGAAAAGTGCATTACTGTGCGCTTTCACCTTTCAGCAAATACATGTGTAGAAGCACAACGCTAGCAGAAACAAACGTTTCTCGACGTTTTCTAATTCAGGGAACAAGTTGCACACTTCTGAGATGCATTTGGGTAACTTTGTCAGAAATGAGTTTTTTACCTACAGAGACATGCCTATTTGCGCAGTAGTACAGATTCTGAGTATGTAACTGGGCTTGATGAAATCAGCATTTCTCTTGCTTCCCTGTGTGTAGGGAAGCTCAGTTTTAGTCACAGTAGCTCCCACAAGTGTCTCCTCAGTGTGTTCCCATTTCCTTAGAAACAGTGTATTTCCTGGGAGAAAAGTGCATTACTGTGCGCTTTCACCGTTCAGCAAATACATGTGTAGAAGCACAGCGCTAGCAGAAACGACCGTTTCTCGACGTTTTCTAACACAGGGAACAAGTTGCACACTTCTGAGATTCATTTGGGCAACTTTGTCAGAAATGAGTTTTTTGCCTACAGAGACATGCCTATTTGCGCAGTAGTACAGATTCTGAGTATGTAACTGGGCTTGATGAAATCAGCATTTCTCTTGCTTCCCTCTGCGTAGGGAAGATCAGTTTTAATCACAGTAGCTCCCACAAGTGTCTCCTCAGTGTGTTCCCATTTCCTTAGAAACAGTGTATTTGCTGGGAGAAAAGTGCATTACTGTGCGCTTTCACCGTTCAGCAAATACATGTGTAGAAGCACAACGCTAGCAGAAACGATCGTTCCTCCACGTTTTCTAACTCAGGGAACAAGTTCCACACTTCTGAGATGCATTTGGGCAACTTTGTCAGAAATGAGTTTTTTGCCTACAGAGACATGCCTATTTGCGCAGTAGTACAGATTCTGAGTATGTAACTGGGCTGGATGAAATCAGCATTTTTCTTGCTTCCCTGTGCGTAGGGAAGCTCAGTTTTAGTCACAGTAGCTCCCACAAGTGTCTCCTCAGTGTGTTCCCATTTCCTTAGAAACAGTGTATTTGCTGGGAGAAAAGTGCATTAATGGGCGCTTTCACCGTTCCGCAAATACATGTGTAGAAGCACAGCACTAGTAAAAACGAACGTTTCTCGACGTTTTCTAACTCAGGGAACAAGTTGCACACTTCTGATATGCATTTGGGCAACTTTGTCAGAAATTAGTTTTTTGCCTACAGAGACATGCCTATTTGCGCAGTAGTACAGATTCTGAGTATGTAACTGGGCTTGATGAAATCAGCATTTCTCTTGCTTCCCTGTGCGTAGGGAAGCTCAGTTTTAGTCACAGTAGCTCCCACAAGTGTCTCCTCAGTGTGTTCCCACTTCCTTAGAAACAGTGTATTTGCTGGGAGAAAAGTGCACTACTGTGTGCTTTCACCGTTCAGCAAATACATGTGTAGAAGCACAGCGCTAGCAGAAATGAACGTTTCTCGACGTTTTCTAACTCAGGGAACAAGTTGCACACTTCTGGGATGCATTTGGGCAACTTTGTCAAAAATGAGTTTTTTGCCTACAGAGAAGTACAGATTCTGAGTATGTAACTGGGCTTGATGAAATCAGCATTTCTCTTGCTTCCCTGTGCGTAGGGAAGCTCAGTTTTAGTCACAGTAGCTCCCACAAGTGTCTCCTCAGTGTGTTCCCATTTCCATAGAAACAGTGTATTTGCTGGGAGAAAAGTGCATTACTGTGAGCATTCACCGTTCAGCAAATACATGTGTAGAAGCACAGCTCTAGCAGAAAAGACCGTTTCTCGACGATTTCTAACTCAGAGAACAAGTTGCACACTTCTGAGATGCCTTTGGGCAACTTTGTCAGATGAGTTTTTTGCCTACAGAGACATGCCTATTCGCGCAGTAGTACAGATTCTGAGTATGTAATTGGGCTTGATGAAATCAGCATTTCTCTTGCTTCCCTGTGCGTAGTGAAGCTCAGTTTTAGTCACAGTAGCTCCCACAAGTGTCTCCTCAGTGTGTTCCCATTTCCTTAGAAACAGTGTATTTGTTGGGCGAAAAGTGCATTAGTGTGCGCTTTCACCGTTCAGCAAATGCGTGTGTAGAAGCACAGCGCTAGCAGAAACGAAAGTTTCTCGACGTTTTCTAAATCAGGGAAAAAGTTGCACACTTCTGAGATGCATTTGGGCAACTTTGTCAGAAATGAGTTTTTTGCCTACAGATTCATGCCTATCTGCGCAGTAGTACAGATTCTGAATATGTAACTGGGCTTGATGAAATCAGCATTTCTCTTGCTTCCCTGTGCGTAGCGAAGCTCAGTTTTAGTCACAGTAGCTCCCACAAGTGTCTTCTCAGTGTGTTCCCGTTTCCTTAGAAACAGTGTATTTGCTGGGAGAAAAGTGCATTACTGTGCGCTTTCACCGTTCACAAATACATGTGTAGAAGCACAGCGTTAGAAGATATGACCGTTTCTCGACGTTTTCTAAATCAGGGTACAAGTTGCAAGCTTCTGAGATGCATTTGGGCAACTTTGTCAGAAATGAGTTTTTTGTCTACAGAGACATGCCTATTTGCGCAGTAGTACAGATTCTGAGTATGTAACTGGGCTTGATGAAATCAGCATTTCTCTTGCTTCCCTGTGCGTAGGGAAGCTCAGTTTTAGTCACAGTAGCTCCCACAAGTGTCTCCTCAGTGTGTTCCCATTTCCTTAGAAACTGTGTATTTGCTGGGAGAAAAGTGCATTACTGTGCGCTTTCACCGTTCAGCAAATACATGTGTAGAAGCACAGCGCTAGCAGAAACAAACGTTTCTCGACGTTTTCTAACACAGGGAACAAGTTGCACACTTCTGAGATGCATTTGGGCAACTTTGTCAGAAATGAGTTTTTTGCCTATAGAGACATGCCTATTTGCGCAGTAGTAGAGATTCTGAGTATGTAACTGGGCTTGATGAAATCAGCATTTCTCTTGCTTCCCTGTGCGTAGCGAAGCTCAGTTTTAGTCACAGTAGCTCCCACAAGTGTCTCCTCAGTGTGTTCCCATTTCCTTAGAAACAGTGTATTTGCTGGGAGAAAAGTGCATTACTGTGCGCTTTCACCGTTCAGCAAATACATGTGTAGAAGCACAGCGCTAGCAGATATGACCCTTTCTCGACGTTTTCTAACTCAGGGAACAAGTTACACACTTCTGAGATGCAATTTGGCAACTTTGACAGAAATGAGTTTTTTGCCTACAGAGACATGCCTATTTGCGCAGTAGTACAGATTCTGAGTTTGTAACTGGGCTTGATGAAATCAGCATTTCTCTTGCTTCCCTGTGCGTAGGGAAGCTCAGTTTTAGTCACAGTAGCTCCCACAAGTGTCTCCTCAGTGTGTTCCCATTTCCTTAGAAACAGTGTTTTTGCTGGGAGAAAAGTGCATTACTGTGAGCTTTCACCGTTCAGCAAATACATGTGTAGAAGCACAGCGTTAGCAGATATGACCGTTTCTCGTCGTTTTCTAACTCAGGGAACAAGTTGCACACTTCTGAGATGCATTTGGGCAACTTTGTCAGAAATGAGTTTTTTGCCTACAGAGACAGCAAATACATGTGTAGAAGCACAGCGTTAGCAGATATGACCGTTTCTCGATGTTTTCTAACTCAGGGAACAAGTTGCACACTTCTGAGATGCTTTTGGGCAACTTTGTCAGAAATGAGTTTTTTGCCTACAGAGACATGCCTATTTGCGCAGTAGTACAGATTCTGAGTATGTAACTGGGCTTGATGAAATCAGCATTTCTCTTGCTTCCCTGTGCGTAGGGAAGCTCAGTTTTAGTCCCAGTAGCTCCCACAAGTGTCTCCTCAGTGTGTTCCCGTTTCCTTAGAAACAGTGTATTTGCTGGGAGAAAAGTGCATTACTGTGCACTTTCACCGTTCAGCAAATACACGTGTAGAAGCACAGCGCTAGCAGAAACGACCGTTTCTCGACATTTTCTAACTCAGGAAACAAGTTGCACACTTCTGAGATGCATTTGGGCAACTTTGTCAGAAATGAGTTTTTTGCCTACAGAGACATGCCTATTTGCGCAGTAGTACAGATTCTGAGTATGTAACTGGGCTTGATGAAATCAGCATTTCTCTTGCTTCCCTGTGCGTAGGGAAGCTCAGTTTTAGTCACAGTAGCTCCCACAAGTGTCTCCTCAGTGTGTTCCCATTTCCTTAGAAACAGTGTATTTGCTGGGAGAAAAGTGCATTACTGTGCGCTTTCACCGTTCAGCAAATACATGTGTAGAAGCACAGCGTTAGAAGATATGACCATTTCTCGACGTTTTCTAAATCAGGGAACAAGTTGCAGACTTCTGAGATGCATTTGGGCAACTTTGTCAGAAATGAGTTTTTTGCCTACAGAGACATGCCTATTTGCAGAGTAGTACAGATTCTGAGTATGTAACTGGGCTTGATGAAATCAGCATTTCTCTTGCTTCCCTGTGCGTAGGGAAGCTCAGTTTTAGTCACAGTAGCTCCCACAAGTGTCTCCTCAGTGTGTTCCCATTTCCTTAGAAACAGTGTATTTGCTGGGAGAAAAGTGCATCACTGTGCGCTTTCACCGTTCAGCAAATACATGTGTAGAAGCACAGCGCTAGCAGAAACGACCGTTTCTCGACATTTTCTAACTCAGGGAGCAAGTTGCACACTTCTGAGATGCATTTGGGCAACTTTGTCAGAAATGAGTTTTTTGCCTACAGAGACATGCCTATTTGAGCAGTAGTACAGATTCTGAGTATGTAACTGGGCTTGATGAAATCAGCATTACTCTTGCTTCCCTGTGCGTAGGGAAGCTCAGTTTTAGTCACAGTAGCTCCCACAAGTGTCTCCTCAGTGTGTTCCCATTTCCTTAGAAACAGTGTATTTGCTGGGAGAAAAGTGCATTACTTTGCGCTTTCACCGTTCAGCAAATACATGCGTAGAAGCACAGCGCTAGCAGAAACGAACGTTTCTCGACGTTTTCTAACTCAGGGAACAAGTTCCACACTTCTGAGATGCATTTGGGTAACTTTCTCAAAAATGAGTTTTTTGCCTACAGAGACATGCCTATTTGTGCAGTAGTACAGATTCTGAGTATGTAACTGGGCTTGATGAAATCAGCATTTCTCTTGCTTCCCTGTGCATAGGGAAGCTCAGTTTTAGTCACAGTAGCTCCCACAAGTGTCTCCTCAGTGTGTTCCCATTTCCTTAGAAACAGTGTATTTGCTGGGAGAAAAGTGCATTACTGTGCGCTTTCACCGTTCAGCAAATACATGTGTAGAAGCACACCGCTAGCTGAAACGACCGTTTCTCGATGTTTTCTGACTCAGGGAACAAGTGGCACACTTCTGAGATGCATTTGGGCAACTTTGTCAGAAATGAGTTTTTTGCCTACAGAGACATGCCTATTAGCGCAATAGTACAGATTCTTAGTATGTAAATGGGCTTGATGAAATCAGCATTTCTCTTGCTTCCCTGTGCGTAGGGAAGCTCAGTTTTAGTCACAGTAGCTCCCACAGGTGTCTCCTCAGTGTGTTCCCAGTTCCTTAGAAACAGTGTATTTGCTTGGAGAAAAGTGCATTACTGTGCGCATTCACCGTTCAGCAAATACATGTGTAGAAGCACAGCGCTAGCTGAAACGACCGTTTCTCGACGTTTTCTAACTTAGGGAACAAGTGGCACACTTCTGATATGCATTTGGGCAACTTTGTCAGAAATGAGTTTTTTGCCTACAGAGACTTGCCTATTTGCGCAGTAGTACAGATTCAGAGTATGTATCTGGGCTTGATGAAATCAGCATTTCTCTTGCTTCCCTGTGCGTAGGGAAGCTCAGTTTTAGTCACAGTAGCTCCCACAAGTGACTCCTCAGTGTGTTCCCATTTCCTTAGAAACAGTGTATTTGCTGGGAGAAAAGTGCATCACTGTGCGCTTTCACCGTTCAGCAAATACATGTGTAGAAGCACAGCGCTAGCAGAAACGAACGTTTCTCGACGTTTTCTAACTCAGGGAACAAGTTGCACACTTCTGAGATGCATTTGGGCAACTTTGTCAGAAATGAGTTTTTTGCCTACAGAGACATGCCTATTTGTGGAGTAGTACAGATTCTGAGTATGTAACTGGGCTTGATGAAATCAGCATTTCTCTTGCTTCCCTGTACGTAGGGAAGCTCAGTTTTAGTCACAGTAGCTCCCACAAGTGTCTCCTCAGTGTGTTCCCAGTTCCTTAGAAACAGTGTATTTGCTGGGAGAGAAGTGCATTACTGTGCGCTTTCACCTTTCAGCAAATACATGTGTAGAAGCACAGCGCTAGCAGAAACAAACGTTTCTCCACGTTTTCTAACTCAGGGAACAAGTTGCACACTTCTGAGATGCATTTGGGCAACTTTGTCAGAAATGAGTTTTTTGCCTACAGAGACATGCCTATTTGCGCAGTAGTACAGATTCTGAGTATGTAACTGGGCTTGATGAAATCAGCATTTCTCTAGCTTCCCTGTGCGTAGGGAAGCTCAGTTTTAGTCACAGTAGCTCCCACAAGTGTCTCCTCAGTGTGTTACCATTTCCTTAGAAACAGTGTATTTGCTGGGAGAAAAGTGCATTACTGTGTGCTTTCACCGTTCAGCAAATACATGTGTAGAAGCACAGCGCTAGCTGAAACGACCGTTTCTCGACGTTTTCTAACTCAGGGAACAAGTGGCATACTTCTGAGATGCATTTGGGCAACTTTGTCAGAAATGGGTTTTTTGCCTACAGAGACATGCCTATTTGTGCAGTAGTACAGATTCTGAGTATGTAACTGGGCTTGATGAAATCAGCATTTCTCTTGCTTCCCTGTGCGTAGGGAAGGTCTGTTTTAGTCACAGTAGCTCCCACTAGTGTCTCCTCAGTGTGATCCCATTTCCTTAGAAACAGTGTATTTGCTGGGAGAAAAGTGCATTACTCTGCGCTTTCACCGTTCAGCAAATACATGTGTAGAAGCACAGCGCTAGCAGAAACGACCGTTTCTCAACGTTTTCTAACTCAGGGAACAAGTTGCACACTTCTGAGATGCATTTGGGCAACTTTGTCAGAAATGAGTTTTTTGCCTACAGAGACATGCCTATTTGCGCAGTAGTACAGATTCTGAGTATGTAACTGGGCTTGATGAAATCAGCATTTCTCTTGCTTCCCTGTGCGTAGGGAAGCTCAGTTTTAGTCACAGTAGCTCCCACAAGTGACTCCTCAGTGTGTTCCCATTTCCTTAGAAACAGTGTATTTGCTGGGAGAAAAGTGCATCAATCTGCGCTTTCACCGTTCAGCAAGTACATGTGTAGAAGCACAGCGCTAGCAGAAACGAACGTTTCTCGACGTTTTCTAACTCAGGGAACAAGTTGCACACTTCTGAGATGCATTTGGGCAACTTTGTCAGAAATGAGTTTTTTGCCTACAGAGACATGCCTATTTGCGCAGTAGTACAGATTCTGAGTATGTAACTGGGCTTGATGAAATCAGCATTTCTCTTGCTTCCCTGTGCGTAGGGAAGCTCAGTTTTAGTCACAGTAGCTCCCACAAGTGACTCCTCAGTGTGTTCCCATTTCCTTAGAAACAGTGTATTTGCTGGGAGAAAAGTGCATCAATCTGCGCTTTCACCGTTCAGCAAATACATGTGTAGAAGCACAGCGCTAGCAGAAACGAACGTTTCTCGACGTTTTCTAACTCAGGGAACAAGTTGCACACTTCTGAGATGCATTTGGGCAACTTTGTCAGAAATGAGTTTTTTGCCTACAGAGACATGCCTATTTGCGCAGTAGTACAGATTCTGAGTATGTAACTGGGCTTGATGAAATCAGCATTTCTCTTGCTTCCCTGTGATTAGGGAAGCTCAGTTTTAGTCACAGTAGCTCCCACAAGTGTTTCCTCAGTGTGTTACCATTTCCTTAGAAACAGTGTATTTGCTGGGAGAAAAGTGCATTACTGTGTGCTTTCACCGTTCAGCAAATACATGTGTAGAAGCACAGCGCTAGCTGAAACGACCGTTTCTCGACGTTTTCTAACTCAGGGAACAAGTGGCATACTTCTGAGATGCATTTGGGCAACTTTGTCAGAAATGGGTTTTTTGCCTACAGAGACATGCCTATTTGTGCAGTAGTACAGATTCTGAGTATGTAACTGGGCTTGATGAAATCAGCATTTCTCTTGCTTCCCTGTGCGTAGGGAAGGTCAGTTTTAGTCACAGTAGCTCCGACTAGTGTCTCCTCAGTGTGATCCCATTTCCTTAGAAACAGTGTATTTGCGGGGAGAAAAGTGCATTACTCTGCGCTTTCACCGTTCAGCAAATACATGTGTAGAAGCACAGCGCTAGCAGAAACGACCGTTTCTCAACGTTTTCTAACTCAGGGAACAAGTTGCACACTTCTGAGATGCATTTGGGAAACTTTGTCAGAAATGAGTTTTTTGCCTACAGAGACATGCCTATTTGCACAGTAGTACAGATTCTGAGTATGTAACTGGGCTTGATGAAATCAGCATTTCTCTTGCTTCCCTGTGCGTAGGGAAGCTCAGTTTTAGTCACAGTAGCTCCCACAAGTGTCTCCTCAGTGTGTTCCCATTTCCTTAGAAACAGTGTATTTGCTGAAAGAAAAGTGCATCACTGTGTGCTTTCACCGTTCAGCAAATACATGTGTAGAAGCACAGCGCTAACAGAAACGACCGTTTCTCGACGTTTTCTAACTCAGGGAACAAGTTGCACACTTCTGAGATGCATTTGGGCAACTTTGTCAGAAATGAGTTTTTTGCCTACAGAGACATGCCTATTTGCGCAGTAGTACAGATTCTGAGTATGTAACTGGGCTTGATGAAATCAGCATTTCTCTTGCTTCCCTGTGCGTAGGGAAGCTCAGTTTTAGTCACAGTAGCTCCCACAAGTGTCTCCTCAGTGTGTTCCCAGTTCCTTAGAAATAGTGTATTTGCTGGGAGAAAAGTGCATTACTTTGCGCTTTCACCGTTCAGCAAATACATGTGTAGAAGCACAGCGCTAGCAGAAACGAACGTTTCTCGACGTTTTCTAACTCAGGGAACAAGTTCCACACTTCTGAGATGCATTTGGGTAACTTTCTCAAAAATGAGTTTTTTGCCTACAGAGACATGCCTATTTGTGCAGTAGTACAGATTCTGAGTATGTAACTGGGCTTGATGAAATCAGCATTTCTCTTGCTTCCCTGTGCGTAGGGAAGCTCAGTTTTAGTCACAGTAGCTCCCACAAGTGTCTCCTCAGTGTGTTCCCATTTCCTTAGAAACAGTGTATTTGCTGGGAGAGAAGTGCATTACTGTGCGCTTTCACCTTTCAGCAAATACATGTGTAGAAGCACAGCGCTAGCAGAAACAAACGTTTCTCCACGTTTTCTAACTCAGGGAACAAGTTGCACACTTCTGAGATGCATTTGGGCATCTTTGTCAGAAATGAGTTTTTTGCCTACAGAGACATGCCTATTTGCGCAGTAGTACAGATTCTGAGTATGTAACTGGGCTTGATTAAATCAGCATTTCTCTTGCTTCCCTGTGCGTAGGGAAGCTCAGTTTTAGTCACAGTAGCTCCCACAAGTGTCTCCTCAGTGTGTTCCCATTTCCTTAGAAACAGTGTATATGCTGGGAGAAAAGTGCATTACTGTGCGCTTCACCGTTGAGCAAATACATTTGTAGAAGCACAGTGCTAGCAGATTCGAACGTTTCTCGACGTTTTCTAACTCAGGGAACAAGTTGCACACTTCTGAGATGCATTTGGGCAACTTTGTCAGAAATGAGTGTTTTGCCTACAGAGACATGCCTATTTGCGCAGTAGTACAGATTCTGAGTATGTAACTGGGCTTGATGAAATCAGCATTTCTCTTGCTTCCCTGTGCGTAGGGAAGCTCAGTTTTAGTCACAGTAGCTCCCACAAGTGTCTCCTCAGTGTGTTCCTATTTCCGTAGAAACAGTATATTTGCTGGGAGAAAAGTGCATTACTGTGCGCTTTCACCGTTCAGCAAATACATGTGTAGAAGCACAGCGCTAGCAGATACGACCGTTTCTCGACGTTTTCTAACTCAGGGAACAAGTTGCACACTTCTGAGATGCATTTGGGCAACTTTGACAGAAATGAGTTTTTTGCCTACAGAGACATGCCTATTTGTGCAGTAGTACAGATTCTGAGTATGTAACTGGGCTTGATGAAATCAGCATTTCTCTTGCTTCCCTGTGCGTAGGGAAGCTCAGTTTTAGTCACAATAGTTCCCACAAGTGTCTCCTCAGTGTGTTCCCATTTCCTTAGAAACAGTGTTTTTGCTGGGAGAAAAGTGCATTACTGTGCGCTTTCACCGTTCAGCAAATACATGTGTAGAAGCACACCGCTAGCTGAAACGACCGTTTCTCGATGTTTTCTGACTCAGGGAACAAGTGGCACACTTCTGAGATGCATTTGGGCAACTTTGTCAGAAATGAGTTTTTTGCCTACAGAGACATGCCTATTAACGCAATAGTACAGATTCTTAGTATGTAACTGGGCTTGATGAAATCAGCATTTCTCTTGCTTCCCTGTGCGTAGGGAAGCTCAGTTTTAGTCACAGTAGCTCCCACAAGTGTCTCCTCAGTGCGTTCCCAGTTCCTTAGAAACAGTGTATTTGCTTGGAGAAAAGTGCATTACTGTGCGCATTCACCGTTCAGCAAATACATGTGTAGAAGCACAGCGCTAGCTGAAACGACCGTTTCTCGACGTTTTCTAACTCAGGGAACAAGTGGCACACTTCTGATATGCATTTGGGCAACTTTGTCAGAAATGAGTTTTTTGCCTACAGAGACATGCCTATTTGCGCAGTAGTACAGATTCAGAGTATGTATCTGGGCTTGATGAAATCAGCATTTCTCTTGCTTCCCTGTGCGTAGGGAAGCTCAGTTTTAGTCACAGTAGCTCCCACAAGTGACTCCTCAGTGTGTTACCATTTCCTTAGAAACAGTGTATTTGCTGGGAGAAAAGTGCATCACTGTGCGCTTTCACCGTTCAGCAAATACATGTGTAGAAGCACAGCGCTAACAGAAACGAACGTTTCTCGACGTTTTCTAACTCAGAAAACAAGTTGCACACTTCTGAGATGCATTTGGGCAACTTTGTCAGAAATGAGTTTTTTGCCTACAGAGACATGCCTATTTGCGCAGTAGTACAGATTCTGAGTATGTAACTGGGCTTGATGAAATCAGCATTTCTCTTGCTTCCCTGTGCGTAGGGAAGCTCAGTTTTAGTCACAGTAGCTCCCACAAGTGTCTCCTCAGTGTGTTCCCAGTTCCTTAGAAACAGTGTATTTGCTGGGAGAAAAGTGCATTACTGTGCGCTTTCACCGTTCAGCAAATACATGTGTAGAAGCACAGCGCTAGCAGAAACGAACGTTTCTCGACGTTTTCTAACTCAGGGAACAAGTTGCACACTTCTGAGATGCATTTGGGCAACTTTGTCAGAAATGAGTTTTTTGCCTACAGAGACATGCCTATTTGCGCAGTAGTACAGATTCTGAGTATGTAACTGGGCTTGATGAAATCAGCATTTCTCTTGCTTCCCTGTGCGTAGGGAAGCTCAGTTTTAGTCACAGTAGCTCCCACAAGTGTCTCCTCAGTGTGTTCCCATTTCCTTAGAAGCAGTGTATTTGCTGGGAGAAAAGTGCATTACTGTGTGCTTTCACCGTTCAGCAAATACATGTGTAGAAGCACAGCACTAGCAGAAACGAATGTTTCTCGACGTTTTCTAACTCAGGGAACAAGTTGCACACTTCTGAGATGCATTTGGGCAACTTTGTCAGAAATGAGTTTTTTGCCTACAGAGACATGCCGATTTGCGCAGTAGTACAGATTCTGAGTATGTAACTGGGCTGGATGAAATCAGCATTTCTCTTGCTTCCCTGTGCGTAGGGAAGCTCAGTTTTAGTCACAGTAGCTCCAACAAGTGTCTCCTCAGTGTGTTCCCAGTTCCTTAGAAACAGTGTATTTGCTGGGAGAAAAGTGCATTACTGTGCACTTTCACAGTTCAGCAAATACATGTGTAAAAGCACAGCGCTAGCAGAAACGACCGTTTCTCGACGTTTTCTAACTCAGGGAACAAGTTGCACACTTCTGAGATGCATTTGGGCAACTTTGTCAGAAATGAGTTTTTTGCCTACAGAGACATGCCTATTTGCGCAGTAGTACAGATTCTGAGTATGTAACTGGGCTTGATGAAATCAGCATTTCTCTTGTTTCCCTGTGCATAGGGAAGGTCAGTTTAGTCACAGTAGCTCCCACAAGTGTCTCCTCAGTGTGTTCCCATTTCCTTAGAAACAGTGTATTTGCTGGGAGAAAAGTGCATCACTTTGTGCTTTCACTGTTCAGCAAATACATGTGTAGAAGCACAGCGCTAGCAGAAACGACCGTTTCTCGACGTTTTCTAACTCAGGGAACAAGTTGCACAATTCTGAGTTGCATTTGGGCAACTTTGTCAGAAATGAGTTTTTTGCCTACAGAGACATGCCTATTTGCGCAGTAGTAGAGATTCTGAGTATGTAACTGGGCTTGATGAAATCAGCATTTCTCTTGCTTCCCTGTGCATAGGGAAGCTCAGTTTTAGTCCCAGAAGCTCCCACAAGTGTCTCCTCAGTGTGTTCCCCTTTCCTTAGAAACAGTGTATTTGCTGGGAGAAAAGTGCATTACTGTGCGCTTTCACCGTTCAGCAAATACATGTGTAGAAGCACAGCGCTAGCAGAAACGACCGTTTCTCGACGTTTTCTAACTCAGGGAACAAGTTGCACAATTCTGAGTTGCATTTGGGCAACTTTGTCAGAAATGAGTTTTTTGCCTACAGAGACAGGCCGATTTGCGCAGTAGTACAGATTCTGAGTATGTAACTGGGCTTGATGAAATCAGCATTACTCTTGCTTCCCTGTGCGTAGGGAAGCTCAGTTTTAGTCACAGTAGCTCCCACAAGTGTCTCCTCAGTGTGTTCCCATTTCCTTAGAAACAGTGTATTTGCTGGGAGAAAAGTGCATTACTGTGCGCTTTCACCGTTCAGCAAATACATGTGTAGAAGCACAGCGCTAGCAGAAACGAACGTTTCTCGACGTTTTCTAACTCAGGGAACAAGTTGCACACTTCTGAGATGCATTTGGGCAACTTTGTCAGAAATGAGTTTTTTGCCTACAGAGACATGCCTATTTGCGCAGTAGTACAGATTCTGAGTATGTAACTGGGCTTGATGAAATCAGCATTTCTCTTGCTTCCCTGTGCGTAGGGAAGCTCAGTTTTAGTCACAGTAGCTCCCACAAGTGTCTCCTCAGTGTGTTCCCATTTCCTTAGAAGCAGTGTATTTGCTGGGAGAAAAGTGCATTACTGTGTGCTTTCACCGTTCAGCAAATACATGTGTAGAAGCACAGCACTAGCAGAAACGAATGTTTCTCGACGTTTTCTAACTCAGGGAACAAGTTGCACACTTCTGAGATGCATTTGGGCAACTTTGTCAGAAATGAGTTTTTTGCCTACAGAGACATGCCGATTTGCGCAGTAGTACAGATTCTGAGTATGTAACTGGGCTGGATGAAATCAGCATTTCTCTTGCTTCCCTGTGCGTAGGGAAGCTCAGTTTTAGTCACAGTAGCTCCAACAAGTGTCTCCTCAGTGTGTTCCCAGTTCCTTAGAAACAGTGTATTTGCTGGGAGAAAAGTGCATTACTGTGCACTTTCACAGTTCAGCAAATACATGTGTAAAAGCACAGCGCTAGCAGAAACGACCGTTTCTCGACGTTTTCTAACTCAGGGAACAAGTTGCACACTTCTGAGATGCATTTGGGCAACTTTGTCAGAAATGAGTTTTTTGCCTACAGAGACATGCCTATTTGCGCAGTAGTACAGATTCTGAGTATGTAACTGGGCTTGATGAAATCAGCATTTCTCTTGTTTCCCTGTGCATAGGGAAGGTCAGTTTAATCACAGTAGCTCCCACAAGTGTCTCCTCAGTGTGTTCCCATTTCCTTAGAAACAGTGTATTTGCTGGGAGAAAAGTGCATCACTTTGTGCTTTCACTGTTCAGCAAATACATGTGTAGAAGCACAGCGCTAGCAGAAACGACCGTTTCTCGACGTTTTCTAACTCAGGGAACAAGTTGCACAATTCTGAGTTGCATTTGGGCAACTTTGTCAGAAATGAGTTTTTTTCTACAGAGACATGCCTATTTGCGCAGTAGTAGAGATTCTGAGTATGTAACTGGGCTTGATGAAATCAGCATTTCTCTTGCTTCCCTGTGCATAGGGAAGCTCAGTTTTAGTCACAGTAGCTCCCACAAGTGTCTCCTCAGTGTGTTCCCCTTTCCTTAGAAACAGTGTATTTGCTGGGAGAAAAGTGCATTACTGTGCGCTTTCACCGTTCAGCAAATACATGTGTAGAAGCACAGCGCTAGCAGAAACGACCGTTTCTCGACGTTTTCTAACTCAGGGAACAAGTTGCACAATTCTGAGTTGCATTTGGGCAACTTTGTCAGAAATGAGTTTTTTGCCTACAGAGACAGGCCGATTTGCGCAGTAGTACAGATTCTGAGTATGTAACTGGGCTTGATGAAATCAGCATTACTCTTGCTTCCCTGTGCGTAGGGAAGCTCAGTTTTAGTCACAGTAGCTCCCACAAGTGTCTCCTCAGTGTGTTCCCATTTCCTTAGAAACAGTGTATTTGCTGGGAGAAAAGTGCATTAGTGTGCGCTTTCACCGTTCAGCAAATACATGTGTAGAAGCACAGCGCTAGCAGAAATGAATGTTTCTCGACGTTTTCTAACTCAGGGAACAAGTTGCACACTTCTGAGATGCATTTGGGCAACTTTGTCAGAAATGAGTTTTTTGCCTACAGAGACATGCCTATTTGCGCAGTAGTACAGATTCTGAGTATGTAACTGGGCTGGATGAAATCAGCATTTCTCTTGCTTCCCTGTGCGTAGGGAAGCTCAGTTTTAGTCACAGTAGCTCCCACAAGTGTCTCCTCAGTGTGTTCCCATTTCCTTAGACACAGTGTATTTGCTGGGAGAAAAGTGCATTACTGTGCGCTTTCACCGTTCAGCAAATACATGTGTAGAATCACAGCGCTAGCAGAAACGAACGTTTCTCGACGTTTTCTAACTCAGGGAACAAGTTGCACACTTCTGAGATGCATTTGGGCAACTTTGTCAGAAATGAGTTTTTTGCCTACAGAGACATGCCTATTTGCGCAGTAGTACAGATTCTGAGTATGTAACTGGGCTTGATGAAATCAGCATTTCTCTTGCTTCCCTGTGCGTAGGGAAGCTCAGTTTTAGTCACAGTAGCTCCCACAAGTGTCTCCTCAGTGTGTTCCCATTTCCTTAGAAACAGTGTATTTGCTGGGAGAAAAGTGCATTACTGTGCGCTTTCACCGTTCAGCAAATACATGTGTAGAAGCACAGCGCTAGCAGAAACGAACGTTTCTCGACGTTTTCTAACTCAGGGAACAAGTTGCACACTTCTGAGATGCATTTGGGCAACTTTGTCAGAAATGAGTTTTTTGCCTACAGAGACAGGCCGATTTGCGCAGTAGTACAGATTCTGAGTATGTAACTGGGCTGGATGAAATCAGCATTTCTCTTGCTTCCCTGTGCGTAGGGAAGCTCAGTTTTAGTCACAGTAGCTCCAACAAGTGTCTCCTCAGTGTGTTCCCAGTTCCTTAGAAACAGTGTATTTGCTGGGAGAAAAGTGCATTACTGTGCACTTTCACAGTTCAGCAAATACATGTGTAAAAGCACAGCGCTAGCAGAAACGAACGTTTCTCGACGTTTTCTAACTCAGGGAACAAGTTGCACACTTCTGAGATGCATTTCGGCAACTTTGTCAGAAATGAGTTTTTTGCCTACAGAGACATGCCTATTTGCGCAGTAGTACAGATTCTGAGTATGTAACTGGGCTTGATGAAATCAGCATTTCTCTTGTTTCCCTGTGCATAGGGAAGGTCAGTTTAGTCACAGTAGCTCTCACAAGTGTCTCCTCAGTGTGTTCCCATTTCCTTAGAAACAGTGTATTTGCTGGGAGAAAAGTGCATCACTTTGTGCTTTAACTGTTCAGCAAATACATGTGTAGAAGCACAGCACTAGCAGAAACGAACGTTTCTCGACGTTTTCTAACTCAGGGAATAAGTTGCACACTTCTGAGTTGCATTTGGGCAACTTTGTCAGAAATGAGTTTTTTGCCTACAGAGACATGCCTATTTGCGCAGTAGTACAGATTCTGAGTATGTAACAGGGCTTGATGAAATCAGCATTTCTCTTGCTTCCCTGTGCATAGGGAAGCTCAGTTTTAGTCCCAGTAGCTCCCACAAGTGTCTCCTCAGTGTGTTCCCCTTTCCTTAGAAACAGTGTATTTGCTGGGAGAAAAGTGCATTACTGTGCGCTTTCACCGTTCAGCAAATACATGTGTAGAAGCACAGCGCTAGCAGAAACGAACGTTTCTCGACGTTTTCTAACTCAGGGAACAAGTTGCACACTTCTGAGGTGCAATTGTGTAACTATCTCAAAAATGAGTTTTTTGCTTACAGAGACATGCCAATTTGCGCAGTAGTACAGATTCTGAGTATGTAACTGGGCTTGATGAAATCAGCATTTCTCTTGCTTCCCTGTGCGTAGGGAAGCTCAGTTTTAGTCACAGTAGCTCCCACAAGTGTCTCCTCAGTGTGTTCCCAGTTCCTTAGAAACAGTGTATTTGCTGGGAGAAAAGTGCATTACTGTGCGCTTTCACCGTTCAGCAAATACATGTGTAGAAGCACAGCGCTAGCAGAAACGAACGTTTCTCGACATTTTCTAACTCAGGGAGCAAGTTGCACACTTCTGAGATGCATTTGGGCAACTTTGTCAGAAATGAGTTTTTTGCCTACAGAGACATGCCTATTTGCGCAGTAGTACAGATTCTGAGTATGTAACTGGGCTTGATGAAATCAGCATTACTCTTGCTTCCCTGTGCGTAGGGAAGCTCAGTTTTAGTCACAGTAGCTCCCACAAGTGTCTCCTCAGTGTGTTCCCATTTCCTTAGAAACAGTGTATTTGCTGGGAGAAAAGTGCATTACTGTGCGCTTTCACCGTTCAGCAAATACATGTGTAGAAGCACAGCGCTAGCAGAAATGAATGTTTCTCGACGTTTTCTAACTCAGGGAACAAGTTGCACACTTCTGAGATGCATTTGGGCAACTTTGTCAGAAATGAGTTTTTTGCCTACAGAGACATGCCTATTTGCGCAGTAGTACAGATTCTGAGTATGTAACTGGGCTGGATGAAATCAGCATTTCTCTTGCTTCCCTGTGCGTAGGGAAGCTCAGTTTTAGTCACAGTAGCTCCCACAAGTGTCTCCTCAGTGTGTTCCCATTTCATTAGACACAGTGTATTTGCTGGGAGAAAAGTGCATTACTGTGCGCTTTCACCGTTCAGCAAATACATGTGTAGAAGCACAGTGCTAGCAGAAACGAACGTTTCTCGACGTTTTCTAACTCAGGGAACAAGTTGCACACTTCTGAGATGCATTTGGGCAACTTTGTCAGTAATGAGTTTTTTGCCTACAGAGACATGCCTATTTGCGCAGTAGTACAGATTCTGAGTATGTAACTGGGCTTGATGAAATCAGCATTTCTCTTGCTTCCCTGTGCGTAGGGAAGCTCAGTTTTAGTCACAGTAGCTCCCACAAGTGTCTCCTCAGTGTGTTCCCAGTTCCTTAGAAACAGTGTATTTGCTGGGAGAAAAGTGCATTACTGTGCGCTTTCACCGTTCAGCAAATACATGTGTAGAAGCACAGCGCTAGCTGAAACGACCGTTTCTCGACGTTTTCTAACTCAGGGAACAAGTTGCACACTTCTGAGATGCATTTGGGCAACTTTGTCAGAAATGAGTTTTTTGCCTACAGAGACATGCCTATTTGCGCAGTAGTACAGATTCTGAGTATGTAACTGGGCTTGATGAAATCAGCATTTCTCTTGCTTCCCTGTGCGTAGGGAAGCTCAGTTTTAGTCACAGTAGCTCCCACAAGTGTCTCCTCAGTGTGTTCCCATTTCCTTAGAAACAGTGTATTTGCTGGGAGAAAAGTGCATTACTGTGCGCTTTCACCGTTCAGCAAATACATGTGTAGAAGCACAGCGCTAGCAGAAACGAACGTTTCTCGACGTTTTCTAACTCAGGGAACAAGTTGCACACTTCTGAGATGCATTTGGGCAACTTTGTCAGAAATGAGTTTTTTGCCTACAGAGACATGCCTAATTTGCGCAGTAGTACAGATTCTGAGTATGTAACTGGGCTTGATGAAATCAGCATTTCCTCTTGTTTCCCTGTGCATAGGGAAGCTCAGTTTAGTCACAGTAGCTCCCACAAGTGTCTCCTCAGTGTGTTCCCATTTCTTAGAAACAGTGTATTTGCTGGGAGAAAAGTGCATCACTTTGTGCTTTCATCGTTCAGCAAATACATGTGTAGAAGCACAGCCGCTAGCAGAAGCGACCGTTTCTCGACGTTTTCTAACTCAGGGAATAAGTTGCACACTTCTGACTTGCATTTGGGCAACTTTGTCAGAAATGAGTTTTTTGCCTACAGAGATATGCCTATTTGCGCAGTAGTACAGATTCTGAGTATGTAACTGGGCTTGATGAAATCAGCATTTCTCTTGCTTCCCTGTGCATAGGGAAGCTCAGTTTTAGTCAAAGTAGCTCCCAAAAGTGTCTCCTCAGTGTGTTCCATTTCCTTAGAAACAGTGTATTTGCTGGGAGAAAAGTGCATCACTTTGTGCTTTCACTGTTCAGCAAATACATGTGTAGAAGCACAGCGCCAGCAGAAACGACCGTTTCTCGACATTTACTAACTCAGGGAACAAGTTGTACACTTCTGGGATGCAATTTGGGCAACTTTGTCTGAAATGAGTTTTTTGCCTACAGAGACATGCCTATTTGCGCAGTAGTACAGATTCTGAGTATGTAACTGGGCTGGATGAAATCAGCATTTCTCTTGCTTCCCTGTGCGTAGGGAAGCTCAGTTTTAATCACAGTAGCTCCCACAAGTGTCTCCTCAGTGTGTTCTCAGTTCCTTAGAAACAGTGTATTTGCTGGGAGAAAAGTGCATTACTGTGCGCTTTCACCGTTCAGCAAATACATGTGTAGAAGCACAGCGCTAGCAGAAACGAACGTTTCTCGACGTTTTCTAAATCAGGGAACAAGTTGCACACTTCTGAAATGCATTTGGGCAACTTTGTCAGAAATGAGTTTTTTGCCTACAGAGACATGCCTATTTGCGCAGTATTACAGATTCTGAGTATGTAACTGGGATTGATGAAATCAGCATTTCTCTTGCTTCCCTGTGCGTAGGGAAGCTCAGTTTTAGTCAAAGTAGCTCCCAAAAGTGTCTCCTCAGTGTGTTCCCATTCCTTAGAAACAGTGTATTTGCTGGGAGAAAAGTGCATCACTTTGTGCTTTCACTGTTCAGCAAATACATGTGTAGAAGCACAGCGCCAGCAGAAACGACCGTTTCTCGACATTTACTAACTCAGGGAACAAGTTGTACACTTCTGGGATGCATTTGGGCAACTTTGTCTGAAATGAGTTTTTTGCCTACAGAGACATGCCTATTTGCGCAGTAGTACAGATTCTGAGTATGTAACTGGGCTGGATGAAATCAGCATTTCTCTTGCTTCCCTGTGCGTAGGGAAGCTCAGTTTTAATCACAGTAGCTCCCACAAGTGTCTCCTCAGTGTGTTCTCAGTTCCTTAGAAACAGTGTATTTGCTGGGAGAAAAGTGCATTACTGTGCGCTTTCACCGTTCAGCAAATACATGTGTAGAAGCACAGCGCTAGCAGAAACGAACGTTTCTCGACGTTTTCTAACTCAGGGAACAAGTTGCACACTTCTGAGGTGCAATTGTGTAACTATCTCAAAAATGAGTTTTTTGCTTACAGAGACATGCCAATTTGCGCAGTAGTACAGATTCTGAGTATGTAACTGGGCTTGATGAAATCAGCATTTCTCTTGCTTCCCTGTGCGTAGGGAAGCTCAGTTTTAGTCACAGTAGCTCCCACAAGTGTCTCCTCAGTGTGTTCCCAGTTCCTTAGAAACAGTGTATTTGCTGGGAGAAAAGTGCATCACTGTGTGCTTTCACCGTTCAGCAAATACATGTGTAGAAGCACAGCGCTAGCAGAAACGAACGTTTCTCGACGTTTTCTAAATCAGGGAACAAGTTGCACACTTCTGAGATGCATTTGGCAACTTTGTCAGAAATGAGTTTTTTGCCTACAGAGACATGCCTATTTGCGCAGTAGTACAGATTCTGAGTATGTAACTGGGCTTGATGAAATCAGCATTTCTCTTGCTTCCCTGTGCGTAGGGAAGCTCAGTTTTAGTCACAGTAGCTCCCACAAGTGTCTCCTCAGTGTGTTCCCATTTCCTTAGAAACAGTGTATTTGCTGGGAGAAAAGTGCATCACTTTGTGCTTTCACTGTTCAGCAAATACATGTGTAGAAGCACAGCGCTAGCAGAAACGACCGTTTCTCGACATTTTCTAACTCAGGGAACAAGTTGTACACTTCTGGGATGCATTTGGGCAACTTTGTCAGAAATGAGTTTTTTGCCTACAGAGACATGCCTATTTGCGCAGTAGTACAGATTCTGAGTATGTAACTGGGCTTGATGAAATCAGCATTTCTCTTGCTTCCCTGTGCGTAGGGAAGCTCAGTTTTAGTCACAGTAGCTCCCACAAGTGTCTCCTCAGTGTGTTCCCATTTCCTTAGAAACAGTGTATTTGCTGGGAGAAAAGTGCATTACTGTGCGCTTTCACCGTTCAGCAAATACATGTGTAGAAGCACAGCGCTAGCAGAAACGAACGTTTCTCGACGTTTTCTAACTCAGGGAACAAGTTGCACACTTCTGAGGTGCAATTGTGTAACTATCTCAAAAATGAGTTTTTTGCTTACAGAGACATGCCAATTTGTGCAGTAGTACAGATTCTGAGTATGTAACTGGGCTTGATGAAATCAGCATTTCTCTTGCTTCCCTGTGCGTAGGGAAGCTCAGTTTTAGTCACAGTAGCTCCCACAAGTGTCTCCTCAGTGTGTTCCCAGTTCCTTAGAAACAGTGTATTTGCTGGGAGAAAAGTGCATTACTGTGCGCTTTCACCGTTCAGCAAATACATGTGTAGAAGCACAGCGCTAGCTGAAACGACCGTTTCTCGACGTTTTCTAACTCAGGGAACAAGTTGCACACTTCTGAGATGCATTTGGGCAACTTTGTCAGAAATGAGTTTTTTGCCTACAGAGACATGCCTATTTGCGCAGTAGTACAGATTCTGAGTATGTAACTGGGCTTGATGAAATCAGCATTTCTCTTGCTTCCCTGTGCGTAGGGAAGCTCAGTTTTAGTCACAGTAGCTCCCACAAGTGTCTCCTCAGTGTGTTCCCATTTCCTTAGAAACAGTGTATTTGCTGGGAGAAAAGTGCATTACTGTGCGCTTTCACCGTTCAGCAAATACATGTGTAGAAGCACAGCGCTAGCAGAAACGAACGTTTCTCGACGTTTTCTAACTCAGGGAACAAGTTGCACACTTCTGAGATGCATTTGGGCAACTTTGTCAGAAATGAGTTTTTTGCCTACAGAGACATGCCTATTTGCGCAGTAGTACAGATTCTGAGTATGTAACTGGGCTTGATGAAATCAGCATTTCTCTTGTTTCCCTGTGCATAGGGAAGCTCAGTTTAGTCACAGTAGCTCCCACAAGTGTCTCCTCAGTGTGTTCCCATTTCTTAGAAACAGTGTATTTGCTGGGAGAAAAGTGCATCACTTTGTGCTTTCATCGTTCAGCAAATACATGTGTAGAAGCACAGCGCTAGCAGAAGCGACCGTTTCTCGACGTTTTCTAACTCAGGGAATAAGTTGCACACTTCTGACTTGCATTTGGGCAACTTTGTCAGAAATGAGTTTTTTGCCTACAGAGATATGCCTATTTGCGCAGTAGTACAGATTCTGAGTATGTAACTGGGCTTGATGAAATCAGCATTTCTCTTGCTTCCCTGTGCATAGGGAAGCTCAGTTTTAGTCCCAGTAGCTCCCACAAGTGTCTCCTCAGTGTGTTCCACTTTCCTTAGAAACAGTGTATTTGCTGGGAGAAAAGTGCATTACTGTGCGCTTTCACCGTTCAGCAAATACATGTGTAGAAGCACAGCGCTAGCAGAAACGAACGTTTCTCGACGTTTTCTAAATCAGGGAACAAGTTGCACACTTCTGAAATGCATTTGGGCAACTTTGTCAGAAATGAGTTTTTTGCCTACAGAGACATGCCTATTTGCGCAGTATTACAGATTCTGAGTATGTAACGGGGATTGATGAAATCAGCATTTCTCTTGCTTCCCTGTGCGTAGGGAAGCTCAGTTTTAGTCAAAGTAGCTCCCAAAAGTGTCTCCTCAGTGTGTTCCCATTTCCTTAGAAACAGTGTATTTGCTGGGAGAAAAGTGCATCACTTTGTGCTTTCACTGTTCAGCAAATACATGTGTAGAAGCACAGCGCCAGCAGAAACGACCGTTTCTCGACATTTACTAACTCAGGGAACAAGTTGTACACTTCTGGGATGCATTTGGGCAACTTTGTCTGAAATGAGTTTTTTGCCTACAGAGACATGCCTATTTGCGCAGTAGTACAGATTCTGAGTATGTAACTGGGCTGGATGAAATCAGCATTTCTCTTGCTTCCCTGTGCGTAGGGAAGCTCAGTTTTAATCACAGTAGCTCCCACAAGTGTCTCCTCAGTGTGTTCTCAGTTCCTTAGAAACAGTGTATTTGCTGGGAGAAAAGTGCATTACTGTGCGCTTTCACCGTTCAGCAAATACATGTGTAGAAGCACAGCGCTAGCAGAAACGAACGTTTCTCGACGTTTTCTAAATCAGGGAACAAGTTGCACACTTCTGAAATGCATTTGGGCAACTTTGTCAGAAATGAGTTTTTTGCCTACAGAGACATGCCTATTTGCGCAGTATTACAGATTCTGAGTATGTAACTGGGATTGATGAAATCAGCATTTCTCTTGCTTCCCTGTGCGTAGGGAAGCTCAGTTTTAGTCAAAGTAGCTCCCAAAAGTGTCTCCTCAGTGTGTTCCCATTTCCTTAGAAACAGTGTATTTGCTGGGAGAAAAGTGCATCACTTTGTGCTTTCACTGTTCAGCAAATACATGTGTAGAAGCACAGCGCCAGCAGAAACGACCGTTTCTCGACATTTACTAACTCAGGGAACAAGTTGTACACTTCTGGGATGCATTTGGGCAACTTTGTCTGAAATGAGTTTTTTGCCTACAGAGACATGCCTATTTGCGCAGTAGTACAGATTCTGAGTATGTAACTGGGCTGGATGAAATCAGCATTTCTCTTGCTTCCCTGTGCGTAGGGAAGCTCAGTTTTAATCACAGTAGCTCCCACAAGTGTCTCCTCAGTGTGTTCTCAGTTCCTTAGAAACAGTGTATTTGCTGGGAGAAAAGTGCATTACTGTGCGCTTTCACCGTTCAGCAAATACATGTGTAGAAGCACAGCGCTAGCAGAAACGAACGTTTCTCAACGTTTTCTAACTCAGGGAACAAGTTGCACACTTCTGAGGTGCAATTGTGTAACTATCTCAAAAATGAGTTTTTTGCTTACAGAGACATGCCAATTTGCGCAGTAGTACAGATTCTGAGTATGTAACTGGGCTTGATGAAATCAGCATTTCTCTTGCTTCCCTGTGCGTAGGGAAGCTCAGTTTTAGTCACAGTAGCTCCCACAAGTGTCTCCTCAGTGTGTTCCCAGTTCCTTAGAAACAGTGTATTTGCTGGGAGAAAAGTGCATTACTGTGCGCTTTCACCGTTCAGCAAATACATGTGTAGAAGCACAGCGCTAGCTGAAACGACCGTTTCTCGACATTTTCTAACTCAGGGAACAAGTTGCACACTTCTGAGATGCATTTGGGCAACTTTGTCAGAAATGAGTTTTTTGCCTACAGAGACATGCCTATTTGCGCAGTAGTACAGATTCTGAGCTGGTAACTGGGCTTGATGAAATCAGCATTTCTCTTGCTTCCCTGTGCATAGGGAAGCTCAGTTTTAGTCACAGTAGCTCCCACAAGTGTCTCCTCAGTGTGTTCCCATTTCCTTAGAAACAGTGTATTTGCTGGGAGAAAAGTGCATCACTGTGCGCTTTCACCGTTCAGCAAATACATGTGTAGAAGCACAGCGCTAGCAGAAACGAACGTTTCTCGACGTTTTCTAACTCAGGGAACAAGTTGCACACTTCTGAGATGCATTTGGGCAACTTTGTCAGAAATGAGTTTGTTGCCTACAGATTCATGCCTATTTGCGCAGTAGTACAGATTCTGAGTATGTAACTGGGCTTGATGAAATCAGCATTTCTCTTGCTTCCCTGTGCGTAGGGAAGCTCAGTTTTAGTCACAGTGCTCCCACAAGTGTCTCCTCAGTGTGTTCCCAGTTCCTTAGAAACAGTGTATTTGCTGGGAGAAAAGTGCATTACTGTGCGCTTTCACCGTTCAGCAAATACATGTGTAGAAGCACAGCGCTAGCAGAAACGAACGTTTCTCGACGTTTTCTAACTCAGGGAACAAGTTGCACACTTCTGAGGTGCAATTGTGTAACTATCTCAAAAATGAGTTTTTTGCTTACAGAGACATGCCAATTTGCGCAGTAGTACAGATTCTGAGTATGTAACTGGGCTTGATGAAATCAGCATTTCTCTTGCTTCCCTGTGCGTAGGGAAGCTCAGTTTTAATCACAGTAGCTCCCACAAGTGTCTCCTCAGTGTGTTCTCAGTTCCTTAGAAACAGTGTATTTGCTGGGAGAAAAGTGCATTACTGTGCGCTTTCACCGTTCAGCAAATACATGTGTAGAAGCACAGCGCTAGCAGAAACGAACGTTTCTCAACGTTTTCTAACTCAGGGAACAAGTTGCACACTTCTGAGGTGCAATTGTGTAACTATCTCAAAAATGAGTTTTTTGCTTACAGAGACATGCCAATTTGCGCAGTAGTACAGATTCTGAGTATGTAACTGGGCTTGATGAAATCAGCATTTCTCTTGCTTCCCTGTGCGTAGGGAAGCTCAGTTTTAGTCACAGTAGCTCCCACAAGTGTCTCCTCAGTGTGTTCCCAGTTCCTTAGAAACAGTGTATTTGCTGGGAGAAAAGTGCATTACTGTGCGCTTTCACCGTTCAGCAAATACATGTGTAGAAGCACAGCGCTAGCTGAAACGACCGTTTCTCGACATTTTCTAACTCAGGGAACAAGTTGCACACTTCTGAGATGCATTTGGGCAACTTTGTCAGAAATGAGTTTTTTGCCTACAGA
The DNA here is from genome assembly GCF_964271855.1 of Acomys minous. NCBI lineage: Eukaryota > Metazoa > Chordata > Mammalia > Rodentia > Muridae > Acomys > Acomys minous. The sequence goes on from NW_028182178.1 coordinate 1,589,001, forward strand.
GACATGCCTATTTGCGCAGTAGTACAGATTCTGAGCTGGTAACTGGGCTTGATGAAATCAGCATTTCTCTTGCTTCCCTGTGCATAGGGAAGCTCAGTTTTAGTCACAGTAGCTCCCACAAGTGTCTCCTCAGTGTGTTCCCATTTCCTTAGAAACAGTGTATTTGCTGGGAGAAAAGTGCATCACTGTGCGCTTTCACCGTTCAGCAAATACATGTGTAGAAGCACAGCGCTAGCAGAAACGAACGTTTCTCGACGTTTTCTAACTCAGGGAACAAGTTGCACACTTCTGAGATGCATTTGGGCAACTTTGTCAGAAATGAGTTTGTTGCCTACAGATTCATGCCTATTTGCGCAGTAGTACAGATTCTGAGTATGTAACTGGGCTTGATGAAATCAGCATTTCTCTTGCTTCCCTGTGCGTAGGGAAGCTCAGTTTTAGTCACAGTGCTCCCACAAGTGTCTCCTCAGTGTGTTCCCAGTTCCTTAGAAACAGTGTATTTGCTGGGAGAAAAGTGCATTACTGTGCGCTTTCACCGTTCAGCAAATACATGTGTAGAAGCACAGCGCTAGCAGAAACGAACGTTTCTCGACGTTTTCTAACTCAGGGAACAAGTTGCACACTTCTGAGGTGCAATTGTGTAACTATCTCAAAAATGAGTTTTTTGCTTACAGAGACATGCCAATTTGCGCAGTAGTACAGATTCTGAGTATGTAACTGGGCTTGATGAAATCAGCATTTCTCTTGCTTCCCTGTGCGTAGGGAAGCTCAGTTTTAATCACAGTAGCTCCCACAAGTGTCTCCTCAGTGTGTTCTCAGTTCCTTAGAAACAGTGTATTTGCTGGGAGAAAAGTGCATTACTGTGCGCTTTCACCGTTCAGCAAATACATGTGTAGAAGCACAGCGCTAGCAGAAACGAACGTTTCTCAACGTTTTCTAACTCAGGGAACAAGTTGCACACTTCTGAGGTGCAATTGTGTAACTATCTCAAAAATGAGTTTTGTGCTTACAGAGACATGCCAATTTGCGCAGTAGTACAGATTCTGAGTATGTAACTGGGCTTGATGAAATCAGCATTTCTCTTGCTTCCCTGTGCGTAGGGAAGCTCAGTTTTAGTCACAGTAGCTCCCACAAGTGTCTCCTCAGTGTGTTCCCAGTTCCTTAGAAACAGTGTATTTGCTGGGAGAAAAGTGCATTACTGTGCGCTTTCACCGTTCAGCAAATACATGTGTAGAAGCACAGCGCTAGCAGAAATGAATGTTTCTCGACGTTTTCTAACTCAGGGAACAAGTTGCACACTTCTGAGATGCATTTGGGCAACTTTGTCAGAAATGAGTTTTATGCCTACAGAGACATGCCTATTTGCGCAGTAGTACAGATTCTGAGTATGTAACTGGGCTGGATGAAATCAGCATTTCTCTTGCTTCCCTGTGCGTAGGGAAGCTCAGTTTTAGTCACAGTAGCTCCCACAAGTGTCTCCTCAGTGTGTTCCCATTTCCTTAGACACAGTGTATTTGCTGGGTGAAAAGTGCATTACTGTGCGCTTTCACCGTTCAGCAAATACATGTGTAGAAGCACAGCGCTAGCAGAAACGAACGTTTCTCGACGTTTTCTAACTCAGGGAACAAGTTGCACACTTCTGAGATGCATTTGTGCAACTTTGTCAGAAATGAGTTTTTTGCCTACAGAGACATGCCTATTTGCGCAGTAGTAATGATTCTGAGTATGTAACTGGGCTTGATGAAATCAGCATTTCTCTTGTTTCCCTGTGCATAGGGAAGCTCAGTTTAGTCACAGTAGCTCCCACAAGTGTCTCCTCAGTGTGTTCCCATTTCCTTAGAAACAGTGTATTTGCTGGGAGAAAAGTGCATCACTTTGTGCTTTCACCGTTCAGCAAATACATGTGTAGAAGCACAGCGCTAGCAGAAACGACCGTTTCTCGACGTTTTCTAACTCAGGGAACAAGTTGCACACTTCTGAGGTGCAATTGTGTAACTATCTCAAAAATGAGTTTTGTGCTTACAGAGACATGCCAATTTGCGCAGTAGTACAGATTCTGAGTATGTAACTGGGCTTGATGAAATCAGCATTTCTCTTGCTTCCCTGTGCGTAGGGAAGCTCAGTTTTAGTCACAGTAGCTCCCACAAGTGTCTCCTCAGTGTGTTCCCAGTTCCTTAGAAACAGTGTATTTGCTGGGAGAAAAGTGCATTACTGTGCGCTTTCACCGTTCAGCAAATACATGTGTAGAAGCACAGCGCTAGCTGAAACGACCGTTTCTCGACGTTTTCTAACGCAGGGAACAAGTTGCACACTTCTGAGATGCATTTGGGCAACTTTGTCAGAAATGAGTTTTTTGCCTACAGAGACATGCCTATTTGCGCAGTAGTACAGATTCTGAGTATGTAACTGGGCTTGATGAAATCAGCATTTCTCTTGCTTCCATGTGCGTAGGGAAGCTCAGTTTTAGTCACAGTAGCTCCTAAAAGTGTCTCCTCAGTGTGTTCCCATTTCCTTAGAAACAGTGTATTTGCTGGGAGAAAAGTGCATCACTTTGTGCTTTCACTGTTCAGAAAATACATGTGTAGAAGCACAGCGCTAGCAGAAACGACCGTTTCTCGACATTTTCTAACTCAGGGAACAAGTTGTACACTTCTGGGATGCATTTGGGCAACTTTGTCAGAAATGAGTTTTTTGCCTACAGAGACATGCCTATTTGCGCAGTAGTACAGATTCTGAGTATGTAACTGGGCTTGATGAAATCAGCATTTCTCTTGCTTCCCTGTGCGTAGGGAAGCTTAGTTTTAGTCACAGTAGCTCCCACAAGTGTCTCCTCAGTGTGTTCCCATTTCCTTAGAAACAGTGTATTTGCTGGGAGAAAAGTGCATCACTGTGCGCTTTCACCGTTCAGCAAATACATGTGTAGAAGCACAGCGCTAGCAGAAACGAACGTTTCTCGACGTTTTCTAACTCAGGGAACAAGTTGCACACTTCTGAGATGCATTTGGGCAACTTTGTCAGAAATGAGTTTTTTGCCTACAGAGACATGCCTATTTGCGCAGTAGTACAGATTCTGAGTATGTAACTGGGCTTGATGAAATCAGCATTTCTCTTGTTTCCCTGTGCATAGGGAAGCTCAGTTTAGTCACAGTAGCTCCCACAAGTGTCTCCTCAGTGTGTTCCCATTTCCTTAGAAACAGTGTATTTGCTGGGAGAAAAGTGCATTACTGTGCGCTTTCACCGTTCAGCAAATACATGTGTAGAAGCACAGCGCTAGCAGAAACGACCGTTTCTCGACATTTTCTAACTCAGGGAGCACGTTGCACACTTCTGAGATGCATTTGGGCAACTTTGTCAGAAATTAGTTTTTTGCCTACAGAGACATGCCTATTTGCGCAGTAGTACAGATTCTGAGTATGTAACTGGGCTTGATGAAATCAGCATTACTCTTGCTTCCCTGTGCGTAGGGAAGCTCAGTTTTAGTCACAGTAGCTCCCACAAGTGTCTCCTCAGTGTGTTCCCATTTCCTTAGACACAGTGTATTTGCTGGGAGAAAAGTGCATTACTGTGCGCTTTCACCGTTCAGCAAATACATGTGTAGAAGCACAGCGCTAGCTGAAACGACCGTTTCTCGACGTTTTCTAACGCAGGGAACAAGTTGCACACTTCTGAGATGCATTTGGGCAACTTTGTCAGAAATGAGTTTTTTGCCTACAGAGACATGCCTATTTGCGCAGTAGTACAGATTCTGAGTATGTAACTGGGCTGGATGAAATCAGCATTTCTCTTGCTTCCCTGTGCTTAGGGAAGCTCAGTTTTAGTCACAGTAGCTCCCACAAGTGTCTCCTCAGTGTGTTCCCATTTCCTTAGAAACAGTGTATTTGCTGGGAGAAAAGTGCATCACTTTGTGCTTTCACTGTTCAGCAAATACATGTGTAGAAGCACAGCGCTAGCAGAAACGACCGTTTCTCGACATTTTCTAACTCAGGGAACAAGTTGTACACTTCTGGGATGCATTTGGGCAACTTTGTCAGAAATGAGTTTTTTGCCTACAGAGACATGCCTATTTGCGCAGTAGTACAGATTCTGAGTATGTAACTGGGCTTGATGAAATCAGCATTTCTCTTGCTTCCCTGTGCGTAGGGAAGCTCAGTTTTAGTCACAGTAGCTCCCACAAGTGTCTCCTCAGTGTGTTCCCATTTCCTTAGAAACAGTGTATTTGCTGGGAGAAAAGTGCATTACTGTGTGCTTTCACCGTTCAGCAAATACATGTGTAGAAGCACAGCGCTAGCAGAAACGACCGTTTCTCGACGTTTTCTAACTCAGGGAACAAGTTGCACACTTCTGAGGTGCAATTGTGTAACTATCTCAAAAATGAGTTTTCTGCTTACAGAGACATGCCAATTTGCGCAGTAGTACAGATTCTGAGTATGTAACTGGGCTTGATGAAATCAGCATTTCTCTTGCTTCCCTGTGCGTAGGGAAGCTCAGTTTTAGTCACAGTAGCTCCCACAAGTGTCTCCTCAGTGTGTTCCCAGTTCCTTAGAAACAGTGTATTTGCTGGGAGAAAAGTGCATTACTGTGCGCTTTCACCGTTCAGCAAATACATGTGTAGAAGCACAGCGCTAGCTGAAACGACCGTTTTTCGACGTTTTCTAACTCAGGGAACAAGTTGCACACTTCTGAGATGCATTTGGGCAACTTTGGCAGAAATGTGTTTTTTGCCTACAGAGACATGCCTATTTGCGCAGTAGTACAGATTCTGAGTATGTAACTGGGCTTGATGAAATCAGCATTTCTCTCTCTTCCCTGTGCGTAGGGAAGCTCTGTTTTAGTCACAGTAGCTCCCACAAGTGTCTCCTCAGTGTGTTCCCATTTCCTTAGAAACAGTGTATTTGCTGGGAGAAAAGTGCATTACTGTGTGCTTTCACCGTTCAGCAAATACATGTGTAGAAGCACAGCGCTAGCAGAAACGAACGTTTCTCGACATTTTCTAAATCAGGGAACAAGTTGCACACTTCTGAGATGCATTTGGGCAACTTTGTCAGAAATGAGTTTTTTGCCTACAGAGACATGCCTATTTGCGCAGTAATACAGATTCTGAGTATGTAACTGGGCTTGATGAAATCAGCATTTCTCTTGCTTCCCTGTGCGTAGGGAAGCTCAGTTTTAGTCACAGTAGCTCCCACAAGTGTCTCCTCAGTGTGTTCCCATTTCCTTAGAAACAGTGTATTTGCTGGGAGAAAAGTGCATCACTTTGTGCTTTCACTGTTCAGCAAATACATGTGTAGAAGCACAGCGCTAGCAGAAACGACCGTTTCTCGACATTTTCTAACTCAGGGCACAAGTTGTACACTTCTGGGATGCATTTGGGCAACTTTGTCAGAAATGAGTTTTTTGCCTACAGAGACATGCCTATTTGCGCAGTAGTACAGATTCTGAGTATGTAACTGGGCTTGATGAAATCAGCATTTCTCTTGCTTCCCTGTGCGTAGGGAAGCTCAGTTTTAGTCACAGTAGCTCCCACAAGTGTCTCCTCAGTGTGTTCCCATTTCCTTAGAAACAGTGTATTTGCTGGGAAAAAAGTGCATTACTGTGCGCTTTCACCGTTCAGCAAATACATGTGTAGAAGCACAGCGCTAGCAGAAACGAACGTTTCTCGATGTTTTCTAACTCAGGGAACAAGTTGCACACTTCTGAGATGCATTTGGGCAACTTTGTCAGAAATGAGTTTTTTGCCTACAGAGACATGCCTATTTGCGCAGTAGTACAGATTCTGAGTAGGTAACTGGGCTTGATGAAATCAGCATTTCTCTTGCTTCACTGTGCGTAGGCAAGCTCAGTTTTAGTCACAGTAGCTCCCACAAGTGTCTCCTTAGTGTGTTCCCATTTCCTTAGAAACAATGTATTTGCTGGGAGAAAAGTGCATTACTGTGCGCTTTCACCGTTCAGCAAATACATGTGTAGAAGCACAGCGCTAGCTGAAACGACCGTTTCTCGATGTTTTCTAACTCAGGGAACAAGTGGCACACTTCTGAGATGCATTTGGGCAACTTTGTTGAAATGAGTTTTTTGCCTACAGAGACATGCCTATTAGCGCAATAGTACAGATTCTGAGTATGTAACTGGGTTTGATGAAATCAGCATTTCTCTTGCTTCCCTGTGCGTAGGGAGGCTCAGTTTTAGTCACAGTAGCTCCCACAAGTGACTCCTCAGTGTGTTCCCATTTCCTTAGAAACAGTGTATTTGCTGGGAGAAAAGTGCATCACTGTGCGCTTTCACCTTTCAGCAAATACATGTGTAGAAGCACAGCGCTAGCAGAAACGAATGTTTCTCGACGTTTTCTAACTCAGGGAACAAGTTGCACACTTCTGAGATGCATTTGGGCAACTTTGTCAGAAATGAGTTTTTTGCCTACAGAGACATGCCTATTTGCGCAGTAGTACAGATTCTGAGTATGTAACTGGGCTTGATGAAATCAGCATTTCTCTTGCTTCCCTGTGCGTAGGGAAGCTCAGTTTTAGTCACAGTAGCTCCCACAAGTGTCTCCTCAGTGTGTTACCATTTCCTTAGAAACAGTGTATTTGCTGGGAGAAAAGTGCATTACTGTGCGCTTTCACCGTTCAGCAAATACATGTGTAGAAGCACAGCGCTAGCTGAAACGACCGTTTCTCGACGTTTTCTAACTCAGGGAACAAGTTCCACACTTCTGAGATGCATTTGGGCAACTTTGTCAGAAATGGGTTTTTTGCCTACAGAGACATGCCTATTTGCGCAGTAGTACAGATTCTGAGTATGTAACTGGGCTTGATGAAATCAGCATTTCTAGCTTCCCTGTGCGTAGGGAAGCTCAGTTTTAGTCACAGTAGCTCCCACAAGTGTCTCCTCAGTGTGTTCCCATTTCCTTAGAAACAGTGTATTTGCTGGGAGAAAAGTGCATTAATCTGCGCTTTCACCGTTCAGCAAATACATGTGTAGAAGCACAGCTCTAGCAGAAACGACCGTTTCTCAACGTTTTCTAACTCAGGGAACAAGTTGCACACTTCTGAGATGCATTTGGGAAACTTTGTCAGAAATGAGTTTTTTGCCTACAGAGACATGCCTATTTGCGCAGTAGTACAGATTCTGAGTAGGTAACTGGGCTTGATGAAATCAGCATTTCTCTTGCTTCCCTGTGCGTAGGCAAGCTCAGTTTTAGTCACAGTAGCTCCCACAAGTGTCTCCTTAGTGTGTTCCCATTTCCTTAGAAACAGTGTATTTGCTGGGAGAAAAGTGCATTACTGTGCGCTTTCACCGTTCAGCAAATACATGTGTAGAAGCACAGCGCTAGCTGAAACGACCGTTTCTCGATGTTTTCTAACTCAGGGAACAAGTGGCACACTTCTGACATGCATTTGGGCAACTTTGTTGAAATGAGTTTTTTGCCTACAGAGACATGCCTATTAGCGCAATAGTACAGATTCTGAGTATGTAACTGGGTTGGATGAAATCAGCATTTCCCTTGCTTCCCTGTGCGTAGGGAAGCTCAGTTTTAGTCACAGTAGCTCCCACAAGTGACTCCTCAGTGTGTTCTCATTTCCTTAGTAACAGTGTATTTGCTGGGAGAAAAGTGCATCACTGTGCGCTTTCACCGTTCAGCAAATACATGTGTAGAAGCACAGCGCTAGCAGAAACGAACGTTTCTCGACGTTTTCTAACTCAGGGAACAAGTTGCACACTTCTGAGATGCATTTGGGCAACTTTGTCAGAAATGAGTTTTTTGCCTACAGAGACATGCCTATTTGCGCAGTAGTACAGATTCTGAGTATGTAACTGGGCTTGATGAAATCAGCATTTCTCTTGCTTCCCTGTGCGTAGGGAAGCTCAGTTTTAGTCACAGTAGCTCCCACAAGTGTCTCCTCAGTGTGTTACCATTTCCTTAGAAACAGTGTATTTGCTGGGAGAAAAGTGCATTACTGTGCGCTTTCACCGTTCAGCAAATACATGTGTAGAAGCACAGCGCTAGCTGAAACGACCGTTTCTCGACGTTTTCTAACTCAGGGAACAAGTGGCATACTTCTGAGATGCATTTGGGCAACTTTGTCAGAAATGGGTTTTTTGCCTACAGAGACATGCCTATTTGCGCAGTAGTACAGATTCTGAGTATGTAACTGGGCTTGATGAAATCAGCATTTCTAGCTTCCCTGTGCGTAGGGAAGCTCAGTTTTAGTCACAGTAGCTCCCACAAGTGTCTCCTCAGTGTGTTCCCATTTCCTTAGAAACAGTGTATTTGCTGGGAGAAAAGTGCATTACTGTGCGCTTTCACCGTTCAGCAAATACATGTGTAGAAGCACAGCTCTAGCAGAAACGACCGTTTCTCAACGTTTTCTAACTCAGGGAACAAGTTGCACACTTCTGAGATGCATTTGGGAAACTTTGTCAGAAATGAGTTTTTTGCCTAAAGAGACATGCCTATTTGCGCAGTAGTACAGATTCTGAGTAGGTAACTGGGCTTGATGAAATCAGCATTTCTCTTGCTTCCCTGTGCGTAGGCAAGCTCAGTTTTAGTCACAGTAGCTCCCACAAGTGTCTCCTCAGTGTGTTCCCAGTTCGTTAGAAACAGTGTATTTGCTGGGAGAAAAGTGCATTACTTTGCGCTTTCACCGTTCAGCAAATACATGTGTAGAAGCACAGCGCTAGCAGAAACGAACGTTTCTCGACGTTTTCTAACCCAGGGAACAAGTTCCACACTTCTGAGATGCATTTGGGCAACTTTCTCAAAAATGAGTTTTTTGCCTACAGAGACATGCCTATTTGCGCTGTAGTACAGATTCTGAGTATGTAACTGGGCTTGATGAAATCAGCATTTCTCTTGCTTCCCTGTGCGTAGGGAAGCTCAGTTTTAGTCACAGTAGCTCCCACAAGTGTCTCCTCAGTGTGTTCCCAGTTCCTTAGAAACAGTGTATTTGCTGGGAGAAAAGTGCATTACTGTACGCTTTCACAGTTCAGCAAATACATGTGTAGAAGCACAGCGCTAGCAGAAACGAACGTTTCTCGACATTTTCTAACTCAGGGCACAAGTTGTACACTTCTGGGATGCATTTGGGCAACTTTGTCAGAAATGAGTTTTTTGCCTACAGAGACATGCCTATTTGCGCAGTAGTACAGATTCTGAGTATGTAACTGGGCTTGATGAAATCAGCATTTCTCTTGCTTCCCTGTGCGTAGGGAAGCTCAGTTTTAGTCACAGTAGCTCCCACAAGTGTCTCCTCAGTGTGTTCCCATTTCCTTAGAAACAGTGTATTTGCTGGGAAGAAAGTGCATCACTGTGCGCTTTCACCGTTCAGCAAATACATGTGTAGAAGCACAGCGCTAGCAGAAACGAACGTTTCTCGATGTTTTCTAACTCAGGGAACAAGTTGCACACTTCTGAGATGCATTTGGGAAACTTTGTCAGAAATGAGTTTTTTGCCTAAAGAGACATGCCTATTTGCGCAGTAGTACAGATTCTGAGTAGGTAACTGGGCTTGATGAAATCAGCATTTCTCTTGCTTCCCTGTGCGTAGGCAAGCTCAGTTTTAGTCACAGTAGCTCCCACAAGTGTCTCCTCAGTGTGTTCCCAGTTCGTTAGAAACAGTGTATTTGCTGGGAGAAAAGTGCATTACTTTGCGCTTTCACCGTTCAGCAAATACATGTGTAGAAGCACAGCGCTAGCAGAAACGAACGTTTCTCGACGTTTTCTAACCCAGGGAACAAGTTCCACACTTCTGAGATGCATTTGGGCAACTTTCTCAAAAATGAGTTTTTTGCCTACAGAGACATGCCTATTTGCGCTGTAGTACAGATTCTGAGTATGTAACTGGGCTTGATGAAATCAGCATTTCTCTTGCTTCCCTGTGCGTAGGGAAGCTCAGTTTTAGTCACAGTAGCTCCCACAAGTGTCTCCTCAGTGTGTTCCCAGTTCCTTAGAAACAGTGTATTTGCTGGGAGAAAAGTGCATTACTGTGCGCTTTCACAGTTCAGCAAATACATGTGTAGAAGCACAGCGCTAGCAGAAACGAACGTTTCTCGACATTTTCTAACTCAGGGCACAAGTTGTACACTTCTGGGATGCATTTGGGCAACTTTGTCAGAAATGAGTTTTTTGCCTACAGAGACATGCCTATTTGCGCAGTAGTACAGATTCTGAGTATGTAACTGGGCTTGATGAAATCAGCATTTCTCTTGCTTCCCTGTGCGTAGGGAAGCTCAGTTTTAGTCACAGTAGCTCCCACAAGTGTCTCCTCAGTGTGTTCCCATTTCCTTAGAAACAGTGTATTTGCTGGGAAAAAAGTGCATCACTGTGCGCTTTCACCGTTCAGCAAATACATGTGTAGAAGCACAGCGCTAGCAGAAACGAACGTTTCTCGATGTTTTCTAACTCAGGGAACAAGTTGCACACTTCTGAGATGCATTTGGGCAACTTTGTCAGAAATGAGTTTTTTGCCTACAGAGACATGCCTATTTGCGCAGTAGTACAGATTCTGAGTAGGTAACTGGGCTTGATGAAATCAGCATTTCTCTTGCTTCCCTGTGCGTAGGCAAGCTCAGTTTTAGTCACAGTAGCTCCCACAAGTGTCTCCTTAGTGTGTTCCCATTTCCTTAGAAACAGTGTATTTGCTGGGAGAAAAGTGCATTACTGTGCGCTTTCACCGTTCAGCAAATACATGTGTAGAAGCACAGCGCTAGCTGAAACGACTGTTTCTCGATGTTTTCTAACTCAGGGAACAAGTGGCACACTTCTGAGATGCATTTGGGCAACTTTGTTGAAATGAGTTTTTTGCCTACAGAGACATGCCTATTAGCGCAATAGTACAGATTCTGAGTATGTAACTGGGCTTGATGAAATCAGCATTTCTCTTGCTTCCCTGTGCGTAGGGAAGCTCAGTTTTAGTCACAGTAGCTCCCACAAGTGACTCCTCAGTGTGTTCCCATTTCCTTAGAAACAGTGTATTTGCTGGGAGAAAAGTGCATCACTGTGCGCTTTCACCGTTCAGCCAATACATGTGTAGAAGCACAGCGCTAGCAGAAACGAACGTTTCTCGACGTTTTCTAACTCAGGGAACAAGTTGCACACTTCTGAGATGCATTTGGGCAACTTTGTCAGAAATGAGTTTTTTGCCTACAGAGACATGCCTATTTGCGCAGTAGTACAGATTCTGAGTATGTAACTGGGCTTGATGAAATCAGCATTTCTCTTGCTTCCCTGTGCATAGGGAAGCTCAGTTTTAGTCACAGTAGCTCCCACAAGTGTCTCCTCAGTGTGTTCCCATTTCCTTAGAAACAGTGTATTTGCTGGGAGAAAAGTGCATTACTGTGCGCTTTCACCGTTCAGCAAATACATGTGTAGAAGCACAGCGCTAGCAGAAACGAACGTTTCTCGACGTTTTCTAACTCAGGGAACAAGTTGCACACTTCTGAGATGCATTTGGGCAACTTTGTCAGAAATGAGTTTTTTGCCTACAGAGACATGCCTATTTGCGCAGTAGTACAGATTCTGAGTATGTAACTGGGCTTGATGAAATCAGCATTTCTCTTGTTTCCCTGTGCATAGGGAAGCTCAGTTTAGTCACAGTAGCTCCCATAAGTGTCTCCTCAGTGTGTTCCCATTTCTTAGAAACAGTGTATTTGCTGGCAGAAAAGTGCATCACTTTGTGCTTTCATCGTTCAGCAAATACATGTGTAGAAGCACAGCGCTAGCAGAAGCGACCGTTTCTCGACGTTTTCTAACTCAGGGAATAAGTTGCACACTTCTGACTTGCATTTGGGCAACTTTGTCAGAAATGAGTTTTTTGCCTACAGAGATATGCCTATTTGCGCAGTAGTACAGATTCTGAGTATGTACCTGGGCTTGATGAAATCAGCATTTCTCTTGCTTCCCTGTGCATAGGGAAGCTCAGTTTTAGTCCCAGTAGCTCCCACAAGTGTCTCCTCAGTGTGTTCCACTTTCCTTAGAAACAGTGTATTTGCTGGGAGAAAAGTGCATTACTGTGCGCTTTCACCGTTCAGCGAATACATGTGTAGAAGCACAGCGCTACCAGAAACGAACGTTTCTCGACGTTTTCTAAATCAGGGAACAAGTTGCACACTTCTGAGATGCATTTGGGCAACTTTGTCAGAAATGAGTTTTTTGCCTATAGATTCATGCCTATTTGCGCAGTAGTACAGATTCTGAGTATGTAACTGGGCTTGATGAAATCAGCATTTCTCTTGCTTCCCTGTGCATAGGGAAGCTCAGTTTTAGTCAAAGTAGCTCCCAAAAGTGTCTCCTCAGTGTGTTCCCATTTCCTTAGAAACAGTGTATTTGCTGGGAGAAAAGTGCATCACTTTGTGCTTTCACTGTTCAGCAAATACATGTGTAGAAGCACAGCGCTAGCAGAAACGACCGTTTCTCGACATTTTCTAACTCAGGGAACAAGTTGTACACTTCTGGGATGCATTTGGGCAACTTTGTCTCAAATGAGTTTTTTGCCTACAGAGACATGCCTATTTGCGCAGTAGTACAGATTCTGAGTATGTAACTGGGCTTGATGAAATCAGCATTTCTCTTGCTTCCCTGTGCGTAGGGAAGCTCAGTTTTAATCACAGTAGCTCCCACAAGTGTCTCCTCAGTGTGTTCTCAGTTCCTAAGAAACAGTGTATTTGCTGGGAGAAAAGTGCATTACTGTGCGCTTTCACCGTTCAGCAAATACATGTGTAGAAGCACAGCGCTAGCAGAAACGAACGTTTCTCGACGTTTTCTAACTCAGGGAACAAGTTGCACACTTCTGAGGTGCAATTGTGTAACTATCTCAAAAATGAGTTTTTTGCTTACAGAGACATGCCAATTTGCGCAGTAGTACAGATTCTGAGTATGTAACTGGGCTTGATGAAATCAGCATTTCTCTTGCTTCCCTGTGCGTAGGGAAGCTCAGTTTTAGTCACAGTAGCTCCCACAAGTGTCTCCTCAGTGTGTTCCCAGTTCCTTAGAAACAGTGTATTTGCTGGGAGAAAAGTGCATTACTGTGCGCTTTCACCGTTCAGCAAATACATGTGTAGAAGCACAGCGGTAGCTGAAACGACCGTTTCTCGACATTTTCTAACTCAGGGAACAAGTTGCACACTTCTGAGATGCATTTGGGCAACTTTGTCAGAAATGAGTTTTTTGCCTACAGAGACATGCCTATTTGCGCAGTAGTACAGATTCTGAGTATGTAACTGGGCTTGATGAAATCAGCATTTCTCTTGCTTCCCTGTGCGTAGGGAAGCTCAGTTTTAGTCACAGTAGCTCCCACAAGTGTCTCCTCAGTGTGTTCCCATTTCCTTAGAAACAGTGTATTTGCTGGGAGAAAAGTGCATCACTGTGCGCTTTCACCGTTCAGCAAATACATGTGTAGAAGCACAGCGCTAGCAGAAACGAACGTTTCTCGACGTTTTCTAACTCAGGGAACAAGTTGCACACTTCTGAGATGCATTTGGGCAACTTTGTCAGAAATGAGTTTTTTGCCTACAGAGACATGCCTATTTGCGCAGTAGTACAGATTCTGAGTATGTAACTGGGCTTGATGAAATCAGCATTTCTCTTGTTTCCCTGTGCATAGGGAAGCTCAGTTTAGTCACAGTAGCTCCCACAAGTGTCTCCTCAGTGTGTTGCCATTTCTTAGAAACAGTGTATTTGCTGGGAGAAAAGTGCATCACTTTGTGCTTTCATCGTTCAGCAAATACATGTGTAGAAGCACAGCGCTAGCAGAAGCGACCGTTTCTCGACGTTTTCTAACTCAGGGAATAAGTTGCACACTTCTGACTTGCATTTGGGCAACTTTGTCAGAAATGAGTTTTTTGCCTACAGAGATGCCTATTTGCCCAGTAGTACAGATTCTGAGTATGTACCTGGGCTTGATGAAATCAGCATTTCTCTTGCTTCCCTGTGCATAGGGAAGCTCAGTTTTAGTCCCAGTAGCTCCCACAAGTGTCTCCTCAGTGTGTTCCACTTTCCTTAGAAACAGTGTATTTGCTGGGAGAAAAGTGCATTACTGTGCGCTTTCACCGTTCAGCGAATACATGTGTAGAAGCACAGCGCTAGCAGAAACGAACGTTTCTCGACGTTTTCTAAATCAGGGAACAAGTTGCACACTTCTGAGATGCATTTGGGCAACTTTGTCAGAAATGAGTTTTTTGCCTATAGATTCATGCCTATTTGCGCAGTAGTACAGATTCTGAGTATGTAACTGGGCTTGATGAAATCAGCATTTCTCTTGCTTCCCTGTGCATAGGGAAGCTCAGTTTTAGTCAAAGTAGCTCCCAAAAGTGTCTCCTCAGTGTGTTCCCATTTCCTTAGAAACAGTGTATTTGCTGGGAGAAAAGTGCATCACTTTGTGCTTTCACTGTTCAGCAAATACATGTGTAGAAGCACAGCGCTAGCAGAAACGACCGTTTCTCGACATTTTCTAACTCAGGGAACAAGTTGTACACTTCTGGGATGCATTTGGGCAACTTTGTCTCAAATGAGTTTTTTGCCTACAGAGACATGCCTATTTGCGCAGTAGTACAGATTCTGAGTATGTAACTGGGCTTGATGAAATCAGCATTTCTCTTGCTTCCCTGTGCGTAGGGAAGCTCAGTTTTAATCACAGTAGCTCCCACAAGTGTCTCCTCAGTGTGTTCTCAGTTCCTAAGAAACAGTGTATTTGCTGGGAGAAAAGTGCATTACTGTGCGCTTTCACCGTTCAGCAAATACATGTGTAGAAGCACAGCGCTAGCAGAAACGAACGTTTCTCGACGTTTTCTAACTCAGGGAACAAGTTGCACACTTCTGAGGTGCAATTGTGTAACTATCTCAAAAATGAGTTTTTTGCTTACAGAGACATGCCAATTTGCGCAGTAGTACAGATTCTGAGTATGTAACTGGGCTTGATGAAATCAGCATTTCTCTTGCTTCCCTGTGCGTAGGGAAGCTCAGTTTTAGTCACAGTAGCTCCCACATGTGTCTCCTCAGTGTGTTCCCAGTTCCTTAGAAACAGTGTATTTGCTGGGAGAAAAGTGCATTACTGTGCGCTTTCACCGTTCAGCAAATACATGTGTAGAAGCACAGCGCTAGCTGAAACGACCGTTTCTCGACATTTTCTAACTCAGGGAACAAGTTGCACACTTCTGAGATGCATTTGGGCAACTTTGTCAGAAATGAGTTTTTTGCCTACAGAGACATGCCTATTTGCGCAGTAGTACAGATTCTGAGTATGTAACTGGGCTTGATGAAATCAGCATTTCTCTTGCTTCCCTGTGCGTAGGGAAGCTCAGTTTTAGTCACAGTAGCTCCCACAAGTGTCTCCTCAGTGTGTTCCCATTTCCTTAGAAACAGTGTATTTGCTGGGAGAAAAGTGCATCACTGTGCGCTTTCACCGTTCAGCAAATACATGTGTAGAAGCACAGCGCTAGCAGAAACGAACGTTTCTCGACGTTTTCTAACTCAGGGAACAAGTTGCACACTTCTGAGATGCATTTGGGCACTTTGTCAGAAATGAGTTTTTTGCCTACAGATTCATGCCTATTTGCGCAGTAGTACAGATTCTGAGTATGTAACTGGGCTTGATGAAATCAGCATTTCTCTTGCTTCCCTGTGCGTAGGGAAGCTCAGTTTTAGTCACAGTAGCTCCCACAAGTGTCTCCTCAGTGTGTTCCCATTTCCTTAGAAACAGTGTATTTGCTGGGAGAAAAGTGCATTACTGTGCGCTTTCACCGTTCAGCAAATACATGTGTAGAAGCACAGCGCTAGCAGAAACGACCGTTTCTCGACGTTTTCTAACTCAGGGAACAAGTTGCACACTTCTGAGATGCATTTGGGCAACTTTGTCAGAAATGAGTTTTTTGCCTACAGAGACATGCCTATTTGCGCAGTAGTACAGATTCTGAGTATGTAACTGGGCTTGATGAAATCAGCATTACTCTTGCTTCCCTGTGCGTAGGGAAGCTCAGTTTTAGTCACAGTAGCTCCCACAAGTGTCTCCTCAGTGTGTTCCCATTTCCTTAGACACAGTGTATTTGCTGGGAGAAAAGTGCATTACTGTGCGCTTTCACCGTTCAGCAAATACATGTGTAGAAGCACAGCGCTAGCAGAAATGAATGTTTCTCGACGTTTTCTAACTCAGGGAACAAGTTGCACACTTCTGAGATGCATTTGGGCAACTTTGTCAGAAATGAGTTTTTTGCCTACAGAGACATGCCTATTTGCGCAGTAGTACAGATTCTGAGTATGTAACTGGGCTGGATGAAATCAGCATTTCTCTTGCTTCCCTGTGCGTAGGGAAGCTCAGTTTTAGTCACAGTAGCTCCCACAAGTGTCTCCTCAGTGTGTTCCCATTTCCTTAGACACAGTGTATTTGCTGGGAGAAAAGTGCATTACTGTGCGCTTTCACCGTTCAGCAAATACATGTGTAGAAGCACAGCGCTAGCAGAAACGAACGTTTCTCGACGTTTTCTAACTCAGGGAACAAGTTGCACACTTCTGAGTTGCATTTGGGCAACTTTGTCAGAAATGAGTTTTTTGCCTACAGAGACATGCCTATTTGCGCAGTAGTACAGATTCTGAGTATGTAACTGGGCTTGATGAAATCAGCATTTCTCTTGCTTCCCTGTGCGTAGGGAAGCTCAGTTTTAGTCACAGTAGCTCCCACAAGTGTCTCCTCAGTGTGTTCCCAGTTCCTTAGAAACAGTGTATTTGCTGGGAGAAAAGTGCATTACTGTGCGCTTTCACCGTTCAGCAAATACATGTGTAGAAGCACAGCGCTAGCAGAAACGAACGTTTCTCGACGTTTTCTAACTCAGGGAACAAGTTGCACACTTCTGAGGTGCAATTGTGTAACTATCTCAAAAATGAGTTTTGTGCTTACAGAGACATGCCAATTTGCGCAGTAGTACAGATTCTGAGTATGTAACTGGGCTTGATGAAATCAGCATTTCTCTTGCTTCCCTGTGCGTAGGGAAGCTCAGTTTTAGTCACAGTAGCTCCCACAAGTGTCTCCTCAGTGTGTTCCCAGTTCCTTGGAAACAGTGTATTTGCTGGGAGAAAAGTGCATTACTGTGCGCTTTCACCGTTCAGCAAATACATGTGTAGAAGCACAGCGCTAGCTGAAACGACCGTTTCTCGACGTTTTCTAATGCAGGGAACAAGTTGCACACTTCTGAGATGCATTTGGGCAACTTTGTCAGAAATGAGTTTTTTGCCTACAGAGACATGCCTATTTGCGCAGTAGTACAGATTCTGAGTATGTAACTGGGCTTGATGAAATCAGCATTACTCTTGCTTCCCTGTGCGTAGGGAAGCTCAGTTTTAGTCACAGTAGCTCCCACAAGTGTCTCCTCAGTGTGTTCCCATTTCCTTAGAAACAGTGTATTTGCTGGGAGAAAAGTGCATTACTGTGCGCTTTCACCGTTCAGCAAATACATGTGTAGAAGCACAGCGCTAGCAGAAATGAATGTTTCTCGACGTTTTCTAACTCAGGGAACAAGTTGCACACTTCTGAGATGCATTTGGGCAACTTTGTCAGAAATGAGTTTTTTGCCTACAGAGACATGCCTATTTGCGCAGTAGTACAGATTCTGAGTATGTAACTGGGCTGGATGAAATCAGCATTTCTCTTGCTTCCCTGTGCGTAGGGAAGCTCAGTTTTAGTCACAGTAGCACCCACAAGTGTCTCCTCAGTGTGTTCCCATTTCCTTAGACACAGTGTATTTGCTGGGAGAAAAGTGCATTACTGTGCGCTTTCACCGTTCAGCAAATACATGTGTAGAAGCACAGCGCTAGCAGAAACGAACGTTTCTCGACGTTTTCTAACTCAGGGAACAAGTTGCACACTTCTGAGATGCATTTGGGCAACTTTGTCAGAAATGAGTTTTTTGCCTACAGAGACATGCCTATTTGCGCAGTAGTACAGATTCTGAGTATGTAACTGGGCTTGATGAAATCAGCATTTCTCTTGTTTCCCTGTGCATAGGGAAGCTCAGTTTAGTCACAGTAGCTCCCACAAGTGTCTCCTCAGTGTGTTCCCATTTCCTTAGAAACAGTGTATTTGCTGGGAGAAAAGTGCATCACTTTGTGCTTTCACCGTTCAGCAAATACATGTGTAGAAGCACAGCGCTAGCAGAAACGACCGTTTCTCGACGTTTTCTAACTCAGGGAACAAGTTGCACACTTCTGAGTTGCATTTGGGCAACATTGTCAGAAATGAGTTTTTTGCCTACAGAGACATGCCTATTTGCGCAGTAGTACAGATTCTGAGTATGTAACTGGGCTTGATGAAATCAGCATTTCTCTTGCTTCCCTCTGCGTAGGGAAGCTCAGTTTTAGTCACAGTAGCTCCCACAAGTGTCTCCTCAGTGTGTTCCCAGTTCCTTAGAAACAGTGTATTTGCTGGGAGAAAAGGGCATTACTGTGCGCTTTCACCGTTCAGCAAATACATGTGTAGAAGCACAGCGCTAGCAGAAACGAACGTTTCTCGACGTTTTCTAACTCAGGGAACAAGTTGCACACTTCTGAGGTGCAATTGTGTAACTATCTCAAAAATGAGTTTTGTGCTTACAGAGACATGCCAATTTGCGCAGTAGTACAGATTCTGAGTATGTAACTGGGCTTGATGAAATCAGCATTTCTCTTGCTTCCCTGTGCGTAGGGAAGCTCAGTTTTAGTCACAGTAGCTCCCACAAGTGTCTCCTCAGTGTGTTCCCAGTTCCTTAGAAACAGTGTATTTGCTGGGAGAAAAGTGCATTACTGTGCGCTTTCACCGTTCAGCAAATACATGTGTAGAAGCACAGCGCTAGCTGAAACGACCGTTTCTCGACGTTTTCTAACGCAGGGAACAAGTTGCACACTTCTGAGATGCATTTGGGCAACTTTGTCAGAAATGAGTTTTTTGCCTACAGAGACATGCCTATTTGCGCAGTAGTACAGATTCTGAGTATGTAACTGGGCTTGATGAAATCAGCATTTCTCTTGCTTCCATGTGCGTAGGGAAGCTCAGTTTTAGTCACAGTAGCTCCTAAAAGTGTCTCCTCAGTGTGTTCCCATTTCCTTAGAAACAGTGTATTTGCTGGGAGAAAAGTGCATCACTTTGTGCTTTCACTGTTCAGCAAATACATGTGTAGAAGCACAGCGCTAGCAGAAACGACCGTTTCTCGACATTTTCTAACTCAGGGAACAAGTTGTACACTTCTGGGATGCATTTGGGCAACTTTGTCAGAAATGAGTTTTTTGCCTACAGAGACATGCCTATTTGCGCAGTAGTACAGATTCTGAGTATGTAACTGGGCTTGATGAAATCAGCATTTCTCTTGCTTCCCTGTGCGTAGGGAAGCTCAGTTTTAATCACAGTAGCTCCCACAAGTGTCTCCTCAGTGTGTTCTCAGTTCCTTAGAAACAGTGTATTTGCTGGGAGAAAAGTGCATTACTGTGCGCTTTCACCGTTCAGCAAATACATGTGTAGAAGCACAGCGCTAGCAGAAACGAACGTTTCTCGACGTTTTCTAACTCAGGGAACAAGTTGCACACTTCTGTGGTGCAATTGTGTAACTATCTCAAAAATGAGTTTTTTGCTTACAGAGACATGCCAATTTGCGCAGTAGTACAGATTCTGAGTATGTAACTGGGCTTGATGAAATCAGCATTTCTCTTGCTTCCCTGTGCGTACGGAAGCTCAGTTTTAGTCACAGTAGCTCCCACAAGTGTCTCCTCAGTGTGTTCCCAGTTCCTTAGAAACAGTGTATTTGCTGGGAGAAAAGTGCATTACTGTGCGCTTTCACCGTTCAGCAAATACATGTGTAGAAGCACAGCGCTAGCAGAAACGACCGTTTCTCGACGTTTTCTAACTCAGGGAACAAGTTGCACACTTCTGAGATGCATTTGGGCAACTTTGTCAGAAATGAGTTTTTTGCCTACAGAGACATGCCTATTTGCGCAGTAGTACAGATTCTGAGTATGTAACTGGGCTTGATGAAATCAGCATTTCTCTTGCTTCCCTGTGTGTAGGGAAGCTCAGTTTTAGTCACAGTAGCTCCCACAAGTGTCTCCTCAGTGTGTTCCCATTTCCTTAGAAACAGTGTATTTGCTGGGAGAAAAGTGCATCACTGTGCGCTTTCACCGTTCAGCAAATACATGTGTAGAAGCACAGCGCTAGCAGAAACGAACGTTTCTCGACGTTTTCTAACTCAGGGAACAAGTTGCACACTTCTGAGATGCATTTGGGCAACTTTGTCAGAAATGAGTTTTTTGCCTACAGATTCATGCCTATTTGCGCAGTAGTACAGATTCTGAGTATGTAACTGGGCTTGATGAAATCAGCATTTCTCTTGCTTCCCTGTGCGTAGGGAAGCTCAGTTTTAGTCACAGTAGCTCCCACAAGTGTCTCCTCAGTGTGTTCCCATTTCCTTAGAAACAGTGTATTTGCTGGGAGAAAAGTGCATTACTGTGCGCTTTCACCGTTCAGCAAATACATGTGTAGAAGCACAGCGCTAGCAGAAACGACCGTTTCTCGACATTTTCTAACTCAGGGAGCAAGTTGCACACTTCTGAGATGCATTTGGGCAACTTTGTCAGAAATGAGTTTTTTGCCTACAGAGACATGCCTATTTGCGCAGTAGTACAGATTCTGAGTATGTAACTGGGCTTGATGAAATCAGCATTACTCTTGCTTCCCTGTGCGTAGGGAAGCTCAGTTGTAGTCACAGTAGCTCCCACAAGTGTCTCCTCAGTGTGTTCCCATTTCCTTAGAAACAGTGTATTTGCTGGGAGAAAAGTGCATTACTGTGCGCTTTCACCGTTCAGCAAATACATGTGTAGAAGCACAGCGCTAGCAGAAATGAATGTTTCTCGACGTTTTCTAACTCAGGGAACAAGTTGCACACTTCTGAGATGCATTTGGGCAACTTTGTCAGAAATGAGTTTTTTGCCTACAGAGACATGCCTATTTGCGCAGTAGTACAGATTCTGAGTATGTAACTGGGCTGGATGAAATCAGCATTTCTCTTGCTTCCCTGTGCGTAGGGAAGCTCAGTTTTAGTCACAGTAGCTCCCACAAGTGTCTCCTCAGTGTGTTCCCATTTCCTTAGACACAGTGTATTTGCTGGGAGAAAAGTGCATTACTGTGCG
The DNA here is from genome assembly GCF_964271855.1 of Acomys minous. Taxonomy (NCBI): domain Eukaryota; kingdom Metazoa; phylum Chordata; class Mammalia; order Rodentia; family Muridae; genus Acomys; species Acomys minous. The sequence goes on from NW_028182178.1 coordinate 1,610,131, forward strand.
CTTTCACCGTTCAGCAAATACATGTGTAGAAGCACAGCGCTAGCAGAAACGAACGTTTCTCGACGTTTTCTAACTCAGGGAACAAGTTGCACACTTCTGAGATGCATTTGGGCAACTTTGTCAGAAATGAGTTTTTTGCCTACAGAGACATGCCTATTTGCGCAGTAGTACAGATTCTGAGTATGTAACTGGGCTTGATGAAATCAGCATTTCTCTTGCTTCCCTGTGCGTAGGGAAGCTCAGTTTAGTCACAGTAGCTCCCACAAGTGTCTCCTCAGTGTGTTCCCATTTCCTTAGAAACAGTGTATTTGCTGGGAGAAAAGTGCATCACTTTGTGCTTTCACCGTTCAGCAAATACATGTGTAGAAGCACAGCGCTAGCAGAAACGACCGTTTCTCGACGTTTTCTAACTCAGGGAACAAGTTGCACACTTCTGAGTTGCATTTGGGCAACTTTGTCAGAAATGAGTTTTTTGCCTACAGAGACATGCCTATTTGCGCAGTAGTACAGATTCTGAGTATGTAACTGGGCTGGATGAAATCAGCATTTCTCTTGCTTCCCTGTGCGTAGGGAAGCTCAGTTTTAGTCACAGTAGCTCCCACAAGTGTCTCCTCAGTGTGTTCCCAGTTCCTTAGAAACAGTGTATTTGCTGGGAGAAAAGTGCATTACTGTGCGCTTTCACCGTTCAGCAAATACATGTGTAGAAGCACAGCGCTAGCAGAAACGAACGTTTCTCGACGTTTTCTAACTCAGGGAACAAGTTGCACACTTCTGAGGTGCAATTGTGTAACTATCTCAAAAATGAGTTTTGTGCTTACAGAGACATGCCAATTTGCGCAGTAGTACAGATTCTGAGTATGTAACTGGGCTTGATGAAATCAGCATTTCTCTTGCTTCCCTGTGCGTAGGGAAGCTCAGTTTTAGTCACAGTAGCTCCCACAAGTGTCTCCTCAGTGTGTTCCCAGTTCCTTAGAAACAGTGTATTTGCTGGGAGAAAAGTGCATTACTGTGCGCTTTCACCGTTCAGCAAATATATGTGTAGAAGCACAGCGCTAGCTGAAACGACCGTTTCTCGACGTTTTCTAACGCAGGGAACAAGTTGCACACTTCTGAGATGCATTTGGGCAACTTTGTCAGAAATGAGTTTTTTGCCTACAGAGACATGCCTATTTGCGCAGTAGTACAGATTCTGAGTATGTAACTGGGCTTGATGAAATCAGCATTTCTCTTGCTTCCCTGTGCGTAGGGAAGCTCAGTTTTAGTCACAGTAGCTCCCACAAGTGTCTCCTCAGTGTGTTCCCATTTCCTTAGAAACAGTGTATTTGCTGTGAGAAAAGTGCATTACTGTGCGCTTTCACCGTTCAGCAAATACATGTGTAGAAGCACAGCGTTAGAAGATATGACTGTTTCTCGACGTTTTCTAAATCAGGGAACAAGTTCCAGACTTCTGAGATGCATTTGGGCAACTTTGTCAGAAATGAGTTTTTTGCCTACAGAGACATGCCTATTTGCAGAGTAGTACAGATTCTGAGTATGTAACTGGGCTTGATGAAATCAGCATTTCTCTTGCTTCCCTGTGCGTAGGGAAGCTCAGTTTTAGTCACAGTAGCTCCCACAAGTGTCTCCTCAGTGTGTTCCCATTTCCTTAGAAACAGTGTATTTGCTGGGAGAAAAGTGCATTACTGTGCGCTTTCACCGTTCAGCAAATACATGTGTAGAAGCACAGCACTAGCAGAAACGAACGTTTCTCGACGTTTTCTAACTCAGGGAACAAGTTGCACACTTCTGAGATGCATTTGGGCAACTTTGTCAGAAATGAGTTTTTTGCCTACAGAGACATGCCTATTTGCGCAGTAGTACAGATTCTGAGTATGTAACTGGGCTTGATGAAATCAGCATTTCTCTTGCTTCCCTGTGCGTAGGGAAGCTCAGTTTTAGTCACAGTAGCTCCTACAAGTGTCTCCTCAGTGTGTTCCCATTTCCTTAGAAACAGTGTATTTGCTGGGAGAAAAGTGCATTACTGTGCGCTTTCACCGTTCAGCAAATACACGTGTAGAAGCACAGCGCTAGCAGAAACGACCGTTTCTCGACATTTTCTAACTCAGGAAACAAGTTGCACACTTCTGAGATGCATTTGGGCAACTTTGTCAGAAATGAGTTTTTTGCTTACAGAGACATGCCTATTTGCGCAGTAGTACAGATTCTGAGTATGTAACTGGGCTTGATGAAATCAGCATTTCTCTTGCTTCCCTGTGCGTAGGGAAGCTCAGTTTTAGTCACAGTAGCTCCCACAAGTGTCTCCTCAGTGTGTTCCCATTTCCTTAGAAACAGTGTATTTGCTGGGAGAAAAGTGCATTACTGTGCGCTTTCACCGTTCAGCAAATACATGTGTAGAAGCACAGCGTTAGAAGATATGACCGTTTCTTGACGTTTTCTAAATCAGGGAACAAGTTGCAGACTTCTGAGATGCATTTGGGCAACTTTGTCAGAAATGAGTTTTTTGCCTACAGAGGCATGCATATTTGCGCAGTAGTACAGATTCTGAGTATGTAACTGGGCTTGATGAAATCAGCATTTCTCTTGCTTCCCTGTGCGTAGGGAAGCTCAGTTTTAGTCACAGTAGCTCCCACAAGTGTCTCTTCAGTGTGTTCCCATTTCCTTAGAAACAGTGTATTTGCTGGGAGAAAAGTGCATCACTGTGCGCTTTCACCGTTCAGCAAATACATGTGTAGAAGCACAGCGCTAGCAGAAACGAACGTTTCTCGACGTTTTCTAACTCAGGGAACAAGTTGCACACTTCTGAGATGCATTTGGGCAACTTTGTCAGAAATGATTTTTTTGCCTACAGATTCATGCCTATTTGCGCAGTGGTACAGATTCTGAGTATGTAACTGGGATTGATGAAATCAGCATTTCTCTTGCTTCCCTGTGCGTAGGGAAGCTCAGTTTTAGTCACAGTAGCTCCCACAAGTGTCTCCTCAGTGTGTTCCCATTTCCTTAGAAACAGTGTATTTGCTGGGAGAAAAGTGCATTACTGTGCGCTTTCACCGTTCAGCAAATACATGTGTAGAAGCACAGCGCTAGCAGAAACGACCGTTTCTCGACATTTTCTAACTCAGGGAGCAAGTTGCACACTTCTGAGATGCATTTGGGCAACTTTGTCAGAAATGAGTTTTTTGCCTACAGAGGCATGCCTATTTGCGCAGTAGTACAGATTCTGAGTATGTAACTGGGCTTGATGAAATCAGCATTTCTCTTGCTTCCCTGTGTGTAGGGAAGCTCAGTTTTAGTCACAGTAGCTCCCACAAGTGTCTCTTCAGTGTGTTCCCATTTCCTTAGAAACAGTGTATTTGCTGGGAGAAAAGTGCATCACTGTGCGCTTTCACCGTTCAGCAAATACATGTGTAGAAGCACAGCGCTAGCAGAAACGAACGTTTCTCGACGTTTTCTAACTCAGGGAACAAGTTGCACACTTCTGAGATGCATTTGGGCAACTATGTCAGAAATGATTTTTTTGCCTACAGATTCATGCCTATTTGCGCAGTAGTACAGATTCTGAGTATGTAACTGGGATTGATGAAATCAGCATTTCTCTTGCTTCCCTGTGCGTAGGGAAGCTCAGTTTTAGTCACAGTATCTCCCACAAGTGTCTCCTCCGTGTGTTCCCATTTCCTTAGAAACAGTGTATTTGCTGGGAGAAAAGTGCATTACTGTGCGCTTTCACCGTTCAGCAAATACATGTGTAGAAGCACAGCGCTAGCAGAAACGACCGTTTCTCGACATTTTCTAACTCAGGGAGCAAGTTGCACACTTCTGAGATGCATTTGGGCAACTTTGTCAGAAATGAGTTTTTTGCCTACAGAGACATGCCTATTTGCGCAGTAGTACAGATTCTGAGTATGTAACTGGGCTTGATGAAATCAGCATTTCTCTTGCTTCCCTGTGCGTAGGGAAGCTCAGTTTTAGTCACAGTAGCTCCCACAAGTGTCTTCTCAGTGTGTTCCCATTTCCTTAGAAACAGTGTATTTGCTGGGAGAAAAGTGCATCACTGTGCGCTTTCACCGTTCAGCAAATACATGTGTAGAAGCACAGCGCTAGCAGAAACGCACGTTTCTCGACGTTTTCTAACTCAGGGAACAAGTTGCACACTTCTGAGATGCATTTGGGCAACTTTGTCAGAAATGAGTTTTTTGCCTACAGATTCATGCCTATTTGCGCAGTAGTACAGATTCTGAGTAGGTAACTGGGCTTGATGAAATCAGCATTTCTCTTGCTTCCCTGTGCGTAGGGAAGCTCAGTTTTAGTCACAGTAGCTCCCACAAGTGTCTCCTCAGTGTGTTCCCATTTCCTTAGACACAGTGTATTTGCTGGGAGAAAAGTGCATTACTGTGCGCTTTCACCGTTCAGCAAATACATGTGTAGAAGCACAGCGCTAGCAGAAACGAACGTTTCTCGACGTTTTCTAACTCAGGGAACAAGTTGCACACTTCTGAGATGCATTTGGGCAACTTTGTCAGAAATGAGTTTTTTGCCTACAGAGACATGCCTATTTGCGCAGTAGTACAGATTCTGAGTATGTAACTGGGCTTGATGAAATCAGCATTTCTCTTGTTTTCCTGTGCATAGGGAAGGTCAGTTTAGTCACAGTAGCTCCCACAAGTGTCTCTTCAGTGTGTTCCCATTTCCTTAGAAACAGTGTATTTGCTGGGAGAAAAGTGCATCACTTTGTGCTTTCACCGTTCAGCAAATACATGTGTAGAAGCACAGCGCTAGCAGACACGACCGTTTCTCGACATTTTCTAACTCAGGAAACAAGTTGCACACTTCTGAGATGCATTTGGGCAACTTCGTCAGAAATGAGTTTTTTGCTTACAGAGACATGCCTATTTGCGCAGTAGTACAGATTCTGAGTATGTAACTGGGCTTGATGAAATCAGCATTTCTCTTGCTTCCCTGTGCGTAGGGAAGCTCAGTTTTAGTCACAGTAGCTCCCACAAGTGTCTCCTCAGTGTGTTCCCATTTCCTTAGAAACAGTGTATTTGCTGGGAGAAAAGTGCATTACTGTGCGCTTTCACCGTTCAGCAAATACATGTGTAGAAGCACAGCGTTAGAAGATATGACCGTTTCTTGACGTTTTCTAAATCAGGGAACAAGTTGCAGACTTCTGAGATGCATTTGGGCAACTTTGTCAGAAATGAGTTTTTTGCCTACAGAGACATGCCTATTTGCGCAGTAGTACAGATTCTGAGTATGTAACTGGGCTTGATGAAATCAGCATTTCTCTTGCTTCCCTGTGCGTAGGGAAGCTCAGTTTTAGTCACAGTAGCTCCCACAAGTGTCTCCTCAGTGTGTTCCCAGTTCCTTAGAAACAGTGTATTTGCTGGGAGAAAAGTGCATCACTGTGCGCTTTCACCGTTCAGCAAATACATGTGTAGAAGCACAGCGCTAGCAGAAACGAACGTTTCTCGACGATTTCTAACTCAGGGAACAAGTTGCACACTTCTGAGATGAATTTGGGCAACTTTGTCAGAAATGATTTTTTTGCCTACAGATTCATGCCTATTTGCGCAGTAGTACAGATTCTGAGTATGTAACTGGGATTGATGAAATCAGCATTTCTCTTGCTTCCCTGTGCGTAGGGAAGCTCAGTTTTAGTCACAGTAGCTCCCACAAGTGTCTCCTCAGTGTGTTCCCATTTCCTTAGAAACAGTGTATTTGCTGGGAGAAAAGTGCATTACTGTGCGCTTTCACCGTTCAGCAAATACATGTGTAGAAGCACAGCGCTAGCAGAAACGACCGTTTCTCGACATTGTCTAACTCAGGGAGCAAGTTGAACACTTCTGAGATGCATTTGGGCAACTTTGTCAGAAATGAGTTTTTTGCCTACAGAGACATGCCTATTTGCGCAGTTGTACAGAGTCTGAGTATGTAACTGGGCTTGATGAAATCAGCATTTCTCTTGCTTCCCTGTGCGTAGGGAAGCTCAGTTTTAGTCACAGTAGCTCCCACAAGTGTCTCCTCAGTGTGTTCCCATTTCCTTAGAAACAGTGTATTTGCTGGGAGAAAAGTGCATCACTGTGCGCTTTCACCGTTCAGCAAATACATGTGTAGAAGCACAGCGCTAGCAGAAACGACCGTTTCTCGACGTTTTCTAACTCAGGGAACAAGTTGCACACTTCTGAGTTGCATTTGGGCAACTTTGTCAGAAATGAGTTTTTTGCCTACAGAGACATGCCTATTTGCGCAGTAGTACAGATTCTGAGTATGTAACTGGGCTTGATGAAATCAGCATTTCTCTTGCTTCCCTGTGCATAGGGAAGCTCAGTTTTAGTCCCAGTAGCTCCCACAAGTGTCTCCTCAGTGTGTTCCCCTTTCCTTAGAAACAGTGTATTTGCTGGGAGAAAAGTGCATTACTGTGCGCTTTCACCGTTCAGCAAATACATGTGTAGAAGCACAGCGCTAGCAGAAACGAACGTTTCTCGACGTTTTCTAACTCAGGGAACAAGTTGCACACTTCTGAGATGCATTTGGGCAACTTTGTCAGAAATGAGTTTTTTGCCTACAGAGACATGCCTATTTGCGCAGTAGTACAGATTCTGAGTATGTAACTGGGCTTGATGAAATCAGCATTTCTCTTGCTTCCCTGTGCATTGGGAAGCTCAGTTTTAGTCACAGTAGCTCCCACAAGTGTCTCCTCAGTGTGTTCCCATTTCCTTAGAAACAGTGTATTTGCTGGGAGAAAAGTGCATCACTTTGTGCTTTCACTGTTCAGCAAATACATGTGTAGAAGCACAGCGCTAGCAGAAACGACCGTTTCTCGACATTTTCTAACTCAGGGAACAAGTTGTACACTTCTGGGATGCATTTGGGCAACTTTGTCAGAAATGAGTTTTTTGCCTACAGAGACATGCCTATTTGCGCAGTAGTACAGATTCTGAGTATGTAACTGGGCTTGATGAAATCAGCATTTCTCTTGCTTCCCTGTGCGTAGGGAAGCTCAGTTTTAGTCACAGTAGCTCCCACAAGTGTCTCCTCAGTGTGTTCCCATTTCCTTAGAAACAGTGTATTTGCTGGGAGAAAAGTGCATTACTGTGCGCTTTCACCGTTCAGCAAATACATGTGTAGAAGCACAGCGCTAGCAGAAACGAACGTTTCTCGACGTTTTCTAACTCAGGGAACAAGTTGCACACTTCTGAGGTGCAATTGTGTAACTATCTCAAAAATGAGTTTTTTGCTTACAGAGACATGCCAATTTGCGCAGTAGTACAGATTCTGAGTATGTAACTGGGCTTGATGAAATCAGCATTTCTCTTGCTTCCCTGTGCGTAGGGAAGCTCAGTTTTAGTCACAGTAGCTCCCACAAGTGTCTCCTCAGTGTGTTCCCAGTTCCTTAGAAACAGTGTATTTGCTGGGAGAAAAGTGCATTACTGTGCGCTTTCACCGTTCAGCAAATACATGTGTAGAAGCACAGCGCTAGCAGAAACGAACGTTTCTCGACGTTTTCTAACTCAGGGAACAAGTTGCAAACTTCTGAGATGCATTTGGGAAACTTTGTCAGAAATGAGTTTTTTGCCTACAGAGACATGCCTAATTGCGCAGTAGTACAGATTCTGAGTATGTAACTGGGCTTGATGAAATCAGCATTTCTCTTGTTTCCCTGTGCATAGGGAAGCTCAGTTAAGTCACAGTAGCTCCCACAAGTGTCTCCTCAGTGTGTTCCCATTTCCTTAGAAACAGTGTATTTGCTGGGAGAAAAGTGCATCACTTTGTGCTTTCACCGTTCAGCAAATACATGTGTAGAAGCACAGCGCTAGCAGAAACGACCGTTTCTCGACGTTTTCTAACTCAGGGAATAAGTTGCACACTTCTGACTTGCATTTGGACAACTTTGTCAGAAATGAGTTTTTTGCCTACAGAGACATGCCTATTTGCGCAGTAGTACAGATTCTGAGTATGTAACTGGGCTTGATGAAATCAGCATTTCTCTTGCTTCCCTGTGCATAGGGAAGCTCAGTTTTAGTCCCAGTAGCTCCCACAAGTGTCTCCTCAGTGTGTTCCACTTTCCTTAGAAACAGTGTATTTGCTGGGAGAAAAGTGCATTACTGTGCGCTTTCACCGTTCAGCAAATACATGTGTAGAAGCACAGCGCTAGCAGAAACGAACGTTTCTCGACGTTTTCTAACTCAGGGAACAAGTTGCACACTTCTGAGGTGCAATTGTGTAAATATCTCAAAAATGAGTTTTTTGCTTACAGAGACATGCCAATTTGCACAGTAGTACAGATTCTGAGTATGTAACTGGGCTTGATGAAATCAGCATTTCTCTTGCTTCCCTGTGCGTAGGGAAGCTCAGTTTTAGTCACAGTAGCTCCCACAAGTGTCTCCTCAGTGTGTTCCCATTTCCTTAGAAACAGTGTATTTGCTGGGAGAAAAGTGCATTACTGTGCGCTTTCACCGTTCAGCAAATACATGTGTAGAAGCACAGCGCTAGCAGATACGACCGTTTCTCGACGTTTTCTAACTCAGGTAACAAGTTGCACACTTCTGAGATGCATTTGGGCAACTTTGACAGAAATGAGTTTTTTGCCTACAGAGACATGCCTATTTGCGCAGTAGTACAGATTCTGAGTATGTAACTGGGCTTGATGAAATCAGCATTTCTCTTGCTTCCCTGTGCGTAGGGAAGCTCAGTTTTAGTCACAGTAGCTCCCACAAGTGTCTCCTCAGTGTGTTCCCAGTTCCTTAGAAACAGTGTTTTTGCTGAAAGAAAAGTGCATTACTGTGCGCTTTCACCGTTCAGCAAATACATGTGTAGAAGCACAGCGCTAGCAGAAACGAACGTTTCTCGACGTTTTCTAACTCAGGGAACAAGTTGCACACTTCTGAGATGCATTTGGGCAACTTTGTCAGAAATGAGTTTTTTGCCTACAGAGACATGCCTATTTGCGCAGTAGTACAGATTCTGAGTATGTAACTGGGCTTGATGAAATCAGCATTTCTCTTGCTTCCCTGTGCGTAGGGAAGCTCAGTTTTAGTCACAGTAGCTCCCACAAGTGTCTCCTCAGTGTGTTCCCATTTCCGTAGAAACAGTGTATTTGCTGGGAGAAAAGTGCATTACTGTGCGCTTTCACCGTTCAGCAAATACATGTGTAGAAGCACAGCGCTAGGAGAAACGACCGTTTCTCGACGTTTTCTAACTCAGGGAACAAGTTGCACACTTCTGAGATTCATTTGGGCAACTTTGTCTGAAATGAGTTTTTTGCCTACAGAGACATGCCTATTTGCGCAGTAGTACAGATTCTGATTATGTAACTGGGCTTGATGAAATCAGCATTTCTCTTGCTTCCCTGTGCGTAGGGAAGCTCAGTTTTAGTCACAGTAGCTCCCACAAGTGTCTCCTCAGTGTGTTCCCATTTCCTTAGAAACAGTGTATTTGCTGGGAGAAAAGTGCGTTACTGTGCGCTTTCACCGTTCAGCAAATACATGTGTAGAAGCACAGCGCTAGCAGAAACGAACGTTTCTCGACGTTTTCTAACTCAGGGAACAAGTTGCACACTTCTGAGATGCATTTGGGCAACTTTGTCAGAAATGAGTTTTTTGCCTACAGAGACATGCCTATTTGCGCAGTAGTACAGATTCTGAGTATGTAACTGGGCTTGATGAAATCAGCATTTCTCTTGCTTCCCTGTGCATAGGGAAGCTCAGTTTTAGTCACAGTAGCTCCCACAAGTGTCTCCTCAGTGTGTTCCCATTTCCTTAGAAACAGTGTATTTGCTGGGAGAAAAGTGCATTACTGTGCGCTTTCACCGTTCAGCAAATACATGTGTAGAAGCACAGCGCTAGCAGAAACGAACGTTTCTCGACGTTTTCTAACTCAGGGAACAAGTTGCACACTTCTGAGATGCATTTGGGCAACTTTGTCAGAAATGAGTTTTTTGCCTACAGAGACATGCCTATTTGCGCAGTAGTACAGATTCTGAGTATGTAACTGGGCTTGATGAAATCAGCATTTTTCTTCCTTCCCTGTGCGTAGGGAAGCTCAGTTTTAGTCACAGTAGCTCCCACAAGTGTCTCCTCAGTGTGTTCCCATTTCCTTAGAAACAGTGTTTTTGCTGGGAGAAAAGTGCATTACTGTGCGCTTTCACCGTTCAGCAAATACATGTGTAGAAGCACAGCGCTAGCAGAAACGAACGTTTCTCGACGTTTTCTAACTCAGGGAACAAGTTGCACACTTGTGAGATGCATTTGGGCAACTTTGTCTGAAATGAGTTTTTTGCCTACAGAGAAGTACAGATTTTGAGTATGTAACTGGGCTTGATGAAATCAGCATTTCTCTTGCTTCCCTGTGCGTAGAGAAGCTCAATTTTAGTCACAGTAGCTCCCACAAGTGTCTCCTCAGTGTGTTCCCATTTCCTCAGAAACAGTGTATTTGCAGGGAGAAAAGTGCATTACTGTGCGCTTTCACCGTTCAGCAAATACATGTGTAGAAGCACAGCGCTAGCAGAAACGAACGTTTCTCGACGTTTTCTAACTAAGGGAACAAGTTGCACACTTCTGAGATGCATTTGGGCAACTTTGTCAGAAATGAGTTTTTTGCCTACAGAGACATGCCTATTTGCGCAGTAGTACAGATTCTGAGTATGTAACTGGGCTTGATGAAATCAGCATTTCTCTTGCTTCCCTGTGCGTAGGGAAGCTCAGTTTTAGTCACAGTAGCTCCCACAAGTGTCTCCTCAGTGTGTTCCCATTTCCTTAGAAACAGTGTATTTGCTGGGAGAAAAGTGCATTACTGTGCGCTTTCACCGTTCAGCAAATACATGTGTAGAAGCACAGCGCTAGCAGAAACGAACGTTTCTCGACGTTTTCTAACTCAGGGAACAAGTTGCACACTTCTGAGATGCATTTGGGCAACTTTGTCAGAAATGAGTTTTTTGCCTACAGAGACATGCCTATTTGCGCAGTAGTACAGATTCTGAGTATGTAACTGGGCTGGATGAAATCAGCATTTCTCTTGCTTCCCTGTGCATAGGGAAGCTCAGTTTTAGTCACAGTAGCTCCCACAAGTGTCTTCTCAGTGTGTTCCCATTTCCTTAGAAACAGTGTATTTGCTGGGAGAAAAGTGCATTACTGTGCGCTTTCACCGTTCAGCAAATACATGTGTAGAAGCACAGCGCTAGCAGAAACGACCGTTTCTCGACGTTTTCTAACTCAGGGAACAAGTTGCACACTTCTGAGATGCATTTGGGCAACTTTGTCAGAAATGAGTTTTTTGCCTACAGAGACATGCCTATTTGCGCAGTAGTACAGATTCTGAGTATGTAACTGGGCTTGATGGAATCAGCATTTCTCTTGCTTCCCTGTGCGAAGGGAAGCTCAGTTTTAGTCACAGTAGCTCCCACAAGTGTCTCCTCAGTGTGTTCCCATTTCCTTAGAAACAGTGTATTTGCTGGGAGAAAAGTGCATTACTGTGCGCTTTCACCGTTCAGCAAATACATGTGTAGAAGCACAGTGCTAGCAGAAACGAACGTTTCTCGACGTTTTCTAACTCAGGGAACAAGTTGCACACTTCTGAGATGCATTTGGGCAACTGTGTCAGAAATTAGTTTTTTGCCTAAAGAGACATGCCTATTTGCGCAGTAGTACAGATTCTGAGTATGTAACTGGGCTTGATGAAATCAGCATTTCTCTTGCTTCCCTGTGCGTAGGGAAGCTCAGTATTAGTCACAGTAGCTCCCACAAGTGTCTCCTCAGTGTGTTCCCATTTCCTTAGAAACAGTGTATTTGCTGGGAGAAAAGTGCATTACTGTGCGCTTTCACCGTTCAGCAAATACATGTGTAGAAGCACAACGCTAGCAGAAACGACCGTTTCTCGACGTTTTCTAACTCAGGGAACAAGTTGCACACTTCTGAGATGCATTTGGGCAACTTTGTCAGAAATGAGTTTTTTGCCTACAGAGACATGCCTATTTGCGCAGTAGTACAGATTCTGAGTATGTAACTGGGCTTGATGAAATCAGCATTTCTCTTGCTTACCGGTGCATAGGGAAGCTCAGTTTAAGTCACAGTAGCTCCCACAAGTGTCTCCTCAGTGTGTTCCCATTTCCTTAGAAACAGTGTATTTGCTGGGAGAAAAGTGCATTACTGTGCGCTTTCACCGTTCAGCAAATACATGTGTAGAAGCACAGCGCTAGCAGAAACTACTGTTTCTCGATGTTTTCTAACTCAGGGAACAAGTTGCACACTTCTGAGATGAATTTGGGCAACATTGTCAGAAATGTGTTTTTTGCCTACAGAGACATGCCTATTTGCGCAGTAGTACAGATTCTGAGTATGTAACTGGGCTTGATGAAATCAGCATTTCTCTTGCTTCCCTGTGCGTAGGGAAGCTCAGTTTTAGTCACAGTAGCTCCCACAAGTGTCTCCTCAGTGTGTTCCCATTTCCTTAGAAACAGTGTATTTGCTGGGAGAAAAGTGCATTACTGTGTGCTTTCACCGTTCAGCAAATACATGTGTAGAAGCACAGCGCTAGCAGAAACGACCGTTTCTCGATGTTTTCTAACTCAGGGAACAAGTTGCACACTTCTGAGATGCATTTGGGCAACTTTGTCAGAAATGAGTTTTTTGCCTACAGAGACATGCCTATTTGCGCAGTAGTACAGATTCTGAGTATGTAACTGGGCTTGATGAAATCAGCATTTCTCTTGCTTCCCTGTGCGTAGGGAAGCTCAGTTTTAGTCACAGTAGCTCCCACAAGTGTCTCCTCAGTGTGTTCCCATTTCCTTAGAAACAGTGTATTTGCTGGGAGAAAAGTGCATCACTGTGCGCTTTCACCGTTCAGCAAATACATGTGTAGAAGCACAGCGCTAGCAGAAACGAACGTTTCTCGACGTTTTCTAACTCACGGAACAAGTTGCACACTTCTGAGATGCATTTGGGCAACTTTGTCAGAAATGAGTTTTTTGCCTATAGAGACATGCCTATTTGCGCAGTAGTACAGATTCTGAGTATGTAACTGGGCTTGATGAAATCAGCATTTCTCTTGCTTCCCTGTGCGTAGGGAAGCTCAGTTTTAGTCACAGTAGCTCCCACAAGTGTCTCCTCAGTGTGTTCCCATTTCCTTAGAAACAGTGTATTTGCTGGGAGAAAAGTGCATTACTGTGCGCTTTCACCGTTCAGCAAATACATGTGTAGAAGCACAGCGCTAGCAGAAACGACCGTTCCTCGACGTTTTCTAAATCAGGGAACAAGTTGCACACTTCTGAGGTGCATTTGGGCAACTTTGTCAGAAATGAGTTTTTTTGCCTACAGAGACATGCCTATTTGCGCAGTAGTACAGATTCTGAGTATGTAACTGGGCTTGATGAAATCAGCATTTCTCTAGCTTCCCTGTGCGTAGGGAAGCTCAGTTTTAGTCACAGTAGCTCCCACAAGTGTCTCCTCAGTGTGTTCCCATTTCCTTAGAAACAGTGTATTTGCTGGGAGAAAAGTGCATTACTGTGCGCTTTCACCGTTCAGCAAATACATGTGTAGAAGCATAGCGCTAGCAGAAACGCCCGTTTCTCGACGTTTTCTAAGTCAGGGAACAAGTTGCACACTTCTGAGATGCATTTGGGCAACTTTGTCCGAAATGAGTTTTTTGCCTACAGAGACATGCCTATTTGCGCAGTAGTACAGATTCTGAGTATGTAACTGGGCTTGATGAAATCAGCATTTCTCTTGCTTCCCTGTGCGTAGGGAAGCTCAGTTTTAGTCACAGTAGCTCCCACAAGTGTCTCCTCAGTGTGTTCCCATTTCCTTAGAAACAGTGTATTTGCTGGGAGAAAAGTGCATTACTGTGCGCTTTCACCGTTCAGCAAATACATGTGTAGAAGCACAGCGCTAGCAGAAACGAACGTTTCTCGACGTTTTCTAACTCAGGGAACAAGTTGCACACTTCTGAGATGCATTTGGGCAACTTTGTCAGAAATGAGTTTTTTGCCTACAGAGACATGCCTATTTGCGCAGTAGTACAGATTCTGAGTATGTAACTGGGCTTGATGAAATCAGCATTTCTCTTGCTTCCCTGTGCGTAGGGAAGCTCAGTTTTAGTCACAGTAGCTCCCAAAAGTGTCTCCTCAGTGTGTTCCAATTTCCTTAGAAACAGTGTATTTGCTGGGAGAAAAGTGCATTACTGTGCACTTTCACCGTTCAGCAAATACATGTGTAGAAGCACAGCGCTAGCAGAAACGACCGTTTCTCGACGTTTTCTAAATCAGGGAACAAGTTGCACACTTCTGAGGTGCATTTGGGCAACTTTGTCAGAAATGAGTTTTTTTGCCTACAGAGACATGCCTATTTGCGCAGTAGTACAGATTCTGAGTATGTAACTGGGCTTGATGAAATCAGCATTTCTCTAGCTTCCCTGTGCGTACGGAAGCTCAGTTTTAGTCACAGTAGCTCCCACAAGTGTCTCCTCAGTGTGTTCCCATTTCCTTAGAAACAGTGTATTTGCTGGGAGAAAAGTGCATTACTGTGCGCTTTCACCGTTCAGCAAATACATGTGTAGAAGCATAGCGCTAGCAGAAACGCCCGTTTCTCGACGTTTTCTAACTCAGGGAACAAGTTGCACACTTCTGAGATGCATTTGGGCAACTTTGTCAGAAATGAGTTTTTTGCCTACAGAGACATGCCTATTTGCGCAGTAGTACAGATTCTGAGTATGTAACTGGGCTTGATGAAATCAGCATTTCTCTTGCTTCCCTGTGCGTAGGGAAGCTCAGTTTTAGTCACAGTAGCTCCCACAAGTGTCTCCTCAGTGTGTTCCCAGTTCCTTAGAAACAGTGTATTTGCTTGGAGAAAAGTGCATTACTGTGCACTTTCACCGTTCAGCAAATACATGTGTAGAAGCACAGCGCTAGCAGAAACGACCGTTTCTCGACGTTTTCTAAATCAGGGAACAAGTTGCACACTTCTGAGGTGCATTTGGGCAACTTTGTCAGAAATGAGTTTTTTTGCCTACAGAGACATGCCTATTTGCGCAGTAGTACAGATTCTGAGTATGTAACTGGGCTGGATGAAATCAGCATTTCTCTAGCTTCCCTGTGCGTACGGAAGCTCAGTTTTAGTCACAGTAGCTCCCACAAGTGTCTCCTCAGTGTGTTCCCATTTCCTTAGAAACAATGTATTTGCTGGGAGAAAAGTGCATTACTGTGCGCTTTCACCGTTCAGCAAATACATGTGTAGAAGCATAGCGCTAGCAGAAACGCCCGTTTCTCGACGTTTTCTAACTCAGGGAACAAGTTGCACACTTCTGAGATGCATTTGGGCAACTTTGTCCGAAATGAGTTTTTTGCCTACAGAGACATGCCTATTTGCGCAGTAGTACAGATTCTGAGTATGTAACTGGGCTTGATGAAATCAGCATTTCTCTTGCTTCCCTGTGCGTAGGGAAGCTCAGTTTTAGTCACAGTAGCTCCCACAAGTGTCTCCTCAGTGTGTTCCCATTTCCTTAGAAACAGTGTATTTGCTGGGAGAAAAGTGCATTACTGTGTGCTTTCACCGTTCAGCAAATACATGTGTAGAAGCACAGCGCTCGTTGAAACGACCGTTTCTCGACGTTTTCTAACTCAGGGAACAAGTTGCACACTTCTGAGATGCATTTGGGTAACTTTGTCAGAAATGAGTTTTTTGCCTACAGAGACATGCCTATTTGCGCAGTAGTACAGATTCTGAGTATGTAACTGGGCTTGATGGAATCAGCATTTCTCTTGCTTCCCTGTGCGTAGGGAAGCTCAGTTTTAGTCACAGTAGCTCCCACAAGTGTCTCCTCAGTGTGTTCCCATTTCCTTAGAAACAGTGTATTTGCTGGGAGAAAAGTGCATTACTGTGCGCTTTCACCGTTCAGCAAATACATGTGTAGAAGCACAGCGCTAGCAGAAAAGACCGTTTCTCGATGTTTTCTAACTCAGGGAACAAGTTGCACACTTCTGAGATGCATTTGGGCAACTTTGTCAGAAATGAGTTTTTTGCCTACAGAGACATGCCTATTTGCGCAGTAGTACAGATTCTGAGTATGTAACTTGGCTTGATGAAATCAGCATTTCTCTTGCTTCCCTGTGCATAGGGAAGCTCAGTTTTAGTCACAGTAGCTCCCACAAGTGTCTCCTCAGTGTGTTCCCATTTCCTTAGAAACAGTGTATTTGCTGGGAGAAAAGTGCATTACTGTGCGCTTTCACCGTTCAGCAAATACATGTGTAGAAGCACAGCGCTAGCAGAAACGACCGTTTCTCGATGTTTTCTAACTCAGGGAACAAGTTGCACACTTCTGAGATGCATTTGGGCAACTTTGTCAGAAATGAGTTTTTTCCTACAGAGACATGCCTATTTGCACAGTAGTACAGATTCTGAGTATGTAACTGGGATTGATGAAATCAGCATTTCTCTTGCTTCCCTGTGCGTAGGGAAGCTCAGTTTTAGTCACAGTAGCTCACACAAGTGTCTCCTCAGTGTGTTCCCATTTCCTTAGAAACAGTGTATTTGCTGGGAGAAATGTGCATCACTGTGCGCTTTCACCGTTCAGCAAATACATGTGTAGAAGCACTGCGCTAGCAGAAACGAACGTTTCTCGACGTTTTCTAACTCAGGGAACAAGTTACACACTTCTGAGATGCATTTGGGCAACTTTGTCAGAAATGAGTTTTTTGCCTACAGAGACATGCCTATTTGCGCAGTAGTACAGATTCTGAGTATGTAACTGGGCTTGATGAAATCAGCATTTCTCTTGCTTCCCTGTGCGTAGGGAAGCTCAGTTTTAGTCACAGTAGCTCCCACAAGTGTCTCCTCAGTGTGTTCCCATTTCCTTAGAAACAGTGTATTTGCTGGGAGAAAAGTGCATTACTGTGCGCTTTCACCGTTCAGCAAATACATGTGTAGAAGCACAGCGCTGGCAAAATCGACCGTTTCTCGACGTTTTCTAAATCAGGGAACAAGTTGCACACTTTTGAGGTGCATTTGGGCAACTTTGTCAGAAATGAGTTTTTTTTGCCTACAGAGACATGCCTATTTGCGCAGTGGTACAGATTCTGAGTATGTAACTGGGCTTGATGAAATCAGCATTTCTCTAGCTTCCCTGTGCGTAGAGAAGCTCAGTTTTAGTCACAGTAGCTCCCACAAGTGTCTCCTCAGTGTGTTCCCATTTCCTTAGAAACAGTGTATTTGCTGGGAGAAAAGTGCATTACTGTGCGCTTTCACCGTTCAGCAAATACATGTGTAGAAGCATAGCGCTAGCAGAAACGACCGTTTCTCGACGTTTTCTAACTCAGGGAACAAGTTGCACACTTCTGAGATGCATTTGGGCAACTTTGTCCGAAATGAGTTTTTTGCCCTCAGAGACATGCCTATTTGCGCAGTAGTACAGATTCTGAGTATGTAACTGGGCTTGATGAAATCAGCATTTCTCTTGCTTCCCTGTGCGTAGGGAAGCTCAGTTTTAGTCACAGTAGCTCCCACAAGTGTCTCCTCAGTGTGTTCCCATTTCCTTAGAAACAGTGTATTTGCTGGGAGAAAAGTGCATTACTGTGCGCTTTCACCGTTCAGCAAATACATGTGTAGAAGCACAGCGCTAGCAGAAACGACCGTTTCTCGACGTTTTCTAACTCAGGGAACAAGTTTCACACTTCTGAGATGCATTTGGGCAACTTTGTCAGAAATGAGTTTTTTGCCTACAGAGACATGCCTAATTGCGCAGTAGTACAGATTCTGAGTATGTAACTGGGCTTGATGAAATCAGCATTTCTCTTGCTTCCCTGTGCATAGGGAAGCTCAGTTTTAGTCACAGCAGCTCCCACAAGTGTCTCCTCAGTGTGTTCCCATTTCCTTAGAAACAGTGTATTTGCTGGGAGAAAAGTGCATTACTGTGCGCTTTCACCGTTCAGCAAATACATGTGTAGAAGCACAGCGCTAGTAGAAACGACCGTTTCTCGACGTTTTCTAACTCAGGGAACAAGTTGCACACTTCTGAGATGCATTTGGGTAACTTTGTCAGAAATGAGTTTTTTGCCTACAGAGACATGCCTATTTGCGCAGTAGTACAGATTCTGAGTATGTAACTGGGCTTGATGAAATCAGCATTTCTCTTGCTTCCCTGTGCATAGGGAAGCTCAGTTTTAGTCACAGTAGCTCCCACAAGTGTCTCCTCAGTGTGTTCCCATTTCCTTAGAAACAGTGTATTTGCTGGGAGAAAAGTGCATTACTGTGCGCTTTCACCGTTCAGCAAATACATGTGTAGAAGCACAGCGCTAGCAGAAACGACTGTTTCTCGATGTTTTCTAACTCAGGGAACAAGTTGCACACTTCTGAGATGAATTTGGGCAGCTTTGTCAGAAATGTGTTTTTTGCCTACAGAGACATGCCTATTTGCGCAGTAGTACAGATTCTGAGTATGTAACTGGGCTTGATGAAATCAGCATTTCTCTTGCTTCCCTGAGCGTAGGGAAGCTCAGTTTTAGTCACAGTAGCTCCCACAAGTGTCTCCTCAGTGTGTTCCCATTTCCTTAGAAACAGTGTATTTGCTGGGAGAAAAGTGCATTACTGTGCGCTTTCACCGTTCAGCAAATACATGTGTAGAAGCACAGCGCTAGCAGAAACGACCGTTTCTCGACGTTTTCTAAATCAGGGAACAAGTTGCACACTTCTGAGATGCATTTGGGCAACTTTGTCAGAAATGAGTTTTTTTGCCTACAGAGACATGCCTATTTGCGCAGTAGTACAGATTCTGAGTATGTAACTGGGCTTGATGAAATCAGCATTTCTCTTGCTTCCCTGTGCGTAGGGAAGCTCAGTTTTAGTCACAGTAGCTCCCACAAGTGTCTCCTCAGTGTGTTCCCATTTCCTTAGAAACAGTGTATTTGCTGGGAGAAAAGTGCATTACTGTGCGCTTTCACCGTTCAGCAAATACATGTGTAGAAGCATAGCGCTAGCAGAAACGACCGTTTCTCGATGTTTTCTAACTCAGGGAACAAGTTGCACACTTCTGAGATGCATTTGGGCAACTTTGTCCGAAATGAGATTGTTGCCTACAGAGACATGCCTATTTGCGCAGTAGTACAGATTCTGAGTATGTAACTGGGCTTGATGAAATCAGCATTTCTCTTGCTTCCCTGTGCGTAGGGAAGCTCAGTTTTAGTCACAGTAGCTCCCACAAGTGTCTCCTCAGTGTGTTCCCATTTCCTTAGAAACAGTGTATTTGCTGGGAGAAAAGCGCATTACTGTGCGCTTTCACCGTTCAGCAAATACATGTGTAGAAGCACAGCGCTAGCAGAAACGACCGTTTCTCGACGTTTTCTAACTCAGGGAACAAGTGGCACACTTCTGAGATGCATTTGGGCAACTTTGTCACAAATGAGTTTTTTGCCTACAGAGACATGCCTATTTGCGCAGTAGTACAGATTCTGAGTATGTAACTGGGCTTGATGAAATCAGCATTTCTCTTGCTTCCCTGTGCGTAGGGAAGCTCAGTTTTAGTCACAGTAGCTCCCACAAGTGTCTCCTCAGTGTGTTCCCATTTCCTTAGAAACAGTGTATTTGCTGGGAGAAAAGTGCATTACTGTGCGCTTTCACCGTTCAGCAAATACATGTGTAGAAGCACAGCGCTAGCAGAAACGAACGTTTCTCGACGTTTTCTAACTCAGGGAACAAGTTGCACACTTCTGAGATGCATTTGGTCAACTTTGTCAGAAATGAGTTTTTTGCCTACAGAGACATGCCTATTTGCGCAGTAGTACAGATTCTGAGTATGTACCTGGTCTTGATGAAATCAGCATTTCTCTTGCTTCCCTGTGCGTAGGGAAGCTCAGTTTTAGTCACAGTAGCTCCCACAAGTGTCTCCTCAGTGTGTTCCCAGTTCCTTAGAAACAGTGTATTTGTTGGGAGAAAAGTGTATCACTGTGTGCTTTCACCGTTCAGCAAATACATGTGTAGAAGCACAGCGCTAGCTGAAACGACCGTTTCTCGACGTTTTCTAGCTCAGGGAATAAGTGGCACACTTCTGAGATGCATTTGGGCAACTTTGTCACAAATGAGTTTTTTGCCTACAGAGACATGCCTATTTGCGCAGTAGTACAGATTCTGAGTATGTAACTGGGCTTGATGAAATCAGCATTTCTCTTGCTTCCCTGTGCGTAGGGAAGCTCAGTTTTAGTCACAGTAGCTCCCACAAGTGTCTCCTCAGTGTGTTCCCATTTCCTTAGAAACAGTGTATTTGCTGGGAGAAAAGTGCATTACTATGCGCTTTCACCGTTCAGCAAATACATGTGTAGAAGCACAGCGCTAGCAGAAACGACCGTTTCTCGACGTTTTCTAACTCAGGGAACAAGTTGCACACTTCTGAGATGCATTTGGGCAACTTTGTCAGAAATGAGTTTTTTGCCTACAGAGACATGCCTATTTGCGCAGTAGTACAGATTCTGAGTAAGTACCTGGGCTTCATGAAATCAGCATTTCTCTTGCTTCCCTGTGCGTAGGGAAGCTCAGTTTTAGTCACAGTAGCTCCCACAAGTGTCTCCTCAGTGTGTTCCCAGTTCCTTAGAAACAGTGTATTTGTTGGGAGAAAAGTGTATCACTGTGTGCTTTCACCGTTCAGCAAATACATGTGTAGAAGCACAGCGCTAGCAGAAACGAACGTTTCTCGACATTTTCTAAGTCAGGGAACAAGTGGCACACTTCTGAGATGCATTTGGGCAACTTTGTCAGAAATGAGTTTTTTGCCGACAGAGACATGCCTATTTGCGCAGTAGTACAGATTCTGAGTATGTAACTGGGCTAGATGAAATCAGCATTTCTCTTGCTTCCCTGTGCGTAGGGAAGCTCAGTTTTAGTCACAGTAGCTCCCACAAGTGTCTCCTCAGTGTGTTCCCATTTCCTTAGAAACAGTGTTTTTGCTGGGAGAAATGTGCATTACTGTGCGCTTTCACCGTTCAGCAAATACATGTGTAGAAGCACAGCGCTAGCTGAAATGACCGTTTCTCGACGTTTTCTAACTCAGGGAACAAGTTGCACACTTCTGAGATGCATTTGGGCAACTTTGTCAGAAATGAGTTTTTTGCCTACAGAGACATGCCTATTTGCGAAGTAGTACAGATTCTGAGTATGTAACTGGGCTGGATGAAATCAGCATTTCTCTTGCTTCCCTGTGCGTAGGGAAGCTCAGTTTTAGTCACAGTAGCTCCCACAAGTGTCTCCTCAGTGTGTTCCCATTTCCTTAGAAACAGTGTATTTGCTGGGAGAAAAGTGCATTACTGTGCGCTTTCACCGTTCAGCAAATACATGTGTAGAAGCACAGCACTAGCAGAAACGACCGTTTCTCGATGTTTTCTAACTCAGGGAACAAGTTGCACACTTCTGAGATGCATTTGGGCAACTTTGTCAGAAATGAGTTTTTTGCCTACAGAGACAAGCCTATTTGCGCAGTAGTACAGATTCTGAGTATGTAACTTGGCTTGATGAAATCAGCATTTCTCTTGCTTCCCTGTGCATAGGGAAGCTCAGTTTTAGTCACAGTAGCTCCCACAAGTGTCTCCTCAGTGTGTTCCCATTTCCTTAGAAACAGTGTATTTGCTGGGAGAAAAGTGCATTACTGTGCGCTTTCACCGTTCAGCAAATACATGTGTAGAAGCACAGCGCTAGCAGAAACGACCGTTTCTCGATGTTTTCTAACTCAGGGAACAAGTTGCACACTTCTGAGATGCATTTGGGCAACTTTGTCAGAAATGAGTTTTTTCCT
The DNA here is from genome assembly GCF_964271855.1 of Acomys minous. NCBI lineage: Eukaryota > Metazoa > Chordata > Mammalia > Rodentia > Muridae > Acomys > Acomys minous. The sequence goes on from NW_028182178.1 coordinate 1,631,887, forward strand.
ACAGAGACATGCCTATTTGCACAGTAGTACAGATTCTGAGTATGTAACTGGGATTGATGAAATCAGCATTTCTCTTGCTTCCCTGTGCGTAGGGAAGCTCAGTTTTAGTCACAGTAGCTCACACAAGTGTCTCCTCAGTGTGTTCCCATTTCCTTAGAAACAGTGTATTTGCTGGGAGAAATGTGCATCACTGTGCGCTTTCACCGTTCAGCAAATACATGTGTAGAAGCACTGCGCTAGCAGAAACGAACGTTTCTCGACGTTTTCTAACTCAGGGAACAAGTTGCACACTTCTGAGATGCATTTGGGCAACTTTGTCAGAAATGAGTTTTTTGCCTACAGAGACATGCCTATTTGCGCAGTAGTACAGATTCTGAGTATGTAACTGGGCTTGATGAAATCAGCATTTCTCCTGCTTCCCTGTGCGTAGGGAAGCTCAGTTTTAGTCACAGTAGCTCCCACAAGTGTCTCCTCAGTGTGTTCCCATTTCCTTAGAAACAGTGTATTTGCTGGGAGAAAAGTGCATTACTGTGCGCTTTCACCGTTCAGCAAATACATGTGTAGAAGCACAGCGCTGGCAAAATCGACCGTTTCTCGACGTTTTCTAAATCAGGGAACAAGTTGCACACTTCTGAGGTGCATTTGGGCAACTTTGTCAGAAATGAGTTTTTTTTGCCTACAGAGACATGCCTATTTGCGCAGTGGTACAGATTCTGAGTATGTAACTGGGCTTGATGAAATCAGCATTTCTCTAGCTTCCCTGTGCGTAGGGAAGCTCAGTTTTAGTCACAGTAGCTCCCACAAGTGTCTCCTCAGTGTGTTCCCATTTCCTTAGAAACAGTGTATTTGCTGGGAGAAAAGTGCATTACTGTGCGCTTTCACCGTTCAGCAAATACATGTGTAGAAGCACAGCGCTAGCAGAAACGACCGTTTCTCGACGTTTTCTAACTCAGGGAACAAGTTGCACACTTCTGAGATGCATTTGGGCAACTTTGTCAGAAATGAGTTTTTTGCCTACAGAGACATGCCTATTTGCGCAGTAGTACAGATTCTGAGTATGTAACTGGGCTTGATGAAATCAGCATTTCTCTTGCTTCCCTGTGCGTAGGGAAGCTCAGTTTTAGTCACAGTAGCTCCCACAAGTGTCTCCTCAGTGTGTTCCCATTTCCTTAGAAACAGTGTATTTGCTGGGAGAAAAGTGCATTACTGTGCGCTTTCACCGTTCAGCAAATACATGTGTAGAAGCACAGCGCTAGCAGAAACGACCGTTTCTCGACGTTTTCTAACTCAGGGAACAAGTTTCACACTTCTGAGATGCATTTGGGCAACTTTGTCAGAAATGAGTTTTTTGCCTACAGAGACATGCCTAATTGCGCAGTAGTACAGATTCTGAGTATGTAACTGGGCTTGATGAAATCAGCATTTCTCTTGCTTCCCTGTGCATAGGGAAGCTCAGTTTTAGTCACAGCAGCTCCCACAAGTGTCTCCTCAGTGTGTTCCCATTTCCTTAGAAACAGTGTATTTGCTGGGAGAAAAGTGCATTACTGTGCGCTTTCACCGTTCAGCAAATACATGTGTAGAAGCACAGCGCTAGTAGAAACGACCGTTTCTCGACGTTTTCTAACTCAGGGAACAAGTTGCACACTTCTGAGATGCATTTGGGTAACTTTGTCAGAAATGAGTTTTTTGCCTACAGAGACATGCCTATTTGCGCAGTAGTACAGATTCTGAGTATGTAACTGGGCTTGATGAAATCAGCATTTCTCTTGCTTCCCTGTGCGTAGGGAAGCTCAGTTTTAGTCACAGTAGCTCCCACAAGTGTCTCCTCAGTGTGTTCCCATTTCCTTAGAAACAGTGTATTTGCTGGGAGAAAAGTGCATTACTGTGCGCTTTCACCGTTCAGCAAATACATGTGTAGAAGCACAGCGCTAGCAGAAACGAACGTTTCTCGACGTTTTCTAACTCAGGGAACAAGTTGCACACTTCTGAGATGCATTTGGGCAACTTTGTCAGAAATGAGTTTTTTGCCTACAGAGACATGCCTATTTGCGCAGTAGTACAGATTCTGAGTATGTAATTGGGCTGGATGAAATCAGCATTTCTCTTGCTTCCCTGTGCGTAGGGAAGCTCAATTTTAGTCACAGTAACTCCCACAAGTGTCTCCTCAGTGTGTTCCCATTTCCTTAGAAACAGTTTTTTTGCTGGGAGAAATGTGCATTACTGTGCGCTTTCACCGTTCAGCAAATACATGTGTAGAAGCACAGCGCTAGCTGAAACGACCGTTTCTCAACGTTTTCTAACTCAGGGAACAAGTTGCACACTTCTGAGATGCATTTGGGCAACTTTGTCAGAAATGTGTTTTTTGCCTACAGAGACATGCCTATTTGCGCAGTAGTACAGATTCTGAGTATGTAACTGGGCTTGATGAAATCAGCATTTCTCTTGCTTCCCTGTGCGTAGGGAAGCTCAGTTTTAGTCACAGTAGCTCCCACAAGTGTCTCCTCAGTGTGTTCCCATTTCCTTAGAAACAGTGTATTTGCTGGGAGAAAAGTGCATTACTGTGCGCTTTCACCGTTCAGCAAATACATGTGTAGAAGCACAGCGCTAGCAGAAATGACCGTTTCTCGACGTTTTCTAACTCAGGGAACAAGTTGCACACTTCTGAGATGCATTTGGGCAACTATGTCAGAAATGAGTTTTTTGCCTACAGAGACATGCCTATTTGCGCAGTAGTACAGATTCTGAGTATGTAACTGGGCTTGATGAAATCAGCATTTCTCTTGCTTCCCTGTGCGTAGGGAAGCTCAATTTTAGTCACAGTAACTCCCACAAGTGTCTCCTCAGTGTGTTCCCATTTCCTTAGAAACAGTGTTTTTGCTGGGAGAAATGTGCATTACTGTGCGCTTTCACCGTTCAGCAAATACATGTGTAGAAGCACAGCGCTAGCTGAAACGACCGTTTCTCAACGTTTTCTAACTCAGGGAACAAGTTGCACACTTCTGAGATGCATTTGGGCAACTTTGTCAGAAATGAGGTTTTTGCCTACAGAGACATGCCTATTTGCGCAGTAGTACAGATTCTGAGTATGTAACTGGGCTTGATGAAATCAGCATTTCTCTTGCTTCCTTGTGCGTAGGGAAGCTCAGTTTTAGTCACAGTAGCTCCCACAAGTGTCTCCTCAGTGTGTTCCCATTTCCTTAGAAACAGTTTATTTGCTGGGAGAAAAGTGCATTACTGTGCGCTTTCACCGTTCAGCAAATACATGTGTAGAAGCACAGCGCTAGCAGAAACGACCGTTTCTCGACGTTTTCTAACTCAGGGAACAAGTTGCACACTTCTGAGATGCATTTGGGCAACTATGTCAGAAATGAGTTTTTTGCCTACAGAGACATGCCTATTTGCGCAGTAGTACAGATTCTGAGTATGTAACTGGGCTTGATGAAATCAGCATTTCTCTTGCTTCCCTGTGCATAGGGAAGCTCAGTTTTAGTCACAGTAGCTCCCACAAGTGTCTCCTCAGTGTGTTCCCATTTCCTTAGAAACAGTGTATTTGCTGGGAGAAAAGTGCATTACTGTGCGCTTTCACCGTTCAGCAAATACATGTGTAGAAGCACAGCGCTAGTAGAAACGACCGTTTCTCGACGTTTTCTAACTCAGGGAACAAGTTGCACACTTCTGAGATGCATTTGGGTAACTTTGTCAGAAATGAGTTTTTTGCCTACAGAGACATGCCTATTTGCGCAGTAGTACAGATTCTGAGTATGTAACTGGGCTTGATGAAATCAGAATTTCGCTTGCTTCCCTGTGCGTAGGGAAGCTCAGTTTTAGTCACAGTAGCTCCCACAAGTGTCTCATCTGTGTGTTCCCAGTTCCTTAGAAACAGTGTATTTGTTGGGAGAAAAGTGTATCACTGTGCGCTTTCACCGTTCAGCAAATACATGTGTAGAAGCACAGCGCTAGCTGAAACGACCGTTTCTCGACGTTTTCTAACTCAGGGAATAAGTGGCACACTTCTGAGATGCATTTGGGCAACTTTGTCAGAAATGAGTTTTTTGCCTACAGAGACATGCCTATTTGCGCAGTAGTACAGATTCTGAGTATGTAACTGGGCTTGATGAAATCAGCATTTCTCTTGCTTCCCTGTGCGTAGGGAAGCTCAGTTTTAGTCACAGTAGCTCCCACAAGTGTCTCCTCAGTGTGTTCCCATTTCCTTAGAAACAGTGTATTTGCTGGGAGAAAAGTGCATTACTGTGCGCTTTCACCGTTCAGCAAATACATGTGTAGAAGCACAGCGCTAGCAGAAACGACCGTTTCTCGACGTTTTCTAACTCAGGGAACAAGTTGCACACTTCTGAGATGCATTTGGGCAACTTTGTCAGAAATGAGTTTTTTGCCTACAAAGACATGCCTATTTGCGTAGTAGTACAGATTCTGAGTATGTAATTGGGCTGGATGAAATCAGCATTTCTCTTGCTTCCCTGTGCGTAGGGAAGCTCAATTTTAGTCACAGTAGCTCCCACAAGTGTCTCCTCAGTGTGTTCCCAGTTCCTTAGAAACAGTGTATTTGCTGGGAGAAAAGTGCATTACTGTGCGCTTTCACCGTTCAGCAAATACATGTGTAGAAGCACAGCGCTAGCAGAAACGACCGTTTCTCGACGTTTTCTAACTCAGGGAACAAGTTGCACACTTCTGAGATGCATTTGGGCAACTATGTCAGAAATGAGTTTTTTGCCTACAGAGACATGCCTATTTGCGCAGTAGTACAGATTCTGAGTATGTAACTGGGCTTGATGAAATCAGCATTTCTCTTGCTTCCCTGTGCGTAGGGAAGCTCAGTTTTAGTCACAGTAGCTCCCACAAGTGTCTCCTCAGTGTGTTCCCATTTCCTTAGAAACAGTGTATTTGCAGGGAGAAAAGTGCATTACTGTGCGCTTTCACCGTTCAGCAAATACATGTGTAGAAGCACAGCGCTAGCAGAAACGACCGTTTCTCGACGTTTTCTAACTCAGGGAACAAGTTGCACACTTCTGAGATGCATTTGGGCAACTTTGTCAGAAATGAGTTTTTTGCCTACAGAGACATGCCTATTTGCGCAGTAGTACAGATTCTGAGTATGTAACTGGGCTTGATGAAATCAGCATTTCTCTTGCTTCCCTGTGCGTAGGGAAGCTCAGTTTTAGTCACAGTAGCTCCCACAAGTGTCTCCTCAGTGTGTTCCCATTTCCTTAGAAACATTGTATTTGCTGGGAGAAAAGTGCGTTGCTGTGCGCTTTCACCGTTCAGCAAATACATGTGTAGAAGCACAGCGCTAGCAGAAACGAACGTTTCTCGACGTTTTCTAACTCAGGGAACAAGTTGCACACTTCTGAGATGCATTTGGGCAACTTTGTCAGAAATGAGTTTTTTGCCTACAGAGACATGCCTATTTGCGCAGTAGTACAGATTCTGAGTATGTACCTGGGCTTGATGAAATCAGCATTTCTCTTGCTTCCCTGTGCGTAGGGAAGCTCAGTTTTAGTCACAGTAGCTCCCACAAGTGTCTCCTCAGTGTGTTCCCATTTCCTTAGAAACAGTGTATTTGCTGGGAGAAAAGTGCATTACTGTGCGCTTTCACCGTTCAGCAAATACATGTGTAGAAGCACAGCGCTAGCAGAAACGAACGTTTCTCGACGTTTTCTAACTCAGGGAATAAGTTGCACACTTCTGAGATGCATTTGGGCAACTTTGTCCGAAATGAGTTTTTTGCCTACAGAGACATGCCTATTTGCGCAGTAGTACAGATTCTGAGTATGTAACTGGGCTTGATGAAATCAGCATTTCTCTTGCTTCCCTGTGCGTAGGGAAGCTCAGTTTTAGTCACAGTAGCTCCCACAAGTGTCTCCTCATTGTGTTCCCATTTCCTTAGAAACAGTGTATTTGCTGGGAGAAAAGTGCATTTCTGTGCGCTTTCACCGTTCAGCAAATACATGTGTAGAAGCACAGCGCTAGCAGAAACGACCGTTTCTCGACGTTTTCTAACTCAGGGAACAAGTTGCACACTTCTGAGATGCATTTGGGCAACTTTGTCAGAAATGAGTTTTTTGCCTACAGAGACATGCCTATTTGCGCAGTAGTACAGATTCTGAGTATGTAACTGGGATTGATGAAATCAGCATTTCTCTTGCTTCCCTGTGCATAGGGAAGCTCAGTTTTAGTCACAGTAGCTCCCACAAGTGTCTCCTCAGTGTGTTCCCATTTCCTTAGAAACAGTGTATTTGCTGGGAGAAAAGTGCATTACTGTGCGCTTTCACCGTTCAGGACATACATGTGTAGAAGCACAGCGCTAGCAGAAACGACCGTTTCTCGACGTTTTCTATCTCAGGGAACAAGTTGCACACTTCTGAGATGCATTTGGGCAACTTTGTCCGAAATGAGTTTTTTGCCTACAGAGACATGCCTATTTGCGCAGTAGTACAGATTCTGAGTATGTAACTGGGCTTGATGAAATCAGCATTTCTCTTGCTTCCCTGTGCGTAGGGAAGCTCAGTTTTAGTCACAGTAGCTCCCACAAGTGTCTCCTCATTGTGTTCCCATTTCCTTAGAAACAGTGTATTTGCTGTGAGAAAAGTGCATTTCTGTGCGCTTTCACCGTTCAGCAAATACATGTGTAGAAGCACAGCGCTAGCAGAAACGACCGTTTCTCGACGTTTTCTAACTCAGGGAACAAGTTGCACACTTCTGAGATGCATTTGGGCAACTTTGTCAGAAATGAGTTTTTTGCCTACAGAGACATGCCTATTTGCGCAGTAGTACAGATTCTGAGTATGTAACTGGGATTGATGAAATCAGCATTTCTCTTGCTTCCCTGTGCATAGGGAAGCTCAGTTTTAGTCACAGTAGCTCCCACAAGTGTCTCCTCAGTGTGTTCCCATTTCCTTAGAAACAGTGTATTTGCTGGGAGAAAAGTGCATTACTGTGCGCTTTCACCGTTCAGGACATACATGTGTAGAAGCACAGCGCTAGCAGAAACGACCGTTTCTCGACGTTTTCTATCTCAGGGAACAAGTTGCACACTTCTGAGATGCATTTGGGCAACTTTGTCCGAAATGAGTTTTTTGCCTACAGAGACATGCCTATTTGCGCAGTAGTACAGATTCTGAGTATGTAACTGGGCTTGATGAAATCAGCATTTCTCTTGCTTCCCTGTGCGTAGGGAAGCTCAGTTTTAGTCACAGTAGCTCCCACAAGTGTCTCCTCAGTGTGTTCCCATTTCCTTAGAAACAGTGTATTTGCTGGGAGAAAAGTGCGTTGCTGTGCGCTTTCACCGTTCAGCAAATACATGTGTAGAAGCACAGCGCTAGCAGAAACGAACGTTTCTCGACGTTTTCTAACTCAGGGAACAAGTTGCACACTTCTGAGATGCATTTGGGCAACTTTGTCAGAAATGAGTTTTTTGCCTACAGAGACATGCCTATTTGCGCAGTAGTACAGATTCTGAGTATGTAACTGGGCTTGACGAAATCAGCATTTCTCTTACTTCCCTGTGCGTAGGGAAGCTCAGTTTTAGTCACAGTAGCTCCCACAAGTGTCTCCTCAGTGTGTTCCCATTTCCTTAGAAACATTGTATTTGCTGGGAGAAAAGTGCGTTGCTGTGCGCTTTCACCGTTCAGCAAATACATGTGTAGAAGCACAGCGCTAGCAGAAACGAACGTTTCTCGACGTATTCTAACTCAGGGAACAAGTTGCACACTTCTGAGATGCATTTGGGCAACTTTGTCAGAAATGAGTTTTTTGCCTACAGAGACATGCCTATTTGCGCAGTAGTACAGATTCTGAGTATGTAACTGGGCTTGATGAAATCAGCATTTCTCTTGCTTCCCTGTGCGTAGGGAAGCTCAGTTTTAGTCACAGTAGCTCCCACAAGTGTCTCCTCAGTGTGTTCCCATTTCCTTAGAAACAGTGTATTTGCTGGGAGAAAAGTGCATTACTGTGCGCTTTCACCGTTCAGCAAATACATGTGTAGAAGCACAGCGCTAGCAGAAACGAACGTTTCTCGACGTTTTCTAACTCAGGGAACAAGTTGCACACTTCTGAGATGCATTTGGGCAACTTTGTCAGAAATGAGTTTTTTGCCTACAGAGACATGCCTATTTGCGCAGTAGTACAGATTCTGAGTATGTACCTGGGCTTGATGAAATCAGCATTTCTCTTGCTTCCCTGTGCGTAGGGAAGCTCAGTTTTAGTCACAGTAGCTCCCACAAGTGTCTCCTCAGTGTGTTCCCATTTCCTTAGAAACAGTGTATTTGCTGGGAGAAAAGTGCATTACTGTGCGCTTTCACCGTTCAGCAAATACATGTATAGAAGCACAGCGCTAGCAGAAACGAACGTTTCTCGACGTTTTCTAACTCAGGGAACAAGTTGCACACTTCTGAGATGCATTTGGGCAACTTTGTCCGAAATGAGTTTTTTGCCTACAGAGACATGCCTATTTGCGCAGTAGTACAGATTCTGAGTATGTAACTGGGCTTGATGAAATCAGCATTTCTCTTGCTTCCCTGTGCATAGGGAAGCTCAGTTTTAGTCACAGTAGCTCCCACAAGTGTCTCCTCAGTGTGTTCCCATTTCCTTAGAAACAGTGTATTTGCTGGGAGAAAAGTGCATTACTGTGCGCTTTCACCGTTCAGCAAATACATGTGTAGAAGCACAGCGCTAGCAGAAACGACCGTTTCTCGACGTTTTCTAACTCAGGGAACAAGTTGCACACTTCTGAGATGCATTTGGGCAACTTTGTCAGAAATGAGTTTTTTGCCTACAGAGACATGCCTATTTGCGCAGTAGTACAGATTCTGAGTATGTAACTGGGATTGATGAAATCAGCATTTCTCTTGCTTCCCTGTGCATAGGGAAGCTCAGTTTTAGTCACAGTAGCTCCCACAAGTGTCTCCTCAGTGTGTTCCCATTTCCTTAGAAACAGTGTATTTGCTGGGAGAAAAGTGCATTACTGTGCGCTTTCACCGTTCAGGACATACATGTGTAGAAGCACAGCGCTAGCAGAAACGACCGTTTCTCGACGTTTTCTATCTCAGGGAACAAGTTGAACACTTCTGAGATGCATTTGGGCAACTTTGTCCGAAATGAGTTTTTTGCCTACAGAGACATGCCTATTTGCGCAGTAGTACAGATTCTGAGTATGTAACTGGGCTTGATGAAATCAGCATTTCTCTTGCTTCCCTGTGCGTAGGGAAGCTCAGTTTTAGTCACAGTAGCTCCCACAAGTGTCTCCTCAGTGTGTTCCCATTTCCTTAGAAACAGTGTATTTGCTGGGAGAAAAGTGCGTTGCTGTGCGCTTTCACCGTTCAGCAAATACATGTGTAGAAGCACAGCGCTAGCAGAAACGAACGTTTCTCGACGTTTTCTAACTCAGGGAACAAGTTGCACACTTCTGAGATGCATTTGGGCAACTTTGTCAGAAATGAGTTTTTTGCCTACAGAGACATGCCTATTTGCGCAGTAGTACAGATTCTGAGTATGTAACTGGGCTTGACGAAATCAGCATTTCTCTTGCTTCCCTGTGCGTAGGGAAGCTCAGTTTTAGTCACCGTAGCTCCCACAAGTGTCTCCTCAGTGTGTTCCCATTTCCTTAGAAACAGTGTATTTGCTGGGAGAAAAGTGCATTACTGTGCGCTTTCACCGTTCAGCAAATACATGTGTAGAAGCACAGCGCTAGCAGAAACGAACGTTTCTCGACGTTTTCTAACTCAGGGAACAAGTTGCACACTTCTGAGATGCATTTGGGCAACTTTGTCCGAAATGAGTTTTTTGCCTACAGAGACATGCCTATTTGCGCAGTAGTACAGATTCTGAGTATGTAACTGGGCTTGATGAAATCAGCATTTCTCTTGCTTCCCTGTGCGTAGGGAAGCTCAGTTTTAGTCACAGTAGCTCCCACAAGTGTCTCCTCAGTGTGTTCCCATTTCCTTAGAAACAGTGTATTTGCTGGGAGAAAAGTGCATTACTGTGCGCTTTCACCGTTCAGCAAATACATGTGTAGAAGCACAGCGCTAGCAGAAACGACCGTTTCTCGACGTTTTCTAACTCAGGGAACAAGTTGCACACTTCTGAGATGCATTTGGGCAACTTTGTCAGAAATGAGTTTTTTGCCTACAGAGACATGCCTATTTGCGCAGTAGTACAGATTCTGAGTATGTAACTGGGCTTGATGAAATCAGCATTTCTCTAGCTTCCCTGTGCATAGGGAAGCTCAGTTTTAGTCACAGTAGCTCCCACAAGTGTCTCCTCAGTGTGTTCCCATTTCCTTAGAAACAGTGTATTTGCTGGGAGAAAAGTGCATTACTGTGCGCTTTCACCGTTCAGCAAATACATGTGTAGAAGCACAGCGCTAGTAGAAACGACCGTTTCTCGACGTTTTCTAACTCAGGGAACAAGTTGCACACTTCTGAGATGCATTTGGGTAACTTTGTCAGAAATGAGTTTTTTGCCTACAGAGACATGCCTATTTGCGCAGTAGTACAGATTCTGAGTATGTAACTGGGCTTGATGAAATCAGAATTTCGCTTGCTTCCCTGTGCATAGGGAAGCTCAGTTTTAGTCACAGTAGCTCCCACAAGTGTCTCCTCAGTGTGTTCCCAGTTCCTTAGAAACAGTGTATTTGTTGGGAGAAAAGTGTATCACTGTGCGCTTTCACCGTTCAGCAAATACATGTGTAGAAGCACAGCGCTAGCTGAAACGACCGTTTCTCGACGTTTTCTAACTCAGGGAATAAGTGGCACACTTCTGAGATGCATTTGGGCAACTTTGTCCGAAATGAGTTTTTTGCCTACAGAGACATGCCTATTTGCGCAGTAGTACAGATTCTGAGTATGTAACTGGGCTTGATGAAATCAGCATTTCTCTTGCTTCCCTGTGCGTAGGGAAGCTCAGTTTTAGTCACATTAGCTCCCACAATTGTCTCCTCAGTGTGTTCCCATTTCCTTAGAAACAGTGTATTTGCTGGGAGAAAAGTGCATTACTGTGCGCTTTCACCGTTCAGGAAATACATGTGTAGAAGCACAGCGCTAGCAGAAACGAACGTTTCTCGACGTTTTCTAACTCAGGGAACAAGTTGCACACTTCTGAGATGCATTTGGGCAACTTTGTCAGAAATGAGTTTTTTGCCTACAGAGACATGCCTATTTGCGCAGTAGTACAGATTCTGAGTATGTAACTGGGCTTGATGAAATCAGCATTTCTCTTGCTTCCCTGAGCGTAGGGAAGCTCAGTTTTAGTCACAGTAGCTCCCACAAGTGTCTCCTCAGTGTGTTCCCATTTCCTTAGAAACAGTGTATTTGCTGGGAGAAAAGTGCATTACTGTGCGCTTTTACCGTTCAGGAAATACATGTGTAGAAGCACAGCGCTAGCAGAAACGACCGTTTCTCGACGTTTTCTAACTCAGGGAACAAGTTGCACACTTCTGAGATGCATTTGGGCAACTTTGTCAGAAATGAGTTTTTTGCCTACAGAGACATGCCTATTTGCGCAGTAGTACAGATTCTGAGTATGTACCTGGTCATGATGAAATCAGCATTTCTCTTGCTTCCCTGTGCGTAGGGAAGCTCAGTTTTAGTCACAGTAGCTCCCACAAGTGTCTCCTCAGTGTGTTCCCATTTCCTTAGAAACAGTGTATTTGCTGGGAGAAAAGTGCATTGCTGTGCGCTTTCACCGTTCAGCAAATACATGTGTAGAAGCACAGCGCTAGCAGAAACGAACGTTTCTCGACGTTTTCAAACTCAGGGAACAAGTTGCACACTTCTGAGATGCATTTGGGCAACTTTGTCAGAAATGAGTTTTTTGCCTACAGAGACATGCCTATTTGCGCAGTAGTACAGATTCTGAGTATGTACCTGGTCATGATGAAATCAGCATTTCTCTTGCTTCTCTGTGCGTAGGGAAGCTCAGTTTTAGTCACAGTAGCTCCCACAAGTGTCTCCTCAGTGTGTTCCCATTTCCTTAGAAACAGTGTATTTGCTGGGAGAAAAGTGCATTACTGTGCGCTTTCACCGTTCAGCAAATACATGTGTAGAAGCACAGCGCTAGCAGAAACGACCGTTTCTCGACGTTTTCTATCTCAGGGAACAAGTTGCACACTTCTGAGATGCATTTGGGCAACTTTGTCCGAAATGAGTTTTTTGCCTACAGAGACATGCCTATTTGCGCAGTAGTATAGATTCTGAGTATGTACCTGGGCTTGATGAAATCAGCATTTCTCTTGCTTCCCTGTGCGTAGGGAAGCTCAGTTTTAGTCACAGTAGCTCCCACAAGTGTCTCCTCAGTGTGTTCCCAGTTCCTTAGAAACAGTGTATTTGTTGGGAGAAAAGTGTATCACTGTGCGCTTTCACCGTTCAGCAAATACATGTGTAGAAGCACAGCGCTAGCTGAAACGACCGTTTCTCGATGTTTTCTAACTTAGGGAATAAGTGGCACACTTCTGAGATGCATTTGGGCAACTTTGTCCGAAATGCGTTTTTTGCCTACAGAGACATGCCTATTTGCGCAGTAGTACAGATTCTGAGTATGTACCTGGGCTTGATGAAATCAGCATTTCTCTTGCTTCCCTGTGCGTAGGGAAGTTCAGTTTTAGTCACTGTAGCTCCCACAAGTGTCTCCTCAGTGTGTTCCCATTTCCTTAGAAACAGTGTATTTGCTGGGAGAAGTGCATTACTGTGCGCTTTCACCATTCAGCAAATACATGTGTAGAAGCACAGCGCTAGCAGAAACGAACGTTTCTCGACGTTTTCTAACTCAGGGAACAAGTTGCACACTTCTGAGATGCATTTGGGCAACTTTGTCAGAAATGAGTTTTTTGCCTACAGAGACATGCCTATTTGCGCAGTAGTACAGATTCTGAGTATGTAACTGGGCTTGATGAAATCAGCATTTCTCTTGCTTCCCTGTGCGTAGGGAAGCTCAGTTTTAGTCACAGTAGCTCCCACAAGTGTCTCCTCAGTGTGTTCCCATTTCCTTAGAAACAGTGTATTTGCTGGGAGAAAAGTGCATTACTGTGCGCTTTCACCGTTCAGGAAATACATGTGTAGAAGCACAGCGCTAGCAGAAACGAACGTTTCTCGACGTTTTCTAACTCAGGGAACAAGTTGCACACTTCTGAGATGCATTTGGGCAACTTTGTCAGAAATGAGTTTTTTGCCTACAGAGACATGCCTATTTGCGCAGTAGTACAGATTCTGAGTATGTACCTGGGCTTGATGAAATCAGCATTTCTCTTGCTTCCCTGTGCGTAGGGAAGCTCAGTTTTAGTCACAGTAGCTCCCACAAGTGTCTCCTCAGTGTGTTCCCATTTCCTTAGAAACAGTGTATTTGCTGGGAGAAAAGTGCATTACTGTGCGCTTTCACCGTTCAGCAAATACATGTGTAGAAGCACAGCGCTAGCAGAAACGACCGTTTCTCGACGTTTTCTAACTCAGGGAACAAGTTGCACACTTCTGAGATGCATTTGGGCAACTTTGTCAGAAATGAGTTTTTTGCCTACAGAGACATGCCTATTTGCGCAGTAGTACAGATTCTGAGTATGTACCTGGTCATGATGAAATCAGCATTTCTCTTGCTTCTCTGTGCGTAGGGAAGCTCAGTTTTAGTCACAGTAGCTCCCACAAGTGTCTCCTCAGTGTGTTCCCATTTCCTTAGAAACAGTGTATTTGCTGGGAGAAAAGTGCATTACTGTGCGCTTTCACCGTTCAGCAAATACATGTGTAGAAGCACAGCGCTAGCAGAAACGAACGTTTCTCGACGTTTTCTAACTCAGGGAACAAGTTGCACACTTCTGAGATGCATTTGGGCAACTTTGTCAGAAATGAGTTTTTTGCCTACAGAGACATGCCTATTTGCGCAGTAGTACAGATTCTGAGTATGTAACTGGGCTTGATGAAATCAGCATTTCTCTTGCTTCCCTGTGCGTAGGGAAGCTCAGTTTTAGTCACAGTAGCTCCCACAAGTGTCTCCTCAGTGTGCTCCCATTTCCTTAGAAACAGTGTATTTGCTGGGAGAAAAGTGCATTACTGTGCGCTTTCACCGTTCAGCAAATACATGTGTAGAAGCACAGCGCTAGCTGAAACGACCGTTTCTCGATGTTTTCTAACTCAGGGAATAAGTGGCACACTTCTGAGATGCATTTGGGCAACTTTGTCCGAAATGAGTTTTTTGCCTACAGAGACATGCCTATTTGCGCAGTAGTACAGATTCTGAGTATGTACCTGGGCTTGATGAAATCAGCATTTCTCCTGCTTCCCTGTGCGTAGGCAAGCTCAGTTTTAGTCACAGTAGCTCCCACAAGTGTCTCCTTAGTGTGTTCCCATTTCCTTAGAAACAGTGTATTTGCTGGGAGAAAAGTGCATTACTGTGCGCTTTCACCGTTCAGCAAATACATGTGTAGAAGCACAGCGCTAGCAGAAACGAACGTTTCTCGACGTTTTCTAAATCAGGGAACAAGTTGCACACTTCTGAGATGCATTTGGGCAACTTTGTCAGAAATGAGTTTTTTGCCTACAGAGACATGCCTATTTGCGCAGTAGTACAGATTCTGAGTATGTAACTGGGCTTGATGAAATCAGCATTTCTCTTGCTTCCCTGTGCGTAGGGAAGCTCAGTTTTAGTCACAGTAGCTCCCACAAGTGTCTCCTCAGTGTGTTCCCATTTCCTTAGAAACAGTGTATTTGCTGGGAGAAAAGTGCATTACTGTGCGCTTTCACCGTTCAGGAAATACATGTGTAGAAGCACAGCGCTAGCAGAAACGAACGTTTCTCGACGTTTTCTAACTCAGGGAACAAGTTGCACACTTCTGAGATGCATTTGGGCAACTTTGTCAGAAATGAGTTTTTTGCCTACAGAGACATGCCTATTTGCGCAGTAGTACAGATTCTGAGTATGTACCTGGTCATGATGAAATCAGCATTTCTCTTGCTTCCCTGTGCGTAGGGAAGCTCAGTTTTAGTCACAGTAGCTCCCACAAGTGTCTCCTCAGTGTGTTCCCATTTCCTTAGAAACAGTGTATTTGCTGGGAGAAAAGTGCATTGCTGTGCGCTTTCACCGTTCAGCAAATACATGTGTAGAAGCACAGCGCTAGCAGAAACGAACGTTTCTCGACGTTTTCAAACTCAGGGAACAAGTTGCACACTTCTGAGATGCATTTGGGCAACTTTGTCAGAAATGAGTTTTTTGCCTACAGAGACATGCCTATTTGCGCAGTAGTACAGATTCTGAGTATGTAACTGCGCTTGATGAAATCAGCATTTCTCTTGCTTCCCTGTGCGTAGGGAAGCTCAGTTTTAGTCACAGTAGCTCCCACAAGTGTCTCCTCAGTGTGTTCCCATTTCCTTAGAAACAGTGTATTTGCTGGGAGAAAAGTGCATTACTGTGCGCTTTCACCGTTCAGCAAATACATGTGTAGAAGCACAGCGCTAGCTGAAACGACCGTTTCTCGATGTTTTCTAACTCAGGGAATAAGTGGCACACTTCTGAGATGCATTTGGGCAACTTTGTCCGAAATGAGTTTTTTGCCTACAGAGACATGCCTATTTGCGCAGTAGTACAGATTCTGAGTATGTACCTGGGCTTGATGAAATCAGCATTTCTCCTGCTTCCCTGTGCGTAGGGAAGCTCAGTTTTAGTCACTGTAGCTCCCACAAGTGTCTCCTCAGTGTGTTCCCATTTCCTTAGAAACAGTGTATTTGCTGGGAGAAAAGTGCATTACTGTGCGCTTTCACCGTTCAGCAAATACATGTGTAGAAGCACAGCGCTAGCAGAAACGAACGTTTCTCGACGTTTTCTAAATCAGGGAACAAGTTGCACACTTCTGAGATGCATTTGGGCAACTTTGTCAGAAATGAGTTTTTTGCCTACAGAGACATGCCTATTTGCGCAGTAGTACAGATTCTGAGTATGTAACTGGGCTTGATGAAATCAGCATTTCTCTTGCTTCCCTGTGCGTAGGGAAGCTCAGTTTTAGTCACAGTAGCTCCCACAAGTGTCTCCTCAGTGTGTTCCCATTTCCTTAGAAACAGTGTATTTGCTGGGAGAAAAGTGCATTACTGTGCGCTTTCACCGTTCAGGAAATACATGTGTAGAAGCACAGCGCTAGCAGAAACGAACGTTTCTCGACGTTTTCTAACTCAGGGAACAAGTTGCACACTTCTGAGATGCATTTGGGCAACTTTGTCAGAAATGAGTTTTTTGCCTACAGAGACATGCCTATTTGCGCAGTAGTACAGATTCTGAGTATGTACCTGGGCTTGATGAAATCAGCATTTCTCTTGCTTCCCTGTGCGTAGGGAAGCTCAGTTTTAGTCACAGTAGCTCCCACAAGTGTCTCCTCAGTGTGTTCCCATTTCCTTAGAAACAGTGTATTTGCTGGGAGAAAAGTGCATTACTGTGCGCTTTCACCGTTCAGCAAATACATGTGTAGAAGCACAGCGCTAGCAGAAACGAACGTTTCTCGACGTTTTCTAACTCAGGGAACAAGTTGCACACTTCTGAGATGCATTTGGGCAACTTTGTCAGAAATGAGTTTTTTGCCTACAGAGACATGCCTATTTGCGCAGTAGTACAGATTCTGAGTATGTACCTGGTCATGATGAAATCAGCATTTCTCTTGCTTCCCTGTGCGTAGGGAAGCTCAGTTTTAGTCACAGTAGCTCCCACAAGTGTCTCCTCAGTGTGTTCCCATTTCCTTAGAAACAGTGTATTTGCTGGGAGAAAAGTGCGTTGCTGTGCGCTTTCACCGTTCAGCAAATACATGTGTAGAAGCACAGCGCTAGCAGAAACGAACGTTTCTCGACGTTTTCTAACTCAGGGAACAAGTTGCACACTTCTGAGATGCATTTGGGCAACTTTGTCAGAAATGAGTTTTTTGCCTACAGAGACATGCCTATTTGCGCAGTAGTAC
Organism: Acomys minous; assembly: GCF_964271855.1. Classification (NCBI taxonomy): domain Eukaryota; kingdom Metazoa; phylum Chordata; class Mammalia; order Rodentia; family Muridae; genus Acomys; species Acomys minous. Next base: position 1,648,817 of record NW_028182178.1, read on the forward strand.
AGATTCTGAGTATGTAATTGGGCTTGATGAAATCAGCATTTCTCTTGCTTCCCTGTGCGCAGGGAAGCTCAATTTTAGTCACAGTAGCTCCCACAATTGTCTCCTCAGTGTGTTCCCATTTCCTTAGAAACAGTGTATTTGCTGGGAGAAATGTGCATTACTGTGCGCTTTCACCGTTCAGCAAATACATGTGTAGAAGCACAGCGCTAGCAGAAACGAACGTTTCTCTACGTTTTCTATCTCAGGGAACAAGTTGCACACTTCTGAGATGCATTTGGGCAACTTTGTCCGAAATGAGTTTTTTGCCTACAGAGACATGCCTATTTGCGCAGTAGTACAGATTCTGAGTATGTACCTGAGCTTGATGAAATCAGCATTTCTCTTGCTTCCCTGTGCGTAGGGAAGCTCAGTTTTAGTCACAGTAGCTCCCACAAGTGTCTCCTCAGTGTGTTCCCAGTTCCTTAGAAACAGTGTATTTGTTGGGAGAAAAGTGTATCACTGTGCGCTTTCACCGTTCAGCAAATACATGTGTAGAAGCACAGCGCTAGCTGAAACGACCGTTTCTCGTTGTTTTCTAACTCAGGGAATAAGTGGCACACTTCTGAGATGCATTTGGGCAACTTTGTCCGAAATGAGTTTTTTGCCTACAGAGACATGCCTATTTTCGCAGTAGTACAGATTCTGAGTATGTACCTGGGCTTGATGAAATCAGCATTTCTCCTGCTTCCCTGTGCGTAGGGAAGCTCAGTTTTAGTCACTGTAGCTCCCACAAGTGTCTCCTCAGTGTGTTCCCTTTTCCTTAGAAACAGTGTATTTGCTGGGAGAAAAGTGGGTTGCTGTGCGCTTTCACCGTTCAGCAAATACATGTGTAGAAGCACAGCGCTAGCAGAAACGAACGTTTCTCGACGTTTTCTAACTCAGGGAACAAGTTGCACACTTCTGAGATGCATTTGGGCAACTTTGTCAGAAATGAGTTTTTTGCCTACAGAGACATGCCTATTTGCGCAGTAGTACAGATTCTGAGTATGTAACTGGGCTTGATGAAATCAGCATTTCTCTTGCTTCCCTGTGCGTAGGGAAGCTCAGTTTTAGTCACAGTAGCTCCCACAAGTGTCTCCTCAGTGTGTTCCCATTTCCTTAGAAACAGTGTATTTGCTGGGAGAAAAGTGCATTACTGTGCGCTTTCACCGTTCAGCAAATACATGTGTAGAAGCACAGCGCTAGCAGAAACGAACGTTTCTCGACGTTTTCTAACTCAGGGAACAAGTTGCACACTTCTGAGATGCATTTGGACAACTTTGTCAGAAATGAGTTTTTTGCCTCCAGAGACATGCCTATTTGCGCAGTAGTACAGATTCTGAGTATGTAACTGGGCTTGATGAAATCAGAATTTCTCTTGCTTCCCTGTGCGTAGGGAAGCTCAGTTTTAGTCACAGTAGCTCCCACAAGTGTCTCCTCAGTGTGTTCCCATTTCCTTAGAAACAGTGTATTTGCTGGGAGAAAAGTGCATTACTGTGCGCTTTCACCGTTCAGGAAATACATGTGTAGAAGCACAGCGCTAGCAGAAACGACCGTTTCTCGACGTTTTCTAACTCAGGGAACAAGTTGCACACTTCTGAGATGCATTTGGGCAACTTTGTCAGAAATGAGTTTTTTGCCTACAGAGACATGCCTATTTGCGCAGTAGTACAGATTCTGAGTATGTACCTGGTCATGATGAAATCAGCATTTCTCTTGCTTCCCTGTGCGTAGGGAAGCTCAGTTTTAGTCACAGTAGCTCCCACAAGTGTCTCCTCAGTGTGTTCCCATTTCCTTAGAAACAGTGTATTTGCTGGGAGAAAAGTGCATTGCTGTGCGCTTTCACCGTTCAGCAAATACATGTGTAGAAGCACAGCGCTAGCAGAAACGAACGTTTCTCGACGTTTTCAAACTCAGGGAACAAGTTGCACACTTCTGAGATGCATTTGGGCAACTTTGTCAGAAATGAGTTTTTTGCCTACAGAGACATGCCTATTTGCGCAGTAGTACAGATTCTGAGTATGTAACTGCGCTTGATGAAATCAGCATTTCTCTTGCTTCCCTGTGCGTAGGGAAGCTCAGTTTTAGTCACAGTAGCTCCCACAAGTGTCTCCTCAGTGTGTTCCCATTTCCTTAGAAACAGTGTATTTGCTGGGAGAAAAGTGCATTACTGTGCGCTTTCACCGTTCAGCAAATACATGTGTAGAAGCACAGCGCTAGCAGAAACGACCGTTTCTCGACATTTTCTATCTCAGGGAACAAGTTGCACACTTCTGAGATGCATTTGGGCAACTTTGTCCGAAATGAGTTTTTTGCCTACAGAGACATGCCTATTTGCGCAGTAGTACAGATTCTGAGTATGTACCTGGGCTTGATGAAATCAGCATTTCTCTTGCTTCCCTGTGCGTAGGGAAGCTCAGTTTTAGTCACAGTAGCTCCCACAAGTGTCTCCTCAGTGTGTTCCCAGTTCCTTAGAAACAGTGTATTTGTTGGGAGAAAAGTGTATCACTGTGCGCTTTCACCGTTCAGCAAATACATGTGTAGAAGCACAGCGCTAGCTGAAACGACCGTTTCTCGATGTTTTCCAACTTAGGGAATAAGTGGCACACTTCTGAGATGCATTTGGGCAACTTTGTCCGAAATGAGTTTTTTGCCTACAGAGACATGCCTATTTGCGCAGTAGTACAGATTCTGAGTATGTACCTGGGCTTGATGAAATCAGCATTTCTCCTGCTTCCCTGTGCGTAGGGAAGTTCAGTTTTAGTCACTGTAGCTCCCACAAGTGTCTCCTCAGTGTGTTCCCATTTCCTTAGAAACAGTGTATTTGCTGGGAGAAGTGCATTACTGTGCGCTTTCACCGTTCAGCAAATACATGTGTAGAAGCACAGCGCTAGCAGAAACGAACGTTTCTCGACGTTTTCTAACTCAGGGAACAAGTTGCACACTTCTGAGATGCATTTGGGCAACTTTGTCAGAAATGAGTTTTTTGCCTACAGAGACATGCCTATTTGCGTAGTAGTACAGATTCTGAGTATGTAACTGGGCTTGATGAAATCAGCATTTCTCTTGCTTCCCTGTGCGTAGGGAAGCTCAGTTTTAGTCACAGTAGCTCCCACAAGTGTCTCCTCAGTGTGTTCCCATTTCCTTAGAAACAGTGTATTTGCTGGGAGAAAAGTGCATTACTGTGCGCTTTCACCGTTCAGCAAATACATGTGTAGAAGCACAGCGCTAGCAGAAACGAACGTTTCTCGACGTTTTCTAACTCAGGGAACAAGTTCCACACTTCTGAGATGCATTTGGGCAACTTTGTCAGAAATGAGTTTTTTGCCTACAGAGACATGCCTATTTGCGCAGTAGTACAGATTCTGAGTATGTACCTGGGCTTGATGAAATCAGCATTTCTCTTGCTTCCCTGTGCGTAGGGAAGCTCAGTTTTAGTCACAGTAGCTCCCACAAGTGTCTCCTCAGTGTGTTCCCATTTCCTTAGAAACAGTGTATTTGCTGGGAGAAAAGTGCATTACTGTGCGCTTTCACCGTTCAGCAAATACATGTGTAGAAGCACAGCGCTAGCAGAAACGACCGTTTCTCGACGTTTTCTAACTCAGGGAACAAGTTGCACACTTCTGAGATGCATTTGGGCAACTTTGTCAGAAATGAGTTTTTTGCCTACAGAGACATGCCTATTTGCGCAGTAGTACAGATTCTGAGTATGTACCTGGTCATGATGAAATCAGCATTTCTCTTGCTTCTCTGTGCGTAGGGAAGCTCAGTTTTAGTCACAGTAGCTCCCACAAGTGTCTCCTCAGTGTGTTCCCATTTCCTTAGAAACAGTGTATTTGCTGGGAGAAAAGTGCATTACTGTGCGCTTTCACCGTTCAGCAAATACATGTGTAGAAGCACAGCGCTAGCAGAAACGAACGTTTCTCGACGTTTTCTAACTCAGGGAACAAGTTGCACACTTCTGAGATGCATTTGGGCAACTTTGTCAGAAATGAGTTTTTTGCCTACAGAGACATGCCTATTTGCGCAGTAGTACAGATTCTGAGTATGTACCTGGGCTTGATGAAATCAGCATTTCTCTTGCTTCCCTGTGCATAGGGAAGCTCAGTTTTAGTCACAGTAGCTCCCACAAGTGTCTCCTCAGTGTGTTCCCATTTCCTTAGAAACAGTGTATTTGCTGGGAGAAAAGTGCATTACTGTGCGCTTTCACCGTTCAGCAAATACATGTGTAGAAGCACAGCGCTAGCTGAAACGACCGTTTCTCGATGTTTTCTAACTCAGGGAATAAGTGGCACACTTCTGAGATGCATTTGGGCAACTTTGTCCGAAATGAGTTTTTTGCCTACAGAGACATGCCTATTTGCGCAGTAGTACAGATTCTGAGTATGTACCTGGGCTTGATGAAATCAGCATTTCTCCTGCTTCCCTGTGCGTAGGGAAGCTCAGTTTTAGTCACTGTAGCTCCCACAAGTGTCTCCTCAGTGTGTTCCCATTTCCTTAGAAACAGTGTATTTGCTGGGAGAAAAGTGCATTACTGTGCGCTTTCACCGTTCAGCAAATACATGTGTAGAAGCACAGCGCTAGCAGAAACGAACGTTTCTCGACGTTTTCTAACTCAGGGAACAAGTTGCACACTTCTGAGATGCATTTGGGCAACTTTGTCAGAAATGAGTTTTTTGCCTACAGAGACATGCCTATTTGCGCAGTAGTACAGATTCTGAGTATGTAACTGGGCTTGATGAAATCAGCATTTCTCTTGCTTCCCTGTGCGTAGGGAAGCTCAGTTTTAGTCACAGTAGCTCCCACAAGTGTCTCCTCAGTGTGTTCCCATTTCCTTAGAAACAGTGTATTTGCTGGGAGAAAAGTGCATTACTGTGCGCTTTCACCGTTCAGGAAATACATGTGTAGAAGCACAGCGCTAGCAGAAACGAACGTTTCTCGACGTTTTCTAACTCAGGGAACAAGTTGCACACTTCTGAGATGCATTTGGGCAACTTTGTCAGAAATGAGTTTTTTGCCTACAGAGACATGCCTATTTGCGCAGTAGTACAGATTCTGAGTATGTACCTGGGCTTGATGAAATCAGCATTTCTCTTGCTTCCCTGTGCGTAGGGAAGCTCAGTTTTAGTCACAGTAGCTCCCACAAGTGTCTCCTCAGTGTGTTCCCATTTCCTTAGAAACAGTGTATTTGCTGGGAGAAAAGTGCATTACTGTGCGCTTTCACCGTTCAGCAAAAACATGTGTAGAAGCACAGCGCTAGCAGAAACGACCGTTTCTCGACGTTTTCTAACTCAGGGAACAAGTTGCACACTTCTGAGATGCATTTGGGCAACTTTGTCAGAAATGGGTTTTTTGCCTACAGAGACATGCCTATTTGCGCAGTAGTACAGATTCTGAGTATGTACCTGGTCATGATGAAATCAGCATTTCTCTTGCTTCCCTGTGCGTAGGGAAGCTCAGTTTTAGTCACAGTAGCTCCCACAAGTGTCTCCTCAGTGTCTTCCCATTTCCTTAGAAACAGTGTATTTGCTGGGAGAAAAGTGCGTTGCTGTGCGCTTTCACCGTTCAGCAAATACATGTGTAGAAGCACAGCGCTAGCAGAAACGAACGTTTCTCGACGTTTTCTAACTCAGGGAACAAGTTGCACACTTCTGAGATGCATTTGGGCAACTTTGTCAGAAATGAGTTTTTTGCCTACAGAGACATGCCTATTTGCGCAGTAGTACAGATTCTGAGTATGTACATGGGCTTGATGAAATCAGCATTTCTCTTGCTTCCCTGTGCGTAGGGAAGCTCAGTTTTAGTCACAGTAGCTCCCACAAGTGTCTCCTCAGTGTGTTCCCATTTCCTTAGAAACAGTGTATTTGCTGGGAGAAAAGTGCATTACTGTGCGCTTTCACCGTTCAGCAAATACATGTGTAGAAGCACAGCGCTAGCAGAAACGACCGTTTCTCGACGTTTTCTAACTCAGGGAACAAGTTGCACACTTCTGAGATGCATTTGGGCAACTTTGTCAGAAATGAGTTTTTTGCCTACAGAGACATGCCTATTTGCGCAGTAGTACAGATTCTGAGTATGTACCTGGTCATGATGAAATCAGCATTTCTCTTGCTTCTCTGTGCGTAGGGAAGCTCAGTTTTAGTCACAGTAGCTCCCACAAGTGTCTCCTCAGTGTGTTCCCATTTCCTTAGAAACAGTGTATTTGCTGGGAGAAAAGTGCATTACTGTGCGCTTTCACCGTTCAGCAAATACATGTGTAGAAGCACAGCGCTAGCAGAAACGACCGTTTCTCGACGTTTTCTAACTCAGGGAACAAGTTGCACACTTCTGAGATGCATTTGGGCAACTTTGTCAGAAATGAGTTTTTTGCCTACAGAGACATGCCTATTTGCGCAGTAGTACAGATTCTGAGTATGTAACTGGGCTTGATGAAATCAGCATTTCTCTTGCTTCCCTGTGCGTAGGGAAGCTCAGTTTTAGTCACAGTAGCTCCCACAAGTGTCTCCTCAGTGTGTTCCCATTTCCTTAGAAACAGTGTATTTGCTGGGAGAAAAGTGCATTACTGTGTGCTTTCACCGTTCAGCATATACATGTGTAGAAGCACAGCGCTAGCTGAAACGACCGTTTCTCGATGTTTTCTAACTCAGGGAATAAGTGGCACACTTCTGAGATGCATTTGGGCAACTTTGTCCGAAATGAGTTTTTTGCCTACAGAGACATGCCTATTTGCGCAGTAGTACAGATTCTGAGTATGTACCTGGGCTTGATGAAATCAGCATTTCTCCTGCTTCCCTGTGCGTAGGGAAGCTCAGTTTTAGTCACTGTAGCTCCCACAAGTGTCTCCTCAGTGTGTTCCCATTTCCTTAGAAACAGTGTATTTGCTGGGAGAAAAGTGCATTACTGTGCGCTTTCACCGTTCAGCAAATACATGTGTAGAAGCACAGCGCTAGCAGAAACGAACGTTTCTCGACGTTTTCTAACTCAGGGAACAAGTTCCACACTTCTGAGATGCATTTGGGCAACTTTGTCAGAAATGAGTTTTTTGCCTACAGAGACATGCCTATTTGCGCAGTAGTACAGATTCTGAGTATGTAACTGGGCTTGATGAAATCAGCATTTCTCTTGCTTCCCTGTGCGTAGGGAAGCTCAGTTTTAGTCACAGTAGCTCCCACAAGTGTCTCCTCAGTGTGTTCCCATTTCCTTAGAAACAGTGTATTTGCTGGGAGAAAAGTGCATTACTGTGCGCTTTCACCGTTCAGGAAATACATGTGTAGAAGCACAGCGCTAGCAGAAACGAACGTTTCTCGACGTTTTCTAACTCAGGGAACAAGTTGCACACTTCTGAGATGCATTTGGGCAACTTTGTCAGAAATGAGTTTTTTGCCTACAGAGACATGCCTATTTGCGCAGTAGTACAGATTCTGAGTGTGTACCTGGGCTTGATGAAATCAGCATTTCTCTTGCTTCCCTGTGCGTAGGGAAGCTCAGTTTTAGTCACAGTAGCTCCCACAAGTGTCTCCTCAGTGTGTTCCCATTTCCTTAGAAACAGTGTATTTGCTGGGAGAAAAGTGCATTACTGTGCGCTTTCACCGTTCAGCAAATACATGTGTAGAAGCACAGCGCTAGCAGAAACGACCGTTTCTCGACGTTTTCTAACTCAGGGAACAAGTTGCACACTTCTGAGATGCATTTGGGCAACTTTGTCAGAAATGGGTTTTTTGCCTACAGAGACATGCCTATTTGCGCAGTAGTACAGATTCTGAGTATGTACCTGGTCATGATGAAATCAGCATTTTTCTTGCTTCCCTGTGCGTAGGGAAGCTCAGTTTTAGTCACAGTAGCTCCCACAAGTGTCTCCTCAGTGTCTTCCCATTTCCTTAGAAACAGTGTATTTGCTGGGAGAAAAGTGCGTTGCTGTACGCTTTCACCGTTCAGCAAATACATGTGTAGAAGCACAGCGCTAGCAGAAACGAACGTTTCTCGACGTTTTCTAACTCAGGGAACAAGTTGCACACTTCTGAGATGCATTTGGGCAACTTTGTCAGAAATGAGTTTTTTGCCTACAGAGACATGCCTATTTGCGCAGTAGTACAGATTCTGAGTATGTAACTGGGCTTGATGAAATCAGCATTTCTCTTGCTTCCCTGTGCGTAGGGAAGCTCAGTTTTAGTCACAGTAGCTCCCACAAGTGTCTCCTCAGTGTGTTCCCATTTCCTTAGAAACAGTGTATTTGCTGGGAGAAAAGTGCATTACTGTGCGCTTTCACCGTTCAGCAAATACATGTGTAGAAGCACAGCGCTAGCAGAATCGACCGTTTCTCGACGTTTTCTAACTCAGGGAACAAGTTGCACACTTCTGAGATGCATTTGGGCAACTTTGTGAGAAATGAGTTTTTTGCCTACAGAGACATGCCTATTTGCGCAGTAGTATAGATTCTGAGTATGTAACTCGGTTTGAAGAAATCAGCATATCTCTTGCTTCCCTGTGCGTAGGGAAGCTCAGTTTTAGTCACAGTAGCTCCCACAAGTGTCTCCTCAGTGTGTTCCCATTTCCTTAGGAACAGTGTATTTGCTGGGAGAAAAGTGCATTACTGTGCGCTTTCACCGTTCAGCAAATACATGTGTAGAAGCACAGCGCTAGCAGAAACGACCGTTTCTCGACGTTTTCTAACTCAGGGAACAAGTTGCACACTTCTGAGATGCATTTGGGCAACTTTGTCAGAAATGAGTTTTTTGCCTAAAGGGACATGCCTATTTGCGCGGTAGTACAGATTCTGAGTATGTAACTGGGCTTGATGAAATCAGCATTTCTCTTGCTTCCCTGTGCGTAGGGAAGCTCAGTTTTAGTCACAGTAGCTCCCACAAGTGTCTCCTCAGTGTGTTCCCATTTCCTTAGAAACAGTGTATTTGCTGGGAGAAAAGTGCATTACTGTTCGCTTTCACCGTTCAGCAAATACATGTGTAGAAGCACAGCGCTAGCAGAAACGAACGTTTCCTGACGTTTTCTAACTCAGGGAACAAGTTGCACACTTCTGAGATGCATTTGGGCAACTTTGTCAGAAATGAGTTTTTTGCCTACAGAGACATGCCTATTTGCGCAGTAGTACAGATTCTGAGTATGTACCTGGTCATGATGAAATCAGCATTTCTCTTGCTTCCCTGTGCGTAGGGAAGCTCAGTTTTAGTCACAGTAGCTCCCACAAGTGTCTCCTCAGTGTGTTCCCATTTCCTTAGAAACAGTGTATTTGCTGGGAGAAAAGTGCATTACTGTGCGCTTTCACCGTTCAGCAAATACATGTGTAGAAGCACAGCGCTAGCAGAAACGACCGTTTCTCGACGTTTTCTAACTCAGGGAACAAGTTGCACACTTCTGAGATGCATTTGGGCAACTTTGTCAGAAATGGGTTTTTTGCCTACAGAGACATGCCTATTTGCGCAGTAGTACAGATTCTGAGTATGTACCTGGTCATGATGAAATCAGCATTTTTCTTGCTTCCCTGTGCGTAGGGAAGCTCAGTTTTAGTCACAGTAGCTCCCACAAGTGTCTCCTCAGTGTCTTCCCATTTCCTTAGAAACAGTGTATTTGCTGGGAGAAAAGTGCGTTGCTGTGCGCTTTCACCGTTCAGCAAATACATGTGTAGAAGCACAGCGCTAGCAGAAACGAACGTTTCTCGACGTTTTCTAACTCAGGGAACAAGTTGCACACTTCTGAGATGCATTTGGGCAACTTTGTCAGAAATGAGTTTTTTGCCTACAGAGACATGCCTATTTGCGCAGTAGTACAGATTCTGAGTATGTAACTGGGCTTGATGAAATCAGCATTTCTCTTGCTTCCCTGTGCGTAGGGAAGCTCAGTTTTAGTCACAGTAGCTCCCACAAGTGTCTCCTCAGTGTGTTCCCATTTCCTTAGAAACAGTGTATTTGCTGGGAGAAAAGTGCATTACTGTGCGCTTTCACCGTTCAGCAAATACATGTGTAGAAGCACAGCGCTAGCAGAATCGACCGTTTCTCGACGTTTTCTAACTCAGGGAACAAGTTGCACACTTCTGAGATGCATTTGGGCAACTTTGTGAGAAATGAGTTTTTTGCCTACAGAGACATGCCTATTTGCGCAGTAGTATAGATTCTGAGTATGTAACTCGGTTTGAAGAAATCAGCATATCTCTTGCTTCCCTGTGCGTAGGGAAGCTCAGTTTTAGTCACAGTAGCTCCCACAAGTGTCTCCTCAGTGTGTTCCCATTTCCTTAGGAACAGTGTATTTGCTGGGAGAAAAGTGCATTACTGTGCGCTTTCACCGTTCAGCAAATACATGTGTAGAAGCACAGCGCTAGCAGAAACGACCGTTTCTCGACGTTTTCTAACTCAGGGAACAAGTTGCACACTTCTGAGATGCATTTGGGCAACTTTGTCAGAAATGAGTTTTTTGCCTAAAGGGACATGCCTATTTGCGCGGTAGTACAGATTCTGAGTATGTAACTGGGCTTGATGAAATCAGCATTTCTCTTGCTTCCCTGTGCGTAGGGAAGCTCAGTTTTAGTCACAGTAGCTCCCACAAGTGTCTCCTCAGTGTGTTCCCATTTCCTTAGAAACAGTGTATTTGCTGGGAGAAAAGTGCATTACTGTTCGCTTTCACCGTTCAGCAAATACATGTGTAGAAGCACAGCGCTAGCAGAAACGAACGTTTCCTGACGTTTTCTAACTCAGGGAACAAGTTGCACACTTCTGAGATGCATTTGGGCAACTTTGTCAGAAATGAGTTTTTTGCCTACAGAGACATGCCTATTTGCGCAGTAGTACAGATTCTGAGTATGTACCTGGTCATGATGAAATCAGCATTTCTCTTGCTTCCCTGTGCGTAGGGAAGCTCAGTTTTAGTCACAGTAGCTCCCACAAGTGTCTCCTCAGTGTGTTCCCATTTCCTTAGAAACAGTGTATTTGCTGGGAGAAAAGTGCATTACTGTGCGCTTTCACCGTTCAGCAAATACATGTGTAGAAGCACAGCGCTAGCAGAAACGACCGTTTCTCGACGTTTTCTAACTCAGGGAACAAGTTGCACACTTCTGAGATGCATTTGGGCAACTTTGTCAGAAATGGGTTTTTTGCCTACAGAGACATGCCTATTTGCGCAGTAGTACAGATTCTGAGTATGTACCTGGTCATGATGAAATCAGCATTTTTCTTGCTTCCCTGTGCGTAGGGAAGCTCAGTTTTAGTCACAGTAGCTCCCACAAGTGTCTCCTCAGTGTCTTCCCATTTCCTTAGAAACAGTGTATTTGCTGGGAGAAAAGTGCGTTGCTGTGCGCTTTCACCGTTCAGCAAATACATGTGTAGAAGCACAGCGCTAGCAGAAACGAACGTTTCTCGACGTTTTCTAACTCAGGGAACAAGTTGCACACTTCTGAGATGCATTTGGGCAACTTTGTCAGAAATGAGTTTTTTGCCTACAGAGACATGCCTATTTGCGCAGTAGTACAGATTCTGAGTATGTAACTGGGCTTGATGAAATCAGCATTTCTCTTGCTTCCCTGTGCGTAGGGAAGCTCAGTTTTAGTCACAGTAGCTCCCACAAGTGTCTCCTCAGTGTGTTCCCATTTCCTTAGAAACAGTGTATTTGCTGGGAGAAAAGTGCATTACTGTGCGCTTTCACCGTTCAGCAAATACATGTGTAGAAGCACAGCGCTAGCAGAATCGACCGTTTCTCGACGTTTTCTAACTCAGGGAACAAGTTGCACACTTCTGAGATGCATTTGGGCAACTTTGTGAGAAATGAGTTTTTTGCCTACAGAGACATGCCTATTTGCGCAGTAGTATAGATTCTGAGTATGTAACTCGGTTTGAAGAAATCAGCATATCTCTTGCTTCCCTGTGCGTAGGGAAGCTCAGTTTTAGTCACAGTAGCTCCCACAAGTGTCTCCTCAGTGTGTTCCCATTTCCTTAGGAACAGTGTATTTGCTGGGAGAAAAGTGCATTACTGTGCGCTTTCACCGTTCAGCAAATACATGTGTAGAAGCACAGCGCTAGCAGAAACGACCGTTTCTCGACGTTTTCTAACTCAGGGAACAAGTTGCACACTTCTGAGATGCATTTGGGCAACTTTGTCAGAAATGAGTTTTTTGCCTAAAGGGACATGCCTATTTGCGCGGTAGTACAGATTCTGAGTATGTAACTGGGCTTGATGAAATCAGCATTTCTCTTGCTTCCCTGTGCGTAGGGAAGCTCAGTTTTAGTCACAGTAGCTCCCACAAGTGTCTCCTCAGTGTGTTCCCATTTCCTTAGAAACAGTGTATTTGCTGGGAGAAAAGTGCATTACTGTTCGCTTTCACCGTTCAGCAAATACATGTGTAGAAGCACAGCGCTAGCAGAAACGAACGTTTCCTGACGTTTTCTAACTCAGGGAACAAGTTGCACACTTCTGAGATGCATTTGGGCAACTTTGTCAGAAATGAGTTTTTTGCCTACAGAGACATGCCTATTTGCGCAGTAGTACAGATTCTGAGTATGTACCTGGTCATGATGAAATCAGCATTTCTCTTGCTTCCCTGTGCGTAGGGAAGCTCAGTTTTAGTCACAGTAGCTCCCACAAGTGTCTCCTCAGTGTGTTCCCATTTCCTTAGAAACAGTGTATTTGCTGGGAGAAAAGTGCATTACTGTGCGCTTTCACCGTTCAGCAAATACATGTGTAGAAGCACAGCGCTAGCAGAAACGAACGTTTCTCGACGTTTTCTAACTCAGGGAACAAGTTGCACACTTCTGAGATGCATTTGGGCAACTTTGTCAGAAATGAGTTTTTTGCCTACAGAGACATGCCTATTTGCGCAGTAGTACAGATTCTGAGTATGTAACTGGGCTTGATGAAATCAGCATTTCTCTTGCTTCCCTGTGTGTAGGGAAGCTCAGTTTTATTCACAGTAGCTCCCACAAGTGTCTCCTCAGTGTGTTCCCATTTCCTTAGAAACAGTGTATTTGCTGGGAGAAAAGTGCATTACTGTGCGCTTTCACCGTTCAGCAAATACATGTGTAGAAGCACAGCGCTAGCAGAAACGAACGTTTCTCGACGTTTTCTAACTCAGGGAACAAGTTGCACACTTCTGAGATGCATTTGGGCAACTTTGTCAGAAATGAGTTTTTTGCCTACAGAGACATGCCTATTTGCGCAGTAGTACAGATTCTGAGTATGTAACTGGGCTTGATGAAATCAGCATTTCTCTTGCTTCCCTGTGCGTAGGGAAGCTCAGTTTTAGTCACAGTAGCTCCCACAAGTGTCTCCTCAGTGTGTTCCCATTTCTTTAGGAACAGTGTATTTGCTGGGAGAAAAGTGCATTACTGTGTGCTTTCACCGTTCAGCAAATACATGTGTAGAAGCACAGCGCTAGCTGAAACAAACGTTTCTCGACGTTTTCTAACTCAGGGAACAAGTGGCACACTTCTGAGATGCATTTGGGCAACTTTGTCAGAAATGAGTTTTTTGCCTACAGAGACATGCCTATATTTGCAGTAGTACAGATTCTGAGTATGTAACTGGGCTTGATGAAATCAGCATTTCTCTTGCTTCCCTGTGCGTAGGGAAGCTCAGTTTTAGTCGCAGTAGCTCCCACAAGTGTCTCCTCAGTGTGTTCCCATTTCCTTAGAAACAGTGTATTTGCTGGGAGAAAAGTGCATTGCTGTGCGCTTTCACCGTTCAGCAAATACATGTGTAGAAGCACAGCGCTAGCGGAAACGAATGTTTCTCGACGTTTTCTAACTCAGGGAACAAGTTACACACTTCTGAGATGCATTTGGGCAACTTTGTCAGAAATAAGTTTTTTGCCTACAGAGACATGCCTATTTGCGCAGTAGTACAGATTCTGAGTATGTAACTGGGCTTGATGAAATCAGCATTTCTCTTGCTTCCCTGTGCATAGGGAAGCTCAGTTTTAGTCACAGTAGCTCCCACAAGTGTCTCCTCAGTGTGTTACCATTTCCTTAGAAACAGTGTATTTGCTGGGAGAAAAGTGCATTACTGTGCGCTTTCACCGTTCAGCAAATACATGTGTAGAAGCACAGAGCTAGCAGAAACGACCGTTTCTCGACGTTTTCTAACTCAGGGAACAAGTTGCACACTTCTGAGATGCATTTGGGCAACTTTGTCAGAAATGAGTTTTTTGCCTACAGAGACATGCCTATTTGCGCAGTAGTACAGATTCTGAGTATGTAACTGCGCTTGATGAAATCAGCATTTATCTTGCTTCCCTGTGCGTAGGGAAGCTCAGTTTTAGTCACAGTAGCTCCCACAAGTGTCTCCTCAGTGTGTTCCCATTTCCTTAGAAACAGTGTATTTGCTGGGAGAAAAGTGCATTACTGTGCGCTTTCACCGTTCAGCAAATACATGTGTAGAAGCACAGCGCTAGCAGAAACGACCGTTTCTCGACGTTTTCTAACTCAGGGAACAAGTTGCACACTTCTGAGATGCATTTGGGCAATTTGTCAGAAATGAGTTTTTTGCCTACAGAGACATGCCTATTTGCGCAGTAGTACAGATTCTGAGTATGTAACTGGGCTTGATGAAATCAGCATTTCTCTTGCTTCCCTGTGCGTAGGGAAGCTCAGTTTTAGTCACAGTAGCTCCCACAAGTGTCTCCTCAGTGTGTTCCCATTTCCTTAGAAACAGTGTATTTGCTGGGAGAAAAGTGCATTACTGTGCGCTTTCACCGTTCAGCAAATACATGTGTAGAAGCACAGCGCTAGCAGAAACGACCGTTTCTCGACGTTTTCTAACTCAGGGAACAAATTGCACACTTCTGAGATGCATTTGGGCAACTTTGTCAGAAATGAGTTTTTTGCCTACAGAGACATGCCTATTTGCGCAGTAGTACAGATTCTGAGTATGTACCTGGGCTTGATGAAATCAGCATTTCTCCTGCTTCCCTGTGCGTAGGGAAGCTCAGTTTTAGTCACAGTAGCTCCCACAAGTGTCTCCTCAGTGTGTTCCCATTTCCTTAGAAACAGTGTATTTGCTGGGAGAAAAGTGCATTACTGTGCGCTTTCACCGTTCAGCAAATACATGTGTAGAAGCACAGCGCTAGCAGAAACGAACGTTTCTCGACGTTTTCTAACTCAGGGAACAAGTTGCACACTTCTGAGATGCATTTGGGCAACTTTGTGAGAAATGAGTTTTTTGCCTAGAGAGACATGCCTATTTGCGCAGTAGTACAGATTCTGAGTATGTACCTGGTCATGATGAAATCAGCATTTCTCTTGCTTCCCTGTGCGTAGGGAAGCTCAGTTTTAGTCACAGTAGCTCCCACAAGTGTCTCCTCAGTGTGTTCCCATTTCCTTAGAAACAGTGTATTTGCTGGGAGAAAAGTGCGTTGCTGTGCGCTTTCACCGTTCAGCAAATACATGTGTAGAAGCACAGCGCTAGCAGAAACGAACGTTTCTCGACGTTTTCTAACTCAGGGAACAAGTTGCACACTTCTGAGATGCATTTGGGCAACTTTGTCAGAAATGAGTTTTTTGCCTACAGAGACATGCCTATTTGCGCAGTAGTACAGATTCTGAGTATGTAACTGGGCTTGATAAAATCAGCATTTCTCTTGCTTCCCTGTGCGTAGGGAAGCTCAGTTTTAGTCACAGTAGCTCCCACAAGTGTCTCCTCAGTGTGTTCCCATTTCCTTAGAAACAGTGTATTTGCTGGGAGAAAAGTGCATTACTGTGCGCTTTCACCGTTCAGCAAATACATGTGTAGAAGCACAGCGCTAGCAGAATCGACCGTTTCTCGACGTTTTCTAACTCAGGGAACAAGTTGCACACTTCTGAGATGCATTTGGGCAACTTTGTGAGAAATGAGTTTTTTGCCTACAGAGACATGCCTATTTGCGCAGTAGCATAGATTCTGAGTATGTAACTCGGTTTGAAGAAATCAGCATTTCTCTTGCTTCCCTGTGCGTAGGGAAGCTCAGTTTTAGTCACAGTAGCTCCCACAAGTGTCTCCTCAGTGTGTTCCCATTTCCTTAGGAACAGTGTATTTGCTGGGAGAAAAGTGCATTACTGTGCGCTTTCACCGTTCAGCAAATACATGTGTAGAAGCACAGCGCTAGCGGAAACGACCGTTTCTCGACGTTTTCTAACTCAGGGAACAAGTTGCACACTTCTGAGATGCATTTGGGCAACTTTGTCAGAAATGAGTTTTTTGCCTAAAGGGACATGCCTATTTGCGCAGTAGTACAGATTCTGAGTATGTAACTGGGCTTGATGAAATCAGCATTTCTCTTGCTTCCCTGTGCGTAGGGAAGCTCAGTTTTAGTCACAGTAGCTCCCACAAGTGTCTCCTCAGTGTGTTCCCATTTCCTTAGAAACAGTGTATTTGCTGGGAGAAAAGTGCATTACTGTGCGCTTTCACCGTTCAGCAAATACATGTGTAGAAGCACAGCGCTAGCAGAAACGAACGTTTCTCGACGTTTTCTAACTCAGGGAACAAGTTGCACACTTCTGAGATGCATTTGGGCAACTTTGTCAGAAATGAGTTTTTTGCCTACAGAGACATGCCTATTTGCGCAGTAGTACAGATTCTGAGTATGTACCTGGTCATGATGAAATCAGCATTTCTCTTGCTTCCCTGTGCGTAGGGAAGCTCAGTTTTAGTCACAGTAGCTCCCACAAGTGTCTCCTCAGTGTGTTCCCATTTCCTTAGAAACAGTGTATTTGCTGGGAGAAACGTGCATTACTGTGCGCTTTCACCGTTCAGCAAATACATGTGTAGAAGCACAGCGCTAGCAGAAACGAACGTTTCTCGACGTTTTCTAACTCAGGGAACAAGTTGCACACTTCTGAGATGCATTTGGGCAACTTTGTCAGAAATGAGTTTTTTGCCTACAGAGACATGCCTATTTGCGCAGTAGTACAGATTCTGAGTATGTAACTGGGCTTGATGAAATCAGCATTTCTCTTGCTTCCCTGTGTGTAGGGAAGCTCAGTTTTAGTCACAGTAGCTCCCACAAGTGTCTCCTCAGTGTGTTCCCATTTCCTTAGAAACAGTGTATTTGCTGGGAGAAAAGTGCATTACTGTGCGCTTTCACCGTTCAGCAAATACATGTGTAGAAGCACAGCGCTAGCAGAAACGACCGTTTCTCGACGTTTTCAAACTCAGGGAACAAGTTGCACACTTCTGAGATGCATTTGGGCAACTTTGTCAGAAATGAGTTTTTTGCCTACAGAGACATGCCTATTTGCGCAGTAGTACAGATTCTGAGTATGTAACTGGGCTTGATGAAATCAGCATTTCTCTTGCTTCCCTGTGCGTAGGGAAGCTCAGTTTTAGTCACAGTTGCGCCCACAAGTGTCTCCTCAGTGTGTTCCAGTTCCTTAGAAGCAGTGTATTTGCTGGGAGAAAAGTGCATTACTGTGCGCTTTCACCGTTCAGCAAATACATGTGTAGAAGCACAGCGCTAGCAGAAACGAACGTTTCTCGACGTTTTCTAACTCAGGGAACAAGTTACACACTTCTGGGATGCATTTGGGCAAGTTTGTCAGAAATGAGTTTTTTGCCTACAGAGACATGCCTATTTGCGCAGTAGTACAGATTCTGAGTATGTAACTGGGCTTGATGAAATCAGCATTTCTCTTGCTTCCCTGTGCGTAGGGAAGCTCAGTTTTAGTCACAGTAGCTCCCACAAGTGTCTCCTCAGTGTGTTCCCATTTCCTTAGAAACAGTGTATTTGCTGGGAGAAAAGTGCATTACTGTGCGCTTTCACCGTTCAGCAAATACATGTGTAGAAGCACAGCGCTAGCAGAAACGAACGTTTCTCGACGTTTTCTAACTCAGGGAACAAGTTGCACACTTCTGAGGTGCAATTGTGTAACTATCTAAAAAATGAGTTTTTTGCTTACAGAGACATGCCAATTTGCGCAGTAGTACAGATTCTGAGTATGTAACTGGGCTTGATGAAATCAGCATTTCTCTTGCTTCCCTGTGCGTAGGGAAGCTCAGTTTTAGTCACAGTAGCTCCCACAAGTGTCTCCTCAGTGTGTTCCCAGTTCCTTAGAAACAGTGTATTTGCTGGGAGAAAAGTGCATTACTGTGCGCTTTCACCGTTCAGCAAATACATGTGTAGAAGCACAGCGCTAGCTGAAACGACCGTTTCTCGACGTTTTCTAACTCAGGGAACAAGTTGCACACTTCTGAGATGCATTTGGGCAACTTTGTCAGAAATGAGTTTTTTGCCTGCAGAGACATGCCTATTTGCGCAGTAGTACAGATTCTGAGTATGTAACTGGGCTTGATGAAATCAGCATTTCTCTTGCTTCCCTGTGCGTAGGGAAGCTCACTTTTAGTCACAGTAGCTCCCACAAGTGTCTCCTCAGTGTGTTCCCATTTCCTTAGAAACAGTGTATTTGCTGGGAGAAAAGTGCATTACTGTGCGCTTTCACCGTTCAGCAAATACATGTGTAGAAGCACAGCGCTAGCAGAAACGAACGTTTCTCGATGTTTTCTAAATCAGGGAACAAGTTGCACACTTCTGAGATGCATTTGGGCAACTTTGTCAGAAATGAGTTTTTTGCCTACAGAGACATGCCTATTTGCGCAGTAGTACAGATTCTGAGTATGTAACTGGGCTTGATGAAATCAGCATTTCTCTTGCTTCCCTGTGCGTAGGCAAGCTCAGTTTTAGTCACAGTAGCCCCCACAAGTGTCTCCTTAGTGTGTTCCCATTTCCTTAGAAACAGTGTATTTGCTGGGAGAAAAGTGCATTACTGTGCGCTTTCACCGTTCAGCAAATACATGTGTAGAAGCACAGCGCTAGCTGAAACGACCGTTTCTCGATGTTTTCTAACTCAGGGAACAAGTGGCACACTTCTGAGATGCATTTGGGCAACTTTGTCAGAAATGAGTTTTTTGCCTACAGAGACATGCCTATTAGCGCAATAGTACAGATTCTGAGTATGTAACTGGGCTTGATGAAATCAGCATTTCTCTTGCTTCCCTGTGCGTAGGGAAGCTCAGTTTTAGTCACAGTAGCTCCCACAAGTGTCTCCTCAGTGTGTTCCCAGTTCCTTAGAAACAGTGTATTTGCTTGGAGAAAAGTGCATTACTGTGCGCATTCACCGTTCAGCAAATACATGTGTAGAAGCACAGCGCTAGCTGAAACGACCGTTTCTCGACGTTTTCTAACTCAGGGAACAAGTCGCACACTTCTGAGGTGCAATTGTGTAACTATCTCAAAAATGAGTTTTTTGCTTACAGAGACATGCCTATTTGCGCAGTAGTACAGATTCTGAGTATGTAACTGGGCTTGATGAAATCAGCATTTCTCTTGCTTCCCTGTGCGTAGGGAAGCTCAGTTTTAGTCACAGTAGCTCCCAAGAGTGTCTCCTCAGTGTGTTCCCAGTTCCTTAGAAACAGTGTATTTGCTGGGAGAAAAGTGCATTACTGTGCGCTTTCACCGTTCAGCAAATACATGTGTAGAAGCACAGCGCTAGCTGAAACGACCGTTTCTCGACGTTTTCTAACTCAGGGAACAAGTTGCACACTTCTGAGATGCATTTGGGCAACTTTGTCAGAAATGAGTTTTTTGCCTACAGAGACATGCCTATTTGCGCAGTAGTACAGATTCTGAGTATGTAACTGGGCTTGATGAAATCAGCATTTCTCTTGCTTCCCTGTGCGTAGGGAAGCTCAGTTTTAGTCACAGTAGCTCCCACAAGTGTCTCCTCAGTGTGTTCCCATTTCCTTAGAAACAGTGTATTTGCTGGGAGAAAAGTGCATTACTGTGCGCTTTCTCCGTTCAGCAAATACATGTGTAGAAGCACAGCGCTAGCAGAAACGAACGTTTCTCGACGTTTTCTAACTCAGGGAACAAGTTGCACACTTCTGAGATGCATTTGGGCAACTTTGTCAGAAATGAGTTTTTTGCCTACAGAGACATGCCTATTTGCGCAGTAGTACAGATTCTGAGTATGTAACTGGGCTTGATGAAATCAGCATTTCTCTTGCTTCCCTGTGATTAGGGAAGCTCAGTTTTAGTCACAGTAGCTCCCACAAGTGTCTCCTCAGTGTGTTCCCATTTCCTTAGAAACAGTGTATTTGCTGGGAGAAAAGTGCATTACTGTGCGCTTTCACCGTTCAGCAAATACATGTGTAGAAGCACAGCGCTAGCTGAAACGACCGTTTCTCGACGTTTTCTAACTCAGGGAACAAGTGGCATACTTCTGAGATGCATTTGGGCAACTTTGTCAGAAATGGGTTTTTTGCCTACAGAGACATGCCTATTTGCGCAGGAGTACAGATTCTGAGTATGTAACTAGGCTTGATGAAATCAGCATTTCTCTTGCTTCCCTGTGCGTAGGGAAGCTCAGTTTTAGTCACAGTAGCTCCCACAAGTGTCTCCTCAGTGTGTTCCCCTTTCCTTAGAAACAGTGTATTTGCTGGGAGAAAAGTGCATTACTGTGCGCTTTCACCGTTCAGCAAATACATGTGTAGAAGCACAGCGCTAGCAGAAACGAACGTTTCTCGACGTTTTCTAACTCAGGGAACAAGTTGCACACTTCTGAGATGCATTTGGGCAACTTTGTCAGAAATGAGTTTTTTGCCTACAGAGACATGCCTATTTGCGCAGTAGTACAGATTCTGAGTATGTAACTGGGCTTGATGAAATCAGCATTTCTCTTGCTTCCCTGTGCGTAGGGAAGCTCAGTTTTAGTCACAGTAGCTCCCACAAGTGTCTCCTCAGTGTGTTCCCATTTCCGTAGAAACAGTGTATTTGCTGGGAGAAAAGTGCATTACTGTGCGCTTTCACCGTTCAGCAAATACATGTGTAGAAGCACAGCGCTAGCAGAAACGAACGTTTCTCGATGTTTTCTAACTCAGGGAACAAGTTGCACACTTCTGAGATGCATTTGGGCAACTTTGTCAGAAATGAGTTTTTTGCCTACAGAGACATGCCTATTTGCGCAGTAGTACGGATTCTGAGTATGTAACTGGGCTTGATTAAATCAGCATTTCTCTTGCTTCCCTGTGCGTAGGGAAGCTCAGTTTTAGTCACAGTAGCTCCCACAAGTGTCTCCTCAGTGTGTTCCCATTTCCTTAGAAACAGTGTATTTGCTGGGAGAAAAGTGCATCACTTTGTGCTTTCACTGTTCAGCAAATACATGTGTAGAAGCACAGCGCTAGCAGAAACGACCGTTTCTCGACATTTTCTAACTCAGGGAACAAGTTGTACACTTCTGGGATGCATTTGGGCAACTTTGTCAGAAATGAGTTTTTTGCCTACAGAGACATGCCTATTTGCGCAGTAGTACAGATTCTGAGTATGTAACTGGGCTTGATGAAATCAGCATTTCTCTTGCTTCCCTGTGCGTAGGGAAGCTCAGTTTTAGTCACAGTAGCTCCCAAGAGTGTCTCCTCAGTGTGTTCCCAGTTCCTTAGAAACAGTGTATTTGCTGGGAGAAAAGTGCATTACTGTGCGCTTTCACCGTTCAGCAAATACATGTGTAGAAGCACAGCGCTAGCTGAAACGACCGTTTCTCGACGTTTTCTAACTCAGGGAACAAGTTGCACACTTCTGAGATGCATTTGGGCAACTTTGTCAGAAATGAGTTTTTTGCCTACAGAGACATGCCTATTTGCGCAGTAGTACAGATTCTGAGTATGTAACTGGGCTTGATGAAATCAGCATTTCTCTTGCTTCCCTGTGCGTAGGGAAGCTCAGTTTTAGTCACAGTAGCTCCCACAAGTGTCTCCTCAGTGTGTTCCCATTTCCTTAGAAACAGTGTATTTGCTGGGAGAAAAGTGCATTACTGTGCGCTTTCTCCGTTCAGCAAATACATGTGTAGAAGCACAGCGCTAGCAGAAACGAACGTTTCTCGACGTTTTCTAACTCAGGGAACAAGTTGCACACTTCTGAGATGCATTTGGGCAACTTTGTCAGAAATGAGTTTTTTGCCTACAGAGACATGCCTATTTGCGCAGTAGTACAGATTCTGAGTATGTAACTGGGCTTGATGAAATCAGCATTTCTCTTGCTTCCCTGTGATTAGGGAAGCTCAGTTTTAGTCACAGTAGCTCCCACAAGTGTCTCCTCAGTGTGTTCCCATTTCCTTAGAAACAGTGTATTTGCTGGGAGAAAAGTGCATTACTGTGCGCTTTCACCGTTCAGCAAATACATGTGTAGAAGCACAGCGCTAGCTGAAACGACCGTTTCTCGACGTTTTCTAACTCAGGGAACAAGTGGCATACTTCTGAGATGCATTTGGGCAACTTTGTCAGAAATGGGTTTTTTGCCTACAGAGACATGCCTATTTGCGCAGGAGTACAGATTCTGAGTATGTAACTAGGCTTGATGAAATCAGCATTTCTCTTGCTTCCCTGTGCGTAGGGAAGCTCAGTTTTAGTCACAGTAGCTCCCACAAGTGTCTCCTCAGTGTGTTCCCCTTTCCTTAGAAACAGTGTATTTGCTGGGAGAAAAGTGCATTACTGTGCGCTTTCACCGTTCAGCAAATACATGTGTAGAAGCACAGCGCTAGCAGAAACGAACGTTTCTCGACGTTTTCTAAATCAGGGAACAAGTTGCACACTTCTGAGATGCATTTGGGCAACTTTGTCAGAAATGAGTTTTTTGCCTACAGAGACATGCCTATTTGCGCAGTAGTACGGATTCTGAGTATGTAACTGGGCTTGATGAAATCAGCATTTCTCTTGCTTCCCTGTGCGTAGGGAAGCTCAGTTTTAGTCACAGTAGCTCCCACAAGTGTCTCCTCAGTGTGTTCCCATTTCCTTAGAAACAGTGTATTTGCTGGGAGAAAAGTGCATCACTTTGTGCTTTCACTGTTCAGCAAATACATGTGTAGAAGCACAGCGCTAGCAGAAACGACCGTTTCTCGACATTTTCTAACTCAGGGAACAAGTTGTACACTTCTGGGATGCATTTGGGCAACTTTGTCAGAAATGAGTTTTTTGCCTACAGAGACATGCCTATTTGCGCAGTAGTACAGATTCTGAGTATGTAACTGGGCTTGATGAAATCAGCATTTCTCTTGCTTCCCTGTGCGTAGGGAAGCTCAGTTTTAGTCACAGTAGCTCCCACAAGTGTCTCCTCAGTGTGTTCCCAGTTCCTTAGAAACAGTGTATTTGCTGGGAGAAAAGTGCATTACTGTGCGCTTTCACCGTTAAGCAAATACATGTGTAGAAGCACAGCGCTAGCTGAAACGACCGTTTCTCGACGTTTTCTAACTCAGGGAACAAGTTGCACACTTCTGAGATGCATTTGGGCAACTTTGTCAGAAATGAGTTTTTTGCCTACAGAGACATGCCTATTTGCGCAGTAGTACAGATTCTGAGTATGTAACTGGGCTTGATGAAATCAGCATTTCTCTTGCTTCCCTGTGCGTAGGGAAGCTCAGTTTTAGTCACAGTAGCTCCCACAAGTGTCTCCTCAGTGTGTTCCCATTTCCTTAGAAACAGTGTATTTGCTGGGAGAAAAGTGCATTACTGTGCGCTTTCTCCGTTCAGCAAATACATGTGTAGAAGCACAGCGCAAGCAGAAACGAACGTTTCTCGACGTTTTCTAACTCAGGGAACAAGTTGCACACTTCTGAGATGCATTTGGGCAACTTTGTCAGAAATGAGTTTTTTGCCTACAGAGACATGCCTATTTGCGCAGTAGTACAGATTCTGAGTATGTAACTGGGCTTGATGAAATCAGCATTTCTCTTGTTTCCCTGTGCATAGGGAAGCTCAGTTTAGTCACAGTAGCTCCCACAAGTGTCTCCTCAGTGTGTTCCCATTTCCTTAGAAACAGTGTATTTGCTGGGAGAAATGTGCATCACTTTGTGCTTTCACCGTTCAGCAAATACATGTGTAGAAGCACATCGCTAGTAGAAACGAACGTTTCTCGACGTTTTCTAACTCAGGGAACAAGTTGCACACTTCTGACTTGCATTTGGGCAACTTTGTCAGAAATGAGTTTTTTGCCTACAGAGACATGCCTATTTGCGCAGTAGTACAGATTCTGAGTATGTAACTGGGCTTGATGAAATCAGCATTTCTCTTGCTTCCCTGTGCGTAGGGAAGCTCAGTTTTAGTCCCAGTAGCTCCCACAAGTGTCTCCTCAGTGTGTTCCACTTTCCTTAGAAACAGTGTATTTGCTGGGAGAAAAGTGCATTACTGTGCGCTTTCACCGTTCAGCAAATACATGTGTAGAAGCACAGCGCTAGCAGAAACGAACGTTTCTCGACGTTTTCTAAATCAGGGAACAAGTTGCACACTTCTGAGATGCATTTGGGCAACTTTGTCAGAAATGAGTTTTTTGCCTACAGAGACATGCCTATTTGCGCAGTAGTACAGATTCTGAGTATGTAACTGGGCTTGATGAAATCAGAATTTCTCTTGCTTCCCTGTGCGTAGGGAAGCTCAGTTTTAGTCACAGTAGCTCCCACAAGTGTCTCCTCAGTGTGTTCCCATTTCCTTAGAAACAGTGTATTTGCTGGGAGAAAAGTGCATCACTTTGTGCTTTCACTGTTCAGCAAATACATGTGTAGAAGCACAGCGCTAGCAGAAACGACCGTTTCTCGACATTTTCTAACTCAGGGCACAAGTTGTACACTTCTGGGATGCATTTGGGCAATTTTGTCAGAAATGAGTTTTTTGCCTACAGAGACATGCCTATTTGCGCAGTAGTACAGATTCTGAGTATGTAACTGGGCTTGATGAAATCAGCATTTCTCTTGCTTCCCTGTGCGTAGGGAAGCTCAGTTTTAGTCACAGTAGCTCCCACAAGTGTCTCCTCAGTGTGTTACCATTTCCTTAGAAACAGTGTATTTGCTGGGAGAAAAGTGCATTACTGTGCGCTTTCACCGTTCAGCAAATACATGTGTAGAAGCAAAGCGCTAGCTGAAACGACCGTATCTCGACGTTTTCTAACTCAGGGAACAAGTGGCATACTTCTGAGATGCATTTGGGCAACTTTGTCAGAAATGAGTTTTTTGCCTACAGAGACATGCCTATTTGCGCAGTAGTACAGATTCTGAGTATGTAACTGGGCTTGATGAAATCAGCATTTCTCTTGCTTCCCTGTGCGTAGGGAAGCTCAGTTTTAGTCACAGTAGCTCCCACAAGTGTCTCCTCAGTGTGTTCCCCTTTCCTTAGAAACAGTGTATTTGCTGGGAGAAAAGTGCATTACTGTGCGCTTTCACCGTTCAGCAAATACATGTGTAGAAGCACAGCGCTAGCAGAAACGAACGTTTCTCGACGTTTTCTAACTCAGAGAACAAGTTGCACACTTCTGAGATGCATTTGGGCAACTTTGTCAGAAATGAGTTTTTTGCCTACAGAGACATGCCTATTTGCGCAGTAGTACGGATTCTGAGTATGTAACTGGGCTTGATGAAATCAGCATTTCTCTTGCTTCCCTGTGCGTAGGGAAGCTCAGTTTTAGTCACAGTAGCTCCCACAAGTGTCTCCTCAGTGTGTTCCCATTTCCTTAGAAACAGTGTATTTGCTGGGAGAAAAGTGCATTACTGTGCGCTTTCACCGTTCAGCAAATACATGTGTAGAAGCACAGCGCTAGCTGAAACGACCGTTTCTCGACGTTTTCTAACTCAGGGAACAAGTGGCATACTTCTGAGATGCATTTGGGCAACTTTGTCAGAAATGGGTTTTTTGCCTACAGAGACATGCCTATTTGCGCAGGAGTACAGATTCTGAGTATGTAACTGGGCTTGATGAAATCAGCATTTCTCTTGTTTCCCTGTGCATAGAAAAGCTCAGTTTAGTCACAGTAGCTCCCACAAGTGTCTCCTCAGTGTGTTCCCATTTCCTTAGAAACAGTGTATTTGCTGGGAGAAATGTGCATCACTTTGTGCTTTCACCGTTCAGCAAATACATGTGTAGAAGCACATCGCTAGCAGAAACGAACGTTTCTCGACGTTTTCTAACTCAGGGAACAAGTTGCACACTTCTGACTTGCATTTGGGCAACTTTGTCAGAAATGAGTTTTTTGCCTACAGAGACATGCCTATTTGCGCAGTAGTACAGATTCTGAGTATGTAACTGGGCTTGATGAAATCAGCATTTCTCTTGCTTCCCTGTGCGTAGGGAAGCTCAGTTTTAGTCACAGTAGCTCCCACAAGTGTCTCCTCAGTGTGTTCCCATTTCCTTAGAAACAGTGTATTTGCTGGGAGAAAAGTGCATTACTGTGCGCTTTCACCGTTCAGCAAATACATGTGTAGAAGCACAGCGCTAGCAGAAACGAACGTTTCTCGACGTTTTCTAACTCAGGGAACAAGTTGCACACTTCTGAGGTGCAATTGTGTAACTATCTAAAAAATGAGTTTTTTGCTTACAGAGACATGCCAATTTGCGCAGTAGTACAGATTCTGAGTATGTAACTGGGCTTGATGAAATCAGCATTTCTCTTGCTTCCCTGTGCGTAGGGAAGCTCAGTTTTAGTCACAGTAGCTCCCACAAGTGTCTCCTCAGTGTGTTCCCAGTTCCTTAGAAACAGTGTATTTGCTGGGAGAAAAGTGCATTGCTGTGCGCTTTCACCGTTCAGCAAATACATGTGTAGAAGCACAGCGCTAGCTGAAACGACCGTTTCTCGACGTTTTCTAACTCAGGGAACAAGTTGCACACTTCTGAGATGCATTTGGGCAACTTTGTCAGAAATGAGTTTTTTGCCTGCAGAGACATGCCTATTTGCGCAGTAGTACAGATTCTGAGTATGTAACTGGGCTTGATGAAATCAGCATTTCTCTTGCTTCCCTGTGCGTAGGGAAGCTCACTTTTAGTCACAGTAGCTCCCACAAGTGTCTCCTCAGTGTGTTCCCATTTCCTTAGAAACAGTGTATTTGCTGGGAGAAAAGTGCATTACTGTGCGCTTTCACCGTTCAGCAAATACATGTGTAGAAGCACAGCGCTAGCAGAAACGAACGTTTCTCGATGTTTTCTAACTCAGGGCACAAGTTGTACACTTCTGAGATGCATTTGGGCAACTTTGTCAGAAATGAGTTTTTTGCCTACAGAGACATGCCTATTTGCGCAGTAGTACAGATTCTGAGTATGTAACTGGGCTTGATGAAATCAGCATTTCTCTTGCTTCCCTGTGCGTAGGGAAGCTCAGTTTTAGTCACAGTAGCTCCCACAAGTGTCTCCTCAGTGTGTTACCATTTCCTTAGAAACAGTGTATTTGCTGGGAGAAAAGTGCATTACTGTGCGCTTTCACCGTTCAGCAAATACATGTGTAGAAGCAAAGCGCTAGCTGAAACGACCGTATCTCGACGTTTTCTAACTCAGGGAACAAGTGGCATACTTCTGAGATGCATTTGGGCAACTTTGTCAGAAATGAGTTTTTTGCCTACAGAGACATGCCTATTTGCGCAGTAGTACAGATTCTGAGTATGTAACTGGGCTTGATGAAATCAGCATTTCTCTTGCTTCCCTGTGCGTAGGGAAGCTCAGTTTTAGTCACAGTAGCTCCCACAAGTGTCTCCTCAGTTTGTTCCCCTTTCCTTAGAAACAGTGTATTTGCTGGGAGAAAAGTGCATTACTGTGCGCTTTCACCGTTCAGCAAATACATGTGTAGAAGCACAGCGCTAGCAGAAACGAACGTTTCTCGACGTTTTCTAACTCAGAGAACAAGTTGCACACTTCTGAGATGCATTTGGGCAACTTTGTCAGAAATGAGTTTTTTGCCTACAGAGACATGCCTATTTGCGCAGTAGTACGGATTCTGAGTATGTAACTGGGCTTGATGAAATCAGCATTTCTCTTGCTTCCCTGTGCGTAGGGAAGCTCAGTTTTAGTCACAGTAGCTCCCACAAGTGTCTCCTCAGTGTGTTCCCATTTCCTTAGAAACAGTGTATTTGCTGGGAGAAAAGTGCATTACTGTGCGCTTTCACCGTTCAGCAAATACATGTGTAGAAGCACAGCGCTAGCTGAAACGACCGTTTCTCGACGTTTTCTAACTCAGGGAACAAGTGGCATACTTCTGAGATGCATTTGGGCAACTTTGTCAGAAATGGGTTTTTTGCCTACAGAGACATGCCTATTTGCGCAGGAGTACAGATTCTGAGTATGTAACTGGGCTTGATGAAATCAGCATTTCTCTTGTTTCCCTGTGCATAGAAAAGCTCAGTTTAGTCACAGTAGCTCCCACAAGTGTCTCCTCAGTGTGTTCCCATTTCCTTAGAAACAGTGTATTTGCTGGGAGAAATGTGCATCACTTTGTGCTTTCACCGTTCAGCAAATACATGTGTAGAAGCACATCGCTAGCAGAAACGAACGTTTCTCGACGTTTTCTAACTCAGGGAACAAGTTGCACACTTCTGACTTGCATTTGGGCAACTTTGTCAGAAATGAGTTTTTTGCCTACAGAGACATGCCTATTTGCGCAGTAGTACAGATTCTGAGTATGTAACTGGGCTTGATGAAATCAGCATTTCTCTTGCTTCCCTGTGCGTAGGGAAGCTCAGTTTTAGTCACAGTAGCTCCCACAAGTGTCTCCTCAGTGTGTTCCCATTTCCTTAGAAACAGTGTATTTGCTGGGAGAAAAGTGCATTACTGTGCGCTTTCACCGTTCAGCAAATACATGTGTAGAAGCACAGCGCTAGCAGAAACGAACGTTTCTCGACGTTTTCTAACTCAGGGAACAAGTTGCACACTTCTGAGGTGCAATTGTGTAACTATCTAAAAAATGAGTTTTTTGCTTACAGAGACATGCCAATTTGCGCAGTAGTACAGATTCTGAGTATGTAACTGGGCTTGATGAAATCAGCATTTCTCTTGCTTCCCTGTGCGTAGGGAAGCTCAGTTTTAGTCACAGTAGCTCCCACAAGTGTCTCCTCAGTGTGTTCCCTGTTCCTTAGAAACAGTGTATTTGCTGGGAGAAAAGTGCATTACTGTGCGCTTTCACCGTTCAGCAAATACATGTGTAGAAGCACAGCGCTAGCTGAAACGACCGTTTCTCGACGTTTTCTAACTCAGGGAACAAGTTGCACACTTCTGAGATGCATTTGGGCAACTTTGTCAGAAATGAGTTTTTTGCCTGCAGAGACATGCCTATTTGCGCAGTAGTACAGATTCTGAGTATGTAACTGGGCTTGATGAAATCAGCATTTCTCTTGCTTCCCTGTGCGTAGGGAAGCTCACTTTTAGTCACAGTAGCTCCCACAAGTGTCTCCTCAGTGTGTTCCCATTTCCTTAGAAACAGTGTATTTGCTGGGAGAAAAGTGCATTACTGTGCGCTTTCACCGTTCAGCAAATACATGTGTAGAAGCACAGCGCTAGCAGAAACGAACGTTTCTCGATGTTTTCTAAATCAGGGAACAAGTTGCACACTTCTGAGATGCATTTGGGCAACTTTGTCAGAAATGAGTTTTTTGCCTACAGAGACATGCCTATTTGCGCAGTAGTACAGATTCTGAGTATGTAACTGGGCTTGATGAAATCAGCATTTCTCTTGCTTCCCTGTGCGTAGGCAAGCTCAGTTTTAGTCACAGTAGCTCCCACAAGTGTCTCCTTAGTGTGTTCCCATTTCCTTAGAAACAGTGTATTTGCTGGGAGAAAAGTGCATTACTGTGCGCTTTCACCGTTCAGCAAATACATGTGTAGAAGCACAGCGCTAGCTGAAACGACCGTTTCTCGATGTTTTCTAACTCAGGGAACAAGTGGCACACTTCTGAGATGCATTTGGGCAACTTTGTCAGAAATGAGTTTTTTGCCTACAGAGACATGCCTATTAGCGCAATAGTACAGATTCTGAGTATGTAACTGGGCTTGATGAAATCAGCATTTCTCTTGCTTCCCTGTGCGTAGGGAAGCTCAGTTTTAGTCACAGTAGCTCCCACAAGTGTCTCCTCAGTGTGTTCCCAGTTCCTTAGAAACAGTGTATTTGCTTGGAGAAAAGTGCATTACTGTGCGCATTCACCGTTCAGCAAATACATGTGTAGAAGCACAGCGCTAGCTGAAACGACCGTTTCTCGACGTTTTCTAACTCAGGGAACAAGTCGCACACTTCTGAGGTGCAATTGTGTAACTATCTCAAAAATGAGTTTTTTGCTTACAGAGACATGCCAATTTGCGCAGTAGTACAGATTCTGAGTATGTAACTGGGCTTGATGAAATCAGCATTTCTCTTGCTTCCCTGTGGGTAGGGAAGCTCAGTTTTAGTCACAGTAGCTCCCACAAGTGTCACCTCAGTGTGTTCCCAGTTCCTTAGAAACAGTGTATTTGCTGGGAGAAAAGTGCATTACTGTGCGCTTTCACCGTTCAGCAAATACATGTGTAGAAGCACAGCGCTAGCTGAAACGACCGTTTCTCGACGTTTTCTAACTCAGGGAACAAGTTGCACACTTCTGAGATGCATTTGGGCAACTTTGTCAGAAATGAGGTTTTTGCCTACAGAGACATGCCTATTTGCGCAGTAGTACAGATTCTGAGTATGTAACTTGGCTTGATGAAATCAGCATTTCTCTTGCTTCCCTGTGCGTAGGGAAGCTCAGTTTTAGTCACAGTAGCTCCCACAAGTTTCTCCTCAGTGTGTTACCATTTCCTTAGAAACAGTGTATTTGCTGGGAGAAAAGTGCATTACTGTGCGCTTTCACCGTTCAGCAAATACATGTGTAGAAGCACAGCGCTAGCAG
Organism: Acomys minous; assembly: GCF_964271855.1. Lineage (NCBI taxonomy): Eukaryota > Metazoa > Chordata > Mammalia > Rodentia > Muridae > Acomys > Acomys minous. Next base: position 1,679,443 of record NW_028182178.1, read on the forward strand.
AAACGAACGTTTCTCGACGTTTTCTAACTCAGGGAACAAGTTGCACACTTCTGAGATGCATTTGGGCAACTTTGTCAGAAATGAGTTTTTTGCCTACAGAGACATGCCTATTTGCGCAGTAGTACAGATTCTGAGTATGTAACTGGGCTTGATGAAATCAGCATTTCTCTTGCTTCCCTGTGCGTAGGGAAGCTCAGTTTTAGTCACAGTAGCTCCCACAAGTGTCTCCTCAGTGTGTTCCCATTTCCTTAGAAACAGTGTATTTGCTGGGAGAAAAGTGCATTACTGTGCGCTTTCACCGTTCAGCAAATACATGTGTAGAAGCACAGCGCTAGCAGAAACGAACGTTTCTCGATGTTTTCTAACTCAGGGAACAAGTTGCACACTTCTGAGATGCATTTGGGCAACTTTGTCAGAAATGAGTTTTTTGCCTACAGAGACATGCCTATTTGCGCAGTAGTACGGATTCTGAGTATGTAACTGGGCTTGATTAAATCAGCATTTCTCTTGCTTCCCTGTGCGTAGGGAAGCTCAGTTTTAGTCACAGTAGCTCCCACAAGTGTCTCCTCAGTGTGTTCCCATTTCCTTAGAAACAGTGTATTTGCTGGGAGAAAAGTGCATCACTTTGTGCTTTCACTGTTCAGCAAATACATGTGTAGAAGCACAGCGCTAGCAGAAACGACCGTTTCTCGACATTATCTAACTCAGGGAACAAGTTGTACACTTCTGGGATGCATTTGGGCAACTTTGTCAGAAATGAGTTTTTTGCCTACAGAGACATGCCTATTTGCGCAGTAGTACAGATTCTGAGTATGTAACTGGGCTTGATGAAATCAGCATTTCTCTTGCTTCCCTGTGCGTAGGGAAGCTCAGTTTTAGTCACAGTAGCTCCCAAGAGTGTCTCCTCAGTGTGTTCCCAGTTCCTTAGAAACAGTGTATTTGCTGGGAGAAAAGTGCATTACTGTGCGCTTTCACCGTTCAGCAAATACATGTGCAGAAGCACAGCGCTAGCTGAAACGACCGTTTCTCGACGTTTTCTAACTCAGGGAACAAGTTGCACACTTCTGAGATGCATTTGGGCAACTTTGTCAGAAATGAGTTTTTTGCCTACAGAGACATGCCTATTTGCGCAGTAGTACAGATTCTGAGTATGTAACTGGGCTTGATGAAATCAGCATTTCTCTTGCTTCCCTGTGCGTAGGGAAGCTCAGTTTTAGTCACAGTAGCTCCCACAAGTGTCTCCTCAGTGTGTTCCCATTTCCTTAGAAACAGTGTATTTGCTGGGAGAAAAGTGCATTACTGTGCGCTTTCTCCGTTCAGCAAATACATGTGTAGAAGCACAGCGCTAGCAGAAACGAACGTTTCTCGACGTTTTCTAACTCAGGGAACAAGTTGCACACTTCTGAGATGCATTTGGGCAACTTTGTCAGAAATGAGTTTTTTGCCTACAGAGACATGCCTATTTGCGCAGTAGTACAGATTCTGAGTATGTAACTGGGCTTGATGAAATCAGCATTTCTCTTGCTTCCCTGTGCGTAGGGAAGCTCAGTTTTAGTCACAGTAGCTCCCACAAGTGTCTCCTCAGTGTGTTCCCATTTCCTTAGAAACAGTGTATTTGCTGGGAGAAAAGTGCATTACTGTGCGCTTTCACCGTTCAGCAAATACATGTGTAGAAGCACAGCGCTAGCTGAAACGACCGTTTCTCGACGTTTTCTAACTCAGGGAACAAGTGGCATACTTCTGAGATGCATTTGGGCAACTTTGTCAGAAATGGGTTTTTTGCCTACAGAGACATGCCTATTTGCGCAGGAGTACAGATTCTGAGTATGTAACTAGGCTTGATGAAATCAGCATTTCTCTTGCTTCCCTGTGCGTAGGGAAGCTCAGTTTTAGTCACAGTAGCTCCCACAAGTGTCTCCTCAGTGTGTTCCCCTTTCCTTAGAAACAGTGTATTTGCTGGGAGAAAAGTGCATTACTGTGCGCTTTCACCGTTCAGCAAATACATGTGTAGAAGCACAGCGCTAGCAGAAACGAACGTTTCTCGACGTTTTCTAAATCAGGGAACAAGTTGCACACTTCTGAGATGCATTTGGGCAACTTTGTCAGAAATGAGTTTTTTGCCTACAGAGACATGCCTATTTGCGCAGTAGTACAGATTCTGAGTATGTAACTGGGCTTGATGAAATCAGCATTTCTCTTGCTTCCCTGTGCGTAGGGAAGCTCAGTTTTAGTCACAGTAGCTCCCACAAGTGTCTCCTCAGTGTGTTCCCATTTCCGTAGAAACAGTGTATTTGCTGGGAGAAAAGTGCATTACTGTGCGCTTTCACCGTTCAGCAAATACATGTGTAGAAGCACAGCGCTAGCAGAAACGAACGTTTCTCGATGTTTTCTAACTCAGGGAACAAGTTGCACACTTCTGAGATGCATTTGGGCAACTTTGTCAGAAATGAGTTTTTTGCCTACAGAGACATGCCTATTTGCGCAGTAGTACGGATTCTGAGTATGTAACTGGGCTTGATTAAATCAGCATTTCTCTTGCTTCCCTGTGCGTAGGGAAGCTCAGTTTTAGTCACAGTAGCTCCCACAAGTGTCTCCTCAGTGTGTTCCCATTTCCTTAGAAACAGTGTATTTGCTGGGAGAAAAGTGCATCACTTTGTGCTTTCACTGTTCAGCAAATACATGTGTAGAAGCACAGCGCTAGCAGAAACGACCGTTTCTCGACATTTTCTAACTCAGGGAACAAGTTGTACACTTCTGGGATGCATTTGGGCAACTTTGTCAGAAATGAGTTTTTTGCCTACAGAGACATGCCTATTTGCGCAGTAGTACAGATTCTGAGTATGTAACTGGGCTTGATGAAATCAGCATTTCTCTTGCTTCCCTGTGCGTAGGGAAGCTCAGTTTTAGTCACAGTAGCTCCCAAGAGTGTCTCCTCAGTGTGTTCCCAGTTCCTTAGAAACAGTGTATTTGCTGGGAGAAAAGTGCATTACTGTGCGCTTTCACCGTTCAGCAAATACATGTGTAGAAGCACAGCGCTAGCTGAAACGACCGTTTCTCGACGTTTTCTAACTCAGGGAACAAGTTGCACACTTCTGAGATGCATTTGGGCAACTTTGTCAGAAATGAGTTTTTTGCCTACAGAGACATGCCTATTTGCGCAGTAGTACAGATTCTGAGTATGTAACTGGGCTTGATGAAATCAGCATTTCTCTTGCTTCCCTGTGCGTAGGGAAGCTCAGTTTTAGTCACAGTAGCTCCCACAAGTGTCTCCTCAGTGTGTTCCCATTTCCTTAGAAACAGTGTATTTGCTGGGAGAAAAGTGCATTACTGTGCGCTTTCTCCGTTCAGCAAATACATGTGTAGAAGCACAGCGCTAGCAGAAACGAACGTTTCTCGACGTTTTCTAACTCAGGGAACAAGTTGCACACTTCTGAGATGCATTTGGGCAACTTTGTCAGAAATGAGTTTTTTGCCTACAGAGACATGCCTATTTGCGCAGTAGTACAGATTCTGAGTATGTAACTGGGCTTGATGAAATCAGCATTTCTCTTGCTTCCCTGTGATTAGGGAAGCTCAGTTTTAGTCACAGTAGCTCCCACAAGTGTCTCCTCAGTGTGTTCCCATTTCCTTAGAAACAGTGTATTTGCTGGGAGAAAAGTGCATTACTGTGCGCTTTCACCGTTCAGCAAATACATGTGTAGAAGCACAGCGCTAGCTGAAACGACCGTTTCTCGACGTTTTCTAACTCAGGGAACAAGTGGCATACTTCTGAGATGCATTTGGGCAACTTTGTCAGAAATGGGTTTTTTGCCTACAGAGACATGCCTATTTGCGCAGGAGTACAGATTCTGAGTATGTAACTAGGCTTGATGAAATCAGCATTTCTCTTGCTTCCCTGTGCGTAGGGAAGCTCAGTTTTAGTCACAGTAGCTCCCACAAGTGTCTCCTCAGTGTGTTCCCCTTTCCTTAGAAACAGTGTATTTGCTGGGAGAAAAGTGCATTACTGTGCGCTTTCACCGTTCAGCAAATACATGTGTAGAAGCACAGCGCTAGCAGAAACGAACGTTTCTCGACGTTTTCTAAATCAGGGAACAAGTTGCACACTTCTGAGATGCATTTGGGCAACTTTGTCAGAAATGAGTTTTTTGCCTACAGAGACATGCCTATTTGCGCAGTAGTACGGATTCTGAGTATGTAACTGGGCTTGATGAAATCAGCATTTCTCTTGCTTCCCTGTGCGTAGGGAAGCTCAGTTTTAGTCACAGTAGCTCCCACAAGTGTCTCCTCAGTGTGTTCCCATTTCCTTAGAAACAGTGTATTTGCTGGGAGAAAAGTGCATCACTTTGTGCTTTCACTGTTCAGCAAATACATGTGTAGAAGCACAGCGCTAGCAGAAACGACCGTTTCTCGACATTTTCTAACTCAGGGAACAAGTTGTACACTTCTGGGATGCATTTGGGCAACTTTGTCAGAAATGAGTTTTTTGCCTACAGAGACATGCCTATTTGCGCAGTAGTACAGATTCTGAGTATGTAACTGGGCTTGATGAAATCAGCATTTCTCTTGCTTCCCTGTGCGTAGGGAAGCTCAGTTTTAGTCACAGTAGCTCCCACAAGTGTCTCCTCAGTGTGTTCCCATTTCCTTAGAAACAGTGTATTTGCTGGGAGAAAAGTGCATTACTGTGCGCTTTCTCCGTTCAGCAAATACATGTGTAGAAGCACAGCGCTAGCAGAAACGACCGTTTCTCGACATTTTCTAACTCAGGGAACAAGTTGCACACTTCTGAGATGCATTTGGGCAACTTTGTCAGAAATGAGTTTTTTGCCTACAGAGACATGCCTATTTGCGCAGTAGTACAGATTCTGAGTATGTAACTGGGCTTGATGAAATCAGCATTTCTCTTGCTTCCCTGTGCGTAGGGAAGCTCAGTTTTAGTCACAGTAGCTCCCACAAGTGTCTCCTCAGTGTGTTCCCATTTCCTTAGAAACAGTGTATTTGCTGGGAGAAAAGTGCATTACTGTGCGCTTTCACCGTTCAGCAAATACATGTGTAGAAGCACAGCGCTAGCTGAAACGACCGTTTCTCGACGTTTTCTAACTCAGGGAACAAGTGGCATACTTCTGAGATGCATTTGGGCAACTTTGTCAGAAATGGGTTTTTTGCCTACAGAGACATGCCTATTTGCGCAGGAGTACAGATTCTGAGTATGTAACTAGGCTTGATGAAATCAGCATTTCTCTTGCTTCCCTGTGCGTAGGGAAGCTCAGTTTTAGTCACAGTAGCTCCCACAAGTGTCTCCTCAGTGTGTTCCCCTTTCCTTAGAAACAGTGTATTTGCTGGGAGAAAAGTGCATTACTGTGCGCTTTCACCGTTCAGCAAATACATGTGTAGAAGCACAGCGCTAGCAGAAACGAACGTTTCTCGACGTTTTCTAAATCAGGGAACAAGTTGCACACTTCTGAGATGCATTTGGGCAACTTTGTCAGAAATGAGTTTTTTGCCTACAGAGACATGCCTATTTGCGCAGTAGTACGGATTCTGAGTATGTAACTGGGCTTGATGAAATCAGCATTTCTCTTGCTTCCCTGTGCGTAGGGAAGCTCAGTTTTAGTCACAGTAGCTCCCACAAGTGTCTCCTCAGTGTGTTCCCATTTCCTTAGAAACAGTGTATTTGCTGGGAGAAAAGTGCATCACTTTGTGCTTTCACTGTTCAGCAAATACATGTGTAGAAGCACAGCGCTAGCAGAAACGACCGTTTCTCGACATTTTCTAACTCAGGGAACAAGTTGTACACTTCTGGGATGCATTTGGGCAACTTTGTCAGAAATGAGTTTTTTGCCTACAGAGACATGCCTATTTGCGCAGTAGTACAGATTCTGAGTATGTAACTGGGCTTGATGAAATCAGCATTTCTCTTGCTTCCCTGTGCGTAGGGAAGCTCAGTTTTAGTCACAGTAGCTCCCACAAGTGTCTCCTCAGTGTGTTCCCATTTCCTTAGAAACAGTGTATTTGCTGGGAGAAAAGTGCATTACTGTGCGCTTTCTCCGTTCAGCAAATACATGTGTAGAAGCACAGCGCTAGCAGAAACGACCGTTTCTCGACATTTTCTAACTCAGGGAACAAGTTGCACACTTCTGAGATGCATTTGGGCAACTTTGTCAGAAATGAGTTTTTTGCCTACAGAGACATGCCTATTTGCGCAGTAGTACAGATTCTGAGTATGTAACTGGGCTTGATGAAATCAGCATTTCTCTTGCTTCCCTGTGCGTAGGGAAGCTCAGTTTTAGTCACAGTAGCTCCCACAAGTGTCTCCTCAGTGTGTTCCCATTTCCTTAGAAACAGTGTATTTGCTGGGAGAAAAGTGCATTACTGTGCGCTTTCTCCGTTCAGCAAATACATGTGTAGAAGCACAGCGCTAGCAGAAACGAACGTTTCTCGACGTTTTCTAACTCAGGGAACAAGTTGCACACTTCTGAGATGCATTTGGGCAACTTTGTCAGAAATGAGTTTTTTGCCTACAGAGACATGCCTATTTGCGCAGTAGTACAGATTCTGAGTATGTAACTGGGCTTGATGAAATCAGCATTTCTCTTGTTTCCCTGTGCATAGGGAAGCTCAGTTTAGTCACAGTAGCTCCCACAAGTGTCTCCTCAGTGTGTTCCCATTTCCTTAGAAACAGTGTATTTGCTGGGAGAAATGTGCATCACTTTGTGCTTTCACCGTTCAGCAAATACATGTGTAGAAGCACATCGCTAGCAGAAACGAACGTTTCTCGACGTTTTCTAACTCAGGGAACAAGTTGCACACTTCTGACTTGCATTTGGGCAACTTTGTCAGAAATGAGTTTTTTGCCTACAGAGACATGCCTATTTGCGCAGTAGTACAGATTCTGAGTATGTAACTGGGCTTGATGAAATCAGCATTTCTCTTGTTTCCCTGTGCATAGGGAAGCTCAGTTTAGTCACAGTAGCTCCCACAAGTGTCTCCTCAGTGTGTTCCCATTTCCTTAGAAACAGTGTATTTGCTGGGAGAAATGTGCATCACTTTGTGCTTTCACCGTTCAGCAAATACATGTGTAGAAGCACATCGCTAGCAGAAACGAACGTTTCTCGACGTTTTCTAACTCAGGGAACAAGTTGCACACTTCTGACTTGCATTTGGGCAACTTTGTCAGAAATGAGTTTTTTGCCTACAGAGACATGCCTATTTGCGCAGTAGTACAGATTCTGAGTATGTAACTGGGCTTGATGAAATCAGCATTTCTCTTGCTTCCCTGTGCGTAGGGAAGCTCAGTTTTAGTCCCAGTAGCTCCCACAAGTGTCTCCTCAGTGTGTTCCACTTTCCTTAGAAACAGTGTATTTGCTGGGAGAAAAGTGCATTACTGTGCGCTTTCACCGTTCAGCAAATACATGTGTAGAAGCACAGCGCTAGCAGAAACGAACGTTTCTCGACGTTTTCTAAATCAGGGAACAAGTTGCACACTTCTGAGATGCATTTGGGCAACTTTGTCAGAAATGAGTTTTTTGCCTACAGAGACATGCCTATTTGCGCAGTAGTACAGATTCTGAGTATGTAACTGGGCTTGATGAAATCAGAATTTCTCTTGCTTCCCTGTGCGTAGGGAAGCTCAGTTTTAGTCACAGTAGCTCCCACAAGTGTCTCCTCAGTGTGTTCCCATTTCCTTAGAAACAGTGTATTTGCTGGGAGAAAAGTGCATCACTTTGTGCTTTCACTGTTCAGCAAATACATGTGTAGAAGCACAGCGCTAGCAGAAACGACCGTTTCTCGACATTTTCTAACTCAGGGCACAAGTTGTACACTTCTGGGATGCATTTGGGCAATTTTGTCAGAAATGAGTTTTTTGCCTACAGAGACATGCCTATTTGCGCAGTAGTACAGATTCTGAGTATGTAACTGGGCTTGATGAAATCAGCATTTCTCTTGCTTCCCTGTGCGTAGGGAAGCTCAGTTTTAGTCACAGTAGCTCCCACAAGTGTCTCCTCAGTGTGTTACCATTTCCTTAGAAACAGTGTATTTGCTGGGAGAAAAGTGCATTACTGTGCGCTTTCACCGTTCAGCAAATACATGTGTAGAAGCAAAGCGCTAGCTGAAACGACCGTATCTCGACGTTTTCTAACTCAGGGAACAAGTGGCATACTTCTGAGATGCATTTGGGCAACTTTGTCAGAAATGAGTTTTTTGCCTACAGAGACATGCCTATTTGCGCAGTAGTACAGATTCTGAGTATGTAACTGGGCTTGATGAAATCAGCATTTCTCTTGCTTCCCTGTGCGTAGGGAAGCTCAGTTTTAGTCACAGTAGCTCCCACAAGTGTCTCCTCAGTGTGTTCCCCTTTCCTTAGAAACAGTGTATTTGCTGGGAGAAAAGTGCATTACTGTGCGCTTTCACCGTTCAGCAAATACATGTGTAGAAGCACAGCGCTAGCAGAAACGAACGTTTCTCGACGTTTTCTAACTCAGAGAACAAGTTGCACACTTCTGAGATGCATTTGGGCAACTTTGTCAGAAATGAGTTTTTTGCCTACAGAGACATGCCTATTTGCGCAGTAGTACGGATTCTGAGTATGTAACTGGGCTTGATGAAATCAGCATTTCTCTTGCTTCCCTGTGCGTAGGGAAGCTCAGTTTTAGTCACAGTAGCTCCCACAAGTGTCTCCTCAGTGTGTTCCCATTTCCTTAGAAACAGTGTATTTGCTGGGAGAAAAGTGCATTACTGTGCGCTTTCACCGTTCAGCAAATACATGTGTAGAAGCACAGCGCTAGCTGAAACGACCGTTTCTCGACGTTTTCTAACTCAGGGAACAAGTGGCATACTTCTGAGATGCATTTGGGCAACTTTGTCAGAAATGGGTTTTTTGCCTACAGAGACATGCCTATTTGCGCAGGAGTACAGATTCTGAGTATGTAACTGGGCTTGATGAAATCAGCATTTCTCTTGTTTCCCTGTGCATAGAAAAGCTCAGTTTAGTCACAGTAGCTCCCACAAGTGTCTCCTCAGTGTGTTCCCATTTCCTTAGAAACAGTGTATTTGCTGGGAGAAATGTGCATCACTTTGTGCTTTCACCGTTCAGCAAATACATGTGTAGAAGCACATCGCTAGCAGAAACGAACGTTTCTCGACGTTTTCTAACTCAGGGAACAAGTTGCACACTTCTGACTTGCATTTGGGCAACTTTGTCAGAAATGAGTTTTTTGCCTACAGAGACATGCCTATTTGCGCAGTAGTACAGATTCTGAGTATGTAACTGGGCTTGATGAAATCAGCATTTCTCTTGCTTCCCTGTGCATAGGGAAGCTCAGTTTTAGTCCCAGTAGCTCCCACAAGTGTCTCCTCAGTGTGTTCCACTTTCCTTAGAAACAGTGTATTTGCTGGGAGAAAAGTGCATTACTGTGCGCTTTCACCGTTCAGCAAATACATGTGTAGAAGCACAGCGCTAGCAGAAACGAACGTTTCTTGACGTTTTCTAAATCAGGGAACAAGTTGCACACTTCTGAGATGCATTTGGGCAACTTTGTCAGAAATGAGTTTTTTGCCTACAGAGACATGCCTATTTGCGCAGTAGTACAGATTCTGAGTATGTAACTGGGCTTGATGAAATGAGAATTTCTCTTGCTTCCCTGTGCGTAGGGAAGCTCAGTTTTAGTCACAGTAGCTCCCACAAGTGTCTCCTCAGTGTGTTCCCATTTCCTTAGAAACAGTGTATTTGCTGGGAGAAAAGTGCATCACTTTGTGCTTTCAAGTTCAGCAAATACATGTGTAGAAGCACAGCGCTAGCAGAAACGACCGTTTCTCGACATTTTCTAACTCAGGGCACAAGTTGTACACTTCTGGGATGCATTTGGGCAATTTTGTCAGAAATGAGTTTTTTGCCTACAGAGACATGCCTATTTGCGCAGTAGTACAGATTCTGAGTATGTAACTGGGCTTGATGAAATCAGCATTTCTCTTGCTTCCCTGTGATTAGGGAAGCTCAGTTTTAGTCACAGTAGCTCCCACAAGTGTCTCCTCAGTGTGTTACCATTTCCTTAGAAACAGTGTATTTGCTGGGAGAAAAGTGCATTACTGTGCGCTTTCACCGTTCAGCAAATACATGTGTAGAAGCAAAGCGCTAGCTGAAACGACCGTATCTCGACGTTTTCTAACTCAGGGAACAAGTGGCATACTTCTGAGATGCATTTGGGCAACTTTGTCAGAAATGAGTTTTTTGCCTACAGAGACATGCCTATTTGCTCAGTAGTACAGATTCTGAGTATGTAACTGGGCTTGATGAAATCAGCATTTCTCTTGCTTCCCTGTGCGTAGGGAAGCTCAGTTTTAGTCACAGTAGCTCCCACAAGTGTCTCCTCAGTGTGTTCCCCTTTCCTTAGAAACAGTGTATTTGCTGGGAGAAAAGTGCATTACTGTGCGCTTTCACCGTTCAGCAAATACATGTGTAGAAGCACAGCGCTAGCAGAAACGAACGTTTCTCGACGTTTTCTAACTCAGAGAACAAGTTGCACACTTCTGAGATGCATTTGGGCAACTTTGTCAGAAATGAGTTTTTTGCCTACAGAGACATGCCTATTTGCGCAGTAGTACGGATTCTGAGTATGTAACTGGGCTTGATGAAATCAGCATTTCTCTTGCTTCCCTGTGCGTAGGGAAGCTCAGTTTTAGTCACAGTAGGTCCCACAAGTGTCTCCTCAGTGTGTTCCCATTTCCTTAGAAACAGTGTATTTGCTGGGAGAAAAGTGCATTACTGTGCGCTTTCACCGTTCAGCAAATACATGTGTAGAAGCACAGCGCTAGCAGAAACGAACGTTTCTCGACGTTTTCTAACTCAGGGAACAAGTTGCACACTTCTGAGGTGCAATTGTGTAACTATCTCAAAAATGAGTTTTTTGCTTACAGAGACATGCCAATTTGCGCAGTAGTACAGATTCTGAGTATGTAACTGGGCTTGATTAAATCAGCATTTCTCTTGCTTCCCTGTGCGTAGGGAAGCTCAGTTTTAGTCACAGTAGCTCCCACAAGTGTCTCCTCAGTGTGTTCCCATTTCCTTAGAAACAGTGTATTTGCTGGGAGAAAAGTGCATTAATGGGCGCTTTCACCGTTCAGCAAATACATGTGTAGAAGCACAGCGCTAGCAGAAACGAACGTTTCTCGACGTTTTCTAACTCAGGGAAGAAGTTGCACACTTCTGAGATGCATTTGGGCAACTTTGTCAGAAATGAGTTTTTTGCCTACAGAGACATGCCTATTTGCGCAGTAGTACAGATTCTGAGTATGTAACTGGGCTTGATGAAATCAGCATTTCTCTTGCTTCCCTGTGCGTAGGGAAGCTCAGTTTTAGTCACAGTAGCTCCCACAAGTGTCTCCTCAGTGTGTTCCCCTTTCCTTAGAAACAGTGTATTTGCTGGGAGAAAAGTGCATTACTGTGCGCTTTCACCGTTCAGCAAATACATGTGTAGAAGCACAGCGCTAGCAGAAACGAACGTTTCTCGACGTTTTCTAACTCAGAGAACAAGTTGCACACTTCTGAGATGCATTTGGGCAACTTTGTCAGAAATGAGTTTTTTGCCTACAGAGACATGCCTATTTGCGCAGTAGTACGGATTCTGAGTATGTAACTGGGCTTGATGAAATCAGCATTTCTCTTGCTTCCCTGTGCGTAGGGAAGCTCAGTTTTAGTCACAGTAGCTCCCACAAGTGTCTCCTCAGTGTGTTCCCATTTCCTTAGAAACAGTGTATTTGCTGGGAGAAAAGTGCATTACTGTGCGCTTTCACCGTTCAGCAAATACATGTGTAGAAGCACAGCGCTAGCAGAAACGAACGTTTCTCGACGTTTTCTAACTCAGGGAACAAGTTGCACACTTCTGAGGTGCAATTGTGTAACTATCTCAAAAATGAGTTTTTTGCTTACAGAGACATGCCAATTTGCGCAGTAGTACAGATTCTGAGTATGTAACTGGGCTTGATTAAATCAGCATTTCTCTTGCTTCCCTGTGCGTAGGGAAGCTCAGTTTTAGTCACAGTAGCTCCCACAAGTGTCTCCTCAGTGTGTTCCCATTTCCTTAGAAACAGTGTATTTGCTGGGAGAAAAGTGCATTAATGGGCGCTTTCACCGTTCAGCAAATACATGTGTAGAAGCACAGCGCTAGCAGAAACGAACGTTTCTCGACGTTTTCTAACTCAGGGAAGAAGTTGCACACTTCTGAGATGCATTTGGGCAACTTTGTCAGAAATGAGTTTTTTGCCTACAGAGACATGCCTATTTGCGCAGTAGTACAGATTCTGAGTATGTAACTGGGCTTGATGAAATCAGCATTTCTCTTGTTTCCCTGTGCATAGGGAAGCTCAGTTTAGTCACAGTAGCTTCCACAAGTGTCTCCTCAGTGTGTTCCCATTTCCTTAGAAACAGTGTATTTGCTGGGAGAAAAGTGCATCACTTTGTGCTTTCACCGTTCAGCAAATACATGTGTAGAAGCACAGCGCTAGCAGAAACGAACGTTTCTCGACGTTTTCTAACTCAGGGAACAAGTTGCACACTTCTGACTTGCATTTGGGCAACTTTGTCAGAAATGAGTTTTTTGCCTACAGAGACATGCCTATTTGCGCAGTAGTACAGATTCTGAGTATGTAACTGGGCTTGATGAAATCAGCATTTCTCTTGCTTCCCTGTGCATAGGGAAGCTCAGTTTTAGTCACAGTAGCTCCCACAAGTGTCTCCTCAGTGTGTTCCACTTTCCTTAGAAACAGTGTATTTGCTGGGAGAAAAGTGCATTACTATGCGCTTTCACCGTTCAGCAAATACATGTGTAGAAGCACAGCGCTAGCAGAAACGAACGTTTCTCGACATTTTCTAAATCAGGGAACAAGTTGCACACTTCTGAGATGCATTTGGGCAGCTTTGTCAGAAATGAGTTTTTTGCCTACAGAGACATGCCTATTTGCGCAGTAGTACAGATTCTGAGTATGTAACTGGGCTTGATGAAATCAGCATTTCTCTTGTTTCCCTGTGCATAGGGAAGCTCAGTTTAGTCACAGTAGCTCCCACAAGTGTCTCCTCAGTGTGTTCCCATTTCCTTAGAAACAGTGTATTTGCTGGGAGAAAAGTGCATCACTTTGTGCTTTCACCGTTCAGCAAATACATGTGTAGAAGCACAGCGCTAGCAGAAACGAACGTTTCTCGACGTTTTCTAACTCAGGGAACAAGTTGCACACTTCTGAGATGCATTTGGGCAACTTTGTCAGAAATGAGTTTTTTGCCTACAGAGACATGCCTATTTGCGCAGTAGTACAGATTCTGAGTATGTAACTGGGCTTGATGAAATCAGCATTTCTCTTGCTTCCCTGTGCATAGGGAAGCTCAGTTTTAGTCCCAGTAGCTCCCACAAGTGTCTCCTCAGTGTGTTCCACTTTCCTTAGAAACAGTGTATTTGCTGGGAGAAAAGTGCATTACTGTGCGCTTTCACCGTTCAGCAAATACATGTGTAGAAGCACAGCGCTAGCAGAAACAAACGTTTCTCGACGTTTTCTAAATCAGGGAACAAGTTGCACACTTCTGAGATGCATTTGGGCAACTTTGTCAGAAATGAGTTTTTTGCCTACAGAGACATGCCTATTTGCGCAGTAGTACAGATTCTGAGTATGTAACTGGGCTTGATGAAATCAGCATTTCTCTTGCTTCCCTGTGCGTAGGGAAGCTCAGTTTTAGTCACAGTAGCTCCCACAAGTGACTCCTCAGTGTGTTCCCATTTCCTTAGAAACAGTGTATTTGCTGGGAGAAAAGTGCATCACTGTGCGCTTTCACCGTTCAGCAAATACATGTGTAGAAGCACAGCGCTAGCAGAAACGAACGTTTCTCGACGTTTTCTAAATCAGGGAACAAGTTGCACACTTCTGAGATGCATTTGGGCAACTTTGTGAGAAATGAGTTTTTTGCCTACAGAGACATGCCTATTTGCGCAGTAGTACAGATTCTGAGTATGTAACAGGGCTTGATGAAATCAGCATTTCTCTTGCTTCCCTGTGTGTAGGGAAGCTCACTTTTAGTCACAGTAGCTCCCACAAGTGTCTCCTCAGTGTGTTCCCATTTCCTTAGAAACAGTGTATTTGCTGGGAGAAAAGTGCATTACTGTGCGCTTTCACCGTTCAGCAAATACATGTGTAGAAGCACAGCGCTAGCAGAAACGAACGTTTCTCGATGTTTTCTAAATCAGGGAACAAGTTGCACACTTCTGAGATGCATTTGGGCAACTTTGTCAGAAATGAGTTTTTTGCCTACAGAGACATGCCTATTTGCGCAGTAGTACAGATTCTGAGTATGTAACTGGGCTTGATGAAATCAGCATTTCTCTTGCTTCCCTGTGCGTAGGGAAGCTCACTGTTAGTCACAGTAGCTCCCACAAGTGTCTCCTCAGTGTGTTCCCATTTCCTTAGAAACAGTGTATTTGCTGGGAGAAAAGTGCATCACTTTGTGCTTTCACCGTTCAGCAAATACATGTGTAGAAGCACAGCGCTAGCAGAAACGAACGTTTCTCGACGTTTTCTAACTCAGGGAACAAGTTGCACACTTCTGACTTGCATTTGGGCAACTTTGTCAGAAATGAGTTTTTTGCCTACAGAGACATGCCTATTTGCGCAGTAGTACAGATTCTGAGTATGTAACTGGGCTTGATGAAATCAGCATTTCTCTTGCTTCCCTGTGCATAGGGAAGCTCAGTTTTAGTCCCAGTAGCTCCCACAAGTGTCTCCTCAGTGTGTTCCACTTTCCTTAGAAACAGTGTATTTGCTGGGAGAAAAGTGCATTACTGTGCGCTTTCACCGTTCAGCAAATACATGTGTAGAAGCACAGCGCTAGCAGAAACAAACGTTTCTCGACGTTTTCTAAATCAGGGAACAAGTTGCACACTTCTGAGATGCATTTGGGCAACTTTGTCAGAAATGAGTTTTTTGCCTACAGAGACATGCCTATTTGCGCAGTAGTACAGATTCTGAGTATGTAACTGGGCTTGATGAAATCAGCATTTCTCTTGCTTCCCTGTGCGTAGGGAAGCTCAGTTTTAGTCACAGTAGCTCCCACAAGTGACTCCTCAGTGTGTTCCCATTTCCTTAGAAACAGTGTATTTGCTGGGAGAAAAGTGCATCACTGTGCGCTTTCACCGTTCAGCAAATACATGTGTAGAAGCACAGCGCTAGCAGAAACGAACGTTTCTCGACGTTTTCTAAATCAGGGAACAAGTTGCACACTTCTGAGATGCATTTGGGCAACTTTGTGAGAAATGAGTTTTTTGCCTACAGAGACATGCCTATTTGCGCAGTAGTACAGATTCTGAGTATGTAACAGGGCTTGATGAAATCAGCATTTCTCTTGCTTCCCTGTGTGTAGGGAAGCTCACTTTTAGTCACAGTAGCTCCCACAAGTGTCTCCTCAGTGTGTTCCCATTTCCTTAGAAACAGTGTATTTGCTGGGAGAAAAGTGCATTACTGTGCGCTTTCACCGTTCAGCAAATACATGTGTAGAAGCACAGCGCTAGCAGAAACGAACGTTTCTCGATGTTTTCTAACTCAGGGAGCAAGTTGCACACTTCTGAGATGCATTTGGGCAACATTGTCAGAAATGAGTTTTTTGCCTACAGAGACATGCCTATTAGCGCAATAGTACAGATTCTGAGTATGTAACTGGGCTTGATGAAATCAGCATTTCTCTTGCTTCCCTGTGCGTAGGGAAGCTCAGTTTTAGTCACAGTAGCTCCCACAAGTGACTCCTCAGTGTGTTCCCATTTCCTTAGAAACAGTGTATTTGCTGGGAGAAAAGTGCATCACTGTGCGCTTTCACCGTTCAGCAAATACATGTGTAGAAGCACAGCGCTAGCAGAAACGAACGTTTCTCGACGTTTTCTAATTCAGGGAACAAGTTGCACACTTCTGAGATGCATTTGGGCAACTTTGTCAGAAATGAGTTTTTTGCCTACAGAGACATGCCTATTTGCGCAGTAGTACAGATTCTGAGTATGTAACTGGGCTTGATGAAATCAGCATTTCTCTTGCTTCCCTGTGCGTAGGGAAGCTCAGTTTTAGTCACAGTAGCTCCCACAAGTGTCTCCTCAGTGTGTTACCATTTCCTTAGAAAGAGTGTATTTGCTGGGAGAAAAGTGCATTACTTTGCGCTTTCACCGTTCAGCAAATACATGTGTAGAAGCACAGCGCTAGCTGAAACGACCGTTTCTCGACGTTTTCTAACTCAGGGAACAAGTGGCATACTTCTGAGATGCATTTGGGCAACTTTGTCAGAAATGGGTTTTTTGCCTACAGAGACATGCCTATTTGCGCAGTAGTACAGATTCTGAGTATGTAACTGGGCTTGATGAAATCAGCATTTCTCTTGCTTCCCTGTGCGTAGGGAAGCTCAGTTTTAGTCACAGTAGCTCCCACAAGTGTCTCCTCAGTGTCTTCCCATTTCCTTAGAAACAGTGTATTTGCTGGGAGAAAAGTGCATTACTTTGCGCTTTCACCGTTCAGCAAATACATGTGTAGAAGCACAGCGCTAGCAGAAACGAACGTTTCTCGACGTTTTCTAACTCAGGGAACAAGTTCAACACTTCTGAGATGCATTTGGGTAACTTTCTCAAAAATGAGTTTTTTGCCTACAGAGACATGCCTATTTGTGCAGTAGTACAGATTCTGAGTATGTAACTGAGCTTGATGAAATCAGCATTTCTCTTGCTTCCCTGTGCGTAGGGAAGCTCAGTTTTAGTCACAGTAGCTCCCACAAGTGTCTCCTCAGTGTGTTCCCATTTCCTTAGAAACAGTGTATTTGCTGGGAGAAAAGTGCATTACTGTGCGCTTTTACCGTTCAGCAAATACATGTGTAGAAGCACAGCGCTAGCTGAAACGACCGTTTCTCGACGTTTTCTAACTCAGGGAACAAGTTGCACACTTCTGAGATGCATTTGGGCAACTTTGTCAGAAATGAGTTTTTTGCCTACAGAGACATGCCTATTTGCGCAGTAGTACAGATTCTGAGTATGTAACTGGGCTTGATGAAATCAGCATTTCTCTTGTTTCCCTGTGCATAGGGAAGCTCAGTTTAGTCACAGTAGCTCCCACAAGTGTCTCCTCAGTGTGTTCCCATTTCCTTAGAAACAGTGTATTTGCTGGGAGAAAAGTGCATCACTTTGTGCTTTCACCGTTCAGCAAATACATGTGTAGAAGCACAGCGCTAGCAGAAACGAACGTTTCTCGACGTTTTCTAACTCAGGGAACAAGTTGCACACTTCTGACTTGCATTTGGGCAACTTTGTCAGAAATGAGTTTTTTGCCTACAGAGACATGCCTATTTGCGCAGTAGTACAGATTCTGAGTATGTAACTGGGCTTGATGAAATCAGCATTTCTCTTGCTTCCCTGTGCATAGGGAAGCTCAGTTTTAGTCCCAGTAGCTCCCACAAGTGTCTCCTCAGTGTGTTCCACTTTCCTTAGAAACAGTGTATTTGCTGGGAGAAAAGTGCATTACTGTGCGCTTTCACCGTTCAGCAAATACATGTGTAGAAGCACAGCGCTAGCAGAAACGAACGTTTCTCGACGTTTTCTAAATCAGGGAACAAGTTGCACACTTCTGAGATGCATTTGGGCAACTTTGTCAGAAATGAGTTTTTTGCCTACAGAGACATGCCTATTTGCGCAGTAGTACAGATTCTGAATATGTAACTGGGCTTGATGAAATCAGCATTTCTCTTGCTTCCCTGTGCGTAGGGAAGCTCAGTTTTAGTCACAGTAGCTCCCACAAGTGTCTCCTCAGTGTGTTCCCAATTCCTTAGAAACAGTGTATTTGCTGGGAGAAAAGTGCATCACTGTGCGCTTTCACCGTTCAGCAAATACATGTGTAGAAGCACAGCGCTAGCAGAAACGAACGTTTCTCGATGTTTTCTAAATCAGGGAACAAGTTGCACACTTCTGAGATGCATTTGGGCAACTTTGTCAGAAATGAGTTTTTTGCCTACAGAGACATGCCTATTTGCGCAGTAGTACAGATTCTGAGTATGTAACTGGGCTTGATGAAATCAGCATTTCTCTTGCTTCCCTGTGCGTAGGGAAGCTCACTGTTAGTCACAGTAGCTCCCACAAGTGTCTCCTCAGTGTGTTCCCATTTCCTTAGAAACAGTGTATTTGCTGGGAGAAAAGTGCATCACTTTGTGCTTTCACCGTTCAGCAAATACATGTGTAGAAGCACAGCGCTAGCAGAAACGAACGTTTCTCGACGTTTTCTAACTCAGGGAACAAGTTGCACACTTCTGACTTGCATTTGGGCAACTTTGTCAGAAATGAGTTTTTTGCCTACAGAGACATGCCTATTTGCGCAGTAGTACAGA
Organism: Acomys minous; assembly: GCF_964271855.1. Lineage (NCBI taxonomy): Eukaryota > Metazoa > Chordata > Mammalia > Rodentia > Muridae > Acomys > Acomys minous. Next base: position 1,697,816 of record NW_028182178.1, read on the forward strand.
TTCTGAGTATGTAACTGGGCTTGATGAAATCAGCATTTCTCTTGCTTCCCTGTGCATAGGGAAGCTCAGTTTTAGTCCCAGTAGCTCCCACAAGTGTCTCCTCAGTGTGTTCCACTTTCCTTAGAAACAGTGTATTTGCTGGGAGAAAAGTGCATTACTGTGCGCTTTCACCGTTCAGCAAATACATGTGTAGAAGCACAGCGCTAGCAGAAAGAAACGTTTCTCGACGTTTTCTAAATCAGGGAACAAGTTGCACACTTCTGAGATGCATTTGGGCAACTTTGTCAGAAATGAGTTTTTTGCCTACAGAGACATGCCTATTTGCGCAGTAGTACAGATTCTGAGTATGTAACTGGGCTTGATGAAATCAGCATTTCTCTTGCTTCCCTGTGCGTAGGGAAGCTCAGTTTTAGTCACAGTAGCTCCCACAAGTGACTCCTCAGTGTGTTCCCATTTCCTTAGAAACAGTGTATTTGCTGGGAGAAAAGTGCATCACTGTGCGCTTTCACCGTTCAGCAAATACATGTGTAGAAGCACAGCGCTAGCAGAAACGAACGTTTCTCGACGTTTTCTAAATCAGGGAACAAGTTGCACACTTCTGAGATGCATTTGGGCAACTTTGTGAGAAATGAGTTTTTTGCCTACAGAGACATGCCTATTTGCGCAGTAGTACAGATTCTGAGTATGTAACAGGGCTTGATGAAATCAGCATTTCTCTTGCTTCCCTGTGTGTAGGGAAGCTCACTTTTAGTCACAGTAGCTCCCACAAGTGTCTCCTCAGTGTGTTCCCATTTCCTTAGAAACAGTGTATTTGCTGGGAGAAAAGTGCATTACTGTGCGCTTTCACCGTTCAGCAAATACATGTGTAGAAGCACAGCGCTAGCAGAAACGAACGTTTCTCGATGTTTTCTAACTCAGGGAGCAAGTTGCACACTTCTGAGATGCATTTGGGCAACATTGTCAGAAATGAGTTTTTTGCCTACAGAGACATGCCTATTAGCGCAATAGTACAGATTCTGAGTATGTAACTGGGCTTGATGAAATCAGCATTTCTCTTGCTTCCCTGTGCGTAGGGAAGCTCAGTTTTAGTCACAGTAGCTCCCACAAGTGACTCCTCAGTGTGTTCCCATTTCCTTAGAAACAGTGTATTTGCTGGGAGAAAAGTGCATCACTGTGCGCTTTCACCGTTCAGCAAATACATGTGTAGAAGCACAGCGCTAGCAGAAACGAACGTTTCTCGACGTTTTCTAATTCAGGGAACAAGTTGCACACTTCTGAGATGCATTTGGGCAACTTTGTCAGAAATGAGTTTTTTGCCTACAGAGACATGCCTATTTGCGCAGTAGTACAGATTCTGAGTATGTAACTGGGCTTGATGAAATCAGCATTTCTCTTGCTTCCCTGTGCGTAGGGAAGCTCAGTTTTAGTCACAGTAGCTCCCACAAGTGTCTCCTCAGTGTGTTACCATTTCCTTAGAAAGAGTGTATTTGCTGGGAGAAAAGTGCATTACTTTGCGCTTTCACCGTTCAGCAAATACATGTGTAGAAGCACAGCGCTAGCTGAAACGACCGTTTCTCGACGTTTTCTAACTCAGGGAACAAGTGGCATACTTCTGAGATGCATTTGGGCAACTTTGTCAGAAATGGGTTTTTTGCCTACAGAGACATGCCTATTTGCGCAGTAGTACAGATTCTGAGTATGTAACTGGGCTTGATGAAATCAGCATTTCTCTTGCTTCCCTGTGCGTAGGGAAGCTCAGTTTTAGTCACAGTAGCTCCCACAAGTGTCTCCTCAGTGTCTTCCCATTTCCTTAGAAACAGTGTATTTGCTGGGAGAAAAGTGCATTACTTTGCGCTTTCACCGTTCAGCAAATACATGTGTAGAAGCACAGCGCTAGCAGAAACGAACGTTTCTCGACGTTTTCTAACTCAGGGAACAAGTTCAACACTTCTGAGATGCATTTGGGTAACTTTCTCAAAAATGAGTTTTTTGCCTACAGAGACATGCCTATTTGTGCAGTAGTACAGATTCTGAGTATGTAACTGAGCTTGATGAAATCAGCATTTCTCTTGCTTCCCTGTGCGTAGGGAAGCTCAGTTTTAGTCACAGTAGCTCCCACAAGTGTCTCCTCAGTGTGTTCCCATTTCCTTAGAAACAGTGTATTTGCTGGGAGAAAAGTGCATTACTGTGCGCTTTTACCGTTCAGCAAATACATGTGTAGAAGCACAGCGCTAGCTGAAACGACCGTTTCTCGACGTTTTCTAACTCAGGGAACAAGTTGCACACTTCTGAGATGCATTTGGGCAACTTTGTCAGAAATGAGTTTTTTGCCTACAGAGACATGCCTATTTGCGCAGTAGTACAGATTCTGAGTATGTAACTGGGCTTGATGAAATCAGCATTTCTCTTGTTTCCCTGTGCATAGGGAAGCTCAGTTTAGTCACAGTAGCTCCCACAAGTGTCTCCTCAGTGTGTTCCCATTTCCTTAGAAACAGTGTATTTGCTGGGAGAAAAGTGCATCACTTTGTGCTTTCACCGTTCAGCAAATACATGTGTAGAAGCACAGCGCTAGCAGAAACGAACGTTTCTCGACGTTTTCTAACTCAGGGAACAAGTTGCACACTTCTGACTTGCATTTGGGCAACTTTGTCAGAAATGAGTTTTTTGCCTACAGAGACATGCCTATTTGCGCAGTAGTACAGATTCTGAGTATGTAACTGGGCTTGATGAAATCAGCATTTCTCTTGCTTCCCTGTGCATAGGGAAGCTCAGTTTTAGTCCCAGTAGCTCCCACAAGTGTCTCCTCAGTGTGTTCCACTTTCCTTAGAAACAGTGTATTTGCTGGGAGAAAAGTGCATTACTGTGCGCTTTCACCGTTCAGCAAATACATGTGTAGAAGCACAGCGCTAGCAGAAACGAACGTTTCTCGACGTTTTCTAAATCAGGGAACAAGTTGCACACTTCTGAGATGCATTTGGGCAACTTTGTCAGAAATGAGTTTTTTGCCTACAGAGACATGCCTATTTGCGCAGTAGTACAGATTCTGAGTATGTAACTGGGCTTGATGAAATCAGCATTTCTCTTGCTTCCCTGTGCGTAGGGAAGCTCAGTTTTAGTCACAGTAGCTCCCACAAGTGTCTCCTCAGTGTGTTCCCAATTCCTTAGAAACAGTGTATTTGCTGGGAGAAAAGTGCATCACTGTGCGCTTTCACCGTTCAGCAAATACATGTGTAGAAGCACAGCGCTAGCAGAAACGAACGTTTCTCGATGTTTTCTAAATCAGGGAACAAGTTGCACACTTCTGAGATGCATTTGGGCAACTTTGTCAGAAATGAGTTTTTTGCCTACAGAGACATGCCTATTTGCGCAGTAGTACAGATTCTGAGTATGTAACTGGGCTTGATGAAATCAGCATTTCTCTTGCTTCCCTGTGCGTAGGGAAGCTCACTGTTAGTCACAGTAGCTCCCACAAGTGTCTCCTCAGTGTGTTCCCATTTCCTTAGAAACAGTGTATTTGCTGGGAGAAAAGTGCATTACTGTGCGCTTTCACCGTTCAGCAAATACATGTGTAGAAGCACAGCGCTAGCAGAAACGAACGTTTCTCGATGTTTTCTAACTCAGGGAGCAAGTTGCACACTTCTGAGATGCATTTGGGCAACATTGTCAGAAATGAGTTTTTTGCCTACAGAGACATGCCTATTAGCGCAATAGTACAGATTCTGAGTATGTAACTGGGCTTGATGAAATCAGCATTTCTCTTGCTTCCCTGTGCGTAGGGAAGCTCAGTTTTAGTCACAGTAGCTCCCACAAGTGACTCCTCAGTGTGTTCCCATTTCCTTAGAAACAGTGTATTTGCTGGGAGAAAAGTGCATCACTGTGCGCTTTCACCGTTCAGCAAATACATGTGTAGAAGCACAGCGCTAGCAGAAACGAACGTTTCTCGACGTTTTCTAATTCAGGGAACAAGTTGCACACTTCTGAGATGCATTTGGGCAACTTTGTCAGAAATGAGTTTTTTGCCTACAGAGACATGCCTATTTGCGCAGTAGTACAGATTCTGAGTATGTAACTGGGCTTGATGAAATCAGCATTTCTCTTGCTTCCCTGTGCGTAGGGAAGCTCAGTTTTAGTCACAGTAGCTCCCACAAGTGTCTCCTCAGTGTGTTACCATTTCCTTAGAAAGAGTGTATTTGCTGGGAGAAAAGTGCATTACTTTGCGCTTTCACCGTTCAGCAAATACATGTGTAGAAGCACAGCGCTAGCTGAAACGACCGTTTCTCGACGTTTTCTAACTCAGGGAACAAGTGGCATACTTCTGAGATGCATTTGGGCAACTTTGTCAGAAATGGGTTTTTTGCCTACAGAGACATGCCTATTTGCGCAGTAGTACAGATTCTGAGTATGTAACTGGGCTTGATGAAATCAGCATTTCTCTTGCTTCCCTGTGCGTAGGGAAGCTCAGTTTTAGTCACAGTAGCTCCCACAAGTGTCTCCTCAGTGTGTTCCCATTTCCTTAGAAACAGTGTATTTGCTGGGAGAAAAGTGCATTACTGTGCGCTTTCACCGTTCAGCAAATACATGTGTAGAAGCACAGTGCTAGCAGAAACGAACGTTTCTCGACGTTTTCTAACTCAGGGAACAAGTTGCACACTTCTGAGATGCATTTGGGCAACTTTGTCAGAAATGAGTTTTTTGCCTACAGAGACATGCCTATTTGCGCAGTAGTACAGATACTGAGTATGTAACTGGGCTTGATGAAATCAGCATTTCTCTTCCTTCCCTGTGCGTAGGGAAGCTCAGTTTTAGTCACAGTAGCTCCCACAAGTGTCTCCTCAGTGTGTTCCCATTTCCGTAGAAACAGTGTATTTGCTGGGAGAAAAGTGCATTACTGTGCGCTTTCACCGTTCAGCAAATACATGTGTAGAAGCACAGCGCTAGCAGATACGACCGTTTCTCGACGTTTTCTAACTCAGGGAACAAGTTGCACACTTCTGAGATGCATTTGGGCAACTTTGTCAGAAATGAGTTTTTTGCCTACAGAGACATGCCTATTTGCGCAGTAGTACAGATTCTGAGTATGTAACTGGGCTTGATGAAATCAGCATTTCTCTTGCTTCCCTGTGCGTAGGGAAGCTCAGTTTTAGTCACAGTAGTTCCCACAGGTGTCTCCTCTGTGTGTTCCCGTTTCCTTAGAAACAGTGTATTTGCTGGGAGAAAAGTGCATTACTGTGTGCATTCACCGTTCATCAAATACACGTGTAGAAACACAGCGCTAGCAGAAACGAACGTTTTTCGACGTTTTCTAACTCAGGGAACAAGTTGCACACTTCTGAGATGCATTTGGGCAACTTTGTCTGAAATGAGTTTTTTGCCTACAGAGAAGTACAGATTCTGAGTATGTAACTGGGCTTGATGAAATCAGCATTTCTCTTGCTTCCCTGTGCGTAGAGAAGCTCAGTTTTAGTCACAGTAGCTCCCACAAGTGTCTCCTCAGTGTGTTCCCATTTCCTCAGAAACAGTGTATTTGCAGGGAGAAAAGTGCATTACTGTGCGCTTTCACCGTTCAGCAAATACATGTGTAGAAGCACAGCGCTAGCAGAAACGAACGTTTCTCGACGTTTTCTAACTAAGGGAACAAGTTGCACACTTCTGAGATGCATTTGGGCAACTTTGTCAGAAATGAGTTTTTTGCCTACAGAGACATGCCTATTTGCGCAGTAGTACAGATTCTGAGTATGTAACTGGGCTGGATGAAATCAGCATTTCTCTTGCTTCCCTGTGCGTAGGGAAGCTCAGTTTTAGTCACAGTAGCTCCCACAAGTGTCTCCTCAGTGTGTTCCCATTTCCTTAGAAACAGTGTATTTGCTGGGAGAAAAGTGCATTACTGTGCGCTTTCACCGTTCAGCAAATACATGTGTAGAAGCACAGCGCTAGCAGAAACGAACGTTTCTCGACGTTTTCTAACTCAGGGAACAAGTCGCACACTTCTGAGATGCATTTGGGCAACATTGTCAGAAATGATTTTTTGCCTACAGAGACATGCCTATTTGCGCAGTAGTACAGATTCTGAGTATGTAACTGGGCTTGATGAAATCAGCATTTCTCTTGCTTCCCTGTGCGTAGGGAAGCTCAGTTTTAGTCACAGTAGCTCCCACAAGTGTCTCATCAGTGTGTTCCCATTTCCTTAGAAACAGTGTATTTGCTGGGAGAAAAGTGCATTACTGTGCGCTTTCACCGTTCAGCAAATACATGTGTAGAAGCACAGCGCTACCAGAAACGACCGTTTCTCGACGTTTTCTAACTCAGGGAACAAGTTGCACACTTCTGAGATGCATTTGGGCAACTTTGTCAGAAATGAGTTTTTTGCCTACAGAGACATGCCTATTTGCGCAGTAGTACAGATTCTGAGTATGTAACTGGGCTTGATGAAATCAGCATTTCTCTTGCTTCCCTGTGCGTAGGGAAGCTCAGTTTTAGTCACAGTAGTTCCCACAGGTGTCTCCTCAGTGTGTTCCCGTTTCCTTAGAAACAGTGTATTTGCTGGGAGAAAAGTGCATTACTGTGTGCTTTCACCGTTCATCAAATACACGTGTAGAAACACAGCGCTAGCAGAAACGAACGTTTTTCGACGTTTTCTAACTCAGGGAACAAGTTGCACACTTCTGAGATGCATTTGGGTAACTTTGTCTGAAATGAGTTTTTTGCCTACAGAGAAGTACAGATTCTGAGTATGTAACTGGGCTTGATGAAATCAGCATTTCTCTTGCTTCCCTGTGCGTAGAGAAGCTCAGTTTTAGTCACAGTAGCTCCCACAAGTGTCTCCTCAGTGTGTTCCCATTTCCTCAGAAACAGTGTATTTGCAGGGAGAAAAGTGCATTACTGTGCGCTTTCACCGTTCAGCAAATACATGTGTAGAAGCACAGCGCTAGCAGAAACGAACGTTTCTCGACGTTTTCTAAATCAGGGAACAAGTTGCACACTTCTGAGATGCATTTGGGCAACTTTGTCAGAAATGAGTTTTTTGCCTACAGAGACATGCCTATTTGCGCAGTAGTACAGATTCTGAGTATGTAACTGGGCTGGATGAAATCAGCATTTCTCTTGCTTCCCTGTGCGTAGGGAAGCTCAGTTTTAGTCACAGTAGCTCCCACAAGTGTCTCCTCAGTGTGTTCCCATTTCCTTAGAAACAGTGTATTTGCTGGGAGAAAAGTGCATTACTGTGCGCTTTCACCGTTCAGCAAATACATGTGTAGAAGCACAGCGCTAGCAGAAACGAACGTTTCTCGACGTTTTCTAACTCAGGGAACAAGTCGCACACTTCTGAGATGCATTTGTGCAACATTGTCAGAAATGACTTTTTTGCCTACAGAGACATGCCTATTTGCGCAGTAGTACAGATTCTGAGTATGTAACTGGGCTTGATGAAATCAGCATTTCTCTTGCTTCCCTGTGCGAGGGAAGCTCAGTTTTAGTCACAGTAGCTCCCACAAGTGTCTCATCAGTGTGTTCCCATTTCCTTAGAAACAGTGTATTTGCTGGGAGAAAAGTGCATTACTGTGCGCTTTCACCGTTCAGCAAATACATGTGTAGAAGCACAGCGCTACCAGAAACGACCGTTTCTCGATGTTTTCTAACTCAGGGAACAAGTTGCACACTTCTGAGATGCATTTGGGCAACTTTGTCAGAAATGAGTTTTTTGCCTACAGAGACATGCCTATTTGCGCAGTAGTACAGATTCTGAGTATGTAACTGGGCTTGATGAAATCAGCATTTCTCTTGCTTCCCTGTGCGTAGGGAAGCTCAGTTTTAGTCCCAGTAGCTCCCACAAGTGTCTCCTCAGTGTGTTCCCATTTCCTTAGAAACAGTGTATTTGCTGGGAGAAAAGTGCATTACTGTGCGCTTTCACCGTTCAGCAAATACATGTGTAGAAGCACAGCGTTAGCAGATATGACCGTTTCTCGACGTTTTCTAACTCAGGGAACAAGTTGCACACTTCTGAGATGCTTTTGGGCAACTTTGTCAGAAATGAGTTTTTTGCCTACAGAGACATGCCTATTTGCGCAGTAGTACAGATTCTGAGTATGTAACTGGGCTTGATGAAATCCGCATTTCTCTTGCTTCCCTGTGCGTAGGGAAGCTCAGTTTTAGTCACAGTAGCTCCCACAAGTGTCTCCTCAGTGTGTTCCCATTTCCTTAGAAACAGTGTATTTGCTGGTAGAAAAGTGCATTACTGTGCGCTTTCACTGTTCAGCAAATACATGTGTAGAAGCACAGCGCTAGTAGAAACGAACGTTTCTCGACGTTTTCTAACTCAGGGAACAATTGCACACTTCTGAGATGCATTTGGGCAACTTTGTCAGAAATGAGTTTTTTGCATACAGAGACATGCCTATTTGCGCAGTAGTACAGATTCAGAGCATGTAACTGGGCTTGATGAAATCAGCATTTCTCTTGCTTCCCTGTGCGTAGGGAAGCTCAGTTTTAGTCACAGTAGCTCCCACAAGTGTCTCCTCAGTGTGTTCCCATTTCCTTAGAAACAGTGTATTTGCTGGGAGAAAAGTGCATTACTGTGCGCTTTCACCATTCAGCAAATACATGTGTAGAAGCACAGCGCTAGCAGAAACGACCGTTTCTCGACGTTTTCTAACTCAGGGAACAAGTTGCACACTTCTGAGATGCATTTGGGCAACTTTGTCAGAAATGAGTTTTTTGCCTACAGAGACATGCCTATTTGCGCAGTAGTACAGATTCTGAGTATGTAACTGGGCTTGATGAAATCAGCATTTCTCTTGCTTCCATGTGCTTAGGGAAGCTCAGTTTTGTCCCAGTAGCTCCCACAGGTGTCTCCTCAGTGTGTTCCCGTTTCCTTAGAAACAGTGTATTTGCTGGGAGAAAAGTGCATTACTGTGCGCTTTCACCGTTCAGCAAATACATGTGTAGAAGCACAGCGCTAGCAGAAATGACCGTTTCTCGACGTTTTCTAACTCAGGGAACAAGTTGCACACTTCTGAGATGCATTTGGGCAACTTTGTGAGAAATGAGTTTTTTGCCTACAGAGACATGCCTATTTGCGCAGTAGTACAGATTTTGAGTATGTAACTGGGCTTGATGGAATCAGCATTTCTCTTGCTTCCCTGTGCGTAGGGAAGCTCAGTTTTAGTCACAGTAGCTCTCACAAGTGTCTACTCAGTGTGTTCCCATTTCCTTAGAAACAGTGTATTTGCTGGGAGAAAAGTGCATTACTGTGCGCTTTCACCGTTCAGCAAATACATGTGTAGAAGCACAGCGCTAGCAGAAACGAACGTTTCTCGACGTTTTCTAACTCAGGGAACAAGTTGCACACTTCTGAGATGCATTTGGGCAACTTTGTCAGAAATGAGTTTTTTGCCTACAGAGACATGCCTATTTGCGCAGTAGTACAGATTCTGAGTATGTAACTGTGCTTGATGAAATCAGCATTTCTCTTGCTTCCCTGTGCGTAGGGAAGCTCAGTTTTAGTCACAGTAGCTCCCACAAGTGTCTCCTCAGTGTGTTCCCATTTCCTTAGAAACAGTGTATTTGCTGGGAGAAAAGTGCATTACTGTGCGCTTTCACCGTTCAGCAAATACATGTGTAGAAGCACAGCGCTAGCAGAAAAGACCGTTTCTCGATGTTTTCTAACTCAGGGAACAAGTTGCACACTTCTGAGATGCATTTGGGCAACTTTGTCAGAAATGAGTTTTTTGCCTACAGAGACATGCCTATTTGCGCAGTAGTACAGATTCTGAGTATGTAACTGGGCTTGATGAAATCAGCATTTCTCTTGCTTCCCTGTGCATAGGGAAGCTCAGTTTTAGTCACAGTAGCTCCCACAAGTGTCTCCTCAGTGTGTTCCCATTTCCTTAGAAACAGTGTATTTGCTGGGAGAAAAGTGCATTACTGTGCGCTTTCCCCGTTCAGCAAATACATGTGTAGAAGCACAGCGCTAGCAGAAACGACTGTTTCTCGATGTTTTCTAACTCAGGGAATAAGTTGCACACTTCTGAGATGAATTTGGGCAACTTTGTCAGAAATGTGTTTTTTGCCTACAGAGACATGCCTATTTGTGCAGTAGTACAGATTCTGAGTATGTAACTGGGCTTGATGAAATCAGCATTTCTCTTGCTTCCCTGTGCGTAGAGAAGCTCAGTTTTAGTCACAGTAGCTCCCACAAGTGTCTCCTCAGTGTGTTCCCATTTCCTTAGAAACAGTGTATTTGCTGGGAGAAAAGTGCATTACTGTGCGCTTTCACCGTTCAGCAAATACATGTGTAGAAGAACAGCGCTAGCAGAAACGACTGTTTCTCGATGTTTTCTAACTCAGGGAACAAGTTGCACACTTCTGAGATGCATTTGGGCAACTTTGTCAGAAATGAGTTTTTTGCCTACAGAGACATGCCTATTTGCGCAGTAGTACAGATTCTGAGTATGTAACTGGGATTGATGAAATCAGCATTTCTCTTGCTTCCCTGTGCGTAGGGAAGCTCAGTTTTAGTCACAGTAGCTCCCACAAGTGTCTCCTCAGTGTGTTCCCATTTCCTTAGAAACAGTGTATTTGCTGGGAGAAAAGTGCATCACTGTGCGCTTTCACCGTTCAGCAAATACATGTGTAGAAGCACAGCGCTAGCAGAAACGAACGTTTCTCGACGTTTTCTAACTCAGGGAACAAGTTGCACACTTCTGAGATGCATTTGGGCAACTTTGTCAGAAATGAGTTTTTTGCCTACAGAGACATGCCTATTTGCGCAGCAGTACAGATTCTGAGTATGTAAATCGGTTTGATGAAATCAGCATTTCTCTTGCTTCCCTGTGCGTAGGGAAGCTCAGTTTTAGTCACAGTAGCTCCCACAAGTGTCTCCTCAGTGTGTTCCCATTTCCTTAGAAACAGTGTATTTGCTGGGAGAAAAGTGCATTACTGTGCGCTTTCACCGTTCAGCAAATACATGTGTAGAAGCACAGCGCTAGCAGAAACGAACGTTTCTCGACGTTTTCTAACTCAGGGAACAAGATGCACACTTCTGAGATGCATTTGGGCAACTTTGTCAGAAATGAGTTTTTTGCCTACAGAGACATGCCTATTTGCGCAGTAGTACAGATTCTGAGTATGTAACTGGGCTTGATGAAATCAGCATTTCTCTTGCTTCCCTGTGCGTAGGGAAGCTCAGTTTTAGTCACAGTAGCTCCCACAAGTGTCTCCTCAGTGTGTTCCCATTTCCTTAGAAACAGTGTATTTGCTGGGAGAAAAGTGCAATACTGTGCGCTTTCACCGTTCAGCAAATACATGTGTAGAAGCACAGCGCTAGCAGAAACGACCGTTTCTTGACGATTTCTCACTCAGGGAACAAGATGCACACTTCTGAGATGCATTCGGGCAACTTTGTCCGAAATGAGTTTTTTGCCTACAGAGACATGCCTATTTGCGCAGTAGTACAGATTCTGAGTATGTAACTGGGCTTGATGAAATCAGCATTTCTCTTGCTTCCCTGTGCGTAGGGAAGCTCAGTTTTAGTCCCAGTAGCTCCCACAAGTGTCTCCTCAGTGTGTTCCCATTTCCTTAGAAACAGTGTATTTGCTGGGAGAAAAGTGCATTACTGTGCGCTTACACCGTTCAGCAAATACATGTGTAGAAGCACAGCGCTAGCAGAAACGGCCGTTTCTCGACGTTTTCTATCTCAGGGAACAAGTTGCACACTTCTAAGATGCATTTGGGCAACTTTGTCAGAAATGAGTTTTTTGCCTACAGAGACATGCCTATTTGCGCAGTAGTACAGATTCTGAGTATGTAACTGGGCTTGATGAAATCAGCATTTCTCTTGCTTCCCTGTGCGTAGGGAAGCTCAGTTTTAGTCAAAGTAGCTCCCACAAGTGTCTCCTCAGTGTGTTCCCAGTCCCTTAGAAACAGTGTATTTGCTGGGAGAAAAGTGCATTACTGTGCGCTTTCACCGTTCAGCAAATACATGTGTAGAAGCACAGCGCTAGCAGAAACGAACGTTTCTCGACGTTTTCTAACTCAGGGAACAAGTTGCACACTTCTGAGATGCACTTGGGCAACTTTGTCAGAAATGAGTTTTTTGCCTACAGAGACATGCCTATTTGCGCAGTAGTACAGATTCTGAGTATGTAACTGGGCTTGATGAAATCAGCATTTCTCTTGCTTCACTGTGCGTAGGGAACCTCAGTTTTAGTCACAGTAGGTCCCACAAGTGTCTCCTCAGTGTGTTCCCAGTTCCTTAGAAATAGTGTATTTGCTGGGAGAAAAGTGCATTACTGTGCGCTTTCACCGTTCAGCAAATACATGTGTAGAAGCACAGCGCTAGCAGAAACGAACGTTTCTCGACGTTTTCTAACTCAGGGAACAAGTTGCACACTTCTGAGATGCATTTGGGCAACTTTGTCAGAAATGAGGTTTTTGCCTACAGAGACATGCCTATTTGCGCAGTAGTACAGATTCTGAGTATGTAACTGGGCTTGATGAAATCAGCATTTCTCTTGCTTCCCTCTGCGTAGGGAAGCTCAGTTTTAGTCACAGTAGCTCCCACAAGTGTCTCCTCAGTGTGTTCCCATTTCCTTAGAAACAGTGTATTTGCTGGGAGAAAAGTGCATTACTGTGCGCTTTCACCGTTCAGCAAATACATGTGTAGAAGCACAGCGCTAGCAGAAACGACCGTTTCTCGACGTTTTCTATCTCAGGGAACAAGTTGCACACTTCTGAGATGCATTTGGGCAACTTTGTCCGAAATGAGTTTTTTGCCTACAGAGACATGCCTATTTGCGCAGTAGTACAGATTCTGAGTATGTAACTGGGCTTGATGAAATCAGCATTTCTCTTGCTTCCCTGTGCGTAGGGAAGCTCAGTTTTAGTCACAGTAGCTCCCACAAGTGTCTCCTCAGTGTGTTCCCATTTCCTTAGAAACAGTGTATTTGCTGGGAGAAAAGTGCGTTACTGTGCGCTTTCACCGTTCAGCAAATACATGTGTAGAAGCACAGCGCTAGAAGAAACGACCGTTTCTCGACGTTTTCTAACTCAGGGAACAAGTTGCACACTTCTGAGATGCATTTGGGCAACTTTGTCAGAAATGCGTTTTTTGCCTACAGAGACATGCCTATTTGCGCAGTAGTACAGATTCTGAGTATGTACCTGGGCTTGATGAAATCAGCATTTCTCCTGCTTCCCTGTGCGTAGGGAAGCTCAGTTTTAGTCACAGTAGCTCCCACAAGTGTCTCCTCAGTGTGTTCCCATTTCCTTAGAAACAGTGTATTTGCTGGGAGAAAAGTGCATTACTGTGCGCTTTCACCATTCAGCAAATACATGTGTAGAAGCACAGCGCTAGCAGAAACGAACGTTTCTCGATGTTTTCTAACTCAGGGAACAAGTTGCACACTTCTGAGATGCATTTGGGCAACTTTGTGAGAAATGAGTTTTTTGCCTACAGAGACATGCCTATTTGCGCAGTAGTACAGATTCTGAGTATGTAACTCGGTTTGATGAAATCAGCATTTCTCTTGCTTCCCTGTGCGTAGTGAAGCTCAGTTTTAGTCACAGTAGCTCCCACAAGTGTCTCCTCAGTGTGTTCCCATTTCCTTAGGAACAGTGTATTTGCTGGGAGAAAAGTGCATTACTGTGCGCTTTCACCGTTCAGCAAATACATGTGAAGAAGCACAGCGCTAGCAGAAACGACCGTTTCTCGACGTTTTCTAACTCAGGGAACAAGTTGCACACTTCTGAGATGCATTTGGGCAACTTTGTCAGAAATGAGTTTTTTGCCTAAAGAGACATGCCTATTTGCGCAGTAGTACAGATTCTGAGTATGTAACTGGGCTTGATGAAATCAGCATTTCTCTTGCTTCCCTCTGCGTAGGGAAGCTCAGTTTTAGTCACAGTAGCTCCCACAAGTGTCTCCTCAGTGTGTTCCCATTTCCTTAGAAACAGTGTATTTGCTGGGAGAAAAGTGCATTACTGTGCGCTTTCACCGTTCAGCAAATACATGTGTAGAAGCAAAGCGCTATCAGAAACGATCGTTTCTCGACGTTTTCTAACTCAGGGAACAAGTTGCACACTTCTGAGATGCATTTGGGCAACTTTGTCAGAAATGAGGTTTTTGCCTACAGAGACATGCCTATTTGCGCTGTAGTACAGATTCTGAGTATGTAACTGGGCTTGATGAAATCAGCATTTCTCTTGCTTCCCTGTGCGTAGGGAAGCTCAGTTTTAGTCACAGTAGCTCCCACAAGTGTCTCCTCAGTGTGTTCCCATTTCCTTAGAAACAGTGTATTTGCTGGGAGAAAAGTGCATTACTGTGCGCTTTCACCGTTCAGCAAATACATGTGTAGAAGCACAGAGTTAGCAGAAACGACCGTTTCTCGACGTTTTCTAACTCAGGGAACAAGTTGCACACTTCTGAGATGCATTTGGGCAACTTTGTCAGAAATGAGTTTTTTGCCTACAGAGACATGCCTATTTGCGCAGTAGTACAGATTCTGAGTATGTAACTGCGCTTGATGAAATCAGCATTTCTCTTGCTTCCCTGTGCATAGGGAAGCTCAGTTTTAGTCACAGTAGCTCCCACAAGTGTCTCCTCAGTGTGTTCCCATTTCCTTAGAAACAGTGTATTTGCTGGGAGAAAAGTGCATTACTGTGCGCTTTCACCGTTCAGCAAATACATGTGTAGAAGCACAGCGCTAGCAGAAACGACCGTTTCTCGACGTTTTCCAACTCAGGGAACAAGTTGCACACTTCTGAGATGCATTTGGGCAACTTTGTCAGAAATGAGGTTTTTGCCTACAGAGACATGCCTATTTGCGCAGTAGTACAGATTCTGAGTATGTACCTGGGCTTGATGAAATCAGCATTTCTCTTGCTTCCCTGTGCGTAGGGAAGCTCAGTTTTAGTCACAGTAGCTCCCACAAGTGTCTCCTCAGTGTGTTCCCATTTTCTTAGAAACAGTGTATTTGCTGGGAGAAAAGTGCATTACTGTGCGCTTTCACCGTTCAGCAAATACATGTGTAGAAGCACAGAGTTAGCAGAAACGACCGTTTCTCGACGTTTTCTAACTCAGGGAACAAGTTGCACACTTCTGAGATGCATTTGGGCAACTTTGTCAGAAATGAGTTTTTTGCCTACAGAGACATGCCTATTTGCGCAGTAGTACAGATTCTGAGTATGTAACTGGGCTTGATGAAAGCAGCATTTCTCTTGCTTCCCTGTGCGTAGGGAAGCACAGTTTTAGTCACAGTAGCTCCCACAAGTGTCTCCTCAGTGTGTTCCCATTTCCTTAGAAACAGTGTATTTGCTGGGAGAAAAGTGCGTTACTGTGCGCTTTCACCGTTGAGCAAATACATGTGTAGAAGCACAGCGCTAGCAGAAACGAACGTTTCTCGACGTTTTCTAACTCAGGGAACAAGTTGCACACTTCTGAGATGCATTTGGGCAACTTTGTCAGAAATGAGTTTTTTGCCTACAGAGACATGCCTATTTGCGCAGTAGTACAGATTCTGAGTAGGTAACTGGGCTTGATGAAATCAGCATTTCTCTTGCTTCCCTGTGCGTAGGGAAGCTCAGTTTTAGTCACAGTAGCTCCCAAAAGTGTCTCCTCAGTGTGTTCCCAGTTCCTTAGAAACAGTGTATATGCTGGGAGAAAAGTGCATTACTGTGCGCTTTCACCGTTCAGCAAATACATGTGTAGAAGCACAGCACTAGCAGAAACGAACGTTTCTCGACGTTTTCTAACTCAGGGAACAAGTTGCACACTTCTGAGATGCATTTGGGCAACTTTGTCAGAAATGAGTTTTTTGCCTAAAGAGACATGCCTATTTGCGCAGTAGTACAGTTCCTGAGTATGTAAATGGGCTTGATGAAATCAGCATTTCTCTTGCTTCCCTGTGCGTAGGGAAGCTCAGTTTTAGTCACAGTAGCTCCCACAAGTGTCTCCTCAGTGTGTTCCCATTTCCTTAGGAACAGTGTATTTGCTGGGAGAAAAGTGCATTACTGTGTGCTTTCACCGTTCAGCAAATACATGTGTAGAAGCACAGCGCTAGCTGAAACGAACGTTTCTCGACGTTTTCTAACTCAGGGAACAAGTGGCACACTTCTGAGATGCATTTGGGCAACTTTGTCAGAAATGAGTTTTTTGCCTACAGAGACATGCCTATATTCGCAGTAGTACAGATTCTGAGTATGTAACTGGGCTTGATGAAATCAGCATTTCTCTTGCTTCCCTGTGCGTAGGGAAGCTCAGTTTTAGTCGCAGTAGCTCCCACAAGTGTCTCCTCAGTGTGTTCCCATTTCCTTAGAAACAGTGTATTTGCTGGGAGAAAAGTGCATTACTGTGCGCTTTCACCGTTCAGCAAATACATGTGTAGAAGCACAGCGCTAGCGGAAACGAATGTTTCTCGACGTTTTCTAACTCAGGGAACAAGTTACACACTTCTAAGATGCATTTGGGCAACTTTGTGAGAAATGAGTTTTTTGCCTACAGAGACATGCCTATTTGCGCAGTAGTACAGATTCTGAGTATGTAACTGGGCTTGATGAAATCAGCATTTCTCTTGCTTCCCTGTGCATAGGGAAGCTCAGTTTTAGTCACAGTAGCTCCCACAAGTGTCTCCTCAGTGTGTTACCATTTCCTTAGAAACAGTGTATTTGCTGGGAGAAAAGTGCATTACTGTGCGCTTTCACCGTTCAGCAAATACATGTGTAGAAGCACAGAGGTAGCAGAAACGACCGTTTCTCGACGTTTTCTAACTCAGGGAACAAGTTGCACACTTCTGAGATGCATTTGGGCAACTTTGTCAGAAATGAGTTTTTTGCCTACAGAGACATGCCTATTTGCGCAGTAGTACAGATTCTAAGTATGTAACTGCGCTTGATGAAATCAGCATTTCTCTTGCTTCCCTGTGCGTAGGGAAGCTCAGTTTTAGTCACAGTAGCTCCCACAAGTGTCTCCTCAGTGTGTTCCCATTTCCTTAGAAACAGTGTATTTGCTGGGAGAAAAGTGCATTACTGTGCGCTTTCACCGTTCAGCAAATACATGTGTAGAAGCACAGCGCTAGCAGAAACGACCGTTTCTCGACGTTTTCTATCTCAGGGAACAAGTTGCACACTTCTGAGATGCATTTGGGCAACTTTGTCAGAAATGAGTTTTTTGCCTACAGAGACATGACTATTTGCGCAGTAGTACAGATTCTGAGTATGTAACTGGGCTTGATGAAATCAGCATTTCTCTTGCTTCCCTGTGCGTAGGGAAGCTCAGTTTTAGTCACAGTAGCTCCCACAAGTGTCTCCTCAGTGTGTTCCCATTTCCTTAGAAACAGTGTATTTGCTGGGAGAAAAGTGCGTTACTCTGCGCTTTCACCGTTCAGCAAATACATGTGTAGAAGCACAGCGCTAGCAGAAACGAACGTTTCTCGACTTTTTCTAACTCAGGGAACAAGTTGCACACTTCTGAGATGCATTTGGGCAACTTTGTGAGAAATGAGTTTTTTGCCTACAGAGACATGCCTATTTTCGCAGTAGTACAGATTCTGTGTATGTAACTCGGTTTGATGAAATCAGCATTTCTCTTGCTTCCCTGTGCGTAGGGAAGCTCAGTTTTAGTCACAGTAGCTCCCACAAGTGTCTCCTCAGTGTGTTCCCATTTCCTTAGGAACAGTGTATTTGCTGGGAGAAAAGTGCATTACTGTGCGCTTTCACCGTTCAGCAAATACATGTGAAGAAGCACAGCGCTAGCAGAAACGACCGTTTCTCGACGTTTTCTAACTCAGGGAACAAGTTGCACACTTCTGAGATGCATTTGGGCAACTTTGTCAGAAATAAGTTTTTTGCCTAAAGAGACATGCCTATTTGCGCAGTAGTACAGATTCTGAGTATGTAACTGGGCTTGATGAAATCAGCATTTCTCTTGCTTCCCTGTGCGTAGGGAAGCTCAGTTTTAGTCACAGTAGCTCCCACAAGTGTCTCCTCAGTGTGTTCCCATTTCCTTAGAAACAGTGTATTTGCTGGGAGAAAAGTGCATTACTGTGCGCTTTCACCGTTCAGCAAATACATGTGTAGAAGCACAGCGCTAGCAGAAACGAACGTTTCTCGACGTTTTCTAACTCAGGGAACAAGTTGCACACTTCTGAGATGCATTTGGGCAACTTTGTCAGAAATGAGTTTTTTGTCTACAGAGACATGCCTATTTGCGCAGTAGTACAGATTCTGAGTATGTAACTGGGATTGATGAAATCAGCATTTCTCTTGCTTCCCTGTGCGTAGGGAAGCTCAGTTTTAGTCACAGTAGCTCCCACAAGTGTCTCCTCAGTGTGTTCCCATTTCCTTAGAAACAGTGTATTTGCTGGGAGAAAAGTGCGTTACTCTGCGCTTTCACCGTTCAGCAAATACATGTGTAGAAGCACAGCGCTAGCAGAAACGACCGTTTCTCGACGTTTTCTAACTCAGGGAACAAGTTGCACACTTCTGAGATGCATTTGGTCAACTTTGTCAGAAATGAGTTTTTTGCCTACAGAGACATGCCTATTTGCGCAGTAGTACAGATTCTGAGTATGTAACTGGGCTTGATGAAATCAGCATTTCTCCTGCTTCCCTGTGCGTAGGGAAGCTCAATTTTAGTCCCAGTAGCTCCCGCAAGTGTCTCCTCAGTGTGTTCCCATTTCCTTAGAAACAGTGTATTTGCTGGGAGAAAAGTGCATTACTGTGCGCTTTCACCGTTCAGCAAATACATGTGTAGAAGCACAGCACTAGCAGAAACGAACGTTTCTCGATGTTTTCTAACTCAGGGAACAAGTTGCACACTTCTGAGATGCATTTGGGCAACTTTGTGAGAAATGAGTTTTTTGCCTACAGAGACATGCCTATTTGCGCAGTAGTACAGATTCTGAGTATGTAACTCGGTTTGATGAATTCAGCATTTCTCTTGCTTCCCTGTGCGTAGGGAAGCTCAGTTTTAGTCACAGTAGCTCCCACAAGTGTCTCCTCAGTGTGTTCCCATTTCCATAGGAACAGTGTATTTGCTGGGAGAAAAGTGCATTACTGTGCGCTTTCACCGTTCAGCAAATACATGTGAAGAAGCACAGCGCTAGCAGAAACGACCGTTTCTCGACGTTTTCTAACTCAGGGAACAAGTTGCACACTTCTGAGATGCATTTGGGCAACTTTGTCAGAAATGAGTTTTTTGCCTAAAGAGACATGCCTATTTGCGCAGTAGTACAGATTCTGAGTATGTAACTGGGCTTGATGAAATCAGCATTTCTCTTGCTTCCCTGTGCGTAGGGAAGCTCAGTTTTAGTCACAGTAGCTCCCACAAGTGTCTCCTCAGTGTGTTCCCATTTCCTTAGAAACAGTGTATTTGCTGGGAGAAAAGTGCATTACTGTGCGCTTTCACCGTTCAGCAAATACATGTGTAGAAGCACAGCGCTAGCAGAAACGAACGTTTCTCGACGTTTTCTAACTCAGGGAACAAGTTGCACACTTCTGAGATGCATTTGGGCAACTTTGTCAGAAATGAGTTTTTTGCCTAAAGAGACATGCCTATTTGCGCAGTAGTACAGATTCTGAGTATGTAACTGGGATTGATGAAATCAGCATTTCTCTTGCTTCCCTGTGCGTAGGGAAGCTCAGTTTTAGTCACAGTAGCTCCCACAAGTGTCTCCTCAGTGTGTTCCCATTTCCTTAGAAACAGTGTATTTGCTGGGAGAAAAGTGCGTTACTCTGCGCTTTCACCGTTCAGCAAATACATGTGTAGAAGCACAGCGCTAGCAGAAACGACCGTTTCTCGACGTTTTCTAACTCAGGGAACAAGTTGCACACTTCTGAGATGCATTTGGGCAACTTTGTCAGAAATGAGTTTTTTGCCTACAGAGACATGCCTATTTGCGCAGTAGTACAGATTCTGAGTATGTAACTGGGCTTGATGAAATCAGCATTTCTCCTGCTTCCCTGTGCGTAGGGAAGCTCAATTTTAGTCCCAGTAGCTCCCGCAAGTGTCTCCTCAGTGTGTTCCCATTTCCTTAGAAACAGTGTATTTGCTGGGAGAAAAGTGCATTACTGTGCGCTTTCACCGTTCAGCAAATACATGTGTAGAAGCACAGCACTAGCAGAAACGAACGTTTCTCGATGTTTTCTAACTCAGGGAACAAGTTGCACACTTCTGAGATGCATTTGGGCAACTTTGTGAGAAATGAGTTTTTTGCCTACAGAGACATGCCTATTTGCGCAGTAGTACAGATTCTGAGTATGTAACTCGGTTTGATGAAATCAGCATTTCTCTTGCTTCCCTGTGCGTAGGGAAGCTCAGTTTTAGTCACAGTAGCTCCCACAAGTGTCTCCTCAGTGTGTTCCCATTTCCATAGGAACAGTGTATATGCTGGGAGAAAAGTGCATTACTGTGCGCTTTCACCGTTCAGCAAATACATGTGAAGAAGCACAGCGCTAGCAGAAACGACCGTTTCTCGACGTTTTCTAACTCAGGGAACAAGTTGCACACTTCTGAGATGCATTTGGGCAACTTTGTCAGAAATGAGTTTTTTGCCTAAAGAGACATGCCTATTTGCGCAGTAGTACAGATTCTGAGTATGTAACTGGGCTTGATGAAATCAGCATTTCTCTTGCTTCCCTGTGCGTAGGGAAGCTCAGTTTTAGTCACAGTAGCTCCCACAAGTGTCTCCTCAGTGTGTTCCCATTTCCTTAGAAACAGTGTATTTGCTGGGAGAAAAGTGCATTACTGTGCGCTTTCACCGTTCAGCAAATACATGTGTAGAAGCACAGCGCTAGCAGAAACGAACGTTTCTCGACGTTTTCTAACTCAGGGAACAAGTTGCACACTTCTGAGATGCATTTGGGCAACTTTGTCAGAAATGAGTTTTTTGCCTAAAGAGACATGCCTATTTGCGCAGTAGTACAGATTCTGAGTATGTAACTGGGATTGATGAAATCAGCATTTCTCTTGCTTCCCTGTGCGTAGGGAAGCTCAGTTTTAGTCACAGTAGCTCCCACAAGTGTCTCCTCAGTGTGTTCCCATTTCCTTAGAAACAGTGTATTTGCTGGGAGAAAAGTGCGTTACTCTGCGCTTTCACCGTTCAGCAAATACATGTGTAGAAGCACAGCGCTAGCAGAAACGACCGTTTCTCGACGTTTTCTAACTCAGGGAACAAGTTGCACACTTCTGAGATGCATTTGGGCAACTTTGTCAGAAATGAGTTTTTTGCCTACAGAGACATGCCTATTTGCGCAGTAGTACAGATTCTGAGTATGTAACTGGGCTTGATGAAATCAGCATTTCTCCTGCTTCCCTGTGCGTAGGGAAGCTCAATTTTAGTCCCAGTAGCTCCCGCAAGTGTCTCCTCAGTGTGTTCCCATTTCCTTAGAAACAGTGTATTTGCTGGGAGAAAAGTGCATTACTGTGCGCTTTCACCGTTCAGCAAATACATGTGTAGAAGCACAGCACTAGCAGAAACGAACGTTTCTCGATGTTTTCTAACTCAGGGAACAAGTTGCACACTTCTGAGATGCATTTGGGCAACTTTGTGAGAAATGAGTTTTTTGCCTACAGAGACATGCCTATTTGCGCAGTAGTACAGATTCTGAGTATGTAACTCGGTTTGATGAAATCAGCATTTCTCTTGCTTCCCTGTGCGTAGGGAAGCTCAGTTTTAGTCACAGTAGCTCCCACAAGTGTCTCCTCAGTGTGTTCCCATTTCCATAGGAACAGTGTATTTGCTGGGAGAAAAGTGCATTACTGTGCGCTTTCACCGTTCAGCAAATACATGTGAAGAAGCACAGCGCTAGCAGAAACGACCGTTTCTCGACGTTTTCTAACTCAGGGAACAAGTTGCACACTTCTGAGATGCATTTGGGCAACTTTGTCAGAAATGAGTTTTTTGCCTAAAGAGACATGCCTATTTGCGCAGTAGTACAGATTCTGAGTATGTAACTGGGCTTGATGAAATCAGCATTTCTCTTGCTTCCCTGTGCGTAGGGAAGCTCAGTTTTAGTCACAGTAGCTCCCACAAGTGTCTCCTCAGTGTGTTCCCATTTCCTTAGAAACAGTGTATTTGCTGGGAGAAAAGTGCATTACTGTGCGCTTTCACCGTTCAGCAAATACATGTGTAGAAGCACAGCGCTAGCAGAAACGAACGTTTCTCGACGTTTTCTAACTCAGGGAACAAGTTGCACACTTCTGAGATGCATTTGGGCAACTTTGTCAGAAATGAGTTTTTTGTCTACAGAGATATGCCTATTTGCGCAGTAGTACAGATTCTGAGTATGTAACTGGGATTGATGAAATCAGCATTTCTCTTGCTTCCCTGTGCGTAGGGAAGCTCAGTTTTAGTCACAGTAGCTCCCACAAGTGTCTCCTCAGTGTGTTCCCATTTCCTTAGAAACAGTGTATTTGCTGGGAGAAAAGTGCATTACTGTGCGCTTTCACCGTTCAGCAAATACATGTGTAGAAGCACAGCGCTAGCAGAAACGACCGTTTCTCGACGTTTTCTAACTCAGGGAACAAGTTGCACACTTCTGAGATGCATTTGGGCAACTTTGTCAGAAATGAGTTTTTTGCCTACAGAGACATGCCTATTTGCGCAGTAGTACAGATTCTGAGTATGTAACTGGGCTTGATGAAATCAGCATTTCTCTTGCTTCCCTGTGCGTAGGGAAGCTCAGTTTTAGTCACAGTAGCTCCCACAAGTGTCTCCTCAGTGTGTTCCCATTTCCTTAGAAACAGTGTATTTGCTGGGAGAAAAGTGCATTACTGTGCGCTTTCACCGTTCAGCAAATACATGTGTAGAAGCACAGAGGTAGCAGAAACGACCGTTTCTCGACGTTTTCTAACTCAGGGAACAAGTTGCACACTTCTGAGATGCATTTGGGCAACTTTGTCAGAAATGAGTTTTTTGCCTACAGAGACATGCCTATTTGCGCAGTAGTACAGATTCTGAGTAGGTAACTGGGCTTGATGAAATCAGCATTTCTCTTGCTTCCCTGTGCGTAGGGAAACTCACTTTTAGTCACAGTAGCTCTCAAAAGTGTCTCCTCAGTGTGTTCCCAGTTCCTTAGAAACAGTGTATTTGCTGGGAGAAAAGTGCATTACTGTGCGCTTTCACCGTTCAGCAAATACATGTGTAGAAGCACAGCGCTAGCAGAAACGAACGTTTCTCGACGTTTTCTAACTCAGGGAACAAGTTGCACACTTCTGAGATGCATTTGGGCAACTTTGTCAGAAATGAGTTTTTTGCCTACAGAGACATGCCTATTTGCGCAGTAGTACAGATTCTGAGTATGTAACTGGGCTTGATGAAATCAGCATTTCTCTTGCTTCCCTGTGCATAGGGAAACTCAGTTTTAGTCACAGTAGCTCCCACAAGTGTCTCCTCAGTGTGTTCCCATTTCCTTAGAAACAGTGTATTTGCTGGGAGAAAAGTGCATTACTGTGCGCTTTCACCGTTCAGCAAATACATGTGTAGAAGCACAGCGCTAGCAGAAACGACCGTTTCTCGACGTTTTCTAACTCAGGGAACAAGTTGCACACTTCTGAGATGCATTTGGGCAACTTTGTCAGAAATGAGTTTTTTGCCTACAGAGACATGCCTATTTGCGCAGTAGTACAGATTCTGAGTAGGTAACTGGGCTTGATGAAATCAGCATTTCTCTTGCTTCCCTGTGCGTAGGGAAGCTAAGTTTTAGTCACAGTAGCTCCCACAAGTGTCTCCTCAGTGTGTTCCCATTTCCTTAGAAACAGTGTATTTGCTGGGAGAAAAGTGCATTACTGTGCGCTTTCACTGTTCAGCAAATACATGTGTAGAAGCACAGCGCTAGCAGAAACGACCGTTTCTCGACGTTTTCTAACTCAGGGAACAAGTTGCACACTTCTGAGATGCATTTGGGCAACTTTGTCAGAAATGAGTTTTTTGCCTACAGAGACATGCCTATTTGCGCAGTAGTACAGATTCTGAGTAGGTAACTGCGCTTGATGAAATCAGCATTTCTCTTGCTTCCCTGTGCGTAGGGAAACTCAGTTTTAGTCACAGTAGCTCTCAAAATTGTCTCCTCAGTGTGTTCCCAGTTCCTTAGAAACAGTGTATTTGCTGGGAGAAAAGTGCATTACTGTGCGCTTTCACCGTTCAGCAAATACATGTGTAGAAGCACAGCGCTAGCAGAAACGAACGTTTCTCGACGTTTTCTAACTCAGGGAACAAGTTGCACACTTCTGAGATGCATTTGGGCAACTTTGTCAGAAATGAGTTTTTTGCCTACAGAGACATGCCTATTTGCGCAGTAGTACAGATTCTGAGTATGTAACTGGGCTTGATGAAATCAGCATTTCTCTTGCTTCCCTGTGCGTAGGGAAGCTCAGTTTTAGTCACAGTAGCTCCCACAAGTGTCTCCTCAGTGTGTTCCCATTTCCTTAGAAACAGTGTATTTGCTGGGAGAAAAGTGCATTACTGTGCGCTTTCACCGTTCAGCAAATACATGTGTAGAAGCACAGCTCTAGCAGAAACGACCGTTTCTCGACGTTTTCTAACTCAGGGAACAAGTTGCACACTTCTGAGATGCATTTGGGCAACTTTGTCAGAAATGAGTTTTTTGCCTACAGAGACATGCCTATTTGCACAGTAGTACAGATTCTGAGTAGGTAACTGGGCTTGATGAAATCAGCATTTCTCTTGCTTCCCTGTGCGTAGGGAAGCTAAGTTTTAGTCACAGTAGCTCCCACAAGTGTCTCCTCAGTGTGTTCCCATTTCCTTAGAAACAGTGTATTTGCTGGGAGAAAAGTGCATTACTGTGCGCTTTCACCGTTCAGCAAATACATGTGTAGAAGCACAGCGCTAGCAGAAACGACCGTTTCTCGACGTTTTCTAACTCAGGGAACAAGTTGCACACTTCTGAGATGCATTTGGGCAACTTTGTCAGAAATGAGTTTTTTGCCTACAGAGACATGCCTATTTGCGCAGTAGTACAGATTCTGAGCTGGTAACTGGGCTTGATGAAATCAGCATTCTCTTGCTTCCCTGTGCGTAGGGAAGCTCAGTTTTAGTCACAGTAGCTCTCACAAGTGTCTCCTCAGGGTGTTCCCATTTCCTTAGAAACAGTGTGTTTACTGGGAGAAAAGTGCATTACTGTGCGCTTTCACCGTTCAGCAAATACATGTGTAGAAGCACAGCGCTAGCAGAAACGACCGTTTCTCGACGTTTTCTAATTCAGGGAACAAGTTGCACACTTCTGAGATGCATTTGGGCAACTTTGTCAGAAATGAGTTTTTTGCCTACAGAGACATGCCTATTTGCGCAGTAGTACAGATTCTGAGTATGTAACTGGGCTTGATGAAATCAGCATTTCTCTTGCTTCCCTGTGCGTAGGGAAGCTCAGTTTTAGTCACAGTAGCTCCCACAAGTGTCTCCTCAGTGTGTTCCCATTTCCTTAGAAACAGTGTATTTGCTGGGAGAAAAGTGCATTACTGTGTGCTTTCACCGTTCAGCAAATACATGTGTAGAAGCACAGCGCTAGCAGAAATGAACGTTTCTCGACGTTTTCGAACTCAGGGAACAAGTTGCACACTTCTGAGATGCATTTGGGCAACTTTGTCAGAAATGAGTGTTTTGCCTACAGAGACATGCCTATTTGCGCAGTAGTACAGATTCTGAGTAGGTAACTGGGCTTGATGAAATCAGCATTTCTCTTGCTTCCCTGTGCGTAGTGAAGCTAAGTTTTAGTCACAGTAGCTCCCACAAGTGTCTCCTCAGTGTGTTCCCATTTCCTTAGAAACAGTGTATTTGCTGGGAGAAAAGTGCATTACTGTGCGCTTTCACCGTTCAGCAAATACATGTGTAGAAGCACAGCGCTAGCAGAAACGACCGTTTCTCGACGTTTTCTAACTCAGGGAACAAGTTGCACACTTCTGAGATGCATTTGGGCAACTTGGTCAGAAATGAGTTTTTTGCCTTCAGAGACATGCCTATTTGCGCAGTAGTACAGATTCTGAGTAGGTAACTGGGCTTGATGAAATCAGCATTTCTCTTGCTTCCCTGTGCGTAGGGAAACTCAGTTTTAGTCACAGTAGCTCTCAAAAGTGTCTCCTCAGTGTGTTCCCAGTTCCTTAGAAACAGTGTATTTGCTGGGAGAAAAGTGCATTACTGTGCGCTTTCACCATTCAGCAAATACATGTGTAGAAGCACAGCGCTAGCAGAAACGAACGTTTCTCGACGTTTTCTAACTCAGGGAACAAGTTGCCCACTTCTGAGATGCATTTGGGCAACTTTGTCAGAAATGAGATTTTGCCTACAGAGACATGCCTATTTGCGCAGTAGTACAGATTCTGAGTAGGTAACTGGGCTTGATGAAATCAGCATTTCTCTTGCTTCCCTGTGCGTAGGGAAGCTCAGTTTTAGTCACAGTAGCTCCCACAAGTGTCTCCTCAGTGTGTTCCCAGTTCCTTAGAAACAGTGTATTTGCTGGGAGAAAAGTGCATTACTTTGCGCTTTCACCGTTCAGCAAATACATGTGTAGAAGCACAGCGCTAGCAGAAACGACCGTTTCTCGACGTTTTCTAACTCAGGGAACAAGTTGCACACTTCTGAGATGCATTTGGGCAACTTTGTCAGAAATGAGTTTTTTGCCTACAGAGACATGCCTATTTGCGCAGTAGTACAGATTCTGAGTATGTAACTGGGCTTGATGAAATCAGCATTTCTCTTGCTTCCCTGTGCGTAGGGAAGCTCAGTTTTAGTCACAGTAGCTCCCACAAGTGTCTCCTCAGTGTGTTCCCATTTCCTTAGAAACAGTGTATTTGCTGGGAGAAAAGTGCATTACTGTGCGCTTTCACCGTTCAGCAAATACATGTGTAGAAGCACAGCGCTAGCAGAAACGACCGTTTCTCGACGTTTTCTAACTCAGGGAACAAGTTGCACACTTCTGAGATGCATTTGGGCAACTTTGTCAGAAATGAGTTTTTTGCCTACAGAGACATGCCTATTTGCGCAGTAGTACAGATTCTGAGTAGGTAACTGGGCTTGATGAAATCAGCATTTCTCTTGCTTCCCTGTGCGTAGGGAAGCTCAGTTTTAGTCACAGTAGCTTCCACAAGTGTCTCCTCAGTGTGTTCCCATTTCCTTAGAAACAGTGTATTTGCTGGGAGAAAAGTGCATTACTTTGCGCTTTCACCGTTCAGCAAATACATGTGTAGAAGCACAGCGCTAGCAGAAACGACCGTTTCTCGACGTTTTCTAACTCAGGGAACAAGTTGCACACTTCTGAGATGCATTTGGGCAACTTTGTCAGAAATGAGTTTTTTGCCTACAGAGACATGCCTATTTGCGCAGTAGTACAGATTCTGAGTATGTAACTGGGCTTGATGAAATCAGCATTTCTCTTGCTTCCCTGTGCGTAGGGAAGCTCAGTTTTAGTCACAGTAGCTCCCACAAGTGTCTCCTCAGTGTGTTCCCATTTCCTTAGAAACAGTGTATTTGCTGGGAGAAAAGTGCATTACTGTGCGCTTTCACCGTTCAGCAAATACATGTGTAGAAGCACAGCGCTAGCAGAAACGACCGTTTCTCGACGTTTTCTAACTCAGGGAACAAGTTGCACACTTCTGAGATGCATTTGGGCAACTTTGTCAGAAATGAGTTTTTTGCCTACAGAGACATGCCTATTTGCGCAGTAGTACAGATTCTGAGCTGGTAACTGGGCTTGATGAAATCAGCATTCTCTTGCTTCCCTGTGCGTAGGGAAGCTCAGTTTTAGTCACAGTAGCTCTCACAAGTGTCTCCTCAGGGTGTTCCCATTTCCTTAGAAACAGTGTATTTGCTGGGAGAAAAGTGCATTACTGTGCGCTTTCACCGTTCAGCAAATACATGTGTAGAAGCACAGCGCTAGCAGAAACGACCGTTTCTCGACGTTTTCTAACTCAGGGAACAAGTTGCACACTTCTGAGATGCATTTGGGCAACTTTGTCAGAAATGAGTTTTTTGCCTACAGAGACATGCCTATTTGCGCAGTAGTACAGATTCTGAGTAGGTAACTGGGCTTGATGAAATCAGCATTTCTCTTGCTTCCCTGTGCGTAGGGAAGCTCAGTTTTAGTCACAGTAGCTCCCACAAGTGTCTCCTCAGTGTGTTCCCATTTCCTTAGAAGTAGTGTATTTGCTGGGAGAAAAGTGCATTACTGTGCGCTTTCACCGTTCAGCAAATACATATGTAGAAGCACAGCGCTAACAGAAACGACCGTTTCTCGACGTTTTCTAACTCGGGGAACAAGTTGCACACTTCTGAGATGCATTTGGGCAACTTTGTCAGAAATGAGATTTTTGCCTACAGAGACATGCCTATTTGCGCAGTAGTACAGATTCTTAGTAGGTAACTGGGCTTGATGAAATCAGCATTTCTCTTGCTTCCCTGTGCGTAGGGAAGCTCAGTTTTAGTCACAGTAGCTCCCACAAGTGTCTCCTCAGTGTGTTCCCATTTCCTTAGAAACAGTGTATTTGCTGGGAGAAAAGTGCATTACTTTGCGCTTTCACCGTTCAGCAAATACATGTGTAGAAGCACAGCGCTAGCAGAAACGACCGTTTCTCGACGTTTTCTAACTCAGGGAACAAGTTGCACACTTCTGAGATGCATTTGGGCAACTTTGTCAGAAATGAGTTTTTTGCCTACAGAGACATGCCTATTTGCGCAGTAGTACAGATTCTGAGTATGTAACTGGGCTTGATGAAATCAGCATTTCTCTTGCTTCCCTATGCGTAGGGAAGCTCAGTTTTAGTCACAGTAGCTCCCACAAGTGTCTCCTCAGTGTGTTCCCATTTCCTTAGAAACAGTGTATTTGCTGGGAGAAAAGTGCATTACTGTGCGCTTTCACCGTTCAGCAAATACATGTGTAGAAGCACAGCGCTAGCAGAAACGACCGTTTCTCGACGTTTTCTAACTCAGGGAACAAGTTGCACACTTCTGAGATGCATTTGGGCAACTTTGTCAGAAATGAGTTTTTTGCCTACAGAGACATGCCTATTTGCGCAGTAGAACAGATTCTGAGTAGGTAACTGGGCTTGATGAAATCAGCATTTCTCTTGCTTCCCTGTGCGTAGGGAAGCTCAGTTTTAGTCACAGTAGCTCCCACAAGTGTCTCCTCAGTGTGTTCCCATTTCCTTAGAAGTAGTGTATTTGCTGGGAGAAAAATGCATTACTGTGCGCTTTCACCGTTCAGTAAATACATGTGTAGAAGCACAGCTCTAGCTGAAAAGACCGTTTCTCGACGTTTTCTAACTCAGGGAACAAGTGGCACACTTCTGAGATGCATTTGGGCAACTTTGTCAGAAATGAGTTTTTTGCCTACAGAGACATGCCTATTTGCTCAGTAGTACAGATTCTGAGTATGTAACTGGGCTTGATGAAATCAGCATTTCTCTTGCTTCCCTGTGCGTAGGGAAGCTCAGTTTTAGTCACAGTAGCTCCCACAAGTGTCTCCTCAGTGTGTTCCCATTTCCTTAGAAACAGTGTATTTGCTGGGAGAAAAGTGCATTACTGTGCGCTTTCACCGTTCAGCAAATACATGTGTAGAAGCACAGCGCTAGCAGAAACGAACGTTTCTCGACGTTTTCTAACTCAGGGAACAAGTTGCAAACTTCTGAGATGCATTTGGGTAACTTACTCAAAAATGAGTTTTTGCCTACAGAGACATGCCTATTGGCGCAGAAGTACAGATTCTGAGTATGTAACTGGGCTTGATGAAATCAGCATTTCTCTTGCTTCCCTGTGCGTAGGGAAGCTCAGTTTTAGTCACAGTAGCTCCCACAAATGTCTCCTCAGTGTGTTCCCAGTTCCTCAGAAACAGTGTATTTGCTGGGAGAAAAGTGCATTACTATGCGCTTTCACCGTTCAGCAAATACATGTGTAGAAGCACAGCGCTAGCTGAAACGACCGTTTCTCGACGTTTTCTAACTCAGGGAACAAGTGGCACACTTCTGAAATGCATTTGGGCAACTTTGTCATTAATGAGTTTTTTGCCTACGGAGACATGCCTATTTGCGCAGTAGTACAGATTGTTTGTATGTAACTGGGCTTGATGAAATCAGCATTTCTCTTGCTTCCCTGTGCGTAGGGAAGCTCAGTTTTAGTCCCAGTAGCTCCCACAAGTGTCTCCTCAGTGTGTTCCCATTTCCTTAGAAACAGTGTATTTGCTGGGAGAAAAGTGCATTACTGTGCGCTTTCACCGTTCAGCAAATACATGTGTAGAAGCACAGCGCTAGCAGAAACGACCGTTTCTCGACGTTTTCTAACTCAGGGAACAAATTGCACACTTCTGAGATGCATTTAGGCAACTTTGTCAGAAATGAGTTTTTTGCCTACAGAGACATGCCTATTTGCGCAGTAGTACAGATTCTGAGTATGTAACTGGGCTTGATGAAATCAGCATTTCTCTTGCTTCCCTGTGCGTAGGGAAGCTCAGTTTTAGTCACTGTAGCTCCCACAAGTGTCTCCTCAGTGTGTTCCCATTTCCTTAGAAACATTGTATTTGCTGGGAGGAAAGTGCATTACTGTGCGCTTTCACCGTTCAGCAAATACATGTGTAGAAGCACAGCGCTAGCAGAAACGAACGTTTCTCGACATTTTCTAACTCAGGGAACAAGTTGCACACTTCTGAGATGCATTTGGGCAACTTTGTCAGAAATGAGTTTTTTGCCTACAGAGACATGCCTATTTGCGCAGTAGTACAGATTCTGAGTATGTATCTGGGCTTGATGAAATCAGCATTTCTCTTGCTTCCCTGTGCGTAGGGAAGCTCAGTTTTGTCCCAGTAGCTCCCACAGGTGTCTCCTCAGTGTGTTCCCGTTTCCTTAGAAACAGTGTATTTGCTGGGAGAAAAGTGCATTACTGTGCGCTTTCACCATTCAGCAAATACATGTGTAGAAGCACAGCGCTAGCAGAAACGAACGTTTCTCGACGTTTTCTAACTCAGGGAACAATTGCACACTTCTGAGATGCATTTGGGCAACTTTGTCAGAAATGAGTTTTTTGCGTACAGAGACATGCCTATTTGCGCAGTAGTACAGATTCTGAGCATGTAACTGGGCTTGATGAAATCAGCATTTCTCTTGCTTCCCTGTGCGTAGGGAAGCTCAGTTTTAGTCACAGTAGCTCCCACAAGTGTCTCCTCAGTGTGTTCCCATTTCCTTAGAAACAGTGTATTTGCTGGGAGAAAAGTGCATTACTGTGCGCTTTCACCGTTCAGCAAATACATGTGTAGAAGCACAGCGCTAGCAGAAACGAACGTTTCTCGACGTTTTCTAACTCAGGGAACAAGTGGCACACTTCTGAGATGCATTTGGGCAACTTTGTCAGAAATGAGTTTTTTGCCTACAGAGACATGCCTATTTGCGCAGTAGTACAGATTCTGAGTATGTAACTGGGCTTGATGAAATCAGCATTTCTCTTGCTTCCCTGTGCGTAGGGAAGCTCAGTTTTAGTCACAGTAGCTCCCACAAGTGTCTCCTTAGTGTGTTCCCAGTTCCTTAGAAACAGTGTATTTGCTGGGAGAAAAGTGCATTACTGTGTGCTTTCACCGTTCAGCCAATACATGTGTAGAAGCACAGCGCTAGAGGAAAGGAACGTTTCTCGACGTTTTCTAACTCAGGGAACAAGTTGCACACTTCTGAGATGCATTTCGGTAACTTTCTCAAAAAATGAGTTTTTTGCCTACAGAGACATGCCTATTTGCGCAGTAGTACAGATTCTGAGTATGTAACAGGGCTTTATGAATTCAGCATTTCTCTTGCTTCCCTGTGCGTAGGGAAGCTCAGTTTTAGTCACAGTAGCTCCCACAAGTGTCTCCTCAGTGTGTTCCCAGTTCCTTAGAAACAGTGTATTTGCTGGGAGAAAAGTGCATCAATGTGCGCCTTCACCGTTCAGCAAATACATGTGTAGAAGCACAGCGCTAGCAGAAACGAACGTTTCTCGACGTTTTCTAACTCAGGGGACAAGTTGCACACTTCTGAGATGCATTTGGGCAACTTTGTCAGAAATGAGTTTTTTGCCTACAGAGACATGCCTATTTGCGCAGTAGTACAGATTCTGAGTATGTAACTGGGCTTGATGAAATCAGCATTTCTCTTGCTTCCCTGTGCGTAGGGAAGCTCAGTTTTGTCCCAGTAGCTCCCACAGGTGTCTCCTCAGTGTGTTCCCGTTTCCTTAGAAACAGTGTATTTGCTGGGAGAAAAGTGCATTACTGTGCGCTTTCACCGTTCAGCAAATACATGTGTAGAAGCACAGCGCTAGCAGAAACGAACGTTTCTCGACGTTTTCTAACTCAGGGAACAATTGCACACTTCTGAGATGCGTTTGGGAAACTTTGTCAGAAATGAGTTTTTTGCATACAGAGACATGCCTATTTGCCCAGTAGTACAGATTCTGAGCATGTAACTGGGCTTGATGAAATCAGCATTTCTCATGCTTCCCTGTGCGTAGGGAAGCTCAGTTTTAGTCACAGTAGCTCCCACAAGTGTCTCCTCAGTGTGTTCCCATTTCCTTAGAAACAGTGTATTTGCTGGGAGAAAAGTGCATTACTGTGCGGTTTCACCATTCAGCAAATACATGTGTAGAAGCACAGCGCTAGCAGAAACGACCGTTTCTCGACGTTTTCTAACTCAGGGAAGAAGTTGCACACTTCTGAGATGCATTTGGGCAACTTTGTCAGAAATGAGTTTTTTGCCTACAGAGACATGCCTATTTGCGCAGTAGTACAGATTCTGAGTATGTAACTGGTCTTGATGAATTCAGCATTTCTCTTGCTTCCCTGTGCTTAGGGAAGCTCAGTTTTAGTCACAGCAGCTCCCACAAGAGTCTCCTCAGTGTGTTCCCATTTCCTTAGAAACAGTGTATTTGCTGGGAGAAAAGTGCATCACTGTGCGCTTTCACCGTTCAGCAAATACATGTGTAGAAGCACAGCGCTAGCTGAAACGACCGTTTCTAGACGTTTTCTAACTCAGGGAACAAGTGGCAAACTTCTGAGATGCATTTGGGCAACTTTGTCAGAAATGAGTTTTTTGCCTAAAGAGACATGCCTATTTGCGCAGTAGTACAGATTCTGAGTATGTAACTGGGCTTGATGACATCAGCATTTCTCTTGCTTCCCTGTGAGTAGGGAAGCTCAGTTTTAGTCACAGTAGCTCCCACAAGTGTCTCCTCAGTGTGTTCCCATTTCCTTAGAAGTAGTGTATTTGCTGGGAGAAAAATGCATTACTGTGCGCTTTCACCGTTCAGTAAATACATGTGTAGAAGCACAGTGCTAGCTGAAATGACCGTTTCTCGACGTTTTCTAACTCAGGGAACAAGTTGCACACTTCTGAGATGCATTTGGGCAACTTTGTCAGAAATGAGTTTTTTGCCTACAGAGACATGCCTATTTGCGCAGTAGTACAGATTCTGAGTATGTAACTGGGCTTGATGAAATCAGCATTTCTCTTGCTTCCCTGTGCGTAGGGAAGCTCAGTTTTAGTCACTGTAGCTCCCACAAGTGTCTCCTCAGTGTGTTCCCATTTCCTTAGAAACAGTGTATTTGCTGGGAGAAAAGTGCATTACTGTGCGGTTTCACCGTTCAACAAATACATGTGTAGAAGCACAGCGCTAGCAGAAACGAACGTTTCTCGACGTTTTCTAACTCAGGGAACAAGTTGCACACTTCTGAGATGCATTTGGGCAACTTTGTCAGAAATGAGTTTTTTGCCTACAGAGACATGCCTATTTGCGCAGTAGTACAGATTCTGTGTATGTAACTGGGCTTGATGAAATCAGCATTCTCTTGCTTCCCTGTGCGTAGGGAAGCTCAGTTTTGTCCCAGTAGCTCCCACAGGTGTCTCCTCAGTGTGTTCCCGTTTCCTTAGAAACAGTGTATTTGCTGGGAGAAAAGTGCATTACTGTGCGCTTTCACCGTTCAGCAAATACATGTGTAGAAGCACAGCGCTAGCAGAAACGAACGTTTCTCAACGTTTTCTAACTCAGGGAACAATTGCACACTTCTGAGATGCATTTGGGCAACTTTGTCAGAAATGAGTTTTTTGCATACAGAGACATGCCTATTTGCGCAGTAGTACAGATTCAGAGCATGTAACTGGGCTTGATGAAATCAGCATTTCTCTTGCTTCCCTGTGCGTAGGGAAGCTCAGTTTTAGTCACAGTAGCTCCCACAAGTGTCTCCTCAGTGTGTTCCCATTTCCTTAGAAACAGTGTATTTGCTGGGAGAAAAGTGCATTACTGTGCGCTTTCCCCATTCAGCAAATACATGTGTAGAAGCACAGCGCTAGCAGAAACGACCGTTTCTCGACGTTTTCTAACTCAGGGAACAAGTTGCACACTTCTGAGATGCATTTGGGCAACTTTGTCAGAAATGAGTTTTTTGCCTACAGAGACATGCCTATTTGCGCAGTAGTACAGATTCTGAGTATGTAACTGGGCTTGATGAAATCAGCATTTCTCTTGCTTCCATGTGCGTAGGGAAGCTCAGTTTTGTCCCAGTAGCTCCCACAGGTGTCTCCTCAGTGTGTTCCCGTTTCCTTAGAAACAGTGTATTTGCTGGGAGAAAAGTGCATTACTGTGCGCTTTCACCGTTCAGCAAATACATGTGTAGAAGCACAGTGCTAGCAGAAACGAACGTTTCTCGACGTTTTCTAACTCAGGGAACAATTGCACACTTCTGAGATGCCTTTGGGCAACTTGGTCAGAAATGAGTTTTTTGCGTACAGAGACATGCCTATTTGCGCAGTAGTACAGATTCTGAGCATGTAACTGGGCTTGATGAAATCAGCATTTCTCTTGCTTCCCTGTGCGTAGGGAAGCTCAGTTTTAGTCACAGTAGCTCCCACAAGTGTCTCCTCAGTGTGTTCCCATTTCCTTAGAAACAGTGTATTTGCTGGGAGAAAAGTGCATTACTGTGCGCTTTCACCGTTCAGCAAATACATGTGTAGAAGCACAGCGCTAGCAGAAACGACCGTTTCTCGACGTTTTCTAACTCAGGGAACAAGTTGCACACTTCTGAGATGCATTTGGGCAACTTTGTCAGAAATGAGTTTTTTGCCTACAGAGACATGCCTATTTGCGCAGTAGTACAGATTCTGAGTATGTAACTGGGCTTGATGAAATCAGCATTTCTCTTGCTTCCCTGTGCGTAGGGAAGCTCAGTTTTAGTCACAGTAGCTCCCACAAGTGTCTCCTCAGTGTGTTCCCATTTCCTTAGAAACAGTGTATTTGCTGGGAGAAAAGTGCATTACTGTGCGCTTTCACCGTTCAGCAAATACATGTGTAGAAGCACAGCGCTAGCAGAAACGACCGTTTCTCGACGTTTTCTAACTCAGGGAACAAGTTGCACACTTCTGAGATGCATTTGGGCAACTTTGTCAGAAATGAGTTTTTTGCCTACAGAGACATGCCTATTTGCGCAGTAGTACAGATTCTGAGTATGTAACTGGGCTTGATGAAATCAGCATTTCTATTGCTTCCCTGTGCGTAGGGAAGCTCAGTTTTAGTCCCAGTAGCTCCCACAAGTGTCTCCTCAGTGTGTTCCCATTTCCTTAGAGACAGTGTATTTGCTGGGAGAAAAGTGCATTACTGTGCGCTTTCACCGTTCAGCAAATACATGTGTAGAAGCACAGCGCTAGCAGTAACGAACGTTTCTCGACGTTTTCTAACTCAGGGAACAAGTTGCACACTTCTGAGATGCATTTGGGTAACTTTCTCAAAAATGAGTTTTTTGCCTACAGAGACATGCCTATTTGCGCAGTAGTACAAATTCTGAGTA
Organism: Acomys minous; assembly: GCF_964271855.1. Classification (NCBI taxonomy): domain Eukaryota; kingdom Metazoa; phylum Chordata; class Mammalia; order Rodentia; family Muridae; genus Acomys; species Acomys minous. The sequence goes on from NW_028182178.1 coordinate 1,733,600, forward strand.
TATAGCTGGGCTTGATGAAATCAGCATTTCTCTTGCTTCCGTGTGCGTAGGGAAGCTCAGTTTTAGTCACAGTAGCTCCCACAAGTGTCTCCTCAGTGTGTTCCCATTTCCTTAGAAACAGTGTATTTGCTGGGAGAAAAGTGCATTACTGTGCGCTTTCACCGTTCAGCAAATACATGTGTAGAAGCACAGCGCTAGCTGAAACGACCGTTTCTCGACGTTTTCTAACTCAGGGAAGAAGTGGCACACTTCTGAGATGCATTTCGGCAACGTTGTCAGAAATGAGTTTTTTGCCTACAGAGACATGCCTATTTGCGCAGTAGTACAGATTCTGAGTATGTGACTGGGCTTGATGAAATCAGCATTTCTCTTGCTTCCCTGTGCGTAGGGAAGCTCAGTTTTAGTCACATTAGCTCCCAAAAGTGTCTCCTCAGTGTGTTCCCATTTCCTTAGAAACAGTGTATTTGCTGGGAGAAAAGTGCATTACTGTGCACTTTCACCATTCAGCAAATACATGTGTAGAAGCACAGCGCTAGCAGAAACGAACGTTTCTCGACGTTTTCTAACTCAGGGAACAAGTTGCACACTTCTGAGATGCATTTGGGCAACTTTGTCAGGAATGAGTTTTTTGCCTAAAGAGACATGCCTATTTGCGCAGTAGTACAGATTCTTAGTATGTAACTGGGCTTGATGAAATCAGCATTTCTCTTGCTTCCCTGTGCGTAGGGAAGCTCAGTTTTAGTCACAGTAGCTCCCACAAGTGTCTCCTCAGTGTGTTCCCATTTCCTTAGAAACAGTGTATTTGCTTGGAGAAAAGTGCATTACTGTGCGCTTTCACCGTTCAGCTAATACATGTGTAGAAGCACAGCGCTAGCAGAAACGAACGTTTCTCGACGTTTTCTAACTCAGGGAAGAAGTTGCACACTTCTGACATGCATTTGGGAAACTTTGTCAGAAATGAGTTTTTTGCCTAAAGAGACATGCCTATTTGCGCAGTAGTACAGATTCTGAGTATGTAACTGGGCTTGATGAAATCAGCATTTCTCTTGCTTCCCTGTGCGTAGGGAAGCTCAGTTTTAGCCACAGTAGCTCCCACAAGTGTCTCCTCAGTGTGTTCCCATTTCCTTAGAAACAGTGTATTTGCTGGGAGAAAAGTGCATTACTGTGCGCTTTCACCGTTCAGCAAATACATGTGTAGAAGCACAGCGCTAGCAGAACCGAACGTTTCTCGACGTTTTCTAACTTAGAGAACAAGTTGCACAATTCTGAGATGCATTTGCGCAACTTTGTCAGAAATGAGTTTTTTGCCTAAAGAGACATGCCTATTTGCGCAGTAGTACAGATTCTGAGTATGTAACTGGGCTTGATGAAATCAGCATTTCTCTTGCTTCCCTGTGCGTAGGGAAGCTCAGTTTTAGTCACAGTAGCTCCCACAAGTGTCTCCTCAGTGTGTTCCCATTTCCTTAGAAACAGTGTATTTGCTGGGAGAAAAGTGCATTACTGTGCGCTTTCACCGTTCAGCAAATACATGTGTAGAAGCACAGCGCTAGCGGAAAAGACCGTTTGTCGACGTTTTCTAACTCAGGAAACAAGTTGCACACTTCTGAGATGCATTGGGTCAACTTTGTCAGAAATGAGTTTTTTGCCTACAGAGACATGCCTATTTGCGCAGTAGTACAGATTCTGATTATGTAACTGGGCTTGATGAAATCATCATTTCTCTTGCTTCCCTGTCTGTAGGGAAGCTCAGTTGTAGTCACAGTAGCTCCCACAAGTGTCTCCTCAGTGTGTTCCCATTTCCTTAGATACAGTGTATTTGCTGGGAGAAAAGTGCATTACTGTGCGCTTTCACCGTTCAGCAAATACATGTGTAGAAGCACAGCGCTAGCAGAAACGACCGTTTCTCGACGTTTTCTAACTCAGGGAAGAAGTTGCACACTTCTGAGATGCATTTGGGCAACTTTGTCAGAAATGAGTTTTTTGCCTAAAGAGACATGCCTATTTGCGCAGTAGTACAGATTCTGAGTATGTAACTGGGCTTGATGAAATCAGCATTTCTCTTGCTTCCCTGTGCGTAGGGAAGCTCAGTTTTAGTCACAGTAGCTCCCACAAGTGTCTCCTCAGTGGGTTCCCATTTCCTTAGAAACAGTGTATTTGCTGGGAGAAAAGTGCATTACTGTGCGCTTTCACCGTTCAGCAAATACATGTGTAGAAGCACAGCGCTAGCAGAAAAGACCGTTTCTCGACGTTTTCTAACTCAGGGAACAAGTTGCACACTTCTGAGATGCATTTGGGCAACTTTGTCAGAAATGAGTTTTTTGCCTACAGAGACATGCCTATTTGCGCAGTTATACAGATTCTGAGTATGTAACTGGGCTTGATGAAATCAGCATTTCTCTTGCTTCCCTGTGCGTAGGGAAGCTCCGTTTTAGTCACTGTAGCTCCCACAAGTGTCTCCTCAGTGTGTTCCCATTTCCTTAGAAACAGTGTAATTGCTGGGAGAAAAGTGCATTACTGTGTGCTTTCACCGTTCAGCAAATACATGTGTAGAAGCACAGCGCTAGCAGAAACGACCGTTTCTCGACGTTTTCTAACTCAGGGAACAAGTTGCACACTTCTGAGATGCATTTGGGCAACTTTGTCAGAAATGAGTTTTTTGCCTAAAGAGACATGCCTATTTGCGCAGTAGTACAGATTCTGAGTATGTAACTGGGCTTGATGAAATCAGCATTTCTCTTGCTTCCCTCTGTGTAGGGAAGCTCAGTTTTAGTCACAGTAGCTCCTACAAGTGTCTCCTCAGTGTGTTCCCATTTCCTTAGAAACTGTGTATTTGCTGGGAGAAAAGTGCATTACTATGTGCTTTCACCGTTCAGCAAATACATGTGTAGAAGCACAGCGCTAGCAGAAATGACTGTTTCTCGACGTTTTCTAACTCAGGGAACAAGTTGCACACTTCTGAGATGCATTTGGGCAACTTTGTCAGAAATGAGTTTTTTGCCTAAAGAGACATGCCTATTTGCGCAGTAGTACAGATTCTGAGTATGTAACTGGGCTTGATGAAATCAGCATTTCTCTTGCTTCCCTGTGCGTAGGGAAGCTCAGTTTTAGTCACAGTAGCTCCCACAAGTGTCTCCTCAGTGTGTTCCCATTTCCTTAGAAACAGTGTATTTGCTGGGAGAAAAGTGCATTACTCTGCGCTTTCACCGTTCAGCAAATACATGTGTAGAAGCACAGCGCTAGCAGAAAAGACCGTTTCTCGACGTTTTCTAACTCAGGGAACAAGTTGCACACTTCTGAGATGCATTTGGGCAACTTTGTCAGAAATGAGTTTTTTGCCTACAGAGACATGCCTATTTGCGCAGTAGTACAGATTCTGAGTATGTAACTGGGCTTGATGAAATCAGCATTTCTCTTGCTTCCCTGTGCGTAGGGAAGCTCAGTTTTAGTCACAGTAGCTCCCACAAGTGTCTCCTCAGTGTGTTCCCATTTCCTTAGAAACAGTGTATTTGCTGGGAGAAAAGTGCATTACTCTGCGCTTTCACCGTTCAGCAAATACATGTGTAGAAGCACAGCGCTAGCAGAAAAGACCGTTTCTCGACGTTTTCTAACTCAGGGAACAAGTTGCACACTTCTGAGATGCATTTGGGCAACTTTGTCAGAAATGAGTTTTTTGCCTACAGAGACATGCCTATTTGCGCAGTAGTACAGATTCTGAGTATGTAACTGGGCTTGATGAAATCAGCATTTCTCTTGCTTCCCTGTGCGTAGGGAAGCTCAGTTTTAGTCACAGTAGCTCCCACAAGTGTCTCCTCAGTGTGTTCCCAGTTCCTTAGAAACAGTGTATTTGCTGGGAGAAAAGTGCATTACTGTGCGCTTTCACCGTTCAGCAAATACATGTGTAGAAGCACAGCGCTAGCAGAAACGAACGTTTCTCGACGTTTTCTAACTCAGGGAACAAGTTGCACACTTCTGAGATGCATTTGGGCAACTTTGTCAGAAATGAGTTTTTTGCCTACAGTGACATGCCTATTTGCGCAGTAGTACAGATTCTGAGTATGTAACTGGACTGGATGAAATCAGCATTTCTCTTGCTTCCCTGTGCGTAGGGAAGCTCAGTTTTAGTCACAGTAGCTCCAACAAGTGTCTCCTCAGTGTGTTCCCAGTTCCTTAGAAACAGTGTATTTGCTGGGAGAAAAGTGCATTACTGTGCACTTTCACAGTTCAGCAAATACATGTGTAAAAGCACAGCGCTAGCAGAAACGAACGTTTCTCGACGTTTTCTAACTCAGGGAACAAGTTGCACACTTCTGAGATGCATTTGGGCAACTTTGTCAGAAATGAGTTTTTTGCCTACAGAGACATGCCTATTTGCGCAGTTATACAGATTCTGAGTATGTAACTGGGCTTGATGAAATCAGCATTTCTCTTGCTTCCCTGTGCGTAGGGAAGCTCCGTTTTAGTCACTGTAGCTCCCACAAGTGTCTCCTCAGTGTGTTCCCATTTCCTTAGAAACAGTGTAATTGCTGGGAGAAAAGTGCATTACTGTGTGCTTTCACCGTTCAGCAAATACATGTGTAGAAGCACAGCGCTAGCAGAAACGACCGTTTCTCGACGTTTTCTAACTCAGGGAACAAGTTGCACACTTCTGAGATGCATTTGGGCAACTTTGTCAGAAATGAGTTTTTTGCCTAAAGAGACATGCCTATTTGCGCAGTAGTACAGATTCTGAGTATGTAACTGGGCTTGATGAAATCAGCATTTCTCTTGCTTCCCTCTGTGTAGGGAACCTCAGTTTTAGTCACAGTAGCTCCTACAAGTGTCTCCTCAGTGTGTTCCCATTTCCTTAGAAACTGTGTATTTGCTGGGAGAAAAGTGCATTACTATGTGCTTTCACCGTTCAGCAAATACATGTGTAGAAGCACAGCGCTAGCAGAAATGACTGTTTCTCGACGTTTTCTAACTCAGGGAACAAGTTGCACACTTCTGAGATGCATTTGGGCAACTTTGTCAGAAATGAGTTTTTTGCCTAAAGAGACATGCCTATTTGCGCAGTAGTACAGATTCTGAGTATGTAACTGGGCTTGATGAAATCAGCATTTCTCTTGCTTCCCTGTGCGTAGGGAAGCTCAGTTTTAGTCACAGTAGCTCCCACAAGTGTCTCCTCAGTGTGTTCCCATTTCCTTAGAAACAGTGTATTTGCTGGGAGAAAAGTGCATTACTCTGCGCTTTCACCGTTCAGCAAATACATGTGTAGAAGCACAGCGCTAGCAGAAAAGACCGTTTCTCGACGTTTTCTAACTCAGGGAACAAGTTGCACACTTCTGAGATGCATTTGGGCAACTTTGTCAGAAATGAGTTTTTTGCCTACAGAGACATGCCTATTTGCGCAGTAGTACAGATTCTGAGTATGTAACTGGGCTTGATGAAATCAGCATTTCTCTTGCTTCCCTGTGCGTAGGGAAGCTCAGTTTTAGTCACAGTAGCTCCCACAAGTGTCTCCTCAGTGTGTTCCCAGTTCCTTAGAAACAGTGTATTTGCTGGGAGAAAAGTGCATTACTGTGCGCTTTCACCGTTCAGCAAATACATGTGTAGAAGCACAGCGCTAGCTGAAACGACCGTTTCTCGACGTTTTCTAACTCAGAAAACAAGTTGCACACTTCTGAGATGCATTTGGGCAACTTTGTCAGAAATGAGTTTTTTGCCTACAGAGACATGCCTATTTGCGCAGTAGTACAGATTCTGAGTATGTAACTGGGCTTGATGAAATCAGCATTTCTCTTGCTTCCCTGTGCGTAGGGAAGCTCAGTTTTAGTCACAGTAGCTCCCACAAGTGTCTCCTCAGTGTGTTCCCATTTCCTTAGAAACAGTGTATTTGCTGGGAGAAAAGTGCATTACTGTGCGCTTTCACCGTTCAGCAAATACATGTGTAGAAGCACAGCGCTAGCAGAAACGACCGTTTCTCGACGTTTTCTAACTCAGGGAACAAGTTGCACACTTCTGAGATGCATTTGGGCAACTTTGTCAGAAATGAGTTTTTTGCCTACAGAGACAGGCCGATTTGCGCAGTAGTACAGATTCTGAGTATGTAACTGGGCTGGATGAAATCAGCATTTCTCTTGCTTCCCTGTGCGTAGGGAAGCTCAGTTTTAGTCACAGTAGCTCCAACAAGTGTCTCCTCAGTGTGTTCCCATTTCCTTAGAAACAGTGTATTTGCTGGGAGAAAAGTGCATTACTGTGCACTTTCACAGTTCAGCAAATACATGTGTAAAAGCACAGCGCTAGCAGAAACGAACGTTTCTCGACGTTTTCTAACTCAGGGAACAAGTTGCACACTTCTGAGATGCATTTCGGCAACTTTGTCAGAAATGAGTTTTTTGCCTACAGAGACATGCCTATTTGCGCAGTAGTACAGATTCTGAGTATGTAACTGGGCTTGATGAAATCAGCATTTCTCTTGTTTCCCTGTGCATAGGGAAGGTCAGTTTAGTCACAGTAGCTCTCACAAGTGTCTCCTCAGTGTGTTCCCATTTCCTTAGAAACAGTGTATTTGCTGGGAGAAAAGTGCATCACTTTGTGCTTTCACTGTTCAGCAAATACATGTGTAGAAGCACAGCGCTAGCAGAAACGACCGTTTCTCGACGTTTTCTAACTCAGGGAACAAGTTGCACACTTCTGAGTTGCATTTAGGCAACTTTGTCAGAAATGAGTTTTTTGCCTACAGAGACATGCCTATTTGCGCAGTAGTACAGATTCTGAGTATGTAACAGGGCTTGATGAAATCAGCATTTCTCTTGCTTCCCTGTGCATACGGAAGCTCAGTTTTAGTCCCAGTAGCTCCCACAAGTGTCTCCTCAGTGTGTTCCCCTTTCCTTAGAAACAGTGTATTTGCTGGGAGAAAAGTGCATTACTGTGCGCTTTCACCGTTCAGCAAATACATGTGTAGAAGCACAGCGCTAGCAGAAACGAACGTTTCTCGACATTTTCTAACTCAGGGAACAAGTTGCACACTTCTGAGGTGCAATTGTGTAACTATCTCAAAAATGAGTTTTTTGCTTACAGAGACATGCCAATTTGCGCAGTAGTACAGATTCTGAGTATGTAACTGGGCTTGATGAAATCAGCATTTCTCTTGCTTCCCTGTGCGTAGGGAAGCTCAGTTTTAGTCACAGTAGCTCCCACAAGTGTCTCCTCAGTGTGTTCCCAGTTCCTTAGAAACAGTGTATTTGCTGGGAGAAAAGTGCATTACTGTGCGCTTTCACCGTTCAGCAAATACATGTGTAGAAGCACAGCGCTAGCTGAAACGACCGTTTCTCGACGTTTTCTAACTCAGAAAACAAGTTGCACACTTCTGAGATGCATTTGGGCAACTTTGTCAGAAATGAGTTTTTTGCCTACAGAGACATGCCTATTTGCGCAGTAGTACAGATTCTGAGTATGTAACTGGGCTTGATGAAATCAGCATTTCTCTTGCTTCCCTGTGCGTAGGGAAGCTCAGTTTTAGTCACAGTAGCTCCCACAAGTGTCTCCTCAGTGTGTTCCCATTTCCTTAGAAACAGTGTATTTGCTGGGAGAAAAGTGCATTACTGTGCGCTTTCACCGTTCAGCAAATACATGTGTAGTAGCACAGCGCTAGCAGAAACGAACGTTTCTCGACGTTTTCTAACTCAGGGAACAAGTTGCACACTTCTGAGATGCATTTGGGCAACTTTGTCAGAAATGAGTTTTTTGCCTACAGAGACATGCCTATTTGCGCAGTAGTACAGATTCTGAGTATGTAACTGGGCTTGATGAAATCAGCATTTCTCTTGTTTCCCTGTGCATAGGGAAGCTCAGTTTAGTCACAGTAGCTCCCACAAGTGTTTCCTCAGTGTGTTCCCATTTCCTTAGAAACAGTGTATTTGCTGGGAGAAAAGTGCATCACTTTGTGCTTTCACCGTTCAGCAAATACATGTGTAGAAGCACAGCGCTAGCAGAAACGAACGTTTCTCGACGTTTTCTAACTCAGGGAACAAGTTGCACACTTCTGAGGTGCAATTGTGTAACTATCTCAAAAATGAGTTTTTTGCTTACAGAGACATGCCAATTTGCGCAGTAGTACAGATTCTGAGTATGTAACTGGGCTTGATGAAATCAGCATTTCTCTTGCTTCCCTGTGCGTAGGGAAGCTCAGTTTTAGTCACAGTAGCTCCCACAAGTGTCTCCTCAGTGTGTTCCCAGTTCCTTAGAAACAGTGTATTTGCTGGGAGAAAAGTGCATTACTGTGCGCTTTCACTGTTCACAAATACATGTGTAGAAGCACAGCGCTGGCTGAAACGACCGTTTCTCGACGTTTTCTAACTCAGAAAACAAGTTGCACACTTCTGAGATGCATTTGGGCAACTTTGTCAGAAATGAGTTTTTTGCCTACAGAGACATGCCTATTTGCGCAGTAGTACAGATTCTGAGTATGTAACTGGGCTTGATGAAATCAGCATTTCTCTTGCTTCCCTGTGCGTAGGGAAGCTCAGTTTTAGTCACAGTAGCTCCCACAAGTGTCTCCTCAGTGTGTTCCCATTTCCTTAGAAACAGTGTATTTGCTGGGAGAAAAGTGCATTACTGTGCGCTTTCACCGTTCAGCAAATACATGTGTAGAAGCACAGCGCTAGCAGAAACGAACGTTTCTCGACGTTTTCTAACTCAGGGAACAAGTTGCACACTTCTGAGATGCATTTGGGCAACTTTGTCAGAAATGAGTTTTTTGCCTACAGAGACAGGCCGATTTGCGCAGTAGTACAGATTCTGAGTATGTAACTGGGCTGGATGAAATCAGCATTTCTCTTGCTTCCCTGTGCGTAGGGAAGCTCAGTTTTAGTCACAGTAGCTCCAACAAGTGTCTCCTCAGTGTGTTCCCAGTTCCTTAGAAACAGTGTATTTGCTGGGAGAAAAGTGCATTACTGTGCACTTTCACAGTTCAGCAAATACATGTGTAAAAGCACAGCGCTAGCAGAAACGAACGTTTCTCGACGTTTTCTAACTCAGGGAACAAGTTGCACACTTCTGAGATGCATTTCGGCAACTTTGTCAGAAATGAGTTTTTTGCCTACAGAGACATGCCTATTTGCGCAGTAGTACAGATTCTGAGTATGTAACTGGGCTTGATGAAATCAGCATTTCTCTTGTTTCCCTGTGCATAGGGAAGGTCAGTTTAGTCACAGTAGCTCTCACAAGTGTCTCCTCAGTGTGTTCCCATTTCCTTAGAAACAGTGTATTTGCTGGGAGAAAAGTGCATCACTTTGTGCTTTCACTGTTCAGCAAATACATGTGTAGAAGCACAGCGCTAGCAGAAACGACCGTTTCTCGACGTTTTCTAACTCAGGGAACAAGTTGCACACTTCTGAGTTGCATTTGGGCAACTTTGTCAGAAATGAGTTTTTTGCCTACAGAGACATGCCTATTTGCGCAGTAGTACAGATTCTGAGTATGTAACAGGGCTTGATGAAATCAGCATTTCTCTTGCTTCCCTGTGCATAGGGAAGCTCAGTTTTAGTCCCAGTAGCTCCCACAAGTGTCTCCTCAGTGTGTTCCCCTTTCCTTAGAAACAGTGTATTTGCTGGGAGAAAAGTGCATTACTGTGCGCTTTCACCGTTCAGCAAATACATGTGTAGAAGCACAGCGCTAGCAGAAACGAACATTTCTCGACGTTTTCTAACTCAGGGAACAAGTTGCACACTTCTGAGGTGCAATTGTGTAACTATCTCAAAAATGAGTTTTTTGCTTACAGAGACATGCCAATTTGCGCAGTAGTACAGATTCTGAGTATGTAACTGGGCTTGATGAAATCAGCATTTCTCTTGCTTCCCTGTGTGTAGGGAAGCTCAGTTTTAGTCACAGTAGCTCCCACAAGTGTCTCCTCAGTGTGTTCCCAGTTCCTTAGAAACAGTGTATTTGCTGGGAGAAAAGTGCATTACTGTGCGCTTTCACCGTTCAGCAAATACATGTGTAGAAGCACAGCGCTAGCTGAAACGACCGTTTCTCGACGTTTTCTAACTCAGAAAACAAGTTGCACACTTCTGAGATGCATTTGGGCAACTTTGTCAGAAATGAGTTTTTTGCCTACAGAGACATGCCTATTTGCGCAGTAGTACAGATTCTGAGTATGTAACTGGGCTTGATGAAATCAGCATTTCTCTTGCTTCCCTGTGCGTAGGGAAGCTCAGTTTTAGTCACAGTAGCTCCCACAACTGTCTCCTCAGTGTGTTCCCATTTCCTTAGAAACAGTGTATTTGCTGGGAGAAAAGTGCATTACTGTGCGCTTTCACCGTTCAGCAAATACATGTGTAGTAGCACAGCGCTAGCAGAAACGAACGTTTCTCGACGTTTTCTAACTCAGGGAACAAGTTGCACACTTCTGAGATGCATTTGGGCAACTTTGTCAGAAATGAGTTTTTTGCCTAAAGAGACATGCCTATTTGCGCAGTAGTACAGATTCTGAGTATGTAACTGGGCTTGATGAAATCAGCATTTCTCTTGTTTCCCTGTGCATAGGGAAGCTCAGTTTAGTCACAGTAGCTCCCACAAGTGTCTCCTCAGTGTGTTCCCATTTCCTTAGAAACAGTGTATTTGCTGGGAGAAAAGTGCATCACTTTGTGCTTTCACCGTTCAGCAAATACATGTGTAGAAGCACAGCGCTAGAGAAACGACCGTTTCTCGACGTTTTCTAACTCAGGGAACAAGTTGCACACTTCTGAGGTGCAATTGTGTAACTATCTCAAAAATGAGTTTTTTGCTTACAGAGACATGCCAATTTGCGCAGTAGTACAGATTCTGAGTATGTAACTGGGCTTGATGAAATCAGCATTTCTCTTGCTTCCCTGTGCGTAGGGAAGCTCAGTTTTAGTCACAGTAGCTCCCACAAGTGTCTCCTCAGTGTGTTCCCAGTTCCTTAGAAACAGTGTATTTGCTGGGAGAAAAGTGCATTACTGTGCGCTTTCACCGTTCACAAATACATGTGTAGAAGCACAGCGCTAGCTGAAACGACCGTTTCTCGACGTTTTCTAACTCAGAAAACAAGTTGCACACTTCTGAGATGCATTTGGGCAACTTTGTCAGAAATGAGTTTTTTGCCTACAGAGACATGCCTATTTGCGCAGTAGTACAGATTCTGAGTATGTAACTGGGCTTGATGAAATCAGCATTTCTCTTGTTTCCCTGGGCATAGGGAAGGTCAGTTTAGTCACAGTAGCTCTCACAAGTGTCTCCTCAGTGTGTTCCCATTTCCTTAGAAACAGTGTATTTGCTGGGAGAAAAGTGCATCACTTTGTGCTTTCACTGTTCAGCAAATACATGTGTAGAAGCACAGCGCTAGCAGAAACGACCGTTTCTCGACGTTTTCTAACTCAGGGAACAAGTTGCACACTTCTGAGTTGCATTTGGGCAACTTTGTCAGAAATGAGTTTTTTGCCTACAGAGACATGCCTATTTGCGCAGTAGTACAGATTCTGAGTATGTAACAGGGCTTGATGAAATCAGCATTTCTCTTGCTTCCCTGTGCATAGGGAAGCTCAGTTTTAGTCCCAGTAGCTCCCACAAGTGTCTCCTCAGTGTGTTCCCCTTTCCTTAGAAACAGTGTATTTGCTGGGAGAAAAGTGCATTACTGTGCGCTTTCACCGTTCAGCAAATACATGTGTAGAAGCACAGCGCTAGCAGAAACGAACGTTTCTCGACGTTTTCTAACTCAGGGAACAAGTTGCACACTTCTGAGGTGCAATTGTGTAACTATCTCAAAAATGAGTTTTTTGCTTACGGAGACATGCCAATTTGCGCAGTAGTACAGATTCTGAGTATGTAACTGGGCTTGATGAAATCAGCATTTCTCTTGCTTCCCTGTGCGTAGGGAAGCTCAGTTTTAGTCACAGTAGCTTTCACAAGTGTCTCCTCAGTGTGTTCCCAGTTCCTTAGAAACAGTGTATTTGCTGGGAGAAAAGTGCATTACTGTGCGCTTTCACCGTTCAGCAAATACATGTGTAGAAGCACAGCGCTAGCTGAAACGACCGTTTCTCGACGTTTTCTAACTCAGAAAACAAGTTGCACACTTCTGAGATGCATTTGGGCAACTTTGTCAGAAATGAGTTTTTTGCCTACAGAGACATGCCTATTTGCGCAGTAGTACAGATTCTGAGTATGTAACTGGGCTTGATGAAATCAGCATTTCTCTTGCTTCCCTGTGCGTAGGGAAGCTCAGTTTTAGTCACAGTAGCTCCCACAAGTGTCTCCTCAGTGTGTTCCCATTTCCTTAGAAACAGTGTATTTGCTGGGAGAAAAGTGCATTACTGTGCGCTTTCACCGTTCAGCAAATACATGTGTAGTAGCACAGCGCTAGCAGAAACGAACGTTTCTCGACGTTTTCTAACTCAGGGAACAAGTTGCACACTTCTGAGATGCATTTGGGCAACTTTGTCAGAAATGAGTTTTTTGCCTACAGAGACATGCCTATTTGCGCAGTAGTACAGATTCTGAGTATGTAACTGGGCTTGATGAAATCAGCATTTCTCTTGTTTCCCTGTGCATAGGGAAGTTCAGTTTAGTCATAGTAGCTCCCACAAGTGTCTCCTCAGTGTGTTCCCATTTCCTTAGAAACAGTGTATTTGCTGGGAGAAAAGTGCATCACTTTGTGCTTTCACCGTTCAGCAAATACATGTGTAGAAGCACAGCGCTAGCAGAAACGACCGTTTCTCGACGTTTTCTAACTCAGGGAATAAGTTGCACACTTCTGATTGCATTTGGGCAACTTTGTCAGAAATGAGTTTTTTGCCTACAGAGACATGCCTATTTGCACAGTAGTACAGATTCTGAGTATGTAACTGGGCTTGATGAAATCAGCATTTCTCTTGCTTCCCTGTGCATAGGGAAGCTCAGTTTTAGTCCCAGTAGCTCCCACAAGTGTCTCCTCAGTGTGTTCCACTTTCCTTAGAAACAGTGTATTTGCTGGGAGAAAAGTGCATTACTGTGCGCTTTCACTGTTCAGCAAATACATGTGTAGAAGCACAGCGCTAGCGAAAACGACCGTTTCTCGACATTTTCTAACTCAGGGAACAAGTTTTACACTTCTGGGATGCATTTGGGCAACTTTGTCAGAAATGAGTTTTTTGCCTACAGAGACATGCCTATTTGCGCAGTAGTACAGATTCTGAGTATGTAACTGGGCTTGATGAAATCAGCATTTCTCTTGCTTCCCTGTGCATAGGGAAGCTCAGTTTTAGTCACAGTAGCTCCCACAAGTGTCTCCTCAGTGTGTTCCCATTTCCTTAGAAACAGTGTATTTGCTGGGAGAAAAGTGCATCACTGTGCGCTTTCACCGTTCAGCAAATACATGTGTAGAAGCACAGCGCTAGCAGAAACGAACGTTTCTCGACGTTTTCTAACTCAGGGAACAAGTTGCACACTTCTGAGATGCATTTGGGCAACTTTGTCAGAAATGAGTTTTTTGCCTACAGAGACATGCCTATTTGCGCAGTAGTACAGATTCTGAGTATGTAACTGGGCTTGATGAAATCAGCATTTCTCTTGCTTCCCTGTGCGTAGGGAAGCTCAGTTTTAGTCACAGTAGCTCCCACAAGTGTCTCCTCAGTGTGTTCCCATTTCCTTAGAAACAGTGTATTTGCTGGGAGAAAAGTGCATTACTGTGCGCTTTCACCGTTCAGCAAATACATGTGTAGAAGCACAGCGCTAGCAGTAACGAACGTTTCTCGACGTTTTCTAACTCAGGGAACAAGTTGCACACTTCTGAGATGCATTTGGGTAACTTTCTCAAAAATGAGTTTTTTGCCTACAGAGACATGCCTATTTGCGCAGTAGTACAAATTCTGAGTATATAGCTGGGCTTGATGAAATCAGCATTTCTCTTGCTTCCCTGTGCGTAGGGAAGCTCAGTTTTAGTCACAGTAGCTCCCACAAGTGTCTCCTCAGTGTGTTCCCATTTCCTTAGAAACAGTGTATTTGCTGGGAGAAAAGTGCATTACTGTGCGCTTTCACCGTTCAGCAAATACATGTGTAGAAGCACAGCGCTAGCTGAAACGACCGTTTCTCGACGTTTTCTAACTCAGGGAAGAAGTGGCACACTTCTGAGATGCATTTGGGCAACTTTGTCAGAAATGAGTTTTTTGCCTACAGAGACATGCCTATTTGCGCAGTAGTACAGATTCTGAGTATGTGACTGGGCTTGATGAAATCAGCATTTCTCTTGCTTCCCTGTGCGTAGGGACGCTCAGTTTTAGTCACATTAGCTCCCAAAAGTGTCTCCTCAGTGTGTTCCCATTTCCTTAGAAACAGTGTATTTGCTGGGAGAAAAGTGCATTACTGTGCACTTTCACCATTCAGCAAATACATGTGTAGAAGCACAGCGCTAGCAGAAACGAACGTTTCTCGACGTTTTCTAACTCAGGGAACAAGTTGCACACTTCTGAGAAGCATTTGGGCAACTTTGTCAGAAATGAGTTTTTTGCCTAAAGAGACATGCCTATTTGCGCAGTAGTACAGATTCTTAGTATGTAACTGGGCTTGATGAAATCAGCATTTCCCTTGCTTCCCTGTGCGTAGGGAAGCTCAGTTTTAGTCACAGTAGCTCCCACAAGTGTCTGCTCAGTGTGTTCCCATTTCCTTAGAAACAGTGTATTTGCTGGGAGAAAAGTGCATTACTGTGCGCTTTCACCGTTCAGCAAATACATGTGTAGAAGCACAGCGCTAGCAGAAACGAACGTTTCTCGACGTTTTCTAACTCAGGGAAGAAGTTGCACACTTCTGACATGCATTTGGGAAACTTTGTCAGAAATGAGTTTTTTGCCTAAAGAGACATGCCTATTTGCGCAGTAGTACAGATTCTGAGTATGTAACTGGGCTTGATGAAATCAGCATTTCTCTTGCTTCCCTGTGCGTAGGGAAGCTCAGTTTTAGCCACAGTAGCTCCCACAAGTGTCTCCTCAGTGTCTTCCCATTTCCTTAGAAACAGTGTATTTGCTGGGAGAAAAGTGCATTACTGTGTGCTTTCACCGTTCAGCAAATACATGTGTAGAAGCACAGCGCTAGCAGAAACGACCGTTTCTCGACGTTTTCTAACTCAGGGAACAAGTTGCACACTTCTGAGATGCATTTGGGCAACTTTGTCAGAAATGAGTTTTTTGCCTACAGAGACATGCCTATTTGCGCAGTAGTACAGATTCTGAGTATGTAACTGGGCTTGATGAAATCAGCATTTCTCTTGCTTCCCTGTGCGTAGGGAAGCTCAGTTTTAGTCACAGTAGCTCCCACAAGTGTCTCCTCAGTGTGTTCCCATTTCCTTAGAAACAGTGTTTTTGCTGGGAGAAAAGTGCATTACTGTGCGCTTTCACCGTTCAGCAAATACATGTGTAGAAGCACAGCGCTAGCAGAAACGAACGTTTCTCGATGTTATCTAACTCAGGGAACAAGTTGCACACTTCTGAGATGCATTTGGGCAACTTTGTCAGAAATGTGTTTTTTCCCTAAAGAGACATGCTTTTTTGCGCAGTAGTACAGATTCTGAGTATATAACTGGGCTTGATGAAATCAGCATTTCTCTTGCTTCCCTGTGCGTAGGGAAGCTCAGTTTTAGTCACAGTAGCTCCCACAAGTGTCTCCTCAGTGTGTTCCCATTTCCTTAGAAACAGTGTATTTGCTGGGAGAAAAGTGCATTACTGTGCGCTTTCACCGTTCAGCAAATACATGTGTAGAAGCACAGCGCTAGCAGAAACGACCGTTTCTCGACGTTTTCTAACTCAGGGAACAAGTTGCACACTTCTGAGATGCATTTGGGCAACTTTGTCAGAAATGATTTTTTGCCTACAGAGACATGCCTATTTGCGCAGTAGTACAGATTCTGAGTATGTAACTGGGCTTGATGAAATCAGCATTTCTCTTGCTTCCCTGTGCGTAGGGAAGCTCCGTTTTAGTCACTGTAGCTCCCACAAGTGTCTCCTCAGTGTGTTCCCATTTCCTTAGAAACAGTGTATTTGCTGGGAGAAAAGTGCATTACTGTGTGCTTTCACCGTTCAGCAAATACATGTGTAGAAGCACAGCGCTAGCAGAAACGACCGTTTCTCGACGTTTTCTAACTCAGGGAACAAGTTGCACACTTCTGAGATGCATTTGGGCAACTTTGTCCGAAATGAGTTTTTTGCCTACAGAGACATGCCTATTTGCGCAGTAGTACAGATTCTGAGTATGTAACTGGGCTTGATGAAATCAGCATTTCTCTTGCTTCCCTGTGCGTAGGGAAGCTCAGTTTTAGTCACAGTAGCTCCCACAAGTGTCTCCTCAGTGTGTTCCCATTTCCTTAGAAACAGTGTATATGCTGGGAGAAAAATGCATTACTGTGTGCTTTCACCGTTCAGCAAATACATGTGTAGAAGCACAGCGTTAGCAGATATGACCGTTTCTCGACGTTTTCTAACTCAAGGAACAAGTTGCACACTTCTGAGATGCATTTGGGCAACTTTGTCAGAAATGAGTTTTTTGCCTAAAGAGACATGCCTATTTGCGCAGTAGTACAGATTCTGAGTATGTAACTGGGCTTGATGAAATCAGCATTTCTCTTGCTTCCCTGTGCGTAGGGAAGCTCAGTTTCAGTCACAGTAGCTCCCACAAGTGTCTCCTCAGTGTGTTCCCATTTCCTTAGAAACAGTGTATTTGCTGGGAGAAAAGTGCATTACTGTGCGCTTTCACCATTCAGCAAATACATGTGTAGAAGCACAGCGCTAGCAGAAACGAACGTTTCTCGACGTTCTCTAACTCAGGGAACAAGTTGCACACTTCTGAGATGCATATGGGCAACATTGTCTGAAATGAGTTTTTTGCCTACAAAGACATGCCTATTTGCGCAGTAGTACATATTCTGAGTATGTAACTGGGCTTGATGAAATCAGCATTTCTCTTGCTTCCCTGTGCGTAGGGAAGCTCAGTTTTAGTCACAGTAGCTCCCACAAGTGTCTCCTCAGTGTGTTCCCATTTCCTTAGAAACAGTGTATTTGCTGGGAGAAAAGTGCATTACTGTGCGCTTTCACCGTTCAGCAAATCCATATGTAGAAGCACAGCGCTAGCAGAAACGACCGTTTCTCGACGTTTTCTAACTCAGGGAACAAGTGGCACACTTCTGAGATGCATTTGGGCAACTTTGTCAGAAATGAGTTTTTTGCCTAAAGAGACATGCCTATTTGCGCAGTAGTACAGATTCTGAGTATGTAACAGGGCTTGATGAAATCAGCATTTTCTTGCTTCCCTGTGCGTAGGGAAGCTCAGTTTTAGTCACAGTAGCTCCCACAAGTGTCTCCTCAGTGTGTTCCCATTTCCTTAGAAACAGTGTATTTGCTGGGATAAAAGTGTGTTACTGTGGGCTTTCACCGTTCAGCAAATACATGTGTAGAAGCACAGCGCTAGCAGAATCGACCATTTCTCGACGTTTTCTAAATCAGGGAACAATTTGCACACTTCTGAGATGCATTTGGGCAACTTTGTCAGAAATGAGTTTTTTGCCTAAAGAGACATGCCTATTTGCGCAGTAGTACAGATTCTGAGTATGTAACTGGGCTTGATGAAATCAGCATTTCTCTTGCTTCCCGGTGCGTAGGGAAGCTCAGTTTTAGTCACTGTAGATCCCACAAGTGTATCATCAGTGTGTTCCCATTTCCTTAGAAACAGTGTGTTTGCTGGGAGAAAAGTGCATTACTGTGCGCTTTCACCGTTCAGCAAATACATGTGTAGAAGCACAGCGCTAGCAGAAATGAACGTTTCTCGACGTTTTCTAACTCAGGGAACAAGTGGCACACTTCTGAGATGCATTTGGGCAACTTTGTCAGAAATGAGTTTTTTGCCTAGGGAGACATGCCTATTTGCGCAGTAGTACAGATTCTTAGTATGTAACTGGGCTTGATGAAATCAGCATTTCTCTTGCTTCCCTGTGCGTAGGGAAGCTCAGTTTTAGTCACAGTAGCTCCCACAAGTGTCTCCTCAGTGTGTTCCCATTTCCTTAGAAACAGTGTATTTGCTGGGAGAAAAGTGCATTACTGTGTGCTTTCACCGTTCAGCAAATACATGTGTAGAAGCACAGCGCTAGCAGAAATGAACGTTTCTCGACGTTTTCTAACTCAGGGAACAAGTTGCACACTTCTGAGATGCATTTGGGCAACTTTGTCAGAAATGAGTTTTTTGCCTACAGAGACATGCCTATTTGCGCAGTAGTACAGATTCTGAGTATGTAACTGGGCTTGACGAAATCAGCATTTCTCTTGCTTCCCTGTGTGTAGGGAAGCTCAGTTTTAGTCACCGTAGCTCCCACAAGTGTCTCCTCAGTGTGTTCCCATTTCCTTAGAAACAGTGTATTTGCTGGGAGAAAAGTACATTACTGTGCGCTTTCACCGTTCAGCAAATACATGTGTAGAAGCACAGCGCTAGCAGAAACGAACATTTCTCTACGTTTTCTAACTCAGGGAACAAGTTGCACACTTCTGAGATGCATTTGGGTAACTTTCTCAAAAATGAGTTTTTTGCCTACAGAGACATGCCTATTTGCGCAGTAGTACAGATTCTGAGTATGTAACTGGGCTTGATGAAATCAGCATTTCTCTTGCTTCCCTGTGCGTAGGGAAGTTCAGTTTTAGTCACAGTAGCTCCCACAAGTGTCTCCTCAGTGTGTTCCCATTTCTTTAGAAACAGTGTTTTTGCTGGGAGAAAAGTGCATTACTGTGCGCTTTCACCGTTCAGCAAATACATGTGTAGAAGCACAGCGCTAGCAGAAACGACCGTTTCTCGACGTTTTCTAACTCAGGGAACAAGTTGCACACTTCTGAGATGCATTTGGGCAACTTTGTCAGAAATGAGTTTTTTGCCTAGAGACATGCCTATTTGCGCAGTAGTACAGATTCTGAGTATGTAATTGGGCTTGATGAAATCAGCATTTCTCTTGCTTCCCTGTGCGTAGGGAAGCTCAGTTTTAGTCACAGTAGCTCCCACAAGTGTCTCCTCAGTGTGTTCCCATTTCCTTAGAAACAGTGTATTTGCTGGGAGAAAAGTGCATTACTGTGCGCTTTCACCGTTCAGCAAATACATGTGTAGAAGCACAGCGCTAGCTGAAACGACCGTTTCTCGACGTTTTCTAACTCAGGGAACAAGTTGCACACTTCTGAGATGCATTTGGGCAACTTTGTCAGAAATGAGTTTTTTGCCTACAGAGACATGCCTATTTGCGCAGTAGTACAGATTCTGAGTATGTAACTGGGCTTGATGAAATCAGCATTTCTCTTGCTTCCCTGTGCGTAGGGAAGCTCAGTTTTAGTCACAGTAGCTCCCACAAGTGTCTCCTCAGTGTGTTCCCATTTCCTTGGAAACAGTGTATTTGCTGGGAGAAAAGTGCATTACTGTGCGCTTTCACCCTTCAGCAAATACATGTGTAGAAGCACAGCGCTAGCAGAAACGACCGTTTCTCGATGTTTTCTAACTCAGGGAACAAGTTGCACACTTCTGAGATGCATTTGGGCAACTTTGTCAGAAATGAGTTTTTTGCCTACAGAGACATGCCTATTTGCGCAGTAGTACAGATTCTGAGTATGTAACTGGGCTTGATGAAATCAGCATTTCTCTTGCTTCCCTGTGCTTAGGGAAGCTCAGTTTTAGTCACAGTAGCTCCCACAAGTGTCTCCTCAGTGTGTTCCCATTTCCTTAGAAACAGTGTATTTGCTGGGAGAAAAGTGCATTACTGTGCCCTTTCACCGTTCAGCAAATACATATGTAGAAGCACAGCACTAGCAGAAACGACCGTTTCTCGACGTTTTCTAACTCAGGGAACAAGTTGCACACTTCTGAGATGCATTTGGGCAACTTTGTCAGAAATGAGTTTTTTGCCTAAAGAGACATGCCTATTTGCGCAGTAGTACAGATTCTTAGTATGTAACTGGGCTTGATGTAATCAGCATTTCTCTTGCTTCCCTGTGCGTAGGGAAGCTCAGTTTTAGTCACAGTAGCTCCCACAAGTGTCTCTTCAGTGTGTTCTCATTTCCTTAGAAACAATGTATTTGCTGGGAGAAAAGTGCATTACTGTGCGCTTTCACCGTTCAGCAAGTACATGTGTAGAAGCACAGCGCTAGCAGAAATGACCGTTTCTTGACGTTTTCTAACTCAGGGAACAAGTTGCACACTTCTGAGATGCATTTGGGCAACTTTGTCAGAAATGAGTTTTTTGCCTACAGAGACATGCCTATTTGCTCAGTAGTACAGTTTCTGAGTACGTAACTGGGCTTGACGAAATCAGCATTTCTCTTGCTTCCCTGTGCGTAGGGAAGCTCAGTTTTAGTCACCATAGCTCCCACAAGTGTCTCCTCAGTGTGTTCCCATTTCCTTAGAAACAGTGTATTTGCTGGGAGAAAAGTGCATTACTGTGCGCTTTCACCGTTCAGCAAATACATGTGTAGATGCACAGCGCTAGCAGAAACGAACGTTTCTCGACGTTTTCTAACTCAGAGAACAAGTTGCACACTTCTGAGATGCATTTGGGCAACTTTGTCAGAAATGAGTTTTTTGCCTAAAGAGACATGCCTATTTGCGCAGTAGTACAGATTCTGAGTATGTAACTGGGCTTGATGAAATCAGCATTTCTCTCGCTTCCCTGTGCGTAGGGAAGCTCAGTTTTAGTCACAGTAGCTCCCACAAGTGTCTCCTCAGTGTGTTCCCATTTCCTTAGAATCAGTGTATTTGCTGGGAGAAAAGTGCATTACTGTGCGCTTTCACCGTTCAGCAAATACATGTGTAGAAGCACAGCGCTAGCAGAAACGAACGTTTCTCGACGTTTTCTAACTCAGGGAACAAGTTGCACACTTCTGAGATGCATTTGGGCAACTTTGTCAGAAATGAGTTTTTTGCCTACAGAGACATGCCTATTTGCGCAGTAGTACAGATTCTGAGTATGTAACTGGGCTTGATGAAATCAGCATTCCTCTTGCTTCCCTGTGCGTAGGGAAGCTCAGTTTTAGTCACAGTAGCTCCCACAAGTGTCTCCTCAGTGTGTTCCCATTTCCTTAGAAACAGTGTATTTGCTGGGAGAAAAGTGCATTACTGTGCGCTTTCACCGTTCAGCAAATACATGTGTAGAAGCACAGCGCTAGCAGAAACGACCGTTTCTCGACGTTTTCTAACTCAGGGAACAAGTTGCACACTTCTGAGATGCATTTGGGTAACTTTCTCAAAAATGATTTTTTTGTCTACAGAGACATGCCTATTTGCGCAGTAGTACAGATTCTGAGTATGTAACTGGGCTTGATGAAATCAGCATTTCTCTTGCTTCCCTGTGCGTAGGGAAGCTCAGTTTTAGTCACAGTAGCTCCCACAAGTGTCTCCTCAGTGTGTTCCCAGTTCCTTAGAAACAGTGTATTTGCTGGGAGAAAGTGCATTACTGTGCACTTTCACCATTCAGCAAATACATGTGTAGAAGCACAGCGCTAGCAGAAACGACCGTTTCTCGACGTTTTCTAACTCAGGGAACAAGTTGCACACTTCTGAGATGCATTTGGGTAACTTTCTCAAAAATATTTTTTTGTCTACAGAGACATGCCTATTTGCGCAGTAGTACAGATTCTGAGTATGTAACTGGGCTTGATGAAATCAGCATTTCTCTTGCTTCCCTTTGCGTAGGGAAGCTCAGTTTTAGTCACAGTAGCTCCCACAAGTGTCTCCTCAGTGTGTTCCCAGTTCCTTAGAAACAGTGTATTTGCTGGGAGAAAAGTGCATTACTGTGTGCTTTCACCGTTCAGCAAATACATGTGTAGAAGCACAGCGCTAGCTGAAACGACCGTTTCTCGACGTTTTCTAACTCAGGGAACAAGTGGCACACTTCTGAGATTCATTTTGGCAACTTTGTCAGAAATGAGTTTTTTGCCTACAGAGACATGCCTATTTGCGCAGTAGTAGAGATTCTGAGTATGTAACTGGGCTTGATGAAATCAGCATTTCTCTTGCTTCCCTGTGCGTAGGGAAGCTCAGTTTTAGTCACAGTAGCTCCCACAAGTGTCTCCTTAGTGTGTTCCCATTTCCTTAGAAACAGTGTATTTGTTGGGAGAAAAGTGCATTACTGTGCGCTTTCACCGTTCAGCAAATACATGTGTAGAAGCACAGCGCTAGCTGAAACGACCGTTTCTCGACGTTTTCTAACTCAGGGAACAAGTTGCACACTTCTGAGATGCATTTGGGCAACTTTGTCAGAAATGAGTTTTTTGCCTACAGAGACTTGCCTATTTGCGCAGTAGTACAGATTCTGTGTATGTAACTGGGCTTGATGAAATCAGCATTTCTCTTGCTTCCCTGTGCGTAGGGAAGCTCAGTTTTAGTCACAGTAGCTCCCACAAGTGTCTCCTCAGTGTGTTCCCATTTCCTTAGAAACAGTGTATTTGCTGGGAGAAAAGTGCATTACTGTGCGCTTTCACCGTTCAGCAAATACATGTGTAGAAGCACAGCGCTAGCAGAAACGAACGTTTCTCGACGTTTTCTAACTCAGGGAACAAGTTGCACACTTCTGAGATGCATTTGGGCAACTTTGTCAGAAATGAGTTTTTTGCCTACAGAGACATGCCTATTTGCGCAGTAGTACAGATTCTGAGTATGTAACTGGGCTTGATGAAATCAGCATTTCTCTTGCTTCCCTGTGCGTAGGGAAGCTCAGTTTTAGTCACAGTAGCTCCCACAAGTGTCTCCTTAGTGTGTTCCCATTTCCTTAGAAACAGTGTATTTGTTGGGAGAAAAGTGCATTACTGTGCGCTTTCACCGTTCAGCAAATACATGTGTAGAAGCACAGCGCTAGCTGAAACGACCGTTTCTCGACGTTTTCTAACTCAGGGAACAAGTTGCACACTTCTGAGATGCATTTGGGCAACTTTGTCAGAAATGAGTTTTTTGCCTACAGAGACTTGCCTATTTGCGCAGTAGTACAGATTCTGTGTATGTAACTGGGCTTGATGAAATCAGCATTTCTCTTGCTTCCCTGTGCGTAGGGAAGCTCAGTTTTAGTCACAGTAGCTCCCACAAGTGTCTCCTCAGTGTGTTCCCATTTCCTTAGAAACAGTGTATTTGCTGGGAGAAAAGTGCATTACTGTGCGCTTTCACCGTTCAGCAAATACATGTGTAGAAGCACAGCGCTAGCAGAAACGAACGTTTCTCGACATTTTCTAACTCAGGGAACAAGTTGCACACTTCTGAGATGCATTTGGGCAACTTTGTCAGAAATGAGTTTTTTGCCTACAGAGACATCCCTATTTGCGCAGTAGTACAGATTCTGAGTATGTAACTGGGTTTGATGAAATCAGCATTCTCTTGCTTCCCTGTGCGTAGGGAAGCTCAGTTTTAGTCACAGTAGCTCCCACAAGTGTCTCCTCAGTGTGTTCCCATTTCCTTAGAAACAGTGTATTTGCTGGGAGAAACGTGCATTACTGTGCGCTTTCACCGTTCAGCAAATACATGTGTAGAAGCACAGCGCTAGCAGAAACGACCGTTTCTCGACGTTTTCTAACTCAGGGAACAAGTTGCACACTTCTGAGATGCATTTGGGCAACTTTGTCAGAAATGAGTTTTTTGCCTAAAGAGACATGCCTATTTGCGCAGTAGTACAGATTCTGAGTATGTAACTGGGCTTGATGAAATCAGCATTTCTCTTGCTTCCCTGTGCGTAGGGAAGCTCAGTTTTAGTCATAATAGCTCCCACAAGTGTCTCCTCAGTGTGTTCCCTGTTCCTTAGAAACAGTGTATTTGCTGGGAGAAAAGTGCATTACTGTGCGCTTTCACCGTTCAGCAAATACATGTGTAGAAGCACAGCGCTAGCAGAAACGAACGTTTCTCGACGTTTTCTAACTCAGGGCACAAGTTGCACACTTCTGAGATGCATTTGGGCAACTTTGTCAGAAATGAGTTTTTTGCCTGAAGAGACATGCCTATTTGCGCAGTAGTACAGATTCTGAGTATGTAACTGGGCTTGATGACATCAGCATTTCTCTTGCTTCACTGTGCGTAGGGAAGCTCAGTTTTAGTCACAGTAGCTCCCACAAATGTCTCCTCAGGGTGTTCCCATTTCCTTAGAAACAGTGTATTTGCTGGGAGAAAAGTGCATTACTGTGCGCTTTCACCGTTCAGCAAATACATGTGTAGAAGCAAAGCGCTAGCAGAAACGACCGTTTCTCGACGTTTTCTAACTCAGGGAACAAGTTGCACACTTCTGAGATGCATTTGGGCAACTTTGTCAGAAATGAGTTTTTTGCCTAAAGAGACATGCCTATTTGCCCAGTAGTACAGATTCTGAGTATGTAACTGGGCTTGATGAAATCAGCATTCTCTTGCTTCCCTGTGCGTAGGGAAGCTCAGTTTTAGTCACAGTAGCTCCCACAAGTGTCTCCTCAGTGTGTTCCCATTTCCTTAGAAACAGTGTATTTGCTGGGAGAAAAGTGCATTACTGTGCGCATTCACCGTTCAGCAAATACATGTGTAGAAGCACAGCGCTAGCAGAAACGAACGTTTCTCGACGTTTTCTAACTCAGGGAACAAGTTGCACACTTCTGAGATGCATTTGGGCAACTTTGTCAGAAATGAGTTTTTTGCCTACAGAGACATGCCTATTTGCGCAGAGGTACAGATTCTGAGTAGGTAACTGGGCTTGATGAAATCAGCATTCTCTTGCTTCCCTGTGCGTAGGGAAGCTCAGTTTTAGTCACAGTAGTTCCCACAAGTGTCTCCTCAGTGTGTTCCCAGTTCCTTAGAAACAGTGTATTTGCTGGGAGAAAAGTGCATTACTGTGCGCTTTCACCGTTCAGCAAATACATGTGTAGAAGCATAGCGCTAGCAGAAACGACCGTTTCTCGACGTTTTCTAACTCAGAGAACAAATTGCACACTTCTGAGATGCATTTGGGCAACTTTGTCAGAAATGAGTTTTTTGCCTAAAGAGACATGCCTATTTGCGTAGTAGTACAGATTCTGAGTATGTAACTGGGCTTGATGAAATCAGCATTTCTCTTGCTTCCCTGTGCGTAGGGAAGCTCAGTTTTAGTCACAGTAGCTCCCACAAGTGTCTCCTCAGTGTGTTCCCTGTTCCTTAGAAACAGTGTATTTGCTGGGAGAAAAGTGCACTACTGTGCGCTTTCACCGTTCAGCAAATACATGTGTAGAAGCACAGCGGTAGCAGAAACGACCTTTCTCGACGTTTTCTAACTCAGGGAACAAGTTGCACACTTCTGAGATGCATTTGGGCAACTTTGTCAGAAATGAGTTTTTTGCCTACAGAGACATGCCTATTTGCGCAGTAGTACAGATTCTGAGTATGTAACTCGGTTTGATGAAATCAGCATTTCTCTTGCTTCCCTGTGCGTAGGGAAGCTCAGTTTTAGTCACAGTAGCTCCCACAAGTGTCTCCTCACTGTGTTCCCATATCTTTAGAAACAGTGTATTTGCTGGGAGAAAAGTGCATTACTGTGCGCTTTCACCGTTCAGCAAATACATGTGTAGAAGCACAGCGCTAGCAGAAACGACCGTTTCTCGACGTTTTCTAACTCAGGGAACAAGTTGCACACTTCTGAGATGCATTTGGGCAACTTTGTCAGAAATGAGTTTTTTGCCTAAAGAGACATGCCTCTTTGCGCAGTAGTACAGATTCTGAGTATGTAACTGGGCTTGAGGAAATCAGCATTTCTCCTGCTTCCCTGTGCGTAGGGAAGCTCAGTTTTAGTCACAGTAGCTCCCACAAGTGTCTCCTCAGTGTGTTCCCTGTTCCTTAGAAACAGTGTATTTGCTGGGAGAAAAGTGCATTACTGTGCGCTTTCACCGTTCAGCAAATACATGTGTAGTAGCACAGCGCTAGCAGAAACGAACATTTCTCGACGTTTTCTAACTCAGGGAACAAGTTGCACACTTCTGAGATGCATTTTGGCAACTTTGTCAGAAATGAGTTTTTTGCCTACAGAGACATGCCTATTTGCGCAGTAGTACAGATTCTGAGTATGTAACTGGGCTTGATGAAATCAGCATTCTCTTGCTTCCCTGTGCATAGGGAAGCTCAGTTTTAGTCACAGTAGCTCCCACAAGTGTCTCCTCAGTGTGTTCCCATTTCCTTAGAAACAGTGTATTTGCTGGGAGAAAAGTGAATTACTGTGCGCTTTCACCAGTCAGCAAATACATGTGTAGACGCACAGCGGTAGCAGAAACGAACATTTCTCGACGTTTTCTAACTCAGGGAAAATTTGCACACTTCTGAGATGCATTTGGGCAACTTTGTCAGAAATGAGTTTTTTGCCTACAGAGACATGTCTATTTGCGCAGTAGTACAGATTCTGAGTTTGTACCTGGGCTTGATGAAATCAGCATTCTCTTGCTTCCCTGTGTGTAGGGAAGCTCAGTTTTAGTCACAGTAGCTCCCACAAGTGTCTCCTCAGTGTGTTCCCAGTTCCTTAGAAACAGAGTATTTGCTGGGAGAAAAGTGCATTACTGTGCGCTTTCACCGTTCAGCAAATACATGTGTAGAAGAACAGCGCTAGCAGGAACGACCGTTTCTCGACGTTTTCTAACTCAGGGAACAAGATTCACACTTCTGAGATGCATTTGGGCAACTTTGTCAGAAATGAGTTTTTTGCCTAAAGAGACATGCCTATTTGCGCAGTAGTACAGATTCTGAGTATGTAACTGGGCTTGATGAAATCAGCATTTCTCTTGCTTCCCTGTGCGTAGGGAAGCTCAGTTTTAGTCACAGTAGCTCCCACAAGTGTCTCCTCAGTGTGTTCCCATTTCCTCAGAAACAGTGTATTTGCTGGGAGAAAAGTGCATCACTGTGCGCTTTCACCGTTCAGCAAATACATGTGTAGAAGCACAGCGCTAGCAGAAACGAACGTTTCTCGATGTTTTCTAACTCAGGGAACAAGTTGCACACTTCTGAGATGCATTTGGGCAACTTTGTCAGAAATGAGTTTTTTGCCTACAGAGACATGCCTATTTGCGCAGTAGTACAGATTCTGAGTATGTAACTGGGCTTGATGAAATCAGCATTCTCTTGCTTCCCTGTACGTAGGGAAGCTCAGTTTTAGTCACAGTAGCTCCCACAAGTGTCTCCTCAGTGTGTTCCCATTTCCTTAGAAACAGTGTATTTACTGGGAGAAAAGTGCATTACTGTGCGCTTTCACTGTTCAGCAAATACATGTGTAGAAGCACAGCGCTAGCAGAAACGAACGTTTCTCGACGTTTTCTAACTCAGGGAACAAGTTGCACACTTCTGAGATGCATTTGGGCAACTTTGTCAGAAATGAGTTTTTTGCCTACAGAGACATGCCTATTTGCGCAGTAGTCCAGATTCTGAGTATGTAACTGGGCTTGATGAAATCAGCATTTCTCTTGCTTCCCTGTGCATAGGGAAGCTCAGTTTTAGTCACAGTAGCTCCCACAAGTGTCTCCTCAGTGTGTTCCCATTTCCTTAGAAACAGTGTATTTGCTGGGAGAAAAGTGCATTACTGTGCGCTTTCACCGTTCAGCAAATACATGTGTAGAAGCACAGCGCTAGCTGAAACGACCGTTTCTCGACGTTTTCTAACTCAGGGAACAAGTGGCACACTTCTGAGATGCATTTGGGCAACTTTGTCAGAAATGAGTTTTTTGCCTACAGAGACATGCCTATTTGCCCAGTAGTACAGATTCTGAGTATGTAACTGGGCTTGATGAAATCAGCATTTCTCTTGCTTCCCTGTGCGTAGGGAAGCACACTTTTAGTCACAGTAGCTCCCACAAGTGTCTCCTCAGTGTGTTCCCATTTCCTTAGAAACAGTGTATTTGCTGGGAGAAAAGTGCATTACTGTGCGCTTTCACCGTTCAGCAAATACATGTGTAGAAGCACAGCGCTAGCTGAACCGACCGCTTCTCGACGTTTTCTAACTCAGGGAACAAGTGGCACACTTCTGAGATGCATTTGGGCAACTTTGTCAGAAATGAGTTTTTTGCCTACAGAGACATGCCTATTTGCGCAGTAGTACAGATTCTGTGTATGTAACTGGGCTTGATGAAATCAGCATTTCTCATGCTTCCCTGTGCGTAGGGAAGCTCAGTTTTAGTCATAGTAGCTCCCACAAGTGTCTCCTCAGTGTGTTCCCTGTTCCTTAGAAACAGTGTATTTGCTGGGAGAAAAGTGCATTACTGTGCGCTTTCACCGTTCAGCAAATACATGTGTAGAAGCACAGCGCTAGCAGAAACGAACGTTTCTCGACGTTTTCTAACTCAGGGAACAAGTGGCACACTTCTGAGATGCATTTGGGCAACTTTGTCAGAAATGAGTTTTTTGCCTACAGAGACATGCCTATTTGCGCAGTAGTACAGATTCTGAGTATGTAACTGGGCTTGATGACATCAGCATTTCTCTTGCTTCACTGTGCGTAGGGAAGCTCAGTTTTAGTCACAGTAGCTCCCACAAGTGTCTCCTCAGGGTGTTCCCATTTCCTTAGAAACAGTGTATTTGCTGGGAGAAAAGTGCATTACTGTGCGCTTTCACCGTTCAGCAAATACATGTGTAGAAGCAAAGCGCTAGCAGAAACGACCGTTTCTCGACGTTTTCTAACTCAGGGAACAAGTTGCACACTTCTGAGATGCATTTGGGCAACTTTGTCAGAAATGAGTTTTTTGCCTAAAGAGACATGCCTATTTGCCCAGTAGTACAGATTCTGAGTATGTAACTGGGCTTGATGAAATCAGCATTCTCTTGCTTCCCTGTGCATAGGGAAGCTCAGTTTTAGTCACAGTAGCTCCCACAAGTGTCTCCTCAGTGTGTTCCCATTTCCTTAGAAACAGTGTATTTGCTGGGAGAAAAGTGCATTACTGTGCGCATTCACCGTTCAGCAAATACATGTGTAGAAGCACAGCGCTAGCAGAAACGAACGTTTCTCGACGTTTTCTAACTCAGGGAATAAGTGGCACACTTCTCAGATGCATTTGGGCAACTTTGTCAGAAATGAGTTTTTTGCCTACAGAGACATGCCTATTTGCGCAGAGGTACAGATTCTGAGTAGGTAACTGGGCTTGATGAAATCAGCATTCTCTTGCTTCCCTGTGCGTAGGGAAGCTCAGTTTTAGTCACAGTAGTTCCCACAAGTGTCTCCTCAGTGTGTTCCCAGTTCCTTAGAAACAGTGTATTTGCTGGGAGAAAAGTGCATTACTGTGCGCTTTCACCGTTCAGCAAATACATGTGTAGAACATAGCGCTAGCAGAAACGACCGTTTCTCGACGTTTTCTAACTCAGAGAACAAATTGCACACTTCTGAGATGCATTTGGGCAACTTTGTCAGAAATGAGTTTTTTGCCTAAAGAGACATGCCTATTTGCGTAGTAGTACAGATTCTGAGTATGTAACTGGGCTTGAGGAAATCAGCATTTCTCTTGCTTCCCTGTGCGTAGGGAAGCTCAGTTTTAGTCACAGTAGCTCCCACAAGTGTCTCCTCAGTGTGTTCCCTGTTCCTTAGAAACAGTGTATTTGCTGGGAGAAAAGTGCATTACTGTGCGCTTTCACCGTTCAGCAAATACATGTGTAGAAGCACAGCGCTAGCAGAAACGAACATTTCTCGACGTTTTCTAACTCAGGGAACAAGTTGCACACTTCTGAGATGCATTTTGGCAACTTTGTCAGAAATGAGTTTTTTGCCTACAGAGACATGCCTATTTGCGCAGTAGTACAGATTCTGAGTATGTAACTGGGCTTGATGAAATCAGCATTCTCTTGCTTCCCTGTGCATAGGGAAGCTCAGTTTTAGTCACAGTAGCTCCCACAAGTGTCTCCTCAGTGTGTTCCCATTTCCTTAGAAACAGTGTATTTGCTGGGAGAAAAGTGCATTACTGTGCGCTTTCACCAGTCAGCAAATACATGTGTAGACGCACAGCGGTAGCAGAAACGAACGTTTCTCGACGTTTTCTAACTCAGGGAAAATTTGCACACTTCTGAGATGCATTTGGGCAACTTTGTCAGAAATGAGTTTTTTGCCTACAGAGACATGTCTATTTGCGCAGTAGTACAGATTCTGAGTTTGTACCTGGGCTTGATGAAATCAGCATTCTCTTGCTTCCCTGTGTGTAGGGAAGCTCAGTTTTAGTCACAGTAGCTCCCACAAGTGTCTCCTCAGTGTGTTCCCAGTTCCTTAGAAACAGAGTATTTGCTGGGAGAAAAGTGCATTACTGTGTGCTTTCACCGTTCAGCAAATACATGTGTAGAAGAACAGCGCTAGCAGGAACGACCGTTTCTCGACGTTTTCTAACTCAGGGAACAAGTTTCACACTTCTGAGATGCATTTGGGCAACTTTGTCAGAAATGAGTTTTTTGCCTAAAGAGACATGCCTATTTGCGCAGTAGTACAGATTCTGAGTATGTAACTGGGCTTGATGAAATCAGCATTTCTCTTGCTTCCCTGTGCGTAGGGAAGCTCAGTTTTAGTCACAGTAGCTCCCACAAGTGTCTCCTCAGTGTGTTCCCATTTCCTCAGAAACAGTGTATTTGCTGAGAGAAAAGTGCATTACTGTGCGCTTTCACCGTTCAGCAAATACATGTGTAGAAGCACAGCGCTAGCTGAAACGACCGTTTCTCGACGTTTTCTAACTCAGGGAACAAGTGGCACACTTCTGAGATGCATTTGGGCAACTTTGTCAGAAATGAGTTTTTTGCCTACAGAGACATGCCTATTTGCCCAGTAGTACAGATTCTGAGTATGTAACTGGGCTTGATGAAATCAGCATTTCTCTTGCTTCCCTGTGCGTAGGGAAGCACACTTTTAGTCACAGTAGCTCCCACAAGTGTCTCCTCAGTGTGTTCCCATTTCCTTAGAAACAGTGTATTTGCTGGGAGAAAAGTGCATTACTGTGCGCTTTCACCGTTCAGCAAATACATGTGTAGAAGCACAGCGCTAGCTGAACCGACCGCTTCTCGACGTTTTCTAACTCAGGGAACAAGTGGCACACTTCTGAGATGCATTTGGGCAACTTTGTCAGAAATGAGTTTTTTGCCTACAGAGACATGCCTATTTGCGCAGTAGTACAGATTCTGTGTATGTAACTGGGCTTGATGAAATCAGCATTTCTCATGCTTCCCTGTGCGTAGGGAAGCTCAGTTTAATCACAGTAGCTCCCACAAGTGTCTCCTCAGTGTGTTCCCATTTCCTTAGAAACAGTGTATTTACTGGGAGAAAAGTGCATTACTGTGCGCTTTCACCGTTCAGCAAATACATGTGTAGAAGCACAGCGCTAGCAGAAACGAACGTTTCTCGACGTTTTCTAACTCAGGGAACAAGTTGCACACTTCTGAGATGCATTTGGGCAACTTTGTCAGAAATGAGTTTTTTGCCTACAGAGACATGCCTATTTGCGCAGTAGTACAGATTCTGAGTATGTAACTGGGCTTGATGAAATCAGCATTTCTCTTGCTTCCCTGTGCGTAGGGAAGCTCAGTTTTAGTCACAGTAGCTCCCACAAGTGTCTCCTCAGTGTGTTCCCATTTCCTTAGAAACAGTGTATTTGCTGGGAGAAAAGTGCATTACTGTGCGCTTTCACCGTTCAGCAAATACATGTGTAGAAGCACAGCGCTAGCTGAAACGACCGTTTCTCGACGTTTTCTAACTCAGGGAACAAGTTGCACACTTCTGAGATGCATTTGGGCAACTTTGTCAGAAATGAGTTTTTTGCCTACAGAGACATGCCTGTTTGCGCAGTAGGACAGATTCTGAGTATGTAACTGGGCTTGATGAAATCAGCATTTCTCTTGCTTCCCTGTGCGTAGGAAGCTCAGTTTTAGTCACAGTAGCTCCCACAAGTGTCTCCTCAGTGTGTTCCCATTTCCTTAGAAACAGTGTATTTGCTGGGAGAAAAGTGCATCACTGTGCGCTTTCACCATTCAGCAAATACATGTGTAGAAGCACAGCGCTAGCAGAAACGACCGTTTCTCGACGTTTTCTAACTCAGGGAACAAGTTGCAAACTTCTGAGATGCATTTGGGCAACGTTGTCAGAAATGAGTTTTTTGCCTAAAGAGACATGCCTATTTGCCCAGTAGTACAGATTCTGAGTATGTAACTGGGCTTGATGAAATCAGCATTTCTCTTGCTTCCCTGTGCGTAGGGAAGCTCAGTTTTAGTCACAGTAGCTCCCACAAGTGTCTCCTCTGTGTGTTCCCATTTCCTTAGAAACAGTGTATTTGCTGGGAGAAAAGTGCATTACTGTGTGCTTTCACCGTTCAGCAAATACATGTGTAGAAGCACAGCACTAGCAGAAACGAACGTTTCTCGACGTTTTCGAACTCAGGGAACAAGTTGCACACTTCTGAGATGCATTTGGGCAACTTTGTCAGAAATGAGTTTTTTGCCTACAGAGACATGCCTATTTGCGCAGTAGTCCAGATTCTGAGTATGTAACTGGGCTTGATGAAATCAGCATTTCTCTTGCTTCCCTGTGCATAGGGAAGCTCAGTTTTAGTCACAGTAGCTCCCACAAGTGTCTCCTCAGTGTGTTCCCATTTCCTTAGAAACAGTGTATTTGCTGGGAGAAAAGTGCATTACTGTGCGCTTTCACCGTTCAGCAAATACATGTGTAGGAGCACAGCGCTAGCAGAAACGACCGTTTCTCGACGTTTTCTAACTCAGGGAACAAGTTGCACACTTCTGAGATGCATTTGGGCAACTTTGTCAGAAATGAGTTTTTTGCCTAAAGAGACATGCCTATTTGCGCAGTAGTACAGATTCTGAGTAGGTAACTGGGCTTGATGAAATCAGCATTCTCTTGCTTCCCTGTGCGTAGGGAAGCTCAGTTTTAGTCACAGTAGCTCCCACAAGTGTCTCCTCAGTGTGTTCCCATTTCCTTAGAAACAGTGTATTTGCTGGGAGAAAAGTGCATTACTGTGCGCTTTCACCGTTCAGCAAATACATGTGTAGAAGCACAGAGCTAGCAGAAATGACCGTTTCTCGACATTTTCTAACTCAGGGCACAAGTTGCACAGTTCTGAGATGCATTTGGGCAACTTTGTCAGAAATGAGTTTTTTGCCTGAAGAGACATGCCTATTTGAGCAGTAGTACAGATTCTGAGTATGTAACTGGGCTTGATGAAATCAGCATTTCTCTTGCTTCCCTGTGCGTAGGGAAGCTCAGTTTTAGTCACAGTAGCTCCCACAAGTGTCTCCTCAGAGTGTTCCCATTTCCTTAGAAACAGTGTATTTGCTGGGAGAAAAGTGCATTACTGTGCGCTTTCACCGTTCAGCAAATACATGTGTAGAAGCACAGCGCTAGCAGAAACGACCGTTTCTCGACGTTTTCTAACTCAGGGAACAAGTTGCACACTTCTGAGATGCATTTTGGTAACTTTCTCAAAAATGAGTTTTTTGCCTACAGAGACATGCCTATTTGCGTAGTAGTACAGATTCTGAGTATGTAACTGGGCTTGATGAAATCAGCATTTCTCTTGCTTCCCTGTGCGTAGGGAAGCTCAGTTTTAGTCACAGTAGCTCCCACAAGTATCTCCTCAGTGTGTTCCCATTGCCTTAGAAACAGTGTATTTGCTGGGAGAAAAGTTCATTACTGTGCGCTTTCACCGTTCAGCAAATACATGTGTAGAAGCACAGCGCTAGCAGAAACGAACGTTTCTCGACGTTTTCTAACTCAGGGAACAAGTTGCACACTTCTGAGATGCATTTCGGTAACTTTCTCAAAAATGAGTTTTTTGCCTACAGAGACATGCCTATTTGCGCAGTAGTACAGATTCTGAGTATGTAACTGGGCTTGATGAAATCAGCATTTCACTTGCTTCGCTGTGCGTAGGGAAGCTCAGTTTTAGTCACAGTAGCTCCCACAAGTGTCTCCTCAGTGTGTTCCCAGTTCCTTAGAAATAGTGTATTTGCTGGGAGAAAAGTGCATCACTGTGCGCTTTCACCGTTCAGCAAATACATGTGTAGAAGCACAGCGCTAGCTGAAACGACCCTTTCTCGACGTTTTCTAACTCAGGGAACAAGTGGCACACTTCTGAGATGCATTTGGGCAACTTTGTCAGAAATGAGTTTTTTGCCTAAAGAGACATGCCTATTTGCGCAGTAGTACATATTCTGAGTATGTAACTGGGCTTGATGAAATCAGCATTTCTCTTGCTTCCCTGTGCGTAGGGAAGCTCAGTTTTAGTCACAGTAGCTCCCACAAGTGTCTCCTCAGTGTGTTCCCATTTCCTTAGAAAAAGTGTATTTGCTGGGTGAAAAGTGCATTACTGTGCGCTTTCACCGTTCAGCAAATACATGTGTAGAAGCACAGCGCTAGCAGAAACGACAGTTTCTCGACGTTTTCTAACTCAGGGAACAAGTTTCACACTTCTGAGATGCATTTGGGCAACTTTGTCAGAAATGAGTTTTTTGCCTAAAGAGACATGCCTATTTGCGCAGTAGTACAGATTCTGAGTATGTAACTGGGCTTGATGAAATCAGCATTTCTCTTGCTTCCCTGTGCGTAGGGAAGCTCAGTTTCAGTCACAGTAGCTCCCACAAGTGTCTCCTCATTGTGTTCCCAGTTCCTTAGAAACAGTGTATTTGCTGGGAGAAAAGTGCATTACTGTGCGCTTTCACCATTCAGCAAATACATGTGTAGAAGCACAGCGGTAGCAGAAAAGAACGTTTCTCGACGTTTTCTAACTCAGGGAACAGGTTGCACACTTCTGAGATGCATTTGGGCAACTTTGTCAGAAATGAGTTTTTTGCCTACAGAGACATGCCAATTTGCGCAGTAGTACAGATTCTGAGTATGTAACTGGGCTTGATGAAATCAGCATTTCTCTTGCTTCCCTGTGCGTAGGGAAGCTCAGTTTTAGTCACAGTAGCTCCCACAAGTGTCTCCTCAGTGTGTTCCCATTTCCTTAGAAACAATGTATTTGCTGGGAGAAAAGTGCATTACTGTGCGCTTTCACCGTTCAGCAAATACATGTGTAGAAGCACAGCGCTAGCGGAAACGACCGTTTCTCGATGTTTTCTAACTCAGGAAAGAAGATGCACACTTCTGAGATGCATTTGGGCAACTTTGTCAGAAATGAGTTTTTTGCCTAAAGAGACATGCCTATTTGCGCAGTAGTACAGATTCTGAGTATGTAATTGGGTGGATGAAATCAGCATTTCTCTTGCTTCCCTGTGCGTAGGGAAGCTCAGTTTTAGTCACAGTAGCTCCCACAAGTGTCTCCTCAGTGTGTTCCCATTTCCTTAGAAACAGTGTATTTGCTGTTAGAAAAGTGCATTACTGTGCGCTTTCACCGTTCAGCAAATACATGTGTAGAAGCACAGCGATAGCAGAAACGACCGTTTCTCGACGTTTTCTAACTCAGGGAAAAAGTTGCACACTTCTGAGATGCATTTGGGCAACTTTGTCAGAAATGAGTTTTTTGCCTACAGAGAAATGCCTATTTGCGCAGTAGTACAGATTCTGAGTATGTAACTGGGCTTGATGAAATTAACATTTCTCTAGCTTCCGTGTGCGTAGGGAAGCTCAGTTTTAGTCACAGTAGCTCCCACAAGTGTCTCCTCAGTGTGTTCCCAGTTCCTTAGAAACAGTGTATTTGCTGGGAGAAAAGTGCATTACTGTGCGCTTTCACCGTTCAGCAAATACATGTGTAGAAGCACAGCGCTAGCAGAAACGACCGTTTCTCGACGTTTTCTAACTCAGGGAACAAGTTGCACACTTCTGAGATGCATTTGGGCAACTTTGTCAGAAATGAGTTTTTTGCCTACAGAGACATGCCTATTTGCGCAGTAGTACAGATTCTGAGTATGTAACTGGGCTTGATGAAATCAGCATTTCTCCTGCTTCCCTGTGCGTAGGGAAGCTCAGTTTTAGTCACAGTAGCTCCCACAAGTGTCTCCTCAGTGTGTTCCCATTTCCTTAGAAACAGTGTATTTGCTGGGAGAAAAGTGCATTACTGTGCGCTTTCACCGTTCAGCAAATACATGTGTAGAAGCACAGCGCTAGCAGAAACGAACGTTTCTCGACGTTTTCTAACTCAGGGAACAAGTTGCACACTTCTGAGATGCATTTGGGCAACTTTGTCAGAAATGAGTTTTTTGCCTACAGAGACATGCCTATTTGCGCAGTAGTACAGGTTCTGAGTATGTAACTGGGCTTGATGAAATCAGCATTTCTCTTGCTTCCCTGTTCGTAGGGAAGCTCAGTTTTAGTCACAGTAGCTCCCACAAGTGTCTCCTCAGTGTGTTCCCATTTCCTTAGAAACAGTGTATTTGCTGGGAGAAAAGTGCATTACTGTGCGCTTTCACCGTTCAGCAAATACATGTGTACAAGCACAGCGCTAGCAGAAACGACCGCTTCTCGACGTTTTCTAACTCAGGGAACAAGTGGCACACTTCTGAGATGCATTTGGGCAACTTTGTCAGAAATGAGTTTTTTGCCTACAGAGACATGCCTATTTGCGCAGTAGTACAGATTCTGTGTATGTAACTGGGCTTGATGAAATCAGCATTTCTCATGCTTCCTTGTGCGTAGGGAAGCTCAGTTTAATCACAGTAGCTCCCACAAGTGTCTCCTCAGTGTGTTCCCATTTCCTTAGAAACAGTGTATTTGCTGGGAGAAAAGTGCATTACTGTGCGCTTTCACCGTTCAGCAAATACATGTCTAGAAGCACAGCGCTAGCATAAACGAACGTTTCTCGATGTTTTCTAACTCAGGGAACAAGTTGCACACTTCTGAGATGCATTTGGGCAACTTTGTCAGAAATGAGTTTTTTGCCTACAGAGACATGCCTATTTGCGCAGTAGTACAGATTCTGAGTATGTAACTGGGCTTGATGAAATCAGCATTCTCTTGCTTCCCTGTACGTAGGGAAGCTCATTTTTAGTCACAGTAGCTCCCACAAGTGTCTCCTCAGTGTGTTCCCATTTCCTTAGAAACAGTGTATTTGCTGGGAGAAAAGTACATTACTGTGCGCTTTCACCGTTCAGCAAATACATGTGTAGAAGCACAGCGCTAGCTGAAACGACCGTTTCTCGACGTTTTCTAACTCAGGGAACAAGTTGCACACTTCTGAGATGCATTTGGGCAACTTTGTCAGAAATGAGTTTTTTGCCTAAAGAGACATGCCTATTTGCGCAGTAGTACAGATTCTGAGTAGGTAACTGGGCTTGATGAAATCAGCATTCTCTTGCTTCCCTGTGCGTAGGGAAGCTCAGTTTTAGTCACAGTAGCTCCCACAAGTGTCTCCTCAGTGTGTTCCCATTTCCTTAGACACAGTGTATTTGCTGGGAGAAAAGTGCAATACTGTGCGCTTTCACCGTTCAGCAAATACATGTGTAGAAGCACAGCGCTAGCTGAAACGACCGTTTCTCGACGTTTTCTAACTCAGGGAACAAGTTGCACACTTCTGAGATGCATTTGGGCAACTTTGTCAGAAATGAGTTTTTTGCCTACAGAGACATGCCTATTTGCGCAGTAATACAGATTCTGAGTATGTAACTGGGCTTGATGAAATCAGCATTTCTCCTGCTTCCCTGTGCGTAGGGAAGCTCAGTTTTAGTCACAGTAGCTCCCACAAGTGTCTCCTCAGTGTGTTCCCATTTCCTTAGAAACAGTGTATTTGCTGGGAGAAAAGTGCATTACTGTGCGCTTTCACCGTTCAGCAAATACATGTGTAGAAGCACAGCGCTAGCTGAAACGACCGCTTCTCGACGTTTTCTAACTCAGGGAACAAGTGGCAAACTTCTGAGATGCATTTGGGCAACTTTGTCAGAAATGAGTTTTTTGCCTACAGAGACATGCCTATTTGCGCAGTAGTACAGATTCTGTGTATGTAACTGGGCTTGATGAAATCAGCATTTCTGATGCTTCCCTGTGCGTAGGGAAGCTCAGTTTAATCACAGTAGCTTCCACAAGTGTCTCCTCAGTGTGTTCCCATTTCCTTAGAAACAGTGTATTTGCTGGGAGAAAAGTGCATTACTGTGCGCTTTCACCGTTCAGCAAATACATGTGTAGAAGCACAGCGCTAGCAGAAACGAACGTTTCTCGACGTTTTCTAACTCAGGGAACAAGTTGCACACTTCTGAGATGCATTTGGGCAACTTTGTCAGAAATGAGTTTTTTGCCTAAAGAGACATGCCTATTTGCGCAGTAGTACAGATTCTGAGTATGTAACTGGGCTTGATGAAATCAGCATTTCTCTTGCTTCCCTGTGCGTAGGGAAGCTCAGTTTTAGTCACAGTATCTCCCACAAGTGTCTCCTCAGTGTGTTTCCAGTTCCTTAGAAACAGTGTATTTGCTGGGAGAAAAGTGCATTACTGTGTGCTTTCACCGTTCAGCAAATACATGTGTAGAAGCACAGCGCTAGCAGAAACGAAAGTTTCTCGACATTTTCTAACTCAGGGAACAAGTTGCACACTTCTGAGATGCATTTGGGCAACTTTGTCAGAAATGAGTTTTTTGCCTACAGAGACATGCCTATTTGCGCAGTAGTACAGATTCTGAGTATGTAACTGGTCTTGATGACATCAGCATTTCTCTTGCTTCCCTGTGTGTAGGGAATCTCACTATTAGTCACATTAGCTCCCACAAGTGTCTCCTCAGTGTGTTCCCATTTCCTTAGAAACAGTGTATTTGCTGGGAGAAAAGTGCATTACTGTGCGCTTTCACCGTTCAGCAAATACATGTCTAGAAGCACAGCGCTAGCAGAAACGAACGTTTCTCGATGTTTTCTAACTCAGGGAACAAGTTGCACACTTCTGAGATGCATTTGGGCAACTTTGTCAGAAATGAGTTTTTTGCCTACAGAGACATGCCTATTTGCGCAGTAGTACAGATTCTGAGTATGTTACTGGGCTTGATGAAATCAGCATTCTCTTGCTTCCCTGTACGTAGGGAAGCTCAGTTTTAGTCACAGTAGCTCCCACAAGTGTCTCCTCAGTGTGTTCCCATTTCCTTAGAAACAGTGTATTTGCTGAGAGAAAAGTGCATTACTGTGCGCTTTCACCGTTCAGCAAATACATGTGTAGAAGCACAGCGCTAGCAGAAACGACCGTTTCTCGACGTTTTCTAACTGAGGGAACAAGTTGCACACTTCTGAGATGCATTTGGGCAACTTTGTCAGAAATGAGTTTTTTGCCTAAAGAGACATGCCTATTTGCGCAGTAGTACAGATTCTGAGTATGTAACTGGGCTTGATGAAATCAGCATTCTCTTGCTTCCCTGTGCGTAGGGAAGCTCAGTTTTAGTCACAGTAGCTCCCACAAGTGTCTCCTCAGTGTGTTTCCAGTTCCTTAGAAACAGTGTATTTGCTGGGAGAAAAGTGCATTACTGTGCGCTTTCACCGTTCAGCAAATACATGTGTAGAAGCACAGCGCTAGCAGAAACGAAAGTTTCTCGACATTTTCTAACTCAGGGAACAAGTTGCACACTTCTGAGATGCATTTGGGCAACTTTGTCAGAAATGAGTTTTTTGCCTACAGAGACATGCCTATTTGCGCAGTAGTACAGATTCTGAGTATGTAACTGGGCTTGATGACATCAGCATTTCTCTTGCTTCCCTATGTGTAGGGAAGCTCACTATTAGTCACATTAGCTCCCACAAGTTTCTCCTCAGTGTGTTCCCATTTCCTTAGAAACAGTGTATTTGCTGGGAGAAAAGTGCTTTACTGTGCGCTGTCACCGTTCAGCATATACATGTATAGAAGCACAGCGCTAGCAGAAACGACCGTTTCTCGACGTTTTCTAACTCGGGGAACAAGTTGCACACTTCTGAGATGCATTTGGGCAACGTTGTCAGAAATGAGTTTTTTGCCTAAAGAGACATGCCTATTTGCGCAGTAGTAAAGATTCTGAGTATGTAACTGGGCTTGATGAAATCAGCATTTCTCTTGCTTCCCTGTGTGTAGGGAAGCTCAGATTTAGTCACAGTAGCTCCCACAAGTGTCTCCTCAGTGTGTTCCCATTTCCTTAGAAACAGTGTATTTGCTGGGAGAAAAGTGCATTACTGTGCGCTTTCACCGTTCAGCAAATACATGTGTAGAAGCACAGCGCTAGCAGAAACGAACGTTTCTCGACGTTTTCGAACTCAGGGAACAAGTTGCACACTTCTGAGATGCATTTCGGTAACTTTCTCAAAAATGAGTTTTTTGCCTACAGAGACATGCCTATTTGCGCAGTAGTACAGATTCTGAGTATGTAACTGGGCTTGATGAAATCAGCATTTCTCTTGCTTCCCTGTGCGTAGTGAAGCTCAGTTTTAGTCACAGTAGCTCCCACAAGTGTCTCCTCAGTGTGTTCCCATTTCCTTAGAAACAGTGTATTTGCTGGGAGAAAAGTGCATTACTGTGCGCTTTCACCGTTCAGCAAATACATGTGTAGAAGCACAGCGCTAGCTGAAATGACCGTTTCTCGACATTTTCTAACTCAGGGCACAAGTTGCACACTTCTGAGATGCATTTGGGCAACTTTGTCAGAAATGAGTTTTTTGCCTGAAGAGACATGCCTATTTGCGCAGTAGTACAGATTCTGAGTATGTAACTGGGCTTGATGAAATCAGCATTTCTCTTGCTTCCCTGTGTGTAGGGAAGCTCAGTTTTAGTCACAGTAGCTCCCACAAGTATCTCCTCAGTGTGTTCCCATTTCCTTAGAAACAGTGTATTTGCTGGGAGAAAAGTGCATTATTGTGCGCTTTCACCGTTCAGCAAATACATGTGTAGAAGCACAGCGCTAGCAGAAACGAACGTTTCTCGACGTTTTCGAACTCAGGGAACAAGTTGCACACTTCTGATATGCATTTCGGTAACTTTCTCAAAAATGAGTTTTTTGCCTACAGAGACATGCCTATTTGCGCAGTAGTACAGATTCCGAGTATGTAACTGGGCTTGATGAAATCAGCATTTCTCTTGCTTCCCTGTGCGTAGGGAAGCTCAGTTTTAGTCACAGTAGCTCCCACAAGTGTCTCCTCAGTGTGTTCCCATTTCCTTAGAAACAGTGTATTTGCTGGGAGAAAAGTGCATTACTGTGCGCTTTCACCGTTCAGCAAATACATGTGTAGAAGCACAGCGCTAGCAGAAACGACCGTTTCTCGACCTTTTCTAACTCAGGGAACAAGTTGCACACTTCTGAGATGAATTTGGGCAACTTTGTCAGAAATGAGTTTTTTGCCTAAAGAGACATGCCTATTTGCGCAGTAGTACAGACTCTGAATAGGTAACTGGGCTTGATGAAATCAGCATTCTCTTGCTTCCCTGTGCGTAGGGAAGCTCAGTTTTAGTCACAGTAGCTCCCACAAGTGTCTCCTCAGTGTGTTCCCATTTCCTTAGACACAGTGTATTTGCTGGGAGAAAAGTGCATTACTGTGCGCTTTCACCGTTCAGCAAATACATGTGTAGAAGCACAGCGCTAGCTGAAACGACCGCTTCTCGACGTTTTCTACCTCGGGGAACAAGTGGCAAACTTCTGAGATGCATTTGGGCAACTTTGTCAGAAATGAGT
Source organism: Acomys minous (assembly GCF_964271855.1). Lineage (NCBI taxonomy): Eukaryota > Metazoa > Chordata > Mammalia > Rodentia > Muridae > Acomys > Acomys minous. The sequence goes on from NW_028182178.1 coordinate 1,775,082, forward strand.
TTTTTGCCTACAGAGACATGCCTATTTGCGCAGTAGTACAGATTCTGTGTATGTAACTGGGCTTGATGAAATCAGCATTTCTGATGCTTCCCTGTGCGTAGGGAAGCTCAGTTTAATCACAGTAGCTCCCACAAGTGTCTCCTCAGTGTGTTCCCATTTCCTTAGAAACAGTGTATTTGCTGGGAGAAAAGTGCATTACTGTGCGCTTTCACCGTTCAGCAAATACATGTGTAGAAGCACAGCGCTAGCAGAAACGAACGTTTCTCGACGTTTTCTAACTCAGGGAACAAGTTGCACACTTCTGAGATGCATTTGGGCAACTTTGTCAGAAATGAGTTTTTTGCCTAAAGAGACATGCCTATTTGCGCAGTAGTACAGATTCTGAGTATGTAACTGGGCTTGATGAAATCAGCATTTCTCTTGCTTCCCTGTGCGTAGGGAAGCTCAGTTTTAGTCACAGTATCTCCCACAAGTGTCTCCTCAGTGTGTTTCCAGTTCCTTAGAAACAGTGTATTTGCTGGGAGAAAAGTGCATTACTGTGTGCTTTCACCGTTCAGCAAATACATGTGTAGAAGCACAGCGCTAGCAGAAACGAAAGTTTCTCGACATTTTCTAACTCAGGGAACAAGTTGCACACTTCTGAGATGCATTTGGGCAACTTTGTCAGAAATGAGTTTTTTGCCTACAGAGACATGCCTATTTGCGCAGTAGTACAGATTCTGAGTATGTAACTGGGCTTGATGACATCAGCATTTCTCTTGCTTCCCTGTGCGTAGGGAAGCTCACTATTAGTCACATTAGCTCCCACAAGTGTCTCCTCAGTGTGTTCCCATTTCCTTAGAAACAGTGTATTTGCTGGGAGAAAAGTGCATTACTGTGCGCTTTCACCGTTCAGCAAATACATGTGTAGAAGCACAGCGCTAGCAGAAATGACCGTTTCTCGACATTTTCTAACTCAGGGCACAAGTTGCACACTTCTGAGATGCATTTGGGCAACTTTGTCAGAAATGAGTTTTTTGCCTGAAGAGACATGCCTATTTGCGCAGTAGTACAGATTCTGAGTATGTAACTGGGCTTGATGAAATCAGCATTTCTCTTGCTTCCCTGTGCGTAGGGAAGCTCAGTTTTTGTCACAGTAGCTCCCACAAGTGTCTCCTCAGTGTGTTCCCATTTCCTTAGAAACAGTGTATTTGCTGGGAGAAAAGTGCATTACTGTACGCTTTCACCGTTCAGCAAATACATGTGTAGAAGCACAGCGCTAGCAGAAACGACCGTTCATCGACGTTTTCTAACTCAGGGAAGAAGTTGCACACTTCTGAGATGCATTTTGGTAACTTTCTCAAAAATGAGTTTTTTGCCTACAGAGACATGCCTATTTGCGTAGTAGTACAGATTCTGAGTATGTAACTGGGCTTGATGAAATCTGCATTTCTCTTGCTTCCCTGTGCATAGGGAAGCTCAGTTTTAGTCACAGTAGCTCCCACAAGTATCTCCTCAGTGTGTTCCCATTTCCTTAGAAACAGTGTATTTGCTGGGAGAAAAGTTCATTACTGTGCGCTTTCACCGTTCAGCAAATACATGTGTAGAAGCACAGCGCTAGCAGAAACGAACGTTTCTCGACGTTTTCGAACTCAGGGAACAAGTTGCACACTTCTGAGATGCATTTCGGTAACTTTCTCAAAAATGAGTTTTTTGCCTACAGAGACATGCCTATTTGCGCAGTAGTACAGATTCTGAGTATGTAACTGGGCTTGATGAAATCAGCATTTCTCTTGTTTCCCTGTGCGTAGGGAAGCTCAGTTTTAGTCACAGTAGCTCCCACAAGTGTCTCCTCAGTGTGTTCCCATTTCCTTAGAAACAGTGTATTTGCTGGGAGAAAAGTGCATTACTGTGCGCTTTCACCGTTCAGCAAATACATGTCTAGAAGCACAGCGCTAGCAGAAACGAACGTTTCTCGATGTTTTCTAACTCAGGGAACAAGTTGCACACTTCTGAGATGCATTTGGGCAACTTTGTCAGAAATGAGTTTTTTGCCTACAGAGACATGCCTATTTGCGCAGTAGTACAGATTCTGAGTATGTTACTGGGCTTGATGAAATCAGCATTCTCTTGCTTCCCTGTACGTAGGGAAGCTCAGTTTTAGTCACAGTAGCTCCCACAAGTGTCTCCTCAGTGTGTTCCCATTTCCTTAGAAACAGTGTATTTGCTGAGAGAAAAGTGCATTACTGTGCGCTTTCACCGTTCAGCAAATACATGTGTAGAAGCACAGCGCTAGCAGAAACGACCGTTTCTCGACGTTTTCTAACTGAGGGAACAAGTTGCACACTTCTGAGATGCATTTGGGCAACTTTGTCAGAAATGAGTTTTTTGCCTAAAGAGACATGCCTATTTGCGCAGTAGTACAGATTCTGAGTATGTAACTGGGCTTGATGAAATCAGCATTCTCTTGCTTCCCTGTGCGTAGGGAAGCTCAGTTTTAGTCACAGTAGCTCCCACAAGTGTCTCCTCAGTGTGTTTCCAGTTCCTTAGAAACAGTGTATTTGCTGGGAGAAAAGTGCATTACTGTGCGCTTTCACCGTTAGGCAAATACATGTGTAGAAGCACAGCGCTAGCAGAAACGAAAGTTTCTCGACATTTTCTAACTCAGGGAACAAGTTGCACACTTCTGAGATGCATTTGGGCAACTTTGTCAGAAATGAGTTTTTTGCCTACAGAGACATGCCTATTTGCGCAGTAGTACAGATTCTGAGTATGTAACTGGGCTTGATGACATCAGCATTTCTCTTGCTTCCCTATGTGTAGGGAAGCTCACTATTAGTCACATTAGCTCCCACAAGTTTCTCCTCAGTGTGTTCCCATTTCCTTAGAAACAGTGTATTTGCTGGGAGAAAAGTGCTTTACTGTGCGCTGTCACCGTTCAGCATATACATGTATAGAAGCACAGCGCTAGCAGAAACGACCGTTTCTCGACGTTTTCTAACTCGGGGAACAAGTTGCACACTTCTGAGATGCATTTGGGCAACGTTGTCAGAAATGAGTTTTTTGCCTAAAGAGACATGCCTATTTGCGCAGTAGTAAAGATTCTGAGTATGTAACTGGGCTTGATGAAATCAGCATTTCTCTTGCTTCCCTGTGTGTAGGGAAGCTCAGATTTAGTCACAGTAGCTCCCACAAGTGTCTCCTCAGTGTGTTCCCATTTCCTTAGAAACAGTGTATTTGCTGGGAGAAAAGTGCATTACTGTGCGCTTTCACCGTTCAGCAAATACATGTGTAGAAGCACAGCGCTAGCAGAAACGAACGTTTCTCGACGTTTTCGAACTCAGGGAACAAGTTGCACACTTCTGAGATGCATTTCGGTAACTTTCTCAAAAATGAGTTTTTTGCCTACAGAGACATGCCTATTTGCGCAGTAGTACAGATTCTGATTATGTAACTGGGCTTGATGAAATCAGCATTTCTCTTGCTTCCCTGTGCGTAGTGAAGCTCAGTTTTAGTCACAGTAGCTCCCACAAGTGTCTCCTCAGTGTGTTCCCATTTCCTTAGAAACAGTGTATTTGCTGGGAGAAAAGTGCATTACTGTGCGCTTTCACCGTTCAGCAAATACATGTGTAGAAGCACAGCGCTAGCTGAAATGACCGTTTCTCGACATTTTCTAACTCAGGGCACAAGTTGCACACTTCTGAGATGCATTTGGGCAACTTTGTCAGAAATGAGTTTTTTGCCTGAAGAGACATGCCTATTTGCGCAGTAGTACAGATTCTGAGTATGTAACTGGGCTTGATGAAATCAGCATTTCTCTTGCTTCCCTGTGTGTAGGGAAGCTCAGTTTTAGTCACAGTAGCTCCCACAAGTATCTCCTCAGTGTGTTCCCATTTCCTTAGAAACAGTGTATTTGCTGGGAGAAAAGTGCATTATTGTGCGCTTTCACCGTTCAGCAAATACATGTGTAGAAGCACAGCGCTAGCAGAAACGAACGTTTCTCGACGTTTTCGAACTCAGGGAACAAGTTGCACACTTCTGATATGCATTTCGGTAACTTTCTCAAAAATGAGTTTTTTGCCTACAGAGACATGCCTATTTGCGCAGTAGTACAGATTCCGAGTATGTAACTGGGCTTGATGAAATCAGCATTTCTCTTGCTTCCCTGTGCGTAGGGAAGCTCAGTTTTAGTCACAGTAGCTCCCACAAGTGTCTCCTCAGTGTGTTCCCATTTCCTTAGAAACAGTGTATTTGCTGGGAGAAAAGTGCATTACTGTGCGCTTTCACCGTTCAGCAAATACATGTGTAGAAGCACAGCGCTAGCAGAAACGACCGTTTCTCGACCTTTTCTAACTCAGGGAACAAGTTGCACACTTCTGAGATGAATTTGGGCAACTTTGTCAGAAATGAGTTTTTTGCCTAAAGAGACATGCCTATTTGCGCAGTAGTACAGATTCTGATTATGTAACTGGGCTTGATGAAATCAGCATTTCTCTTGCTTCCCTGTGCGTAGTGAAGCTCAGTTTTAGTCACAGTAGCTCCCACAAGTGTCTCCTCAGTGTGTTCCCATTTCCTTAGAAACAGTGTATTTGCTGGGAGAAAAGTGCATTACTGTGCGCTTTCACCGTTCAGCAAATACATGTGTAGAAGCACAGCGCTAGCTGAAATGACCGTTTCTCGACATTTTCTAACTCAGGGCACAAGTTGCACACTTCTGAGATGCATTTGGGCAACTTTGTCAGAAATGAGTTTTTTGCCTGAAGAGACATGCCTATTTGCGCAGTAGTACAGATTCTGAGTATGTAACTGGGCTTGATGAAATCAGCATTTCTCTTGCTTCCCTGTGTGTAGGGAAGCTCAGTTTTAGTCACAGTAGCTCCCACAAGTATCTCCTCAGTGTGTTCCCATTTCCTTAGAAACAGTGTATTTGCTGGGAGAAAAGTGCATTATTGTGCGCTTTCACCGTTCAGCAAATACATGTGTAGAAGCACAGCGCTAGCAGAAACGAACGTTTCTCGACGTTTTCGAACTCAGGGAACAAGTTGCACACTTCTGATATGCATTTCGGTAACTTTCTCAAAAATGAGTTTTTTGCCTACAGAGACATGCCTATTTGCGCAGTAGTACAGATTCCGAGTATGTAACTGGGCTTGATGAAATCAGCATTTCTCTTGCTTCCCTGTGCGTAGGGAAGCTCAGTTTTAGTCACAGTAGCTCCCACAAGTGTCTCCTCAGTGTGTTCCCATTTCCTTAGAAACAGTGTATTTGCTGGGAGAAAAGTGCATTACTGTGCGCTTTCACCGTTCAGCAAATACATGTGTAGAAGCACAGCGCTAGCAGAAACGACCGTTTCTCGACCTTTTCTAACTCAGGGAACAAGTTGCACACTTCTGAGATGCATTTGGGCAACTTTGTCAGAAATGAGTTTTTTGCCTAAAGAGACATGCCTATTTGCGCAGTAGTACAGATTCTGAATAGGTAACTGGGCTTGATGAAATCAGCATTCTCTTGCTTCCCTGTGCGTAGGGAAGCTCAGTTTTAGTCACAGTAGCTCCCACAAGTGTCTCCTCAGTGTGTTCCCATTTCCTTAGACACAGTGTATTTGCTGGGAGAAAAGTGCATTACTGTGCGCTTTCACCGTTCAGCAAATACATGTGTAGAAGCACAGCACTAGCTGAAACGACCGCTTCTCGACGTTTTCTAACTCGGGGAACAAGTGGCAAACTTCTGAGATGCATTTGGGCAACTTTGTCAGAAATGAGTTTTTTGCCTACAGAGACATGCCTATTTGCGCAGTAGTACAGATTCTGAGTATGTAACTGGGCTTGATGAAATCAGCATTTCTCTTGTTTCCCTGTGCGTAGGGAAGCTCAGTTTTAGTCACAGTAGCTCCCACAAGTGTCTCCTCAGTGTGTTCCCATTTCCTTAGAAACAGTGTATTTGCTGGGAGAAAAGTGCATTACTGTGCGCTTTCACCGTTCAGCAAATACATGTCTAGAAGCACAGCGCTAGCAGAAACGAACGTTTCTCGATGTTTTCTAACTCAGGGAACAAGTTGCACACTTCTGAGATGCATTTGGGCAACTTTGTCAGAAATGAGTTTTTTGCCTACAGAGACATGCCTATTTGCGCAGTAGTACAGATTCTGAGTATGTTACTGGGCTTGATGAAATCAGCATTCTCTTGCTTCCCTGTACGTAGGGAAGCTCAGTTTTAGTCACAGTAGCTCCCACAAGTGTCTCCTCAGTGTGTTCCCATTTCCTTAGAAACAGTGTATTTGCTGAGAGAAAAGTGCATTACTGTGCGCTTTCACCGTTCAGCAAATACATGTGTAGAAGCACAGCGCTAGCAGAAACGACCGTTTCTCGACGTTTTCTAACTGAGGGAACAAGTTGCACACTTCTGAGATGCATTTGGGCAACTTTGTCAGAAATGAGTTTTTTGCCTAAAGAGACATGCCTATTTGCGCAGTAGTACAGATTCTGAGTATGTAACTGGGCTTGATGAAATCAGCATTCTCTTGCTTCCCTGTGCGTAGGGAAGCTCAGTTTTAGTCACAGTAGCTCCCACAAGTGTCTCCTCAGTGTGTTTCCAGTTCCTTAGAAACAGTGTATTTGCTGGGAGAAAAGTGCATTACTGTGCGCTTTCACCGTTCAGCAAATACATGTGTAGAAGCACAGCGCTAGCAGAAACGAAAGTTTCTCGACATTTTCTAACTCAGGGAACAAGTTGCACACTTCTGAGATGCATTTGGGCAACTTTGTCAGAAATGAGTTTTTTGCCTACAGAGACATGCCTATTTGCGCAGTAGTACAGATTCTGAGTATGTAACTGGGCTTGATGACATCAGCATTTCTCTTGCTTCCCTATGTGTAGGGAAGCTCACTATTAGTCACATTAGCTCCCACAAGTTTCTCCTCAGTGTGTTCCCATTTCCTTAGAAACAGTGTATTTGCTGGGAGAAAAGTGCTTTACTGTGCGCTGTCACCGTTCAGCATATACATGTATAGAAGCACAGCGCTAGCAGAAACGACCGTTTCTCGACGTTTTCTAACTCGGGGAACAAGTTGCACACTTCTGAGATGCATTTGGGCAACGTTGTCAGAAATGAGTTTTTTGCCTAAAGAGACATGCCTATTTGCGCAGTAGTAAAGATTCTGAGTATGTAACTGGGCTTGATGAAATCAGCATTTCTCTTGCTTCCCTGTGCATAGGGAAGCTCAGATTTAGTCACAGTAGCTCCCACAAGTGTCTCCTCAGTGTGTTCCCATTTCCTTAGAAACAGTGTATTTGCTGGGAGAAAAGTGCATTACTGTGCGCTTTCACCGTTCAGCAAATACATGTGTAGAAGCACAGTGCTAGCAGAAACGAACGTTTCTCGACGTTTTCGAACTCAGGGAACAAGTTGCACACTTCTGAGATGCATTTCGGTAACTTTCTCAAAAATGAGTTTTTTGCCTACAGAGACATGCCTATTTGCGCAGTAGTACAGATTCTGATTATGTAACTGGGCTTGATGTAATCAGCATTTCTCTTGCTTCCCTGTGCGTAGTGAAGCTCAGTTTTAGTCACAGTAGCTCCCACAAGTGTCTCCTCAGTGTGTTCCCATTTCCTTAGAAACAGTGTATTTGCTGGGAGAAAAGTGCATTACTGTGCGCTTTCACCGTTCAGCAAATACATGTGTAGAAGCACAGCGCTAGCTGAAATGACCGTTTCTCGACATTTTCTAACTCAGGGCACAAGTTGCACACTTCTGAGATGCATTTGGGCAACTTTGTCAGAAATGAGTTTTTTGCCTGAAGAGACATGCCTATTTGCGCAGTAGTACAGATTCTGAGTATGTAACTGGGCTTGATGAAATCAGCATTCTCTTGCTTCCCTGTGCGTAGGGAAGCTCAGTTTTAGTCACAGTAGCTCCCACAAGTGTCTCCTCAGTGTGTTTCCAGTTCCTTAGAAACAGTGTATTTGCTGGGAGAAAAGTGCATTACTGTGCGCTTTCACCGTTCAGCAAATACATGTGTAGAAGCACAGCGCTAGCAGAAACGAAAGTTTCTCGACATTTTCTAACTCAGGGAACAAGTTGCACACTTCTGAGATGCATTTGGGCAACTTTGTCAGAAATGAGTTTTTTGCCTACAGAGACATGCCTATTTGCGCAGTAGTACAGATTCTGAGTATGTAACTGGGCTTGATGACATCAGCATTTCTCTTGCTTCCCTATGTGTAGGGAAGCTCACTATTAGTCACATTAGCTCCCACAAGTTTCTCCTCAGTGTGTTCCCATTTCCTTAGAAACAGTGTATTTGCTGGGAGAAAAGTGCTTTACTGTGCGCTGTCACCGTTCAGCATATACATGTATAGAAGCACAGCGCTAGCAGAAACGACCGTTTCTCGACGTTTTCTAACTCGGGGAACAAGTTGCACACTTCTGAGATGCATTTGGGCAACGTTGTCAGAAATGAGTTTTTTGCCTAAAGAGACATGCCTATTTGCGCAGTAGTAAAGATTCTGAGTATGTAACTGGGCTTGATGAAATCAGCATTTCTCTTGCTTCCCTGTGCATAGGGAAGCTCAGATTTAGTCACAGTAGCTCCCACAAGTGTCTCCTCAGTGTGTTCCCATTTCCTTAGAAACAGTGTATTTGCTGGGAGAAAAGTGCATTACTGTGCGCTTTCACCGTTCAGCAAATACATGTGTAGAAGCACAGTGCTAGCAGAAACGAACGTTTCTCGACGTTTTCGAACTCAGGGAACAAGTTGCACACTTCTGAGATGCATTTCGGTAACTTTCTCAAAAATGAGTTTTTTGCCTACAGAGACATGCCTATTTGCGCAGTAGTACAGATTCTGATTATGTAACTGGGCTTGATGTAATCAGCATTTCTCTTGCTTCCCTGTGCGTAGTGAAGCTCAGTTTTAGTCACAGTAGCTCCCACAAGTGTCTCCTCAGTGTGTTCCCATTTCCTTAGAAACAGTGTATTTGCTGGGAGAAAAGTGCATTACTGTGCGCTTTCACCGTTCAGCAAATACATGTGTAGAAGCACAGCGCTAGCTGAAATGACCGTTTCTCGACATTTTCTAACTCAGGGCACAAGTTGCACACTTCTGAGATGCATTTGGGCAACTTTGTCAGAAATGAGTTTTTTGCCTGAAGAGACATGCCTATTTGCGCAGTAGTACAGATTCTGAGTATGTAACTGGGCTTGATGAAATCAGCATTTCTCTTGCTTCCCTGTGTGTAGGGAAGCTCAGTTTTAGTCACAGTAGCTCCCACAAGTATCTCCTCAGTGTGTTCCCATTTCCTTAGAAACAGTGTATTTGCTGGGAGAAAAGTGCATTATTGTGCGCTTTCACCGTTCAGCAAATACATGTGTAGAAGCACAGCGCTAGCAGAAACGAACGTTTCTCGACGTTTTCGAACTCAGGGAACAAGTTGCACACTTCTGATATGCATTTCGGTAACTTTCTCAAAAATGAGTTTTTTGCCTACAGAGACATGCCTATTTGCGCAGTAGTACAGATTCCGAGTATGTAACTGGGCTTGATGAAATCAGCATTTCTCTTGCTTCCCTGTGCGTAGGGAAGCTCAGTTTTAGTCACAGTAGCTCCCACAAGTGTCTCCTCAGTGTGTTCCCATTTCCTTAGAAACAGTGTATTTGCTGGGAGAAAAGTGCATTACTGTGCGCTTTCACCGTTCAGCAAATACATGTGTAGAAGCACAGCGCTAGCAGAAACGACCGTTTCTCGACCTTTTCTAACTCAGGGAACAAGTTGCACACTTCTGAGATGAATTTGGGCAACTTTGTCAGAAATGAGTTTTTTGCCTAAAGAGACATGCCTATTTGCGCAGTAGTACAGATTCTGAATAGGTAACTGGGCTTGATGAAATCAGCATTCTCTTGCTTCCCTGTGCGTAGGGAAGCTCAGTTTTAGTCACAGTAGCTCCCACAAGTGTCTCCTCAGTGTGTTCCCATTTCCTTAGACACAGTGTATTTGCTGGGAGAAAAGTGCATTACTGTGCGCTTTCACCGTTCAGCAAATACATGTGTAGAAGCACATCGCTAGCAGAAACGAACGTTTCTCGACGTTATCTAACTCAGGGAACAAGTTGCACACTTCTGAGATGCATTTGGGCAACTTTGTCAGAAATGAGTTTTTTGCCTACAGAGACATGCCTATTTGCGCAGTAGTACAGATTCTGAGTATGTAACTGGGCTTGATGAAATCAGCATTTCTCTTGCTTCCCTGTGCGTAGGGAAGCTCAGTTTTAGTCACAGTAGCTCCCACAAGTGTCTCCTCAGTGTGTTCCCATTTCCTTAGAAACAGTGTATTTGCTGGGAGAAAAGTGCATTACTGTGCGCTTTCACCGTTCAGCAAATACATGTGTAGAAGCACAGCGCTAGCTGAAACAACCGCTTCTCGACGTTTTCTAACTCAGGGAACAAGTGGCACACTTCTGAGATGCATTTGGGCAACTTTGTCAGAAATGAGTTTTTTGCCTACAGAGACATGCCTATTTGCGCAGTACTACAGATTCTGAGTATGTAACTGGGCTTGATGAAATCAGCATTCTCTTGCTTCCCTGTACGTAGGGAAGCTCAGTTTTAGTCACAGTAGCTCCCACAAGTGTCTCCTCAGTGTGTTCCCATTTCCTTAGAAACAGTGTATTTGCTGGGAGAAAAGTGCATTACTGTGCGCTTTCACCGTTCAGCAAATACATGTGTAGAAGCACAGCGCTAGCAGAAACGACCGTTTCTCGACGTTTTCTAACTCAGGGAACAAGTTGCACACTTCTGAGATGCATTTGGGCAACTTTGTCAGAAATGAGTTTTTTGCCTACAGAGACATGCCTATTTGCGCAGTAGTACAGATTCTGAGTATGTAACTGGGCTTGATGAAATCAGCATTTCTCTTGCTTCCCTGTGCGTAGGGAAGCTCAGTTTTAGTCACAGTAGCTCCCACAAGTGTCTCCTCAGTGTGTTTCCAGTTCCTTAGAAACAGTGTATTTGCTGGGAGAAAAGTGCATTACTGTGCGCTTTCACCGTTCAGCAAATACATGTGTAGAAGCACAGCGCTAGCAGAAACGAAAGTTTCTCGACATTTTCTAACTCAGGGAACAAGTTGCACACTTCTGAGATGCATTTGGGCAACTTTGTCAGAAATGAGTTTTTTGCCTACAGAGACATGCCTATTTGCGCAGTAGTACAGATTCTGAGTATGTAACTGGGCTTGATGACATCAGCATTTCTCTTGCTTCCCTATGTGTAGGGAAGCTCACTATTAGTCACATTAGCTCCCACAAGTTTCTCCTCAGTGTGTTCCCATTTCCTTAGAAACAGTGTATTTGCTGGGAGAAAAGTGCTTTACTGTGCGCTTTCACCGTTCAGCAAATACATGTATAGAAGCACAGCGCTAGCAGAAACGACCGTTTCTCGACGTTTTCTAACTCGGGGAACAAGTTGCACACTTCTGAGATGCATTTGGGCAACGTTGTCAGAAATGAGTTTTTTGCCTAAAGAGACATGCCTATTTGCGCAGTAGTAAAGATTCTGAGTATGTAACTGGGCTTGATGAAATCAGCATTTCTCTTGCTTCCCTGTGCATAGGGAAGCTCAGATTTAGTCACAGTAGCTCCCACAAGTGTCTCCTCAGTGTGTTCCCATTTCCTTAGAAACAGTGTATTTGCTGGGAGAAAAGTGCATTACTGTGCGCTTTCACCGTTCAGCAAATACATGTGTAGAAGCACAGTGCTAGCAGAAACGAACGTTTCTCGACGTTTTCGAACTCAGGGAACAAGTTGCACACTTCTGAGATGCATTTCGGTAACTTTCTCAAAAATGAGTTTTTTGCCTACAGAGACATGCCTATTTGCGCAGTAGTACAGATTCTGATTATGTAACTGGGCTTGATGTAATCAGCATTTCTCTTGCTTCCCTGTGCGTAGTGAAGCTCAGTTTTAGTCACAGTAGCTCCCACAAGTGTCTCCTCAGTGTGTTCCCATTTCCTTAGAAACAGTGTATTTGCTGGGAGAAAAGTGCATTACTGTGCGCTTTCACCGTTCAGCAAATACATGTGTAGAAGCACAGCGCTAGCTGAAATGACCGTTTCTCGACATTTTCTAACTCAGGGCACAAGTTGCACACTTCTGAGATGCATTTGGGCAACTTTGTCAGAAATGAGTTTTTTGCCTGAAGAGACATGCCTATTTGCGCAGTAGTACAGATTCTGAGTATGTAACTGGGCTTGATGAAATCAGCATTTCTCTTGCTTCCCTGTGTGTAGGGAAGCTCAGTTTTAGTCACAGTAGCTCCCACAAGTATCTCCTCAGTGTGTTCCCATTTCCTTAGAAACAGTGTATTTGCTGGGAGAAAAGTGCATTATTGTGCGCTTTCACCGTTCAGCAAATACATGTGTAGAAGCACAGCGCTAGCAGAAACGAACGTTTCTCGACGTTTTCGAACTCAGGGAACAAGTTGCACACTTCTGATATGCATTTCGGTAACTTTCTCAAAAATGAGTTTTTTGCCTACAGAGACATGCCTATTTGCGCAGTAGTACAGATTCCGAGTATGTAACTGGGCTTGATGAAATCAGCATTTCTCTTGCTTCCCTGTGCGTAGGGAAGCTCAGTTTTAGTCACAGTAGCTCCCACAAGTGTCTCCTCAGTGTGTTCCCATTTCCTTAGAAACAGTGTATTTGCTGGGAGAAAAGTGCATTACTGTGCGCTTTCACCGTTCAGCAAATACATGTGTAGAAGCACAGCGCTAGCAGAAACGACCGTTTCTCGACCTTTTCTAACTCAGGGAACAAGTTGCACACTTCTGAGATGAATTTGGGCAACTTTGTCAGAAATGAGTTTTTTGCCTAAAGAGACATGCCTATTTGCGCAGTAGTACAGATTCTGAATAGGTAACTGGGCTTGATGAAATCAGCATTCTCTTGCTTCCCTGTGCGTAGGGAAGCTCAGTTTTAGTCACAGTAGCTCCCACAAGTGTCTCCTCAGTGTGTTCCCATTTCCTTAGACACAGTGTATTTGCTGGGAGAAAAGTGCATTACTGTGCGCTTTCACCGTTCAGCAAATACATGTGTAGAAGCACATCGCTAGCAGAAACGAACGTTTCTCGACGTTATCTAACTCAGGGAACAAGTTGCACACTTCTGAGATGCATTTGGGCAACTTTGTCAGAAATGAGTTTTTTGCCTACAGAGACATGCCTATTTGCGCAGTAGTACAGATTCTGAGTATGTAACTGGGCTTGATGAAATCAGCATTTCTCTTGCTTCCCTGTGCGTAGGGAAGCTCAGTTTTAGTCACAGTAGCTCCCACAAGTGTCTCCTCAGTGTGTTCCCATTTCCTTAGAAACAGTGTATTTGCTGGGAGAAAAGTGCATTACTGTGCGCTTTCACCGTTCAGCAAATACATGTGTAGAAGCACAGCGCTAGCTGAAACGACCGCTTCTCGACGTTTTCTAACTCAGGGAACAAGTGGCACACTTCTGAGATGCATTTGGGCAACTTTGTCAGAAATGAGTTTTTTGCCTACAGAGACATGCCTATTTGCGCAGTACTACAGATTCTGAGTATGTAACTGGGCTTGATGAAATCAGCATTCTCTTGCTTCCCTGTACGTAGGGAAGCTCAGTTTTAGTCACAGTAGCTCCCACAAGTGTCTCCTCAGTGTGTTCCCATTTCCTTAGAAACAGTGTATTTGCTGGGAGAAAAGTGCATTACTGTGCGCTTTCACCGTTCAGCAAATACATGTGTAGAAGCACAGCGCTAGCAGAAACGACCGTTTCTCGACGTTTTCTAACTCAGGGAACAAGTTGCACACTTCTGAGATGCATTTGGGCAACTTTGTCAGAAATGAGTTTTTTGCCTAAAGAGACATGCCTATTTGCGCAGTAGTACAGATTCTGAGTATGTAACTGGGCTTGATGAAATCAGCATTTCTCTTGCTTCCCTGTGCGTAGGGAAGCTCAGTTTTAGTCACAGTAGCTCCCACAAGTGTCTCCTCAGTGTGTTTCCAGTTCCTTAGAAACAGTGTATTTGCTGGGAGAAAAGTGCATTACTGTGCGCTTTCACCGTTCAGCAAATACATGTGTAGAAGCACAGCGCTAGCAGAAACGAAAGTTTCTCGACATTTTCTAACTCAGGGAACAAGTTGCACACTTCTGAGATGCATTTGGGCAACTTTGTCAGAAATGAGTTTTTTGCCTACAGAGACATGCCTATTTGCGCAGTAGTACAGATTCTGAGTATGTAACTGGGCTTGATGACATCAGCATTTCTCTTGCTTCCCTATGTGTAGGGAAGCTCACTATTAGTCACATTAGCTCCCACAAGTTTCTCCTCAGTGTGTTCCCATTTCCTTAGAAACAGTGTATTTGCTGGGAGAAAAGTGCTTTACTGTGCGCTTTCACCGTTCAGCAAATACATGTGTAGAAGCACAGCGCTAGCAGAAACGAACGTTTCTCGACGTTTTCGAACTCAGGGAACAAGTTGCACACTTCTGAGATGCATTTCGGTAACTTTCTCAAAAATGAGTTTTTTGCCTACAGAGACATGCCTATTTGCGCAGTAGTACAGATTCTGAGTATGTAACTGGGCTTGATGAAATCAGCATTTCTCTTGCTTCCCTGTGCGTAGGGAAGCTCAGTTTTAGTCACAGTAGCTCCCACAATTGTCTCCTCAGTGTGTTCCCATTTCCTTAGAAACAGTGTATTTGCTGGGAGAAAAGTGCATTACTGTGCGCTTTCACCGTTCAGCAAATACATGTATAGAAGCACAGCGCTAGCAGAAACGACCGTTTCTCGACGTTTTCTAACTCGGGGAACAAGTTGCACACTTCTGAGATGCATTTGGGCAACTTTGTCAGAAATGATTTTTTGCCTACAGAGACATGCCTATTTGCGCAGTAGTACAGATTCTGAGTATGTAACTGGGCTTGATGAAATCAGCATTTCTCTTGCTTCCCTGTGCGTAGGGAAGCTCAGTTTTAGTCACAGTAGCTCCCACAAGTGTCTCCTCAGTGTGTTCCCATTTCCTTAGAAACAGTGTATTTGCTGGGAGAAAAGTGCATTACTGTGCGCTTTCACCGTTCAGCAAATACATGTGTAGAAGCACAGCGCTAGCAGAAACGAACGTTTCTCGACGTTTTCGAACTCAGGGAACAAGTTGCACACTTCTGAGATGCATTTCGGTAACTTTCTCAAAAATGAGTTTTTTGCCTACAGAGACATGCCTATTTGCGCAGTAGTAAAGATTCTGATTATGTAACTGGGCTTGATGAAATCAGCATTTCTCTTGCTTCCCTGTGCGTAGGGAAGCTCAGTTTTAGTCACAGTAGCTCCCACAAGTGTCTCCTCAGTGTGTTCCCATTTCCTTAGAAACAGTGTGTTTGCTGGGAGAAAAGTGCATTACTGTGCGCTTTCACCGTTCAGCAAATACATGTGTAGAAGCACAGCGCTAGCAGAAATGACTGTTTCTCGACATTTTCTAACTCAGGGCACAAGTTCCACACTTCTGAGATGCATTTGGGCAACTTTGTCAGAAATGAGTTTTTTGCCTGAAGAGACATGCCTTTTTGCGCAGTAGTACAGATTCTGAGTATGTAACTGGGCTTGATGAAATCAGCATTCTCTTGCTTCCCTGTGCGTAGGGAAGCTCAGTTTTAGTCACAGTAGCTCCCACAAGTGTCTCCTCAGTGTGTTCCCATTTCCTTAGACACAGTGTTTTTGCTGGGAGAAAAGTGCATTACTGTGCGCTTTCACCGTTCAGCAAATACATGTGTAGAAGCACAGCGCTAGCAGAAACGACCGTTTCTCGACGTTATCTAACTCAGGGAACAAGTTGCACACTTCTGAGATGCATTTGGGCAACTTTGTCAGAAATGAGTTTTTTGCCTAAAGAGACATGCCTATTTGCGCAGTAGTACAGATTCTGAGTATGTAACTGGGCTTGATGAAATCAGCATTTCTCTTGCTTCCCTGTGTGTAGGGAAGCTCAGTTTTAGTCACAGTAGCTCCCACAAGTGTCTCCTCAGTGTGTTTCCAGTTCCTTAGAAACAGTGTATTTGCTGGGAGAAAAGTGCATTACTGTGCGCTTTCACCGTTCAGCAAATACATGTATAGAAGCACAGCGCTAGCAGAAACGACCGTTTCTCGACGTTTTCTAACTCACGGAACAAGTTGCACACTTCTGAGATGCATTTGGGCAACTTTGTCAGAAATGAGTTTTTTGCCTACAGAGACATGCCTATTTGCGCAGTAGTACAGATTCTGAGTATGTAACTGGGCTGGATGAAATCAGCATTTCTCTTACTTCCCTGTGCGTAGGGAAGCTCAGTTTTAGTCACAGTAGCTCCCACAAGTGTCTCCTCAGTGTGTTCCCATTTCCTTAGAAATAGTGTATTTGCTGGGAGAAATGTGCATCACTGTGCGCTTTCACCATTCAGCAAATACATGTGTAGAAGCACAGCGCTAGCAGAAACGACCGTTTCTCGACGTTTTCTAACTCAGGGAACAAGTTGCACACTTCTGAGATGCATTTGGGCAACGTTGTCAGAAATGAGTTTTTTGCCTACAGAGACATGCCTATTTGCGCAGTAGTACAGATTCTGAGTATGTAACTGGGCTTGATGAAATCAGCATTTCTCTTGCTTCCCTGTGCGTAGGGAAGCTCAGTTTTAGTCACAGTAGCTCCCACAAGTGTCTCCTCAGTGTGTTCCCATTTCCTTAGAAACAGTGTATTTGCTGGGAGAAAAGTGCATTACTGTGCGCTTTCACCCTTCAGCAAATACATGTGTAGAAGCACAGCGCTAGCAGAAATGAACGTTTCTCGACGTTTTCGAACTCAGGGAACAAGTTGCACACTTCTGAGATGCATTTCGGTAACTTTCTCAAAAATGAGTTTTTTGCCTACAGAGACATGCCTATTTCTGCAGTAGTACAGATTCTGAGTATGTAACTGGGCTTGATGAAATCAGCATTTCTCTTGCTTCCCTGTGCGTAGGGAAGCTCAGTTTTAGTCACAGTAGCTCCCACAAGTGTCTCCTCAGTGTGTTCCCATTTCCTTAGAAACAGTGTATTTGCTGGGAGAAAAGTGCATTACTGTGCGCTTTCACCGTTCAGCAATTACATGTGTAGAAGCACAGCGCTAGCAGAAATGACCGTTTCTCGACATTTTCTAACTTAGGGCACAAGTTGCACACTTCTGAGATGCATTTGGGCAACTTTGTCAGAAATGAGTTTTTTGCCTGAAGAGACATGCCTATTTGCGCAGTAGTACAGATTCTGAGTATGTAACTGGGCTTGATGAAATCAGCATTTCTCTTGCTTCCCTGTGCGTAGGGAAGCTCAGTTTTAGTCACAGTAGCTCCCACAAGTGTCTCCTCAGTGTGTTCCCATTTCCTTAGAAACAGTGTATTTGCTGGGAGAAAAGTGCATTACTGTGCGCTTTCACCCTTCAGCAAATACATGTGTAGAAGCACAGCGCTAGCAGAAACGACCGTTTCTCGACGTTTTCTAACTCAGGGAACAAGTTGCACACTTCTGAGATGCATTTTGGTAACTTTCTCAAAAATGAGTTTTTTGCCTACAGAGACATGCCTATTTGCGTAGTAGTACAGATTCTGAGTATGTAACTGGGCTTGATGAAATCAGCATTTCTCTTGCTTCCCTGTGTGTAGGGAAGCTCAGTTTTAGTCACAGTAGCTCCCACAAGTATCTCCTCAGTGTGTTCCCATTTCCTTAGAAACAGTGTATTTGCTGGGAGAAAAGTTCATTACTGTGCGCTTTCACCGTTCAGCAAATACATGTGTAGAAGCACAGTGCTAGCAGAAACGAACGTTTCTCGACGTTTTCGAACTCAGGGAACAAGTTGCACACTTCTGAGATGCATTTTGGTAACTTTCTCAAAAATGAGTTTTTTGCCTACAGAGACATGCCTATTTGCACAGTAGTACAGATTCTGAGTATGTAACTGGGCTTGATGAAATCAGCATTTCTCTTGCTTCCCTGTGCGTAGGGAAGCTCAGTTTTAGTCACAGTAGCTCCCACAAGTGTCTCCTCAGTGTGTTCCCAGTTCCTTAGAAACAGTGTATTTGCTGGGAGAAAAGTGCATCACTGTGCGCTTTCACCGTTCAGCAAATACATGTGTAGAAGCACAGCGCTAGCTGAAATGACCGTTTCTCGACGTTTTCTAACTCAGGGAACAAGTGGCACACTTCTGAGATGCATTTGGGCAACTTTGTCAGAAATGAGTTTTTTGCCTAAAGAGACATGCCTATTTGCGCAGTAGTACAGATTCTGAATATGTAACTGGGCTTGATGAAATCAGCATTTCTCTTGCTTCCATGTGCGTAGGGAAGCTCAGTTTTAGTCACAGTAGCTCCCACAAGTGTCTCCTCAGTGTGTTACCATTTCCTTAGAAACAGTGTATTTGCTTGGAGAAAAGTGAATCACTGTGCGCTTTCACCGTTCAGCAAATACATGTGTAGAAGCACAGCACTAGCTGAAATGACCGTTTCTCGATGTTTTCTAACTCAGGGAACAAGTGGCACATTTCTGAGATGCATTTGGGCAACTTTGTCAGAAATGAGTTTTTTGCCTAAAGAGACATGCCTATTCGCGCAGTAGTACAGATTCTGAGTATGTAACTGGGCTTGATGAAATCAGCATTTCTCTTGCTTCCCTGTGCGTAGGGAAGCTCAGTTTTAGTCACAGTAGCTCCCACAAGTGTCTCCTCAGTGTGTTCCCATTTCCTTAGAAACAGTGTATTTGCTGGGAGAAAAGTGCATTACTGTGCGCTTTCACCGTTCAGCAAATACATGTGTAGAAGCACAGCGTTAGCAGAAACGACCGTTTCTCGACGTTTTCTAACTCAGGGAACAAGTTTCACACTTCTGAGATGCATTTGGGCAACTTTGTCAGAAATGAGTTTTTTGCCTAAAGAGACATGCCTATTTGCGCAGTAGTACAGATTCTGAGTATGTAACTGGGCTTGATGAAATCAGCATTTCTCTTGCTTCCCTGTGCGTAGGGAAGCTCAGTTTCAGTCACAGTAGCTCCCACAAGTGTCTCCTCAGTGTGTTCCCAGTTCCTTAGAAACAGTGTATTTGCTGGGAGAAAAGTGCATTACTGTGCGCTTTCACCATTCAGCAAATACATGTGTAGAAGCACAGCGGTAGCAGAAAAGAACGTTTCTCGACGTTTTCTAACTCAGGGAACAGGTTGCACACTTCTGAGATGCATTTGGGCAACTTTGTCAGAAATGTGTTTTTTGCCTACAGAGACATGCCTATTTGCGCAGTAGTACAGATTCTGAGTATGTAACTGGGCTTGATGAAATCAGCATTTCTCTTGCTTCCCTGTGCGTAGGGAAGCTCAGTTTTAGTCACAGTAGCTCCCACAAGTGTCTCCTCAGTGTGTTCCCATTTCCTTAGAAACAGTGTATTTGCTCTTAGAAAAGTGCATTACTGTGCGCTTTCACCGTTCTGCAAATACATGTGTAGAAGCACAGCGCTAGCAGAAACGACCGTTTCTCGACGTTTTCTAACTCAGGGAAAAAGTTGCACACTTCAGAGATGCATTTGGGCATTTTTGTCAGAAATGAGTTTTTTGCCTACAGAGACATGCCTATTTGCGCAGGAGTACAGATTCTGAGTATGTAACTGGGCTTGATGAAATCAGCATTCTCTTGCTTCCCTGTACGTAGGGAAGCTCAGTTTTAGTCACAGTAGCTCCCACAAGTGTCTCCTCAGTGTGTTCCCATTTCCTTAGAAACAGTGTATTTGCTGGGAGAAAAGTGCATTACTGTGCGCTTTCACCGTTCAGCAAATACATGTGTAGAAGCACAGCGCTAGCAGAAACGACCGTTTCTCGACGTTTTCTAACTCAGGGAACAAGTTGCACACTTCTGAGATGCATTTGGGCAACTTTGTCAGAAATGAGTTTTTTGCCTAAAGAGACATGCCTATTTGCGCAGTAGTACAGATTCTGAGTATGTAACTGGGCTTGATGAAATCAGCATTTCTCTTGCTTCCCTGTGCGTAGGGAAGCTCAGTTTTAGTCACAGTAGCTCCCACAAGTGTCTCCTCAGTGTGTTTCCAGTTCCTTAGAAACAGTGTATTTGCTGGGAGAAAAGTGCATTACTGTGCGCTTTCACCGTTCAGCAAATACATGTGTAGAAGCACAGCGCTAGCAGAAACGAAAGTTTCTCGACATTTTCTAACTCAGGGAACAAGTTGCACACTTCTGAGATGCATTTGGGCAACTTTGTCAGAAATGAGTTTTTTGCCTACAGAGACATGCCTATTTGCGCAGTAGTACAGATTCTGAGTATGTAACTGGGCTTGATGACATCAGCATTTCTCTTGCTTCCCTATGTGTAGGGAAGCTCACTATTAGTCACATTAGCTCCCACAAGTTTCTCCTCAGTGTGTTCCCATTTCCTTAGAAACAGTGTATTTGCTGGGAGAAAAGTGCTTTACTGTGCGCTTTCACCGTTCAGCAAATACATGTGTAGAAGCACAGCGCTAGCAGAAACGAACGTTTCTCGACGTTTTCGAACTCAGGGAACAAGTTGCACACTTCTGAGATGCATTTCGGTAACTTTCTCAAAAATGAGTTTTTTGCCTACAGAGACATGCCTATTTGCGCAGTAGTACAGATTCTGAGTATGTAACTGGGCTTGATGAAATCAGCATTTCTCTTGCTTCCCTGTGCGTAGGGAAGCTCAGTTTTAGTCACAGTAGCTCCCACAATTGTCTCCTCAGTGTGTTCCCATTTCCTTAGAAACAGTGTATTTGCTGGGAGAAAAGTGCATTACTGTGCGCTTTCACCGTTCAGCAAATACATGTATAGAAGCACAGCGCTAGCAGAAACGACCGTTTCTCGACGTTTTCTAACTCGGGGAACAAGTTGCACACTTCTGAGATGCATTTGGGCAACTTTGTCAGAAATGATTTTTTGCCTACAGAGACATGCCTATTTGCGCAGTAGTACAGATTCTGAGTATGTAACTGGGCTTGATGAAATCAGCATTTCTCTTGCTTCCCTGTGCGTAGGGAAGCTCAGTTTTAGTCACAGTAGCTCCCACAAGTGTCTCCTCAGTGTGTTCCCATTTCCTTAGAAACAGTGTATTTGCTGGGAGAAAAGTGCATTACTGTGCGCTTTCACCGTTCAGCAAATACATGTGTAGAAGCACAGCGCTAGCAGAAACGAACGTTTCTCGACGTTTTCGAACTCAGGGAACAAGTTGCACACTTCTGAGATGCATTTCGGTAACTTTCTCAAAAATGAGTTTTTTGCCTACAGAGACATGCCTATTTGCGCAGTAGTAAAGATTCTGATTATGTAACTGGGCTTGATGAAATCAGCATTTCTCTTGCTTCCCTGTGCGTAGGGAAGCTCAGTTTTAGTCACAGTAGCTCCCACAAGTGTCTCCTCAGTGTGTTCCCATTTCCTTAGAAACAGTGTGTTTGCTGGGAGAAAAGTGCATTACTGTGCGCTTTCACCGTTCAGCAAATACATGTGTAGAAGCACAGCGCTAGCAGAAATGACTGTTTCTCGACATTTTCTAACTCAGGGCACAAGTTCCACACTTCTGAGATGCATTTGGGCAACTTTGTCAGAAATGAGTTTTTTGCCTGAAGAGACATGCCTTTTTGCGCAGTAGTACAGATTCTGAGTATGTAACTGGGCTTGATGAAATCAGCATTCTCTTGCTTCCCTGTGCGTAGGGAAGCTCAGTTTTAGTCACAGTAGCTCCCACAAGTGTCTCCTCAGTGTGTTCCCATTTCCTTAGACACAGTGTTTTTGCTGGGAGAAAAGTGCATTACTGTGCGCTTTCACCGTTCAGCAAATACATGTGTAGAAGCACAGCGCTAGCAGAAACGACCGTTTCTCGACGTTATCTAACTCAGGGAACAAGTTGCACACTTCTGAGATGCATTTGGGCAACTTTGTCAGAAATGAGTTTTTTGCCTAAAGAGACATGCCTATTTGCGCAGTAGTACAGATTCTGAGTATGTAACTGGGCTTGATGAAATCAGCATTTCTCTTGCTTCCCTGTGTGTAGGGAAGCTCAGTTTTAGTCACAGTAGCTCCCACAAGTGTCTCCTCAGTGTGTTTCCAGTTCCTTAGAAACAGTGTATTTGCTGGGAGAAAAGTGCATTACTGTGCGCTTTCACCGTTCAGCAAATACATGTATAGAAGCACAGCGCTAGCAGAAGCGACCGTTTCTCGACGTTTTCTAACTCACGGAACAAGTTGCACACTTCTGAGATGCATTTGGGCAACTTTGTCAGAAATGAGTTTTTTGCCTACAGAGACATGCCTATTTGCGCAGTAGTACAGATTCTGAGTATGTAACTGGGCTGGATGAAATCAGCATTTCTCTTACTTCCCTGTGCGTAGGGAAGCTCAGTTTTAGTCACAGTAGCTCCCACAAGTGTCTCCTCAGTGTGTTCCCATTTCCTTAGAAATAGTGTATTTGCTGGGAGAAATGTGCATCACTGTGCGCTTTCACCATTCAGCAAATACATGTGTAGAAGCACAGCGCTAGCAGAAACGACCGTTTCTCGACGTTTTCTAACTCAGGGAACAAGTTGCACACTTCTGAGATGCATTTGGGCAACGTTGTCAGAAATGAGTTTTTTGCCTACAGAGACATGCCTATTTGCGCAGTAGTACAGATTCTGAGTATGTAACTGGGCTTGATGAAATCAGCATTTCTCTTGCTTCCCTGTGCGTAGGGAAGCTCAGTTTTAGTCACAGTAGCTCCCACAAGTGTCTCCTCAGTGTGTTCCCATTTCCTTAGAAACAGTGTATTTGCTGGGAGAAAAGTGCATTACTGTGCGCTTTCACCCTTCAGCAAATACATGTGTAGAAGCACAGCGCTAGCAGAAATGAACGTTTCTCGACGTTTTCGAACTCAGGGAACAAGTTGCACACTTCTGAGATGCATTTCGGTAACTTTCTCAAAAATGAGTTTTTTGCCTACAGAGACATGCCTATTTCTGCAGTAGTACAGATTCTGAGTATGTAACTGGGCTTGATGAAATCAGCATTTCTCTTGCTTCCCTGTGCGTAGGGAAGCTCAGTTTTAGTCACAGTAGCTCCCACAAGTGTCTCCTCAGTGTGTTCCCATTTCCTTAGAAACAGTGTATTTGCTGGGAGAAAAGTGCATTACTGTGCGCTTTCACCGTTCAGCAATTACATGTGTAGAAGCACAGCGCTAGCAGAAATGACCGTTTCTCGACATTTTCTAACTTAGGGCACAAGTTGCACACTTCTGAGATGCATTTGGGCAACTTTGTCAGAAATGAGTTTTTTGCCTGAAGAGACATGCCTATTTGCGCAGTAGTACAGATTCTGAGTATGTAACTGGGCTTGATGAAATCAGCATTTCTCTTGCTTCCCTGTGCGTAGGGAAGCTCAGTTTTAGTCACAGTAGCTCCCACAAGTGTCTCCTCAGTGTGTTCCCATTTCCTTAGAAACAGTGTATTTGCTGGGAGAAAAGTGCATTACTGTGCGCTTTCACCCTTCAGCAAATACATGTGTAGAAGCACAGCGCTAGCAGAAACGACCGTTTCTCGACGTTTTCTAACTCAGGGAACAAGTTGCACACTTCTGAGATGCATTTTGGTAACTTTCTCAAAAATGAGTTTTTTGCCTACAGAGACATGCCTATTTGCGTAGTAGTACAGATTCTGAGTATGTAACTGGGCTTGATGAAATCAGCATTTCTCTTGCTTCCCTGTGTGTAGGGAAGCTCAGTTTTAGTCACAGTAGCTCCCACAAGTATCTCCTCAGTGTGTTCCCATTTCCTTAGAAACAGTGTATTTGCTGGGAGAAAAGTTCATTACTGTGCGCTTTCACCGTTCAGCAAATACATGTGTAGAAGCACAGTGCTAGCAGAAACGAACGTTTCTCGACGTTTTCGAACTCAGGGAACAAGTTGCACACTTCTGAGATGCATTTTGGTAACTTTCTCAAAAATGAGTTTTTTGCCTACAGAGACATGCCTATTTGCACAGTAGTACAGATTCTGAGTATGTAACTGGGCTTGATGAAATCAGCATTTCTCTTGCTTCCCTGTGCGTAGGGAAGCTCAGTTTTAGTCACAGTAGCTCCCACAAGTGTCTCCTCAGTGTGTTCCCAGTTCCTTAGAAACAGTGTATTTGCTGGGAGAAAAGTGCATCACTGTGCGCTTTCACCGTTCAGCAAATACATGTGTAGAAGCACAGCGCTAGCTGAAATGACCGTTTCTCGACGTTTTCTAACTCAGGGAACAAGTGGCACACTTCTGAGATGCATTTGGGCAACTTTGTCAGAAATGAGTTTTTTGCCTAAAGAGACATGCCTATTTGCGCAGTAGTACAGATTCTGAATATGTAACTGGGCTTGATGAAATCAGCATTTCTCTTGCTTCCATGTGCGTAGGGAAGCTCAGTTTTAGTCACAGTAGCTCCCACAAGTGTCTCCTCAGTGTGTTACCATTTCCTTAGAAACAGTGTATTTGCTTGGAGAAAAGTGAATCACTGTGCGCTTTCACCGTTCAGCAAATACATGTGTAGAAGCACAGCACTAGCTGAAATGACCGTTTCTCGATGTTTTCTAACTCAGGGAACAAGTGGCACATTTCTGAGATGCATTTGGGCAACTTTGTCAGAAATGAGTTTTTTGCCTAAAGAGACATGCCTATTCGCGCAGTAGTACAGATTCTGAGTATGTAACTGGGCTTGATGAAATCAGCATTTCTCTTGCTTCCCTGTGCGTAGGGAAGCTCAGTTTTAGTCACAGTAGCTCCCACAAGTGTCTCCTCAGTGTGTTCCCATTTCCTTAGAAACAGTGTATTTGCTGGGAGAAAAGTGCATTACTGTGCGCTTTCACCGTTCAGCAAATACATGTGTAGAAGCACAGCGTTAGCAGAAACGACCGTTTCTCGACGTTTTCTAACTCAGGGAACAAGTTTCACACTTCTGAGATGCATTTGGGCAACTTTGTCAGAAATGAGTTTTTTGCCTAAAGAGACATGCCTATTTGCGCAGTAGTACAGATTCTGAGTATGTAACTGGGCTTGATGAAATCAGCATTTCTCTTGCTTCCCTGTGCGTAGGGAAGCTCAGTTTCAGTCACAGTAGCTCCCACAAGTGTCTCCTCAGTGTGTTCCCAGTTGCTTAGAAACAGTGTATTTGCTGGGAGAAAAGTGCATTACTGTGCGCTTTCACCATTCAGCAAATACATGTGTAGAAGCACAGCGGTAGCAGAAAAGAACGTTTCTCGACGTTTTCTAACTCAGGGAACAGGTTGCACACTTCTGAGATGCATTTGGGCAACTTTGTCAGAAATGTGTTTTTTGCCTACAGAGACATGCCTATTTGCGCAGTAGTACAGATTCTGAGTATGTAACTGGGCTTGATGAAATCAGCATTTCTCTTGCTTCCCTGTGCGTAGGGAAGCTCAGTTTTAGTCACAGTAGCTCCCACAAGTGTCTCCTCAGTGTGTTCCCATTTCCTTAGAAACAGTGTATTTGCTCTTAGAAAAGTGCATTACTGTGCGCTTTCACCGTTCTGCAAATACATGTGTAGAAGCACAGCGCTAGCAGAAACGACCGTTTCTCGACGTTTTCTAACTCAGGGAAAAAGTTGCACACTTCAGAGATGCATTTGGGCATTTTTGTCAGAAATGAGTTTTTTGCCTACAGAGAAATGCCTATTTGCGCAGTAGTACAGATTCTGAGTATGTAACTGGGCTTGATGAAATCAGCATTTCTCTAGCTTCCCTGTGTGTAGGGAAGCTCAGTTTTAGTCACAGTAGCTCCCACAAGTGTCTCCTCAGTGTGTTCCCATTTCCTTAGAAACAGTGTATTTGCTGGGAGAAAAGTGCATTACTGTGCGCTTTCACCGTTCAGCATATACATGTGTAGAAGCACAGCGCTAGCAGAAACGACCGTTTCTCGACGTTTTCTAACTCAGGGAACAAGTTGCACACTTCTGAGATGCATTTGGGCAACTTTGTCAGAAATGAGTTTTTTGCCTACAGAGACATGCCTATTTGCGCAGTAGTACAGATTCTGAGTATGTAACTGGGCTTGATGAAATCAGCATTTCTCCTGCTTCCCTGTGCGTAGGGAAGCTCAGTTTTAGTCACAGTAGCTCCCACAAGTGTCTCCTCAGTGTGTTCCCATTTCCTTAGAAACAGTGTATTTGCTGGGAGAAAAGTGCATTACTGTGCGCTTTCACCGTTCAGCAAATACATGTGTAGAAGCACAGCGCTAGCAGAAACGAATGTTTCTCGACGTTTTCTAACTCAGGGAACAAGTTGCACACTTCTGAGATGCATTTGGGCAACTTTGTCAGAAATGAGTTTTTTGCCTACAGAGACATGCCTATTTGCGCAGTAGTACAGATTCTGAGTATGTAACTGGGCTTGATGAAATCAGCATTTCTCTGGCTTCCCTGTGCGTAGGGAAGCTCAGTTTTAGTCACAGTAGCTCCCACAAGTGTCTCCTCAGTGTGTTCCCATTTCCTTAGAAACAGTGTATTTGCTGGGAGAAAAGTGCATTACTGTGCGCTTTCACCGTTCAGCAAATACATGTGTAGAAGCACAGCGCTAGCAGAAACGACCGTTTCTCGACGTTTTCTAACTCAGGGAACAAGTTGCACACTTCTGAGATGCATTTGGGCAACTTTGTCAGAAATGAGTTTTTTGCCTACAGAGACATGCCTATTTGCGCAGTAGTACAGATTCTGAGTATGTAACTGGGCTTGATGAAATCAGCATTTCTCTTGCTTCCCTGTGCGTAGGGAAGCTCCGTTTTAGTCACAGTAGCTCCCACAAGTGTCTCCTCAGTGTGTTCCCATTTCCTTATAAACAGTGTATTTTCTGGGAGAAAAGTGCAATACTGTGCGCTTTCACCGTTCAGCAAATACATGTGTAGAAGCACAGCAGTAGCAGAAACGAACGTTTCTCGACGTTTTCTAACTCAGGGAACAAGTTGCACACTTCTGAGATGCATTTGGGCAACTTTGTCAGAAATGAGTTTTTTGCCTGAAGAGACATGTCTATTTGCGCAGTAGTACAGATTCTGAGTATGTAACTGGGCTTGATGAAATCAGCATTTCTCTTGCTTCCCTGTGCGTAGGGAAGCTCAGTTTTAGTCACAGTAGCTCCCACAAGTGTCTCCTCAGTGTGTTCCCAGTTCCTTAGAAACAGTGTATTTGCTGGGAGAAAAGTGCATTACTGTGCGCTTTCACCGTTCAGCAAATACATGTGTAGAAGCACAGCGCTAGCAGAAACGACCGTTTCTCGATGTTTTCTAACTCAGGGAAGAAGATGCACACTTCTGAGATGCATTTGGGCAACTTTGTCAGAAATGAGTTTTTTGCCTAAAGAGACATGCCTATTTGCGCAGTAGTACAGATTCTGAGTATGTAATTGGGCTGGATGAAATCAGCATTTCTCTTGCTTCCCTGTGCGTAGGGAAGCTCAGTTTTAGTCACAGTAGCTCCCACAAGTGTCTCCTCAGTATGTTCCCATTTCCTTAGAAACAGTGTATTTGCTGGGAGAAAAGTGCATTACTGTACGCTTTCACCGTTCAGCAAATACATGTGTAGAAGCACAGCGTTAGCAGATATGACCGTTTCTCGACGTTTTCTAACTCAGGGAACAAGTTGCACACTTCTGAGATGCATTTGGGCAACTTTGTCAGAAATGAGTTTTTTGCCTTCAGAGACATGCCTATTTGCGCAGTAGTACAGATTCTGAGTATGTAACTGGGCTTGATGAAATCAGCATTTCTCTTGCTTCCCTGTGCGTAGGGAAGCTCAGTTTTAGTCACAGTAGCTCCCACAAGTGTCTCCTCTGTGTGTTCCTATTTCCTTAGAAACAGTGTATTTGCTGGGAGAAAAGTGCATTACTGTGTGCTTTCACCGTTCAGCAAGTACATGTGTAGAAGCACAGTGCTAGCAGAAACGAACGTTTCTCGACGTTCTCTAACTCAGGGAACAAGTTGCACACTTCTGAGATGCATTTGGGCAACTTTGTCAGAAATGAGTTTTTTGCCTAAAGAGACATGCCTATTTGTGCAATAGTACAGATTCTGAGTATGTAATTGGGCTTGATGAAATCAGCATTTCTCTTGCTTCCCTGTGCGTAGGGAAGCTCAGTTTTAGTCACAGTAGCTCCCACAAGTGTCTCCTCAGTGTGTTCCCATTTCCTTAGAAACAGTGTATTTGCTGGGAGAAAAGTGCATTACTGTGCGCTTTCACCGTTCAGCAAATACATGTGTAGAAGCACAGCGTTAGCAGATATGACCGTTTCTCGACGTTTTCTAACTCAGGGAACAAGTTGCACACTTCTGAGATGCATTTGGGCAACTTTGTCAAAAATGTGTTTTTTGCCTACAGAGACATGCCTATTTGCGCAGTAGTACAGATTCTGAGTATGTAACTGGGCTGGATGAAATCAGCATTTCTCTTGCTTCCCTGTGCGTAGGGAAGCTCAGTTTTAGTCACAGTAGCTCCCACAAGTGTCTCCTCAGTGTGTTCTCATTTCCTTAGAAACAGTGTATTTGCTGGGAGAAAAGTGCATTACTGTGCGCTTTCACCGTTCAGCAAATACATGTGTAGAAGCACAGCGCTAGCAGAAACGACCGTTTCTCGACGTTTTCTAACTCAGGGAACAAGTTGCACACTTCTGAGATGCATTTGGGCAACTTTATCAGAAATGAGTTTTTTGCCTACAGAGACATGCCTATTTGCGCAGTAGTACAGATTCTGAGTATGTAACTGGGCTTGATGAAATCACCATTTCTCTTGCTTCCCTGTGCGTAGGGAAGCTCAGTTTTAGTCATAGTAGCTCCCACAAGTATCTCCTCAGTGTGTTCCCATTTCCTTAGAAACAGTGTATTTGCTGGGAGAAAAGTGCATTACTGTGCGCTTTCACCGTTCAGCAAATACATGTGTAGAAGCACAGCGTTAGCAGATATGACCGTTTCTCGACGTTTTCTAACTCAGGGAACAAGTTGCACACTTCTGAGATGCATTTGGGCAACTTTGTCAGAAATGAGTTTTTTGGCTAAGGAGACATGCCTATTTGTGCAGTAGTACAGATTCTGAGTATGTAACTGGGCTTGATGAAATCAGCATTTCTCTTGCTTCCCTGTGCGTAGGGAAGCTCAGTTTTAGTCACAGTAGCTCCCACAAGTGTCTCCTCAGTGTGTTCCCTTTTCCTTAGAAACAGTGTATTTGCTGGGAGAAAAGTGCATTACTGTGCGCTTTCACCGTTCAGCAAATACATGTGTAGAAGCACAGCGCTAGCAGAAACGAACGTTTCTCGACGTTTTCTAACTCAGGGAACAAGTTGCACACTTCTGAGATGCATTTGGGCAACTTTGTCAGAAATGAGTTTTTTGCCTACAGAGACATGCCTATTTGCGCAGTAGTACAGATTCTGAGTATGTAACTGGGCTTGATGAAATCAGCATTTCTCTTGCTTCCCTGTGCGTAGGGAAGCTCAGTTTTAGTCACAGTAGCTCCCACAAGTGTCTCCTCAGTGTGTTCCCATTTCCTTAGGAACAGTGTATTTGCTGGGAGAAAAGTGCATTACTGTGCGCTTTCACCGTTCAGCAAATACATGTGTAGAAGCACAGTGCTAGCAGAAACGAACGTTTCTCGACGTTTTCTAACTCAGGGAACAAGTTGCACACTTCTGAGATGCATTTGGGCAACTTTGTCAAAAATGTGTTTTTTGCCTACAGAGACATGCCTATTTGCGCAGTAGTACAGATTCTGAGTATGTAACTGGGCTGGATGAAATCAGCATTTCTCTTGCTTCCCTGTGCGTAGGGAAGCTCAGTTTTAGTCACGGTAGCTCCCACAAGTGTCTCCTCAGTGTGTTCCCATTTCCTTAGAAACAGTGTATTTGCTGGGAGAAAAGTGCATTACTGTGCGCTTTCACCGTTCAGCAAATACATGTGTAGAAGCACAGCGCTAGCAGAAACGAACGTTTCTCGACGTTTTCTAACTCAGGGAACAAGTTGCACACTTCTGAGATGCATTTGGGCAACTTTGTCAGAAATGAGTTTTTTGCCTACAGAGACATGCCTATTTGCGCAGTAGTACAGATTCTGAGTATGTAACTGGGCTTGATGAAATCAGCATTTCTCTTGCTTCCCTGTGTGTAGGGAAGCTCAGTTTTAGTCATAGTAGCTCCCACAAGTATCTCCTCAGTGTGTTCCCATTTCCTTAGAAACAGTGTATTTGCTGGGAGAAAAGTGCATTACTGTGCGCTTTCACCGTTCAGCAAATACATGTGTAGAAGCACAGCGTTAGCAGATATGACCGTTTCTCGACGTTTTCTAACTCAGGGAACAAGTTGCACACTTCTGAGATGCATTTGGGCAACTTTGTCAGAAATGAGTTTTTTGCCTACAGAGACATGCCTATTTGCGCAGTAGTACAGATTCTGAGTATGTAACTGGGCTTGATGAAATCAGGATTTCTCTTGCTTCCCTGTGCGTAGGGAAGCTCAGTTTTAGTCACAGTAGCTCCCACAAGTGTCTCCTCAGTGTGTTCCCATTTCCTTAGAAACAGTGTATTTGCTGGGAGAAAAGTGCATTACTGTGCGCTTTCACCGTTCAGCAAATACATATGTAGAAGCACAGCGCTAGCAGAAACGACCGTTTCTCTACGTTTTCTAACTCAGGGAACAAGTTGCACACTTCTGAGATGCATTTGGGCAACTTTGTCAGAAATGCGTTTTTTTCCTACAGAGACATGCCTATTTGCGCAGTAGTACAGATTCTGAGTATGTAACTGGGCTTGATGAAATCAGCATTTCTCTTGCTTCCCTGTGCGTAGGGAAGCTCAGTTTTAGTCACAGTAGCTCCCACAAGTGTCTCCTCAGTGTGTCCCATTTCCTTAGAAACAGTGTATTTGCTGGGAGAAAAGTGCAATACTGTGCGCTTTCACCGTTCAGCAAATACATGTGTAGAAGCACAGTGCTAGCAGAAACGAACGTTTCTCGACGTTTTCTAACTCAGGGAACAAGTTGCACACTTCTGAGATGCATTTGGGCAACTTTGTCAGAAATGAGTTTTTTGCCTACAGAGATATGCCTATTTGCGCAGTAGTACAGATTCTGAGTATGTAACTGGGCTTGATGAAATCAGCATTTCTCTTGCTTCCCTGTGCGTAGGGAAGCTCAGTTTTAGTCACAGTAGCTCCCACAAGTGTCTCGTCAGTGTGTTCCCATTTCCTTAGAAACAGTGTATTTGCTGGGAGAAACGTGCATTACTGTGCGCTTTCACCGTTCAGCAAGTACATGTGTAGAAGCACAGCGCTAGCAGAAACGAACGTTTCTCGACGTTTTCTAACTCAGGGAACAAGTTGCACACTTCTGAGATGCATTTGGGCAACTTTGTCAGAAATGAGTTTTTTGCCTAAAGAGACATGCCTATTTGCGCAGTAGTACAGATTCTGAGTATGTAACTAGGCTTGATGAAATCAGCATTTCTCTTGCTTCCCTGTGCGTAGGGAAGCTCAGTTTTAGTCACAGTAGCTCCCTACAAGTGTCTCCTCAGTGTGTTCCCATTTCCTTAGAAACAGTGTATTTGCTGGGAGAAAAGTGCATTACTGTGCGCTTTCACCGTTCAGCAAATACATGTGTAGAAGCACAGTGCTAGCAGAAACGAATGTTTCTCGACGTTTTCTAACTCAGGGAACAAGTTGCACACTTCTGAGATGCATTTGGGCATCTTTGTCAGAAATGAGTTTTTTGCCTACAGATTCATGCCTATTTGCGCAGTAGTACAGATTCTGAGTATGTAACTGGGCTGGATGAAATCAGCATTTTTCTTGCTTCTCTGTGCGTAGGGAAGCTCAGTTTTAGTCACAGTAGCTCCCACAAGTGTCTCCTCAGTGTGTTCCCATTTCCTAAGAAACAGTGTATTTGCTGGGAGAAAAGTGCATTAATGGGCGCTTTCACCGTTCAGCAAATACATGTGTAGAAGCACAGCACTAGCAAAAACGAACGTTTCTCGACGTTTTCTAACTCAGGGAACAAGTTGCACACTTCTGAGATGCATTTGGGCAACTTTGTCAGAAATGAGTTTTTTGCCTACAGAGACATGCCTATTTGCGCAGTAGTACAGATTCTGAGTTTGTAACTGGGCTTGATGAAATCAGCATTTCTCTTGCTTCCCTGTGCATAGGGAAGCTCAGTTTTAGTCACAGTAGCTCCCACAAGTGTCTCCTCAGTGTGTTCCCATTTCCTTAGAAACAGTGTATTTGCTGGGAGAAAAGTGAATTACTGTGCGCTTTCACCGTTCAGCAAATACATATGTAGAAGCACAGCGCTAGCAGAAACGACCGTTTCTCGACGTTTTCTAACTCAGGGAACAAGTTGCACACTTCTGAGATGCATTTGGGCAACTTTGTCAAAAATGGGTTTTTTGCCTACAGAGACATGCCTATTTGCACAGTAGTACAGACTCTGTGTATGTAACTGGGCTGGATGAAATCAGCATTTCTCTTGCTTCCCTGTGCGTAGGGAAGCTCAGTTTTAGTCACGGTAGCTCCCACAAGTGTCTCCTCAGTGTGTTCCCATTTCTTTAGAAACAGTGTATTTGCTGGGAGAAACGTGCATTACTGTGCGCTTTCACCGTTCAGCAAGTACATGTGGAGAAGCACAGCGCTAGCAGAAACGAACGTTTCTCGACGTTTTCTAACTCAGGGAACAAGTTGCACACTTCTGAGATGCATTTGGGCAACTTTGTCAGAAATGAGTTTTTTGCCTACAGAGACATGCCTATTTGCGCAGTAGTACAGATTCTGAGTTTGTAACTGGGCTTGATGAAATCAGCATTTCTCTTGCTTCCCTGTGCATAGGGAAGCTCAGTTTTAGTCACAGTAGCTCCCACAAGTGTCTCCTCAGTGTGTTCCCATTTCCTTAGAAACAGTGTATTTGCTGGGAGAAAAGTGAATTACTGTGCGCTTTCACCGTTCAGCAAATACATATGTAGAAGCACAGCGCTAGCAGAAACGACCGTTTCTCGACGTTTTCTAACTCAGGGAACAAGTTGCACACTTCTGAGATGCATTTGGGCAACTTTGTCAAAAATGGGTTTTTTGCCTACAGAGACATGCCTATTTGCGCAGTAGTACAGACTCTGTGTATGTAACTGGGCTGGATGAAATCAGCATTTCTCTTGCTTCCCTGTGCGTAGGGAAGCTCAGTTTTAGTCACGGTAGCTCCCACAAGTGTCTCCTCAGTGTGTTCCCATTTCTTTAGAAACAGTGTATTTGCTGGGAGAAACGTGCATTACTGTGCGCTTTCACCGTTCAGCAAGTACATGTGTAGAAGCACAGCGCTAGCAGAAACGAACGTTTCTCGACGTTTTCTAACTCAGGGAACAAGTTGCACACTTCTGAGATGCATTTGGGCAACTTTGTCAGAAATGAGTTTTTTGCCTACAGAGACATGCCTATTTGCGCAGTAGTACAGATTCTGAGTATGTAACTGGGCTTGATGAAATCAGCATTTCTCTTGCTTCCCTGTGCGTAGGGAAGCTCAGTTTTAGTCACAGTAGCTCCCACAAGTGTCTCCTCAGTGTGTTCCCATTTCTTTAGAAACAGTGTATTTGCTGGGAGAAAAGTGCATTACTGTGCGCTTTCACCGTTCAGCAAATACATATGTAGAAGCACAGCGCTAGCAGAAACGAACGTTTCTCGACGTTTTCTAACTCAGGGAACAAGTTGCACACTTCTGAGGTGCATTTGGGCAACTTTGTCAGAAATGAGTTTTTTGCCTACAGAGACATGCCTATTTGCGCAGTAGTACAGATTCTGAGTATGTAACTGGGCTTGATGAAATCAGCATTTCTCTTGCTTCCCTGTGCGTAGGGAAGCTCAGTTTTAGTCACAGTAGCTCCCACAAGTGTCTCCTCAGTGTGTTCCCATTTCCTTAGAAACAGTGTATTTGCTGGGAGAAAAGTGCATTACTGTGCGCTTTCACCGTTCAGCAAATACATATGTAGAAGCACAGCGCTAGCAGAAACGACCGTTTCTCGACGTTTTCTAACTCAGGGAACAAGTTGCACACTTCTGAGGTGCATTTGGGCAACTTTGTCAGAAATGAGTTTTTTGCCTACATAGACATGCCTATTTGCGCAGTAGTACAGATTCTGAGTATGTAACTGGGCTTGATGAAATCAGCATTTCTCTTGCTTCCCTGTGCGTAGGGAAGCTCAGTTTTAGTCACAGTAGCTCCCACAAGTGTCTCCTCAGTGTGTCCCATTTCCTTAGAAACAGTGTATTTGCTGGGAGAAAAGTGCAATACTGTGCGCTTTCACCGTTCAGCAAATACATGTGTAGAAGCACAGCGCTAGCAGAAACGACCGTTTCTCGACGTTTTCTAACTCAGGGAACAAGTTGCACACTTCTGAGATGCATTTGGGCAACTTTGTCAAAAATGGGTTTTTTGCCTACAGAGACATGCCTATTTGCGCAGTAGTACAGACTCTGAGTATGTAACTGGGCTGGATGAAATCAGCATTTCTCTTGCTTCCCTGTGCGTAGGGAAGCTCAGTTTGAGTCACGGTAGTTTCCACAAGTGTCTCCTCAGTGTGTTCCCATTTCTTTAGAAACAGTGTATTTGCTGGGAGAAACGTGCATTACTGTGCGCTTTCACCGTTCAGCAAGTACATGTGTAGAACCACAGCGCTAGCAGAAACGAACGTTTCTCGACGTTTTCTAACTCAGGGAACAAGTTGCACACTTCTGAGATGCATTTGGGCAACTTTGTCAGAAATGAGTTTTTTGCCTAAAGAGACATGCCTATTTGCGCAGTAGTACAGATTCTGAGTATGTAACTGGGCTTGATGAAATCAGCATTTCTCTTGCTTCCCTGTGCGTAGGGAAGCTCAGTTTTAGTCACAGTAGCTCCCACAAGTGTCTCCTCAGTGTGTTCCCATTTCTTTAGAAACAGTGTATTTGCTGGGAGAAAAGTGCATTACTGTGCGCTTTCACCGTTCAGCAAATACATATGTAGAAGCACAGCGCTAGCAGAAACGAACGTTTCTCGACGTTTTCTAACTCAGGGAACAAGTTGCACACTTCTGAGGTGCATTTGGGCAACTTTGTCAGAAATGAGTTTTTTGCCTACAGAGACATGCCTATTTGCGCAGTAGTACAGATTCTGAGTATGTAACTGGGCTTGATGAAATCAGCATTTCTCTTGCTTCCCTGTGCGTAGGGAAGCTCAGTTTTAGTCACAGTAGCTCCCACAAGTGTCTCCTCAGTGTGTTCCCATTTCCTTAGAAACAGTGTATTTGCTGGGAGAAAAGTGCATTACTGTGCGCTTTCACCGTTCAGCAAATACATATGTAGAAGCACAGCGCTAGCAGAAACGACCGTTTCTCGACGTTTTCTAACTCAGGGAACAAGTTGCACACTTCTGAGGTGCATTTGGGCAACTTTGTCAGAAATGAGTTTTTTGCCTACAGAGACATGCCTATTTGCGCAGTAGTACAGATTCTGAGTATGTAACTGGGCTTGATGAAATCAGCATTTCTCTTGCTTCCCTGTGCGTAGGGAAGCTCAGTTTTAGTCACAGTAGCTCCCACAAGTGTCTCCTCAGTGTGTCCCATTTCCTTAGAAACAGTGTATTTGCTGGGAGAAAAGTGCAATACTGTGCGCTTTCACCGTTCAGCAAATACATGTGTAGAAGCACAGTGCTAGCAGAAACGAACGTTTCTCGACGTTTTCTAACTCAGGGAACAAGTTGCACACTTCTGAGATGCATTTGGGCAACTTTGTCAGAAATGAGTTTTTTGCCTACAGAGACATGCCTATTTGCGCAGTAGTACAGATTCTGAGTATGTAAACTGGGCTTGATGAAATCAGCATTTCTCTTGCTTCCCTGTGCGTAGGGAAGCTCAGTTTTAGTCACAGTAGCTCCCACAAGTGTCTCCTCAGTGTGTTCCCATTTCCTTAGAAACAGTGTATTTGCTGGGAGAAAAGTGCATTACTGTGCGCTTTCACCGTTCAGCAAATACATGTGTAGAAGCACAGTGCTAGCAGAAAGAACGTTTCTCGACGTTTTCTAACTCAGGGAACAAGTTGCACACTTCTGAGATGCATTTGGGCATCTTTGTCAGAAATGAGTTTTTTGCCTACAGAGACATGCCTATTTGCGCAGTAGTACAGATTCTGAGTATGTAACTGGGCTTGATGAAATCAGCATTTCTCTTGCTTCCCTGTGCGTAGGGAAGCTCAGTTTTAGTCCCAGTAGCTCCCACAAGTGTCTCCTCAGTGTGTTCCCATTTCCTTAGAAACAGTGTATTTGCTGGGAGAAAAGTGCATTACTGTGCGCTTTCACCGTTCAGCAAATACATGTGTAGAAGCACAGCGCTAGCAGATACGACCGTTTCTCGACGTTTTCTAACTCAGGGAACAAGTTGCACACTTCTGAGATGCATTTGGGCAACTTTGTCAGAAATGAGTTTTTTGCCTACAGATTCATGCCTATTTGCGCAGTAGTACAGATTCTGAGTATGTAACTGGGCTTGATGAAATCAGCATTTCTCTTGCTTCCCTGTGCGTAGGGAAGCTCAGTTTTAGTCACAGTAGCTCCCACAAGTGTCTCCTCAGTGTGTTCCCATTTCCTTAGAAACAGTGTATTTGCTGGGAGAAAAGTGCATTACTGTGCGCTTTCACCGTTCAGCAAATACGTGTGTAGAAGCACAGCGTTAGCAGATATGACCGTTTCTCGACGTTTTCTAACTCAGGGAACAAGTTGCACACTTCTGAGATGCATTTGGGCAACTTTGTCAGAAATGAGTTTTTTGCCTACAGAGACATGCCTATTTGCGCAGTAGTACAGATTCTGAGTATGTAACTGGGCTTGATGAAATCTGCATTTCTCTTGCTTCCCTGTGCGTAGGGAAGCTCAGTTTTAGTCACAGTAGCTCCCACAAGTGTCTCCTCAGTGTGTTCCCATTTCCTTAGAAACAGTGTATTTGCTGGGAGAAAAGTGCATTACTGTGCTCTTTCACCGTTCAGCAAATACATGTGTAGAAGCACAGCGCTAGCAGAAACGAACGTTTCTCGACATTTTCTAACTAAGGGAACAAGTTGCACACTTCTGAGATGCATTTGGCAACTTTGTCAGAAATGAGTTTTTTGCCTACAGAGACATGCCTATTTGCCAGTAGTACAGATTCTGAGTATGTAACTGGGCTGGATGAAATCAGCATTTCTTTTGCTTCCCTGTGCGTAGGGAAGCTCACTTTTAGTCACAGTAGCTCCCACAAGTGTCTCCTCAGTGTGTTCCCATTTCCTTAGAAACAGTGTATTTGCTGGGAGAAAAGTGCATTACTGTGCGCTTTCACCGTTCAGCAAATACATGTGTAGAAGCACAGTGCTAGCAGAAACGAACGTTTCTCGACGTTTTCTAACTCAGGGAACAAGTTGCACACTTCTGAGATGCATTTGGGCATCTTTGTCAGAAATGAGTTTTTTGCCTACAGAGACATGCCTATTTGCGCAGTAGTACAGATTCTGAGTATGTAACTGGGCTTGATGAAATCAGCATTTCTCTTGCTTCCCTGTGCGTAGGGAAGCTCAGTTTTAGTCCCAGTAGCTCCCACAAGTGTCTCCTCAGTGTGTTCCCATTTCCTTAGAAACAGTGTATTTGCTGGGAGAAAAGTGCATTACTGTGCGCTTTCACCGTTCAGCAAATACATGTGTAGAAGCACAGCGCTAGCAGATACGACCGTTTCTCGACGTTTTCTAACTCAGGGAACAAGTTGCACACTTCTGAGATGCATTTGGGCAACTTTGTCAGAAATGAGTTTTTTGCCTACAGAGACATGCCTATTTGCGCAGTAGTACAGATTCTGAGTATGTAACTGGGCTTGATGAAATCAGCATTTCTCTTGCTTCCCTGTGCGTAGGGAAGCTCAGTTTTAGTCCCAGTAGCTCCCACAAGTGTCTCCTCAGTGTGTTCCCATTTCCTTAGAAACAGTGTATTTGCTGGGAGAAAAGTGCATTACTGTGCGCTTTCACCGTTCAGCAAATACATGTGTAGAAGCACAGCGCTAGCAGATACGACCGTTTCTCGACGTTTTCTAACTCAGGGAACAAGTTGCACACTTCTGAGATGCATTTGGGCAACTTTGTCAGAAATGAGTTTTTTGCCTACAGATTCATGCCTATTTGCGCAGTAGTATAGATTCTGAGTATGTAACTGGGCTTGATGAAATCAGCATTTCTCTTGCTTCCCTGTGCGTAGGGAAGCTCAGTTTTAGTCACAGTAGCTCCCACAAGTGTCTCCTCAGTGTGTTCCCATTTCCTTAGAATCAGTGTATTTCCTGGGAGAAAAGTGCATTACTGTGCGCTTTCACCGTTCAGCAAATACATGTGTAGAAGCACAGCGCTAGCAGAAACGACCGTTTCTCGACGTTTTCTAACTCAGGGAACAAGTTGCACACTTCTGAGATTCATTTGGGCAACTTTGTCAGAAATGAGTTTTTTGCCTACAGAGACATGCCTATTTGCGCAGTAGTACAGATTCTGAGTATGTAACTGGGCTTGATGAAATCAGCATTTCTCTTGCTTCGCTGTGCGTAGGGAAGCTCAGTTTTAATCACAGTAGCTCCCACAAGTGTTTCCTCAGTGTGTTCCCATTTCCTTAGAAACAGTGTATTTGCTGGGAGAAAAGTGCATTACTGTGCGCTTTCACCGTTCAGCAAATACATGTGTAGAAGCACAACGCTAGCAGAAACGATCGTTCCTCCACGTTTTCTAACTCAGGGAACAAGTTGCACACTTCTGAGATACATTTGGGCAACTTTGTCAGTAATGAGTTTTTTGCCTAATGAGACATGCCTATTTCTGCAGTAGTACAGATTCTGAGTATGTAACTGGGCTTGATGAAATCAGCATTTCTCTTGCTTCCCTGTGCGTAGGGAAGCTCAGTTTTAGTCACAGTAGCTCCCACAAGTGTCTCCTCAGTGTGTTCCCATTTCCTTAGAAACAGTGTATTTGCTGGGAGAAAAGTGCATTACTGTGCGCTTTCACCGTTCAGCAAATACATGTGTAGAAGCACAGCGCTAGCAGAAACGAACGTTTCCTGACGTTTTCTAACTCAGGGAACAAGTTGCACACTTCTGAGATGCATTTGGGCAACTTTGTCAGAAATGAGTTTTTTGCCTACAGAGACATGCCTATTTGCGCAGTAGTACAGATTCTGAGTATGTAACTGGGCTTGATGAAATCTGCATTTCTCTTGCTTCCCTGTGCGTAGGGAAGCTCAGTTTTAGTCACAGTAGCTCCCACAAGTGTCTCCTCAGTGTGTTCCCATTTCCTTAGAAACAGTGTATTTGCTGGGAGAAAAGTGCATTACTGTGCTCTTTCACCGTTCAGCAAATACATGTGTAGAAGCACAGCGCTAGCAGAAACGAACGTTTCTCGACATTTTCTAACTAAGGGAACAAGTTGCACACTTCTGAGATGCATTTGGGCAAATTTGTCAGAAATGAGTTTTTTGCCTACAGAGACATGCCTATTTGCGCAGTAGTCCAGATTCTGAGTATGTAACTGGGCTTGATGAAATCAGCATTTCTCTTGCTTCCCTGTGCGTAGGGAAGCTCAGTTTTAGTCACAGTAGCTCCCACAAGTGTCTCCT
The DNA here is from genome assembly GCF_964271855.1 of Acomys minous. Lineage (NCBI taxonomy): Eukaryota > Metazoa > Chordata > Mammalia > Rodentia > Muridae > Acomys > Acomys minous. Next base: position 1,814,752 of record NW_028182178.1, read on the forward strand.
CAGTGTGTTACCATTTCCTTAGAAACAGTGTATTTGCTGGGAGAAAAGTGCAATACTGTGCGCTTTCACCGTTCAGCAAATACATGTGTAGAAGAACAGCGCTAGCAGAATCGAACGTTTCTCGACGTTTTCTAACTCAGGGAACAAGTTGCACACTTCTGAGATGCATTTGGCAACTTTGTCAGAAATGAGTTTTTTGCCTACAGAGACATGCCTATTTGCCAGTAGTACAGATTCTGAGTATGTAACTGGGCTGGATGAAATCAGCATTTCTTTTGCTTCCCTGTGCGTAGGGAAGCTCACTTTTAGTCACAGTAGCTCCCACAAGTGTCTCCTCAGTGTGTTCCCATTTCCTTAGAAACAGTGTATTTGCTGGGAGAAAAGTGCATTACTGTGCGCTTTCACCGTTCAGCAAATACATGTGTAGAAGCACAGTGCTAGCAGAAACGAACGTTTCTCGACGTTTTCTAACTCAGGGAACAAGTTGCACACTTCTGAGATGCATTTGGGCATCTTTGTCAGAAATGAGTTTTTTGCCTACAGAGACATGCCTATTTGCGCAGTAGTACAGATTCTGAGTATGTAACTGGGCTTGATGAAATCAGCATTTCTCTTGCTTCCCTGTGCGTAGGGAAGCTCAGTTTTAGTCCCAGTAGCTCCCACAAGTGTCTCCTCAGTGTGTTCCCATTTCCTTAGAAACAGTGTATTTGCTGGGAGAAAAGTGCATTACTGTGCGCTTTCACCGTTCAGCAAATACATGTGTAGAAGCACAGCGCTAGCAGATACGACCGTTTCTCGACGTTTTCTAACTCAGGGAACAAGTTGCACACTTCTGAGATGCATTTGGGCAACTTTGTCAGAAATGAGTTTTTTGCCTACAGATTCATGCCTATTTGCGCAGTAGTATAGATTCTGAGTATGTAACTGGGCTTGATGAAATCAGCATTTCTCTTGCTTCCCTGTGCGTAGGGAAGCTCAGTTTTAGTCACAGTAGCTCCCACAAGTGTCTCCTCAGTGTGTTCCCATTTCCTTAGAAACAGTGTATTTGCTGGGAGAAAAGTGCATTACTGTGCGCTTTCACCGTTCAGCAAATACATGTGTAGAAGCACAGTGCTAGCAGAAACGAACGTTTCTCGACGTTTTCTAACTCAGGGAACAAGTTGCACACTTCTGAGATGCATTTGGGCATCTTTGTCAGAAATGAGTTTTTTGCCTACAGAGACATGCCTATTTGCGCAGTAGTACAGATTCTGAGTATGTAACTGGGCTTGATGAAATCAGCATTTCTCTTGCTTCCCTGTGCGTAGGGAAGCTCAGTTTTAGTCCCAGTAGCTCCCACAAGTGTCTCCTCAGTGTGTTCCCATTTCCTTAGAAACAGTGTATTTGCTGGGAGAAAAGTGCATTACTGTGCGCTTTCACCGTTCAGCAAATACATGTGTAGAAGCACAGCGCTAGCAGATACGACCGTTTCTCGACGTTTTCTAACTCAGGGAACAAGTTGCACACTTCTGAGATGCATTTGGGCAACTTTGTCAGAAATGAGTTTTTTGCCTACAGATTCATGCCTATTTGCGCAGTAGTATAGATTCTGAGTATGTAACTGGGCTTGATGAAATCAGCATTTCTCTTGCTTCCCTGTGCGTAGGGAAGCTCAGTTTTAGTCACAGTAGCTCCCACAAGTGTCTCCTCAGTGTGTTCCCATTTCCTAAGAAATAGTGTATTTGCTGGGAGAAAAATGCATTACTGTGGGCTTTCACTGTTCAGCAAATACATGTGTAGAAGCACAGCACTAGCAGAAACGAACGTTTCTCGACGTTTTCTAACTCAGGGAACAAGTTGCACACTTCTGAGATGCATTTGGGCAACTTTGTGAGAAATGAGTTTTTTGCCTAAAGAGACATGCCTATTTGCGCAGTAGTACAGATTCTGAGTATGTAACTCGGTTTGATGAAATCATCATTTCTCTTGCTTCCCTGTGCGTAGGGAAGCTCAGTTTTAGTCACAGTAGCTCCCACAAGTGTCTCCTCAGTGTGTTCCCATTTCCTTAGAATCAGTGTATTTCCTGGGAGAAAAGTGCATTACTGTGCGCTTTCACCGTTCAGCAAATACATGTGTAGAAGCACAGCGCTAGCAGAAACGACCGTTTCTCGACGTTTTCTAACTCAGGGAACAAGTTGCACACTTCTGAGATTCATTTGGGCAACTTTGTCAGAAATGAGTTTTTTGCCTACAGAGACATGCCTATTTGCGCAGTAGTACAGATTCTGAGTATGTAACTGGGCTTGATGAAATCAGCATTTCTCTTGCTTCGCTGTGCGTAGGGAAGCTCAGTTTTAATCACAGTAGCTCCCACAAGTGTTTCCTCAGTGTGTTCCCATTTCCTTAGAAACAGTGTATTTGCTGGGAGAAAAGTGCATTACTGTGCGCTTTCACCGTTCAGCAAATACATGTGTAGAAGCACAACGCTAGCAGAAACGATCGTTCCTCCACGTTTTCTAACTCAGGGAACAAGTTGCACACTTCTGAGATGCATTTGGGCAACTTTGTCAGAAATGAGTTTTTTGCCTACAGAGACATGCCTATTTGTGCAGTAGTACAGATTCTGAGTATGTAACTGGGCTTGATGAAATCAGCATTTCTCTTGCTTCCCTGTGCGTAGGGAAGCTCAGTTTTAGTCACAGTAGCTCCCACAAGTGTCTCCTCAGTGTGTTCCCATTTCCTTAGAAACAGTGTATTTGCTGGGAGAAAAGTGCATTACTGTGCGCTTTCACCGTTCAGCAAATACATGTGTAGAAGCACAGCGCTAGCAGATACGACCGTTTCTCGACGTTTTCTAACTCAGGGAACAAGTTGCACACTTCTGAGATGCATTTGTGCAACTTTGACAGAAATGAGTTTTTTGCCTACAGAGACATGCCTATTTGCGCAGTAGTACAGATTCTGAGTATGTAACTGGGCTTGATGAAATCAGCATTTCTCTTGCTTCCCTGTGCGTAGGGAAGCTCAGTTTTAGTCACAGTAGCTCCCACAAGTGTCTCCTCAGTGTGTTCCCATTTCCTTAGAAACAGTGTTTTTGCTGGGAGAAAAGTGCATTACTGTGCGCTTTCACCGTTCAGCAAATACATGTGTAGAAGCACAGCGCTAGCAGAAACGACCGTTTCTCGACGTTTTCTAACTCAGGGAACAAGTTGCACACTTCTGAGATGCATTTGTGCAACTTTGTCAGAAATGAGTTTTTTGCCTACAGATTCATGCCTATTTGCGCAGTAGTACAGATTCTGAGTATGTAACTGGGCTTGATGAAATCAGCATTTCTCTTGCTTCCCTGTGTGTAGGGAAGCTCAGTTTTAGTCACAGTAGCTCCCACAAGTGTCTCCTCAGTGTGTTCCCATTTCCTTAGAAACAGTGTATTTGCTGGGAGAAAAGTGCATTACTGTGCGCTTTCACCGTTCAGCAAATACATGTGAAGAAGCACAGCGCTAGCAGAAACGACCGTTTCTCAACGTTTTCTAACTCAGGGAACAAGTTGCACACTACTGAGATTCATTTGGGCAACTTTGTCAGAAATGAGTTTTTTGCCTACAGAGACATGCCTATTTGCGCAGTAGTACAGATTCTGAGTATGTAACTGGGCTTGATGAAATCAGCATTTCTCTTGCTTCCCTGTGCGTAGGGAAGCTCAGTTTTAGTCACAGTAGCTCCCACAAGTGTCTCCTCAGTGTGTTCCCATTTCCTTAGAAACAGTGTATTTGCTGGGAGAAAAGTGCATTACTGTGCGCTTTCACCGTTCAGCAAATACATGTGTAGAAGCACAGCGCTAGCAGAAACGACCGTTTCTCGACGTTTTCTAACTCAGGGAACAAGTTGCACACTTCTGAGGTGCAGTTGGGCAACTTTGTCAGAAATGAGTTTTTTGCCTACAGAGACATGCCTATTTACGCAGTAGTACAGATTCTGAGTATGTAACTGGGCTTGATGAAATCAGCATTTCTCTTGCTTCCCTGTGCGTAGGGAAGCTCAGTTTTAGTCACAGTAGCTCCCACAAGTGTCTCCTCAGTGTCTTCCCATTTCCTTAGAAACAGTGTATTTGCTGGGAGAAAAGTGCATTACTGTGCGCTTTCACCGTTCAGCAAATACAGGTGTAGAAGCACAGCGCTAGCAGAAACGAACGTTTCTCGACGTTTTCTAACTCAGGGAACAAGTTGCACACTTCTGAGATGCATTTGGGCATCTTTGTCAGAAATGAGTTTTTTGCCTACAGAGACATGCCTATTTGCGCAGTAGTACAGATTCTGAGTATGTAACTGGGCTTGATGAAATCAGCATTTCTCTTGCTTCCCTGTGAGTAGGGAAGCTCAGTTTTAGTCACAGTAGCTCCCACAAGTGTCTCCTCAGTGTGTTCCCATTTCCTTAGAAACAGTGTATTTGCTGGGAGAAAAGTGCATTACTGTGCGCTTTCACCGTTCAGCAAATACATGTGTAGAAGCACAGCGCTAGCAGAAACGACCGTTTCTCGACGTTTTCTAACTCAGAGAACAAGTTGCACACTTCTGAGATGCATTTGGGCAACTTTGTCAGAAATGAGTTTTTGCCTACAGAGACATGCCTATTTGCGCAGTAGTACAGATTCTGAGTATGTAACTGGGCTTGATGAAATCAGCATTTCTCTTGCTTCCCTGTGCGTAGGGAAGCTCAGTTTTAGTCACAGTAGCTCCCACAAGTGTCTCCTCAGTGTGTTCCCATTTCCTTAGAAACAGTGTATTTGCTGGGAGAAAAGTGCATTACTGTGCGCTTTCACCGTTCAGCAAATACATGTGTAGAAGCACAGCGCTAGCAGAAACGAACGTTTCTCGACGTTTTCTAACTCAGGGAACAAGTTGCACACTTCTGAGGTGCATTTTGGAAACTGTCAGAAATGAGTTTTTTGCCTAAAGAAAGATGCCTATTTGCGCAGTAGTACAGATTCTGAGTATGTAAATGTGCTTGATGAAATCAGCATTTCTCTTGCTTCCCTGTGCGTAGGGAAGCTCAGTTTTAGTCACAGTAGCTCCCACAAGTGTCTCCTCAGTGTGTTCCCATTTCCTAAGAAATAGTGTATTTGCTGGGAGAAAAATGCATTACTGTGCGCTTTCACTGTTCAGCAAATACATGTGTAGAAGCACAGCGCTAGCAGAAACTAACGTTTCTCGACGTTTTCTAACTCAGGGAACAAGTTGCACACTTCTGAGATGCATTTGGCAACTTTGTCAAAAATGAGTTTTTGCCTACAGAGACATGCCTATTTGCGCAGTAGTACAGATTCTGAGTATGTAACTGGGTTTGATGAAATCAGCATTTCTCTTGCTTCCCTGTGCGTAGGGAAGCTCAGTTTTAGTCACAGTAGCTCCCACAAGTGTCTCCTCAGTGTGTTCCCATTTCCTTAGAAACAGTGTATTTGCTGGGAGAAAAGTGCATTACTGTGCGCTTTCACCGTTCAGCAAATACATGTGTAGAAGCACAGCGCTAGCAGAAACGACCGTTTCTCGACGTTTTCTAACTCAGGGAACAAGTGGCACACTTCTGAGATGCATTTGTGCAACTTTGTCAGAAATGAGTTTTTTGCATACAGAGACATGCCTATTTGCGCAGTAGTACAGATTCTGAGTATGTAACTGGGCTTGATGAAATCAGCATTTCTCTTGCTTCCCTGTGCGTAGGGAAGCTCAGTTTTAGTCACAGTAGCTCCCACAAGTGTCTCCTCAGTGTGTTCCCATTTCCTTAGAAACAGTGTATTTGCTGGGAGAAAAGTGCATTACTGTGCGCTTTCACCGTTCAGCAAATACATGTGTAGAAGCACAGCGCTAGCAGAAACGAACGTTTCTCGACGTTTTCTAACTCAGGGAACAAGTTGCACACTTCTGAGGTGCATTTTGGAAACTGTCAGAAATGAGTTTTTTGCCTAAAGAAAGATGCCTATTTGCGCTGTAGTACAGATTCTGAGTATGTAAATGTGCTTGATGAAATCAGCATTTCTCTTGCTTCCCTGTGCGTAGGGAAGCTCAGTTTTAGTCACAGTAGCTCCCACAAGTGTCTCCTCAGTGTGTTCCCATTTCCTAAGAAATAGTGTATTTGCTGGGAGAAAAATGCATTACTGTGCGCTTTCACTGTTCAGCAAATACATGTGTAGAAGCACAGCGCTAGCAGAAACTAACGTTTCTCGACGTTTTCTAACTCAGGGAACAAGTTGCACACTTCTGAGATGCATTTGGCAACTTTGTCAAAAATGAGTTTTTGCCTACAGAGACATGCCTATTTGCGCAGTAGTACAGATTCTGAGTATGTAACTGGGTTTGATGAAATCAGCATTTCTCTTGCTTCCCTGTGCGTAGGGAAGCTCAGTTTTAGTCACAGTAGCTCCCACAAGTGTCTCCTCAGTGTGTTCCCATTTCCTTAGAAACAGTGTATTTGCTGGGAGAAAAGTGCATTACTGTGCGCTTTCACCGTTCAGCAAATACATGTGTAGAAGCACAGCGCTAGCAGAAACGACCGTTTCTCGACGTTTTCTAACTCATGGAACAAGTGGCACACTTCTGAGATGCATTTGTGCAACTTTGTCAGAAATGAGTTTTTTGCATACAGAGACATGCCTATTTGCGCAGTAGTACAGATTCTGAGTATGTAACTGGGCTTGATGAAATCAGCATTTCTCTTGCTTCCCTGTGCGTAGGGAAGCTCAGTTTTAGTCACAGTAGCTCCCACAAGTGTCTCCTCAGTGTCTTCCCATTTCCTTAGAAACAGTGTATTTGCTGGGAGAAAAGTGCATTACTGTGCGCTTTCACCGTTCAGCAAATACAGGTGTAGAAGCACAGCGCTAGCAGAAACGAACGTTTCTCGACGTTTTCTAACTCAGGGAACAAGTTGCACACTTCTGAGATGCATTTGGGCAACTTCGTCAGAAATGAGTTTTTTGCCTACAGAGACATGCCTATTTGCGCAGTAGTACAGATTCTGAGTATGTAACTCTGTTTGATGAAATCAGCATTTCTCTTGCTTCCCTGTGCGTAGGGAAGCTCAGTTTTAGGCACAGTAGCTCCCACAAGTGTCTCCTCAGTGTGTTCCCATTTCCTTAGAAACAGTGTATTTCCTGGGAGAAAAGTGCATTACTGTGCGCTTTCACCGTTCAGCAAATACATGTGTAGAAGCACAGCGCTAGCAGAAACGACCGTTTCTCGACGTTTTCTAACTCAGGGAACAAGTTGCACACTTCTGAGATTGATTTGGGCAACTTTGTCAGAAATGAGTTTTTTGCCTACAGAGACATGCCTATTTGCGCAGTAGTACAGATTCTGAGTATGTAACTGGGCTTGATGAAATCAGCATTTCTCTTGCTTCCCTGTGCGTAGGGAAGCTCAGTTTTAATCACAGTAGCTCCCACAAGTGTCTCCTCAGTGTGTTCCCATTTCCTTAGAAACAGTGTATTTGCTGGGAGAAAAGTGCATTACTGTGCGCTTTCACCGTTCAGCAAATACATGTGTAGAAGCACAACGCTAGCAGAAACGATCGTTCCTCCATGTTTTCTAACTCAGGGAACAAGTTGCACACTTCTGAGATGCATTTGGGCAACTTTGTCAGAAATGAGTTTTTTGCCTAAAGAGACATGCCTATTTGCGCAGTAGTACAGATTCTGAGTATGTAACTGGGCTTGATGAAATCAGCATTTCTCTTGCTTCCCTGTGCGTAGGGAAGCTCAGTTTTAGTCACAGTAGCTCCCACAAGTGTCTCCTCAGTGTGTTCCCATTTCCTTAGAAACAGTGTATATGCTGGGAGAAAAGTGCATTACTGTGCGCTTTCACCGTTCAGCAAATACATGTGTAGAAGCACAGCGCTAGCAGATACGACCGTTTCTCGAAGTTTTCTAACTCAGGGAACAAGTTGCACACTTCTGAGATGCATTTGGGCAACTTTGACAGAAATGAGTTTTTTGCCTACAGAGACATGCCTATTTGCGCAGGAGTACAGATTCTGAGTATGTAACTGGGCTTGATGAAATCAGCATTTCTCTTGCTTCCCTGTGCGTAGGGAAGCTCAGTTTTAGTCACAGTAGCTCCCACAAGTGTCTCCTCAGTGTGTTCCCATTTCCTTAGAAACAGTGTTTTTGCTGGGAGAAAAGTGCATTACTGTGTGCTTTCACCGTTCAGCAAATACATGTGTAGAAGCACAGCGCTAGCAGAAACGACCGTTTCTCGACGTTTTCTAACTCAGGGAACAAGTTGCACACTTCTGAGATGCATTTGTGCAACTTTGTCAGAAATGAGTTTTTTGCCTACAGATTCATGCCTATTTGCGCAGTAGTACAGATTCTGAGTATGTAACTGGGCTTGATGAAATCAGCATTTCTCTTGCTTCCCTGTGCGTAGGGAAGCTCAGTTTTAGTCACAGTAGCTCCCACAAGTGTCTCCTCAGTGTGTTCCCATTTCCTTAGAAACAGTGTATTTGCTGGGAGAAAAGTGCATTACTGTGCGCTTTCACCGTTCAGCAAATACATGTGTAGAAGCACAGCGCTAGCAGAAACGACCGTTTCTCAACGTTTTCTAACTCAGGGAACAAGTTGCACACTACTGAGATTCATTTGGGCAACTTTGTCAGAAATGAGTTTTTTGCCTACAGAGACATGCCTATTTGCGCAGTAGTACAGATTCTGAGTATGTAACTGGGCTTGATGAAATCAGCATTTCTCTTGCTTCCCTGTGCGTAGGGAAGCTCAGTTTTAGTCACAGTAGCTCCCACAAGTGTCTCCTCAGTGTGTTCCCATTTCCTTAGAAACAGTGTATTTGCTGGGAGAAAAGTGCATTACTGTGCGCTTTCACCGTTCAGCAAATACATGTGTAGAAGCACAGCGCTAGCAGAAACGACCGTTTCTCGACGTTTTCTAACTCAGGGAACAAGTTGCACACTTCTGAGATGCATTTGTGCAACTTTGTCAGAAATGAGTTTTTTGCCTACAGATTCATGCCTATTTGCGCAGTAGTACAGATTCTGAGTATGTAACTGGGCTTGATGAAATCAGCATTTCTCTTGCTTCCCTGTGCGTAGGGAAGCTCAGTTTTAGTCACAGTAGCTCCCACAAGTGTCTCCTCAGTGTGTTCCCATTTCCTTAGAAACAGTGTATTTGCTGGGAGAAAAGTGCATTACTGTGCGCTTTCACCGTTCAGCAAATACATGTGTAGAAGCACATAGCAGAAACGCCACCGTTTCTCAACGTTTTCCCTAACTCGGGAACAAGTTGCACACTACTGAGATTCATTTGGGCAACTTTGTCAGAAATGAGTTTTTTGCCTACAGAGACATGCCTATTTGCGCAGTAGTACAGATTCTGAGTATGTAACTGGGCTTGATGAAATCAGCATTTCTCTTGCTTCCCTGTGCGTAGGGAAGCTCAGTTTTAATCACAGTAGCTCCCCCAAGTGTCTCCTCAGTGTGTTCCCATTTCCTTAGAAACAGTGTATTTGCTGGGAGAAAAGTGCATTACTGTGCGCTTTCACCGTTCAGCAAATACATGGTGTAGAAGCACAGCGCTAGCAGAAACGACCGTTTCTCGACGTTTTCTAACTCAGGGAACAAGTTGCACACTTCTGAGGTGCATTTGTGCAACTTTGTCAGAAATGAGTTTTTTTGCCTAAAGAAAGATGCTATTTGCGCAGTAGTACAGATTCTGAGTATGTAAATGTGCTTGATGAAATCAGCATTTCTCTTGCTTCCCTGTGCGTAGGGAAGCTCAGTTTTAGTCACAGTAGCTCCCACAAGTGTCTCCTCAGTGTGTTCCCATTTCCTTAGAAACAGTGTATTTGCTGGGAGAAAAGTGCATTACTGTGCGCTTTCACTGTTCAGCAAATACATGTGTAGAAGCACAGCGCTAGCAGAAACGAACATTTTCTCGACGTTTTCTAACTCAGGGAACAAGTTGCACACTTCTGAGATGCATTTGGGCAACTTCGTCAGAAATGAGTTTTTTGCCCAAAGAGACATGCGTATTTGCGCAGTAGTACAGATTCTGAGTATGTAACTGGGCTTGATGAAATCAGCATTTCTCTTGCTTCCCTGTGCGTAGGGAAGCTCAGTTTTAGTCACAGTAGCTCCCACAAGTGTCTCCTCAGTGTGTTCCCATTTCCTTAGAAACAGTGTATTTGCTGGGAGAAAAAGTGCATTACTGTGCGCTTTCACCGTTCAGCAAATACATGTGTAGAAGCACAGCGCTAGCAGAAACGACGTTTCTCGACGTTTTCTAACTCAGGGAACAAGTTGCACACTTCTGAGGTGCAGTTGGGCAACTTTGTCAGAAATGAGTTTTTGCCTACAGAGACATGCCTATTTACGCAGTAGTACAGATTCTGAGTATGTAACTGGGCTTGATGAAATCAGCATTTCTCTTGCTTCCCTGTGCATAGGGAAACTCAGTTTTAGTCACAGTAGCTCCCACAAGTGTCTCCTCAGTGTGTTCCCATTTCCTTAGAAACAGTGTATTTGCTGGGAGAAAAGTGCATTACTGTGCGCTTTCACCGTTCAGCAAATACAGGTGTAGAAGCACAGCGCTAGCAGAAACGAACGTTTCTCGACGTTTTCTAACTCAGGGAACAAGTTGCACACTTCTGAGATGCATTTGGGCAACTTCGTCAGAAATGAGTTTTTTGCCTAAAGAGACATGCGTATTTGCGCAGTAGTACAGATTCTGAGTATGTAACTGGGCTTGATGAAATCAGCATTTCTCTTGCTTCCCTGTGCGTAGGGAAGCTCAGTTTTAGTCACAGTAGCTCCCACAAGTGTCTGCTCAGTGTGTTCCCATTTCCTTAGAAACAGTGTATTTGCTGGGAGAAAAGGGCATTACTGTGCGCTTTCACCGTTCAGCAAATACATGTGTAGAAGCACAGCGCTAGCAGAAACGAACGTTTCTCGACGGTTTCTAACTCAGGGAACAAGTTGCACACTTCTGAGATGCATTTGGGCAACTTTGTCAGAAATGAGTTTTGTGCCTAAAGAGACATGCCTATTTGCGCAGTAGTACAGATTCTGAGTATGTAACTGGGCTTGATGAAATCAGCATTTCTCTTGCTTCCCTGTGCGTAGGGAAGCTCAGTTTTAGTCACAGTAGCTCCCACAAGTGTCTCCTCAGTGTGTTCCCATTTCCTTAGAAACAGTGTATTTGCTGGGAGAAAAGTGCATTACTGTGCGCTTTCACCGTTCAGCAAATACATGTGTAGAAGCACAGCGCTAGCAGAAACGAACGTTTCTCGACGTTTTCTAATTCAGGGAACAAGTTGCACACTTCTGAGATGCATTTGGGCAACTTTGTCAGAAATGAGGTTTTTGCCTAAAGAGACATGCCTATTTGTGCAGTAGTACAGATTCTGAGTATTTAACTGGGCTTGATGAAATCAGCATTTCTCTTGCTTCCCTGTGCGTAGGGAAGCTCAGTTTTAGTCACAGTAGCTCCCACAAGTGTCTCCTCAGTGTGTTCCCATTTCCTAAGAAATAGTGTATTTGCTGGGAGAAAAATGCATTACTGTGCGCTTTCACTGTTCAGCAAATACATGTGTAGAAGCACAGCGCTAGCAGAAACGAACGTTTCTCGACGTTTTCTAACTCAGGGAACAAGTTGCACACTTCTGAGATGCATTTGGGCAACTTTGTCAGAAATGAGTTTTTTGCCTACAGAGACATGCCTATTTGCGCAGTAGTACAGATTCTGAGTATGTAACTCGGTTTGATGAAATCATCATTTCTCTTGCTTCCCTGTGCGTAGGGAAGCTCAGTTTTAGTCACAGTAGCTCCCACAAGTGTCTCCTCAGTGTGTTCCCATTTCCTTAGAAACAGTGTATTTCCTGGGAGAAAAGTGCATTACTGTGCGCTTTCACCGTTCAGCAAATACATGTGTAGAAGCACAGCGCTAGCAGTAACGACCGTTTCTCGACGTTTTCTAACTCAGGGAACAAGTTGCACACTTCTGAGATTCATTTGGGCAACTTTGTCAGAAATGAGTTTTTTGCCTACAGAGACATGCCTATTTGCGCAGTAGTACAGATTCTGAGTATGTAACTGGGCTTGATGAAATCAGCATTTCTCTTGCTTCCCTGTGCGTAGGGAAGCTCAGTTTTAATCACAGTAGCTCCCACAAGTGTCTCCTCAGTGTGTTCCCATTTCCTTAGAAACAGTGTATTTGCTGGGAGAAAAGTGCATTACTGTGCGCTTTCACCGTTTAGCAAATACATGTGTAGAAGCACAACGCTAGCAGAAACGATCGTTCCTCCACGTTTTCTAACTCAGGGAACAAGTTGCACACTTCTGAGATGCATTTGGGCAACTTTGTCAGAAATGAGTTTTTTGCCTACAGAGACATGCCTATTTGCGCAGTAGTACAGATTCTGAGTATGTAACTGGGCTTGATGAAATCAGCATTTCTCTTGCTTCCCTGTGCGTAGGGAAGCTCAGTTTTAGTCACAGTAGCTCCCACAAGTGTCTCCTCAGTGTGTTCCCATTTCCTTAGAAACAGTGTATTTGCTGGGAGAAAAGTGCATTACTGTGCGCTTTCACCGTTCAGCAAATACATGTGTAGAAGCACAGCGCTAGCAGATACGACCGTTTCTCGGCGTTTTCTAACTCAGGGAACAAGTTGCACACTTCTGAGATGCATTTGGGCAACTTTGACAGAAATGAGTTTTTTGCCTACAGAGACATGCCTATTTGCGCAGTAGTACAGATTCTGAGTATGTAACTGGGCTTGATGAAATCAGCATTTCTCTTGCTTCCCTGTGCGTAGGGAAGCTCAGTTTTAGTCACAGTAGCTCCCACAAGTGTCTCCTCAGTGTGTTCCCATTTCCTTAGAAACAGTGTTTTTGCTGGGAGAAAAGTGCATTACTGTGCGCTTTCACCGTTCAGCAAATACATGTGTAGAAGCACAGCGCTAGCAGAAACGACCGTTTCTCGACGTTTCTAACTCAGGGAACAAGTTGCACACTTCTGAGATGCATTTGTGCAACTTTGTCAGAAATGAGTTTTTTGCCTACAGATTCATGCCTATTTGCGCAGTAGTACAGATTCTGAGTATGTAACTGGGCTTGATGAAATCAGCATTTCTCTTGCTTCCCTGTGCGTAGGGAAGCTCAGTTTTAGTCACAGTAGCTCCCACAAGTGTCTCCTCAGTGTGTTCCTATTTCCTTAGAAACAGTGTATTTCCTGGGAGAAAAGTGCATTACTGTGCGCTTTCACCGTTCAGCAAATACATGTGTAGAAGCACAGCGCTAGCAGAAACGCCCGTTTCTCAACGTTTTCTAACTCAGGGAACAAGTTGCACACTACTGAGATTCAATTGGGCAACTTTGTCAGAAATGAGTTTTTTGCCTACAGAGACATGCCTATTTGCGCAGTAGTACAGATTCTGAGTATGTAAATGTGCTTGATGAAACCAGCATTTCTCTTGCTTCCCTGTGCGTAGGGAAGCTCAGTTTTAGTCACAGTAGCTCCCACAAGTGTCTCCTCAGTGTGTTCCCATTTCCTTAGAAACAGTGTATTTTGCTGGGAGAAAAGTGCATTACTGTGCGCTTTCACTGTTCAGCAAATACATGTGTAGAAGCACAGCGCTAGCAGAAACGAATATTTCTCGACGTTTTCTAACTCAGGGAACAAGTTGCACACTTCTGAGATGCATTTGGGCAACTTCGTCAGAAATGAGTTTTTTGCCTAAAGAGACATGCGTATTTGCGCAGTAGTACAGATTCTGAGTATGTAACTGGGCTTGATGAAATCAGCATTTCTCTTGCTTCCCTGTGCGTAGGGAAGCTCAGTTTTAGTCACAGTAGCTCCCACAAGTGTCTCCTCAGTGTGTTCCCATTTCCTTAGAAACAGTGTATTTGCTGGGAGAAAAGTGCATTACTGTGCGCTTTCACCTTTCAGCAAATACATGTGTAGAAGCACAGCGCTAGCAGAAACAAACGTTTCTCGACGTTTTCTAACTCAGGGAACAAGTTGCACACTTCTGAGATGCATTTGGGTAACTTTGTCAGAAATGAGTTTTTTGCCTACAGAGACATGCCTATTTGCGCAGTAGTACAGATTCTGAGTATGTAACTGGGCTTGATGAAATCAGCATTTCTCTTGCTTCCCTGTGCGTAGGGAAGCTCAGTATTAGTCACAGTTAGCTCCCACAAGTGTCTCCTCAGTGTGTTCCCATTTCCTTAGAAACAGTGTATTTGCTGGGAGAAAAGTGCATTACTGTGCGCTTTCACCGTTCAGCAAATACATGTGTAGAAGCACAGCGCTAGCAGAAACGAACGTTTCTCGACGTTTTCTAATTCAGGGAACAAGTTGCACACTTCTGAGATGCATTTGGGCAACTTTGTCAGAAATGAGGTTTTTGCCTAAAGAGACATGCCTATTTGTGCAGTAGTACAGATTCTGAGTATGTAACTGGGGCTTGATGAAATCAGCATTTCTCTTGCTTCCCTGTGCGTAGGGAAGCTCAGTTTTAGTCACAGTAGCTCCCACAAGTGTCTCCTCAGTGTGTTCCCATTTCCTAAGAAATAGTGTATTTGCTGGGAGAAAAATGCATTACTGTGCGCTTTCACTGTTCAGCAAATACATGTGTAGAAGCACAGCGCTAGCAGAAACGAACGTTTCTCGACGTTTTCCTAACTCAGGGAACAAGTTGCACACTTCTGAGATGCATTTGGGCAACTTTGTCAGAAATGAGTTTTTTGCCTACAGAGACATGCCTATTTGCGCAGTAGTACAGATTCTGAGTATGTAACTCGGTTTGATGAAATCATCATTTCTCTTGCTTCCCTGTGCGTAGGGAAGCTCAGTTTTAGTCACAGTAGCTCCCACAAGTGTCTCCTCAGTGTGTTCCCATTTCCTTAGAAACAGTGTATTTGCTGGGAGAAAAGTGCATTACTGTGCGCTTTCACCGTTCAGCAAATACATGTGTAGAAGCACAGCGCTAGCAGTAACGACCGTTTCTCGACGTTTTCTAACTCAGGGAACAAGTTGCACACTTCTGAGATTCATTTGGGCAACTTTGTCAGAAATGAGTTTTTTGCCTACAGAGACATGCCTATTTGCGCAGTAGTACAGATTCTGAGTATGTAACTGGGCTTGATGAAATCAGCATTTCTCTTGCTTCCCTGTGCGTAGGGAAGCTCAGTTTTAATCACAGTAGCTCCCACAAGTGTCTCCTCAGTGTGTTCCCATTTCCTTAGAAACAGTGTATTTGCTGGGAGAAAAGTGCATTACTGTGCGCTTTCACCGTTCAGCAAATACATGTGTAGAAGCACAACGCTAGCAGAAACGATCGTTCCTCCACGTTTTCTAACTCAGGGAACAAGTTGCACACTTCTGAGATGCATTTGGGCAACTTTGTCAGAAATGAGTTTTTTGCCTACAGAGACATGCCTATTTGCGCAGTAGTACAGATTCTGAGCATGTAACTGGGCTTGATGAAATCAGCATTTCTCTTGCTTCCCTGTGCGTAGGGAAGCTCAGTTTTAGTCACAGTAGCTCCCACAAGTGTCTCCTCAGTGTGTTCGAATTTCCTTAGAAACAGTGTATTTGCTGGGAGAAAAGTGCATTACTGTGCGCTTTCACCGTTCAGCAAATACATGTGTAGAAGCACAGCGCTAGCAGATACGACCGTTTCTCGACGTTTTCTAACTCAGGGAACAAGTTGCACACTTCTGAGATGCATTTGGGCAACTTTGTCAGAAATGAGTTTTTTGCCTACAGAGACATGTCTATTTGCGCAGTAGTACAGATTCTGAGTATGTAACTGGGCTTGATGAAATCAGCATTTCTCTTGCTTCCCTGTGCGTAGGGAAGCTCAGTTTTAGTCACAGTAGCTCCCACAAGTGTCTCCTCAGTGTGTTCCCATTTCCTTAGAAACAGTGTTTTTGCTGGGAGAAAAGTGCATTACTGTGCGCTTTCATCGTTCAGCAAATACATGTGTAGAAGCACAGCGCTAGCAGAAACGACCGTTTCTCGACGTTTTCTAACTCAGGGAACAAGTTGCACACTTCTGAGATGCATTTGTGCAACTTTGTCAGAAATGAGTTTTTTGCCTACAGATTCATGCCTATTTGCGCAGTAGTACAGATTCTGAGTATGTAACTGGGCTTGATGAAATCAGCATTTCTCTTGCTTCCCTGTGCGTAGGGAAGCTCAGTTTTAGTCACAGTAGCTCCCACAAGTGTCTCCTCAGTGTGTTCCCATTTCCTTAGAAACAGTGTATTTGCTGGGAGAAAAGTGCATTACTGTGCGCTTTCACCGTTCAGCAAATACATGTGTAGAAGCACAGCGCTAGCAGAAACGACCGTTTCTCAAAGTTTTCTAACTCAGGGAACAAGTTGCACACTACTGAGATTCATTTGGGCAACTTTGTCAGAAATGAGTTTTTTGCCTACAGAGACATGCCTATTTGCGCAGTAGTACAGATTCTGAGTATGTAACTGGGCTTGATGAAATCAGCATTTCTCTTGCTTCCCTGTGCGTAGGGAAGCTCAGTTTTAATCACAGTAGCTCCCCCAAGTGTCTCCTCAGTGTGTTCCCATTTCCTTAGAAACAGTGTATTTGCTGGGAGAAAAGTGCATTACTGTGCGCTTTCACCGTTCAGCAAATACATGTGTAGAAGCACAGCGCTAGCAGAAACGACCGTTTCTCGACGTTTTCTAACTCAGGGAACAAGTTGCACACTTCTGAGGTGCATTTGTGCAACTTTGTCAGAAATGAGTTTTTTGCCTAAAGAAAGATGCCTATTTGCGCAGTAGTACAGATTCTGAGTATGTAAATGTGCTTGATGAAATCAGCATTTCTCTTGCTTCCCTGTGCGTAGGGAAGCTCAGTTTTAGTCACAGTAGCTCCCACAAGTGTCTCCTCAGTGTGTTCCCATTTCCTTAGAAACAGTGTATTTGCTGGGAGAAAAGTGCATTACTGTGCGCTTTCACTGTTCAGCAAATACATGTGTAGAAGCACAGCGCTAGCAGAAACGAATATTTCTCGACGTTTTCTAACTCAGGGAACAAGTTGCACACTTCTGAGATGCATTTGGGCAACTTCGTCAGAAATGAGTTTTTTGCCTAAAGAGACATGCGTATTTGCGCAGTAGTACAGATTCTGAGTATGTAACTGGGCTTGATGAAATCAGCATTTCTCTTGCTTCCCTGTGCGTAGGGAAGCTCAGTTTTAGTCACAGTAGCTCCCACAAGTGTCTCCTCAGTGTGTTCCCATTTCCTTAGAAACAGTGTATTTGCTGGGAGAAAAGTGCATTACTGTGCGCTTTCACCTTTCAGCAAATACATGTGTAGAAGCACAGCGCTAGCAGAAACAAACGTTTCTCGACGTTTTCTAACTCAGGGAACAAGTTGCACACTTCTGAGATGCATTTGGGTAACTTTGTCAGAAATGAGTTTTTTGCCTACAGAGACATGCCTATTTGCGCAGTAGTACAGATTCTGAGTATGTAACTGGGCTTGATGAAATCAGCATTTCTCTTGCTTCCCTGTGCGTAGGGAAGCTCAGTTTTAGTCACAGTAGCTCCCACATGTGTCTCCTCAGTGTGTTCCTATTTCCGTAGAAACAGTATATTTGCTGGGAGAAAAGTGCATTACTGTGCGCTTTCACCGTTCAGCAAATACATGTGTAGAAGCACAGCGCTAGCAGATACGACCGTTTCTCGACGTTTTCTAACTCAGGGAACAAGTTGCACACTTCTGAGATGCATTTGGGCAACTTTGTCAGAAATGAGTTTTTTGCCTACAGAGACATGCCTATTTGCGCAGTAGTACAGATTCTGAGTATGTAACTGGGCTTGATGAAATCAGCATTTCTCTTGCTTCCCTGTGCGTAGGGAAGCTCAGTTTTAGTCACAGTAGCTCCCACAAGTGACTCCTCAGTGTGTTCCCATTTCCTTAGAAACAGTGTATTTGCTGGGAGAAAAGTGCATTACTGTGCGCTTTCACCGTTCAGCAAATACATGTGTAGAAGCACAGCGCTAGCAGAAACGACCGTTTCTCGACGTTTTCTAACTCAGGGAACAAGTTGCACACTTCTGAGATGCATTTGTGCAACTTTGTCAGAAATGAGTTTTTTGCCTACAGATTCATGCCTATTTGCGCAGTAGTACAGATTCTGAGTATGTAACTGGGCTTGATGAAATCAGCATTTCTCTTGCTTCCCTGTGCGTAGGGAAGCTCTGTTTTAGTCACAGTAGCTCCCACAAGTGTCTCCTCAGTGTGTTCCCATTTCTTTAGAAACAGTGTATTTGCTGGGAGAAAAGTGCTTTACTGTGCGCTTTCACCGTTCAGCAAATACAGGTGTAGAAGCACAGCGCTAGCTGAAACGAACGTTTCTCGACGTTTTCTAACTCAGGGAACAAGTTGCACACTTCTGAGATGCATTTGGGCAACTTCGTCAGAAATGAGTTTTTTGCCTAAAGAGACATGCGTATTTGCGCAGTAGTACAGATTCTGAGTATGTAACTGGGCTTGATGAAATCAGCATTTCTCTTGCTTCCCTGTGTGTAGGGAAGCTCAGTTTTAGTCACAGTAGCTCCCACAAGTGTCTCCTCAGTGTGTTCCCATTTCCTTAGAAACAGTGTATTTGCTGGGAGAAAAGTGCATTACTGTGCGCTTTCACCGTTCAGCAAATACATGTGTAGAAGCACAGCGCTAGCAGAAACGACCGTTTCTCGACGTTTTCTAACTCAGGGAACAAGTTGCACACTTCTGAGGTGCAGTTGGGCAACTTTGTCAGAAATGAGTTTTTTGCCTACAGAGACATGCCTATTTGCGCAGTAGTACAGATTCTGAGTATGTAACTGGGCTTGATGAAATCAGCATTTCTCTTGCTTCCCTGTGCGTAGGGAAGCTCAGTTTTAATCACAGTAGCTCCCACAAGTGTCTCCGCAGTGTGTTCCCATTTCCTTAGAAACAGTGTATTTGCTGGGAGAAAAGTGCATTACTGTGCGCTTTCACCGTTCAGCAAATACATGTGTAGAAGCACAACGCTAGCAGAAACGATCGTTCCTCCACGTTTTCTAACTCAGGTAACAAGTTGCACACTTCTGAGATGCATTTGGGCAACTTTGTCACAAATGAGTTTTTTGCCTACAGAGACATGCCTATTTGCGCAGAAGTACAGATTCTGAGTATGTAACTGGGCTGGATGAAATCATCATTTTTCTTGCTTCCCTGTGCGTAGGGAAGCTCAGTTTTAGTCACAGTAGCTCCCATAAGTGTCTCCTCAGTGTGTTCCCATTTCCTTAGAAACAGTGTATTTGCTGGGAGAAAAGTGCATTAATGGGCGCTTTCACCGTTCAGCAAATACATGTGTAGAAGCACAGCACTAGCAGAAACGAACGTTTCTCGACGTTTTCTAACTCAGGGAACAAGTTGCACACTTCTGAGATGCATTTGGGCAACTTTGTCAGAAATTAGTTTTTTGCCTACAGAGACATGCCTATTTGCGCAGTAGTACAGATTCTGAGTATGTAACTGGGCTTGATGAAATCAGCATTTCTCTTGCTTCCCTGTGCGTAGGGAAGCTCAGTTTTAGTCACAGTAGCTCCCACAAGTGTCTCCTCAGTGTGTTCCTATTTCCGGAGAAACAGTATATTTGCTGGGAGAAAAGTGCATTACTGTGCGCTTTCACCGTTCAGCAAATACATGTGTAGAAGCACAGCGGTAGCAGATACGATCGTTTCTCGACGTTTTCTAACTCAGGGAACAAGTTGCACACTTCTGAGATGCATTTGGACAACTTTGACAGAAATGAGTTTTTTGCCTACAGAGACATGCCTATTTGCGCAGTAGTACAGATTCTGAGTATGTAACTGGGCTTGATGAAATCAGCATTTCTCTTGCTTCCCTGTGCGTAGGGAAGCTCAGTTTTAGTCACAGTAGCTCCCACAAGTGTCTCCTCAGTGTTTTCCCATTTCCTTCGAAACAGTGTTTTTGCTGGGAGAAAAGTGCATTACTGTGCGCTTTCACCGTTCAGCAAACACATGTGTAGAAGCACAGCGCTAGCAGAAACGACCGTTTCTCGACGTTTTCTAACTCAGGGAACAAGTTGTACACTTCTGAGATGCATTTGTGCAACTTTGTCAGAAATGAGTTTTTTGCCTACAGATTCATGCCTATTTGCGCAGTAGTACAGATTCTGAGTATGTAACTGGGCTTGATGAAATCAGCATTTCTCTTGCTTCCCTGTGCGTAGGGAAGCTCAGTTTTAGTCACAGTAGCTCCCACAAGTGTCTCCTCAGTGTGTTCCCATTTCTTTAGAAACAGTGTATTTGCTGGGAGAAAAGTGCATTACTGTGCGCTTTCACCGTTCAGCAAATACAGGTGTAGAAGCACAGCGCTAGCAGAAACGAACGTTTCTCGACGTTTTCTAACTCAGGGAACAAGTTGCACACTTCTGAGATGCATTTGGGCAACTTCGTCAGAAATGAGTTTTTTGCCTAAAGAGACATGCGTATTTGCGCAGTAGTACAGATTCTGAGTATGTAACTGGGCTTGATGAAATCAGCATTTCTCTTGCTTCCCTGTGCGTAGGGAAGCTCAGTTTTAGTCACAGTAGCTCCCACAAGTGTCTCCTCAGTGTGTTCCCATTTCCTTAGAAACAGTGTATTTGCTGGGAGAAAAGTGCATTACTGTGCGCTTTCACCGTTCAGCAAATACATGTGTAGAAGCACAGCGCTAGCAGAAACGACCGTTTCTCGACGTTTTCTAACTCAGGGAACAAGTTGCACACTTCTGAGGTGCAGTTGGGCAACTTTGTCAGAAATGAGTTTTTTGCCTACAGAGACATGCCTATTTGCGCAGTAGTACAGATTCTGAGTATGTAACTGGGCTTGATGAAATCAGCATTTCTCTTGCTTCCCTGTGCGTAGGGAAGCTCAGTTTTAGTCACAGTAGCTCCCACAAGTGTCTGCTCAGTGTGTTCCCATTTCCTTAGAAACAGTGTATTTGCTGGGAGAAAAGTGCATTACTGTGCGCTTTCACCGTTCAGCAAATACATGTGTAGAAGCACAGCGCTAGCAGAAACGAACGTTTCTCGACGTTTTCTAACTCAGGGAACAAGTTGCACACTTCTGAGATGCATTTGGCAACTTTGTCAGAAATGAGTTTTTGCCTACAGAGACATGCCTATTTGCGCAGTAGTACAGATTCTGAGTATGTAACTGGGCTTGATGAAATCAGCATTTCTCTTACTTCCCTGTGCGTAGGGAAGCTCAGTTTTAGTCACAGTAGCTCCCACAAGTGTCTCCTCAGTGAGTTCCCATTTCCTTAGAAACAGTGTATTTGCTGGGAGAAAAGTGCATCATTGTGCGCTTTCACCGTTCAGCAAATACATGTGTAGAAGCACAGCGCTAGCAGAAACGAACGTTTCTCGACGTTTTCTAACTCAGGGAACAAGTTGCACACTTCTGAGATGCATTTGGGCAACTTTGTGAGAAATGAGTTTTTTGCCTACAGAGACATGCCTATTTGCGCAGTAGTACAGATTCTGAGTATGTAACTCGGTTTAATGAAATCAGCATTTCTCTTGCTTCCCTGTGCGTAGGGAAGCTCAGTTTTAGTCACAGTAGCTCCCACAAGTGTCTCCTCAGTGTGTTCCCATTTCCTTAGAAACAGTGTATTTGCTGGGAGAAAAGTGCATTACTGTGCGCTTTCACCGTTCAGCAAATACATGTGTAGAAGCACAGCGCTAGCAGAAACGACCGTTTCACGACGTTTTCTAACACAGGGAACAAGTTGCACACTTCTGAGATTCATTTGGGCAACTTTGTCAGAAATGAGTTTTTTGCCTACAGAGACATGCCTATTTGCGCAGTAGTACAGATTCTGAGTATGTAACTGGGCTTGATGAAATCAGCATTTCTCTTGCTTCCCTGTGCGTAGGGAAGCTCAGTTTTAATCACAGTAGCTCCCACAAGTGTCTCCTCAGTGTGTTCCCATTTCCTTAGAAACAGTGTATTTGCAAGGAGAAAAGTGCATTACTGTGCGCTTTCACCGTTCAGCAAATACATGTGTAGAAGCACAACGCTAGCAGAAACGATCGTTCCTCCACGTTTTCTAACTCAGGGAACAAGTTCCACACTTCTGAGATGCATTTGGGCAACTTTGTCAGAAATGAGTTTTTTGCCTACAGAGACATGCCTATTTGCGCAGTAGTACAGATTCTGAGTATGTAACTGGGCTGGATGAAATCAGCATTTTTCTTGCTTCCCTGTGCGTAGGGAAGCTCAGTTTTAGTCACAGTAGCTCCCACAAGTGTCTCCTCAGTGTGTTCCCATTTCCTTAGAAACAGTGTATTTGCTGGGAGAAAAGTGCATTACTGTGCGCTTTCACCGTTCAGCAAATACATGTGTAGAAGCACAGCACTAGCAAAAACGAACGTTTCTCGACGTTTTCTAACTCAGGGAACAAGTTGCACACTTCTGAGATGCATTTGGGCAACTTTGTCAGAAATTAGTTTTTTGCCTACAGAGACATGCCTATTTGCGCAGTAGTACAGATTCTGAGTATGTAACTGGGCTTGATGAAATCAGCATTTCTCTTGCTTCCCTGTGCGTAGGGAAGCTCAGTTTTAGTCACAGTAGCTCCCACAAGTGTCTCCTCAGTGTGTTCCCATTTCCTTAGAAACAGTGTATTTGCTGGGAGAAAAGTGCATTACTGTGTGCTTTCACCGTTCAGCAAATACATGTGTAGAAGCACAGCGCTAGCAGAAACGAACGTTTCTCGACGTTTTCTAACTCAGGGAACAAGTTGCACACTTCTGGGATGCATTTGGGCAACTTTGTCAAAAATGAGTTTTTTGCCTACAGAGAAGTACAGATTCTGAGTATGTAACTGGGCTTGATGAAATCAGCATTTCTCTTGCTTCCCTGTGCGTAGGGAAGCTCAGTTTTAGTCACAGTAGCTCCCACAAGTGTCTCCTCAGTGTGTTCCCATTTCCTTAGAAACAGTGTATTTGCTGGGAGAAAAGTGCATTACTGTGCGCTTTCACCTTTCAGCAAATACATGTGTAGAAGCACAGCACTAGCAGAAACAAACGTTTCTCGACGTTTTCTAACTCAGGGAACAAGTTGCACACTTCTGAGATGCATTTGGGTAACTTTGTCAGAAATGAGTTTTTTACCTACAGAGACATGCCTATTTGCGCAGTAGTACAGATTCTGAGTATGTAACTGGGCTTGATGAAATCAGCATTTCTCTTGCTTCCCTGTGCATAGGGAAGCTCAGTTTTAGTCACAGTAGCTCCCACAAGTGTCTCCTCAGTGTGTTCCTATTTCCGTAGACACAGTATATTTGCTGGGAGAAAAGTGCATTACTGTGCGCTTTCACCGTTCAGCAAATACATGTGTAGAAGCACAGCGCTAGCAGAAACGACCGTTTCTCGACGTTTTCTAACTCAGGGAACAAGTTGCACACTTCTGAGATGCATTTGTGCAACTTTGTCAGAAATGAGTTTTTTGCCTACAGATTCATGCCTATTTGCGCAGTAGTACAGATTCTGAGTATGTAACTGGGCTTGATGAAATCAGCATTTCTCTTGCTTCCCTGTGCGTAGGGAAGCTCAGTTTTAGTCACAGTAGCTCCCACAAGTGTCTCCTCAGTGAGTTCCCATTTCCTTAGAAACAGTGTATTTGCTGGGAGAAAAGTGCATCATTGTGCGCTTTCACCGTTCAGCAAATACATGTGTAGAAGCACAGCGCTAGCAGAAACGAACGTTTCTCGACGTTTTCTAACTCAGGGAACAAGTTGCACACTTCTGAGATGCATTTGGGCAACTTTGTCAGAAATGAGTTTTTTGCCTACAGAGACATGCCTATTTGCGCAGTAGTACAGATTCTGAGTATGTAACTCGGTTTAATGAAATCAGCATTTCTCTTGCTTCCCTGTGCGTAGGGAAGCTCAGTTTTAGTCACAGTAGCTCCCATAAGTGTCTCCTCAGTGTGTTCCCATTTCCTTAGAAACAGTGTATTTGCTGGGAGAAAAGTGCATTACTGTGCGCTTTCACCGTTCAGCAAATACATGTGTAGAAGCACAGCGCTAGCAGAAACGACCGTTTCTCGACGTTTTCTAACACAGGGAACAAGTTGCACACTTCTGAGATTCATTTGGGCAACTTTGTCAGAAATGAGTTTTTTGCCTACAGAGACATGCCTATTTGCGCAGTAGTACAGATTCTGAGTATGTAACTGGGCTTGATGAAATCAGCATTTCTCTTGCTTCCCTGTGCGTAGGGAAGCTCAGTTTTAATCACAGTAGCTCCCACAAGTGTCTCCTCAGTGTGTTCCCATTTCCTTAGAAACAGTGTATTTGCAGGGAGAAAAGTGCATTACTGTGCGCTTTCACCGTTCAGCAAATACATGTGTAGAAGCACAACGCTAGCAGAAACGATCGTTCCTCCACGTTTTCTAACTCAGGGAACAAGTTCCACACTTCTGAGATGCATTTGGGCAACTTTGTCAGAAATGAGTTTTTTGCCTACAGAGACATGCCTATTTGCGTAGTAGTACAGATTCTGAGTATGTAACTGGGCTGGATGAAATCAGCATTTTTCTTGCTTCCCTGTGCGTAGGGAAGCTCAGTTTTAGTCACAGTAGCTCCCACAAGTGTCTCCTCAGTGTGTTCCCATTTCCTTAGAAACAGTGTATTTGCTGGGAGAAAAGTGCATTAATGGGCGCTTTCACCGTTCAGCAAATACATGTGTAGAAGCACAGCACTAGCAAAAACGAACGTTTCTCGACGTTTTCTAACTCAGGGAACAAGTTGCACACTTCTGAGATGCATTTGGGCAACTTTGTCAGAAATTAGTTTTTTGCCTACAGAGACATGCCTATTTGCGCAGTAGTACAGATTCTGAGTATGTAACTGGGCTTGATGAAATCAGCATTTCTCTTGCTTCCCTGTGCGTAGGGAAGCTCAGTTTTAGTCACAGTAGCTCCCACAAGTGTCTCCTCAGTGTGTTCCCATTTCCTTAGAAACAGTGTATTTGCTGGGAGAAAAGTGCATTACTGTGTGCTTTCACCGTTCAGCAAATACATGTGTAGAAGCACAGCGCTAGCAGAAACGAACGTTTCTCGACGTTTTCTAACTCAGGGAACAAGTTGCACACTTCTGGGATGCATTTGGGCAACTTTGTCAAAAATGAGTTTTTTGCCTACAGAGAAGTACAGATTCTGAGTATGTAACTGGGCTTGATGAAATCAGCATTTCTCTTGCTTCCCTGTGCGTAGGGAAGCTCAGTTTTAGTCACAGTAGCTCCCACAAGTGTCTCCTCAGTGTGTTCCCATTTCCTTAGAAACAGTGTATTTGCTGGGAGAAAAGTGCATTACTGTGCGCTTTCACCTTTCAGCAAATACATGTGTAGAAGCACAGCACTAGCAGAAACAAACGTTTCTCGACGTTTTCTAACTCAGGGAACAAGTTGCACACTTCTGAGATGCATTTG
This sequence comes from Acomys minous, assembly GCF_964271855.1. Classification (NCBI taxonomy): domain Eukaryota; kingdom Metazoa; phylum Chordata; class Mammalia; order Rodentia; family Muridae; genus Acomys; species Acomys minous. Next base: position 1,840,228 of record NW_028182178.1, read on the forward strand.
GGTAACTTTGTCAGAAATGAGTTTTTTACCTACAGAGACATGCCTATTTGCGCAGTAGTACAGATTCTGAGTATGTAACTGGGCTTGATGAAATCAGCATTTCTCTTGCTTCCCTGTGCGTAGGGAAGCTCAGTTTTAGTCACAGTAGCTCCCACAAGTGTCTCCTCAGTGTGTTCCTATTTCCGTAGAAACAGTATATTTGCTGGGAGAAAAGTGCATTACTGTGCGCTTTCACCGTTCAGCAAATACATGTGTAGAAGCACAGCGCTAGCAGAAACGACCGTTTCTCGACGTTTTCTAACTCAGGGAACAAGTTGCACACTTCTGAGATGCATTTGTGCAACTTTGTCAGAAATGAGTTTTTTGCCTACAGATTCATGCCTATTTGCGCAGTAGTACAGATTCTGAGTATGTAACTGGGCTTGATGAAATCAGCATTTCTCTTGCTTCCCTGTGCGTAGGGAAGCTCAGTTTTAGTCACAGTAGCTCCCACAAGTGTCTCCTCAGTGAGTTCCCATTTCCTTAGAAACAGTGTATTTGCTGGGAGAAAAGTGCATCATTGTGCGCTTTCACCGTTCAGCAAATACATGTGTAGAAGCACAGCGCTAGCAGAAACGAACGTTTCTCGTCGTTTTCTAACTCAGGGAACAAGTTGCACACTTCTGAGATGCATTTGGGCAACTTTGTCAGAAATGAGTTTTTTGCCTACAGAGACATGCCTATTTGCGCAGTAGTACAGATTCTGAGTATGTAACTCGGTTTGATGAAATCAGCATTTCTCTTGCTTCCCTGTGCGTAGGGAAGCTCAGTTTTAGTCACAGTAGCTCCCACAAGTGTCTCCTCAGTGTGTTCCCATTTCCTTAGAAACAGTGTATTTCCTGGGAGAAAAGTGCATTACTGTGCGCTTTCACCGTTCAGCAAATACATGTGTAGAAGCACAGCGCTAGCAGAAACGACCGTTTCTCGACGTTTTCTAACACAGGGAACAAGTTGCACACTTCTGAGATTCATTTGGGCAACTTTGTCAGAAATGAGTTTTTTGCCTACAGAGACATGCCTATTTGCGCAGTAGTACAGATTCTGAGTATGTAACTGGGCTTGATGAAATCAGCATTTCTCTTGCTTCCCTGTGCGTAGGGAAGCTCAGTTTTAATCACAGTAGCTCCCACAAGTGTCTCCTCAGTGTGTTCCCATTTCCTTAGAAACAGTGTATTTGCTGGGAGAAAAGTGCATTACTGTGCGCTTTCACCGTTCAGCAAATACATGTGTAGAAGCACAACACTAGCAGAAACGATCGTTCCTCCACGTTTTCTAACTCAGGGAACAAGTTCCACACTTCTGAGATGCATTTGGGCAACTTTGTCAGAAATGAGTTTTTTGCCTACAGAGACATGCCTATTTGCGCAGTAGTACAGATTCTGAGTATGTAACTGGGCTGGATGAAATCAGCATTTTTCTTGCTTCCCTGTGCGTAGGGAAGCTCAGTTTTATTCACAGTAGCTCCCACAAGTGTCTCCTCAGTGTGTTCCCATTTCCTTAGAAACAGTGTATTTGCTGGGAGAAAAGTGCATTACTGTGTGCTTTCACCGTTCAGCAAATACATGTGTAGAAGCACAGCGCTAGAAGAAACGAACGTTTCTCGACGTTTTCTAACTCAGGGAACAAGTTGCACACTTCTGGGTTGCTATTGGGCAACTTTGTCAAAAATGAGTTTTTTGCCTACAGAGAAGTACAGATTCTGAGTATGTAACTGGGCTTGATGAAATCAGCATTTCTCTTGCTTCCCTGTGCGTAGGGAAGCTCAGTTTTAGTCACAGTAGCTCCCACAAGTGTCTCCTCAGTGTGTTCCCATTTCCTTAGAAACAGTGTATTTGCTGGGAGAAAAGTGCATTACTGTGCGCTTTCACCTTTCAGCAAATACATGTGTAGAAGCACAGCACTAGCAGAAACAAACGTTTCTCGACGTTTTCTAACTCAGGGAACAAGTTGCACACTTCTGAGATGCATTTGAGTAACTTTGTCAGAAATGAGTTTTTTACCTACAGAGACATGCCTATTTGCGCAGTAGTACAGATTCTGAGTATGTAACTGGGCTTGATGAAATCAGCATTTCTCTTGCTTCCCTGTGCGTAGGGAAGCTCAGTTTTAGTCACAGTAGCTCCCACAAGTGTCTCCTCAGTGTGTTCCTATTTCCGTAGAAACAGTATATTTGCTGGGAGAAAAGTGCATTACTGTGCGCTTTCACCGTTCAGCAAATACATGTGTAGAAGCACAGCGCTAGCAGAAACAAACGTTTCTCGACGTTTTCTAACTCAGGGAACAAGTTGCACACTTCTGAGATGCATTTGGGCAACTTTGTCAGAAATGAGTTTTTTGCCTACAGAGACATGCCTATTTGCGCAGTAGTAGAGATTCTGAGTATGTAACTGGGCTTGATGAAATCAGCATTTCTCTTGCTTCCCTGTGCGTAGGGAAGCTCAGTTTTAGTCACAGTAGCTCCCACAAGTGTCTCCTCAGTGTGTTCCCATTTCCTTAGAAACAGTGTATTTGCTGGGAGAAAAGTGCATTACTGTGCGCTTTCACCGTTCAGCAAATACATGTGTAGAAGCACAGTGCTAGCAGAAACGAATGTTTCTCGACGTTTTCTAACTCAGGGAACAAGTTGCACACTTTTGAGATGCATTTGGGCATCTTTGTCAGAAATGAGTTTTTTGTCTACAGAGACATGCCTATTTGCGCAGTAGTACAGATTCTGAGTATGTAACTGGGCTTGATGAAATCAGCATTTCTCTTGCTTCCCTGTGCGTAGGGAAGCTCAGTTTTAGTCACAGTAGCTCCCACAAGTGTCTCCTCAGTGTGTTCCCATTTCCTTAGAAACAGTGTATTTGCTGGGAGAAAAGTGCATTACTGTGCGCTTTCACCGTTCAGCAAATACATGTGTAGAAGCACAGCGCTAGCAGAAACAAACGTTTCTCGACGTTTTCTAACTCAGGGAACAAGTTGCACACTTCTGAGATGCATTTGGGCAACTTTGTGAGAAATGAGTTTTTTGCCTACAGAGACATGCCTATTTGCGCAGTAGTACAGATTCTGAGTATGTAACTGGGCTTGATGAAATCAGCATTTCTCTTGCTTCCCTGTGCGTAGGGAAGCTCAGTTTTAGTCACAGTAGCTCCCACAAGTGTCTCCTCAGTGTGTTCCCATTTCCTTAGAAACAGTGTATTTGCTGGGAGAAAAGTGCATTACTGTGTGCTTTCACCGTTCAGCAAATACATGTGTAGAAGCACAGTGCTAGCAGAAACGAACGTTTCTCGACGTTTTCTAACTCAGGGAACAAGTTGCACACTTCTGGGATGCATTTGGGCAACTTTGTCAAAAATGAGTTTTTTGCCTACAGAGAAGTACAGATTCTGAGTATGTAACTGGGCTTGATGAAATCAGCATTTCTCTTGCTTCCCTGTGCGTAGGGAAGCTCAGTTTTAGTCACAGTAGCTCCCACAAGTGTCTCCTCAGTGTGTTCCCATTTCCATAGAAACAGTGTATTTGCTGGGAGAAAAGTGCATTACTGTGAGCATTCACCGTTCAGCAAATACATGTGTAGAAGCACAGCTCTAGCATAAAAGACCGTTTCTCGACGATTTCTAACTCAGAGAACAAGTTGCACACTTCTGAGATGCCTTTGGGCAACTTTGTCAGATGAGTTTTTTGCCTACAGAGACATGCCTATTCGCGCAGTAGTACAGATTCTGAGTATGTAATTGGGCTTGATGAAATCAGCATTTCTCTTGCTTCCCTGTGCGTAGGGAAGCTCAGTTTTAGTCACAGTAGCTCCCACAAGTGTCTCCTCAGTGTGTTCCCATTTCCTTAGAAACAGTGTATTTGTTGGGCGAAAAGTGCATTAGTGTGCGCTTTCACCGTTCAGCAAATGCGTGTGTAGAAGCACAGCGCTAGCAGAAACGAAAGTTTCTCGACGTTTTCTAAATCAGGAAAAAAGTTGCACACTTCTGAGATGCATTTGGGCAACTTTGTCAGAAATGAGTTTTTTGCCTACAGATTCATGCCTATCTGCGCAGTAGTACAGATTCTGAGTATGTAACTGGGCTTGATGAAATCAGCATTTCTCTTGCTTCCCTGTGCGTAGCGAAGCTCAGTTTTAGTCACAGTAGCTCCCACAAGTGTCTTCTCAGTGTGTTCCCATTTCCTTAGAAACAGTGTATTTGCTGGGAGAAAAGTGCATTACTGTGCGCTTCCACCGTTCACAAATACATGTGTAGAAGCACAGCGTTAGAAGATATGACCGTTTCTCGACGTTTTCTAAATCAGGGTACAAGTTGCACACTTCTGAGATGCATTTGGGCAACTTTGTCAGAAATGAGTTTTTTGCCTACAGAGACATGCCTATTTGCGCAGTAGTACAGATTCTGAGTATGTAACTGGGCTTGATGAAATCAGCATTTCTCTTGCTTCCCTGTGCGTAGGGAAGCTCAGTTTTAGTCACAGTAGCTCCCACAAGTGTCTCCTCAGTGTGTTCCCATTTCCTTAGAAACAGTGTTTTTGCTGGGAGAAAAGTGCATTACTGTGCGCTTTCACCGTTCAGCAAATACATGTGTAGAAGCACAGTGCTAGCAGAAACGAACGTTTCTCGACGTTTTCTAACTCAGGGAACAAGTTGCACACTTCTGAGATGCAGTTGGGCATCTTTGTCAGAAATGAGTTTTTTGTCTACAGAGACATGCCTATTTGCGCAGTAGTACAGATTCTGAGTATGTAACTGGGCTTGATGAAATCAGCATTTCTCTTGCTTCCCTGTGCGTAGGGAAGCTCAGTTTTAGTCACAGTAGCTCCCACAAGTGTCTCCTCAGTGTGTTCCCATTTCCTTAGAAACTGTGTATTTGCTGGGAGAAAAGTGCATTACTGTGCGCTTTCACCGTTCAGCAAATACATGTGTAGAAGCACAGCGCTAGCAGAAACAAACGTTTCTCGACGTTTTCTAACACAGGGAACAAGTTGCACACTTCTGAGATGCATTTGGGCAACTTTGTCAGAAATGAGTTTTTTGCCTATAGAGACATGCCTATTTGCGCAGTAGTAGAGATTCTGAGTATGTAACTGGGCTTGATGAAATCAGCATTTCTCTTGCTTCCCTGTGCGTAGCGAAGCTCAGTTTTAGTCACAGTAGCTCCCACAAGTGTCTCCTCAGTGTGTTCCCATTTCCTTAGAAACAGTGTATTTGCTGGGAGAAAAGTGCATTACTGTGCGCTTTCACCGTTCAGCAAATACATGTGTAGAAGCACAGCGCTAGCAGATATGACCCTTTCTCGACGTTTTCTAACTCAGGGAACAAGTTACACACTTCTGAGATGCATTTTGGCAACTTTGACAGAAATGAGTTTTTTGCCTACAGAGACATGCCTATTTGCGCAGTAGTACAGATTCTGAGTTTGTAACTGGGCTTGATGAAATCAGCATTTCTCTTGCTTCCCTGTGCGTAGGGAAGCTCAGTTTTAGTCACAGTAGCTCCCACAAGTGTCTCCTCAATGTGTTCCCATTTCCTTAGAAACAGTGTATTTGCTGGGAGAATAGTGCATTACTGTGCGCTTTCACCGTTCAGCAAATACATGTGTAGAAGCACAGCGCTAGCAGATACGACCGTTTCTCGACGTTTTCTAACTCAGGGAACAAGTTGCACACTTCTGAGATGCATTTAGGCAACTTTGACAGAAATGAGTTTTTTGCCTACAGAGACATGCCTATTTACGCAGTAGTACAGATTCTGAGTATGTAACTGGGCTTGATGAAATCAGCATTTCTCTTGCTTCCCTGTGCGTAGGGAAGCTCAGTTTTAGTCACAGTAGCTCCCACAAGTGTCTCCTCAGTGTGTTCCCATTTCCTTAGAAACAGTGTTTTTGCTGGGAGAAAAGTGCATTACTGTGAGCTTTCACCGTTCAGCAAATACATGTGTAGAAGCACAGCGTTAGCAGATATGACCGTTTCTCGACGTTTTCTAACTCAGGGAACAAGTTGCACACTTCTGAGATGCATTTGGGCAACTTTGTCAGAAATGAGTTTTTTGCCTACAGAGACATGCCTATTTGCGCAGTAGTACAGATTCTGAGTATGTAACTGGGCTTGATGAAATCAGCATTTCTCTTGCTTCCCTGTGCGTAGGGAAGCTCAGTTTTAGTCACAGTAGCTCCCACAAGTGTCTCCTCAGTGTGTTCCCATTTCCTTAGAAACAGTGTATTTGCTGGGAGAAAAGTGCATTACTGTGCGCTTTCACCGTTCAGCAAATACATGTGTAGAAGCACAGCGCTAGCAGAAACGAATGTTTCTCGACGTTTTCTAACTCAGGGAACAAGTTGCACACTTCTGGGATGCATTAGGGCAACATTGTCAGAAATGAGTTTTTTGCCTACAGAGACATGCCTATTTGCGCAGTAGTACAGATTCTGAGTATGTAACTGGGCTTGATGAAATCAGCATTTCTCTTGCTTCCCTGTGCGTAGGGAAGCTCAGTTTTAGTCACAGTAGCTCCCACAAGTGTCTCCTCAGTGTGTTCCCATTTCCATAGAAACAGTGTATTTGCTGGGAGAAAAGTGCATTACTGTGAGCATTCACCGTTCAGCAAATACATGTGTAGAAGCACAGCTCTAGCAGAAAAGACCGTTTCTCGACGTTTTCTAACTCAGAGAACAAGTTGCACACTTCTGAGATGCCTTTGGGCAACTTTGTCAGATGAGTTTTTTGCCTACAGAGACATGCCTATTCGCGCAGTAGTACAGATTCTGAGTATGTAATTGGGATTGATGAAATCAGCATTTCTCTTGCTTCCCTGTGCGTAGGGAAGCTCAGTTTTAGTCACAGTAGCTCCCACAAGTGTCTCCTCAGTGTGTTCCCATTTCCTTAGAAACAGTGTATTTGCTGGGCGAAAAGTGCATTAGTGTGCGCTTTCACCGTTCAGCAAATGCATGTGTAGAAGCACAGCGCTAGCAGAAACGAAAGTTTCTCGACGTTTTCTAAATCAGGGAAAAAGTTGCACACTTCTGAGATGCATTTGGGCAACTTTGTCAGAAATGAGTTTTTCGCCTACAGATTCATGCCTATTTGTGCAGTAGTACAGATTCTGAGTATGTAACTGGGCTTGATGAAATCAGCATTTCTCTTGCTTCCCTGTGCGTAGCGAAGCTCAGTTTTAGTCACAGTAGCTCCCACAAGTGTCTTCTCAGTGTGTTCCCATTTCCTTAGAAACAGTGTATTTGCTGGGAGAAAAGTGCATTACTGTGCGATTTCACCGTTCACAAATACATGTGTAGAAGCACAGCGTTAGAAGATATGACCGTTTCTCGACGTTTTCTAAATCAGGGAACAAGTTGCACACTTCTGAGATGCATTTGGGCAACTTTGTCAGAAATGAGTTTTTTGCCTACAGAGACATGCCTATTTGCGCAGCAGTACAGATTCTGAGTATGTAACTGGGCTTGATGAAATCAGCATTTCTCTTGCTTCCCTGTGCGTAGGGAAGCTCAGTTTTAGTCACAGTAGCTCGCACAAGTGTCTCCTCAGTGTGTTCCCATTTCCTTAGAAACAGTGTATTTGCTGGGAGAAAAGTGCATCACTGTGCGCTTTCACCGTTCAGCAAATACATGTGTAGAAGCACAGCGCTAGCATAAACGAACGTTTCTCGACGTTTTCTAACTCAGGGAACAAGTTGCACACTTCTGAGATTCATTTGGGCAACTTTGTCAGAAATGAGTTTTTTGCCTACAGATTCATGCCTATTTGCGCAGCAGTACAGATTCTGAGTATGTAACTGGGCTTGATGAAATCAGCATTTCTCTTGCTTCCCTGTGCGTAGGGAACCTCAGTTTTAGTCACAGTAGCTCCCACAAGTGTCTCCTCAGTGTGTTCCCATTTCCTTAGAAACAGTGTATTTGCTGGGAGAAAAGTGCATTACTGTGCGCTTTCACCGTTCAGCAAATACATGTGTAGAAGCACAGTGTTAGCAGATATGACCGTTTCTCGACATTTTCTAACTCAGGGTACAAGTTGCACACTTCTGAGATGCATTTGGGCAACTTTTTCAGAAATGAGTTTTTTGCCTACAGAGATATGCCTGTTTGCACAGTAGTACAGATTCTGAGTATGTAACTAGGCTTGAAGAAATCAGCATTTCTCTTGCTTCCCTGTGCGTAGGGAAGCTCAGTTTTAGTCACAGTAGGTCCCACAAGTGTCTCCTCAGTGTGTTCCCAGTTCCTTAGAAACAGTGTATTTGCTGGGAGAAAAGTGCATTACTGTGCGCTTTCACCGTTCAGCAAATACATGTGTAGAAGCACAGCGCTAGCAGAAACGAACGTTTCTCGAGGTTTTCTAACTCAGGGAACAAGTTGCACACTTCTGAGATGCATTTGGGCAACTTTGTCAGAAATGAGTTTTTTGCCTACAGAGACATGCCTATTTGCGTAGTAGTACAGATTCTGAGTATGTAACTGGGCTTGATGAAATCAGCATTTCTCTTGCTTCCCTGTGCGTAGGGAAGCTCAGTTGTAGTCACAGTAGCTCCCACAAGTGTCTCCTCAGTGTGTTCCCATTTCCTTAGAAACAGTGTATTTGCTGGGAAAAAGGTGCATTACTGTGCGCTTTCACCGTTCAGCAAATACATGTGTAGAAGCACAGCGTTAGCAGATATGACCGTTTCTCGACGTTTTCTAACTCAGGGAACAAGTTGCACACTTCTGAGATGCATTTGGGCAACTTTGTCAGAAATGAGTTTTTTGCCTACAGAGATATGCCTATTTGCGCAGTAGTACAGATTCTGAGTATGTAACTAGGCTTGATGAAATCAGCATTTCTCTTGCTTCCCTGTGCGTAGGGAACCTCAGTTTTAGTCACAGTAGGTCCCACAAGTGTCTCCTCAGTGTGTTCCCATTTCCTTAGAAACAGTGTATTTGCTGGGAGAAAAGTGCATTACTGTGCGCTTTCACCGTTCAGCAAATACATGTGTAGAAGCACAGCGCTAGAAAAAACGAACGTTTCTCGAGGTTTTCTAACTCAGGGAACAAGTTGCACACTTCTGAGATGCATTTGGGCAACTTTGTCAGAAATGAGTTTTTTGCCTACAGATTCATGCCCTTTTGCGCAGTAGTACAGATTCTGAGTATGTAACTGGGCTTGATGAAATCAGCATTTCTCTTGCTTCCCTGTGCGTAGGGAAGCTCAGTTTTAGTCACAGTAGCTCCCACAAGTGTCTCCTCAGTGTGTTCCCATTTCCTTAGAAACAGTGTATTTGCTGGGAGAAAAGTGCATTACTGTGCGCTTTCACCGTTCAGCAAATACATGTGTAGAAGCAGAGCGTTAGAAGATATGACCGTTTCTCGACGTTTTCTAACTCAGGGAACAAGTTGTACACTTCTGAGATTCATTTGGGCAACTTTGTCAGAAATGAGTTTTTTGCCTACAGATTCATGCCTATTTGCGCAGTAGTACAGATTCTGAGTATGTAACTGGGCTTGATGAAATCAGCATTTCTCTTGCTTCCCTGTGCGTAGGGAAGCTCAGTTTTAGTCACAGTAGCTCCCACAAGTGTCTCCTCAGTGTGTTCCCATTTCCTTAGAAACAGTGTATTTGCTGGGAGAAAAGTGCATTACTGTGCGCTTTCACCGTTCAGCAAATACATGTGTAGAAGCACAGCGTTAGCAGATATGACCGTTTCTCGACATTTTCTAACTCAGGGTACAAGTTGCACACTTCTGAGATGCATTTGGGCAACTTTTTCAGAAATGAGTTTTTTGCCTACAGAGATATGCCTGTTTGCACAGTAGTACAGATTCTGAGTATGTAACTAGGCTTGATGAAATCAGCATTTCTCTTGCGTCCCTGTGCGTAGGGAAGCTCAGTCTTAGTCACAGTAGGTCCCACAAGTGTCTCTTCAGTGTGTTCCCAGTTCCTTAGAAACAGTGTATTTGCTGGGAGAAAAGTGCATTACTGTGCGCTTTCACCGTTCAGCAAATACATGTGTAGAAGCACAGCGCTAGCAGAAACGAACGTTTCTCGAGGTTTTCTAACTCAGGGAACAAGTTGCACACTTCTGAGATGCATTTCGGCAACTTTGTCAGAAATGAGTTTTTTGCCTACAGATTCATGCCTATTTGCGTAGTAGTGCAGATTCTGAGTATGTAACTGGGCTTGATGAAATCAGCATTTCTCTTGCTTCCCTGTGCGTAGGGAAGCTCAGTTTTAGTCAAAGTAGCTCCCACAAGTGTCTCCTCAGTGTGTTCCCATTTCCTTAGAAACAGTGTATTAGGAAAAAAGTGCATTACTGTGCGCTTTCACCGTTCAGCAAATACATGTGTAGAAGTACAGCGTTAGCAGATATGACCGTTTCTCGACGTTTTCTAACACAGGGAACAAGTTGCACACTTCTGAGATGCATTTGGGCAACTTTGTCAGAAATGAGTTTTTTGCCTACAGAGATATGCCTATTTGCGCAGTAGTACAGATTCTGAGTATGTAACTAGGCTTGATGAAATCAGCATTTCTCTTGCTTCCCTGTGCGTAGGGAACCTCAGTTTTAGTCACAGTAGGTCCCACAAGTGTCTCCTCAGTGTGTTCCCAGTTCCTTAGAAACAGTGTATTTGCTGGGAGAAAAGTGCATTACTGTGCGCTTTCACCGTTCAGCAAATACATGTGTAGAAGCACAGCGCTAGCTGAAACGACCGTTTCTCGACGTTTTCTAACTCAGAAAACAAGTTGCACACTTCTGAGATGCATTTGGGCAACTTTGTCAGAAATGAGTTTTTTGCCTACAGAGACAGCAAATACATGTGTAGAAGCACAGCGTTAGCAGATATGACCGTTTCTCGATGTTTTCTAACTCAGGGAACAAGTTGCACACTTCTGAGATGCTTTTGGGCAACTTTGTCAGAAATGAGTTTTTTGCCTACAGAGACATGCCTATTTGCGCAGTAGTACAGATTCTGAGTATGTAACTGGGCTTGATGAAATCAGCATTTCTCTTGCTTCCCTGTGCGTAGGGAAGCTCAGTTTTAGTCACAGTAGCTCCCACAAGTGTCTCCTCAGTGTGTTCCCGTTTCCTTAGAAACAGTGTATTTGCTGGGAGAAAAGTGCATTACTGTGCGCTTTCACCGTTCAGCAAATACACGTGTAGAAGCACAGCGCTAGCAGAAACGACCGTTTCTCGACATTTTCTAACTCAGGAAACAAGTTGCACACTTCTGAGATGCATTTGGGCAACTTTGTCAGAAATGAGTTTTTTGCCTACAGAGACATGCCTATTTGCGCAGTAGTACAGATTCTGAGTATGTAACTGGGCTGGATGAAATCAGCATTTCTCTTGCTTCCCTGTGCGTAGGGAAGCTCAGTTTTAGTCACAGTAGCTCCCACAAGTGTCTCCTCAGTGTGTTCCCATTTCCTTAGAAACAGTGTATTTGCTGGGAGAAAAGTGCATTACTGTGCGCTTTCACCGTTCAGCAAATACATGTGTAGAAGCACAGCGTTAGAAGATATGACCGTTTCTCGACGTTTTCTAAATCAGGGAACAAGTTGCAGACTTCTGAGATGCATTTGGGCAACTTTGTCAGAAATGAGTTTTTTGCCTACAGAGACATGCCTATTTGCAGAGTAGTACAGATTCTGAGTATGTAACTGGGCTTGATGAAATCAGCATTTCTCTTGCTTCCCTGTGCGTAGGGAAGCTCAGTTTTAGTCACAGTAGCTCCCACAAGAGTCTCCTCAGTGTGTTCCCATTTCCTTAGAAACAGTGTATTTGCTGGGAGAAAAGTGCATCACTGTGCGCTTTCACCGTTCAGCAAATACATGTGTAGAAGCACAGCGCTAGCAGAAACGACCGTTTCTCGACATTTTCTAACTCAGGGAGCAAGTTGCACACTTCTGAGATGCATTTGGGCAACTTTGTCAGAAATGAGTTTTTTGCCTACAGAGACATGCCTATTTGAGCAGTAGTACAGATTCTGAGTATGTAACTGGGCTTGATGAAATCAGCATTACTCTTGCTTCCCTGTGCGTAGGGAAGCTCAGTTTTAGTCACAGTAGCTCCCACAAGTGTCTCCTCAGTGTGTTCCCATTTCCTTAGAAACAGTGTATTTGCTGGGAGAAAAGTGCATTACTTTGCGCTTTCACCGTTCAGCAAATACATGTGTAGAAGCACAGCGCTAGCAGAAATGAATGTTTCTCGACGTTTTCTAACTCAGGGAACAAGTTGCACACTTCTGAGATGCATTTGGGCAACTTTGTCAGAAATGAGTTTTTTGCCTACAGAGACATGCCTATTTGCGCAGTAGTAGAGATTCTGAGTATGTAACTGGGCTGGATGAAATCAGCATTTCTCTTGCTTCCCTGTGCGTAGGGAAGCTCAGTTTTAGTCACAGTAGCTCCCACAAGTGTCTCCTCAGTGTGTTCCCATTTCCTTAGAAACAGTGTATTTGCTGGGAGAAAAGTGCATTACTGTGCGCTTTCACCGTTCAACAAATACATGTGTAGAAGCACAGCGCTAGCAGAAACGAACGTTTCTCGACGTTTTCTAACTCAGGGAACAAGTTGCACACTTCTGAGGTGCAATTGTGTAACTATCTCAAAAATGAGTTTTTTGCTTACAGAGACATGCCAATTTGCGCAGTAGTACAGATTCTGAGTATGTAACTGGGCTTGATGAAATCAGCATTTCTCTAGCTTCCCTGTGCGTAGGGAAGCTCAGTTTTAGTCACAGTAGCTCCCACAAGTGTCTCCTCAGTGTGTTCCCATTTCCTTAGAAACAGTGTATTTGCTGGGAGAAAAGTGCATTACTGTGTGCTTTCACCGTTCAGCAAATACATTTGTAGAAGCACAGCGCTAGCAGAAACGAACGTTTCTCGAAGTTTTCTAACTCAGGGAACAAGTTGCACACTTCTGAGATGCATTTGGGCAACTTTGTCAGAAATGAGTTTTTTGCCTACAGAGACATGCCTATTTGGCAGTAGTACAGATTCTGAGTATGTAACTGGGCTTGATGAAATCAGCATTTCTCTTGCTTCCCTGTGCATAGGGAAGCTCAGTTTTAGTCACAGTAGCTCCCACAAGTGTCTCCTCAGTGTGTTCCCATTTCCGTAGAAACAGTGTATTTGCTGGGAGAAAAGTGCATTACTGTGCGCTTTCACCGTTCAGCAAATACATCTGTAGAAGCACAGCGTTAGCAGAAACGACCGTTTCTCGACGTTTTCTAACTCAGGGAACAAGTTGCACACTTCTGAGATGCATTTGGGCAACTTTGTCAGAAATGAGTTTTTTGCCTACAGAGACATGCCTATTTGCGCAGTAGTACAGATTCTGAGTATTTAACTGGGCTTGATGAAATCAGCATTTCTCTTGCTTCCCTGTGCGTAGGGAAGCTCAGTTTTAGTCACAGTAGCTCCCACAAGTGTCTCCTCAGTGTGTTCCCAGTTCCTTAGAAACAGTGTATTTGCTGGGAGGAAAGTGCATTACTTTGCGCTTTCACCGTTCAGCAAATACATGTGTAGAAGCACAGCGCTAGCAGAAACGAACGTTTCTCGACGTTTTCTAACTCAGGGAACAAGTTCCACACTTCTGAGATGCATTTGGGTAACTTTCTCAAAAATGAGTTTTTTGCCTACAGAGACATGCCTATTTGTGCAGTAGTACAGATTCTGAGTATGTAACTGGGCTTGATGAAATCAGCATTTCTCTTGCTTCCCTGTGCATAGGGAAGCTCAGTTTTAGTCACAGTAGCTCCCACAAGTGTCTCCTCAGTGTGTTCCCATTTCCTTAGAAACAGTGTATTTGCTGGGAGAGAAGTGCATTACTGTGCGCTTTCACCTTTCAGCAAATACATGTGTAGAAGCACAGCGCGAGCAGAAACAAACGTTTCTCCACGTTTTCTAACTCAGGGAACAAGTTGCACACTTCTGAGATGCATTTGGGCATCTTTGTCAGAAATGAGTTTTTTGCCTACAGAGACATGCCTATTTGCGCAGTAGTACAGATTCTGAGTATGTAACTGGGCTTGATTAAATCAGCATTTCTCTTGCTTCCCTGTGCGTAGGGAAGCTCAGTTTTAGTCACAGTAGCTCCCACAAGTGTCTCCTCAGTGTGTTCCCATTTCCTTAGAAACAGTGTTTTTGCTGGGAGAAAAGTGCATTACTGTGCGCTTTCACCGTTCAGCAAATACATGTGTAGAAGCACACCGCTAGCTGAAACGACCGTTTCTCGATGTTTTCTGACTCAGGGAACAAGTGGCACACTTCTGAGATGCATTTGGGCAACTTTGTCAGAAATGAGTTTTTTGCCTACAGAGACATGCCTATTAGCGCAATAGTACAGATTCTTAGTATGTAAATGGCCTTGATGAAATCAGCATTTCTCTTGCTTCCCTGTGCGTAGGGAAGCTCAGTTTTAGTCACAGTAGCTCCCACAAGTGTCTCCTCAGTGTGTTCCCAGTTCCTTAGAAACAGTGTATTTGCTGGGAGAAAAGTGCATTACTGTGCGGTTTCACCGTTCAGCAAATACATGTGTAGAAGCACAGCGCTAGCAAAAACGAACGTTTCTCGACGTTTTCTAACTCAGGGAACAAGTTGCACACTTCTGAGATGCATTTGGGCAACTTTGTCAGAAATGAGTTTTTTGCCTACAGAGACATGCCTATTTGGCAGTAGTACAGATTCTGAGTATGTAACTGGGCTTGATGAAATCAGCATTTCTCTTGCTTCCCTGTGCATAGGGAAGCTCAGTTTTAGTCACAGTAGCTCCCACAAGTGTCTCCTCAGTGTGTTCCCATTTCCGTAGAAACAGTGTATTTGCTGGGAGAAAAGTGCATTACTGTGCGCTTTCACCGTTCAGCAAATACATGTGTAGAAGCACAGCGTTAGCAGAAACGACCGTTTCTCGACGTTTTCTAACTCAGGGTACAAGTTGCACACTTCTGAGATGCATTTGGGCAACTTTTTCAGAAATGAGTTTTTTGCCTACAGAGATATGCCTGTTTTCACAGTACTACAGATTCTGAGTATGTAACTAGGCTTGATGAAATCAGCATTTCTCTTGCTTCCCTGTGCGTAGGGAAGCCCAGTTTTAGTCACAGTAGGTCCCACAAGTGTCTCCTCAGTGTGTTCCCAGTTCCTTAGAAACAGTGTATTTGCTGGGAGAAAAGTGCATTACTGTGCGCTTTCACCGTTCAGCAAATACATGTGTAGAAGCACAGCGCTAGCAGAAACGAACGTTTCTCGACGTTTTCTAACTCAGGGAACAAGTTGTACACTTCTGGGATGCATTTGGGCAACTTTGTCAGAAATGAGTTTTTTGCCTACAGAGACATGCCTATTTGTGCAGTAGTACAGATTCTGAGTATGTAACTGGGCTTGATGAAATCAGCATTTCTCTTGCTTCCCTGTGCGTAGGGAAGCTCAGTTTTAGTCACAATAGTTCCCACAAGTGTCTCCTCAGTGTGTTCCCATTTCCTTAGTAACAGTGTTTTTGCTGGGAGAAAAGTGCATTACTGTGCGCTTTCACCGTTCAGCAAATACATGTGTAGAAGCACACCGCTAGCTGAAACGACCGTTTCTCGATGTTTTCTGACTCAGGGAACAAGTGGCACACTTCTGAGATGCATTTGGGCAACTTTGTCAGAAATGAGTTTTTTGCCTACAGAGACATGCCTATTAGCGCAATAGTACAGATTCTTAGTATGTAAATGGGCTTGATGAAATCAGCATTTCTCTTGCTTCCCTGTGCGTAGGGAAGCTCAGTTTTAGTCACAGTAGCTCCCACAAGTGTCTCCTCAGTGTGTTCCCAGTTCCTTAGAAACAGTGTATTTGCTTGGAGAAAAGTGCATTACTGTGCGCATTCACCGTTCAGCAAATACATGTGTAGAAGCACAGCGCTAGCTGAAACGACCGTTTCTCGACGTTTTCTAACTCAGGGAACAAGTGGCACACTTCTGATATGCATTTGGGCAACTTTGTCAGAAATGAGTTTTTTGCCTACAGAGACATGCCTATTTGCGCAGTAGTACAGATTCAGAGTATGTAACTGGGCTTGATGAAATCAGCATTTCTCTTGCTTCCCTGTGCGTAGGGAAGCTCAGTTTTAGTCACAGTAGCTCCCACAAGTGTCTCCTCAGTGTGTTCCCATTTCCTTAGAAACAGTGTATTTGCTGAAAGAAAAGTGCATCACTGTGTGCTTTCACCGTTCAGCAAATACATGTGTAGAAGCACAGCGCTAACAGAAACGACCGTTTCTCGACGTTTTCTAACTCAGGGAACAAGTTGCACACTTCTGAGATGCATTTGGGCAACTTTGTCAGAAATGAGTTTTTTGCCTACAGAGACATGCCTATTTGCGCAGTAGTACAGATTCTGAGTATGTAACTGGGCTTGATGAAATCGGCATTTCTCTTGCTTCCCTGTGCGTAGGGAAGCTCAGTTTTAGTCACAGTAGCTCCCACAAGTGTCTCCTCAGTGTGTTCCCAGTTCCTTAGAAACAGTGTATTTGCTGGGAGGAAAGTGCATTACTTTGCGCTTTCACCGTTCAGCAAATACATGTGTAGAAGCACAGCGCTAGCAGAAACGAACGTTTCTCGACGTTTTCTAACTCAGGGAACAAGTTCCACACTTCTGAGATGCATTTGGGTAACTTTCTCAAAAATGAGTTTTTTGCCTACAGAGACATGCCTATTTGTGCAGTAGTACAGATTCTGAGTATGTAACTGGGCTTGATGAAATCAGCATTTCTCTTGCTTCCCTGTGCATAGGGAAGCTCAGTTTTAGTCACAGTAGCTCCCACAAGTGTCTCCTCAGTGTGTTCCCATTTCCTTAGAAACAGTGTATTTGCTGGGAGAGAAGTGCATTACTGTGCGCTTTCACCTTTCAGCAAATACATGTGTAGAAGCACAGCGCGAGCAGAAACAAACGTTTCTCCACGTTTTCTAACTCAGGGAACAAGTTGCACACTTCTGAGATGCATTTGGGCATCTTTGTCAGAAATGAGTTTTTTGCCTACAGAGACATGCCTATTTGCGCAGTAGTACAGATTCTGAGTATGTAACTGGGCTTGATTAAATCAGCATTTCTCTTGCTTCCCTGTGCGTAGGGAAGCTCAGTTTTAGTCACAGTAGCTCCCACAAGTGTCTCCTCAGTGTGTTCCCATTTCCTTAGAAACAGTGTTTTTGCTGGGAGAAAAGTGCATTACTGTGCGCTTTCACCGTTCAGCAAATACATGTGTAGAAGCACACCGTAGCTGAAACGACCGTTTCTCGATGTTTTCTGACTCAGGGAACAAGTGGCACACTTCTGAGATGCATTTGGGCAACTTTGTCAGAAATGAGTTTTTTGCCTACAGAGACATGCCTATTAGCGCAATAGTACAGATTCTTAGTATGTAAATGGGCTTGATGAAATCAGCATTTCTCTTGCTTCCCTGTGCGTAGGGAAGCTCAGTTTTAGTCACAGTAGCTCCCACAAGTGTCTCCTCAGTGTGTTCCCAGTTCCTTAGAAACAGTGTATTTGCTTGGAGAAAAGTGCATTACTGTGCGCATTCACCGTTCAGCAAATACATGTGTAGAAGCACAGCGCTAGCTGAAACGACCGTTTCTCGACGTTTTCTAACTCAGGGAACAAGTGGCACACTTCTGATATGCATTTGGGCAACTTTGTCAGAAATGAGTTTTTTGCCTACAGAGACATGCCTATTTGCGCAGTAGTACAGATTCAGAGTATGTATCTGGGCTTGATGAAATCAGCATTTCTCTTGCTTCCCTGTGCGTAGGGAAGCTCAGTTTTAGTCACAGTAGCTCCCACAAGTGACTCCTCAGTGTGTTCCCATTTCCTTAGAAACAGTGTATTTGCTGGGAGAAAAGTGCATCACTGTGCGCTTTCACCGTTCAGCAAATACATGTGTAGAAGCACAGCGCTAGCAGAAACGAACGTTTCTCGACGTTTTCTAACTCAGGGAACAAGTTGCACACTTCTGAGATGCATTTGGGCAACTTTGTCAGAAATGAGTTTTTTGCCTACAGAGACATGCCTATTTGTGCAGTAGTACAGATTCTGAGTATGTAACTGGGCTTGATGAAATCAGCATTTCTCTTGCTTCCCTGTACTTAGGGAAGCTCAGTTTTAGTCACAGTAGCTCCCACAAGTGTCTCCTCAGTGTGTTCCCATTTCCTTAGAAACAGTGTATTTGCTGGGAGAAAAGTGCATTACTGTGCGCTTTCACCGTTCAGCAAATACATTTGTAGAAGCACAGTGCTAGCAGAAACGAATGTTTCTCGACGTTTTCTAACTCAGGGAACAAGTTGCACACTTCTGAGATGCATTTGGGCAACTTTGTCAGAAATGAGTTTTTTGCCTACAGAGACATGCCTATTTGCGCAGTAGTACAGATTCTGAGTATGTAACTGGGCTTGATGAAATCAGCATTTCTCTTGCTTCCCTGTGATTAGGGAAGCTCAGTTTTAGTCACAGTAGCTCCCACAAGTGTTTCCTCAGTGTGTTACCATTTCCTTAGAAACAGTGTATTTTCTGGGAGAAAATTGCATTACTGTGTGCTTTCACCGTTCAGCAAATACATGTGTAGAAGCACAGCGCTAGCTGAAACGACCGTTTCTCGACGTTTTCTAACTCAGGGAACAAGTGGCATACTTCTGAGATGCATTTGGGCAACTTTGTCAGAAATGGGTTTTTTGCCTACAGAGACATGCCTATTTGTGCAGTAGTACAGATTCTGAGTATGTAACTGGGCTTGATGAAATCAGCATTTCTCTTGCTTCCCTGTGCGTAGGGAAGGTAAGTTTTAGTCACAGTAGCTCCCACTAGTGTCTCCTCAGTGTGATCCCATTTCCTTAGAAACAGTGTATTTGCTGGGAGAAAAGTGCATTACTCTGCGCTTTCACCGTTCAGCAAATACATGTGTAGAAGCACAGCGCTAGCAGAAACGACCGTTTCTCAACGTTTTCTAACTCAGGGAACAAGTTGCACACTTCTGAGATGCATTTGGGCAACTTTGTCAGAAATGAGTTTTTTGCCTACATAGACATGCCTATTTGCGCAGTAGTACAGATTCTGAGTATGTAACTGGGCTTGATGAAATCAGCATTTCTCTTGCTTCCCTGTGCGTAGGGAAGCTCAGTTTTAGTCACAGTAGCTCCCACAAGTGACTCCTCAGTGTGTTCCCATTTCCTTAGAAACAGTGTATTTGCTGGGAGAAAAGTGCATCAATCTGCGCTTTCACCGTTCAGCAAATACATGTGTAGAAGCACAGCGCTAGCAGAAACGAACGTTTCTCGACGTTTTCTAACTCAGGGAACAAGTTGCACACTTCTGAGATGCATTTGGGCAACTTTGTCAGAAATGAGTTTTTTGCCTAAAGAGACATGCCTATTTGCGCAGTAGTACAGATTCTGAGTATGTAACTGGGCTTGATGAAATCAGCATTTCTCTTGCTTCCCTGTGATTAGGGAAGCTCAGTTTTAGTCACAGTAGCTCCCACAAGTGTTTCCTCAGTGTGTTACCATTTCCTTAGAAACAGTGTATTTGCTGGGAGAAAAGTGCATTACTGTGTGCTTTCACCGTTCAGCAAATACATGTGTAGAAGCACAGCGCTAGCTGAAACGACCGTTTCTCGACGTTTTCTAACTCAGATAACAAGTTGCACACTTCTGAGATGCATTTGGGAAACTTTGTCAGAAATGAGTTTTTTGCCTACAGAGACATGCCTATTTGCGCAGTAGTACAGATTCTGAGTATGTAACTGGGCTTGATGAAATCAGCATTTATCTTGCTTCCCTGTGCGTAGGGAAGCTCAGTTTTAGTCACAGTAGCTCCCACAAGTGACTCCTCAGTGTGTTCCCATTTCCTTAGAAACAGTGTATCTGCTGGGAGAAAAGTGCATCAATCTGCGCTTTCACCGTTCAGCAAATACATGTGTAGAAGCACAGCGCTAGCAGAAACGAACGTTTCTCGACGTTTTCTAACTCAGGGAACAAGTTGCACACTTCTGAGATGCATTTGGGCAACTTTGTCAGAAATGAGTTTTTTGCCTACAGAGACATGCCTATTTGCGCAGTAGTACAGATTCTGAGTATGTAACTGGGCTTGATGAAATCAGCATTTCTCTTGCTTCCCTGTGATTAGGGAAGCTCAGTTTTAGTCACAGTAGCTCCCACAAGTGTTTCCTCAGTGTGTTACCATTTCCTTAGAAACAGTGTATTTGCTGGGAGAAAAGTGCATTACTGTGTGCTTTCACCGTTCAGCAAATACATGTGTAGAAGCACAGCGCTAGCTGAAACGACCGTTTCTCGACGTTTTCTAACTCAGGGAACAAGTGGCATACTTCTGAGATGCATTTGGGCAACTTTGTCAGAAATGGGTTTTTTGCCTACAGAGACATGCCTATTTGTGCAGTAGTACAGATTCTGAGTATGTAACTGGGCTTGATGAAATCAGCATTTCTCTTGCTTCCCTGTGGGTAGGGAAGCTCAGTTTTAGTCACAGTAGCTCCCACTAGTGTCTCCTCAGTGTGATCCCATTTCCTTAGAAACAGTGTATTTGCTGGGAGAAAAGTGCATTACTCTGCGCTTTCACCGTTCAGCAAATACATGTGTAGAAGCACAGCGCTAGCAGAAACGACCGTTTCTCAACGTTTTCTAACTCAGGGAACAAGTTGCACACTTCTGAGATGCATTTGGGAAACTTTGTCAGAAATGAGTTTTTTGCCTACAGAGACATGCCTATTTGCACAGTAGTACAGATTCTGAGTATGTAACTGGGCTTGATGAAATCAGCATTTCTCTTGCTTCCCTGTGCGTAGGGAAGCTCAGTTTTAGTCACAGTAGCTCCCACAAGTGTCTCCTCAGTGTGTTCCCATTTCCTTAGAAACAGTGTATTTGCTGAAAGAAAAGTGCATCACTGTGTGCTTTCACCGTTCAGCAAATACATGTGTAGAAGCACAGCGCTAACAGAAACGACCGTTTCTCGACGTTTTCTAACTCAGGGAACAAGTTGCACACTTCTGAGATGCATTTGGGCAACTTTGTCAGAAATGAGTTTTTTGCCTACAGAGACATGCCTATTTGCGCAGTAGTACAGATTCTGAGTATGTAACTGGGCTTAATGAAATCAGCATTTCTCTTGCTTCCCTGTGCGTAGGGAAGCTCAGTTTTAGTCACAGTAGCTCCCACAAGTGTCTCCTCAGTGTGTTCCCAGTTCCTTAGAAACAGTGTATTTGCTGGGAGAAAAGTGCATTACTGTGCGCTTTCACCGTTCAGCAAATACATGTGTAGAAGCACAGCGCTAGCTGAAACGACCGTTTCTCGACGTTTTCTAACTCAGAAAACAAGTTGCACACTTCTGAGATGCATTTGGGCAACTTTGTCAGAAATGAGTTTTTCGCCTACAGAGACATGCCTATTTGCGCAGTAGTACAGATTCTGAGTATGTAACTGGGCTTGATGAAATCAGCATTTCTCTTGCTTCCCTGTGCGTAGGGAAGCTCAGTTTTAGTCACAGTAGCTCCCACAAGTGACTCCTCAGTGTGTTCCCATTTCCTTAGAAACAGTGTATTTGCTGGGAGAAAAGTGCATCACTGTGCGCTTTCACCGTTCAGCAAATACATGTGTAGAAGCACAGCGCTAGCAGAAACGAACGTTTCTCGACGTTTTCTAACTCAGGGAACAAGTTGCACACTTCTGAGATGCATTTGGGCAACTTTGTCAGAAATGAGTTTTTTGCCTACAGAGACAGGACGATTTGCGCAGTAGTACAGATTCTGAGTATGTAACTGGGCTGGATGAAATCAGCATTTCTCTTGCTTCCCTGTGCGTAGGGAAGCTCAGTTTTAGTCACAGTAGCTCCAACAAGTGTCTCCTCAGTGTGTTCCCAGTTCCTTAGAAACAGTGTATTTGCTGGGAGAAAAGTGCATTACTGTGCACTTTCACAGTTCAGCAAATACATGTGTAAAAGCACAGCGCTAGCAGAAACGAACGTTTCTCGACGTTTTCTAACTCAGAAAACAAGTTGCACACTTCTGAGATGCATTTGGGCAACTTTGTCAGAAATGAGTTTTTTGCCTACAGAGACATGCCTATTTGCGCAGTAGTACAGATTCTGAGTATGTAACTGGGCTTGATGAAATCAGCATTTCTCTTGTTTCCCTGTGCATAGGGAAGGTCAGTTTAGTCACAGTAGCTCTCACAAGTGTCTCCTCAGTGTGTTCCCATTTCCTTAGAAACAGTGTATTTGCTGGGAGAAAAGTGCATCACTTTGTGCTTTCACTGTTCAGCAAATACATGTGTAGAAGCACAGCACTAACAGAAACGACCGTTTCTCGACGTTTTCTAACTCAGGGAATAAGTTGCACACTTCTGAGTTGCATTTGGGCAACTTTGTCAGAAATGAGTTTTTTGCCTACAGAGACATGCCTATTTGCGCAGTAGTACAGATTCTGAGTATGTAACAGGGCTTGATGAAATCAGCATTTCTCTTGCTTCCCTGTGCATAGGGAAGCTCAGTTTTAGTCCCAGTAGCTCCCACAAGTGTCTCCTCAGTGTGTTCCCCTTTCCTTAGAAACAGTGTATTTGCTGGGAGAAAAGTGCATTACTGTGCGCTTTCACCGTTCAGCAAATACATGTGTAGAAGCACAGCGCTAGCAGAAACGAACGTTTCTCGACGTTTTCTAACTCAGGGAACAAGTTGCACACTTCTGAGGTGGAATTGTGTAACTATCTCAAAAATGAGTTTTTTGCTTACAGAGACATGCCAATTTGCGCAGTAGTACAGATTCTGAGTATGTAACTGGGCTTGATGAAATCAGCATTTCTCTTGGTTCCCTGTGCGTAGGGAAGCTCACTTTTAGTCACAGTAGCTCCCACAAGTGTCTCCTCAGTGTGTTCCCAGTTCCTTAGAAACAGTGTATTTGCTGGGAGAAAAGTGCATTACTGTGCGCTTTCACCGTTCAGCAAATACATGTGTAGAAGCACAGCCTAGCTGAAACGACCGTTTCTCGACGTTTTCTAACTCAGAAAACAAGTTGCACACTTCTGAGATGCATTTGGGCAACTTTGTCAGAAATGAGTTTTTCGCCTACAGAGACATGCCTATTTGCGCAGTAGTACAGATTCTGAGTATGTAACTGGGCTTGATGAAATCAGCATTTCTCTTGCTTCCCTGTGCGTAGGGAAGCTCAGTTTTAGTCACAGTAGCTCCCACAAGTGTCTCCTCAGTGTGTTCCCATTTCCTTAGAAACAGTGTATTTGCTGGGAGAAAAGTGCATTACTGTGCGCTTTCACCGTTCAGCAAATACATGTGTAGAAGCACAGCGCTAGCAGAAACGACCGTTTCTCGACGTTTTCTAACTCAGGGAATAAGTTGCACACTTCTGAATTGCATTTGGGCAACTTTGTCAGAAATGAGTTTTTTGCCTACAGAGACATGCCTATTTGCGCAGTAGTACAGATTCTGAGTATGTAACTGGGCTTGATGAAATCAGCATTTCTCTTGCTTCCCTGTGCATAGGGAAGCTCAGTTTTAGTCCCAGTAGCTCCCACAAGTGTCTCCTCAGTGTGTTCCACTTTCCTTAGAAACAGTGTATTTGCTGGGAGAAATGTGCATTACTGTGCGCTTTCACTGTTCAGCAAATACATGTGTAGAAGCACAGCGCTAGCAGAAACGACCGTTTCTCGACATTTTCTAACTCAGGGAACAAGTTGTACAGTTCTGGGATGCATTTGGGCAACTTTGTCAGAAATGAGTTTTTTGCCTACAGAGACATGCCGATTTGCGCAGTAGTACAGATTCTGAGTATGTAACTGGGCTTGATGAAATCAGCATTTCTCTTGCTTCCCTGTGCGTAGGGAAGCTCAGTTTTAGTCACAGTAGCTCCCACAAGTGTCTCCTCAGTGTGTTCCCATTTCCTTAGAAACAGTGTATTTGCTGGGAGAAAAGTGCATCACTGTGCGCTTTCACCGTTCAGCAAATACATGTGTAGAAGCACAGCGCTAGCAGAAACGAACGTTTCTCGACGTTTTCTAACTCAGGGAACAAGTTGCACACTTCTGAGATGCATTTGGGCAACTTTGTCAGAAATGAGTTTTTTGCCTACAGATTCATGCCTATTTGCGCAGTAGTACAGATTCTGAGTATGTAACTGGGCTTGATGAAATCAGCATTTCTCTTGCTTCCCTGTGCGTAGGGAAGCTCAGTTTTAGTCACAGTAGCTCCCACAAGTGTCTCCTCAGTGTGTTCCCATTTCCTTAGAAACAGTGTATTTGCTGGGAGAAAAGTGCATTACTGTGCGCTTTCACCTTTCAGCAAATACATGTGTAGAAGCACAGCGCTAGCAGAAACGACCGTTTCTCGACATTTTCTAACTCAGGGAGCAAGTTGCACACTTCTGAGATGCATTTGGGCAACTTTGTCAGAAATGAGTTTTTTGCCTACAGAGACATGCCTATTTGCGCAGTAGTACAGATTCTGAGTATGTAACTGGGCTTGATGAAATCAGCATTACTCTTGCTTCCCTGTGCGTAGGGAAGCTCAGTTTTAGTCACAGTAGCTCCCACAAGTGTCTCCTCAGTGTGTTCCCATTTCCTTAGAAACAGTGTATTTGCTGGGAGAAAAGTGCATTACTGTGCGCTTTCACCGTTCAGCAAATACATGTGTAGAAGCACAGCGCTAGCAGAAATGAATGTTTCTCGACGTTTTCTAACTCAGGGAACAAGTTGCACACTTCTGAGATGCATTTGGGCAACTTTGTCAGAAATGAGTTTTTTTCCTACAGAGACATGCCTATTTGCGCATTAGTACAGATTCTGAGTATGTAACTGGGCTGGATGAAATCAGCATTTCTTTTGCTTCCCTGTGCGTAGGGAAGCTCAGTTTTAGTCACAGTAGCTCCCACAAGTGTCTCCTCAGTGTGTTCCCATTTCATTAGACACAGTGTATTTGCTGGGAGAAAAGTGCATTACTGTGCGCTTTCACCGTTCAGCAAATACATGTGTAGAAGCACAGCGCTAGCAGAAACGAACGTTTCTCGACGTTTTCTAACTCAGGGAACAAGTTGCACACTTCTGAGATGCATTTGGGCAACTTTGTCAGTAATGAGTTTTTTGCCTACAGAGACATGCCTATTTGCGCAGTAGTACAGATTCTGAGTATGTAACTGGGCTTGATGAAATCAGCATTTCTCTTGTTTCCCTGTGCATAGGGAAGGTCAGTTTAGTCACAGTAGCTCCCACAAGTGTCTCCTCAGTGTGTTCCCATTTCCTTAGAAACAGTGTATTTGCTGGGAGAAAAGTGCATCACTTTGTGCTTTCACCGTTTAGCAAATACATGTGTAGAAGCACAGCGCTAGCAGAAACGACCGTTTCTCGACGTTTTCTAACTCAGGGAACAAGTTGCACACTTCTGAGTTGCATTTGGGCAACTTTGTCAGAAATGATTTTTTTGCCTACAGAGACATGCCTATTTGCGCAGTAGTACAGATTCTGATTATGTAACTGGGCTTGATGAAATCAGCATTTCTCTTGCTTCCCTGTGCATAGGGAAGCTCAGTTTTAGTCCCAGTAGCTCCCACAAGTGTCTCCTCAGTGTGTTCCCATTTCCTTAGAAACAGTGTATTTGCTGGGAGAAAAGTGCATTACTGTGCGCTTTCACCGTTCAGCAAATACATGTGTAGAAGCACAGCGCTAGCAGAAACGAACGTTTCTCGACGTTTTCTAAATCAGGGAACAAGTTGCACACTTCTGAGATGCATTTGGCAACTTTGTCAGAAATGAGTTTTTTGCCTACAGAGACATGCCTATTTGCGCAGTAGTACAGATTCTGAGTATGTAACTGGGCTTGATGAAATCAGCATTTCTCTTGCTTCCCTGTGCGTAGGGAAGCTCAGTTTTAGTCACAGTAGCTCCCACAAGTGTCTCCTCAGTGTGTTCCCATTTCCTTAGAAACAGTGTATTTGCTGGGAGAAAAGTGCATCACTTTGTGCTTTCACTGTTCAGCAAATACATGTGTAGAAGCACAGCGCTAGCAGAAACGACCGTTTCTCGACATTTTCTAACTCAGGGAACAAGTTGTACACTTCTGGGATGCATTTGGGCAACTTTGTCAGAAATGAGTTTTTTGCCTACAGAGACATGCCTATTTGCGCAGTAGTACAGATTCTGAGTATGTAACTGGGCTTGATGAAATCAGCATTTCTCTTGCTTCCCTGTGCGTAGGGAAGCTCAGTTTTAGTCACAGTAGCTCCCACAAGTGTCTCCTCAGTGTGTTCCCATTTCCTTAGAAACAGTGTATTTGCTGGGAGAAAAGTGCATTACTGTGCGCTTTCACCGTTCAGCAAATACATGTGTAGAAGCACAGCGCTAGCAGAAACGAACGTTTCTCGACGTTTTCTAACTCAGGGAACAAGTTGCACACTTCTGAGGTGCAATTGTGTAACTATCTCAAAAATGATTTTTTTGCTTACAGAGACATGCCAATTTGTGCAGTAGTACAGATTCTGAGTATGTAACTGGGCTTGATGAAATCAGCATTTCTCTTGCTTCCCTGTGCGTAGGGAAGCTCAGTTTTAGTCACAGTAGCTCCCACAAGTGTCTCCTCAGTGTGTTCCCAGTTCCTTAGAAACAGTGTATTTGCTGGGAGAAAAGTGCATTACTGTGCGCTTTCACCGTTCAGCAAATATATGTGTAGAAGCACAGCGCTAGCTGAAACGACCGTTTCTCGACGTTTTCTAACTCAGGGAACAAGTTGCACACTTCTGAGATGCATTTGGGCAACTTTGTCAGAAATGAGTTTTTTGCCTACAGAGACATGCCTATTTGCGCAGTAGTACAGATTCTGAGTATGTAACTGGGCTTGATGAAATCAGCATTTCTCTTGCTTCCCTGTGCGTAGGGAAGCTCAGTTTTAGTCACAGTAGCTCCCACAAGTGTCTCCTCAGTGTGTTCCCATTTCCTTAGAAACAGTGTATTTGCTGGGAGAAAAGTGCATTACTGTGCACTTTCACCGTTCAGCAAATACATGTGTAGAAGCACAGCGCTAGCAGAAACGAACGTTTCTCGACGTTTTCTAACTCAGGGAACAAGTTGCACACTTCTGAGATGCATTTGGGCAACTTTGTCAGAAATGAGTTTTTTGCCTACAGAGACATGCCTATTTGCGCAGTAGTACAGATTCTGAGTATGTAACTGGGCTTGATGAAATCAGCATTTCTCTTGTTTCCCTGTGCATAGGGAAGCTCAGTTTAGTCACAGTAGCTCCCACAAGTGTCTCCTCAGTGTGTTCCCATTTCTTAGAAACAGTGTATTTGCTGGGAGAAAAGTGCATCACTTTGTGCTTTCATCGTTCAGCAAATACATGTGTAGAAGCACAGCGCTAGCAGAAGCGACCGTTTCTCGACGTTTTCTAACTCAGGGAATAAGTTGCACACTTCTGACTTGCATTTGGGCAACTTTGTCAGAAATGAGTTTTTTGCCTACAGAGATATGCCTATTTGCGCAGTAGTACAGATTCTGAGTATGTAACTGGGCTTGATGAAATCAGCATTTCTCTTGCTTCCCTGTGCATAGGGAAGCTCAGTTTTAGTCCCAGTAGCTCCCACAAGTGTCTCCTCAGTGTGTTCCACTTTCCTTAGAAACAGTGTATTTGCTGGGAGAAAAGTGCATTACTGTGCGCTTTCACCGTTCAGCAAATACATGTGTAGAAGCACAGCGCTAGCAGAAACGAACGTTTCTCGACGTTTTCTAAATCAGGGAACAAGTTGCACACTTCTGAAATGCATTTGGGCAACTTTGTCAGAAATGAGTTTTTTGCCTACAGAGACATGCCTATTTGCGCAGTATTACAGATTCTGAGTATGTAACTGGGCTTGATGAAATCAGCATTTCTCTTGCTTCCCTGTGCGTAGGGAAGCTCAGTTTTAGTCACAGTAGCTCCCAAAATTGTCTCCTCAGTGTGTTCCCATTTCCTTAGAAACAGTGTATTTGCTGGGAGAAAAGTGCATCACTTTGTGCTTTCACTGTTCAGCAAATACATGTGTAGAAGCACAGCGCCAGCAGAAACGACCGTTTCTCGACATTTACTAACTCAGGGAACAAGTTGTACACTTCTGGGATGCATTTGGGCAACTTTGTCTGAAATGAGTTTTTTGCCTACAGAGACATGCCTATTTGCGCAGTAGTACAGATTCTGAGTATGTAACTGGGCTGGATGAAATCAGCATTTCTCTTGCTTCCCTGTGCGTAGGGAAGCTCAGTTTTAATCACAGTAGCTCCCACAAGTGTCTCCTCAGTGTGTTCTCAGTTCCTTAGAAACAGTGTATTTGCTGGGAGAAAAGTGCATTACTGTGCGCTTTCACCGTTCAGCAAATACATGTGTAGAAGCACAGCGCTAGCAGAAACGAACGTTTCTCGACGTTTTCTAACTCAGGGAACAAGTTGCACACTTCTGAGGTGCAATTGTGTAACTATCTCAAAAATGAGTTTTTTGCTTACAGAGACATGCCAATTTGCGCAGTAGTACAGATTCTGAGTATGTAACTGGGCTTGATGAAATCAGCATTTCTCTTGCTTCCTTGTGCGTAGGGAAGCTCAGTTTTAGTCACAGTAGCTCCCACAAGTGTCTCCTCAGTGTGTTCCCAGTTCCTTAGAAACAGTGTATTTGCTGGGAGAAAAGTGCATTACTGTGCGCTTTCACCGTTCAGCAAATACATGTGTAGAAGCACAGCGCTAGCTGAAACGACCGTTTCTCGACATTTTCTAACTCAGGGAACAAGTTGCACACTTCTGAGATGCATTTGGGCAACTTTGTCAGAAATGAGTTTTTTGCCTACAGAGACATGCCTATTTGCGCAGTAGTACAGATTCTGAGCTGGTAACTGGGCTTGATGAAATCAGCATTTCTCTTGCTTCCCTGTGCGTAGGGAAGCTCAGTTTTAGTCACAGTAGCTCCCACAAGTGTCTCCTCAGTGTGTTCCCATTTCCTTAGAAACAGTGTATTTGCTGGGAGAAAAGTGCATCACTGTGCGCTTTCACCGTTCAGCAAATACATGTGTAGAAGCACAGCGCTAGCAGAAACGAACGTTTCTCGACGTTTTCTAACGCAGGGAACAAGTTGCACACTTCTGAGATGCATTTGGGCAACTTTGTCAGAAATGAGTTTTTTGCCTACAGATTCATGCCTATTTGCGCAGTAGTACAGATTCTGAGTATGTAACTGGGCTTGATGAAATCAGCATTTCTCTTGCTTCCCTGTGCGTAGGGAAGCTCAGTTTTAGTCACAGTGCTCCCACAAGTGTCTCCTCAGTGTGTTCCCAGTTCCTTAGAAACAGTGTATTTGCTGGGAGAAAAGTGCATTACTGTGCGCTTTCACCGTTCAGCAAATACATGTGTAGAAGCACAGCGCTAGATGAAACGAACGTTTCTCGACGTTTTCTAACTCAGGGAACAAGTTGCACACTCCTGAGGTGCAATTGTGTAACTATCTCAAAAATGAGTTTTTTGCTTACAGAGACATGCCAATTTGCGCAGTAGTACAGATTCTGAGTATGTAACTGGGCTTGATGAAATCAGCATTTCTCTTGCTTCCCTGTGCGTAGGGAAGCTCAGTTTTAGTCACAGTAGCTCCCACAAGTGTCTCCTCAGTGTCTTCCCAGTTCCTTAGAAACAGTGTATTTGCTGGGAGAAAAGTGCATTACTGTGCGCTTTCACCGTTCAGCAAATACATGTGTAGAAGCACAGCGCTAGCTGAAACGACCGTTTCTCGACGTTTTCTAACGCAGGGAACAAGTTGCACACTTCTGAGATGCATTTGGGCAACTTTGTCAGAAATGAGTTTTTTGCCTACAGAGACATGCCTATTTGCGCAGTAGTACAGATTCTGAGGATGTAACTGGGCTTGATGAAATCAGCATTTCTCTTGCTTCCCTGTGCGTAGGGAAGCTCAGTTTTAGTCACAGTAGCTCCCACAAGTGTCTCCTCAGTGTGTTCCCATTTCCTTAGAAACAGTGTATTTGCTGGGAGAAAAGTGCATCACTGTGCGCTTTCACCGTTCAGCAAATACATGTGTAGAAGCACAGCGCTAGCAGAAACGAACGTTTCTCGACGTTTTCTAACTCAGGGAACAAGTTGCACACTTCTGAGATGCATTTGGGCAACTTTGTCAGAAATGAGTTTTTTGCCTACAGATTCATGCCTATTTGCGCAGTAGTACAGATTCTGAGTATGTAACTGGGCTTGATGAAATCAGCATTTCTCTTGCTTCCCTGTGTGTAGGGAAGCTCAGTTTTAGTCACAGTAGCTCCCACAAGTGTCTCCTCAGTGTGTTCCCATTTCCTTAGAAACAGTGTATTTGCTGGGAGAAAAGTGCATTACTGTGCGCTTTCACCGTTCAGCAAATACATGTGTGGAAGCACAGCGCTAGCAGAAACGACCGTTTCTCGACATTTTCTAACTCAGGGAGCAAGTTGCACACTTCTGAGATGCATTTGGGCAACTTTGTCAGAAATGAGTTTTTTGCCTACAGAGACATGCCTATTTGCGCAGTAGTACAGATTCTGAGTATGTAACTGGGCTTGATGAAATCAGCATTACTCTTGCTTCCCTGTGCGTAGGGAAGCTCAGTTTTAGTCACAGTAGCTCCCACAAGTGTCTCCTCAGTGTGTTCCCATTTCCTTAGAAACAGTGTATTTGCTGGGAGAAAAGTGCATTACTGTGCGCTTTCACCGTTCAGCAAATACATGTGTAGAAGCACAGCGCTAGCAGAAATGAATGTTTCTCGACGTTTTCTAACTCAGGGAACAAGTTGCACACTTCTGAGATGCATTTGGGCAACTTTGTCAGAAATGAGTTTTTTGCCTACAGAGACATGCCTATTTGCGCAGTAGTACAGATTCTGAGTATGTAACTGGGCTGGATGAAATCAGCATTTCTCTTGCTTCCCTGTGCGTAGGGAAGCTCAGTTTTAGTCACAGTAGCTCCCACAAGTGACTCCTCAGTGTGTTCCCATTTCCTTAGACACAGTGTATTTGCTGGGAGAAAAGTGCATTACTGTGCGCTTTCACCGTTCAGCAAATACATGTGTAGAAGCACAGCGCTAGCAGAAACGAACGTTTCTCGACGTTTTCTAACTCAGGGAACAAGTTGCACACTTCTGAGATGCATTTGGGCAACTTTGTCAGAAATGAGTTTTTTGCCTACAGAGACATGCCTATTTGCGCAGTAGTACAGATTCTTAGTATGTAACTGGGCTTGATGAAATCAGCATTTCTCTTGTTTCCCTGTGCATAGGGAAGCTCAGTTTAGTCACAGTAGCTCCCACAAGTGTCTCCTCAGTGTGTTCCCATTTCCTTAGAAACAGTGTATTTGCTGGGAGAAAAGTGCATCACTTTGTGCTTTCACCGTTCAGCAAATACATGTGTAGAAGCACAGCGCTAGCAGAAACGACCGTTTCTCGACGTTTTCTAACTCAGGGAACAAGTTGCACACTTCTGAGGTGCAATTGTGTAACTATCTCAAAAATGAGTTTTGTGCTTACAGAGACATGCCAATTTGCGCAGTAGTACAGATTCTGAGTATGTAACTGGGCTTGATGAAATCAGCATTTCTCTTGCTTCCCTGTGCGTAGGGAAGCTCAGTTTTAGTCACAGTAGCTCCCACAAGTGTCTCCTCAGTGTGTTCCCAGTTCCTAAGAAACAGTGTATTTGCTGGGAGAAAAGTGCATTACTGTGCGCTTTCACCGTTCAGCAAATACATGTGTAGAAGCACAGCGCTAGCTGAAACGACCGTTTCTCGACGTTTCCTAACGCAGGGAACAAGTTGCACACTTCTGAGATGCATTTGGGCAACTTTGTCAGAAATGAGTTTTTTGCCTACAGAGACATGCCTATTTGCGCAGTAGTACAGATTCTGAGTATGTAACTGGGCTGGATGAAATCAGCATTTCTCTTGCTTCCCTGTGCGTAGGGAAGCTCAGTTTTAATCACAGTAGCTCCCACAAGTGTCTCCTCAGTGTGTTCCCATTTCCTTAGAAACAGTGTATTTGCTGGGAGAAAAGTGCATTACTGTGCGCTTTCACCGTTCAGCAAATACATGTGTAGAAGCACAGCGCTAGCAGAAACGAACGTTTCTCGACGTTTTCTAACTCAGGGAACAAGTTGCACACTTCTGAGGTGCAATTGTGTAACTATCTCAAAAATGAGTTTTTTGCTTACAGAGACATGCCAATTTGCGCAGTAGTACAGA
Organism: Acomys minous; assembly: GCF_964271855.1. Classification (NCBI taxonomy): domain Eukaryota; kingdom Metazoa; phylum Chordata; class Mammalia; order Rodentia; family Muridae; genus Acomys; species Acomys minous. Next base: position 1,872,482 of record NW_028182178.1, read on the forward strand.
TTCTGAGTATGTAACTGGGCTTGATGTAATCAGCATTTCTCTTGCTTCCTTGTGCGTAGGGAAGCTCAGTTTTAGTCACAGTAGCTCCCACAAGTGTCTCCTCAGTGTGTTCCCAGTTCCTTAGAAACAGTGTATTTGCTGGGAGAAAAGTGCATTACTGTGCGCTTTCACCGTTCAGCAAATACATGTGTAGAAGCACAGCGCTAGCTGAAACGACCGTTTCTCGACATTTTCTAACTCAGGGAACAAGTTGCACACTTCTGAGATGCATTTGGGCAACTTTGTCAGAAATGAGTTTTTTGCCTACAGAGACATGCCTATTTGCGCAGTAGTACAGATTCTGAGCTGGTAACTGGGCTTGATGAAATCAGCATTTCTCTTGCTTCCCTGTGCGTAGGGAAGCTCAGTTTTAGTCACAGTAGCTCCCACAAGTGTCTCCTCAGTGTGTTCCCATTTCCTTAGAAACAGTGTATTTGCTGGGAGAAAAGTGCATCACTGTGCGCTTTCACCGTTCAGCAAATACATGTGTAGAAGCACAGCGCTAGCAGAAACGAACGTTTCTCGACGTTTTCTAACTCAGGGAACAAGTTGCACACTTCTGAGATGCATTTGGGCAACTTTGTCAGAAATGAGTTTTTTGCCTACAGATTCATGCCTATTTGCGCAGTAGTACAGATTCTGAGTATGTAACTGGGCTTGATGAAATCAGCATTTCTCTTGCTTCCCTGTGCGTAGGGAAGCTCAGTTTTAGTCACAGTAGCTCCCACAAGTGTCTCCTCAGTGTGTTCCCATTTCCTTAGAAACAGTGTATTTGCTGGGAGAAAAGTGCATTACTGTGCGCTTTCACCGTTCAGCAAATACATGTGTAGAAGCACAGCGCTAGCAGAAACGAACGTTTCTCGACGTTTTCTAACTCAGGGAACAAGTTGCACACTTCTGAGGTGCAATTGTGTAACTATCTCAAAAATGAGTTTTTTGCTTACAGAGACATGCCAATTTGCGCAGTAGTACAGATTCTGAGTATGTAACTGGGCTTGATGTAATCAGCATTTCTCTTGCTTCCTTGTGCGTAGGGAAGCTCAGTTTTAGTCACAGTAGCTCCCACAAGTGTCTCCTCAGTGTGTTCCCAGTTCCTTAGAAACAGTGTATTTGCTGGGAGAAAAGTGCATTACTGTGCGCTTTCACCGTTCAGCAAATACATGTGTAGAAGCACAGCGCTAGCTGAAACGACCGTTTCTCGACATTTTCTAACTCAGGGAACAAGTTGCACACTTCTGAGATGCATTTGGGCAACTTTGTCAGAAATGAGTTTTTTGCCTACAGAGACATGCCTATTTGCGCAGTAGTACAGATTCTGAGCTGGTAACTGGGCTTGATGAAATCAGCATTTCTCTTGCTTCCCTGTGCGTAGGGAAGCTCAGTTTTAGTCACAGTAGCTCCCACAAGTGTCTCCTCAGTGTGTTCCCATTTCCTTAGAAACAGTGTATTTGCTGGGAGAAAAGTGCATCACTGTGCGCTTTCACCGTTCAGCAAATACATGTGTAGAAGCACAGCGCTAGCAGAAACGAACGTTTCTCGACGTTTTCTAACTCAGGGAACAAGTTGCACACTTCTGAGATGCATTTGGGCAACTTTGTCAGAAATGAGTTTTTTGCCTACAGATTCATGCCTATTTGCGCAGTAGTACAGATTCTGAGTATGTAACTGGGCTTGATGAAATCAGCATTTCTCTTGCTTCCCTGTGCGTAGGGAAGCTCAGTTTTAGTCACAGTGCTCCCACAAGTGTCTCCTCAGTGTGTTCCCAGTTCCTTAGAAACAGTGTATTTGCTGGGAGAAAAGTGCATTACTGTGCGCTTTCACCGTTCAGCAAATACATGTGTAGAAGCACAGCGCTAGATGAAAGGAACGTTTCTCGACGTTTTCTAACTCAGGGAACAAGTTGCACACTTCTGAGGTGCAATTGTGTAACTATCTCAAAAATGAGTTTTTTGCTTACAGAGACATGCCAATTTGCGCAGTAGTACAGATTCTGAGTATGTAACTGGGCTTGATGAAATCAGCATTTCTCTTGCTTCCCTGTGCGTAGGGAAGCTCAGTTTTAGTCACAGTAGCTCCCACAAGTGTCTCCTCAGTGTGTTCCCAGTTCCTTAGAAACAGTGTATTTGCTGGGAGAAAAGTGCATTACTGTGCACTTTCACCGTTCAGCAAATACATGTGTAGAAGCACAGCGCTAGCTGAAACGACCGTTTCTCGACGTTTTCTAACGCAGGGAACAAGTTGCACACTTCTGAGATGCATTTGGGCAACTTTGTCAGAAATGAGTTTTTTGCCTACAGAGACATGCCTATTTGCGCAGTAGTACAGATTCTGAGGATGTAACTGGGCTTGATGAAATCAGCATTTCTCTTGCTTCCCTGTGCGTAGGGAAGCTCAGTTTTAGTCACAGTAGCTCCCACAAGTGTCTCCTCAGTGTGTTCCCATTTCCTTAGAAACAGTGTATTTGCTGGGAGAAAAGTGCATCACTGTCCGCTTTCACCGTTCAGCAAATACATGTGTAGAAGCACAGCGCTAGCAGAAACGAACGTTTCTCGACGTTTTCTAACTCAGGGAACAAGTTGCACACTTCTGAGATGCATTTGGGCAACTTTGTCAGAAATGAGTTTTTTGCCTACAGATTCATGCCTATTTGCGCAGTAGTACAGATTCTGAGTATGTAACTGGGCTTGATGAAATCAGCATTTCTCTTGCTTCCCTGTGTGTAGGGAAGCTCAGTTTTAGTCACAGTAGCTCCCACAAGTGTCTCCTCAGTGTGTTCCCATTTCCTTAGAAACAGTGTATTTGCTGGGAGAAAAGTGCATTACTGTGCGCTTTCACCGTTCAGCAAATACATGTGTGGAAGCACAGCGCTAGCAGAAACGACCGTTTCTCGACATTTTCTAACTCAGGGAGCAAGTTGCACACTTCTGAGATGCATTTGGGCAACTTTGTCAGAAATGAGTTTTTTGCCTACAGAGACATGCCTATTTGCGCAGTAGTACAGATTCTGAGTATGTAACTGGGCTTGATGAAATCAGCATTACTCTTGCTTCCCTGTGCGTAGGGAAGCTCAGTTTTAGTCACAGTAGCTCCCACAAGTGTCTCCTCAGTGTGTTCCCATTTCCTTAGAAACAGTGTATTTGCTGGGAGAAAAGTGCATTACTGTGCGCTTTCACCGTTCAGCAAATACATGTGTAGAAGCACAGCGCTAGCAGAAATGAATGTTTCTCGACGTTTTCTAACTCAGGGAACAAGTTGCACACTTCTGAGATGCATTTGGGCAACTTTGTCAGAAATGAGTTTTTTGCCTACAGAGACATGCCTATTTGCGCAGTAGTACAGATTCTGAGTATGTAACTGGGCTGGATGAAATCAGCATTTCTCTTGCTTCCCTGTGCGTAGGGAAGCTCAGTTTTAGTCACAGTAGCTCCCACAAGTGTCTCCTCAGTGTGTTCCCATTTCCTTAGACACAGTGTATTTGCTGGGAGAAAAGTGCATTACTGTGCGCTTTCACCGTTCAGCAAATACATGTGTAGAAGCACAGCGCTAGCAGAAACGAACGTTTCTCGACGTTTTCTAACTCAGGGAACAAGTTGCACACTTCTGAGATGCATTTGGGCAACTTTGTCAGAAATGAGTTTTTTGCCTACAGAGACATGCCTATTTGCGCAGTAGTACAGATTCTTAGTATGTAACTGGGCTTGATGAAATCAGCATTTCTCTTGTTTCCCTGTGCATAGGGAAGCTCAGTTTAGTCACAGTAGCTCCCACAAGTGTCTCCTCAGTGTGTTCCCATTTCCTTAGAAACAGTGTATTTGCTGGGAGAAAAGTGCATCACTTTGTGCTTTCACCGTTCAGCAAATACATGTGTAGAAGCACAGCGCTAGCAGAAACGACCGTTTCTCGACGTTTTCTAACTCAGGGAACAAGTTGCACACTTCTGAGGTGCAATTGTGTAACTATCTCAAAAATGAGTTTTGTGCTTACAGAGACATGCCAATTTGCGCAGTAGTACAGATTCTGAGTATGTAACTGGGCTTGATGAAATCAGCATTTCTCTTGCTTCCCTGTGCGTAGGGAAGCTCAGTTTTAGTCACAGTAGCTCCCACAAGTGTCTCCTCAGTGTGTTCCCAGTTCCTTAGAAACAGTGTATTTGCTGGGAGAAAAGTGCATTACTGTGCGCTTTCACCGTTCAGCAAATACATGTGTAGAAGCACAGCGCTAGCTGAAACGACCGTTTCTCGACGTTTTCTAACGCAGGGAACAAGTTGCACACTTCTGAGATGCATTTGGGCAACTTTGTCAGAAATGAGTTTTTTGCCTACAGAGACATGCCTATTTGCGCAGTAGTACAGATTCTGAGTATGTAACTGGGCTTGATGAAATCAGCATTTCTCTTGCTTCCCTGTGCGTAGGGAAGCTCAGTTTTAGTCACAGTAGTTCCCACAAGTGTCTCCTCAGTGTGTTCCCATTTCCTTAGAAACAGTGTATTTGCTGGGAGAAAAGTGCATCACTGTGCGCTTTCACCGTTCAGCAAATACATGTGTAGAAGCACAGCGCTAGCAGAAACGAACGTTTCTCGACGTTTTCTAACTCAGGGAACAAGTTGCACACTTCTGAGATGCATTTGGGCAACTTTGTCAGAAATGAGTTTTTTGCCTACAGAGACATGCCTATTTGCGCAGTAGTACAGATTCTGAGTATGTAACTGGGCTTGATGAAATCAGCATTTCTCTTGTTTCCCTGTGCATAGGGAAGCTCAGTTTAGTCACAGTAGCTCCCACAAGTGTCTCCTCAGTGTGTTCCCATTTCCTTAGAAACAGTGTATTTGCTGGGAGAAAAGTGCATCACTTTGTGCTTTCACCGTTCAGCAAATACATGTGTAGAAGCACAGCGCTAGCAGAAACGACCGTTTCTCGACGTTTTCTAACTCAGGGAACAAGTTGCACACTTCTGAGTTGCATTTGGGCAACTTTGTCAGAAATGAGTTTTTTGCCTACAGAGACATGCATATTTGCGCAGTAGTACAGATTCTGAGTATGTAATTGGGCTTGATGAAATCAGCATTTCTCTTGCTTCCCTGTGCGTAGGGAAGCTCAGTTTTAGTCACAGTAGCTCCCACAAGTGTCTCCTCAGTGTGTTCCCATTTCCTTAGAAACAGTGTATTTGCTGGGAGAAAAGTGCATTACTGTGCGCTTTCACCGTTCAGCAAATACATGTGTAGAAGCACAGCGCTAGCAGAAACGACCGTTTCTCGACATTTTCTAACTCAGGGAGCAAGTTGCACACTTCTGAGATGCATTTGGGCAACTTTGTCAGAAATGAGTTTTTTGCCTACAGAGACATGCCTATTTGCGCAGTAGTACAGATTCTGAGTATGTAACTGGGCTTGATGAAATCAGCATTACTCTTGCTTCCCTGTGCGTAGGGAAGCTCAGTTTTAGTCACAGTAGCTCCCACAAGTGTCTCCTCAGTGTGTTCCCATTTCCTTAGACACAGTGTATTTGCTGGGAGAAAAGTGCATTACTGTGCGCTTTCACCGTTCAGCAAATACATGTGTAGAAGCACAGCGCTAGCAGAAACGAACGTTTCTCGACGTTTTCTAACTCAGGGAACAAGTTGCACACTTCTGAGATGCATTTGGGCAACTTTGTCAGAAATGAGTTTTTTGCCTACAGAGACATGCCTATTTGCGCAGTAGTACAGATTCTGAGTATGTAACTGGGCTTGATGAAATCAGCATTTCTCTTGTTTCCCTGTGCATAGGGAAGGTCAGTTTAGTCACAGTAGCTCCCACAAGTGTCTCCTCAGTGTGTTCCCAGTTCCTTAGAAACAGTGTATTTGCTGGGAGAAAAGTGCATTACTGTGCGCTTTCACCGTTCAGCAAATACATGTGTAGAAGCACAGCGCTAGCTGAAACGACCGTTTCTCGACGTTTTCTAACGCAGGGAACAAGTTGCACACTTCTGAGATGCATTTGGGCAACTTTGTCAGAAATGAGTTTTTTGCCTACAGAGACATGCCTATTTGCGCAGTAGTACAGATTCTGAGTATGTAACTGGGCTTGATGAAATCAGCATTTCTCTTGCTTCCATGTGCGTAGGGAAGCTCAGTTTTAGTCACAGTAGCTCCCACAAGTGTCTCCTCAGTGTGTTCCCATTTCCTTAGAAACAGTGTATTTGCTGGGAGAAAAGTCCATCACTGTGCGCTTTCACCGTTCAGCAAATACATGTGTAGAAGCACAGCGCTAACAGAAATGAACGTTTCTCGACGTTTTCTAACTCAGGGAACAAGTTGCACACTTCTGAGATGCATTTGGGCAACTTTGTCAAAAATGAGTTTTTTGCCTACAGAGACATGCCTATTTGCGCAGTAGTAGAGATTCTGAGTATGTAACTGGGCTTGATGAAATCAGCATTTCTCTTGCTTCCCTGTGCGTAGGGAAGCTCAGTTTTAGTCACAGTAGCTCCCACAAGTGTCTCCTCAGTGTGTTCCCAGTTCCTTAGAAACAGTGTATTTGCTGGGAAAAAAGTGCATTTCTGTGCGCTTTCGCCGTTCAGCAAATACATGTGTAGAAGCACAGCGCTAGCAGAAACAAACGTTTCTCCACGTTTTCTAACTCAGGGAACAAGTTGCACACTTCTGAGATGCATTTGGGCAACTTTGTCAGAAATGAGTTTTTTGCCTACAGAGACATGCCTATTTGCGCAGTAGTACAGATTCTGAGTATGTAACTGGGCTTGATGAAATCAGCATTTCTCTTGCTTCCCTGTGCGTAGGGAAGCTCAGTTTTAGTCACAGTAGCTCCCACAAGTGTCTCCTCAGTGTGTTCCCATTTCCTTAGAAACAGTGTATTTGCTGGGAGAAAAGTGCATTACTGTGCGCTTTCACCGTTCAGCAAATACATTTGTAGAAGCACAGTGCTAGCAGAAACGAACGTTTCTCGACGTTTTCGAACTCAGGGAACAAGTTGCACACTTCTGAGATGCATTTGGGCAACTTTGTCAGAAATGAGTTTTTTGCCTACAGAGACATGCCTATTTGCGCAGTAGTACAGATACTGAGTATGTAACTGGGCTTGATGAAATCAGCATTTCTCTTGCTTCCCTGTGCGTAGGGAAGCTCAGTTTTAGTCACAGTAGCTCCCACAAGTGTCTCCTCAGTGTGTTCCCATTTCCTTAGAAACAGTGTATTTGCTGGGAGAAAACTGCATTACTGTGCGCTTTCACCGTTCAGCAAATACATGTGTAGAAGCACAGCGCTAGCAGAAACAAACGTTTCTCCACGTTTTTTAACTCAGGGAACAAGTTGCACACTTCTGAGATGCATTTGGGCAACTTTGTCAGAAATGAGTTTTTTGCCTACAGAGACATGCCTATTTGCGCAGTAGTACAGATTCTGAGTATGTAACTGGGCTTGATGAAATCAGCATTTCTCTTGCTTCCCTGTGCGTAGGGAAGCTCAGTTTTAGTCACAGTAGCTCCCACAAGTGTCTCCTCAGTGTGTTCCCATTTCCTTAGAAACAGTGTATTTGCTGGGAGAAAAGTGCATTACTGTGCGCTTTCACCGTTCAGCAAATACATGTGTAGAAGCACAGCGTTAGCAGATATGAAAGTTTCTCGACGTTTTCTAACTCAGGGAACAAGTTGCACACTTCTGAGATGCATTTGGGCAACTTTGTCAGAAATGAGTTTTTTGCCTCAGAGGCATGCCTATTTGCGCAGTAGTACAGATTCTGAGTATGTAACTGGGCTTGATGAAATCAGCATTTCTCTTGCTTCCCTGTGCGTAGGGAAGCTCAGTTTTAGTCACAGTAGCTCCCACAAGTGTCTCCTCAGTGTGTTCCCATTTCCGTAGAAACAGTGTATTTGCTGGGAGAAAAGTGCATTACTGTGCGCTTTCACCGTTCAGCAAATACATGTGTAGAAGCACAGCGCTAACAGAAATGAACGTTTCTCGACGTTTTCTAACTCAGGGAACAAGTTGCACACTTCTGAGATGCATTTGGGCAACTTTGTCAGAAATGAGTTTTTTGCCTACAGAGACATGCCTATTTGCGCAGTAGTACAGATTCTGAGTATGTAACTGGGCTTGATGAAATCAGCATTTCTCTTGCTTCCCTGTGCGTAGGGAAGCTCAGTTTTAGTCACAGTAGCTCCCACAAGTGTCTCCTCAGTGTGTTCCCAGTTCCTTAGAAACAGTGTATTTGCTGGGAAAAAAGTGCATTTCTGTGCGCTTTCGCCGTTCAGCAAATACATGTGTAGAAGCACAGCGCTAGCAGAAACAAACGTTTCTCCACGTTTTCTAACTCAGGGAACAAGTTGCACACTTCTGAGATGCATTTGGGCAACTTTGTCAGAAATGAGTTTTTTGCCTACAGAGACATGCCTATTTGCGCAGTAGTACAGATTCTGAGTATGTAACTGGGCTTGATGAAATCAGCATTTCTCTTGCTTCCCTGTGCGTAGGGAAGCTCAGTTTTAGTCACAGTAGCTCCCACAAGTGTCTCCTCAGTGTGTTCCCATTTCCTTAGAAACAGTGTATTTGCTGGGAGAAAAGTGCATTACTGTGCGCTTTCACCGTTCAGCAAATACATTTGTAGAAGCACAGTGCTAGCAGAAACGAACGTTTCTCGACGTTTTCTAACTCAGGGAACAAGTTGCACACTTCTGAGATGCATTTGGGCAACTTTGTCAGAAATGAGTTTTTTGCCTACAGAGACATGCCTATTTGCGCAGTAGTACAGATACTGAGTATGTAACTGGGCTTGATGAAATCAGCATTTCTCTTGCTTCCCTGTGCGTAGGGAAGCTCAGTTTTAGTCACAGTAGCTCCCACAAGTGTCTCCTCAGTGTGTTCCCATTTCCTTAGAAACAGTGTATTTGCTGGGAGAAAAGTGCATTACTGTGCGCTTTCACCGTTCAGCAAATACATGTGTAGAAGCACAGCGCTAGCAGAAACAAACGTTTCTCCACGTTTTTTAACTCAGGGAACAAGTTGCACACTTCTGAGATGCATTTGGGCAACTTTGTCAGAAATGAGTTTTTTGCCTACAGAGACATGCCTATTTGCGCAGTAGTACAGATTCTGAGTATGTAACTGGGCTTGATGAAATCAGCATTTCTCTTGCTTCCCTGTGCGTAGGGAAGCTCAGTTTTAGTCACAGTAGCTCCCACAAGTGTCTCCTCAGTGTGTTCCCATTTCCTTAGAAACAGTGTATTTGCTGGGAGAAAAGTGCATTACTGTGCGCTTTCACCGTTCTGCAAATACATGTGTAGAAGCACAGCGTTAGCAGATATGAACGTTTCTCGACGTTTTCTAACTCAGGGAACAAGTTGCACACTTCTGAGATGCATTTGGGCAACTTTGTCAGAAATGAGTTTTTTGCCTCAGAGGCATGCCTATTTGCGCAGTAGTACAGATTCTGAGTATGTAACTGGGCTTGATGAAATCAGCATTTCTCTTGCTTCCCTGTGCGTAGGGAAGCTCAGTTTTAGTCACAGTAGCTCCCACAAGTGTCTCCTCAGTGTGTTCCCATTTCCGTAGAAACAGTGTATTTGCTGGGAGAAAAGTGCATTACTGTGCGCTTTCACCGTTCAGCAAATACATGTGTAGAAGCACAGCGCTAGGAGAAACGACCGTTTCTCGACGTTTTCTAACTCAGGGAACAAGTTGCACACTTCTGAGATTCATTTGGGCAACTTTGTCAGAAATGAGTTTTTTGCCTACAGAGACATGCCTATTTGCGCAGTAGTACAGATTCTGATTATGTAACTGGGCTTGATGAAATCAGCATTTCTCTTGCTTCCCTGTGCGTAGGGAAGCTCAGTTTTAGTCACAGTAGCTCCCACAAGTGTCTCCTCAGTGTGTTCCCATTTCCTTAGAAACAGTGTATTTGCTGGGAGAAAAGTGCGTTACTGTGCGCTTTCACCGTTCAGCAAATACATGTGTAGAAGCACAGCGCTAGCAGAAACGAACGTTTCTCGACGTTTTCTAACTCAGGGAACAAGTTGCACACTTCTGAGATGCATTTGGGCAACTTTGTCACAAATGAGTTTTTTGCCTACAGAGACATGCCTATTTGCGCAGTAGTACAGATTCTGAGTATGTAACTGGGCTTGATGAAATCAGCATTTCTCTTGCTTCCCTGTGCGTAGGGAAGCTCAGTTTTAGTCACAGTAGCTCCCACAAGTGTCTCCTCAGTGTGTTCCCATTTCCTTAGAAACAGTGTATTTGCTGGGAGAAAAGTGCATTACTGTGCGCTTTCACCGTTCAGCAAATACATGTGTAGAAGCACAGCGCTAGCAGAAACGAACGTTTCTCGACGTTTTCTAACTCAGGGAACAAGTTGCACACTTGTGAGATGCATTTGGGCAACTTTGTCTGAAATGAGTTTTTTGCCTACAGAGAAGTACAGATTCTGAGTATGTAACTGGGCTTGATGAAATCAGCATTTCTCTTGCTTCCCTGTGCGTAGAGAAGCTCAATTTTAGTCACAGTAGCTCCCACAAGTGTCTCCTCAGTGTGTTCCCATTTCCTCAGAAACAGTGTATTTGCAGGGAGAAAAGTGCATTACTGTGCGCTTTCACCGTTCAGCAAATACATGTGTAGAAGCACAGCGCTAGCAGAAACGAACGTTTCTCCATGTTTTCTAACTAAGGGAACAAGTTGCACACTTCTGAGATGCATTTGGGCAACTTTGTCAGAAATGAGTTTTTTGCCTACAGAGACATGCCTATTTGCGCAGTAGTACAGATTCTGAGTATGTAACTGGGCTGGATGAAATCAGCATTTTTCTTGCTTCCCTGTGCGTAGGGAAGCTCAGTTTTAGTCACAGTAGCTCCCACAAGTGTCTCCTCAGTGTGTTCCCATTTCCTTAGAAACAGTGTATTTGCTGGGAGAAAAGTGCATTACTGTGCGCTTTCACCGTTCAGCAAATACATGTGTAGAAGCACAGCGCTAGCAGAAACGAACATTTCTCGACGTTTTCTAACTCAGGGAACAAGTTGCACACTTCTGAGATGCATTTGGGCAACTTTGTCAGAAATGAGTTTTTTGCCTACAGAGACATGCCTATTTGCGCAGTAGTACAGATTCTGAGTATGTAACTGGGCTGGATGAAATCAGCATTTCTCTTGCTTCCCTGTGCGTAGGGAAGCTCAGTTTTAGTCACAGTAGCTCCCACAAGTGTCTTCTCAGTGTGTTCCCATTTCCTTAGAAACAGTGTATTTGCTGGGAGAAAAGTGCATTACTGTGCGCTTTCACCGTTCAGCAAATACATGTGTAGAAGCACAGCGCTAGCAGAAACGACCGTTTCTCGACGTTTTCTAACTCAGGGAACAAGTTGCACACTTCTGAGATGCATTTGGGCAACTTTGTCTGAAATGAGTTTTTTGCCTACAGAGAAGTACAGATTCTGAGTATGTAACAGGGCTTGATGAAATCAGCATTTCTCTTGCTTCCCTGTGCGTAGGGAAGCTCAGTTTTAGTCACAGTAGCTCCCACAAGTGTCTCCTCAGTGTGTTCCCATTTCCTTAGAAACAGTGTATTTGCTGGTAGAAAAGTGCATTACTGTGCGCTTTCACCGTTCAGCAAATACATGTGTAGAAGCACAGCGCTAGCAGAAACGAACGTTTCTCGACGTTTTCTAACTCAGGGAACAAGTCGCACACTTCTGAGATGCATTTGGGCAACATTGTCAGAAATGAGTTTTTTGCCTACAGAGACATGCCTATTTGCGCAGTAGTACAGATTCTGAGTATGTAACTGGGCTTGATGAAATCAGCATTTCTCTTGCTTCCCTGTGCGTAGGGAAGCTCAGTTTTAGTCCCAGTAGCTCCCACAAGTGTCTCCTCAGTGTGTTCCCATTTCCTTAGAAACAGTGTATTTGCTGGGAGAAAAGTGCATTACTGTGCGCTTTCACCGTTCAGCAAATACATGTGTAGAAGCACAGCGCTAGCAGAAACTAACGTTTCTCGACGTTTTCTAACTCAGGGAACAAGTGGCACACTTCTGAGATGCATTTGGGCAACTTTGTCAGAAATGAGTTTTTTGCCTACAGAGACATGCCTATTTGCGCAGTAGTACAGATTCTGAGTATGTAACTGGGCTTGATGAAATCAGCATTTCTCTTGCTTCCCTGTGCATAGGCAAGCTCAGTTTTAGTCACAGTAGCTCCCACAAGTGTCTCCTCAGTGTGTTCCCATTTCCTTAGAAACAGTGTATTTGCTGGGAGAAAAGTGCATTACTGTGCGCTTTCACCGTTCAGCAAATACATGTGTAGAAGCACAGCGCTAGCAGAAACGACTGTTTCTTGATGTTTTCTAACTCAGGGAACAAGTTGCACACTTCTGAGATGAATTTGGGCAACTTTGTCAGAAATGTGTTTTTTGCCTACAGAGACATGCCTATTTGCGCAGTAGTACAGATTCTGAGTATGTAACTGGGCTTGATGAAATCAGCATTTCTCTTGCTTCCCTGTGCGTAGGGAAGCTCAGTTTTAGTCACAGTAGCTCCCACAAGTGTCTCCTCAGTGTGTTCCCATTTCCTTAGAAACAGTGTATTTGCTGGGAGAAAAGTGCATTACTGTGCGCTTTCACCGTTCAGCAAATACATGTGTAGAAGCACAGCGCTAGCAGAAACGACCGTTTCTCGATGTTTTCTAACTCAGGGAACAAGTTGCATACTTCTGAGATGCATTTGGGCAAATTTGTCAGAAATGAGTTTTTTGCCTATAAAGACATGCCTATTTGCGCAGTAGTACAGATTCTGAGTATGTAAATCGGTTTGATGAAATCAGCATTTCTCTTGCTTCCCTGTGCGTAGGGAAGCTCAGTTTTAGTCACAGTAGCTCCCACAAGTGTCTCCTCAGTGTGTTCCCATTTCCTTAGAAACAGTGTATTTGCTGGGAGAAAAGTGCATTACTGTGCGCTTTCACCGTTCAGCAAATACATGTGTAGAAGCACAGCGCTAGCAGAAACGACCGTTTCTAGACGTTTTCTAAATCAGGGAACAAGTTGCACACTTCTGAGGTGCATTTGGGCAACTTTGTCAGAAATGAGTTTTTTTGCCTACAGAGACATGCCTATTTGCGCAGTAGTACAGATTCTGAGTATGTAACTGGGCTTGATGAAATCAGCATTTCTCTAGCTTCCCTGTGCGTAGGGAAGCTCAGTTTTAGTCACAGTAGCTCCCACAAGTGTCTCCTCAGTGTGTTCCCATTTCCTTAGAAACAGTGTATTTGCTGGGAGAAAAGTGCATTACTGTGCGCTTTCACCGTTCAGCAAATACATGTGTAGAAGCACAGCGCTAGCAGAAACTACTGTTTCTCGATGTTTTCTAACTCAGGGAACAAGTTGCACACTTCTGAGATGAATTTGGGCAACTTTGTCAGAAATGTGTTTTTTGCCTACAGAGACATGCCTATTTGCGCAGTAGTACAGATTCTGAGTATGTAACTGGGCTTGATGAAATCAGCATTTCTCTTGCTTCCCTGTGCGTAGGGAAGCTCAGTTTTAGTCACAGTAGCTCCCACAAGTGTCTCCTCAGTGTGTTCCCATTTCCTTAGAAACAGTGTATTTGCTGGGAGAAAAGTGCATTACTGTGCGCTTTCACCGTTCAGCAAATACATGTGTAGAAGCACAGCGCTAGCAAAAACGACCGTTTCTCGATGTTTTCTAACTCAGGAAACAAGTTGCACACTTCTGAGATGCATTTGGGCAACTTTGTCAGAAATGAGTTTTTTGCCTACAGAGACATGCCTATTTGCGCAGTAGTACAGATTCTGAGTATGTAACTGGGCTTGATGAAATCAGCATTTCTCTTGCTTCCCTGTGCGTAGGGAAGCTCAGTTTTAGTCACAGTAGCTCCCACAAGTGTCTCCTCAGTGTGTTCCCAGTTCCTTAGAAACAGTGTATTTGCTGGGAGAAAAGTGCATCACTGTGCGCTTTCACCGTTCAGCAAATACATGTGTAGAAGCACAGCGCTAGCAGAAACGAACGTTTCTCGACGTTTTCTAAATCAGGGAACAAGTTGCACACTTCTGAGGTGCATTTGGGCAACTTTGTCAGAAATGAGTTTTTTTGCCTACAGAGACATGCCTATTTGCGCAGTAGTACAGATTCTGAGTATGTAACTGGGCTTGATGAAATCAGCATTTCTCTAGCTTCCCTGTGCGTAGGGAAGCTCAGTTTTAGTCACAGTAGCTCCCACAAGTGTCTCCTCAGTGTGTTCCCATTTCCTTAGAAACAGTGTATTTGCTGGGAGAAAAGTGCATTACTGTGCGCTTTCACCGTTCAGCAAATACATGTGTAGAAGCATAGCGCTAGCAGAAACGCCCGTTTCTCGACGTTTTCTAAGTCAGGGAACAAGTTGCACACTTCTGAGATGCATTTGGGCAACTTTGTCAGAAATGAGTTTTTTGCCTACAGAGACATGCCTATTTGCGCAGTAGTACAGATTCTGAGTATGTAACTGGGCTTGATGAAATCAGCATTTCTCTTGCTTCCCTGTGCGTACGGAAGCTCAGTTTTAGTCACAGTAGCTCCCACAAGTGTCTCCTCAGTGTGTTCCCTTTTCCTTAGAAACAGTGTATTTGCTGGGAGAAAAGTGCATTACTGTGCGCTTTCACCGTTCAGAGATACATGTGTAGAAGCACAGGGCTAGCAGAAACGAACGTTTCTCGACGTTTTCTAACTCAGGGAACAAGTTGCACACTTCTGAGATGCATTTGGGCAACTTTGTCAGAAATGAGTTTTTTGCCTACAGAGACATGCCTATTTGCGCAGTAGTACAGATTCTGAGTATGTAACTGGGCTTGATGAAATCAGCATTTCTCTTGCTTCCCTGTGCGTAGGAAAGCTCAGTTTTAGTCACAGTAGCTCCCACAAGTGTCTCCTCAGTGTGTTCCCATTTCCTTAGAAACAGTGTATTTGCTGGGAGAAAAGTGCATTACTGTGCACTTTCACCGTTCAGCAAATACATGTGTAGAAGCACAGCGCTAGCAGAAACGACCGTTTCTCGACGTTTTCTAAATCAGGGAACAAGTTGCACACTTCTGAGGTGCATTTGGGCAACTTTGTCAGAAATGAGTTTTTTTGCCTACAGAGACATGCCTATTTGCGCAGTAGTACAGATTCTGAGTATGTAACTGGGCTTGATGAAATCAGCATTTCTCTAGCTTCCCTGTGCGTAGGGAAGCTCAGTTTTAGTCACAGTAGCTCCCACAAGTGTCTCCTCAGTGTGTTCCCATTTCCTTAGAAACAGTGTATTTGCTGGGAGAAAAGTGCATTACTGTGCGCTTTCACCGTTCAGCAAATACATGTGTAGAAGCATAGCGCTAGCAGAAACGCCCGTTTCTCGACGTTTTCTAACTCAGGGAACAAGTTGCACACTTCTGAGATGCATTTGGGCAACTTTGTCCGAAATGAGTTTTTTGCCTACAGAGACATGCCTATTTGCGCAGTAGTACAGATTCTGAGTATGTAACTGGGCTTGATGAAATCAGCATTTCTCTTGCTTCCCTGTGCGTAGGGAAGCTCAGTTTTAGTCACAGTAGCTCCCACAAGTGTCTCCTCAGTGTGTTCCCATTTCCTTAGAAACAGTGTATTTGCTGGGAGAAAAGTGCATTACTGTGCGCTTTCACCGTTCAGCAAATACATGTGTAGAAGCACAGCGCTAGTAGAAACGACCGTTTCTCGACGTTTTCTAACTCAGGGAACAAGTTGCACACTTCTGAGATGCATTTGGGTAACTTTGTCAGAAATGAGTTTTTTGCCTAGAGAGACATGCCTATTTGCGCAGTAGTACAGATTCTGAGTATGTAACTGGGCTTGATGGAATCAGCATTTCTCTTGCTTCCCTGTGCGTAGGGAAGCTCAGTTTTAGTCACAGTAGCTCCCACAAGTGTCTCCTCAGTGTGTTCCCAGTTCCTTAGAAACAGTGTATTTGTTGGGAGAAAAGTGTATCACTGTGCGCTTTCACCGTTCAGCAAATACATGTGTAGAAGCACAGCGCTAGCTGAAACGACCATTTCTCAACGTTTTCTAACTCAGGGAATAAGTGGCACACTTCTGAGATGCATTTGGGCAACTTTGTCAGAAATGAGTTTTTTGCCTACAGAGACATGCCTATTTGCGCAGTAGTACAGATTCTGAGTATGTAACTGGGCTTGATGAAATCAGCATTTCTCTTGCTTCCCTGTGCGTAGGGAAGCTCAGTTTTAGTCACAGTAGCTCCCACAAGTGTCTCCTCAGTGTGTTCCCATTTCCTTAGAAACAGTGTATTTGCTGGGAGAAAAGTGCATTACTGTGCGCTTTCACCGTTCAGCAAATACATGTGTAGAAGCACAGCGCTAGCAGAAAAGACCGTTTCTCGATGTTTTCTAACTCAGGGAACAAGTTGCACACTTCTGAGATGCATTTGGGCAACTTTGTCAGAAATGAGTTTTTTGCCTACAGAGACATGCCTATTTGCGCAGTAGTACAGATTCTGAGTATGTAACTGGGCTTGATGAAATCAGCATTTCTCTTGCTTCGCTGTGCATAGGGAAGCTCAGTTTTAGTCACAGTAGCTCCCACAAGTGTCTCCTCAGTGTGTTCCCATTTCCTTAGAAACAGTGTATTTGCTGGGAGAAAAGTGCATTACTGTGCGCTTTCACCGTTCAGCAAATACATGTGTAGAAGCACAGCGCTAGTAGAAACGACCGTTTCTCGACGTTTTCTAACTCAGGGAACAAGTTGCACACTTCTGAGATGCATTTGGGTAACTTTGTCAGAAATGAGTTTTTTGCCTACAGAGACATGCCTATTTGCGCAGTAGTACAGATTCTGAGTATGTAACTGGGCTTGATGGAATCAGCATTTCTCTTGCTTCCCTGTGCGTAGGGAAGCTCAGTTTTAGTCACAGTAGCTCCCACAAGTGTCTCCTCAGTGTGTTCCCAGTTCCTTAGAAACAGTGTATTTGTTGGGAGAAAAGTGTATCACTGTGCGCTTTCACCGTTCAGCAAATACATGTGTAGAAGCACAGCGCTAGCTGAAACGACCATTTCTCAACGTTTTCTAACTCAGGGAATAAGTGGCACACTTCTGAGATGCATTTGGGCAACTTTGTCAGAAATGAGTTTTTTGCCTACAGAGACATGCCTATTTGCGCAGTAGTACAGATTCTGAGTATGTAACTGGGCTTGATGAAATCAGCATTTCTCTTGCTTCCCTGTGCGTAGGGAAGCTCAGTTTTAGTCACAGTAGCTCCCACAAGTGTCTCCTCAGTGTGTTCCCATTTCCTTAGAAACAGTGTATTTGCTGGGAGAAAAGTGCATTACTGTGCGCTTTCACCGTTCAGCAAATACATGTGTAGAAGCACAGCGCTAGCAGAAAAGACCGTTTCTCGATGTTTTCTAACTCAGGGAACAAGTTGCACACTTCTGAGATGCATTTGGGCAACTTTGTCAGAAATGAGTTTTTTGCCTACAGAGACATGCCTATTTGCGCAGTAGTACAGATTCTGAGTATGTAACTGGGCTTGATGAAATCAGCATTTCTCTTGCTTCCCTGTGCATAGGGAAGCTCAGTTTTAGTCACAGTAGCTCCCACAAGTGTCTCCTCAGTGTGTTCCCATTTCCTTAGAAACAGTGTATTTGCTGGGAGAAAAGTGCATTACTGTGCGCTTTCACCGTTCAGCAAATACATGTGTAGAAGCACAGCGCTAGCAGAAACGACCGTTTCTCGATGTTTTCTAACTCAGGGAACAAGTTGCACACTTCTGAGATGCATTTGGGCAACTTTGTCAGAAATGAGTTTTTTGCCTACAGAGACATGCCTATTTGCACAGTAGTACAGATTCTGAGTATGTAACTGGGATTGATGAAATCAGCATTTCTCTTGCTTCCCTGTGCGTAGGGAAGCTCAGTATTAGTCACAGTAGCTCCCACAAGTGTCTCCTCAGTGTGTTCCCATTTCCTTAGAAACAGTGTATTTGCTGGGAGAAAAGTGCATTACTGTGCGCTTTCACCGTTCAGCAAATACATGTGTAGAAGCACAACGCTAGCAGAAACGACCGTTTCTCGACGTTTTCTAACTCAGGGAACAAGTTGCACACTTCTGAGATGCATTTGGGCAACTTTGTCAGAAATGAGTTTTTTGCCTACAGAGACATGCCTATTTGCGCAGTAGTACAGATTCTGAGTATGTAACTGGGCTTGATGAAATCAGCATTTCTCTTGCTTCCCTGTGCGTAGGGAAGCTCAGTTTTAGTCACAGTAGCTCCCACAAGTGTCTCCTCAGTGTGTTCCCATTTCCTTAGAAACAGTGTATTTGCTGGGAAAAAAGTGCATTACTGTGCGCTTTCACCGTTCAGCAAATACATGTGTAGAAGCACAGCGCTAGCAGAAAAGACCGTTTCTCGATGTTTTCTAACTCAGGGAACAAGTTGCACACTTCTGAGATGCATTTGGGCAACTTTGTCAGAAATGAGTTTTTTGCCTACAGAGACATGCCTATTTGCGCAGTAGTACAGATTCTGAGTATGTAACTGGGCTTGATGAAATCAGCATTTCTCTTGCTTCCCTGTGCATAGGGAAGCTCAGTTTTAGTCACAGTAGCTCCCACAAGTGTCTCCTCAGTGTGTTCCCATTTCCTTAGAAACAGTGTATTTGCTGGGAGAAAAGTGCATTACTGTGCGCTTTCACCGTTCAGCAAATACATGTGTAGAAGCACAGCGCTAGCAGAAACGACTGTTTCTCGATGTTTTCTAACTCAGGGAACAAGTTGCACACTTCTGAGATGAATTTGGGCAACTTTGTCAGAAATGTGTTTTTTGCCTACAGAGACATGCCTATTTGCGCAGTAGTACAGATTCTGAGTATGTAACTGGGCTTGATGAAATCAGCATTTCTCTTCCTTCCCTGTGCGTAGGGAAGCTCAGTTTTAGTCACAGTAGCTCCCACAAGTGTCTCCTCAGTGTGTTCCCATTTCCTTAGAAACAGTGTATTTGCTGGGAGAAAAGTGCATTACTGTGCGCTTTCACCGTTCAGCAAATACATGTGTAGAAGCACAACGCTAGCAGAAACGACCGTTTCTCGACGTTTTCTAACTCAGGGAACAAGTTGCACACTTCTGAGATGCATTTGGGCAACTTTGTCAGAAATGAGTTTTTTGCCTACAGAGACATGCCTATTTGCGCAGTAGTACAGATTCTGAGTATGTAACTGGGCTTGATGAAATCAGCATTTCTCTTGCTTCCCTGTGCGTAGGGAAGCTCAGTTTTAGTCACAGTAGCTCCCACAAGTGTCTCCCCAGTGTGTTCCCATTTCCTTAGAAACAGTGTATTTGCTGGGAAAAAAGTGCATTACTGTGCGCTTTCACCGTTCAGCAAATACATGTGTAGAAGCACAGCGCTAGCAGAAAAGACCGTTTCTCGATGTTTTCTAACTCAGGGAACAAGTTGCACACTTCTGAGATTCATTTGGGCAACATTGTCAGAAATGAGTTTTTTGCCTACAGAGACATGCCTATTTGCGCAGTAGTACAGATTCTGAGTATGTAACTGGGCTTGATGAAATCAGCATTTCTCTTGCTTCCCTGTGCATAGGGAAGCTCAGTTTTAGTCACAGTAGCTCCCACAAGTGTCTCCTCAGTGTGTTCCCATTTCCTTAGAAACAGTGTATTTGCTGGGAGAAAAGTGCATTACTGTGCGCTTTCACCGTTCAGCAAATACATGTGTAGAAGCACAGCGCTAGTAGAAACGACCGTTTCTCGATGTTTTCTAACTCAGGGAACAAGTTGCACACTTCTGAGATGCATTTGGGTAACTTTGTCAGAAATGAGTTTTTTGCCTACAGAGACATGCCTATTTGCGCAGTAGTACAGATTCTGAGTATGTAACTGGGCTTGATGGAATCAGCATTTCTCTTGCTTCCCTGTGCGTAGGAAGCTCAGTTTTGTCCCAGTAGCTCCCACAAGTGTCTCCTCAGTGTGTTCCCAGTTCCTTAGAAACAGTGTATTTGTTGGGAGAAAAGTGTATCACTGTGCGCTTTCACCGTTCAGCAAATACATGTGTAGAAGCACAGCGCTAGCTGAAACGACCGTTTCTCGACGTTTTCTAGCTCAGGGAATAAGTGGCACACTTCTGAGATGCATTTGGGCAACTTTGTCACAAATGAGTTTTTTGCCTACAGAGACATGCCTATTTGCGCAGTAGTACAGATTCTGAGTATGTAACTGGGCTTGATGAAATCAGCATTTCTCTTGCTTCCCTGTGCGTAGGGAAGCTCAGTTTTAGTCACAGTAGCTCCCACAAGTGTCTCCTCAGTGTGTTCCCATTTCCTTAGAAACAGTGTATTTGCTGGGAGAAAAGTGCATTACTGTGCGCTTTCACCGTTCAGCAAATACATGTGTAGAAGCACAGCGCTAGCAGAAACGAACGTTTCTCGACGTTTTCTAACTCAGGGAACAAGTTGCACACTTCTGAGATGCATTTGGGCAACTTTGTCAGAAATGAGTTTTTTGCCTACAGAGACATGCCTATTTGCGCAGTAGTACAGATTCTGAGTATGTACCTGGGCTTGATGAAATCAGCATTTCTCTTGCTTCCCTGTGCGTAGGGAAGCTCAGTTTTAGTCACAGTAGCTCCCACAAGTGTCTCCTCATTGTGTTCCCAGTTCCTTAGAAACAGTGTATTTGTTGGGAGAAAAGTGTATCACTGTGTGCTTTCACCGTTCAGCAAATACATGTGTAGAAGCACAGCGCTAGCTGAAACGACCGTTTCTCGACGTTTTCTAGCTCAGGGAATAAGTGGCACACTTCTGAGATGCATTTGGGCAACTTTGTCACAAATGAGTTTTTTGCCTACAGAGACATGCCTATTTGCGCACTAGTACAGATTCTGAGTATGTAACTGGGCTTGATGAAATCAGCATTTCTCTTGCTTCCCTGTGCGTAGGGAAGCTCAGTTTTAGTCACAGTAGCTCCCACAAGTGTCTCCTCAGTGTGTTCCCATTTCCTTAGAAACAGTGTATTTGCTGGGAGAAAAGTGCATTACTATGCGCTTTCACCGTTCAGCAAATACATGTGTAGAAGCACAGCGCTAGCAGAAACGAACGTTTCTCGACGTTTTCTAACTCAGGGAACAAGTTGCACACTTCTGAGATGCATTTGGGCAACTTTGTCAGAAATGAGTTTTTTGCCTACAGAGACATGCCTATTTGCGCAGTAGTACAGATTCTGAGTATGTAACTGGGCTTGATGAAATCAGCATTTCTCTTGCTTCCCTGTGCGTAGGGAAGCTCAGTTTTAGTCACAGTAGCTCCCACAAGTGTCTCCTCAGTGTGTTCCCATTTCCGTAGAAACAGTGTATTTGCTGGGAGAAAAGTGCATTACTGTGCGCTTTCACCGTTCAGCAAATACATGTGTAGAAGCACAGCGCTAGCAGAAACGAACGTTTCTCGACGTTTTCTAACTCAGGGAACAAGTTGCACACTTCTGAGATGCATTTGGGCAACTTTGTCAGAAATGACTTTTTTGCCTACAGAGACATGCCTATTTGCGCAGTAGTACAGATTCTGAGTATGTACCTGGGCTTGATGAAATCAGCATTTCTCTTGCTTCCCTGTGCGTAGGGAAGCTCAGTTTTAGTCACAGTAGCTCCCACAAGTGTCTCCTCAGTGTGTTCCCAGTTCCTTAGAAACAGTGTATTTGTTGGGAGAAAAGTGTATCACTGTGTGCTTTCACCGTTCAGCAAATACATGTGTAGAAGCACAGCGCTAGCAGAAACGAACGTTTCTCGACATTTTCTAACTCAGGGAACAAGTGGCACACTTCTGAGATGCATTTGGGCAACTTTGTCCGAAATGAGTTTTTTGCCGACAGAGACATGCCTATTTGCGCAGTAGTACAGATTCTGAGTATGTAACTGGGCTTGATGAAATCAGCATTTCTCTTGCTTCCCTGTGCGTAGGGAAGCTCAGTTTTAGTCACAGTAGCTCCCACAAGTGTCTCCTCAGTGTGTTCCCATTTCCTTAGAAACAGTGTTTTTGCTGGGAGAAATGTGCATTACTGTGCGCTTTCACCGTTCAGCAAATACATGTGTAGAAGCACAGCGCTAGCTGAAATGACCGTTTCTCGACGTTTTCTAACTCAGGGAACAAGTTGCACACTTCTGAGATGCATTTGGGCAACTTTGTCAGAAATGAGTTTTTTGCCTACAGAGACATGCCTATTTGCGAAGTAGTACAGATTCTGAGTATGTAATTGGGCTGTATGAAATCAGCATTTCTCTTGCTTCCCTGTGAGTAGGGAAGCTCAGTTTTAGTCACAGTAGCTCCCACAAGTGTCTCCTCAGTGTGTTCCCATTTCCTTAGAAACAGTGTATTTGCTGGGAGAAAAGTGCATTACTGTGCGCTTTCACCGTTCAGCAAATACATGTGTAGAAGCACAGCACTAGCAGAAACGACCGTTTCTCGATGTTTTCTAACTCAGGGAACAAGTTGCACACTTCTGAGATGCATTTGGGCAACTTTGTCAGAAATGAGTTTTTTGCCTACAGAGACATGCCTATTTGCGCAGTAGTACAGATTCTGAGTATGTAACTTGGCTTGATGAAATCAGCATTTCTCTTGCTTCCCTGTGCATAGGGAAGCTCAGTTTTAGTCACAGTAGCTCCCACAAGTGTCTCCTCAGTGTGTTCCCATTTCCTTAGAAACAGTGTATTTGCTGGGAGAAAAGTGCATTACTGTGCGCTTTCACCGTTCAGCAAATACATGTGTAGAAGCACAGCGCTAGCAGAAACGACCGTTTCTCGATGTTTTCTAACTCAGGGAACAAGTTGCACACTTCTGAGATGCATTTGGGCAACTTTGTCAGAAATGAGTTTTTTCCTACAGAGACATGCCTATTTGCACAGTAGTACAGATTCTGAGTATGTAACTGGGATTGATGAAATCAGCATTTCTCTTGCTTCCCTGTGCGTAGGGAAGCTCAGTTTTAGTCACAGTAGCTCACACAAGTGTCTCCTCAGTGTGTTCCCATTTCCTTAGAAACAGTGTATTTGCTGGGAGAAAAGTGCATCACTGTGCGCTTTCACCGTTCAGCAAATACATGTGTAGAAGCACTGCGCTAGCAGAAACGAACGTTTCTCGACGTTTTCTAACTCGGGGAACAAGTTGCACACTTCTGAGATGCATTTGGGCAACTTTGTCCGAAATGAGTTTTTTGCCTACAGAGACATGCCTATTTGCGCAGTAGTACAGATTCTGAGTATGTAACTGGGCTTGATGAAATCAGCATTTCTCTTGCTTCCCTGTGCGTAGGGAAGCTCAGTTTTAGTCACAGTAGCTCCCACAAGTGTCTCCTCAGTGTGTTCCCATTTCCTTAGAAACAGTGTATTTGCTGGGAGAAAAGTGCATTACTGTGCGCTTTCACCGTTCAGCAAATACATGTGTAGAAGCACAGCGCTGGCAAAAACGACCGTTTCTCGACGTTTTCTAAATCAGGGAACAAGTTGCACACTTCTGAGGTGCATTTGGGCAACTTTGTCAGAAATGAGTTTTTTTTGCCTACAGAGACATGCCTATTTGCGCAGTGGTACAGATTCTGAGTATGTAACTGGGCTTGATGAAATCAGCATTTCTCTAGCTTCCCTGTGCGTAGGGAAGCTCAGTTTTAGTCACAGTAGCTCCCACAAGTGTCTCCTCAGTGTGTTCCCATTTCCTTAGAAACAGTGTATTTGCTGGGAGAAAAGTGCATTACTGTGCGCTTTCACCGTTCAGCAAATACATGTGTAGAAGCATAGCGCTAGCAGAAACGACCGTTTCTCGATGTTTTCTAACTCAGGGAACAAGTTGCACACTTCTGAGATGCATTTGGGCAACTTTGTCCGAAATGAGTTTTTTGCCTACAGAGACATGCCTATTTGCGCAGTAGTACAGATTCTGAGTATGTAACTGGGCTTGATGAAATCAGCATTTCTCTTGCTTCCCTGTGCGTAGGGAAGCTCAGTTTTAGTCACAGTAGCTCCCACAAGTGTCTCCTCAGTGTGTTCCCATTTCCTTAGAAACAGTGTATTTGCTGGGAGAAAAGTGCATTACTGTGCGCTTTCACCGTTCAGCAAATACATGTGTAGAAGCACAGCGCTAGCAGAAACGACCGTATCTCGACGTTTTCTAACTCAGGGAACAAGTTTCACACTTCTGAGATGCATTTGGGCAACTTTGTCAGAAATGAGTTTTTTGCCTCCAGAGACATGCCTAATTGCGCAGTAGTACAGATTCTGAGTATGTAACTGGGCTTGATGAAATCAGCATTTCTCTTGCTTCCCTGTGCATAGGGAAGCTCAGTTTTAGTCACAGCAGCTCCCACAAGTGTCTCCTCAGTGTGTTCCCATTTCCTTAGAAACAGTGTATTTGCTGGGAGAAAAGTGCATCACTGTGCGCTTTCACCGTTCAGCAAATACATGTGTAGAAGCACAGCGCTAGCTGAAATGACCGTTTCTCGACGTTTTCTAACTCAGGGAATAAGTGGCACACTTCTGAGATGCATTTGGGCAACTTTGTCAGAAATGAGTTTTTTGCCTAAGGAGACATGCCTATTTGCGCAGTAGTACAGATTCTGAGTATGTAACTGGGCTTGATGAAATCAGCATTTCTCTTGCTTCCCTGTGCGTAGGGAAGCTCAGTTTTAGTCACAGTAGCTCCCACAAGTGTCTCCTCAGTGTGTTCCCATTTCCTTAGAAACAGTGTATTTGCTGGGAGAAAAGTGCATTACTGTGCGCTTTCACCGTTCAGCAAATACATGTGTAGAAGCACAGCGCTAGCAGAAACGAACGTTTCTCGACGTTTTCTAACTCAGGGAACAAGTTGCACACTTCTGAGATGCATTTGGGCAACTTTGTCAGAAATGAGTTTTTTGCCTACAGAGACATGCCTATTTGCGCAGTAGTACAGATTCTGAGTATGTAATTGGGCTGGATGAAATCAGCATTTCTCTTGCTTCCCTGTGCGTGGGGAAGCTCAATTTTAGTCACAGTAACTCCCACAAGTGTCTCCTCAGTGTGTTCCCATTTCCTTAGAAACAGTGTTTTTGCTGGGAGAAATGTGCATTACTGTGCGCTTTCACCGTTCAGCAAATACATGTGTAGAAGCACAGCGCTAGCTGAAACGACCGTTTCTCAACGTTTTCTAACTCAGGGAACAAGTTGCACACTTCTGAGATGCATTTGGGCAACTTTGTCAGAAATGAGGTTTTTGCCTACAGAGACATGCCTATTTGCGCAGTAGTACAGATTCTGAGTATGTAACTGGGCTTGATGAAATCAGCATTTCTCTTGCTTCCCTGTGCGTAGGGAAGCTCAGTTTTAGTCACAGTAGCTCCCACAAGTGTCTCCTCAGTGTGTTCCCATTTCCTTAGAAACAGTGTATTTGCTGGGAGAAAAGTGCATTACTGTGCGCTTTCACCGTTCAGCAAATACATGTGTAGAAGCACAGCGCTAGCAGAAATGACCGTTTCTCGATGTTTTCTAACTCAGGGAACAAGTTGCACACTTCTGAGATGCATTTGGGCAACTATGTCAGAAATGAGTTTTTTGCCTACAGAGACATGCCTATTTGCGCAGTAGTACAGATTCTGAGTATGTAACTGGGCTTGATGAAATCAGCATTTCTCTTGCTTCCCTGTGAGTAGGGAAGCTCAATTTTAGTCACAGTAACTCCCACAAGTGTCTCCTCAGTGTGTTCCCATTTCCTTAGAAACAGTGTTTTTGCTGGGAGAAATGTGCATTACTGTGCGCTTTCACCGTTCAGCAAATACATGTGTAGAAGCACAGCGCTAGCTGAAACGACCGTTTCTCAACGTTCTCTAACTCAGGGAACAAGTTGCACACTTCTGAGATGCATTTGGGCAACTTTGTCAGAAATGAGGTTTTTGCCTACAGAGACATGCCTATTTGCGCAGTAGTACAGATTCTGAGTATGTAACTGGGCTTGATGAAATCAGCATTTCTCTTGCTTCCTTGTGCGTAGGGAAGCTCAGTTTTAGTCACAGTAGCTCCCACAAGTGTCTCCTCAGTGTGTTCCCATTTCCTTAGAAACAGTGTATTTGCTGGGAGAAAAGTGCATTACTGTGCGCTTTCACCGTTCAGCAAATACATGTGTAGAAGCACAGCGCTAGTAGAAACGACCGTTTCTCGACGTTTTCTAACTCAGGGAACAAGTTGCACACTTCTGAGATGCATTTGGGTAACTTTGTCAGAAATGAGTTTTTTGCCTACAGAGACATGCCTATTTGCGCAGTAGTACAGATTCTGAGTATGTAACTGGGCTTGATGAAATCAGAATTTCGCTTGCTTCCCTGTGCGTAGGGAAGCTCAGTTTTAGTCACAGTAGCTCCCACAAGTGTCTCCTCAGTGTGTTCCCAGTTCCTTAGAAACAGTGTATTTGTTGGGAGAAAAGTGTATCACTGTGCGCTTTCACCGTTCAGCAAATACATGTGTAGAAGCACAGCGCTAGCTGAAACGACCGTTTCTCGACGTTTTCTAACTCAGGGAATAAGTGGCACACTTCTGAGATGCATTTGGGCAACTTTGTCAGAAATGAGTTTTTTGCCTACAGAGACATGCCTATTTGCGCAGTAGTACAGATTCTGAGTATGTAACTGGGCTTGATGAAATCAGCATTTCTCTTGCTTCCCTGTGCGTAGGGAAGCTCAGTTTTAGTCACAGTAGCTCCCACAAGTGTCTCCTCAGTGTGTTCCCATTTCCTTAGAAACAGTGTATTTGCTGGGAGAAAAGTGCATTACTGTGTGCTTTCACCGTTCAGCAAATACATGTGTAGAAGCACAGCGCTAGCAGAAACGACCGTTTCTCGACGTTTTCTAACTCAGGGAACAAGTTGCACACGTCTGAGATGCATTTGGGCAACTTTGTCAGAAATGAGTTTTTTGCCTACAGAGACATGCCTATTTGCGTAGTAGTACAGATTCTGAGTATGTAATTGGGCTGGATGAAATCAGCATTTCTCTTGCTTCCCTGTGCGTAGGGAAGCTCAATTTTAGTCACAGTAACTCCCACAAGTGTCTCCTCAGTGTGTTCCCATTTCCTTAGAAACAGTGTATTTGCTGGGAGAAAAGTGCATTACTGTGCGCTTTCACCGTTCAGCAAATACATGTGTAGAAGCACAGCGCTAGCAGAAACGACCGTTTCTCGACGTTTTCTAACTCAGGGAACAAGTTGCACACTTCTGAGATGCATTTGGGCAACTATGTCAGAAATGAGTTTTTTGCCTACAGAGACATGCCTATTTGCGCAGTAGTACAGATTCTGAGTATGTAACTGGGCTTGATGAAATCAGCATTTCTCTTGCTTCCCTGTGCGTAGGGAAGCTCAGTTTTAGTCACAGTAGCTCCCACAAGTGTCTCCTCAGTGTGTTCCCATTTCCTTAGAAACAGTGTATTTGCTGGGAGAAAAGTGCATTACTGTGCGCTTTCACCGTTCAGCAAATACATGTGTAGAAGCTCAGCGCTAGTAGAAACGACCGTTTCTCGACGTTTTCTAACTCAGGGAACAAGTTGCACACTTCTGAGATGCATTTGGGTAACTTTGTCAGAAATGAGTTTTTTGCCTACAGAGACATGCCTATTTGCGCAGTAGTACAGATTCTGAGTATGTAACTGGGCTTGATGAAATCAGAATTTCGCTTGCTTCCCTGTGCGTAGGGAAGCTCAGTTTTAGTCACAGTAGCTCCCACAAGTGTCTCCTCAGTGTGTTCCCAGTTCCTTAGAAACAGTGTATTTGTTGGGAGAAAAGTGTATCACTGTGCGCTTTCACCGTTCAGCAAATACATGTGTAGAAGCACAGCGCTAGCTGAAACGACCGTTTCTCGACGTTTTCTAACTCAGGGAATAAGTGGCACACTTCTGAGATGCATTTGGGCAACTTTGTCAGAAATGAGTTTTTTGCCTACAGAGACATGCCTATTTGCGCAGTAGTACAGATTCTGAGTATGTACCTGGGCTTGATGAAATCAGCATTTCTCTTGCTTCCCTGTGCGTAGGGAAGCTCAGTTTTAGTCACAGTAGCTCCCACAAGTGTCTCCTCAGTGTGTTCCCAGTTCCTTAGAAACAGTGTATTTGTTGGGAGAAAAGTGTATCACTGTGCGCTTTCACCGTTCAGCAAATACATGTGTAGAAGCACAGCGCTAGCTGAAACGACCGTTTCTCGATGTTTTCTAACTTAGGGAATAAGTGGCACACTTCTGAGATGCATTTGGGCAACTTTGTCCGAAATGAGTTTTTTGCCTACAGAGACATGCCTATTTGCGCAGTAGTACAGATTCTGAGTATGTACCTGGGCTTGATGAAATCAGCATTTCTCCTGCTTCCCTGTGCGTAGGGAAGTTCAGTTTTAGTCACTGTAGCTCCCACAAGTGTCTCCTCAGTGTGTTCCCATTTCCTTAGAAACAGTGTATTTGCTGGGAGAAGTGCATTACTGTGCGCTTTCACCATTCAGCAAATACATGTGTAGAAGCACAGCGCTAGCAGAAACGAACGTTTCTCGACGTTTTCTAACTCAGGGAACAAGTTGCACACTTCTGAGATGCATTTGGGCAACTTTGTCAGAAATGAGTTTTTTGCCTACAGAGACATGCCTATTTGCGCAGTAGTACAGATTCTGAGTATGTAACTGGGCTTGATGAAATCAGCATTTCTCTTGCTTCCCTGTGCGTAGGGAAGCTCAGTTTTAGTCACAGTAGCTCCCACAAGTGTCTCCTCAGTGTGTTCCCATTTCCTTAGAAACAGTGTATTTGCTGGGAGAAATGTGCATTACTGTGCGCTTTCACCGTTCAGCAAATACATGTGTAGAAGCACAGCGCTAGCTGAAACGACCGTTTCTCAACGTTTTCTAACTCAGGGAACAAGTTGCCCACTTCTGAGATGCATTTGGGCAACTTTGTCAGAAATGAGGTTTTTGCCTACAGAGACATGCCTATTTGCGCAGTAGTACAGATTCTGAGTATGTACCTGGGCTTGATGAAATCAGCATTTCTCCTGCTTCCCTGTGCGTAGGGAAG
The DNA here is from genome assembly GCF_964271855.1 of Acomys minous. Lineage (NCBI taxonomy): Eukaryota > Metazoa > Chordata > Mammalia > Rodentia > Muridae > Acomys > Acomys minous. The sequence goes on from NW_028182178.1 coordinate 1,901,571, forward strand.
TTCAGTTTTAGTCACTGTAGCTCCCACAAGTGTCTCCTCAGTGTGTTCCCATTTCCTTAGAAACAGTGTATTTGCTGGGAGAAGTGCATTACTGTGCGCTTTCACCATTCAGCAAATACATGTGTAGAAGCACAGCGCTAGCAGAAACGAACGTTTCTCGACGTTTTCTAACTCAGGGAACAAGTTGCACACTTCTGAGATGCATTTGGGCAACTTTGTCAGAAATGAGTTTTTTGCCTACAGAGACATGCCTATTTGCGCAGTAGTACAGATTCTGAGTATGTAACTGGGCTTGATGAAATCAGCATTTCTCTTGCTTCCCTGTGCGTAGGGAAGCTCAGTTTTAGTCACAGTAGCTCCCACAAGTGTCTCCTCAGTGTGTTCCCATTTCCTTAGAAACAGTGTATTTGCTGGGAGAAATGTGCATTACTGTGCGCTTTCACCGTTCAGCAAATACATGTGTAGAAGCACAGCGCTAGCTGAAACGACCGTTTCTCAACGTTTTCTAACTCAGGGAACAAGTTGCCCACTTCTGAGATGCATTTGGGCAACTTTGTCAGAAATGAGGTTTTTGCCTACAGAGACATGCCTATTTGCGCAGTAGTACAGATTCTGAGTATGTAACTGGGATTGATGAAATCAGCCTTTCTCTTGCTTCCCTGTGCGTAGGGAAGCTCAGTTTTAGTCACAGTAGCTCCCACAAGTGTCTCCTCAGTGTGTTCCCAGTTTATTAGAAACAGTGTATTTGTTGGGAGAAAAGTGTATCACTGTGCGCTTTCACCGTTCAGCAAATACATGTGTAGAAGCACAGCGCTGGCTGAAACGACCGTTTCTCGACGTTTTCTAACTCAGGGAATAAGTGGCACACTTCTCAGATGCATTTGGGCAACTTTGTCCGAAATGAGTTTTTTGCCTACAGAGACATGCCTATTTGCGCAGTAGTACAGATTCTGAGTATGTACCTGGGCTTGATGAAATCAGCATTTCTCTTGCTTCCCTGTGCGTAGGGAAGCTCAGTTTTAGTCACAGTAGCTCCCACAAGTGTCTCCTCAGTGTGTTCCCCTTTCCTTAGAAACAGTGTATTTGCTGGGAGAAAAGTGCGTTGCTGTGCGCTTTCACCGTTCAGCAAATACATGTGTAGAAGCACAGCACTAGCAGAAACGACCGTTTCTCGACGTTTTCTAACTCAGGGAACAAGTTGCACACTTCTGAGATGCATTTGGGCAACTTTGTCAGAAATGAGTTTTTTGCCTACAGAGACATGCCTATTTGCGCAGTAGTACAGATTCTGAGTATGTAACTGGGCTTGATGTAATCAGCATTTCTCTTGCTTCCCTGTGCGTAGGGAAGCTCAGTTTTAGTCACAGTAGCTCCCACAAGTGTCTCCTCAGTGTGTTCCCAGTTCCTTAGAAACAGTGTATTTGCTGGGAGAAAAGTGCATTACTGTGCGCTTTCACCGTTCAGCAAATACATGTGTAGAAGCACAGCGCTAGCAGAAACGACCGTTTCTCGACGTTTTCTAACTCAGGGAACAAGTTGCACACTTCTGAGATGCATTTGGGCAACTTTGTCAGAAATGAGTTTTTTGCCTACAGAGACATGCCTATTTGCGCAGTAGTACAGATTCTGAGTATGTACCTGGGCTTGATGAAATCAGCATTTCTCTTGCTTCCCTGTGCGTAGGGAAGCTCAGTTTTAGTCACAGTAGCTCCCACAAGTGTCTCCTCAGTGTGTTCCCAGTTCCTTAGAAACAGTGTATTTGTTGGGAGAAAAGTGTATCACTGTGCGCTTTCACCGTTCAGCAAATACATGTGTAGAAGCACAGCGCTAGCTGAAACGACTGTTTCTCGACGTTTTCTAACTCAGGGAATAAGTGGCACACTTCTGAGATGCATTTGGGCAACTTTGTCCGAAATGAGTTTTTTGCCTACAGAGACATGCCTATTTGCGCAGTAGTACAGATTCTGAGTATGTAACTGGGCTTGATGAAATCAGCATTTCTCTTGCTTCCCTGTGCGTAAGGAAGCTCAGTTTTAGTCACATTAGCTCCCATAAGTGTCTCCTCAGTGTGTTCCCATTTCCTTAGAAACAGTGTATTTGCTGGGAGAAAAGTGCATTACTGTGCGCTTTCACCGTTCAGCAAATACATGTGTAGAAGCACAGCGCTAGCAGAAACGAACGTTTCTCGACGTTTTCTAACTCAGGGAACAAGTTGCACACTTCTGAGATGCATTTGGGCAACTTTGTCAGAAATGAGTTTTTTGCCTACAGAGACATGTCTATTTGCGCAGTAGTACAGATTCTGAGTATGTAATTGGGCTGGATGAAATCAGCATTTCTCTTGCTTCCCTGAGCGTAGGGAAGCTCAATTTTATTCACAGTAGCTCCCACAAGTGTCTCCTCAGTGTGTTCCCATTTCCTTAGAAACAGTGTATTTGCTGGGAGAAATGTGCATTACTGTGCGCTTTCACCGTTCAGCAAATACATGTGTAGAAGCACAGCGCTAGCTGAAACGACCGTTTCTCAACGTTTTCTAACTCAGGGAACAAGTTGCCCACTTCTGAGATGCATTTGGGCAACTTTGTCAGAAATGAGGTTTTTGCCTACAGAGACATGCCTATTTGCGCAGTAGTACAGATTCTGAGTATGTAACTGGGCTTGATGAAATCAGCATTTCTCTTGCTTCCCTGTGCGTAGGGAAGCTCAGTTTTAGTCACAGTAGCTCCCACAAGTGTCTCCTCAGTGTGTTCCCATTTCCTTAGAAACAGTGTATTTGCTGGGAGAAAAGTGCATTACTGTGCGCTTTCACCGTTCAGCAAATACATGTGTAGAAGCACAGCGCTAGCAGAAACGACCGTTTCTCTACGTTTTCTATCTCAGGGAACAAGTTGCACACTTCTGAGATGCATTTGGGCAACTTTGTCCGAAATGAGTTTTTTGCCTACAGAGACATGCCTATTTGCGCAGTAGTACAGATTCTGAGTATGTACCTGGGCTTGATGAAATCAGCATTTCTCTTGCTTCCCTGTGCGTAGGGAAGCTCAGTTTTAGTCACAGTAGCTCCCACAAGTGTCTCCTCAGTGTGTTCCCAGTTCCTTAGAAACAGTGTATTTGTTGGGAGAAAAGTGTATCACTGTGCGCTTTCACCGTTCAGCAAATACATGTGTAGAAGCACAGCGCTAGCTGAAACGACCGTTTCTCGTTGTTTTCTAACTCAGGGAATAAGTGGCACACTTCTGAGATGCATTTGGGCAACTTTGTCCGAAATGAGTTTTTTGCCTACAGAGACATGCCTATTTTCGCAGTAGTACAGATTCTGAGTATGTACCTGGGCTTGATGAAATCAGCATTTCTCCTGCTTCCCTGTGCGTAGGGAAGTTCAGTTTTAGTCAGTGTAGCTCCCACAAGTGTCTCCTCAGTGTGTTCCCATTTCCTTAGAAACAGTGTATTTGCTGGGAGAAAAGTGGGTTGCTGTGCGCTTTCACCGTTCAGCAAATACATGTGTAGAAGCACAGCGCTAGCAGAAACGAACGTTTCTCTACGTTTTCTAAATCAGGGAACAAGTTGCACACTTCTGAGATGCATTTGGGCAACTTTGTCAGAAATGAGTTTTTTGCCTACAGAGACATGCCTATTTGCGCAGTAGTACAGATTCTGAGTATGTAACTGGGCTTGATGAAATCAGCATTTCTCTTGCTTCCCTGTGCGTAGGGAAGCTCAGTTTTAGTCACAGTAGCTCCCACAAGTGTCTCCTCAGTGTGTTCCCATTTCCTTAGAAACAGTGTATTTGCTGGGAGAAAAGTGCATTACTGTGCGCTTTCACCGTTCAGGAAATACATGTGTAGAAGCACAGCGCTAGCAGAAACGAACGTTTCTCGACGTTTTCTAAATCAGGGAACAAGTTGCACACTTCTGAGATGCATTTGGGCAACTTTGTCAGAAATGAGTTTTTTGCCTACAGAGACATGCCTATTTGCGCAGTAGTACAGATTCTGAGTATGTAACTGGGCTTGATGAAATCAGCATTTCTCTTGCTTCCCTGTGCGTAGGGAAGCTCAGTTTTAGTCACAGTAGCTCCCACAAGTGTCTCCTCAGTGTGTTCCCATTTCCTTAGAAACAGTGTATTTGCTGGGAGAAAAGTGCATTACTGTGCGCTTTCACCGTTCAGGAAATACATGTGTAGAAGCACAGCGCTAGCAGAAACGACCGTTTCTCGACGTTTTCTAACTCAGGGAACAAGTTGCACACTTCTGAGATGCATTTGGGCAACTTTGTCAGAAATGAGTTTTTTGCCTACAGAGACATGCCTATTTGCGCAGTAGTACAGATTCTGAGTATGTACCTGGTCATGATGAAATCAGCATTTCTCTTGCTTCCCTGTGCGTAGGGAAGCTCAGTTTTAGTCACAGTAGCTCCCACAAGTGTCTCCTCAGTGTGTTCCCATTTCCTTAGAAACAGTGTATTTGCTGGGAGAAAAGTGCATTGCTGTGCGCTTTCACCGTTCAGCAAATACATGTGAAGAAGCACAGCGCTAGCAGAAACGAACGTTTCTCGACGTTTTCAAACTCAGGGAACAAGTTGCACACTTCTGAGATGCATTTGGGCAACTTTGTCCGAAATGAGTTTTTTGCCTACAGAGACATGCCTATTTGCGCAGTAGTACAGATTCTGAGTATGTACCTGGGCTTGATGAAATCAGCATTTCTCTTGCTTCCCTGTGCGTAGGGAAGCTCAGTTTTAGTCACAGTAGCTCCCACAAGTGTCTCCTCAGTGTGTTCCCAGTTCCTTAGAAACAGTGTATTTGTTGGGAGAAAAGTGTATCACTGTGCGCTTTCACCGTTCAGCAAATACATGTGTAGAAGCACAGCGCTAGCTGAAACGACCGTTTCTCGATGTTTTCTAACTTAGGGAATAAGTGGCACACTTCTGAGATGCATTTGGGCAACTTTGTCCGAAATGAGTTTTTTGCCTACAGAGACATGCCTATTTGCGCAGTAGTACAGATTCTGAGTATGTACCTGGGCTTGATGAAATCAGCATTTCTCCTGCTTCCCTGTGCGTAGGTAAGTTCAGATTTAGTCACTGTAGCTCCCACAAGTGTCTCCTCAGTGTGTTCCCATTTCCTTAGAAACAGTGTATTTGCTGGGAGAAGTGCATTACTGTGCGCTTTCACCATTCAGCAAATACATGTGTAGAAGCACAGCGCTAGCAGAAACGAACGTTTCTCGACGTTTTCTAACTCAGGGAACAAGTTGCACACTTCTGAGATGCATTTGGGCAACTTTGTCAGAAATGAGTTTTTTGCCTACAGAGACATGCCTATTTGCGCAGTAGTACAGATTCTGAGTATGTAACTGGGCTTGATGAAATCAGCATTTCTCTTGCTTCCCTGTGCGTAGGGAAGCTCAGTTTTAGTCACAGTAGCTCCCACAAGTGTCTCCTCAGTGTGTTCCCATTTCCTTAGAAACAGTGTATTTGCTGGGAGAAAAGTGCATTACTGTGCGCTTTCACCGTTCAGCAAATACATGTGTAGAAGCACAGCGCTAGCAGAAACGACCGTTTCTCGACGTTTTCTAACTCAGGGAACAAGTTGCACACTTCTGAGATGCATTTGGGCAACTTTGTCAGAAATGAGTTTTTTGCCTACAGAGACATGCCTATTTGCGCAGTAGTACAGATTCTGAGTATGTACCTGGTCATGATGAAATCAGCATTTCTCTTGCTTCCCTGTGCGTAGGGAAGCTCAGTTTTAGTCACAGTAGCTCCCACAAGTGTCTCCTCAGTGTGTTCCCATTTCCTTAGAAACAGTGTATTTGCTGGGAGAAAAGTGCATTGCTGTGCGCTTTCACCGTTCAGCAAATACATGTGAAGAAGCACAGCGCTAGCAGAAACGAACGTTTCTCGACGTTTTCAAACTCAGGGAACAAGTTGCACACTTCTGAGATGCATTTGGGCAACTTTGTCCGAAATGAGTTTTTTGCCTACAGAGACATGCCTATTTGCGCAGTAGTACAGATTCTGAGTATGTACCTGGGCTTGATGAAATCAGCATTTCTCTTGCTTCCCTGTGCGTAGGGAAGCTCAGTTTTAGTCACAGTAGCTCCCACAAGTGTCTCCTCAGTGTGTTCCCAGTTCCTTAGAAACAGTGTATTTGTTGGGAGAAAAGTGTATCACTGTGCGCTTTCACCGTTCAGCAAATACATGTGTAGAAGCACAGCGCTAGCTGAAACGACCGTTTCTCGATGTTTTCTAACTTAGGGAATAAGTGGCACACTTCTGAGATGCATTTGGGCAACTTTGTCCGAAATGAGTTTTTTGCCTACAGAGACATGCCTATTTGCGCAGTAGTACAGATTCTGAGTATGTACCTGGGCTTGATGAAATCAGCATTTCTCCTGCTTCCCTGTGCGTAGGGAAGTTCAGATTTAGTCACTGTAGCTCCCACAAGTGTCTCCTCAGTGTGTTCCCATTTCCTTAGAAACAGTGTATTTGCTGGGAGAAGTGCATTACTGTGCGCTTTCACCATTCAGCAAATACATGTGTAGAAGCACAGCGCTAGCAGAAACGAACGTTTCTCGACGTTTTCTAACTCAGGGAACAAGTTGCACACTTCTGAGATGCATTTGGGCAACTTTGTCAGAAATGAGTTTTTTGCCTACAGAGACATGCCTATTTGCGCAGTAGTACAGATTCTGAGTATGTAACTGGGCTTGATGAAATCAGCATTTCTCTTGCTTCCCTGTGCGTAGGGAAGCTCAGTTTTAGTCACAGTAGCTCCCACAAGTGTCTCCTCAGTGTGTTCCCATTTCCTTAGAAACAGTGTATTTGCTGGGAGAAAAGTGCATTACTGTGCGCTTTCACCGTTCAGCAAATACATGTGTAGAAGCACAGCGCTAGCAGAAACGACCGTTTCTCGACGTTTTCTAACTCAGGGAACAAGTTGCACACTTCTGAGATGCATTTGGGCAACTTTGTCAGAAATGAGTTTTTTGCCTACAGAGACATGCCTATTTGCGCAGTAGTACAGATTCTGAGTATGTACCTGGTCATGATGAAATCAGCATTTCTCTTGCTTCTCTGTGCGTAGGGAAGCTCAGTTTTAGTCACAGTAGCTCCCACAAGTGTCTCCTCAGTGTGTTCCCATTTCCTTAGAAACAGTGTATTTGCTGGGAGAAAAGTGCATTACTGTGCGCTTTCACCGTTCAGCAAATACATGTGTAGAAGCACAGCGCTAGCAGAAACGAACGTTTCTCGACGTTTTCTAACTCAGGGAACAAGTTGCACACTTCTGAGATGCATTTGGGCAACTTTGTCAGAAATGAGTTTTTTGCCTACAGAGACATGCCTATTTGCGCAGTAGTACAGATTCTGAGTATGTACCTGGGCTTGATGAAATCAGCATTTCTCCTGCTTCCCTGTGCGTAGGGAAGCTCAGTTTTAGTCACTGTAGCTCCCACAAGTGTCTCCTCAGTGTGTTCCCATTTCCTTAGAAACAGTGTATTTGCTGGGAGAAAAGTGCATTACTGTGCGCTTTCACCGTTCAGCAAATACATGTGTAGAAGCACAGCGCTAGCAGAAACGAACGTTTCTCGACGTTTTCTAAATCAGGGAACAAGTTGCACACTTCTGAGATGCATTTGGGCAACTTTGTCAGAAATGAGTTTTTTGCCTACAGAGACATGCCTATTTGCGCAGTAGTACAGATTCTGAGTATGTAACTGGGCTTGATGAAATCAGCATTTCTCTTGCTTCCCTGTGCGTAGGGAAGCTCAGTTTTAGTCACAGTAGCTCCCACAAGTGTCTCCTCAGTGTGTTCCCATTTCCTTAGAAACAGTGTATTTGCTGGGAGAAAAGTGCATTACTGTGCGCTTTCACCGTTCAGGAAATACATGTGTAGAAGCACAGCGCTAGCAGAAACGAACGTTTCTCGACGTTTTCTAACTCAGGGAACAAGTTGCACACTTCTGAGATGCATTTGGGCAACTTTGTCAGAAATGAGTTTTTTGCCTACAGAGACATGCCTATTTGCGCAGTAGTACAGATTCTGAGTATGTAACTGGGCTTGATGAAATCAGCATTTCTCTTGCTTCCCTGTGCGTAGGGAAGCTCAGTTTTAGTCACAGTAGCTCCCACAAGTGTCTCCTCAGTGTGTTCCCATTTCCTTAGAAACAGTGTATTTGCTGGGAGAAAAGTGCATTACTGTGCGCTTTCACCGTTCAGCAAATACATGTGTAGAAGCACAGCGCTAGCAGAAACGAACGTTTCTCGACGTTTTCTAACTCAGGGAACAAGTTGCACACTTCTGAGATGCATTTGGGCAACTTTGTCCGAAATGAGTTTTTTGCCTACAGAGACATGCCTATTTGCGCAGTAGTACAGATTCTGAGTATGTAACTGGGCTTGATGAAATCAGCATTTCTCTTGCTTCCCTGTGCGTAAGGAAGCTCAGTTTTAGTCACATTAGCTCCCATAAGTGTCTCCTCAGTGTGTTCCCATTTCCTTAGAAACAGTGTATTTGCTGGGAGAAAAGTGCATTACTGTGCGCTTTCACCGTTCAGCAAATACATGTGTAGAAGCACAGCGCTAGCAGAAACGAACGTTTCTCGACGTTTTCTAACTCAGGGAACAAGTTGCACACTTCTGAGATGCATTTGGGCAACTTTGTCAGAAATGAGTTTTTTGCCTACAGAGACATGTCTATTTGCGCAGTAGTACAGATTCTGAGTATGTAATTGGGCTGGATGAAATCAGCATTTCTCTTGCTTCCCTGTGCGTAGGGAAGCTCAATTTTATTCACAGTAGCTCCCACAAGTGTCTCCTCAGTGTGTTCCCATTTCCTTAGAAACAGTGTATTTGCTGGGAGAAATGTGCATTACTGTGCGCTTTCACCGTTCAGCAAATACATGTGTAGAAGCACAGCGCTAGCTGAAACGACCGTTTCTCAACGTTTTCTAACTCAGGGAACAAGTTGCCCACTTCTGAGATGCATTTGGGCAACTTTGTCAGAAATGAGGTTTTTGCCTACAGAGACATGCCTATTTGCGCAGTAGTACAGATTCTGAGTATGTAACTGGGCTTGATGAAATCAGCATTTCTCTTGCTTCCCTGTGCGTAGGGAAGCTCAGTTTTAGTCACAGTAGCTCCCACAAGTGTCTCCTCAGTGTGTTCCCATTTCCTTAGAAACAGTGTATTTGCTGGGAGAAAAGTGCATTACTGTGCGCTTTCACCGTTCAGCAAATACATGTGTAGAAGCACAGCGCTAGCAGAAACGACCGTTTCTCTACGTTTTCTATCTCAGGGAACAAGTTGCACACTTCTGAGATGCATTTGGGCAACTTTGTCCGAAATGAGTTTTTTGCCTACAGAGACATGCCTATTTGCGCAGTAGTACAGATTCTGAGTATGTACCTGGGCTTGATGAAATCAGCATTTCTCTTGCTTCCCTGTGCGTAGGGAAGCTCAGTTTTAGTCACAGTAGCTCCCACAAGTGTCTCCTCAGTGTGTTCCCAGTTCCTTAGAAACAGTGTATTTGTTGGGAGAAAAGTGTATCACTGTGCGCTTTCACCGTTCAGCAAATACATGTGTAGAAGCACAGCGCTAGCTGAAACGACCGTTTCTCGTTGTTTTCTAACTCAGGGAATAAGTGGCACACTTCTGAGATGCATTTGGGCAACTTTGTCCGAAATGAGTTTTTTGCCTACAGAGACATGCCTATTTTCGCAGTAGTACAGATTCTGAGTATGTACCTGGGCTTGATGAAATCAGCATTTCTCCTGCTTCCCTGTGCGTAGGGAAGTTCAGTTTTAGTCACTGTAGCTCCCACAAGTGTCTCCTCAGTGTGTTCCCATTTCCTTAGAAACAGTGTATTTGCTGGGAGAAAAGTGGGTTGCTGTGCGTTTTCACCGTTCAGCAAATACATGTGTAGAAGCACAGCGCTAGCAGAAACGAACGTTTCTCTACGTTTTCTAAATCAGGGAACAAGTTGCACACTTCTGAGATGCATTTGGGCAACTTTGTCAGAAATGAGTTTTTTGCCTACAGAGACATGCCTATTTGCGCAGTAGTACAGATTCTGAGTATGTAACTGGGCTTGATGAAATCAGCATTTCTCTTGCTTCCCTGTGCGTAGGGAAGCTCAGTTTTAGTCACAGTAGCTCCCACAAGTGTCTCCTCAGTGTGTTCCCATTTCCTTAGAAACAGTGTATTTGCTGGGAGAAAAGTGCATTACTGTGCGCTTTCACCGTTCAGGAAATACATGTGTAGAAGCACAGCGCTAGCAGAAACGAACGTTTCTCGACGTTTTCTAAATCAGGGAACAAGTTGCACACTTCTGAGATGCATTTGGGCAACTTTGTCAGAAATGAGTTTTTTGCCTACAGAGACATGCCTATTTGCGCAGTAGTACAGATTCTGAGTATGTAACTGGGCTTGATGAAATCAGCATTTCTCTTGCTTCCCTGTGCGTAGGGAAGCTCAGTTTTAGTCACAGTAGCTCCCACAAGTGTCTCCTCAGTGTGTTCCCATTTCCTTAGAAACAGTGTATTTGCTGGGAGAAAAGTGCATTACTGTGCGCTTTCACCGTTCAGGAAATACATGTGTAGAAGCACAGCGCTAGCAGAAACGACCGTTTCTCGACGTTTTCTAACTCAGGGAACAAGTTGCACACTTCTGAGATGCATTTGGGCAACTTTGTCAGAAATGAGTTTTTTGCCTACAGAGACATGCCTATTTGCGCAGTAGTACAGATTCTGAGTATGTACCTGGTCATGATGAAATCAGCATTTCTCTTGCTTCCCTGTGCGTAGGGAAGCTCAGTTTTAGTCACAGTAGCTCCCACAAGTGTCTCCTCAGTGTGTTCCCATTTCCTTAGAAACAGTGTATTTGCTGGGAGAAAAGTGCATTGCTGTGCGCTTTCACCGTTCAGCAAATACATGTGAAGAAGCACAGCGCTAGCAGAAACGAACGTTTCTCGACGTTTTCAAACTCAGGGAACAAGTTGCACACTTCTGAGATGCATTTGGGCAACTTTGTCCGAAATGAGTTTTTTGCCTACAGAGACATGCCTATTTGCGCAGTAGTACAGATTCTGAGTATGTACCTGGGCTTGATGAAATCAGCATTTCTCTTGCTTCCCTGTGCGTAGGGAAGCTCAGTTTTAGTCACAGTAGCTCCCACAAGTGTCTCCTCAGTGTGTTCCCAGTTCCTTAGAAACAGTGTATTTGTTGGGAGAAAAGTGTATCACTGTGCGCTTTCACCGTTCAGCAAATACATGTGTAGAAGCACAGCGCTAGCTGAAACGACCGTTTCTCGATGTTTTCTAACTTAGGGAATAAGTGGCACACTTCTGAGATGCATTTGGGCAACTTTGTCCGAAATGAGTTTTTTGCCTACAGAGACATGCCTATTTGCGCACTAGTACAGATTCTGAGTATGTACCTGGGCTTGATGAAATCAGCATTTCTCCTGCTTCCCTGTGCGTAGGGAAGTTCAGATTTAGTCACTGTAGCTCCCACAAGTGTCTCCTCAGTGTGTTCCCATTTCCTTAGAAACAGTGTATTTGCTGGGAGAAGTGCATTACTGTGCGCTTTCACCATTCAGCAAATACATGTGTAGAAGCACAGCGCTAGCAGAAACGAACGTTTCTCGACGTTTTCTAACTCAGGGAACAAGTTGCACACTTCTGAGATGCATTTGGGCAACTTTGTCAGAAATGAGTTTTTTGCCTACAGAGACATGCCTATTTGCGCAGTAGTACAGATTCTGAGTATGTAACTGGGCTTGATGAAATCAGCATTTCTCTTGCTTCCCTGTGCGTAGGGAAGCTCAGTTTTAGTCACAGTAGCTCCCACAAGTGTCTCCTCAGTGTGTTCCCATTTCCTTAGAAACAGTGTATTTGCTGGGAGAAAAGTGCATTACTGTGCGCTTTCACCGTTCAGCAAATACATGTGTAGAAGCACAGCGCTAGCAGAAACGACCGTTTCTCGACGTTTTCTAACTCAGGGAACAAGTTGCACACTTCTGAGATGCATTTGGGCAACTTTGTCAGAAATGAGTTTTTTGCCTACAGAGACATGCCTATTTGCGCAGTAGTACAGATTCTGAGTATGTACCTGGTCATGATGAAATCAGCATTTCTCTTGCTTCTCTGTGCGTAGGGAAGCTCAGTTTTAGTCACAGTAGCTCCCACAAGTGTCTCCTCAGTGTGTTCCCATTTCCTTAGAAACAGTGTATTTGCTGGGAGAAAAGTGCATTACTGTGCGCTTTCACCGTTCAGCAAATACATGTGTAGAAGCACAGCGCTAGCAGAAACGAACGTTTCTCGACGTTTTCTAACTCAGGGAACAAGTTGCACACTTCTGAGATGCATTTGGGCAACTTTGTCAGAAATGAGTTTTTTGCCTACAGAGACATGCCTATTTGCGCAGTAGTACAGATTCTGAGTATGTAACTGGGCTTGATGAAATCAGCATTTCTCTTGCTTCCCTGTGCGTAGGGAAGCTCAGTTTTAGTCACAGTAGCTCCCACAAGTGTCTCCTCAGTGTGTTCCCATTTCCTTAGAAACAGTGTATTTGCTGGGAGAAAAGTGCATTACTGTGCGCTTTCACCGTTCAGCAAATACATGTGTAGAAGCACAGCGCTAGCTGAAACGACCGTTTCTCGATGTTTTCTAACTCAGGGAATAAGTGGCACACTTCTGAGATGCATTTGGGCAACTTTGTCCGAAATGAGTTTTTTGCCTACAGAGACATGCCTATTTGCGCAGTAGTACAGATTCTGAGTATGTACCTGGGCTTGATGAAATCAGCATTTCTCCTGCTTCCCTGTGCGTAGGGAAGCTCAGTTTTAGTCACTGTAGCTCCCACAAGTGTCTCCTCAGTGTGTTCCCATTTCCTTAGAAACAGTGTATTTGCTGGGAGAAAAGTGCATTACTGTGCGCTTTCACCGTTCAGCAAATACATGTGTAGAAGCACAGCGCTAGCAGAAACGAACGTTTCTCGACGTTTTCTAAATCAGGGAACAAGTTGCACACTTCTGAGATGCATTTGGGCAACTTTGTCAGAAATGAGTTTTTTGCCTACAGAGACATGCCTATTTGCGCAGTAGTACAGATTCTGAGTATGTAACTGGGCTTGATGAAATCAGCATTTCTCTTGCTTCCCTGTGCGTAGGGAAGCTCAGTTTTAGTCACAGTAGCTCCCACAAGTGTCTCCTCAGTGTGTTCCCATTTCCTTAGAAACAGTGTATTTGCTGGGAGAAAAGTGCATTACTGTGCGCTTTCACCGTTCAGGAAATACATGTGTAGAAGCACAGCGCTAGCAGAAACGAACGTTTCTCGACGTTTTCTAACTCAGGGAACAAGTTGCACACTTCTGAGATGCATTTGGGCAACTTTGTCAGAAATGAGTTTTTTGCCTACAGAGACATGCCTATTTGCGCAGTAGTACAGATTCTGAGTATGTAACTGGGCTTGATGAAATCAGCATTTCTCTTGCTTCCCTGTGCGTAGGGAAGCTCAGTTTTAGTCACAGTAGCTCCCACAAGTGTCTCCTCAGTGTGTTCCCATTTCCTTAGAAACAGTGTATTTGCTGGGAGAAAAGTGCATTACTGTGCGCTTTCACCGTTCAGCAAATACATGTGTAGAAGCACAGCGCTAGCAGAAACGAACGTTTCTCGACGTTTTCTAACTCAGGGAACAAGTTGCACACTTCTGAGATGCATTTGGGCAACTTTGTCAGAAATGAGTTTTTTGCCTACAGAGACATGCCTATTTGCGCAGTAGTACAGATTCTGAGTATGTAACTGGGCTTGATGAAATCAGCATTTCTCTTGCTTCCCTGTGCGTAGGGAAGCTCAGTTTTAGTCACAGTAGCTCCCACAAGTGTCTCCTCAGTGTGTTCCCATTTCCTTAGAAACAGTGTATTTGCTGGGAGAAAAGTGCATTACTGTGCGCTTTCACCGTTCAGCAAATACATGTGTAGAAGCACAGCGCTAGCAGAAACGACCGTTTCTCGACGTTTTCTAACTCAGGGAACAAGTTGCACACTTCTGAGATGCATTTGGGCAACTTTGTCAGAAATGAGTTTTTTGCCTACAGAGACATGCCTATTTGCGCAGTAGTACAGATTCTGAGTATGTACCTGGTCATGATGAAATCAGCATTTCTCTTGCTTCTCTGTGCGTAGGGAAGCTCAGTTTTAGTCACAGTAGCTCCCACAAGTGTCTCCTCAGTGTGTTCCCATTTCCTTAGAAACAGTGTATTTGCTGGGAGAAAAGTGCATTACTGTGCGCTTTCACCGTTCAGCAAATACATGTGTAGAAGCACAGCGCTAGCAGAAACGAACGTTTCTCGACGTTTTCTAAATCAGGGAACAAGTTGCACACTTCTGAGATGCATTTGGGCAACTTTGTCAGAAATGAGTTTTTTGCCTACAGAGACATGCCTATTTGCGCAGTAGTACAGATTCTGAGTATGTAACTGGGCTTGATGAAATCAGCATTTCTCTTGCTTCCCTGTGCGTAGGGAAGCTCAGTTTTAGTCACAGTAGCTCCCACAAGTGTCTCCTCAGTGTGTTCCCATTTCCTTAGAAACAGTGTATTTGCTGGGAGAAAAGTGCATTACTGTGCGCTTTCACCGTTCAGCAAATACATGTGTAGAAGCACAGCGCTAGCTGAAACGACCGTTTCTCGATGTTTTCTAACTCGGGGAATAAGTGGCACACTTCTGAGATGCATTTGGGCAACTTTGTCCGAAATGAGTTTTTTGCCTACAGAGACATGCCTATTTGCGCAGTAGTACAGATTCTGAGTATGTACCTGGGCTTGATGAAATCAGCATTTCTCCTGCTTCCCTGTGCGTAGGGAAGCTCAGTTTTAGTCACTGTAGCTCCCACAATTGTCTCCTCAGTGTGTTCCCATTTCCTTAGAAACAGTGTATTTGCTGGGAGAAAAGTGCATTACTGTGCGCATTCACCGTTCAGCAAATACATGTGTAGAAGCACAGCGCTAGCAGAAACGAACGTTTCTCGACGTTTTCTAAATCAGGGAACAAGTTGCACACTTCTGAGATGCATTTGGGCAACTTTGTCAGAAATGAGTTTTTTGCCTACAGAGACATGCCTATTTGCGCAGTAGTACAGATTCTGAGTATGTAACTGGGCTTGATGAAATCAGCATTTCTCTTGCTTCCCTGTGCGTAGGGAAGCTCAGTTTTAGTCACAGTAGCTCCCACAAGTGTCTCCTCAGTGTGTTCCCATTTCCTTAGAAACAGTGTATTTGCTGGGAGAAAAGTGCATTACTGTGCGCTTTCACCGTTCAGCAAATACATGTGTAGAAGCACAGCGCTAGCTGAAACGACCGTTTCTCGATGTTTTCTAACTCAGGGAATAAGTGGCACACTTCTGAGATGCATTTGGGCAACTTTGTCCGAAATGAGTTTTTTGCCTACAGAGACATGCCTATTTGCGCAGTAGTACAGATTCTGAGTATGTACCTGGGCTTGATGAAATCAGCATTTCTCCTGCTTCCCTGTGCGTAGGGAAGCTCAGTTTTAGTCACTGTAGCTCCCACAAGTGTCTCCTCAGTGTGTTCCCATTTCCTTAGAAACAGTGTATTTGCTGGGAGAAAAGTGCATTACTGTGCGCTTTCACCGTTCAGCAAATACATGTGTAGAAGCACAGCGCTAGCAGAAACGAACGTTTCTCGACGTTTTCTAAATCAGGGAACAAGTTGCACACTTCTGAGATGCATTTGGGCAACTTTGTCAGAAATGAGTTTTTTGCCTACAGAGACATGCCTATTTGCGCAGTAGTACAGATTCTGAGTATGTAACTGGGCTTGATGAAATCAGCATTTCTCTTGCTTCCCTGTGCGTAGGGAAGCTCAGTTTTAGTCACAGTAGCTCCCACAAGTGTCTCCTCAGTGTGTTCCCATTTCCTTAGAAACAGTGTATTTGCTGGGAGAAAAGTGCATTACTGTGCGCTTTCACCGTTCAGCAAATACATGTGTAGAAGCACAGCGCTAGCAGAAACGACCGTTTCTCGACGTTTTCTAACTCAGGGAACAAGTTGCACACTTCTGAGATGCATTTTGGCAACTTTGTCAGAAATGAGTTTTTTGCCTACAGAGACATGCCTATTTGCGCAGTAGTACAGATTCTGAGTATGTACCTGGTCATGATGAAATCAGCATTTCTCTTGCTTCCCTGTGCTTAGGGAAGCTCAGTTTTAGTCACAGTAGCTCCCACAAGTGTCTCCTCAGTGTGTTCCCATTTCCTTAGAAACAGTGAATTTGCTGGGAGAAAAGTGCGTTGCTGTGCGCTTTCACCGTTCAGCAAATACATGTGTAGAAGCACAGCGCTAGCAGAAACGAATGTTTCTCGACGTTTTCTAACTCAGGGAACAAGTTGCACACTTCTGAGATGCATTTGGGCAACTTTGTCAGAAATGAGTTTTTTGCCTACAGAGACATGCCTATTTGCGCAGTAGTACAGATTCTGAGTATGTAATTGGGCTGGATGAAATCAGCATTTCTCTTGCTTCCCTGTGCGTAGGGAAGCTCAATTTTAGTCACAGTAGCTCCCACAAGTGTCTCCTCAGTGTGTTCCCATTTCCTTAGAAACACTGTATTTGCTGGGAGAAATGTGCATTACTGTGCGCTTTCACCGTTCAGCAAATACATGTGTAGAAGCACAGCGCTAGCAGAAACGACCGTTTCTCTACGTTTTCTATCTCAGGGAACAAGTTGCACACTTCTGAGATGCATTTGGGCAACTTTGTCCGAAATGAGTTTTTTGCCTACAGAGACATGCCTATTTGCGCAGTAGTACAGATTCTGAGTATGTACCTGGGCTTGATGAAATCAGCATTTCTCCTGCTTCCCTGTGCGTAGGGAAGCTCAGTTTTAGTCACTGTAGCTCCCACAAGTGTCTCCTCAGTGTGTTCCCATTTCCTTAGAAACAGTGTATTTGCTGGGAGAAAAGTGGGTTGCTGTGCGCTTTCACCGTTCAGCAAATACATGTGTAGAAGCACAGCGCTAGCAGAAACGAACGTTTCTCGACGTTTTCTAACTCAGGGAACAAGTTGCACACTTCTGAGATGCATTTGGGCAACTTTGTCAGAAATGAGTTTTTTGCCTACAGAGACATGCCTATTTGTGCAGTAGTACAGATTCTGAGTATGTAACTGGGCTTGATGAAATCAGCATTTCTCTTGCTTCCCTGTGTGTAGGGAAGCTCAGTTTTAGTCACAGTAGCTCCCACAAGTGTCTCCTCAGTGTGTTCCCATTTCCTTAGAAACAGTGTATTTGCTGGGAGAAAAGTGCATTACTGTGCGCTTTCACCTTTCAGGAAATACATGTGTAGAAGCACAGCGCTAGCAGAAACGAACGTTTCTCGACGTTTTCTAACTCAGGGAACAAGTTGCACACTTCTGAGATGCATTTGGGCAACTTTGTCAGAAATGAGTTTTTTGCCTCCAGAGACATGCCTATTTGCACAGTAGTACAGATTCTGAGTATGTAACTGGGCTTGATGAAATCAGCATTTCTCTTGCTTCCCTGTGCGTAGGGAAGCTGAGTTTTAGTCACAGTAGCTCCCACAAGTGTCTCCTCAGTGTGTTCCCATTTCCTTAGAAACAGTGTATTTGCTGGGAGAAAAGTGCATTACTGTGCGCTTTCACCGTTCAGGAAATACATGTGTAGAAGCACAGCGCTAGCAGAAACGACCGTTTCTCGACGTTTTCTAACTCAGGGAACAAGTTGCACACTTCTGAGATGCATTTGGGCAACTTTGTCAGAAATGAGTTTTTTGCCTACAGAGACATGCCTATTTGCGCAGTAGTACAGATTCTGAGTATGTACCTGGTCATGATGAAATCAGCATTTCTCTTGCTTCCCAGTGCGTAGGGAAGCTCAGTTTTAGTCACAGTAGCTCCCACAAGTGTCTCCTCAGTGTGTTCCCATTTCCTTAGAAACAGTGTATTTGCTGGGAGAAAAGTGCATTGCTGTGCGCTTTCACCGTTCAGCAAATACATGTGTAGAAGCACAGCGCTAGCAGAAACGAACGTTTCTCGACGTTTTCAAACTCAGGGAACAAGTTGCACACTTCTGAGATGCATTTGGGCAACTTTGTCAGAAATGAGTTTTTTGCCTACAGAGACATGCCTATTTGCGCAGTAGTACAGATTCTGAGTATGTAACTGCGCTTGATGAAATCAGCATTTCTCTTGCTTCCCTGTGCGTAGGGAAGCTCAGTTTTAGTCACAGTAGCTCCCACAAGTGTCTCCTCAGTGTGTTCCCAGTTCCTTAGAAACAGTGTATTTGCTGGGAGAAAAGTGCATTACTGTGCGCTTTCACCGTTCAGGAAATACATGTGTAGAAGCACAGCGCTAGCAGAAACGACCGTTTCTCGACGTTTTCTATCTCAGGGAACAAGTTGCACACTTCTGAGATGCATTTGGGCAACTTTGTCCGAAATGAGTTTTTTGCCTACAGAGACATGCCTATTTGCGCAGTAGTACAGATTCTGAGTATGTACCTGGGCTTGATGAAATCAGCATTTCTCTTGCTTCCCTGTGCGTAGGGAAGCTCAGTTTTAGTCACAGTAGCTCCCACAAGTGTCTCCTCAGTGTGTTCCCAGTTCCTTAGAAACAGTGTATTTGTTGGGAGAAAAGTGTATCACTGTGCGCTTTCACCGTTCAGCAAATACATGTGTAGAAGCACAGCGCTAGCTGAAACGACCGTTTCTCGATGTTTTCTAACTTAGGGAATAAGTGGCACACTTCTGAGATGCATTTGGGCAACTTTGTCCGAAATGAGTTTTTTGCCTACAGAGACATGCCTATTTGCGCATTAGTACAGATTCTTAGTATGTACCTGGGCTTGATGAAATCAGCATTTCTCCTGCTTCCCTGTGCGTAGGGAAGTTCAGTTTTAGTCACTGTAGCTCCCACAAGTGTCTCCTCAGTGTGTTCCCATTTCCTTAGAAACAGTGTATTTGCTGGGAGAAGTGCATTACTGTGCGCTTTCACCATTCAGCAAATACATGTGTAGAAGCACAGCGCTAGCAGAAACGAACGTTTCTCGACGTTTTCTAACTCAGGGAACAAGTTGCACACTTCTGAGATGCATTTGGGCAACTTTGTCAGAAATGAGTTTTTTGCCTACAGAGACATGCCTATTTGCGCAGTAGTACAGATTCTGAGTATGTAACTGGGCTTGATGAAATCAGCATTTCTCTTGCTTCCCTGTGCGTAGGGAAGCTCAGTTTTAGTCACAGTAGCTCCCACAAGTGTCTCCTCAGTGTGTTCCCATTTCCTTACAAACAGTGTATTTGCTGGGAGAAAAGTGCATTACTGTGCGCTTTCACCGTTCAGGAAATACATGTGTAGAAGCACAGCGCTAGCAGAAACGAACGTTTCTCGACGTTTTCTAACTCAGGGAACAAGTTGCACACTTCTGAGATGCATTTGGGCAACTTTGTCAGAAATGAGTTTTTTGCCTACAGAGACATGCCTATTTGCGCAGTAGTACAGATTCTGAGTATGTACCTGGGCTTGATGAAATCAGCATTTCTCTTGCTTCCCTGTGCGTAGGGAAGCTCAGTTTTAGTCACAGTAGCTCCCACAAGTGTCTCCTCAGTGTGTTCCCATTTCCTTAGAAACAGTGTATTTGCTGGGAGAAAAGTGCATTACTGTGCGCTTTCACCGTTCAGCAAATACATGTGTAGAAGCACAGCGCTAGCAGAAACTAACGTTTCTCCACGTTTTCTAACTCAGGGAACAAGTTGCACACTTCTGAGATGCATTTGGGCAACTTTGTCAGAAATGAGTTTTTTGCCTACAGAGACATGCCTATTTGCGCAGTAGTACAGATTCTGAGTATGTACCTGGTCATGATGAAATCAGCATTTCTCTTGCTTCTCTGTGCGTAGGGAAGCTCAGTTTTAGTCACAGTAGCTCCCACAAGTGTCTCCTCAGTGTGTTCCCATTTCCTTAGAAACAGTGTATTTGCTGGGAGAAAAGTGCATTACTGTGCGCTTTCACCGTTCAGCAAATACATGTGTAGAAGCACAGCGCTAGCAGAAACGAACGTTTCTCGACGTTTTCTAACTCAGGGAACAAGTTGCACACTTCTGAGATGCATTTGGGCAACTTTGTCAGAAATGAGTTTTTTGCCTACAGAGACATGCCTATTTGCGCAGTAGTACAGATTCTGAGTATGTAACTGGGCTTGATGAAATCAGCATTTCTCTTGCTTCCCTGTGCGTAGGGAAGCTCAGTTTTAGTCACAGTAGCTCCCACAAGTGTCTCCTCAGTGTGTTCCCATTTCCTTAGAAACAGTGTATTTGCTGGGAGAAAAGTGCATTACTGTGCGCTTTCACCGTTCAGCAAATACATGTGTAGAAGCACAGCGCTAGCTGAAACGACCGTTTCTCGATGTTTTCTAACTCAGGGAATAAGTGGCACACTTCTGAGATGCATTTGGGCAACTTTGTCCGAAATGAGTTTTTTGCCTACAGAGACATGCCTATTTGCGCAGTAGTACAGATTCTGAGTATGTACCTGGGCTTGATGAAATCAGCATTTCTCCTGCTTCCCTGTGCGTAGGGAAGCTCAGTTTTAGTCACTGTAGCTCCCACAAGTGTCTCCTCAGTGTGTTCCCATTTCCCTAGAAACAGTGTATTTGCTGGGAGAAAAGTGCATTACTGTGCGCTTTCACCGTTCAGCAAATACATGTGTAGAAGCACAGCGCTAGCAGAAACGAACGTTTCTCGACGTTTTCTAAATCAGGGAACAAGTTGCACACTTCTGAGATGCATTTGGGCAACTTTGTCAGAAATGAGTTTTTTGCCTACAGAGACATGCCTATTTGCGCAGTAGTACAGATTCTGAGTATGTAACTGGGCTTGATGAAATCAGCATTTCTCTTGCTTCCCTGTGCGTAGGGAAGCTCAGTTTTAGTCACAGTAGCTCCCACAAGTGTCTTCTCAGTGTGTTCCCATTTCCTTAGAAACAGTGTATTTGCTGGGAGAAAAGTGCATTACTGTGCGCTTTCACCGTTCAGGAAATACATGTGTAGAAGCACAGCGCTAGCAGAAACGAACGTTTCTCGACGTTTTCTAACTCAGGGAACAAGTTGCACACTTCTGAGATGCATTTGGGCAACTTTGTCAGAAATGAGTTTTTTGCCTACAGAGACATGCCTATTTGCGCAGTAGTACAGATTCTGAGTATGTAACTGGGCTTGATGAAATCAGCATTTCTCTTGCTTCCCTGTGCGTAGGGAAGCTCAGTTTTAGTCACAGTAGCTCCCACAAGTGTCTCCTCAGTGTGTTCCCATTTCCTTAGAAACAGTGTATTTGCTGGGAGAAAAGTGCATTACTGTGCGCTTTCACCGTTCAGGAAATACATGTGTAGAAGCACAGCGCTAGCAGAAACGACCGTTTCTCGACGTTTTCTAACTCAGGGAACAAGTTGCACACTTCTGAGATGCATTTGGGCAACTTTGTCAGAAATGAGTTTTTTGCCTACAGAGACATGCCTATTTGCGCAGTAGTACAGATTCTGAGTATGTACCTGGTCATGATGAAATCAGCATTTCTCTTGCTTCCCTGTGCGTAGGGAAGCTCAGTTTTAGTCACAGTAGCTCCCACAAGTGTCTCCTCAGTGTGTTCCCATTTCCTTAGAAACAGTGTATTTGCTGGGAGAAAAGTGCGTTGCTGTGCGCTTTCACCGTTCAGCAAATACATGTGTAGAAGCACAGCGCTAGCAGAAACGAACGTTTCTCGACGTTTTCTAACTCAGGGAACAAGTTGCACACTTCTGAGATGCATTTGGGCAACTTTGTCCGAAATGAGTTTTTTGCCTACAGAGACATGCCTATTTGCGCAGTAGTACAGATTCTGAGTATGTAACTGGGCTTGATGAAATCAGCATTTCTCTTGCTTCCCTGTGCGTAGGGAAGCTCAGTTTTAGTCACAGTAGCTCCCACAAGTGTCTCCTCAGTGTGTTCCCATTTCCTTAGAAACAGTGTATTTGCTGGGAGAAAAGTGCATTACTGTGCGCTTTCACCGTTCAGCAAATACATGTGTAGAAGCACAGCGCTAGCAGAAACGACCGTTTCTCGACGTTTTCTAACTCAGGGAACAAATTGCACACTTCTGAGATGCATTTGGGCAACTTTGTCAGAAATGAGTTTTTTGCCTACAGAGACATGCCTATTTGCGCAGTAGTACAGATTCTGAGTATGTAACTGGGCTTGATGAAATCAGCATTTCTCCTGCTTCCCTGTGCGTAGGGAAGCTCAGTTTTAGTCACAGTAGCTCCCACAAGTGTCTCCTCAGTGTGTTCCCATTTCCTTAGAAACAGTGTATTTGCTGGGAGAAAAGTGCATTACTGTGCGCTTTCACCGTTCAGCAAATACATGTGTAGAAGCACAGCGCTAGCAGAAACGAACGTTTCTCGACGTTTTCTAACTCAGGGAACAAGTTGCACACTTCTGAGATGCATTTGGGCAACTTTGTGAGAAATGAGTTTTTTGCCTAGAGAGACATGCCTATTTGCGCAGTAGTACAGATTCTGAGTATGTAACTCGGTTTGATGAAATCAGCATTTCTCTTGCTTCCCTGTGCGTAGGGAAGCTCAGTTTTAGTCACATTAGCTCCCACAAGTGTCTCCTCAGTGTGTTCCCATTTCCTTATGAACAGTGTATTTGCTGGGAGAAAAGTGCATTACTGTGCGCTTTCACCGTTCAGCAAATACATGTGAAGAAGCACAGCGCTAGCAGAAACGACCGTTTCTCAACGTTTTCTAACTCAGGGAACAAGTTGCACACTTCTGAGATGCATTTGGGCAACTTTGTCAGAAATGAGTTTTTTGCCTAAAGAGACATGCCTATTTGCGCAGTAGTACAGATTCTGAGTATGTAACTGGGCTTGATGAAATCAGCATTTCTCTTGCTTCCCTGTGCGTAGGGAAGCTCAGTTTTAGTCACAGTAGCTCCCACAAGTGTCTCCTCAGTGTGTTCCCATTTCCTTAGAAACAGTGTATTTGCTGGGAGAAAAGTGCGTTGCTGTGCGCTTTCACCGTTCAGCAAATACATGTGTAGAAGCACAGCGCTAGCAGAAACGAACGTTTCTCGACGTTTTCTAACTCAGGGAACAAGTTGCACACTTCTGAGATGCATTTGGGCAACTTTGTCAGAAATGAGTTTTTTGCCTACAGAGACATGCCTATTTGCGCAGTAGTACAGATTCTGAGTATGTAACTGGGCTTGATGAAATCAGCATTTCTCTTGCTTCCCTGTGCGTAGGGAAGCTCAGTTTTAGTCACAGTAGCTCCCACAAGTGTCTCCTCAGTGTGTTCCCATTTCCTTAGAAACAGTGTATTTGCTGGGAGAAAAGTGCATTACTGTGCGCTTTCACCGTTCAGCAAATACATGTGTAGAAGCACAGCGCTAGCAGAAACGACCGTTTCTCGACGTTTTCTAACTCAGGGAACAAATTGCACACTTCTGAGATGCATTTGGGCAACTTTGTCAGAAATGAGTTTTTTGCCTACAGAGACATGCCTATTTGCGCAGTAGTACAGATTCTGAGTATGTAACTGGGCTTGATGAAATCAGCATTTCTCCTGCTTCCCTATGCGTAGGGAAGCTCAGTTTTAGTCACAGTAGCTCCCACAAGTGTCTCCTCAGTGTGTTCCCATTTCCTTAGAAACAGTGTATTTGCTGGGAGAAAAGTGCATTACTGTGCGCTTTCACCGTTCAGCAAATACATGTGTAGAAGCACAGCGCTAGCAGAAACGAACGTTTCTCGACGTTTTCTAACTCAGGGAACAAGTTGCACACTTCTGAGATGCATTTGGGCAACTTTGTGAGAAATGAGTTTTTTGCCTAGAGAGACATGCCTATTTGCGCAGTAGTACAGATTCTGAGTATGTAACTCGGTTTGATGAAATCAGCATTTCTCTTGCTTCCCTGTGCGTAGGGAAGCTCAGTTTTAGTCACATTAGCTCCCACAAGTGTCTCCTCAGTGTGTTCCCATTTCCTTAGGAACAGTGTATTTGCTGGGAGAAAAGTGCATTACTGTGCGCTTTCACCGTTCAGCAAATACATGTGAAGAAGCACAGCGCTAGCAGAAACGACCGTTTCTCAACGTTTTCTAACTCAGGGAACAAGTTGCACACTTCTGAGATGCATTTGGGCAACTTTGTCAGAAATGAGTTTTTTGCCTAAAGAGACATGCCTATTTGCGCAGTAGTACAGATTCTGAGTATGTAACTGGGCTTGATGAAATCAGCATTTCTCTTGCTTCCATGTGCGTAGGGAAGCTCAGTTTTAGTCACAGTAGCTCCCACAAGTGTCTCCTCAGTGTGTTCCCATTTCCTTAGAAACAGTGTATTTGCTGGGAGAAAAGTGCATTACTGTGCGCTTTCACCGTTCAGCAAATACATGTGTAGAAGCACAGCGCTAGCAGAAACGACCGTTTCTCGACGTTTTCTAACTCAGGGAACAAGTTGCACACTTCTGAGATGCATTTGGGCAACTTTGTCAGAAATGAGTTTTTTGCCTACAGAGACATGCCTATTTGCGCAGTAGTACAGATTCTGAGTATGTACCTGGTCATGATGAAATCAGCATTTCTCTTGCTTCCCTGTGCGTAGGGAAGCTCAGTTTTAGTCACAGTAGCTCCCACAAGTGTCTCCTCAGTGTGTTCCCATTTCCTTAGAAACAGTGTATTTGCTGGGAGAAAAGTGCGTTGCTGTGCGCTTTCACCGTTCAGCAAATACATGTGTAGAAGCACAGCGCTAGCAGAAACGAACGTTTCTCGACGTTTTCTAACTCAGGGAACAAGTTGCACACTTCTGAGATGCATTTGGGCAACTTTGTCAGAAATGAGTTTTTTGCCTACAGAGACATGCCTATTTGCGCAGTAGTACAGATTCTGAGTATGTAACTGGGCTTGATGAAATCAGCATTTCTCTTGCTTCCCTGTGCGTAGGGAAGCTCAGTTTTAGTCACAGTAGCTCCCACAAGTGTCTCTTCAGTGTGTTCCCATTTCCTTAGAAACAGTGTATTTGCTGGGAGAAAAGTGCATTACTGTGCGCTTTCACCGTTCAGCAAATACATGTGTAGAAGCACAGCGCTAGCAGAATCGACCGTTTCTCGACGTTTTCTAACTCAGGGAACAAGTTGCACACTTCTGAGATGCATTTGGGCAACTTTGTGAGAAATGAGTTTTTTTGCCTACAGAGACATGCCTATTTGCGCAGTAGTATAGATTCTGAGTATGTAACTCGGTTTGAAGAAATCAGCATTTCTCTTGCTTCCCTGTGCGTAGGGAAGCTCAGTTTTAGTCACCGTAGCTCCCACAAGTGTCTCCTCAGTGTGTTCCCATTTCCTTAGGAACAGTGTATTTGCTGGGAGAAAAGTGCATTACAGTGCGCTTTCACCGTTCAGCAAATACATGTGTAGAAGCACAGCGCTAGCAGAAACGACCGTTTCTCGACGTTTTCTAACTCAGGGAACAAGTTGCACACTTCTGAGATGCATTTGGGCAACTTTGTCAGAAATGAGTTTTTTGCCTAAAGGGACATGCCTATTTGCGCAGTAGTACAGATTCTGAGTATGTAACTGGGCTTGATGAAATCAGCATTTCTCTTGCTTCCCTGTGCGTAGGGAAGCTCAGTTTTAGTCACAGTAGCTCCCACAAGTGTCTCCTCAGTGTGTTCCCATTTCCTTAGAAACAGTGTATTTGCTGGGAGAAAAGTGCATTACTGTGCGCTTTCACCGTTCAGCAAATACATGTGTAGAAGCACAGCGCTAGCAGAAACGAAAGTTTCTCGACGTTTTCTAACTCAGGGAACAAGTTGCACACTTCTGAGATGCATTTGGGCAACTTTGTCAGAAATGAGTTTTTTGCCTACAGAGACATGCCTATTTGCGCAGTAGTACAGATTCTGAGGATGTACCTGGTCATGATGAAATCAGCATTTCTCTTGCTTCCCTGTGCGTAGGGAAGCTCAGTTTTAGTCACAGTAGCTCCCACAAGTGTCTCCTCAGTGTGTTCCCATTTCCTTAGAAACAGTGTATTTGCTGGGAGAAAAGTGCATTACTGTGCGCTTTCACCGTTCAGCAAATACATGTGTAGAAGCACAGCGCTAGCAGAAACGAACGTTTCTCGACGTTTTCTAACTCAGGGAACAAGTTGCACACTTCTGAGATGCATTTGGGCAACTTTGTCAGAAATGAGTTTTTTGCCTACAGAGACATGCCTATATTTGCAGTAGTACAGATTCTGAGTATGTAACTGGGCTTGATGAAATCAGCATTTCTCTTGCTTCCCTGTGCGTAGGGAAGCACAGTTTTAGTCGCAGTAGCTCCCACAAGTGTCTCCTCAGTGTGTTCCCATTTCCTTAGAAACAGTGTATTTGCTGGGAGAAAAGTGCATTGCTGTGCACTTTCACCGTTCAGCAAATACATGTGTAGAAGCACAGCGCTAGCGGAAACGAATGTTTCTCGACGTTTTCTAACTCAGGGAACAAGTTACACACTTCTGAGATGCATTTGGGCAACTTTGTCAGAAATGAGTTTTTTGCCTACAGAGACATGCCTATTTGCGCAGTAGTACAGATTGTGAGTATGTAACTGGGCTTGATGAAATCAGCATTTCTCTTGCTTCCCTGTGCGTAGGGAAGCTCAGTTTTAGTCACAGTAGCTCCCACAAGTGTCTCCTCAGTGTGTTACCATTTCCTTAGAAACAGTGTGTTTGCTGGGAGAAAAGTGCATTACTGTGCGCTTTCACCGTTCAGCAAATACATGTGTAGAAGCACAGAGCTAGCAGAAACGACCGTTTCTCGACGTTTTCTAACTCAGGGAACAAGTTGCACACTTCTGAGATGCATTTGGGCAACTTTGTCAGAAATGAGTTTTTTGCCTACAGAGACATGCCTATTTGCGCAGTAGTACAGATTCTGAGTATGTAACTGCGCTTGATGAAATCAGCATTTCTCTTGCTTCCCTGTGCGTAGGGAAGCTCAGTTTTAGTCACAGTAGCTCCCACAAGTGTCTCCTCAGTGTGTTCCCATTTCCTTAGAAACAGTGTATTTGCTGGGAGAAAAGTGCATTACTGTGCGCTTTCACCGTTCAGCAAATACATGTGTAGAAGCACAGCGCTAGCAGAAACGACCGTTTCTCGACGGTTTCTAACTCAGGGAACAAGTTGCACACTTCTGAGATGCATTTGGGCAACTTTGTCCGAAATGAGTTTTTTGCCTACAGAGACATGCCTATTTGCGCAGTAGTACAGATTCTGAGTATGTAACTGGGCTTGATGAAATCAGCATTTCTCTTGCTTCCCTGTGCGTAGGGAAGCTCAGTTTTAGTCACAGTAGCTCCCACAAGTGTCTCCTCAGTGTGTTCCCATTTCCTTAGAAACAGTGTATTTGCTGGGAGAAAAGTGCATTACTGTGCGCTTTCACCGTTCAGCAAATACATGTGTAGAAGCACAGCGCTAGCAGAAACGACCGTTTCTCGACGTTTTCTAACTCAGGGAACAAATTGCACACTTCTGAGATGCATTTGGGCAACTTTGTCAGAAATGAGTTTTTTGCCTACAGAGACATGCCTATTTGCGCAGTAGTACAGATTCTGAGTATGTAACTGGGCTTGATGAAATCAGCATTTCTCCTGCTTCCCTGTGCGTAGGGAAGCTCAGTTTTAGTCACAGTAGCTCCCACAAGTGTCTCCTCAGTGTGTTCCCATTTCCTTAGAAACAGTGTATTTGCTGGGAGAAAAGTGCATTACTGTGCGCTTTCACCGTTCAGCAAATACATGTGTAGAAGCACAGCGCTAGCAGAAACGAACGTTTCTCGACGTTTTCTAACTCAGGGAACAAGTTGCACACTTCTGAGATGCATTTGGGCAACTTTGTCAGAAATGAGTTTTTTGCCTAGAGAGACATGCCTATTTGCGCAGTAGTACAGATTCTGAGTATGTAACTCGGTTTGATGAAATCAGCATTTCTCTTGCTTCCCTGTGCGTAGGGAAGCTCAGTTTTAGTCACATTAGCTCCCACAAGTGTCTCCTCAGTGTGTTCCCATTTCCTTAGGAACAGTGTATTTGCTGGGAGAAAAGTGCATTACTGTGCGCTTTCACCGTTCAGCAAATACATGTGAAGAAGCACAGCGCTAGCAGAAACGACCGTTTCTCAACGTTTTCTAACTCAGGGAACAAGTTGCACACTTCTGAGATGCATTTGGGCAACTTTGTCAGAAATGAGTTTTTTGCCTAAAGAGACATGCCTATTTGCGCAGTAGTACAGATTCTGAGTATGTAACTGGGCTTGATGAAATCAGCATTTCTCTTGCTTCCCTGTGCGTAGGGAAGCTCAGTTTTAGTCACAGTAGCTCCCACAAGTGTCTCCTCAGTGTGTTCCCATTTCCTTCGGAACAGTGTATTTGCTGGGAGAAAAGTGCATTACTGTGCGCTTTCACCGTTCAGCAAATACATGTGAAGAAGCACAGCGCTAGCAGAAACGACCGTTTCTCGACGTTTTCTAACTCAGGGAACAAGTTGCACACTTCTGAGATGCATTTGGGCAACTTTGTCAGAAATGAGTTTTTTGCCTAAAGAGACATGCCTATTTGGGCACTAGTACAGATTCTGAGTATGTAACTGGGCTTGATGAAATCAGCATTTCTCTTGCTTCCCTGTGCGTAGGGAAGCTCAGTTTTAGTCACAGTAGCTCCCACAAGTGTCTCCTCAGTGTGTTCCCAGTTCCTTAGAAACAGTGTATTTGCTGGGAGAAAAGTGCATTACGGTGCGCATTCACCGTTCAGCAAATACATGTGTAGAAGCACAGCGCTAGCTGAAAGGACCGTTGCTCGACGTTTTCTAACTCAGGGAACAAGTGGCACACTTCTGAGATGCATTTGGGCAACATTGTCAGAAATGAGTTTTTTGCCTATAGAGACATGCCTATTTGCGCAGTAGTACAGATTCTGAGTATGTAACTGGGCTTGATGAAATCAGCATTTCTCTTGCTTCCCTGTGCATAGGGAAGCTCAGTTTTAGTCACAGTAGCTCCCACAAGTGTCTCCTCAGTGTGTTCCCAGTTCCTTAGAAACAGTGTATTTACTGGGAGAAAAGTGCATTACTGTGCGCTTTCACCATTCAGCAAATACATGTGTAGAAGCACAGCGCTAGCTGAAACGACCGTTTCTCGACGTTTTCTAACTCAGGGAACAAGTGGCACACTTCTGAGATGCATGTGGGCAACTTTGTCAGAAATTAGTTTTTTGCCTACAGAGACATGCCTATTTGCGCAGTAGTACAGATTCTGAGTATGTAACTGGGCTTGATGAAATCAGCATTTCTCTTGCTTCCCTGTGTGTAGGGAAGCTCAGTTTTAGTCACAGTAGCTCCCACAAGTGTCTCCTCAGTGTGTTCCCATTTCCTTAGAAACAGTGTATTTGCTGGGAGAAAAGTGCATTACTGTGCGCTTTCGCCGTTCAGCAAATACATGTGTAGAAGCACAGCGCTAGCAGAAACGAACGTTTCTCGACGTTTTCTAACTCAGGGAACAAGTTGCACACTTCTGAGATTCATTTGGGAAACTTTGTCAGAAATGAGTTTTTTGCCTACAGAGACATGCCTATTTGCGCAGTAGTACAGATTCTGAGTATGTAACTAGGCTTGATGAAATCAGCATTTCTCTTGCTTCCCTGTGCGTAGAGAAGCTCAGTTTTAGTCCCAGTAGCTCGCACAAGTGTCTCCTCAGTGTGTTCCCAGTTCCTTAGAAACAGTGTATTTGCTGGGAGAAAAGTGCATTACTGTGCGCTTTCACCGTTCAGCAAATACATGTGTAGAAGCACAGCACTAGCAGGAACGACCGTTTCTCGACTTTTTCTAACTCAGGGAACAAGTTGCACACTTCTGAGATGCATTTGGGCAACTTTGTCAGAAATGAGTTTTTTGCCTACAGAGACATGCCTATTTGCGCAGTAGTACAGATTCTGAGTATGTAACTGGGCTTGATGAAATCAGCATTTCTCTTGCTTCCCTGTGCATAGGGAAGCTCAGTTTTTGTCACAGTAGCTCCCACAAGTGTCTCCTCAGTGTGTTCGCAGTTCCGTAGAAACAGTGTATTTGCTGGGAGAAAAGTGCATTACTGTGCGCATTCACCGTTCAGCAAATACATGTGTAGAAGCACAGCGCTAGCAGAAACGAACGTTTCTTGACGGTTTCTAACTCAGGGAACAGGTTGCACACTTCTGAGATGCATTTGGGCAAGTTTGTCAGAAATGAGTTT
Organism: Acomys minous; assembly: GCF_964271855.1. NCBI lineage: Eukaryota > Metazoa > Chordata > Mammalia > Rodentia > Muridae > Acomys > Acomys minous. Next base: position 1,931,878 of record NW_028182178.1, read on the forward strand.
TTTGCCTACAGAGACATGCCTATTTGCGCAGTAGTACAGATTCTGAGTATGTAACTGGGCTTGATGAAATCAGCATTTCTCTTGCTTCCCTGTGCGTAGGGAAGCTCAGTTTTAATCACAGTAGCTCCCACAAGTGTCTCCTCAGTGTGTTCCCAGTTCCTTAGAAACAGTGTATTTGCTGGGAGAAAAGTGCATCACTGTGCACTTTCACCGTTCAGTAAATACATGTGTCGAAGCACAGCGCTAGCTGAAACGACCGTTTCTCGACGTTTTCTAACTCAGGGAACAAGTGGCACACTTCTGAGATGCATTTGGGCAACTATGTCAGAAATGAGTTTTTTGCCTAAACAGACATGCCTATTTGGGCACTAGTACAGATTCTGAGTATGTAACTGGGCTTGATGAAATCAGCATTTCTCTTGCTTCCCTGTGCATAGGGAAGCTCAGTTTTAGTCACAGTAGCTCCCACAAGTGTCTCCTCAGTGTGTTCCCAGTTCCTTAGAAACAGTGTATTTGCTGGGAGAAAAGTGCATCACGGTGTGCATTCACCGTTCAGCAAATACATGTGTAGAAGCACAGCGCTAGCTGAAAGGACCGTTGCTCGACGTTTTCTAACTCAGGTAACAAGTGGCACACTTCTGAGATGCATTTGGGCAACATTGTCAGAAATGAGTTTTTTGCCTATAGAGACATGCCTATTTGCGCAGTAGTACAGATTCTAAGTATGTAACTGGGCTTGATGAAATCAGCATTTCTCTTGCTTCCCTGTGCGTAGGGAAGCTCAGTTTTAGTCACTGTAGCTCCCACAAGTGTCTCCTCAGTGTGTTCCCATTTCCTTAGAAACAGTGTATTTGCTGGGAGAAAAGTGCATTACTGTGCGCTTTCACCGTTCAGCAAATACATGTGTAGAAGCACAGCGCTAGCAGAAACGAACGTTTCTCGACGATTTCTAACTCAGGGAACAAGTTGCACACTTCTGAGATGCATTTGGGCAACTTTGTCAGAAATGAGTTTTTTGCCTACAGAGACATGCCTATTTGCGCAGTAGTACAGATTCTGAGTATGTAACTGGGCTTGATGAAATCAGCATTTCTCTTGCTTCCCTGTGCGTAGGGAAGCTCAGTTTTGTCCCAGTAGCTCCCACAGGTGTCTCCTCAGTGTGTTCCCGTTTCCTTAGAAACAGTGTATTTGCTGGGAGAAAAGTGCATTACTGTGCGCTTTCACCGTTCAGCAAATACATGTGTAGAAGCACAGCTCTAGCAGAAACGAACGTTTCTCGACGTTTTCTAACTCAGGGAACAATTGCACACTTCTGAGATGCATTTGGGCAACTTTGTCAGAAATGAGTTTTTTTGCGTACAGAGACATGCCTATTTGCGCAGTAGTACAGATTCTGAGCATGTAACTGGGCTTGATGAAATCAGCATTTCTCCTGCTTCCCTGTGCGAAGGGAAGCTTAGTTTTAGTCACAGTAATTCCCACAAGTGTCTCCTCAGTGTGTTCCCATTTCCTTAGAAACAGTGTATTTGCTGGGAGAAAAGTGCATTACTGTGCGCTTTCACCGTTCAGCAAATACATGTGTAGAAGCACAGCGCTAGCAGAAACGAACGTTTCTCGACGTTTTCTAACTCAGGGAACAAGTTGCACACTTCTGAGATGCATTTGGGCAACTTTGTGAGAAATGAGTTTTTTGCCTACAGAGACATGCCTATTTGCGCAGTAGTACAGATTCTGAGTATGTAACTGGGCTTGATGAAATCAGCATTTCTCTTGCTTCCCTGTGCGTAGGGAAGCTCAGTTTTAGTCACAGTAGCTCCCAGAAGTGTCTCCTCAGTGTGTTCCCAGTGCCTTAGAAACAGTGTATTTGCTGGGAGAAAAGTGCATTACTGTGTGCTTTCACCGTTCAGCAAATACATGTGTAGAAGCACAGCGCTAGCAGAAACGAACGTTTCTCGACGTTTTCTAACTCAGGGAACAAGTTGCACACTTCTGAGATGCATTTCGGTAACTTTCTCAAAAATGAGTTTTTTGCCTACAGAAGAGACATGCCTGTTTGCGCAGTAGTACAGATTCTGAGTATGTAACAGGGCTTGATGAATTCAGCATTTCTCATGCTTCCCTGTGTGTAGGGAAGCTCAGTTTTAGTCACAGTAGCTCCCACATGTGTCTCCTCAGTGTGTTCCCAGTTCCTTAGAAACAGTGTATTTGCTGGGAGAAAAGTGCATCACTGTGCGCTTTCACCGTTCAGCAAATACATGTGTAGAAGCACAGCGCTAGCTGAAACGACCGTTTCTCAACGTTTTCTAACTCAGGGAACAAGTGGCAAACTTCTGAGATGCATTTGGGCAACTTTGTCAGAAATGAGTTTTTTGCCTAAAGAGACATGCCTATTTGCGCAGTAGTACAGATTCTGAGTATGTAACTGGGCTTGATGACATCAGCATTTCTCTTGCTTCCCTGTGAGTAGGGAAGCTCAGTTTTAGTCACAGTAGCTCCCACAAGTGTCTCCTCAGTGTGTTCCCATTTCCTTAGAAGTAGTGTATTTGCTGGGAGAAAAATGCATTACTGTGCGCTTTCACCGTTCAGTAAATACATGTGTAGAAGCACAGCGCTAGCTGAAACGACCGTTTCTCGACGTTTTCTAACTCAGGGAACAAGTTGCACACTTCTGAGATGCATTTGGGCAACTTTGTCCGAAATGAGTTTTTTGCCTACAGAGACATGCCTATTTGCGCAGTAGTACAGATTCTGAGTATGTAACTGGGCTTGATGAAATCAGCATTTCTCTTGCTTCCATGTGCGTAGGGAAGCTCAGTTTTGTACCAGTAGCTCCCACAAGTGTCTCCTCAGTGTGTTCCCGTTTCCTTAGAAACAGTGTATTTGCTGGGAGAAAAGTGCGTTACTCTGCGCTTTCACCGTTCAGCAAATACATGTGTAGAAGCACAGCGCTAGCAGAAACGACCGTTTCTCGACGTTTTCTAACTCAGGGAACAATTGCACACTTCTGAGATGCATTTGGGCAACTTTGTCAGAAATGAGTTTTTTGCGTACAGAGACATGCATATTTGCGCAGTAGTACAGATTCTGAGTATGTAACTGGGCTTGATGAAATCAGCATTTCTCTTGCTTCCCTGTGCGTAGGGAAGCACAGTTTTAGTCACAGTAGCTCCCACAAGTGTCTCCTCAGTGTGTTCCCATTTCCTTAGAAACAGTGTATTTGCTGGGAGAAAAGTGCATTACTGTGCACTTTTACCGTTCAGCAAATACATGTGTAGAAGCACAGCGCTAGCAGAAACTAACGTTTCTCGACGTTTTCTAACTCAGGGAACAAGTTGCACACTTCTGAGATGCATTTAGGCAACTTTGTCAGAAATGAGTTTTTTGCCTACAGAGACATGCCTATTTGCGCAGTAGTACAGATTCTGAGTATGTAACTGGGCTTTATGAAATCAGCATTTCTCTTGCTTCCCTGTGCGTAGGGAAGCTCAGTTTTAGTCACTGTAGCTCCCACAAGTGTCTCCTCAGTGTGTTCCCATTTCCTTAGAAACAGTGTATTTGCTGGGAGAAAAGTGCATTACTGTGCGCTTTCACCGTTCAGCAAATACATGTGTAGAAGCACAGCGCTAGCAGAAACGAACGTTTCTCGACGTTTTCTAACTCAGGGAACAAGTTGCACACTTCTGAGATGCATTTGGGCAACTTTGTCAGAAATGAGTTTTTTGCCTACAGAGACATGCCTATTTGCGCAGTAGTACAGATTGTGAGTATGTAACTGGGCTTGATGAAATCAGCATTTCTCTTGCTTCCCTGTGCGTAGGGAAGCTCAGTTTTGTCCCAGTAGCTCCCACAGGTGTCTCCTCAGTGTGTTCCTGTTTCCTTAGAAACAGTGTATTTGCTGGGAGAAAAGTGCATTACTGTGCGCTTTCACCGTTCAGCAAATACATGTGTAGAAGCACAGCGCTAGCAGAAACGAACGTTTCTCGACGTTTTCTAACTCAGGGAACAATTGCACACTTCTGAGATGCATTTGGGCAACTTTGTGAGAAATGAGTTTTTTGCCTACAGAGACATGCCTATTTGCGCAGTAGTACAGATTCTGAGTATGTAACTGGGCTTGATGAAATCAGCATTTCTCTTGCTTCCCTGTGCGTAGGGAAACTCAGTTTTAGTCACAGTAGCTCCCACAAGTGTCTCCTCAGTGTGTTCCCAGTTCCTTAAAAACAGTGTATTTGCTGGGAGAAAAGTGCATTACTGTGTGCTTTCACCGTTCAGCAAATACATGTGTAGAAGCACAGCGCTAGCAGAAACGAACGTTTCTCGACGTTTTCTAACTCAGGGAACAAGTTGCACACTTCTGAGATGCATTTCGGTAACTTTCTCAAAAATGAGTTTTTTGCCTACAGAGACATGCCTATTTACGCAGTAGGACAGATTCTGAGTATGTAACAGGGCTTGATGAATTCAGCATTTCTCTTGCTTCCCTGTGCGTAGGGAAGCTCAGTTTTAGTCACAGTAGCTCCCACATGTGTCTCCTCAGTGTGTTCCCAGTTCCTTAGAAACAGTGTATTTGCTGAGAGAAAAGTGCATCACTGTGCGCTTTCACTGTTCAGCAAATACATGTGTAGAAGCACAGCGCTAGCTGAAACGACCGTTTCTAGATGTTTTCTAACTCAGGAAACAAGTGGCAAACTTCTGAGATGCATTTGGGCAACTTTGTCAGAAATGAGTTTTTTGCCTAAAAAGACATGCCTATTTGCGCAGTAGTACAGATTCTGAGTATGTAACTGGGCTTGATGACATCAGCATTTCTCTTGCTTCACTGTGAGTAGGGAAGCTCAGTTTTAGTCACAGTAGCTCCCACAAGTGTCTCCTCAGTGTGTTCCCATTTCCTTAGAAGTAGTGTATTTGCTGGGAGAAAAATGCATTACTGTGCGCTTTCACCGTTCAGTAAATACATGTGTAGAAGCACAGCGCTAGCTGAAACGACCGTTTCTCGACGTTTTCTAACTCAGGGAACAAGTTGCAAACTTCTGAGATGCATTTGGGCAACTTTGTCAGAAATGAGTTTTTTGCCTACAGAGACATGCCTATTTGCGCAGTAGTACAGATTCTGAGTATGTAACTGGGCTTGATGAAATCAGCATTTCTCTTGCTTCCCTGTGCGTAGGGAAGCTCAGTTTTAGTCACAGTAGCTCCCACAAGTGTCTCCTCAGTGTGTTCCCATTTCCTTAGCAACAGTGTATTTGCTGGGAGAAAAGTGCATTACTGTGCGCTTTCACCGTTCAGCAAATACATGTGTAGAAGCACAGCGCTAGCAGAAACGAACGTTTCTCGACGTTTTCTAACTCAGGGAACAAGTTGCACACTTCTGAGATGCATTTGGGCAACTTTGTCAGAAATGAGTTTTTTGCCTACAGAGACATGCCTATTTGCGCAGTAGTACAGATTCTGAGTATGTAACTGGGCTTGGTGAAATCAGCATTTCTCTTGCTTCCATGTGCGTAGGGAAGCTCAGTTTTGTCACAGTAGCTCCCAAAGGTGTCTCCTCAGTGTGTTCCCGTTTCCTTAGAAACAGTGTATTTGCTGGGAGAAAAGTGCATTACTATGCGCTTTCACCGTTCAGCAAATACATGTGTAGAAGCACAGCGCTAGCAGAAACGAACGTTTCTCGACGTTTTCTAACTCAGGGAACAATTGCACACTTCTGAGATGCATTTGGGCAACTTTGTCAGAAATGAGTTTTTTGCCTACAGAGACATGCCTATTTGCGCAGTAGTACAGATTCTGAGCATGTAACTGGGCTTGATGAAATCAGTATTTCTCTTGCTTCACTGTGCGTAGGGATGCACAGTTTTAGTCACAGTAGCTCCCACAAGTGTCTCCTCAGTGTGTTCCCATTTCCTTAGAAACAGTGTATTTGCTGGGAGAAAAGTGCATTACTGTGCGCTTTCACCGTTCAGCAAATACATGTGTAGAAGCACAGCGCTAGCAGAAACTAACGTTTCTCGACGTTTTCTAACTCAGGGAACAAGTTGCACACTTCTGAGATGCATTTAGGCAACTTTGTCAGAAATGAGTTTTTTGCCTACAGAGACATGCCTATTTGCGCAGTAGTACAGATTCTGAGTATGTAACTGGGCTTGATGAAATCAGCATTTCTCTTGCTTCCCTGTGCGTAGGGAAGCTCAGTTTTAGTCACTGTAGCTCCCACAAGTGTCTCCTCAGTGTGTTCCCATTTCCTTAGAAACAGTGTATTTGCTGGGAGAAAAGTGCATTACTGTGCGCTTTCACCGTTCAGCAAATACATGTGTAGAAGCACAGCGCTAGCAGAAACGAACGTTTCTCGACGTTTTCTAACTCAGGGAACAAGTTGCACACTTCTGAGATGCATTTGGGCAACTTTGTCAGAAATGAGTTTTTTGCCTACAGAGACATGCCTATTTGCGCAGTAGTACAGATTCTGAGTATGTAACTGGGCTTGATGAAATCAGCATTTCTCTTGCTTCCCTGTGCGTAGGGAAGCTCAGTTTTGTCCCAGTAGCTCCCACAGGTGTCTCCTCAGTGTGTTCCCGTTTCCTTAGAAACAGTATATTTGCTGGGAGAAAAGTGCATTACTGTGCGCTTTCACCGTTCAGCAAATACATGTGTAGAAGCACAGCGCTAGCAGAAACGAACGTTTCTCGACGTTTTCTAACTCAGGGAACAATTGCACACTTCTGAGATGCATTTGGGCAACTTTGTCAGAAATGAGTTTTTTGCGTACAGAGACATGCCTATTTGCGCAGTAGTACAGATTCTGAGCATGTAACTGGGCTTGATGAAATCAGCATTTCTCTTGCTTCCCTGTGCGTAGGGAAGCTCAGTTTTAGTCACAGTAGCGCCCACAAGTGTCTCCTCAGTGTGTTATCATTTCCTTAGAAACAGTGTATTTGCTGGGAGAAAAGTGCATTACTGTGCGCTTTCACCGTTCAGCAAATACATGTGTAGAAGCACAGCGCTAGCAGAAACGAACGTTTCTCGACGTTTTCTAACTCAGGGAACAAGTTGCACACTTCTGAGATGCATTTGGGCAACTTTGTGAGAAATGAGTTTTTTGCCTACAGAGACATGCCTATTTGCGCAGTAGTACAGATTCTGAGTATGTAACTGGGCTTGATGAAATCAGCATTTCTCTTGCTTCCCTGTGCGTAGGGAAGCTCAGTTTTAGTCACAGTAGCTCCCACAAGTGTCTCCTCAGTGTGTTCCCAGTTCCTTAGAAACAGTGTATTTGCTGGGAGAAAAGTGCATTACTGTGTGCTTTCACCGTTCAGCCAATACATGTGTAGAAGCACAGCGCTAGCAGAAACGAACGTTTCTCGACGTTTTCTAACTCAGGGAACAAGTTGCACACTTCTGAGATTCATTTCGGTAACTTTCTCAAAAAATGAGTTTTTTGCCTACAGAGACATGACTATTTGCGCAGTAGTACAGATTCTGAGTATGTAACAGGGCTTGATGAATTCAGCATTTCTCTTGCTTCCCTGTGCGTAGGGAAGCTCAGTTTTAGTCACAGTAGCTCCCACATGTGTGTCCTCAGTGTGTTCCCAGTTCCTTAGAAACAGTGTATTTGCTGGGAGAAAAGTGCATCACTGTGCGCTTTCACCGTTCAGCAAATACATGTGTAGAAGCACTGCGCTAGCTGAAACGACCGTTTCTAGACGTTTTCTAACTCAGGGAACAAGTGGCAAACTTCTGAGATGCATTTGGGCAACTTTGTCAGAAATGAGTTTTTTGCGTACAGAGACATGCCTATTTGCGCAGTAGTACAGATTCTGAGTATGTAACTGGGCTTGATGACATCAGCATTTCTCTTGCTTCCCTGTGAGTAGGGAAGCTCAGTTTTAGTCACAGTAGCTCCCACAAGTGTCTCCTCAGTGTGTTCCCATTTCCTTAGAAGTAGTGTATTTGCTGGGAGAAAAATGCATTACTGTGCGCTTTCACCGTTCAGTAAATACATGTGTAGAAGCACAGTGCTAGCTGAAACGACCGTTTCTCGACGTTTTCTAACTCAGGGAACAAGTTGCACACTTCTGAGATGCATTTGGGCAACTTTGTCAGAAATGAGTTTTTTGCCTACAGAGACATGCCTATTTGCGCAGTAGTACAGATTCTGAGTATGTAACTGGGCTTGATGAAATCAGCATTTCTCTTGCTTCCCTGTGCGTAGGGAAGCTCAGTTTTAGTCACTGTAGCTCCCACAAGTGTCTTCTCAGTGTGTTCCCATTTCCTTAGAAAGAGTGTATTTGCTGGGAGAAAAGTGCATTACTGTGCGCTTTCACCGTTCAGCAAATACATGTGTAGAAGCACAGCGCTAGCAGAAACGAACGTTTCTCGACGTTTTCTAACTCAGGGGACAAGTTGCACACTTCTGAGATGCATTTGGGCAACTTTGTCAGAAATGAGTTTTTTGCCTACAGAGACATGCCTATTTGCGCAGTAGTATAGATTCTGAGTATGTAACTGGGCTTGATGAAATCAGCATTTCTCTTGCTTCCCTGTGCGTAGGGAAGCTCAGTTTTGTCCCAGTAGCTCCCACAGGTGTCTCCTCAGTGTGTTCCCGTTTCCTTAGAAACAGTGTTTTGCTGAGAGAAAAGTGCATTACTGTGCGCTTTCACCGTTCAGCAAATACATGTGTAGAAGCACAGCGCTAGCAGAAACGAACGTTTCTCGACGTTTTCTAACTCAGGGAACAATTGCACACTTCTGAGATGCATTTGGGCAACTTTGTCAGAAATGAGTTTTTTGCATACAGAGACATGCCTATTTGCGCAGTAGTACAGATTCTGAGCATGTAACTGGGCTTGATGAAATCAGCATTTTTCTTGCTTCCCTGTGCGTAGGGAAGCTCAGTTTTAGTCACAGTAGCTCCCACAAGTGTCTCCTCAGTGTGTTCCCATTTCCTTAGAAACAGTGTATTTGCTGGGAGAAAAGTGCATTACTGTGCGCTTTCACCGTTCAGCAAATACATGTGTAGAAGCACAGCGCTAGCAGTAACGAACGTTTCTCGACGTTTTCTAACTCAGGGAACAAGTTGCACACTTCTGAGATGCATTTGGGTAACTTTCTCAAAAATGAGTTTTTTGCCTACAGAGACATGCCTATTTGCGCAGTAGTACAGATTCTGAGTATGTAGCTGGGCTTGATGAAATCAGCATTTCTCTTGCTTCCCTGTGCGTAGGGAAGCTCAGTTTTAGTCACAGTAGCTCCCACAAGTGTCTCCTCAGTGTGTTCCCATTTCCTTAGAAACAGTGTATTTGCTGGGAGAAAAGTGCATTACTGTGCGCTTTCACCGTTCAGCATATACATGTGTAGAAGCACAGCGCTAGCAGAAACGACCGTTTCTCGACGTTTTCTAACTCAGGGAACAAGTTGCACACTTCTGAGATGCATTTGGGCAACTTTGTCAGAAATGAGTTTTTTGCCTACAGAGACATGCCTATTTGCGCAGTAGTACAGATTCTGAGTATGTAACAGGGCTTGATGAATTCAGCATTTCTCTTGCTTCCCTGTGCGTAGGGAAGCTCAGTTTTAGTCACAGTAGCTCCCACATGTGTCTCCTCAGTGTGTTCCCAGTTCCTTAGAAACAGTGTATTTGCTGGGAGAAAAGTGCATCACTGTGCGCTTTCACCGTTCAGCAAATACATGTGTAGAAGCACAGCGCTAGCTGAAACGACCGTTTCTAGACGTTTTCTAACTCAGGGAACAAGTGGCAAACTTCTGAGATGCATTTGGGCAACTTTGTCAGAAATGAGTTTTTTGCCTACAGAGACATGCCTATTTGCGCAGTAGTACAGATTCTGAGTATGTAACTGGGCTTGATGACATCAGCATTTCTCTTGCTTTCCTGTGAGTAGGGAAGCTCAGTTTTAGTTACAGTAGCTCCCACAAGTGTCTCCTCAGTGTGTTCCCATTTCCTTAGAAGTAGTGTATTTGCTGGGAGAAAAATGCATTACTGTGCGCTTTCACCGTTCAGTAAATACATGTGTAGAAGCACAGTGCTAGCTGAAACGACCGTTTCTCGACGTTTTCTAACTCAGGGAACAAGTTGCACACTTCTGAGATGCATTTGGGCAACTTTGTCAGAAATGAGTTTTTTGCCTACAGAGACATGCCTATTTGCGCAGTAGTACAGATTCTGAGTATGTAACTGGGCTTGATGAAATCAGCATTTCTCTTGCTTCCCTGTGCGTAGGGAAGCTCAGTTTTAGTCACTGTAGCTCCCACAAGTGTCTTCTCAGTGTGTTCCCATTTCCTTAGAAACAGTGTATTTGCTGGGAGAAAAGTGCATTACTGTGCACTTTCACCGTTCAGCAAATACATGTGTAGAAGCACAGCGCTAGCAGAAACGAACGTTTCTCGACGTTTTCTAACTCAGGGGACAAGTTGCACACTTCTGAGATGCATTTGGGCAACTTTGTCAGAAATGAGTTTTTTGCCTACAGAGACATGCCTATTTGCGCAGTAGTACAGATTCTGAGTATGTAACTGGGCTTGATGAAATCAGCATTTCTCTTGCTTCCCTGTGCGTAGGGAAGCTCAGTTTTGTCCCAGTAGCTCCCACAGGTGTCTCCTCAGTGTGTTCCCGTTTCCTTAGAAACAGTGTATTTGCTGAGAGAAAAGTGCATTACTGTGCGCTTTCACCGTTCAGCAAATACATGTGTAGAAGCACAGCGCAAGCAGAAACGAACGTTTCTCGACGTTTTCTAACTCAGGGAACAATTGCACACTTCTGAGATGCATTTGGGCAACTTTGTCAGAAATGAGTTTTTTGCATACAGAGACATGCCTATTTGCGCAGTAGTACAGATTCTGAGCATGTAACTGGGCTTGATGAAATCAGCATTTCTCTTGCTTCCCTGTGCGTAGGGAAGCTCAGTTTTAGTCACAGTAGCTCCCACAAGTGTCTCCTCAGTGTGTTCCCATTTCCTTAGAAACAGTGTATTTGCTGGGAGAAAAGTGCATTACTGTGCGCTTTCACCGTTCAGCAAATACATGTGTAGAAGCACAGCGCTAGCAGTAACGAACGTTTCTCGACGTTTTCTAACTCAGGGAACAAGTTGCACACTTCTGAGATGCATTTGGGTAACTTTCTCAAAAATGAGTTTTTTGCCTACAGAGACATGCCTATTTGCGCAGTAGTACAGATTCTGAGTATGTAGCTGGGCTTGATGAAATCAGCATTTCTCTTGCTTCCCTGTGCGTAGGGAAGCTCAGTTTTAGTCACAGTAGCTCCCACAAGTGTCTCCTCAGTGTGTTCCCATTTCCTTAGAAACAGTGTATTTGCTGGGAGAAAAGTGCATTACTGTGCGCTTTCACTGTTCAGCAAATACATGTGTAGAAGCACAGCGCTAGCTGAAACGACCGTTTCTCGACGTTTTCTAACTCAGGGAACAAGTTGCACACTTCTGAGATGCATTTGGGCAACTTTGTCAGAAATGAGTTTTTTGCCTACAGAGACATGCCTATTTGCGCAGTAGTACAGATTCTGAGTATGTGACTGGGCTTGATGAAATCAGCATTTCTCTTGCTTCCCTGTGCGTAGGGAAGCTCAGTTTTAGTCACAGTAGCTCCCACAAGTGTCTCCTCAGTGTGTTTCCATTTCCTTAGAAACAGTGTATTTGCTGGGAGAAACGTGCATTACTGTGCACTTTCAATATTCAGCAAATACATGTGTAGAAGTACAGCGCTAGCAGAAACGAACGTTTCTCGACGTTTTCTAACTCGGGGAACAATTGCACACTTCTGAGATGCATTTGGGCAACTTTGTGAGAAATGAGTTTTTTGCGTAAAGAGACAAGCCTATTTGCGCAGTAGTACAGATTCTGAGTATGTAACTGGGCTTGATGAAATCAGCATTTCTCTTGCTTCCCTGTGCGTAGGGAAGCTCAGTTTTAGTCCCAGTAGCTCCCACAAGTGTCTCCTCAGTGTGTTCCCATTTCCTTAGAAACAGTGTATTTGCTGGGAGAAAAGTGCATTACTGTGCGCTTTCACCGTTCAGCAAATACATGTGTAGAAGCATATCGCTAGCAGAAACGAACGTTTCTCGGCGTTTTCTAACTCAGGGAACAAGTTGCACACTTCTGAGATGCATTTGGGCAACTTTGTCAGAAATGAGTTTTTTGCCTACAGAGACATGCCTATTTGCGCAGTAGTACAGATTCTGAGTATGTAACTGGGCTTGATGAAATCAGCATTTCTCTTGCTTCCCTGTGCGTAGGGAAGCTCAGTTTTAGTCCCAGTAGCTCCCACAAGTGTCTCCTCAGTGTGTTCCCATTTCCTTAGAAACAGTGTATTTGCTGGGAGAAAAGTGCATTACTGTGCGCTTTCACCGTTCAGCAAATACATGTGTAGAAGCACAGCGCTAGCAGAAACTAACGTTTCTCGACGTTTTCTAAGTCAGGGAACAAGTTGCACACTTCTGAGATGCATTTGGGCAACTTTGTCAGAAATGAGTTTTTTGCCTACAGAGACATGCCTATTTGCGCAGTAGTACAGATTCTGAGTATGTAACTGGGCTTGATGAAATCAGCATTTCTCTAGCTTCCCTGTTCGTAGGGAAGCTCAGTTTTAGTCACAGTAGCTCCCACAAGTGTCTCCTCAGTGTGTTCCCATTTCCTTAGAAACAGTGTATTTGCTGGGAGAAAAGTGCATTACTGTGCGCTTTCACCGTTCAGCAAATACATGTGTAGAAGCACAGCGCTAGCAGAAACGAACGTTTCTCGACGTTTTCTAACTCAGGGAACAAGTTGCACACTTCTGAGATGCATTTGGGCAACTTTGTCAGAAATGAGTTTTTTGCCTACTTAGACATGCCTATTTGCGCAGTAGTACAGATTCTGAGTATGTAACTGGGCTTGATGAAATCAGCATTTCTCTTGCTTCCCTGTGCGTAGGGAAGCTCAGTTTTAGTCACAGTAGCTCCCACAAGTGTCTCCTCAGTGTGTTCCCATTTCCTTAGAAACAGTGTATTTGCTGGGAGAAAAGTGCATTACTGTGCGCTTTAACCGTTCAGATAATACATGTGTAGAAGCACAGCGCTAGCAGAAACGAACGTTTCTCTAAGTTTTCTAACTCAGGGAAGAAGTTGCACACTTCTGAGATGCATTTGGGCAACTTTGTCAGAAATGAGTTTTTTGCCTACAGAGACATGCCTATTTGCGCAGTAGTACAGATTCTGAGTATGTAACTGGGCTTGATGAAATCAGCATTTCTCTTGCTTCACTGTGCGTAGGGAAGCTCAGTTTTAGTCCCAGTAGCTCCGACAAGTGTCTCCTCAGTGTGTTCCCAATTCCTTAGAAACAGTGTATTTGCTGGGAGAAAAGTGCATTACTGTGCGCTTTCACCGTTCAGCAAATACATGTGTAGAAGCACAGCGCTAGCAGAAACGACCGTTTCTCGACGTTTTCTAACTCAGGGAACAAGTTGCACACTTCTGAGATGCATTTGGGCAACTTTGTCAGAAATGAGTTTTTTGCCTACAGAGACATGCCTATTTGCGCAGTAGTACAGATTCTGAGTATGTAACTGGGCTTGATGACATCAGCATTTCTCTTGCTTTCCTGTGCATAGGGAAGCTCAGTTTTAGTCCCAGTAGCTCCCACAAGTGTCTCCTCAGTGTGTTCCCATTTCCTTAGAAACAGTGTATTTGCTGGGAGAAAAGTGCATTACTGTGCGCTTTCACCGTTCAGCAAATACATGTGTAGAAGCACAGCGCTAGCAGAAACTAACGTTTCTCGACGTTTTCTAACTCAGGGAACAAGTTGCACACTTCTGAGATGCATTTGATCAACTTTGTCAGAAATGAGTTTTTTGCCTACAGAGACATGCCTATTTGCGCAGTAGTACAGATTCTGAGTATGTAACTGGGCTTGACGAAACAGCATTTCTCTTGCTTCCCTGTGCGTAGGGAAGCTCAGTTTTAGTCACAGTAGCTCCCACAAGTGTCTCCTCAGTGTGTTCCCATTTCCTTAGAAACAGTGTATTTGCTGGGAGAAAAGTGCATTACTGTGCGCTTTCACCGTTCAGCAAATACATGTGTAGAAGCACAGCGCTAGCAGAAACGAACGTTTCTCGACATTTTCTAACTCAGGGAACAAGTTGCACACTTCTGAGATGCATTTGGGCAACTTTGTCAGAAATGAGTTTTTTGCGTAAAGAGACAAGCCTATTTGCGCAGTAGTACAGATTCTGAGTATGTAACTGGGCTTGATGAAATCAGCATTTCTCTTGCTTCCCTGTGCGTAGGGAAGCTCAGTTTTAGTCACAGTAGCTCCCACAAGTGTCTCCACAGTGTTCCCATTTCCGTAGAAACAGTGTATTTGCTGAGAGAAAAGTGCATTACTGTGCGCTTTCACCGTTCAGCAAATACATGTGTAGAAGCACAGGACTAGCAGAAAAGACCGTTTCTCGACGTTTTCTAACTCAGGGAACAAGTTGCACACTTCTGAGATGCATTTGGGCAACTTTGTCAGAAATGATTTTTTTGCCTACAGAGACATGCCTATTTGCGCAGTAGTACAGATTCTGAGTATGTAACTGGGCTTGATGAAATCAGCATTTCTCTTGCTTCCCTGTGCGTAGGGAAGCTCAGTTTTAGTCACAGTAGCTCCCACAAGTGTCTCCTCAGTGTGTTCCCATTTCCTTAGAAACAGTGTATTTGCTGGGAGAAAAGTGCATTACTGTGCGCATTCACCGTTCAGCAAATACATGTGTAGAAGCACAGCGCTAGCAGAAACGAACGTTTCTCGACGTTTTCTAACTCACGGAACAAGTTGCACACTTCTGAGATGTATTTGGGCAACTTTGTCAGAAATGAGTTTTTTGCCTACAGAGACATGCCTATTTGCGCAGTAGTACAGATTCTGAGTATGTAACTGGGCTTGATGAAATCAGCATTTCTCTTACTTCCCTGTGCGTAGGGAAGCTCAATTTTAGTCACTGTAGCTCCCACAAGTGTCTCCTCAGTGTGTTCCCATTTCCTCAGAAACAGTGTATTTGCTGGGAGAAAAGTGCATTACTGTGCGCTTTCAACGTTCAGCAAATACATGTGTAGAAGCACAGTGCTAGCAGAAACGACCGTTTCTCGACGTTTTCTAACTCAGGGAACAAGTTGCACACTTCTGAGATGCATTTGGGCAACTTTGTCAGAAAAGAGTTTTTTGCCTACAGAGGCATGCCAATTTGCACAGTAGTACAGATTCTGAGTATGTAACTGGGCTTGATGAAATCAGCATTTCTCTTGCTTTCCTGTGCGTAGGGAAGCTCAGTTTTATTCACAGTAGCTCCCACGAGTGTCTCCTCAGTGTGTTCCCATTTCCTTAGAAACAGTGTATTTGCTAGGAGAAAAGTGCATTACTGTGCGCTTTCACCGTTCAGCAAATACATGTGTAGAAGCACAGCGCTAGCAGAAACGACCGTATCTCGACGTTTTCTAACTCAGGGAACAAGTTGCACACTTCTGAGATGCATTTGGGAAACTTTGTCAGAAATGAGTTTTTTGCCTATTTAGACATGCCTATTTGCGCAGTAGTACAGATTCTGAGTATGTAACTTGGTTTGATTAAATCAGCATTTCTCTTGCTTCCCTGTGCGTATGGAAGCTCAGTTTTAGTCACAGTAGCTCCCACAAGTGTCTCCTCAGTGTGTTCCCATTTCCTTAGACACAGTGTATTTGCTGGGAGAAAAGTGCATTACTGTGCACTTTCACCGTTCAGCAAATACATGTGTAGAAGCACAGCGCTAGCAGAAACGAACGTTTCTCGACATTTTCTAACTCAGGGAACAAGTTGCACACTTCTGAGATGCATTTGGGCAACTTTGTCAGAAATGAGTTTTTTGCCTACAGAGACATGCCTATTTGCGCAGTAGTACAGATTCTGAGTATGTAACTGGGCTGGATGAAATCAGCATTTCTCTTGCTTCCCTGTGCGTAGGGAAGCTCAGTTTTAGTCACAGTTGCGCCCACAAGTGTCTCCTCAGTGTGTTCCAGTTCCTTAGAAGCGGTGTATTTGCTGGGAGAAAAATGCATTACTGTGCGCTTTCACTGTTCAGCAAATACATGTGTAGACGCACAGCGCTAGCAGAAAAGACCCTTTCTCGACGTTGTCTAACTCAGAGAACAAGTTGCACACTTCTGAGATGCATTTGGGCAACTTTGTCAAAAATGAGTTTTTTGCCTACAGAGACATGCCTATTCGCGCAGTAGTACAGATTCTGAGTATGTAACTGGGCTTGATGAAATCACCATTTCTCTTGCTTCCCTGTGTGTAGGGAAGCTCAGTTTTAGTCACAGTAGCTCCCACAAGTGTCTCCTCAGTGCGTTCCCAGTTCCTTAGAAACAGTGTATTTGCTGGGAGAAAAGTGCATTACTGTGCGCTTTCACCGTTCAGCAAATACATGTGTAGAAGCACAGCGCTAGCAGAAACGACCGTTTCTCGACGTTTTCTAACTTAGGGAACAAGTGGCAAACTTCTGATATGAATTTGGGCAACTTTGTCCGAAATGACTTTTTTGCCTACAGAGACATGCCTATTTGCGCAGTAGTACAGATTCTGAGTATGTAACGGGGCTTGATGAAATCAGCATTTCTCTTACTTCCCTGTGCGTAGGGAAGCTCAGTTTTAGTCACTGTAGCTCCCACAAGTGTCTCCTCAGTGTGTTCCCATTTCCTCAGAAACAGTGTATTTGCTGGGAGAAAAGTGCATTACTGTGCGCTTTCAACGTTCAGCAAATACATGTGTAGAAGCACAGTGCTAGCAGAAACGACCGTTTCTCGACGTTTTCTAATTCAGGGAACAAGTTGCACACTTCTGAGATGCATTTGGGCAACTTTGTCAGAAAAGAGTTTTTTGCCTACAGAGGCATGCCAATTTGCTCAGTAGTACAGATTCTGAGTATGTAACTGGGCTTGATGAAATCAGCATTTCTCTTGCTTCCCTGTGCGTAGGGAAGCTCAGTTTTAGTCACAGTAGCTCCCACAAGTGTCTCCTCAGTGTGTTCCCATTTCCTCAGAAACAGTGTATTTGCTGGGAGAAAAGTGCATTACTGTGCGCTTTCACCGTTCAGCAAATAAATGTGTAGAAGCACAGCACTAGCAGAAAAGACCGTTTCTCGACGTTTTCTAACTCAGGGAACAAGTTGCACACTTCTGAGATGCATTTGGGCAACTTTGTCAGAAATGAGTCTTTTGCCTACAGAGACATGCCTATTTGCGCAGTAGTACAGATTCTGAGTATGTAACTGGGCTTGATGAAATCAGCATTTCTCTTGCTTCCCTGTGCGTAGGGAAGCTCAGTTTTATTCACAGTAGCTCCCACGAGTGTCTCCTCAGTGTGTTCCCATTTCCTTAGAAACAGTGTATTTGCTAGGAGAAAAGTGCATTACTGTGCGCTTTCACCGTTCAGCAAATACATGTGTAGAAGCACAGCGCTAGCAGAAACGACCGTATCTCGACGTTTTCTAACTCAGGGAACAAGTTGCACACTTCTGAGATGCATTTGGGCAACTTTGTCAGAAATGAGTTTTTTGCCTACTTAGACATGCCTATTTGCGCAGTAGTACAGATTCTGAGTATGTAACTTGGCTTGATGAAATCAGCATTTCTCTTGCTTCCCTGTGCGTAAGGAAGCTCAGTTTTAGTCACAGTACCTCCCACAAGTGTCTCCTCAGTGTGTTCCCATTTCCTTAGACACAGTGTATTTGCTGGGAGAAAAGTGCATTACTGTGCGCTTTCACCGTTCAGCAAATACATGTGTAGAAGCACAGCGCTAGCAGAAACGACCGTTTCTCGACGTTTTCTAACTCAGGGAACAAGTTGCACTCTTCTGAGATGCATTTGGGCAACTTTGTCAGAAATGAGTTTTTTGCCTACAGAGACATGCCTATTTGCGCAGTAGTACAGATTCTGAGTATGTAACTGGGCTTGATGAAATCAGCATTTCTCTTGCTTCCCTGTGCGTAGGGAAGCTCAGTTTTAGTCACAGTAGCTCCCACAAGTGTCTCCTCAGTGTGTTCCCATTTCCTTAGAAACAGTGTATTTGCTGGGAGAAAAGTGCATTACTGTGAGCTTTCACCGTTCAGCTAGTACTTGTGTAGAAGCACAGCGCTAGCAGAAACGAACGTTTCTCGACGTTTTCTAACTCAGGGAACAAGTTCCACACTTCTGAGATGCATTTGGGCAACTTTGTCAGAAATGAGTTTTTTGCCTAAGGAGACATGCCTATTTGCGCAGTAGTACAGATTCTGAGTATGTAACTGCGCTTGATGAAATCAGCATTTCTCTTGCTTCCCTGTGCGTAGGGAAGCTCAGTTTTAGTCACAGTAGCTCCCACAAGTGTCTCCTCAGTGTGTTCCCATTTCCTTAGAAACAGTGTATTTGCTGGGAGAAAAGTGCACTACTGTGAGCATTCACCATTCAGCAAGTACATGTGTAGAAGCACAGCGCTAGCAGAAACTAACGTTTCTCGACGTTTTCTAACTCAGGGAACAAGTTGCACTCTTCTGAGATGCATTTGGGCAACTTTGTCAGAAATGAGTTTTTTGCCTAAGGAGGCATGCCTATTTGCGCAGTACTACACATTCTGAGTATGTAACTGGGCTTGATGAAATCAGCATTTCTCTTGCTTCCCTGTGCGTAGGGAAGCTCAGTTTTAGTCACAGTAGCTCCCACAAGTGTCTCCTCAGTGTGTTCCCATTTCCTTAGAAACAGTGTATTTGCTGGGAGAAAAGTGCATTACTGTGCGCTTTCACCGTTCGGCTAATACATGTGTAGAAGCACAGCGCTAGCAGAAACGACCGTTTCTCGACGTTTTCTAACTCAGGGAACAAGTTGCACACTTCTGAGATGCATTTGGGCAACTTTGTCAGAAATGAGTTTTTTGCCTACAGAGACATGCCTATTTGCGCAGTAGTACAGATTCTGAGTATGTAACTGGGCTTGATGAAATCAGCATTTCTCTTGCTTCCCTATGCGTAGGGAAGCTCAGTTTTAGTCACAGTAGCTCCCACAAGTGTCTCCTCAGTGTGTTCCCATTTCCTTAGAAACAGTGTATTTGCTGGGAGAAAAGTGCATTACTGTGCGCTTTCACCGTTCGGCTAATACATGTGTAGAAGCACAGCGCTAGCAGAAACGACCGTTTCTCGACGTTTTCTAACTCAGGGAACAAGTTGCACACTTCTGAGATGCATTTGGGCAACTTTGTCAGAAATGAGTTTTTTGCCTACAGAGACATGCCTATTTGCGCAGTAGTACAGATTCTGAGTATGTAACTGGGCTTGATGAAATCAGCATTTCTCTTGCTTCCCTGTGCGTAGGGAAGCTCAGTTTTAGTCACAGTAGCTCCCACAAGTGTCTCCTCAGTGTGTTCCCATTTCCTTAGAAACAGTGTATTTGCTGGGAGAAAAGTGCATTACTGTGCGCTTTCACCGTTCAGCAAGTACATGTGTAGAAGCACAGCGCTAGCAGAAACGAACGTTTCTCGACGTTTTCTAACTCAGGGAACAAGTTGCACTCTTCTGAGATGCATTTGGGCAACTTTGTCAGAAATGAGTTTTTTGCCTAAGGAGACATGCCTATTTGCGCAGTAGTACAGATTCTGAGTATGTAACTGGGCTTGATGAAATCAGCATTTCTCTTGCTTCCCTGTGCGTAGGGAAGCTCAGTTTTAGTCACAGTAGCTCCCACAAGTGTCTCCTCAGTGTGTTCCCATTTCCTTAGAAACAGTGTATTTGCTGGGAGAAAAGTGCATTACTGTGCGCTTTCACCGTTCAGCAAATACATGTGTAGAAGCACAGCGCTAGCTGAAATGACCGTTTCTCGATGTTTTCTAACTCAGGGAACAAGTTGCACACTTCTGAGATGCATTTGGGCATCTTTGTCAGAAATGAGTTTTTTGCCTACAGAGACATGCCTATTTGCGCAGTAGTACAGATTCTGAGTATGTAACTGGGTTTGATGAAATCAGCATTTCTCTTGCTTCCCTATGCGTAGGGAAGCTCAGTTTTAGTCACAGTAGCTCCCACAAGTGTCTCCTCAGTGTGTTCCCATTTCCTTAGAAACAGTGTATTTGCTGGGAGAAAAGTGCATTACTGTGCGCTTTCACCGTTCGGCTAATACATGTGTAGAAGCACAGCGCTAGCAGAAACGACCGTTTCTCGACGTTTTCTAACTCAGGGAACAAGTTGCACACTTCTGAGATGCATTTGGGCAACTTTGTCAGAAATGAGAGGTTTGCCTACAGAGACATGCCTATTAGCGCAGTAGTACAGATTATGAGTATGTAACTGGGCTTGATGAAATCAGCATTTCTCTTGCTTCCCTGTGAGTAGGGAAGCTCAGTTTTAGTCACAGTAGGTCCCACAAGTGTCTCCTCAGTGTGTTCCCATTTCCTTAGAAACAGTGTATTTGCTGTGAGAAAAGTGCATTACTGTGCGCTTTCACTGTTCAGCAAATACATGTGTAGAAGCACAGCGCTAGCAGAAACGACCGTTTCTCGACGTTTTCTAACTCAGGGAACAAGTTGCACACTTCTGAGATGCATTTGGGCAACTTTGTCAGAAATGAGTTTTTGCGTTCAGAGACATGCCTATTTGCGCAGTAGTACAGATTCTGAGTATGTAACTGGGCTTGATGAAATCAGCATTTCTCTTGCTTCCCTGTGCGTAGGGAAGCTCAGTTTTAGTCACAGTAGCTCCCACAAGTGTCTCCTCAGTGTGTTCCCAGTTTCTTAGATTTAGTGTATTTGCTGGGAGAAAAGTGCATTACTGTGCGCTTTCACCGTTCAGCAAATACATGTGTAGAAGCACAGCGCTAGCAGAAACGACCGTTTCTCGACGTTTTCTAACTCAGGGATCAAGTTGCACACTTCTGAGATGCATTTGGGCAACTTTGTCAGAATTGAGTTTTTTGCCTAAAGAGACATGCCTATTTGCGCAGTAGTACAGATTCTGAGTATGTAACTGGGCTTGATGAAATCAGCATTTCTCTTGCTTCCCTGTGCATAGGGAAGCTCAGTTTTAGTCACACTAGCTCCCACAAGTGTCTCCTCAGTGTGTTCCCATTTCCTTAGAAACAGTGTATTTGCTGGGAGAAAAGTGCATTACTGTGCGCTTTCACCGTTCAGCAAATACATGTGTAGAAGCACAGCGCTAGCAGAAACGAACGTTTCTCGACGTTTTCTAACTCAGGGAACAAGTTGCACACTTCTGAGATGCATTTGGGCAACTTTGTCAGAAATGAGTTTTTGCCTAAAGAGACATGCCTATTTGCGCAGTAGTGCAGATTCTTAGTATGTAACTGGGCTTGATGAAATCAACATTTCTCTGGCTTCCCTGTGTGTAGGGAAGCTCAGTTTTAGTCACAGTAGCTCCCACAAGTGTCTGCTCAGTGTGTTCCCAGTTCCTTAGAAACAGTGTATTTGCTGGGAGAAAAGTGCATTACTGTGCGCTTTCACCGTTCAGCAAATACATGTGTAGAAGCACAGCGCTAGCAGAAACGAACGTTCCGCCACGTTTTCTAACTCAGGGAACAAGTTGCACACTTCTGAGATGCATTTGGGCAACTTTGTCAGAAATGAGTTTTGTGCCTAAAGAGACATGCCTATTTGCGCAGTAGTACAGATTCTGAGTATGTAACTGGGCTTGATGAAATCAGCATTTCTCTTGCTTCCCTGTGCGTAGGGAAGCTCAGTTTTAGTCACAGTAGCTCCCACAAGTGTCTCCTCAGTGTGTTCCCATTTCCTTAGAAACAGTGTATTTGCTGGGAGAAAAGTGCATTACTGTGCGCTTTCACCGTTCAGCAAATACACGTGTAGAAGCACAGCGCTAGCAGAAACGAACGTTTCTCGACGTTTTCTAATTCAGGGAACAAGTTGCACACTTCTGAGATGCATTTGGGCAACTTTGTCAGAAATGAGGTTTTTGCCTAAAGAGACATGCCTATTTGTGCAGTAGTACAGATTCTGAGTATGTAACTGGGCTTGATGAAATCAGCATTTCTCTTGCTTTCCTGTGCGTAGGGAAGCTCAGTTTTAGTCACAGTAGCTCCCACAAGTGTCTCCTCAGTGTGTTCCCATTTCCTAAGAAATAGTGTATTTGCTGGGAGAAAAATGCATTACTGTGCGCTTTCACTGTTCAGCAAATACATGTGTAGAAGCACAGTGCTAGCAGAAACGAACGTTTCTCGACGTTTTCTAACTCAGGGAACAAGTTGCACACTTCTGAGATGCATTTGGCAACTTTGTCAGAAATGAGTTTTTGCCTACAGAGACATGCCTATTTGCGCAGTAGTACAGATTCTGAGTATGTAACTGGGCTTGATGAAATCAGCATTTCTCTTGCTTCCCTGTGCGTAGGGAAGCTCAGTTTTAGTCACAGTAGCTCCCACAAGTGTCTCCTCAGTGTGTTCCCATTTCCTTAGAAACAGTGTATTTGCTGGGAGAAAAGTGCATTACTGTGAGCTTTCACCATTCAGCAAGTACATGTGTAGAAGCACAGCGCTAGCAGAAACTAACGTTTCTCGACGTTTTCTAACTCAGGGAACAAGTTGCACTCTTCTGAGATGCATTTGGGCAACTTTGTCAGAAATGAGTTTTTTGTCTAAGGAGACATGCCTATTTGCGCAGTAGTACAGATTCTGAGTATGTAACTGGGCTTGATGAAATCAGCATTTCTCTTGCTTCCCTGTGCGTAGGGAAGCTCAGTTTTAGTCACAGTAGCTCCCACAAGTGTCTCCTCAGTGTGTTCCCAGTTCCTTAGAAACAGTGTATTTGCTGGGAGAAAAGTGCATTACTGTGCGCTTTCACCGTTCAGCAAATACATGTGTAGAAGCACAGCGCTAGCAGAAACGAACGTTTCTCGACGTTTTCTAACTCAGGGAACAAGTGGCAAACTTCTGATATGCATTTGGGCAACTTTGTCCGAAATGACTTTTTTGCCTACAGAGACATGCCTATTTGCGCAGTAGTACAGATTCTGAGTATGTAACTGGGCTTGATGAAATCAGCATTTCTCTTGCTTCCCTGTGCGTAGGGAAGCTCAGTTTTAGTCACAGTAGCTCCCACAAGTGTCTCCTCAATGTGTTCCCATTTCCTTAGAAACAGTGTATTTGCTGGGAGAAAAGTGCATTACTGTGCGCTTTCACCGTTCAGCAAATACATGTGTAGAAGCACAGCGCTAGCTGAAACGACCGTTTCTCGACGTTTTCTAACTCAGGGAACAAGTTGCACACTTCTGAGATGCATTTGGGCAACTTTGTCAGAAATGAGTTTTTTGGCTAAGGAGACATGCCTATTTGTGCAGTAGTACAGATTCTGAGTATGTAACTGGGCTTGATGAAATCAGCATTTCTCTTGCTTCCCTGTGCGTAGGGAAGCTCAGTTTTAGTCACAGTAGCTCCCACAAGTGTCTCCTCAGTGTGTTCCCAGTTCCTTAGAAACAGTGTATTTGCTGGGAGAAAGGTGCATTACTGTGCGCTTTCACCGTTCAGCAAATACATGTGTAGAAGCACAGCGCTAGCAGAAACGACCGTTTCTCGACGTTTTCTAACTCAGGGAACAAGTGGCAAACTTCTGATATGCATTTGGGCAACTTTGTCCGAAATGACTTTTTTGCCTACAGAGACATGCCTATTTGCGCAGTAGTACAGATTCTGAGTATGTAACTGGGCTTGATGAAATCAGCATTTCTCTTGCTTCCCTGTGCGTAGGGAAGCTCAGTTTTAGTCACAGTAGCTCCCACAAGTGTCTCCTCAATGTGTTCCCATTTCCTTAGAAACAGTGTATTTGCTGGGAGAAAAGTACATTACTGTGCGCTTTCACCGTTCAGCAAATACATGTGTAGAAGCACAGCGTTAGCAGATATGACCGTTTCTCGACGTTTTCTAACTCAGGGAACAAGTTGCACACTTCTGAGATGCATTTGGGCAACTTTGTCAGAAATGAGTTTTTTGGCTAAGGAGACATGCCTATTTGTGCAATAGTACAGATTCTGAGTATGTAACTGGGCTTGATGAAATCAGCATTTCTCTTGCTTCCCTGTGCGTAGGGAAGCTCAGTTTTAGTCACAGTAGCTCCCACAAGTGTCTTCTCAGTGTGTTCCCATTTCCTTAGAAACAGTGTATTTGCTGGGAGAAAAGTGCATTACTGTGCGCTTTCACCGTTCAGCAAATACATGTGTAGAAACACAGCGCTAGCAGAAACGAACGTTTCTCGACGTTTTCTAACTCAGGGAACAAGTTGCACACTTCTGAGGTGCATTTGGGCAACTTTGTCAGAAATGATTTTTTTGCCTACAGAGACATGCCTATTGGCTCAGTAGTACAGATTCTGAGTATGTAACTGGGCTTGATGAAATCAGCATATCTCTTGCTTCCCTGTGCGTAGGGAAGCTCAGTTTTAGTCACAGTAGCTCCCACAAGTGTCTCCTCAGTGTGTTCCCATTTCCTTAGAAACAGTGTATTTGCTGGGAGAAAAGTGCATTACTGTGCGCTTTCACCGTTCAGCAACTACATGTGCAGAAGCACAGCGCTAGCAGAAACGACCATTTCTCGATGTTTTCTAACTCAGGGATCAAGTTGCACACTTCTGAGATGCATTTGGGCAACTTTGTCAGAAATGAGTTTTTTGCCTACAGAGACATGCCTATTTGCGCAGTAGTACAGATTCTGAGTATGTAACTGGGCTTGATGAAATCAGCATTTCTCTTGCTTCCCTGTGCGTAGGGAAGCTCAGTTTTAGTCACAGTAGCTCCCACAAGTGTCTCCTCAGTGTGTTCCCATTTCCTTAGAAACAGTGTATTTGCTGGGAGAAAAGTGCATTACTGTGAGCTTTCACCGTTCAGCAAATACATGTGTAGAAGCACAGCGCTAGCAGAAACGAACGTTTGTCGACGTTTTCTAACTCAGGGAACAAGTTGCACACTTCTGAGATGCATTTGGGCAACCTTGTCAGAAATGAGTTTTTTGCCTAAGGAGACATGCCTATTTGCGCAGTAGTACAGATTCTGAGTATGTAACTGGGCTTGATGAAATCAGCATTTCTCTTGCTTCCCTGTGCGTAGGGAAGCTCAGTTTTAGTCACAGTAGCTCCCACAAGTGTCTCCTCAGTGTGTTCCCATTTCCTTAGAAACAGTGTATTTGCTGGGAGAAAAGTGCATTACTGTGAGCTTTCACCATTCAGCAAGTACATGTGTAGAAGCACAGCGCTAGCAGAAACTAACGTTTCTCGACGTTTTCTAACTCAGGAACAAGTTGCACTCTTCTGAGATGCATTTGGGCAACTTTGTCAGAAATGAGTTTTTTGTCTAAGGAGACATGCCTATTTGCGCAGTAGTACAGATTCTGAGTATGTAACTGGGCTTGATGAAATCAGCATTTCTCTTGCTTCCCTGTGCGTAGGGAAGCTCAGTTTTAGTCACAGTAGCTCCCACAAGTGTCTCCTCAGTGTGTTCCCAGTTCCTTAGAAACAGTGTATTTGCTGGGAGAAAAGTGCATTACTGTGCGCTTTCACCGTTCAGCAAATACATGTGTAGAAGCACAGCGCTAGCAGAAACGACCGTTTCTCGACGTTTTCTAACTCAGGGAACAAGTGGCAAACTTCTGATATGCATTTGGGCAACTTTGTCCGAAATGACTTTTTTGCCTACAGAGACATGCCTATTTGCGCAGTAGTACAGATTCTGAGTATGTAACTGGGCTTGATGAAATCAGCATTTCTCTTGCTTCCCTGTGCGTAGGGAAGCTCAGTTTTAGTCACAGTAGCTCCCACAAGTGTCTCCTCAATGTGTTCCCATTTACTTAGAAACAGTGTATTTGCTGGGAGAAAAGTACATTACTGTGCGCTTTCACCGTTCAGCAAATACATGTGTAGAAGCACAGCGCTAGCTGAAACGACCGTTTCTCGACGTTTTCTAACTCAGGGAACAAGTTGCACACTTCTGAGATGCATTTGGGCAACTTTGTCAGAAATGAGTTTTTTGGCTAAGGAGACATGCCTATTTGTGCAGTAGTACAGATTCTGAGTATGTAACTGGGCTTGATGAAATCAGCATTTCTCTTGCTTCCCTGTGCGTAGGGAAGCTCAGTTTTAGTCACAGTAGCTCCCACAAGTGTCTCCTCAGTGTGTTCCCAGTTCCTTAGAAACAGTGTATTTGCTGGGAGAAAAGTGCATTACTGTGCGCTTTCACCGTTCAGCAAATACATGTGTAGAAGCACAGCGGTAGCAGAAACGACCGTTTCTCGACGTTTTCTAACTCAGGGAACAAGTGGCAAACTTCTGATATGCATTTGGGCAACTTTGTCCGAAATGACTTTTTTGCCTACAGAGACATGCCTATTTGCGCAGTAGTACAGATTCTGAGTATGTAACTGGGCTTGATGAAATCAGCATTTCTCTTGCTTCCCTGTGCGTAGGGAAGCTCAGTTTTAGTCACAGTAGCTCCCACAAGTGTCTCCTCAATGTGTTCCCATTTCCTTAGAAACAGTGTATTTGCTGGGAGAAAAGTACATTACTGTGCGATTTCACCGTTCAGCAAATACATGTGTAGAAGGACAGCGTTAGCAGATATGACCGTTTCTCGACGTTTTCTAACTCAGGGAACAAGTTGCACACTTCTGAGATGCATTTGGGCAACTTTGTCAGAAATGAGTTTTTTGGCTAAGGAGACATGCCTATTTGTGCAGTAGTACAGATTCTGAGTATGTAACTGGGCTTGATGAAATCAGCATTTCTCTTGCTTCCCTGTGCGTAGGGAAGCTCAGTTTTAATCACAGTAGCTCCCACAAGTGTCTTCTCAGTGTGTTCCCATTTCCTTAGAAACAGTGTATTTGCTGGGAGAAAAGTGCATTACTGTGCGCTTTCACCGTTCAGCAAATACATGTGTAGAAACACAGCGCTAGCAGAAACGAACGTTTCTCGACGTTTTCTATCTCAGGGAACAAGTTGCACACTTCTGAGATGCATTTGGGCAACTTTGTCAGAAATGATTTTTTTGCCTACAGAGACATGCCTATTGGCTCAGTAGTACAGATTCTGAGTATGTAACTGGGCTTGATGAAATCAGCATATCTCTTGCTTCCCTGTGCGTAGGGAAGCTCAGTTTTAGTCACAGTAGCTCCCACAAGTGTCTCCTCAGTGTGTTCCCATTTCCTTAGAAACAGTGTATTTGCTGGGAGAAAAGTGCATTACTGTGCGCTTTCACCGTTCAGCAACTACATGTATATTTGCTGGGAGAAAAGTGCATTACTGTGCGCTTTCACCGTTCAGCAAATACATGTGTAGAAGCACAGCGCTAGCAGATACGACCGTTTCTCGACGTTTTCTAACTCAGGGAACAAGTTGCACACTTCTGAGATGCATTTGGGCAACTTTGACAGAAATGAGTT
Organism: Acomys minous; assembly: GCF_964271855.1. Lineage (NCBI taxonomy): Eukaryota > Metazoa > Chordata > Mammalia > Rodentia > Muridae > Acomys > Acomys minous. The sequence goes on from NW_028182178.1 coordinate 1,959,293, forward strand.
TTTTGCCTACAGAGACATGCCTATTTGCGCAGTAGTACAGATTCTGAGTATGTAACTGGGCTTGATGAAATCAGCATTTCTCTTGCTTCCCTGTGCGTAGGGAAGCTCAGTTTTAGTCACAGTAGCTCCCACAAGTGTCTCCTCAGTGTGTTCCCATTTCCTTAGAAACAGTGTATTTGCTGGTAGAAAAGTGCATTACTGTGCGCTTTCACCGTTCAGCAAATACATGTGTAGAAGCACAGCGCTAGCAGAAACGAATGTTTCTCGACGTTTTCTAACTCAGGGAACAAGTTGCACACTTCTGGGATGCATTAGGGCAACATTGTCAGAAATGAGTTTTTTGCCTACAGAGACATGCCTATTCGCGCAGTAGTACAGATTCTGAGTATGTAATTGGGCTTGATGAAATCAGCATTTCTCTTGCTTCCCTGTGCGTAGGGAAGCTCAGTTTTAGTCACAGTAGCTCCCACAAGTGTCTCCTCAGTGTGTTCCCATTTCCTTAGAAACAGTGTATTTGCTGGGAGAAAAGTGCATTACTGTGCGCTTTCACCGTTCAGCAAATACATGTGTAGAAGCACAGCGCTAGCAGAAACGAAAGTTTCTCGACGTTTTCTAAATCAGGGAAAAAGTTGCACACTTCTGAGATGCATTTGGGCAACTTTGTCAGAAATGAGTTTTTTGCCTACAGATTCATGCCTATTTGTGCAGTAGTACAGATTCTGAGTATGTAACTGGGCTTGATGAAATCAGCATTTCTCTTGCTTCCCTGTGCGTAGGGAAGCTCAGTTTTAGTCACAGTAGCTCCCAGAAGTGTCTCCTCAGTGTGTTCCCATTTCCTTAGAAACAGTGTATTTGCTGGGAGAAAAGTGCATTACTGTGCGCTTTCACCTTTCAGCAAATACATGTGTAGAAGCACAGCGCTAGCAGAAACAAACGTTTCTCGACGTTTTCTAACTCAGGGAACAAGTTGCACACTTCTGAGATGCATTTGGGTAACTTTGTCAGAAATGAGTTTTTTGCCTACAGAGACATGCCTATTTGCGCAGTAGTACAGATTCTGAGTATGTAACTGGGCTTGATGAAATCAGCATTTCTCTTGCTTCCCTGTGCATAGGGAAGCTCAGTTTTAGTCACAGTAGCTCCCACAAGTGTCTCCTCAGTGTGTTCCTATTTCCGTAGAAACAGTATATTTGCTGGGAGAAAAGTGCATTACTGTGCGCTTTCACCGTTCAGCAAATACATGTGTAGAAGCACAGCGCTAGCAGATACGACCGTTTCTCGACGTTTTCTAACTCAGGGAACAAGTTGCACACTTCTGAGATGCATTTGGGCAACTTTGACAGAAATGAGTTTTTTGCCTACAGAGACATGCCTATTTGCGCAGTAGTACAGATTCTGAGTATGTAACTGGGCTTGATGAAATCAGCATTTCTCTTGCTTCCCTGTGCGTAGGGAAGCTCAGTTTTAGTCACAGTAGCTCCCACAAGTGTCTCCTCAGTGTGTTCCCATTTCCTTAGAAACAGTGTTTTTGCTGGGAGAAAAGTGCATTACTGTGCGCTTTCACCGTTCAGCAAATACATGTGTAGAAGCACAGCGCTAGCAGAAACGACCGTTTCTCGAAGTTTTCTAACTCAGGGAACAAGTTGCACACTTCTGAGATGCATTTGTGCAACTTTGTCAGAAATGAGTTTTTTGCCTACAGATTCATGCCTATTTGCGCAGTAGTACAGATTCTGAGTATGTAACTGGGCTTGATGAAATCAGCATTTCTCTTGCTTCCCTGTGCGTAGGGAAGCTCAGTTTTAGTCACAGTAGCTCCCACAAGTGTCTCCTCAGTGTGTTCCCATTTCTTTAGAAACAGTGTATTTGCTGGGAGAAAAGTGCATTACTGTGCGCTTTCACCGTTCAGCAAATACATGTGTAGAAGCACAACGCTAGCAGAAACGATCGTTCCTCCACGTTTTCTAACTCAGGTAACAAGTTGCACACTTCTGAGATGCATTTGGGCAACTTTGACAGAAATGAGTTTTTTGCCTACAGAGATATGCCTATTTGCGCAGTAGTACAGATTCTGAGTATGTAACTGGGCTTGATGAAATCAGCATTTTTCTTGCTTCCCTGTGCGTAGGGAAGCTCAGTTTTAGTCACAGTAGCTCCCATAAGTGTCTCCTCAGTGTGTTCCCATTTCCTTAGAAACAGTGTATTTGCTGGGAGAAAAGTGCATTAATGGGCGCTTTCACCGTTCAGCAAATACATGTGTAGAAGCACAGCACTAGCAGAAACGAACGTTTCTCGACGTTTTCTAACTCAGGGAACAAGTTGCACACTTCTGAGATGCATTTGGGCAACTTTGTCAGAAATTAGTTTTTTGCCTACAGAGACATGCCTATTTGCGCAGTAGTACAGATTCTGAGTATGTAACTGGGCTTGATGAAATCAGCATTTCTCTTGCTTCTCTGTGCGTAGGGAAGCTCAGTTTTAGTCACAGTAGCTCCCACAAGTGTCTCCTCAGTGTGTTCCTATTTCCGTAGAAACAGTATATTTGCTGGGAGAAAAGTGCATTACTGTGCGCTTTCACCGTTCAGCAAATACATGTGTAGAAGCACAGCGCTAGCAGATACGACCGTTTCTCGACGTTTTCTAACTCAGGGAACAAGTTGCACACTTCTGAGATGCATTTGGACAACTTTGACAGAAATGAGTTTTTTGCCTACAGAGACATGCCTATTTGCGCAGTAGTACAGATTCTGAGTATGTAACTGGGCTTGATGAAATCAGCATTTCTCTTGCTTCCCTGTGCGTAGGGAAGCTCAGTTTTAGTCACAGTAGCTCCCACAAGTGTCTCCTCAGTGTGTTCCCATTTCCTTAGAAACAGTGTTTTTGCTGGGAGAAAAGTGCATTACTGTGCGCTTTCACCGTTCAGCAAACACATGTGTAGAAGCACAGCGCTAGCAGAAACGACCGTTTCTCGACGTTTTCTAACTCAGGGAACAAGTTGCACACTTCTGAGATGCATTTGTGCAACTTTGTCAGAAATGAGTTTTTTGCCTACAGATTCATGCCTATTTGCGCAGTAGTACTGATTCTGAGTATGTAACTGGGCTTGATGAAATCAGCATATCTCTTGCTTCCCTGTGCGTAGGGAAGCTCAGTTTTAGTCACAGTAGCTCCCACAAGTGTCTCCTCAGTGTGTTCCCATTTCCTTAGAAACAGTGTATTTGCTGGGAGAAAAGTGCATTACTGTGCGCTTTCACCGTTCAGCAAATACAGGTGTAGAAGCACAGCGCTAGCAGAAACGACCGTTTCTCGACGTTTTCTAACTCAGGGAACAAGTTGCACACTTCTGAGATGCATTTGGGCAACTTCGTCAGAAATGAGTTTTTTGCCTAAAGAGACATGCGTATTTGCGCAGTAGTACAGATTCTGAGTATGTAACTGGGCTTGATGAAATCAGCATTTCTCTTGCTTCCGTGTGCGTAGGGAAGCTCAGTTTTAGTCACAGTAGCTCCCACAAGTGTCTCCTCAGTGTGTTCCCAGTTCCTTAGAAACAGTGTATTTGCTGGGAGAAAAGTGCATTACTGTGCGCTTTCACCGTTCAGCAAATACATGTGTAGAAGCACAGCGCTAGCAGAAACGACCGTTTCTCGACGTTTTCTAACTCAGGGAACAAGTTGCACACTTCTGAGGTGCAGTTGGGCAACTTTGTCAGAAATGAGTTTTTTGCCTACAGAGACATGCCTATTTGCGCAGTAGTACAGATTCTGAGTATGTAACTGGGCTTGATGAAATCAGCATTTCTCTTGCTTCCCTGTGCGTAGGGAAGCTCAGTTTTAGTCACAGTAGCTCCCACAAGTGTCTGCTCAGTGTGTTCCCATTTCCTTAGAAACAGTGTATTTGCTGGGAGAAAAGGGCATTACTGTGCGCTTTCACCGTTCAGCAAATACATGTGTAGAGGCACAGCGCTAGCAGAAACGAACGTTTCTCGACGGTTTCTAACTCAGGGAACAAGTTGCACACTTCTGAGATGCATTTGGGCAACTTTGTCAGAAATGAGTTTTGTGCCTACAGAGACATGCCTATTTGCGCAGTAGTACAGATTCTGAGTATGTAACTGGGCTTGATGAAATCAGCATTTCTCTTGCTTCCCTGTGCGTAGGGAAGCTCAGTTTTAGTCACAGTAGCTCCCACAAGTGTCTCCTCAGTGTGTTCCCATTTCCTTAGAAACAGTGTATTTGCTGGGAGAAAAGTGCATTACTGTGTGCTTTCACCGTTCAGCAAATACATGTGTAGAAGCACAGCGCTAGCAGAAACGAATGTTTCTCGACGTTTTCTAATTCAGGGAACAAGTTGCACACTTCTGAGATGCATTTGGGCAACTTTGTCAGAAATGAGGTTTTTGCCTAAAGAGACATGCCTATTTGTGCAGTAGTACAGATTCTGAGTATGTAACTGGGCTTGATGAAATCAGCATTTCTCTTGCTTCCCTGTGCGTAGGGAAGCTCAGTTTTAGTCACAGTAGCTCCCACAAGTGTCTCCTCAGTGTGTTCCCAGTTCCTTAGAAACAGTGTATTTGCTGGGAGAAAAGTGCATCATTGTGCGCTTTCACCGTTCAGCAAATACATGTGTAGAAGCACAGCGCTAGCAGAAACGAACGTTTCTCGACGTTTTCTAACTCAGGGAACAAGTTGCACACTTCTGAGATGCATTTGGGCAACTTTGTGAGAAATGAGTTTTTTGCCTACAGAGACATGCCTATTTGCGCAGTAGTACAGATTCTGAGTATGTAACTCGGTTTGATGAAATCAGCATTTCTCTTGCTTCCCTGTGCGTAGGGAAGCTCAGTTTTAGTCACAGTAGCTCCCACAAGTGTCTCCTCAGTGTGTTCCCATTTCCTTAGAAACAGTGTATTTCCTGGGAGAAAAGTGCATTACTGTGCGCTTTCACCGTTCAGCAAATACATGTGTAGAAGCACAGCGCTAGCAGAAACGACCGTTTCTCGACGTTTTCTAACACAGGGAACAAGTTGCACACTTCTGAGATTCATTTGGGCAACTTTGTCAGAAATGAGTTTTTTGCCTACAGAGACATGCCTATTTGCGCAGTAGTACAGATTCTGAGTATGTAACTGGGCTTGATGAAATCAGCATTTCTCTTGCTTCCCTGTGCGTAGGGAAGCTCAGTTTTAGTCCCAGTAGCTCCCACAAGTGTCTCCTCAGTGTGTTCCACTTTCCTTAGAAACAGTGTATTTGCTGGGAGAAAAGTGCATTACTGTGCGCTTTCACCGTTCAGCAAATACATGTGTAGAAGCACAGTGCTAGCAGAAACGAACGTTTCTCGATGTTTTCTAACTCAGGGAACAAGTTGCACACTTCTGAGATGCATTTGGGCATCTTTGTCAGAAATGAGTTTTTTGTCTACAGAGACATGCCTATTTGCGCAGTAGTACAGATTCTGAGTATGTAACTGGGCTTGATGAAATCAGCATTTCTCTTGCTTCCCTGTGCGTAGGGAAGCTCAGTTTTAGTCACAGTAGCTCCCACAAGTGTCTCCTCAGTGTGTTCCCATTTCCTTAGAAACAGTGTATTTGCTGGGAGAAAAGTGCATTACTGTGCGCTTTCACCGTTCAGCAAATACATGTGTAGAAGCACAGCGCTAGCAGAAACAAACGTTTCTCGACGGTTTCTAACTCAGGGAACAAGTTGCACACTTCTGAGATGCATTTGGGCAACTTTGTCAGAAATGAGTTTTGTGCCTACAGAGACATGCCTATTTGCGCAGTAGTACAGATTCTGAGTATGTAACTGGGCTTGATGAAATCAGCATTTCTCTTGCTTCCCTGTGCGTAGGGAGGTTCAGTTTTAGTCACAGTAGCTCCCACAAGTGTCTCCTCAGTGTGTTCCCATTTCCTTAGAAACAGTGTATTTGCTGGGAGAAAAGTGCATTACTGTGTGCTTTCACCGTTCAGCAAATACATGTGTAGAAGCACAGCGCTAGCAGAAACGAATGTTTCTCGACGTTTTCTAATTCAGGGAACAAGTTGCACACTTCTGAGATGCATTTGGGCAACTTTGTCAGAAATGAGGTTTTTGCCTAAAGAGACATGCCTATTTGTGCAGTAGTACAGATTCTGAGTATGTAACTGGGCTTGATGAAATCAGCATTTCTCTTGCTTCCCTGTGCGTAGGGAAGCTCAGTTTTAGTCACAGTAGCTCCCACAAGTGTCTCCTCAGTGTGTTCCCAGTTCCTTAGAAACAGTGTATTTGCTGGGAGAAAAGTGCATCATTGTGCGCTTTCACCGTTCAGCAAATACATGTGTAGAAGCACAGCGCTAGCAGAAACGAACGTTTCTCGACGTTTTCTAACTCAGGGAACAAGTTGCACACTTCTGAGATGCATTTGGGCAACTTTGTGAGAAATGAGTTTTTTGCCTACAGAGACATGCCTATTTGCGCAGTAGTACAGATTCTGAGTATGTAACTCGGTTTGATGAAATCAGCATTTCTCTTGCTTCCCTGTGCGTAGGGAAGCTCAGTTTTAGTCACAGTAGCTCCCACAAGTGTCTCCTCAGTGTGTTCCCATTTCCTTAGAAACAGTGTATTTCCTGGGAGAAAAGTGCATTACTGTGCGCTTTCACCGTTCAGCAAATACATGTGTAGAAGCACAGCGCTAGCAGAAACGACCGTTTCTCGACGTTTTCTAACACAGGGAACAAGTTGCACACTTCTGAGATTCATTTGGGCAACTTTGTCAGAAATGAGTTTTTTGCCTACAGAGACATGCCTATTTGCGCAGTAGTACAGATTCTGAGTATGTAACTGGGCTTGATGAAATCAGCATTTCTCTTGCTTCCCTGTGCGTACGGAAGCTCAGTTTTAGTCACAGTAGCTCCCACAAGTGTCTCCTCAGTGTGTTCCACTTTCCTTAGAAACAGTGTATTTGCTGGGAGAAAAGTGCATTACTGTGCGCTTTCACCGTTCAGCAAATACATGTGTAGAAGCACAGTGCTAGCAGAAACGAACGTTTCTCGATGTTTTCTAACTCAGGGAACAAGTTGCACACTTCTGAGATGCATTTGGGCATCTTTGTCAGAAATGAGTTTTTTGTCTACAGAGACATGCCTATTTGCGCAGTAGTACAGATTCTGAGTATGTAACTGGGCTTGATGAAATCAGCATTTCTCTTGCTTCCCTGTGCGTAGGGAAGCTCAGTTTTAGTCACAGTAGCTCCCACAAGTGTCTCCTCAGTGTGTTCCCATTTCCTTAGAAACAGTGTATTTGCTGGGAGAAAAGTGCATTACTGTGCGCTTTCACCGTTCAGCAAATACATGTGTAGAAGCACAGCGCTAGCAGAAACAAACGTTTCTCGACGTTTTCTAACTCAGGGAACAAGTTGCACACTTCTGAGATGCATTTGGGCAACTTTGTGAGAAATGAGTTTTTTGCCTACAGAGACATGCCTATTTGCGCAGTAGTACAGATTCTGAGTATGTAACTCGGTTTGATGAAATCAGCATTTCTCTTGCTTCCCTGTGCGTAGGGAGGTTCAGTTTTAGTCACAGTAGCTCCCACAAGTGTCTCCTCAGTGTGTTCCCATTTCCTTAGAAACAGTGTATTTCCTGGGAGAAAAGTGCATGACTGTGCGCTTTCACCGTTCAGCAAATACATGTGTAGAAGCACAGCGCTAGCAGAAACGAACGTTTCTCGACGTTTTCTAACACAGGGAACAAGTTGCACACTTCTGAGATTCATTTGGGCAACTTTGTCAGAAATGAGTTTTTTGCCTACAGAGACATGCCTATTTGCGCAGTAGTACAGATTCTGAGTATGTAACTGGGCTTGATGAAATCAGCATTTCTCTTGCTTCCCTGTGCGTAGGGAAGCTCAGTTTTAATCACAGTAGCTCCCACAAGTGTCTCCTCAGTGTGTTCCCATTTCCTTAGAAACAGTGTATTTGCTTGGAGAAAAGTACATTACTGTGCGCTTTCACCGTTCAGCAAATACATGTGTAGAAGCACAACGCTAGCAGAAACGATCGTTCCTCCACGTTTTCTAACTCAGGGAACAAGTTGCACACTTCTGAGATGCATTTGGGCAACTTTGTCAGAAATGAGTTTTTTGCCTACAGAGACATGCCTATTCGCGCAGTAGTACAGATTCTGAGTATGTAACTGGGCTGGATGAAATCAGCATTTTTCTTGCTTCCCTGTGCGTAGGGAAGCTCAGTTTTAGTCACAGTAGCTCCCACAAGTGTCTCCTCAGTGTGTTCCCATTTCCTTAGAAACAGTGTATTTGCTGGGAGAAAAGTGCATTAATGGGCGCTTTCACCGTTCAGCAAATACATGTGTAGAAGCACAGCACTAGCAAAAACGAACGTTTCTCGACGTTTTCTAACTCAGGGAACAAGTTGCACACTTTTGAGATGCATTTGGGCAACTTTGTCAGAAATTAGTTTTTTGCCTACAGAGACATGCCTATTTGCGCAGTAGTACAGATTCTGAGTATGTAACTGGGCTTGATGAAATCAGCATTTCTCTTGCTTCCCTGTGCGTAGGGAAGCTCAGTTTTAGTCACAGTAGCTCCCACAAGTGTCTCCTCAGTGTGTTCCCATTTCCTTAGAAACAGTGTATTTGCTGGGAGAAAAGTGCATTACTGTGTGCTTTCACCGTTCAGCAAATACATGTGTAGAAGCACAGCGCTAGCAGAAACGAACGTTTCTCGACGTTTTCTAACTCAGGGAACAAGTTGCACACTTCTGGGATGCATTTGGGCAACTTTGTCAAAAATGAGTTTTTTCCTACAGAGAAGTACAGATTCTGAGTATGTAACTGGGCTTGATGAAATCAGCATTTCTCTTGCTTCCCTGTGCATAGGGAAGCTCAGTTTTAGTCACAGTAGCTCCCACAAGTGTCTCCTCAGTGTGTTCCCATTTCCATAGAAACAGTGTATTTGCTGGGAGAAAAGTGCATTACTGTGAGCATTCACCGTTCAGCAAATACATGTGTAGAAGCACAGCTCTAGCAGAAAAGACCGTTTCTCGACGATTTCTAACTCAGAGAACAAGTTGCACACTTCTGAGATGCCTTTGGGCAACTTTGTCAGATGAGTTTTTTGCCTACAGAGACATGCCTATTCGCGCAGTAGTACAGATTCTGAGTATGTAATTGGGCTTGATGAAATCAGCATTTCTCTTGCTTCCCTGTGCGTAGGGAAGCTCAGTTTTAGTCACAGTAGCTCCCACAAGTGTCTCCTCAGTGTGTTCCCATTTCCTTAGAAACAGTGTATTTGTTGGGCGAAAAGTGCATTAGTGTGCGCTTTCACCGTTCAGCAAATGCATCTGTAGAAGCACAGCGCTAGCAGAAACGAAAGTTTCTCGACGTTTTCTAAATCAGGGAAAAAGTTGCACACTTCTGAGATGCATTTGGGTAACTTTGTCAGAAATGAGTTTTTTGCCTACAGATTCATGCCTATCTGCGCAGTAGTACAGATTCTGAGTATGTAACTGGGCTTGATGAAATCAGCATTTCTCTTGCTTCCCTGTGCGTAGCGAAGCTCAGTTTTAGTCACAGTAGCTCCCACAAGTGTCTTCTCAGTGTGTTCCCATTTCCTTAGAAACAGTGTATTTGCTGGGAGAAAAGTGCATTACTGTGCGCTTTCACCGTTCACAAATACATGTGTAGAAGCACAGCGTTAGAAGATATGACCGTTTCTCGACGTTTTCTAAATCAGGGAACAAGTTGCACACTTCTGAGATGCATTTGGGCAACTTTGTCAGAAATGAGTTTTTTGCCTACAGAGACATGCCTATTTGCGCAGTAGTACAGATTCTGAGTATGTAACTGGGCTTGATGAAATCAGCATTTCTCTTGCTTCCCTGTGCGTAGGGAAGCTCAGTTTTAGTCACAGTAGCTCCCACAAGTGTCTCCTCAGTGTGTTCCCATTTCCTTAGAAACAGTGTTTTTGCTGGGAGAAAAGTGCATTACTGTGCGCTTTCACCTTTCAGCAAATACATGTGTAGAAGCACAGTGCTAGCAGAAACGAACGTTTCTCGACGTTTTCTAACTCAGGGAACAAGTTGCACACTTCTGAGATGCATTTGGGCATCTTTGTCAGAAATGAGTTTTTTGTCTACAGAGACATGCCTATTTGCGCAGTAGTACAGATTCTGAGTATGTAACTGGGCTTGATGAAATCAGCATTTCTCTTGCTTCCCTGTGCGTAGGGAAGCTCAGTTTTAGTCACAGAAGCTCCCACAAGTGTCTCCTCAGTGTGTTCCCATTTCCTTAGAAACTGTGTATTTGCTGGGAGAAAAGTGCATTACTGTGCGCTTTCGCCGTTCAGCAAATACATGTGTAGAAGCACAGCGCTAGCAGAAACAAACGTTTCTCGACGTTTTCTAACTCAGGGAACAAGTTGCACACTTCTGAGATGCATTTGGGCAACTTTGTCAGAAATGAGTTTTTTGCCTATAGAGACATGCCTATTTGCGCAGTAGTAGAGATTCTGAGTATGTAACTGGGCTTGATGAAATCAGCATTTCTCTTGCTTCCCTGTGCGTAGCGAAGCTCAGTTTTAGTCACAGTAGCTCCCACAAGTGTCTCCTCAGTGTGTTCCCATTTCCTTAGAAACAGTGTATTTGCTGGGAGAAAAGTGCATTACTGTGCGCTTTCACCGTTCAGCAAATACATGTGTAGAAGCACAGCGCTAGCAGATATGACCCTTTCTCGACGTTTTCTAACTCAGGGAACAAGTTACACACTTCTGAGATGCATTTTGGCAACTTTGACAGAAATGAGTTTTTTGCCTACAGAGACATGCCTATTTGCGCAGTAGTACAGATTCTGAGTTTGTAACTGGGCTTGATGAAATCAGCATTTCTCTTGCTTCCCTGTGCGTAGGGAAGCTCAGTTTTAGTCACAGTAGCTCCCACAAGTGTCTCCTCAGTGTGTTCCCATTTCCTTAGAAACAGTGTTTTTGCTGGGAGAAAAGTGCATTACTGTGAGCTTTCACCGTTCAGCAAATACATGTGTAGAAGCACAGCGTTAGCAGATATGACCGTTTCTCGACGTTTTCTAACTCAGGGAACAAGTTGCACACTTCTGAGATGCATTTGGGCAACTTTGTCAGAATTGAGTTTTTTGCCTACAGAGACATGCCTATTTGCGCAGTAGTACAGATTCTGAGTATGTAACTCGGCTTGATGAAATCAGCATTTCTCTTGCTTCCCTGTGCGTAGGGAAGCTCAGTTTTAGTCACAGTAGCTCCCACAAGTGTCTCCTCAGTGTGTTCCCATTTCCTTAGAAACAGTGTATTTGCTGGTAGTAAAGTGCATTACTGTGCGCTTTCACCGTTCAGCAAATACATGTGTAGAAGCACAGCGCTAGCAGAAACGAATGTTTCTCGACGTTTTCTAACTCAGGGAACAAGTTGCACACTTCTGGGATGCATTAGGGCAACATTGTCAGAAATGAGTTTTTTGCCTACAGAGACATGCCTATTTGCGCAGTAGTACAGATTCTGAGTATGTAACTTGGCTTGATGAAATCAGCATTTCTCTTGCTTCCCTGTGCGTAGGGAAGCTCAGTTTTAGTCACAGTAGCTCCCACAAGTGTCTCCTCAGTTTGTTCCCATTTCCATAGAAACAGTGTATTTGCTGGGAGAAAAGTGCATTACTGTGAGCATTCACCGTTCAGCAAATACATGTGTAGAAGCACAGCTCTAGCAGAAAAGACCGTTTCTCGACATTTTCTAACTCAGAGAACAAGTTGCACACTTCTGAGATGCCTTTGGGCAACTTTGTCAGATGAGTTTTTTGCCTACAGAGACATGCCTATTCGCGCAGTAGTACAGATTCTGAGTATGTAATTGGGCTTGATGAAATCAGCATTTCTCTTGCTTCCCTGTGAATAGGGAAGCTCAGTTTTAGTCACAGTAGCTCCCACAAGTGTCTCCTCAGTGTGTTCCCATTTCCTTAGAAACAGTGTATTTGCTGGGCGAAAAGTGCATTAGTGTGCGCTTTCACCGTTCAGCAAATGCATGTGTAGAAGCACAGCGCTAGCAGAAACGACCGTTTCTCGACGTTTTCTAAATCAGGGAACAAGTTGCACACTTCTGAGGTGCATTTGGGCAACTTTGTCAGAAATGAGTTTTTTTGCCTACAGAGACATGCCTATTTGCGCAGTAGTACAGATTCTGAGTATGGAACTGGGCTTGATGAAATCAGCATTTCTCTAGCTTCCCTGTGCGTAGGGAAGCTCAGTTTTAGTCACAGTAGCTCCCACAAGTGTCTCCTCAGTGTGTTCCTATTTCCTTAGAAACAGTGTATTTGCTGGGAGAAAAGTGCATTACTGTGCGCTTTCACCGTTCAGCAAATACATGTGTAGAAGCATAGCGCTAGCAGAAACGCCCGTTTCTCGACGTTTTCTAACTCAGGGAACAAGTTGCACACTTCTGAGATGCATTTGGGCAACTTTGTCCGAAATGAGTTTTTTGCCTACAGAGACATGCCTATTTGCGCAGTAGTACAGATTCTGAGTATGTAACTGGGCTTGATGAAATCAGCATTTCTCTTGCTTCCCTGTGCGTAGGGAAGCTCAGTTTTAGTCACAGTAGCTCCCACAAGTGTCTCCTCAGTGTGTTCCCATTTCCTTAGAAACAGTGTTTTTGCTGGGAGAAAAGTGCATTACTGTGCGCTTTCACCTTTCAGCAAATACATGTGTAGAAGCACAGTGCTAGCAGAAACGAACGTTTCTCGACGTTTTCTAACTCAGGGAACAAGTTGCACACTTCTGAGATGCATTTGGGCATCTTTGTCAGAAATGAGTTTTTTGTCTACAGAGACATGCCTATTTGCGCAGTAGTACAGATTCTGAGTATGTAACTGGGCTTGATGAAATCAGCATTTCTCTTGCTTCCCTGTGCGTAGGGAAGCTCAATTTTAGTCACAGAAGCTCCCACAAGTGTCTCCTCAGTGTGTTCCCATTTCCTTAGAAACTGTGTATTTGCTGGGAGAAAAGTGCATTACTGTGCGCTTTCGCCGTTCAGCAAATACATGTGTAGAAGCACAGCGCTAGCAGAAACAAACGTTTCTCGACGTTTTCTAACTCAGGGAACAAGTTGCACACTTCTGAGATGCATTTGGGCAACTTTGTCAGAAATGAGTTTTTTGCCTATAGAGACATGCCTATTTGCGCAGTAGTAGAGATTCTGAGTATGTAACTGGGCTTGATGAAATCAGCATTTCTCTTGCTTCCCTGTGCGTAGCGAAGCTCAGTTTTAGTCACAGTAGCTCCCACAAGTGTCTCCTCAGTGTGTTCCCATTTCCTTAGAAACAGTGTATTTGCTGGGAGAAAAGTGCATTACTGTGCGCTTTCACCGTTCAGCAAATACATGTGTAGAAGCACAGCGCTAGCAGATATGACCCTTTCTCGACATTTTCTAACTCAGGGAGCAAGTTGCACACTTCTGAGATGCATTTGGGCAACTTTGTCAGAAATGAGTTTTTTGCCTACAGAGACATGCCTATTTGAGCAGTAGTACAGATTCTGAGTATGTAACTGGGCTTGATGAAATCAGCATTACTCTTGCTTCCCTGTGCGTAGGGAAGCTCAGTTTTAGTCACAGTAGCTCCCACAAGTGTCTCCTCAGTGTGTTCCCATTTCCTTAGAAACAGTGTATTTGCTGGGAGAAAAGTGCATTACTTTGCGCTTTCACCGTTCAGCAAATACATGTGTAGAAGCACAGCGCTAGCAGAAATGAATGTTTCTCGACGTTTTCTAACTCAGAAAACAAGTTGCACACTTCTGAGATGCATTTGGGCAACTTTGTCAGAAATGAGTTTTTTGCCTACAGAGACATGCCTATTTGCGCAGTAGTACAGATTCTGAGTATGTAACTGGGCTGGATGAAATCAGCATTTCTCTTGCTTCCCTGTGCGTAGGGAAGCTCAGTTTTAGTCACAGTAGCTCCCACAAGTGTCTCCTCAGTGTGTTCCCATTTCCTTAGAAACAGTGTATTTGCTGGGAGAAAAGTCCATTACTGTGCGCTTTCACCGTTCAGCAAATACATGTGTAGAAGCACAGCGCTAGCAGAAACGAACGTTTCTCAACGTTTTCTAACTCAGGGAACAAGTTGCACACTTCTGAGATGCATTTGGGCAACTTTGTCAGAAATGAGTTTTTTGCCTACAGAGACATGCCTATTTGCGCAGTAGTACAGATTCTGAGTATGTAACTGGGCTTGATGAAATCAGCATTTCTCTTGTTTCCCTGTGCATAGGGAAGCTCAGTTTAGTCACAGTAGCTCCCACAAGTGTCTCCTCAGTGTGTTCCCATTTCCTTAGAAACAGTGTATTTGCTGGGAGAAAAGCGCATTACTGTGCGCTTTCACCGTTCAGCAAATACATGTGTAGAAGCACAGCGCTAGCAGAAACGAACGTTTCTCGACGTTTTCTAAATCAGGGAACAAGTTGCACACTTCTGAGATGCATTTGGGCAACTTTGTCAGAAATGAGTTTTTTGCCTACAGAGACATGCCTATTTGCGCAGTAGTACAGATTCTGAGTATGTAACTGGGCTTGATGAAATCAGCATTTCTCTTGCTACCCTGTGCGTAGGAAAGCTCAGTTTTAATCACAGTAGCTCCCACAAGTGTCTCCTCAGTGTGTTCCCATTTCCTTAGAAACAGTGTATTTGCTGGGAGAAAAGTGCATCACTTTGTGCTTTCACTGTTCAGCAAATACATGTGTAGAAGCACAGCGCTAGCAGAAACGACCGTTTCTCGACATTTTCTAACTCAGGGAACAAGTTGTACACTTCTGGGATGCATTTGGGCAACTTTGTCAGAAATGAGTTTTTTGCCTACAGAGACATGCCTATTTGCGCAGTAGTACAGATTCTGAGTATGTAACTGGGCTTGATGAAATCAGCATTTCTCTTGCTTCCTTGTGCGTAGGGAAGCTCAGTTTTAGTCACAGTAGCTCCCACAAGTGTCTCCTCAGTGTGTTCCCATTTCCTTAGAAACAGTGTATTTGCTGGGAGAAAAGTGCATTACTGTGCGCTTTCACCGTTCAGCAAATACATGTGTAGAAGCACAGCGCTAGCAGAAACGAATGTTTCTCGACGTTTTCTAACTCAGGGAACAAGTTTCACACTTCTGAGGTGCAATTGTGTAACTATCTCAAAAATGAGTTTTTTACTTACAGAGACATGCCAATTTGCGCAGTAGTACAGATTCTGAGTATGTAACTGGGCTTGATGAAATCAGCAATTCTCTTGCTTCCCTGTGCGTAGGGAAGCTCAGTTTTAGTCACAGTAGCTCCCACAAGTGTCTCCTCAGTGTGTTCCCATTTCCTTAGAAACAGTGTATTTGCTGGGAGAAAAGTGCATTACTGTGCGCTTTCACCGTTCAGCAAATACATGTGTAGAAGCACAGCGCTAGCTGAAACGACCGTTTCTCGACGTTTTCTAACTCAGGGAACAAGTTGCACACTTCTGAGATGCATTTGGGCAACTCTGTCAGAAATGAGTTTTTTGCCTACAGAGACATGCCTATTTGCGTAGTAGTACAGATTCTGAGTATGTAACTGGGCTTGATGAAATCAGCATTTCTCTTGTTTCCCTGTGCATAGGGAAGCTCAGTTTTAGTCACAGTAGCTCCCACAAGTGTCTCCTCAGTGTGTTCCCCTTTCCTTAGAAACAGTGTATTTGCTGGGAGAAAAGTGCATCACTTTGTGCTTTCACCGTTCAGCAAATACATGTGTAGAAGCACAGCGCTAGCAGAAACGACCGTTTCTCGACGTTTTCTAACTCAGGGAACAAGTTGCACACTTCTGAGATGCATTTGGGCAACTTTGTCAGAAATGAGTTTTTTGCCTACAGAGACATGCCTATTTGCGCAGTAGTACAGATTCTGAGTATGTAACTGGGCTTGATGAAATCAGCATTTCTCTTGTTTCCCTGTGCATAGGGAAGGTCAGTTTAGTCACAGTAGCTCCCACAAGTGTCTCCTCAGTGTGTTCCCATTTCCTTAGAAACAGTGTATTTGCTGGGAGAAAAGTGCATCACTTTGTGCTTTCACTGTTCAGCAAATACATGTGTAGAAGCACAGCGCTAGCAGAAACGACCGTTTCTCGACGTTTTCTAACTCAGGGAACAAGTTGCACACTTCTGAGTTGCATTTGGGCAACTTTGTCAGAAATGAGTTTTTTGCCTACAGAGACATGCCTATTTGCGCAGTAGTACAGATTCTGAGTATGTAACTGGGCTTGATGAAATCAGCATTTCTCTTGCTTCCCTGTGCATAGGGAAGCTCAGTTTTAGTCCCAGTAGCTCCCACAAGTGTCTCCTCAGTGTGTTCCCCTTTCCTTAGAAACAGTGTATTTGCTGGGAGAAAAGTGCATTACTGTGCGCTTTCACCGTTCAGCAAATACATGTGTAGAAGCACAGCGCTAGCAGAAACGAACGTTTCTCGACGTTTTCTAACTCAGGGAACAAGTTGCACCCTTCTGAGGTGCAATTGTGTAACTATCTCAAAAATGAGTTTTTTGCTTACAGAGACATGCCAATTTGCGCAGTAGTACAGATTCTGAGTATGTAACTGGGCTTGATGAAATCAGCATTTCTCTTGCTTCCCTGTGCGTAGGGAAGCTCAGTTTTAGTCACAGTAGCTCCCACAAGTGTCTCCTCAGTGTGTTCCCAGTTCCTTAGAAACAGTGTATTTGCTGGGAGAAAAGTGCATTACTGTGTGCTTTCACCGTTCAGCAAATACATGTGTAGAAGCACAGCGCTAGCAGAAACAAACGTTTCTCGACGTTTTCTAACTAAGGGAACAAGTTGCACACTTCTGAGATGCATTTGGGCAACTTTGTCAGAAATGAGTTTTTTGCCTACAGAGACATGCCTATTTGCGCAGTAGTACAGATTCTGAGTATGTAACTGGGCTTGATGAAATCAGCATTTCTCTTGCTTCCCTGTGCGTAGGGAAGCTCAGTTTTAGTCACAGTAGCTCCCACAAGTGTCTCCTCAGTGTGTTCCCATTTCCGTAGAAACAGTGTATTTGCTGGGAGAAAAGTGCATTACTGTGCGCTTTCACCGTTCAGCAAATACATGTGTAGAAGCACAGCGTTAGCAGAAACGACCGTTTCTCGACGTTTTCTAACTCAGGGTACAAGTTGCACACTTCTGAGATGCATTTGGGCAACTTTTTCAGAAATGAGTTTTTTGCCTACAGAGATATGCCTGTTTTCACAGTAGTACAGATTCTGAGTATGTAACTAGGCTTGATGAAATCAGCATTTCTCTTGCTTCCCTGTGCGTAGGGAAGCTCAGTTTTAGTCACAGTAGGTCCCACAAGTGTCTCCTCAGTGTGTTCCCAGTTCCTTAGAAACAGTGTATTTGCTGGGAGAAAAGTGCATTACTGTGCGCTTTCACCGATCAGCAAATACATGTGTAGAAGCACAGCGCTAGCAGAAACGAACGTTTCTCGACGTTTTCTAACTCAGGGAACAAGTTGCACACTTCTGAGATGCATTTGGGCATCTTTGTCAGAAATGAGTTTTTTGTCTACAGAGACATGCCTATTTGCGCAGTAGTACAGATTCTGAGTATGTAACTGGGCTTGATGAAATCAGCATTTCTCTTGCTTCCCTGTGCGTAGGGAAGCTCAATTTTAGTCACAGAAGCTCCCACAAGTGTCTCCTCAGTGTGTTCCCATTTCCTTAGAAACTGTGTATTTGCTGGGAGAAAAGTGCATTACTGTGCGCTTTCGCCGTTCAGCAAATACATGTGTAGAAGCACAGCGCTAGCAGAAACAAACGTTTCTCGACGTTTTCTAACTCAGGGAACAAGTTGCACACTTCTGAGATGCATTTGGGCAACTTTGTCAGAAATGAGTTTTTTGCCTATAGAGACATGCCTATTTGCGCAGTAGTAGAGATTCTGAGTATGTAACTGGGCTTGATGAAATCAGCATTTCTCTTGCTTCCCTGTGCGTAGCGAAGCTCAGTTTTAGTCACAGTAGCTCCCACAAGTGTCTCCTCAGTGTGTTCCCATTTCCTTAGAAACAGTGTATTTGCTGGGAGAAAAGTGCATTACTGTGCGCTTTCACCGTTCAGCAAATACATGTGTAGAAGCACAGCGCTAGCAGATATGACCCTTTCTCGACATTTTCTAACTCAGGGAGCAAGTTGCACACTTCTGAGATGCATTTGGGCAACTTTGTCAGAAATGAGTTTTTTGCCTACAGAGACATGCCTATTTGAGCAGTAGTACAGATTCTGAGTATGTAACTGGGCTTGATGAAATCAGCATTACTCTTGCTTCCCTGTGCGTAGGGAAGCTCAGTTTTAGTCACAGTAGCTCCCACAAGTGTCTCCTCAGTGTGTTCCCATTTCCTTAGAAACAGTGTATTTGCTGGGAGAAAAGTGCATTACTTTGCGCTTTCACCGTTCAGCAAATACATGTGTAGAAGCACAGCGCTAGCAGAAATGAATGTTTCTCGACGTTTTCTAACTCAGAAAACAAGTTGCACACTTCTGAGATGCATTTGGGCAACTTTGTCAGAAATGAGTTTTTTGCCTACAGAGACATGCCTATTTGCGCAGTAGTACAGATTCTGAGTATGTAACTGGGCTGGATGAAATCAGCATTTCTCTTGCTTCCCTGTGCGTAGGGAAGCTCAGTTTTAGTCACAGTAGCTCCCACAAGTGTCTCCTCAGTGTGTTCCCATTTCCTTAGAAACAGTGTATTTGCTGGGAGAAAAGTCCATTACTGTGCGCTTTCACCGTTCAGCAAATACATGTGTAGAAGCACAGCGCTAGCAGAAACGAACGTTTCTCAACGTTTTCTAACTCAGGGAACAAGTTGCACACTTCTGAGATGCATTTGGGCAACTTTGTCAGAAATGAGTTTTTTGCCTACAGAGACATGCCTATTTGCGCAGTAGTACAGATTCTGAGTATGTAACTGGGCTTGATGAAATCAGCATTTCTCTTGTTTCCCTGTGCATAGGGAAGCTCAGTTTAGTCACAGTAGCTCCCACAAGTGTCTCCTCAGTGTGTTCCCATTTCCTTAGAAACAGTGTATTTGCTGGGAGAAAAGCGCATTACTGTGCGCTTTCACCGTTCAGCAAATACATGTGTAGAAGCACAGCGCTAGCAGAAACGAACGTTTCTCGACGTTTTCTAAATCAGGGAACAAGTTGCACACTTCTGAGATGCATTTGGGCAACTTTGTCAGAAATGAGTTTTTTGCCTACAGAGACATGCCTATTTGCGCAGTAGTACAGATTCTGAGTATGTAACTGGGCTTGATGAAATCAGCATTTCTCTTGCTACCCTGTGCGTAGGAAAGCTCAGTTTTAATCACAGTAGCTCCCACAAGTGTCTCCTCAGTGTGTTCCCATTTCCTTAGAAACAGTGTATTTGCTGGGAGAAAAGTGCATCACTTTGTGCTTTCACTGTTCAGCAAATACATGTGTAGAAGCACAGCGCTAGCAGAAACGACCGTTTCTCGACATTTTCTAACTCAGGGAACAAGTTGTACACTTCTGGGATGCATTTGGGCAACTTTGTCAGAAATGAGTTTTTTGCCTACAGAGACATGCCTATTTGCGCAGTAGTACAGATTCTGAGTATGTAACTGGGCTTGATGAAATCAGCATTTCTCTTGCTTCCTTGTGCGTAGGGAAGCTCAGTTTTAGTCACAGTAGCTCCCACAAGTGTCTCCTCAGTGTGTTCCCATTTCCTTAGAAACAGTGTATTTGCTGGGAGAAAAGTGCATTACTGTGCGCTTTCACCGTTCAGCAAATACATGTGTAGAAGCACAGCGCTAGCAGAAACGAATGTTTCTCGACGTTTTCTAACTCAGGGAACAAGTTTCACACTTCTGAGGTGCAATTGTGTAACTATCTCAAAAATGAGTTTTTTACTTACAGAGACATGCCAATTTGCGCAGTAGTACAGATTCTGAGTATGTAACTGGGCTTGATGAAATCAGCAATTCTCTTGCTTCCCTGTGCGTAGGGAAGCTCAGTTTTAGTCACAGTAGCTCCCACAAGTGTCTCCTCAGTGTGTTCCCATTTCCTTAGAAACAGTGTATTTGCTGGGAGAAAAGTGCATTACTGTGCGCTTTCACCGTTCAGCAAATACATGTGTAGAAGCACAGCGCTAGCTGAAACGACCGTTTCTGGACGTTTTCTAACTCAGGGAACAAGTTGCACACTTCTGAGATGCATTTGGGCAACTTTGTCAGAAATGAGTTTTTTGCCTACAGAGACATGCCTATTTGCGCAGTAGTACAGATTCTGAGTATGTAACTGGGCTTGATGAAATCAGCATTTCTCTTGCTTCCCTGTGATTAGGGAAGCTCAGTTGTAGTCACAGTAGTTCCCACAAGTGTCTCCTCAGTGTGTTCCCATTTCCTTAGAAACAGTGTATTTGCTGGGAGAAAAGTGCATTACTGTGCGCTTTCACCGTTCAGCAAATACATGTGTAGAAGCACAGCGCTAGCAGAAACGACCGTTTCTCGACGTTTTCTAACTCAGGGAACAAGTTGCACACTTCTGAGATGCATTTGGGCAACTCTGTCAGAAATGAGTTTTTTGCCTACAGAGACATGCCTATTTGCGTAGTAGTACAGATTCTGAGTATGTAACTGGGCTTGATGAAATCAGCATTTCTCTTGTTTCCCTGTGCATAGGGAAGCTCAGTTTTAGTCACAGTAGCTCCCACAAGTGTCTCCTCAGTGTGTTCCCCTTTCCTTAGAAACAGTGTATTTGCTGGGAGAAAAGTGCATCACTTTGTGCTTTCACCGTTCAGCAAATACATGTGTAGAAGCACAGCGCTAGCAGAAACGACCGTTTCTCGACGTTTTCTAACTCAGGGAACAAGTTGCACACTTCTGAGATGCATTTGGGCAACTTTGTCAGAAATGAGTTTTTTGCCTACAGAGACATGCCTATTTGCGCAGTAGTACAGATTCTGAGTATGTAACTGGGCTTGATGAAATCAGCATTTCTCTTGTTTCCCTGTGCATAGGGAAGGTCAGTTTAGTCACAGTAGCTCCCACAAGTGTCTCCTCAGTGTGTTCCCATTTCCTTAGAAACAGTGTATTTGCTGGGAGAAAAGTGCATCACTTTGTGCTTTCACTGTTCAGCAAATACATGTGTAGAAGCACAGCGCTAGCAGAAACGACCGTTTCTCGACGTTTTCTAACTCAGGGAACAAGTTGCACACTTCTGAGTTGCATTTGGGCAACTTTGTCAGAAATGAGTTTTTTGCCTACAGAGACATGCCTATTTGCGCAGTAGTACAGATTCTGAGTATGTAACTGGGCTTGATGAAATCAGCATTTCTCTTGCTTCCCTGTGCATAGGGAAGCTCAGTTTTAGTCCCAGTAGCTCCCACAAGTGTCTCCTCAGTGTGTTCCCCTTTCCTTAGAAACAGTGTATTTGCTGGGAGAAAAGTGCATTACTGTGCGCTTTCACCGTTCAGCAAATACATGTGTAGAAGCACAGCGCTAGCAGAAACGAACGTTTCTCGACGTTTTCTAACTCAGGGAACAAGTTGCACCCTTCTGAGGTGCAATTGTGTAACTATCTCAAAAATGAGTTTTTTGCTTACAGAGACATGCCAATTTGCGCAGTAGTACAGATTCTGAGTATGTAACTGGGCTTGATGAAATCAGCATTTCTCTTGCTTCCCTGTGCGTAGGGAAGCTCAGTTTTAGTCACAGTAGCTCCCACAAGTGTCTCCTCAGTGTGTTCCCAGTTCCTTAGAAACAGTGTATTTGCTGGGAGAAAAGTGCATTACTGTGTGCTTTCACCGTTCAGCAAATACATGTGTAGAAGCACAGCGCTAGCAGAAACAAACGTTTCTCGACGTTTTCTAACTAAGGGAACAAGTTGCACACTTCTGAGATGCATTTGGGCAACTTTGTCAGAAATGAGTTTTTTGCCTACAGAGACATGCCTATTTGCGCAGTAGTACAGATTCTGAGTATGTAACTGGGCTTGATGAAATCAGCATTTCTCTTGCTTCCCTGTGCGTAGGGAAGCTCAGTTTTAGTCACAGTAGCTCCCACAAGTGTCTCCTCAGTGTGTTCCCATTTCCGTAGAAACAGTGTATTTGCTGGGAGAAAAGTGCATTACTGTGCGCTTTCACCGTTCAGCAAATACATGTGTAGAAGCACAGCGTTAGCAGAAACGACCGTTTCTCGACGTTTTCTAACTCAGGGTACAAGTTGCACACTTCTGAGATGCATTTGGGCAACTTTTTCAGAAATGAGTTTTTTGCCTACAGAGATATGCCTGTTTTCACAGTAGTACAGATTCTGAGTATGTAACTAGGCTTGATGAAATCAGCATTTCTCTTGCTTCCCTGTGCGTAGGGAAGCTCAGTTTTAGTCACAGTAGGTCCCACAAGTGTCTCCTCAGTGTGTTCCCAGTTCCTTAGAAACAGTGTATTTGCTGGGAGAAAAGTGCATTACTGTGCGCTTTCACCGATCAGCAAATACATGTGTAGAAGCACAGCGCTAGCAGAAACGAACGTTTCTCGACGTTTTCTAACTCAGGGAACAAGTTGCACACTTCTGAGATGCATTTGTGAAACTTTGTCAGAAATGAGTTTTTTGCCTACAGAGACATGCCTATTTGCGCAGTAGTACAGATTCTGAGTATGTAACTGGGCTTGATGAAATCAGCATTTCTCTTGCTTCCCTGTGCGTACGGAAGCTCAGTTTTAGTCACAGTAGCTCCCACAAGTGTCTCCTCAGTGTGTTCCCATTTCCTTAGAAACAGTGTATTTGCTGGGAGAAAAGTGCATCACTTTGTGCTTTCACTGTTCAGCAAATACATGTGTAGAAGCACAGCACTAGCAGAAACGACCGTTTCTCGACATTTTCTAACTCAGGGAACAAGTTGTACACTTCTGGGATGCATTTGGGCAACTTTGTCAGAAATGAGTTTTTTGCCTACAGAGACATGCCTATTTGTGCAGTAGTACAGATTCTGAGTATGTAACTGGGCTTGATGAAATCAGCATTTCTCTTGCTTCCCTGTGCGTAGGGAAGCTCAGTTTTAGTCACAATAGTTCCCACAAGTGTCTCCTCAGTGTGTTCCCATTTCCTTAGAAAAAGTGTTTTTGCTGGGAGAAAAGTGCATTACTGTGCGCTTTCACCGTTCAGCAAATACATGTGTAGAAGCACACCGCTAGCTGAAACGACCGTTTCTCGATGTTTTCTGACTCAGGGAACAAGTGGCACACTTCTGAGATGCATTTGGGCAACTTTGTCAGAAATGAGTTTTTTGCCTACAGAGACATGCCTATTAGCGCAATAGTACAGATTCTTAGTATGTAAATGGGCTTGATGAAATCAGCATTTCTCTTGCTTCCCTGTGCGTAGGGAAGCTCAGTTTTAGTCACAGTAGCTCCCACAAGTGTCTCCTCAGTGTGTTCCCAGTTCCTTAGAAACAGTGTATTTGCTTGGAGAAAAGTGCATTACTGTGCGCATTCACCGTTCAGCAAATACATGTGTAGAAGCACAGCGCTAGCTGAAACGACCGTTTCTCGACGTTTTCTAACTCAGGGAACAAGTGGCACACTTCTGATATGCATTTGGGCAACTTTGTCAGAAATGAGTTTTTTGCCTACAGAGACATGCCTATTTGCGCAGTAGTACAGATTCAGAGTATGTAACTGGGCTTGATGAAATCAGCATTTCTCTTGCTTCCCTGTGCGTAGGGAAGCTCAGTTTTAGTCACAGTAGCTCCCACAAGTGTCTCCTCAGTGTGTTCCCAGTTCCTTAGAAACAGTGTATTTGCTGGGAGAAAAGTGCATTACTTTGCGCTTTCACCTTTCATCAAATACATGTGTAGAAGCACAGCGCTAGCAGAAACAAACGTTTCTCCACGTTTTCTAACTCAGGGAACAAGTTGCACACTTCTGAGATGCATTTGGGCATCTTTGTCAGAAATGAGTTTTTTGCCTACAGAGACATGCCTATTTGCGCAGTAGTACAGATTCTGAGTATGTAACTGGGCTTGATTAAATCAGCATTTCTCTTGCTTCCCTGTGCGTAGGGAAGCTCAGTTTTAGTCACAGTAGCTCCCACAAGTGTCTCCTCAGTGTGTTCCCATTTCCTTAGAAACAGTGTATTTGCTGGGAGAAAAGTGCATTACTGTGCGCTTCACCGTTCAGCAAATACATTTGTAGAAGCACAGTGCTAGCAGATTCGAACGTTTCTCAAGTTTTCTAACTCAGGGAACAAGTTGCACACTTCTGAGATGCATTTGGGCAACTTTGTCAGAAATGAGTGTTTTGCCTACAGAGACATGCCTATTTGCGCAGTAGTACAGATTCTGAGTATGTAACTGGGCTTGATGAAATCAGCATTTCTCTTGCTTCCCTGTGCGTAGGGAAGCTCAGTTTTAGTCACAGTAGCTCCCACAAGTGTCTCCTCAGTGTGTTCCTATTTCCGTAGAAACAGTATATTTGCTGGGAGAAAAGTGCATTACTGTGCGCTTCCACCGTTCAGCAAATACATGTGTAGAAGCACAGCGCTAGCAGATACGACCGTTTCTCGACGTTTTCTAACTCAGGGAACAAGTTGCACACTTCTGAGATGCATTTGGGCAACTTTGACAGAAATGAGTTTTTTGCCTACAGAGACATGCCTATTTGCGCAGTAGTACAGATTCTGAGTATGTAACTGGGCTTGATGAAATCAGCATTTCTCTTGCTTCCCTGTGATTAGGGAAGCTCAGTTTTAGTCACAGTAGCTCCCACAAGTGTCTCCTCAGTGTGTTACCATTTCCTTAGAAACAGTGTATTTGCTGGGAGAAAAGTGCATTACTGTGCGCTTTCACCGTTCAGCAAATACATGTGTAGAAGCACAGCGCTAGCTGAAACGACCGTTTCTCGACGTTTTCTAACTCAGGGAACAAGTGGCACACTTCTGAGATGCATTTAGGCAACTTTGTCCGAAATGACTTTTTTGCCTACAGAGACATGCCTATTTGCGCAGTCGTACAGATTCTGAGTATGTAACTGGGCTTGATGAAATCAGCATTTCACTTGCTTCCCTGTGCGTAGGGAAGCTCAGTTTTAGTCACAGTAGCTCCCACAAGTGTCTCCTCAGTGTGTTCCCATTTCCTTAGAAACAGTGTATTTGCTGGGAGAAAAGTGCATCACTGTGCGCTTTCATCGTTCAGCAAATACATGTGTAGAAGCACAGCGCTAACAGAAACGAACGTTTCTCGACGTTTTCTAACTCAGAAAACAAGTTGCACACTTCTGAGATGCATTTGGGCAACTTTGTCAGAAATGAGTTTTTTGCCTACAGAGACATGCCTATTTGCGCAGTAGTACAGATTCTGAGTATGTAACTGGGCTTGATGAAATCAGCATTTCTCTTGCTTCCCTGTACGTAGGGAAGCTCAGTTTTAGTCACAGTAGCTCCCACAAGTGTCTCCTCAGTGTGTTCCCAGTTCCTTAGAAACAGTGTATTTGCTGGGAGAAAAGTGCATTACTTTGCGCTTTCACCGTTCAGCAAATACATGTGTAGAAGCAGAGCGCTAGCAGAAACGAACGTTTCTCGACGTTTTCTAACTCAGGGAACAAGTTCCACACTTCTGAGATGCATTTGGGTAACTTTCTCAAAAATGAGTTTTTTGCCTACAGAGACATGCCTATTTGTGCAGTAGTACAGATTCTGAGTATGTAACTGGGCTTGATGAAATCAGCATTTCTCTTGCTTCCCTGTACGTACGGAAGCTCAGTTTTAGTCACAGTAGCTCCCACAAGTGTCTCCTCAGTGTGTTCCCATTTCCTTAGAAACAGTGTATTTGCTGGGAGAGAAGTGCATTACTGTGCGCTTTCACCTTTCAGCAAATACATGTGTAGAAGCACAGCGCTAGCAGAAACAAACGTTTCTCCACGTTTTCTAACTCAGGGAACAAGTTGCACACTTCTGAGATGCATTTGGGCAACTTTGTCAGAAATGAGTTTTTTGCCTACAGAGACATGCCTATTTGCGCAGTAGTACAGATTCTGAGTATGTAACTGGGCTTGATGAAATCAGCATTTCTCTAGCTTCCCTGTGCGTAGGGAAGCTCAGTTTTAGTCACAGTAGCTCCCACAAGTGTCTCCTCAGTGTGTTCCCATTTCCTTAGAAACAGTGTATTTTCTGGGAGAAAAGTGCATTACTGTGCGCTTTCACCGTTCAGCAAATACATTTGTAGAAGCACAGTGCTAGCAGAAACGAACGTTTCTCGACGTTTTCTAACTCAGGGAACAAGTTGCACACTTCTGAGATGCATTTGGGCAACTTTGTCAGAAATGAGTTTTTTGCCTACAGAGACATGCCTATTTGCGCAGTAGTACAGATTCTGAGTATGTAACTGGGCTTGATGAAATCAGCATTTCTCTTGCTTCCCTGTGATTAGGGAAGCTCAGTTTTAGTCACAGTAGCTCCCACAAGTGTTTCCTCAATGTGTTACCATTTCCTTAAAAACAGTGTATTTGCTGGGAGAAAAGTGCATTACTGTGTGCTTTCACCGTTCAGCAAATACATGTGTAGAAGCACAGCGCTAGCAGAAACGACCGTTTCTCGACGTTTTCTAACTCAGGGAACAAGTGGCATACTTCTGAGATGCATTTGGGCAACTTTGTCAGAAATGGGTTTTTTGCCTACAGAGACATGCCTATTTGTGCAGTAGTACAGATTCTGAGTATGTAACTGGGCTTGATGAAATCAGCATTTCTCTTCCTTACCTGTGCGTAGGGAAGGTCAGTTTTAGTCACAGTAGCTCCCACTAGTGTCTCCTCAGTGTGATCCCATTTCCTTAGAAACAGTGTATTTGCTGGGAGAAAAGTGCATTACTCTGCGCTTTCACCGTTCAGCAAATACATGTGTAGAAGCACAGCGCTAGCAGAAACGACCGTTTCTCAACGTTTTCTAACTCAGGGAACAAGTTGCACACTTCTGAGATGCATTTGGGAAACTTTGTCAGAAATGAGTTTTTTGCCTACAGAGACATGCCTATTTGCGCAGTAGTACAGATTCTGAGTATGTAACTGGGCTTGATGAAATCAGCATTTCTCTTGCTTCCCTGTGCGTAGGGAAGCTCAGTTTTAGTCACAGTAGCTCCCACAAGTGACTCCTCAGTGTGTTCCCATTTCCTTAGAAACAGTGTATTTGCTGGGAGAAAAGTGCATCAATCTGCGCTTTCACCGTTCAGCAAATACATGTGTAGAAGCACAGCGTTGCAGAAACGAACGTTTCTCGACGTTTTCTAACTCAGGGAACAAGTTGCACACTTCTGAGATGCATTTGGGCAACTTTGTCAGAAATGAGTTTTTTGCCTACAGAGACATGCCTATTTGCGCAGTAGTACAGATTCTGAGTATGTAACTGGGCTTGATGAAATCAGCATTTCTCTTGCTTCCCTGTGATTAGGGAAGCTCAGTTTTAGTCACAGTAGCTCCCACAAGTGTTTCCTCAGTGTGTTACCATTTCCTTAGAAACAGTGTATTTGCTGGGAGAAAAGTGCATTACTGTGTGCTTTCACCGTTCAGCAAATACATGTGTAGAAGCACAGCGCTAGCTGAAACGACCGTTTCTCGACGTTTTCTAACTCAGGGAACAAGTTGCACACTTCTGAGATGCATTTGGGAAACTTTGTCAGAAATGAGTTTTTTGCCTACAGAGACATGCCTATTTGCGCAGTAGTACAGATTCTGAGTATGTAACTGGGCTTGATGAAATCAGCATTTCTCTTGCTTCCCTGTGATTAGGGAAGCTCAGTTTTAGTCACAGTAGCTCCCACAAGTGTTTCCTCAGTGTGTTACCATTTCCTTAGAAACAGTGTATTTGCTGGGAGAAAAGTGCATTACTGTGTGCTTTCACCGTTCAGCAAATACATGTGTAGAAGCACAGCGCTAGCTGAAACGACCGTTTCTCGACGTTTTCTAACTCAGGGAACAAGTGGCATACTTCTGAGATGCATTTGGGCAACTTTGTCAGAAATGGGTTTTTTGCCTACAGAGACATGCCTATTTGTGCAGTAGTACAGATTCTGAGTATGTAACTGGGCTTGATGAAATCAGCATTTCTCTTGCTTCCCTGTGCGTAGGGAAGGTCAGTTTTAGTCAAAGTAGCTCCCACTAGTGTCTCCTCAGTGTGATCCCATTTCCTTAGAAACAGTGTATTTGCTGGGAGAAAAGTGCATTACTGTGCGCTTTCACCGTTCAGCAAATACATGTGTAGAAGCACAGCGCTAGCAGAAACGACCGTTTCTCAACGTTTTCTAACTCAGGGAACAAGTTGCACACTTCTGAGATGCATTTGGGAAACTTTGTCAGAAATGAGTTTTTTGCCTACAGAGACATGCCTATTTGCACAGTAGTACAGATTCTGAGTATGTAACTGGGCTTGATGAAATCAGCATTTCTCTTGCTTCCCTGTGCGTAGGGAAGCTCAGTTTTAGTCACAGTAGCTCCCACAAGTGTCTCCTCAGTGTGTTCCCATTTCCTTAGAAACAGTGTATTTGCTGAAAGAAAAGTGCATCACTGTGTGCTTTCACCGTTCAGCAAATACATGTGTAGAAGCACAGCGCTAACAGAAAAAGACCGTTTCTCGACGTTTTCTAACTCAGGGAACAAGTTGCACACTTCTGAGATGCATTTGGGCAACTTTGTCAGAAATGAGTTTTTTGCCTACAGAGACATGCCTATTTGCGCAGTAGTACAGATTCTGAGTATGTAACTGGGCTTGATGAAATCAGCATTTCTCTTGCTTCCCTGTGCGTAGGGAAGCTCAGTTTTAGTCACAGTAGCTCCCACAAGTGTCTCCTCAGTGTGTTCCCAGTTCCTTAGAAACAGTGTATTTGCTGGGAGAAAAGTGCATTACTTTGTGCTTACACCGTTCAGCAAATACATGTGTAGAAGCACAGCGCTAGCAGAAACGAACGTTTCTCGACGTTTTCTAACTCAGGGAACAAGTTCCACACTTCTGAGATGCATTTGGGTAACTTTCTCAAAAATGAGTTTTTTGCCTACAGAGACATGCCTATTTGTGCAGTAGTACAGATTCTGAGTATGTAACTGGGCTTGATGAAATCAGCATTTCTCTTGCTTCCCTGTGCGTAGGGAAGCTCAGTTTTAGTCACAGTAGCTCCCACAAGTGTCTCCTCAGTGTGTTCCCATTTCCTTAGAAACAGTGTATTTGCTGGGAGAAAAGTGCATTACTGTGCGCTTCACCGTTCAGCAAATACATTTGTAGAAGCACAGTGCTAGCAGATTCAAACGTTTCTCGACGTTTTCTAACTCAGGAAACAAGTTGCACACTTCTGAGATGCATTTGGGCAACTTTGTCAGAAATGAGTGTTTTGCCTACAGAGACATGCCTATTTGCGCAGTAGTACAGATTCTGAGTATGTAACTGGGCTTGATGAAATCAGCATTTCTCTTGCTTCCCTGTGCGTAGGGAAGCTCAGTTTTAGTCACAGTAGCTCCCACAAGTGTCTCCTCAGTGTGTTCCTATTTCCGTAGAAACAGTATATTTGCTGGGAGAAAAGTGCATTACTGTGCGCTTTCACCGTTCAGCAAAAACATGTGTAGAAGCACAGCGCTAGCAGATACGACCGTTTCTCGACGTTTTCTAACTCAGGGAACAAGTTGCACACTTCTGAGATGCATTTGGGCAACTTTGACAGAAATGAGTTTTTTGCCTACAGAGACATGCCTATTTGTGCAGTAGTACAGATTCTGAGTATGTAACTGGGCTTGATGAAATCAGCATTTCTCTTGCTTCCCTGTGCGTAGGGAAGCTCAGTTTTAGTCACAATAGTTCCCACAAGTGTCTCCTCAGTGTGTTCCCATTTCCTTAGAAACAGTGTTTTTGCTGGGAGAAAAGTGCATTACTGTGCGCTTTCACCGTTCAGCAAATACATGTGTAGAAGCACACCGCTAGCTGAAACGACCGTTTCTCGATGTTTTCTGACTCAGGGAACAAGTGGCACACTTCTGAGATGCATTTGGGCAACTTTGTCAGAAATGAGTTTTTTGCCTACAGAGACATGCCTATTAGCGCAATAGTACAGATTCTTAGTATGTAAATGGGCTTGATGAAATCAGCATTTCTCTTGCTTCCCTGTGCATAGGGAAGCTCAGTTTTAGTCACAGTAGCTCCCACAAGTGTCTCCTCAGTGTGTTCCCAGTTCCTTAGAAACAGTGTATTTGCTTGGAGAAAAGTGCATTACTGTGCGCATTCACCGTTCAGCAAATACATGTGTAGAAGCACAGCGCTAGCTGAAACGACCGTTTCTCGACGTTTTCTAACTCAGGGAACAAGTTGCACACTTCTGATATGCATTTGGGCAACTTTGTCAGAAATGAGTTTTTTGCCTACAGAGACTTGCCTATTTGCGCAGTAGTACAGATTCAGAGTATGTATCTGGGCTTGATGAAGTCAGCATTTCTCTTGCTTCCCTGTGCGTAGGGAAGCTCAGTTTTAGTCACAGTAGCTCCCACAAGTGACTCCTCAGTGTGTTCCCATTTCCTTAGAAACAGTGTATTTGCTGGGAGAAAAGTGCATCACTGTGCGCTTTCACCGTTCAGCAAATACATGTGTAGAAGCACAGCGCTAGCAGAAACGAACGTTTCTCGACGTTTTCTAACTCAGGGAACAAGTTGCACACTTCTGAGATGCATTTGGGCAACTTTGTCAGAAATGAGTTTTTTGCCTACAGAGACATGCCTATTTGCGCAGTAGTACAGATTCTGAGTATGTAACTGGGCTTGATGAAATCAGCATTTCTCTTGATTCCCTGTGATTAGGGAAGCTCAGTTTTAGTCACAGTAGCTCCCACAAGTGTCTCCTCAGTGTGTTACCATTTCCTTAGAAACAGTGTATTTGCTGGGAGAAAAGTGCATTACTGTGCGCTTTCACCGTTCAGCAAATACATGTGTAGAAGCACAGCGCTAGCTGAAACGACCGTTTCTCGACGTTTTCTAACTCAGGGAACAAGTGGCATACTTCTGAGATGCATTTGGGCAACTTTGTCAGAAATGGGTTTTTTGCCTACAGAGACATGCCTATTTGCGCAGTCGTACAGATTCTGAGTATGTAACTGGGCTTGATGAAATCAGCATTTCTCTTGCTTCCCTGTGCGTAGGGAAGCTCAGTTTTAGTCACAGTAGCTCCCACAAGTGTCTCCTCAGTGTGTTCCCATTTCCTTAGAAACAGTGTATTTGCTGGGAGAAAAGTGCATCACTGTGCGCTTTCACCGTTCAGCAAATACATGTGTAGAAGCACAGCGCTAACAGAAACGAACGTTTCTCGACGTTTTCTAACTCAGAATACAAGTTGCACACTTCTGAGATGCCTTTGGGCAACTTTGTCAGAAATGAGTTTTTTGCCTACAGAGACATGCCTATTTGCGCAGTAGTACAGATTCTGAGTATGTAACTGGGCTTGATGAAATCAGCATTTCTCTTGCTTCCCTGTGCGTAGGGAAGCTCAGTTTTAGTCACAGTAGCTCCCACAAGTGTCTCCTCAGTGTGTTCCCAGTTCCTTAGAAACAGTGTATTTGCTGGGAGAAAAGTGCATTACTGTGCGCTTTCACCGTTCAGCAAATACATGTGTAGAAGCACAGCGCTAGCAGAAACGAACGTTTCTCGACGTTTTCTAACTCAGGGAACAAGTTGCACACTTCTGAGATGCATTTGGGCAACTTTGTCAGAAATGAGTTTTTTGCCTACAGAGACATGCCTATTTGCGCAGTAGTACAGATTCTGAGTATGTAACTGGGCTTGATGAAATCAGCATTTCTCTTGCTTCCCTGTGCGTAGGGAAGCTCAGTTTTAGTCACAGTAGCTCCCACAAGTGTCTCCTCAGTGTGTTCCCATTTCCTTAGAAGCAGTGTATTTGCTGGGAGAAAAGTGCATTACTGTGTGCTTTCACCGTTCAGCAAATACATGTGTAGAAGCACAGCACTAGCAGAAACGAATGTTTCTCGACGTTTTCTAACTCAGGGAACAAGTTGCACACTTCTGAGATGCATTTGGGCAACTTTGTCAGAAATGAGTTTTTTGCCTACAGAGACATGCCGATTTGCGCAGTAGTACAGATTCTGAGTATGTAACTGGGCTGGATGAAATCAGCATTTCTCTTGCTTCCCTGTGCGTAGGGAAGCTCAGTTTTAGTCACAGTAGCTCCAACAAGTGTCTCCTCAGTGTGTTCCCAGTTCCTTAGAAACAGTGTATTTGCTGGGAGAAAAGTGCATTACTGTGCACTTTCACAGTTCAGCAAATACATGTGTAAAAGCACAGCGCTAGCAGAAACGACCGTTTCTCGACGTTTTCTAACTCAGGGAACAAGTTGCACACTTCTGAGATGCATTTGGGCAACTTTGTCAGAAATGAGTTTTTTGCCTACAGAGACATGCCTATTTGCGCAGTAGTACAGATTCTGAGTATGTAACTGGGCTTGATGAAATCAGCATTTCTCTTGCTTCCCTGTGCATAGGGAAGGTCAGTTTAGTCACAGTAGCTCCCACAAGTGTCTCCTCAGTGTGTTCCCATTTCCTTAGAAACAGTGTATTTGCTGGGAGAAAAGTGCATCACTTTGTGCTTTCACTGTTCAGCAAATACATGTGTAGAAGCACAGCGCTAGCAGAAACGAACGTTTCTCGCCGTTTTCTAACTCAGGGAACAAGTTGCACAATTCTGAGTTGCATTTGGGCAACTTTGTCAGAAATGAGTTTTTTGCCTACAGAGACATGCCTATTTGCGCAGTAGTAGAGATTCTGAGTATGTAACTGGGCTTGATGAAATCAGCATTTCTCTTGCTTCCCTGTGCATAGGGAAGCTCAGTTTTAGTCCCAGTAGCTCCCACAAGTGTCTCCTCAGTGTGTTCCCCTTTCCTTAGAAACAGTGTATTTGCTGGGAGAAAAGTGCATTACTGTGCGCTTTCACCGTTCATCAAATACATGTGTAGAAGCACAGCGCTAGCAGAAACGAACGTTTCTCGACGTTTTCTAACTCAGGGAACAAGTTGCACAATTCTGAGTTGCATTTGGGCATCTTTGTCAGAAATGAGTTTTTTGCCTACAGAGACATGCCTATTTGCGCAGTAGTACAGATTCTGAGTATGTAACTGGGCTTGATTAAATCAGCATTTCTCTTGCTTCCCTGTGCGTAGGGAAGCTCAGTTTTAGTCACAGTAGCTCCCACAAGTGTCTCCTCAGTGTGTTCCCATTTCCTTAGAAACAGTGTATTTGCTGGGAGAAAAGTGCATTACTGTGCGCTTCACCGTTCAGCAAATACATTTGTAGAAGCACAGTGCTAGCAGATTCGAACGTTTCTCGACGTTTTCTAACTCAGGAAACAAGTTGCACACTTCTGAGATGCATTTGGGCAACTTTGTCAGAAATGAGTGTTTTGCCTACAGAGACATGCCTATTTGCGCAGTAGTACAGATTCTGAGTATGTAACTGGGCTTGATGAAATCAGCATTTCTCTTACTTCCCTGTGCGTAGGGAAGCTCAGTTTTAGTCACAGTAGCTCCCACAAGTGTCTCCTCAGTGTGTTCCTATTTCCGTAGAAACAGTATATTTGCTGGGAGAAAAGTGCATTACTGTGCGCTTTCACCGTTCAGCAAAAACATGTGTAGAAGCACAGCGCTAGCAGATACGACCGTTTCTCGACGTTTTCTAACTCAGGGAACAAGTTGCACACTTCTGAGATGCATTTGGGCAACTTTGACAGAAATGAGTTTTTTGCCTACAGAGACATGCCTATTTGTGCAGTAGTACAGATTCTGAGTATGTAACTGGGCTTGATGAAATCAGCATTTCTCTTGCTTCCCTGTGCGTAGGGAAGCTCAGGTTTAGTCACAATAGTTCCCACAAGTGTCTCCTCAGTGTGTTCCCATTTCCTTAGAAACAGTGTTTTTGCTGGGAGAAAAGTGCATTACTGTGCGCTTTCACCGTTCAGCAAATACATGTGTAGAAGCACACCGCTAGCTGAAACGACCGTTTCTCGATGTTTTCTGACTCAGGGAACAAGTGGCACACTTCTGAGATGCATTTGGGCAACTTTGTCAGAAATGAGTTTTTTGCCTACAGAGACATGCCTATTAGCGCAATAGTACAGATTCTTAGTATGTAAATGGGCTTGATGAAATCAGCATTTCTCTTGCTTCCCTGTGCGTAGGGAAGCTCAGTTTTAGTCACAGTAGCTCCCACAAGTGTCTCCTCAGTGTGTTCCCAGTTCCTTAGAAACAGTGTATTTGCTTGGAGAAAAGTGCATTACTGTGCGCATTCACCGTTCAGCAAATACATGTGTAGAAGCACAGCGCTAGCTGAAACGACCGTTTCTCGACGTTTTCTAACTCAGGGAACAAGTGGCACACTTCTGATATGCATTTGGGCAACTTTGTCAGAAATGAGTTTTTTGCCTACAGAGACTTGCCTATTTGCGCAGTAGTACAGATTCAGAGTATGTATCTGGGCTTGATGAAATCAGCATTTCTCTTGCTTCCCTGTGCGTAGGGAAGCTCAGTTTTAGTCACAGTAGCTCCCACAAGTGACTCCTCAGTGTGTTCCCATTTCCTTAGAAACAGTGTATTTGCTGGGAGAAAAGTGCATCACTGTGCGCTTTCACCGTTCAGCAAATACATGTGTAGAAGCACAGCGCTAGCAGAAACGAACGTTTCTCGACGTTTTCTAACTCAGGGAACAAGTTGCACACTTCTGAGATGCATTTGGGCAACTTTGTCAGAAATGAGTTTTTTGCCTACAGAGACATGCCTATTTGCGCAGTAGTACAGATTCTGAGTATGTAACTGGGCTTGATGAAATCAGCATTTCTCTTGATTCCCTGTGATTAGGGAAGCTCAGTTTTAGTCACAGTAGCTCCCACAAGTGTCTCCTCAGTGTGTTACCATTTCCTTAGAAACAGTGTATTTGCTGGGAGAAAAGTGCATTACTGTGCGCTTTCACCGTTCAGCAAATACATGTGTAGAAGCACAGCGCTAGCTGAAACGACCGTTTCTCGACGTTTTCTAACTCAGGGAACAAGTGGCATACTTCTGAGATGCATTTGGGCAACTTTGTCAGAAATGGGTTTTTTGCCTACAGAGACATGCCTATTTGCGCAGTCGTACAAATTCTGAGTATGTAACTGGGCTTGATGAAATCAGCATTTCTCTTGCTTCCCTGTGCGTAGGGAAGCTCAGTTTTAGTCACAGTAGCTCCCACAAGTGTCTCCTCAGTGTGTTCCCATTTCTTAGAAACAGTGTATTTGCTGGGAGAAAAGTGCATCACTGTGCGCTTTCACCGTTCAGCAAATACATGTGTAGAAGCACAGCGCTAGCAGAAACGAATGTTTCTCGACGTTTTCTAACTCAGGGAACAAGTTTCACACTTCTGAGGTGCAATTGTGTAACTATCTCAAAAATGAGTTTTTTACTTACAGAGACATGCCAATTTGCGCAGTAGTACAGATTCTGATTATGTAACTGGGCTTGATGAAATCAGCAATTCTCTTGCTTCCCTGTGCGTAGGGAAGCTCAGTTTTAGTCACAGTAGCTCCCACAAGTGTCTCCTCAGTGTGTTCCCAGTTCCATAGAAACAGTGTATTTGCTGGGAGAAAAGTGCATTACTGTGCGCTTTCACCGTTCAGCAAATACATGTGTAGAAGCACAGCGCTAGCTGAAACGACCGTTTCTGGACGTTTTCTAACTCAGGGAACAAGTTGCACACTTCTGAGATGCATTTGGGCAACTTTGTCAGAAATGAGTTTTTTGCCTACAGAGACATGCCGATTTGCGCAGTAGTACAGATTCTGAGTATGTAACTGGGCTGGATGAAATCAGCATTTCTCTTGCTTCCCTGTGCGTAGGGAAGCTCAGTTTTAGTCACAGTAGCTCCAACAAGTGTCTCCTCAGTGTGTTCCCAGTTCCTTAGAAACAGTGTATTTGCTGGGAGAAAAGTGCATTACTGTGCACTTTCACAGTTCAGCAAATACATGTGTAAAAGCACAGCGCTAGCAGAAACGACCGTTTCTCGACGTTTTCTAACTCAGGGAACAAGTTGCACACTTCTGAGATGCATTTGGGAAACTTTGTCAGAAATGAGTTTTTTGCCTACAGAGACATGCCTATTTGCGCAGTAGTACAGATTCTGAGTATGTAACTGGGCTTGATGAAATCAGCATTTCTCTTGTTTCCCTGTGCATAGGGAAGGTCAGTTTAGTCACAGTAGCTCCCACAAGTGTCTCCTCAGTGTGTTCCCATTTCCTTAGAAACAGTGTATTTGCTGGGAGAAAGTGCATCACTTTGTGCTTTCACTGTTCAGCAAATACATGTGTAGAAGCACAGCGCTAGCAGAAACGACCGTTTCTCGACGTTTTCTAACTCAGGGAACAAGTTGCACAATTCTGAGTTGCATTTGGGCAACTTTGTCAGAAATGAGTTTTTTGCCTACAGAGACATGCCTATTTGCGCAGTAGTAGACATTCTGAGTATGTAACTGGGCTTGATGAAATCAGCATTTCTCTTGCTTCCCTGTGCATAGGGAAGCTCAGTTTTAGTCCCAGTAGCTCCCACAAGTGTCTCCTCAGTGTGTTCCCCTTTCCTTAGAAACAGTGTATTTGCTGGGAGAAAAGTGCATTACTGTGCGCTTTCACCGTTCATCAAATACATGTGTAGAAGCACAGCGCTAGCAGAAACGAACGTTTCTCGACGTTTTCTAACTCAGGGAACAAGTTGCACACTTCTGAGGTGCAATTGTGTAACTATCTCAAAAATGAGTTTTTTGCTTACAGAGACATGCCAATTTGCGCAGTAGTACAGATTCTGAGTATGTAACTGGGCTTGATGAAATCAGCATTTCTCTTGCTTCCCTGTGCGTAGGGAAGCTCAGTTTTAGTCACAGTAGCTCCCACAAGTGTCTCCTCAGTGTGTTCCCATTTCCTTAGAATCAGTGTATTTGCTGGGAGAAAAGTGCATTACTGTGTGCTTTCACCGTTCAGCAAATACATGTGTAGAAGCACAGCACTAGCAGAAACGAATGTTTCTCGACGTTTTCTAACTCAGGGAACAAGTTGCACACTTCTGAGATGCATTTGGGCAACTTTGTCAGAAATGAGTTTTTTGCCTACAGAGACATGCCTATTTGCGCAGTAGTACAGATTCTGAGTATGTAACTGGGCTGGATGAAATCAGCATTTCTCTTGCTTCCCTGTGCGTAGGGAAGCTCAGTTTTAGTCACAGTAGCTCCAACAAGTGTCTCCTCAGTGTGTTCCCAGTTCCTTAGAAACAGTGTATTTGCTGGGAGAAAAGTGCATTACTGTGCACTTTCACAGTTCAGCAAATACATGTGTAAAAGCACAGCGCTAGCAGAAACGAACGTTTCTCGACGTTTTCTAACTCAGGGAACAAGTTGCACACTTCTGAGATGCATTTCGGCAACTTTGTCAGAAATGAGTTTTTTGCCTACAGAGACATGCCTATTTGCGCAGTATTACAGATTCTGAGTATGTAACTGGGCTTGATGAAATCAGCATTTCTCTTGCTTCCCTGTGCATAGGGAAGCTCAGTTTTAGTCCCAGTAGCTCCCACAAGTGTCTCCTCAGTGTGTTCCCCTTTCCTTAGAAACAGTGTATTTGCTGGGAGAAAAGTGCATTACTGTGCGCTTTCACCGTTCATCAAATACATGTGTAGAAGCACAGCGCTAGCAGAAACGAACGTTTCTCGACGTTTTCTAACTCAGGGAACAAGTTGCACACTTCTGAGGTGCAATTGTGTAACTATCTCAAAAATGAGTTTTTTGCTTACAGAGACATGCCAATTTGCGCAGTAGTACAGATTCTGAGTATGTAACTGGGCTTGATGAAATCAGCATTTCTCTTGCTTCCCTGTGCGTAGGGAAGCTCAGTTTTAGTCACAGTAGCTCCCACAAGTGTCTCCTCAGTGTGTTCCCATTTCCTTAGAATCAGTGTATTTGCTGGGAGAAAAGTGCATTACTGTGTGCTTTCACCGTTCAGCAAATACATGTGTAGAAGCACAGCACTAGCAGAAACGAATGTTTCTCGACGTTTTCTAACTCAGGGAACAAGTTGCACACTTCTGAGATGCATTTGGGCAACTTTGTCAGAAATGAGTTTTTTGCCTACAGAGACATGCCTATTTGCGCAGTAGTACAGATTCTGAGTATGTAACTGGGCTGGATGAAATCAGCATTTCTCTTGCTTCCCTGTGCGTAGGGAAGCTCAGTTTTAGTCACAGTAGCTCCAACAAGTGTCTCCTCAGTGTGTTCCCAGTTCCTTAGAAACAGTGTATTTGCTGGGAGAAAAGTGCATTACTGTGCACTTTCACAGTTCAGCAAATACATGTGTAAAAGCACAGCGCTAGCAGAAACGAACGTTTCTCGACGTTTTCTAACTCAGGGAACAAGTTGCACACTTCTGAGATGCATTTCGGCAACTTTGTCAGAAATGAGTTTTTTGCCTACAGAGACATGCCTATTTGCGCAGTAGTACAGATTCTGAGTATGTAACTGGGCTTGATGAAATCAGCATTTCTCTTGTTTCCCTGTGCATAGGGAAGGTCAGTTTAGTCACAGTAGCTCCCACAAGTGTCTCCTCAGTGTGTTCCCATTTCCTTAGAAACAGTGTATTTGCTGGGAGAAAAGTGCATCACTTTGTGCTTTCACTGTTCAGCAAATACATGTGTAGAAGCACAGCGCTAGCAGAAACTACCGTTTCTCGACGTTTTCTAACTCAGGGAACAAGTTGCACAATTCTGAGTTGCATTTGGGCAACTTTGTCTGAAATGAGTTTTTTGCCTACAGAGACATGCCTATTTGCGCAGTAGTACAGATTCTGAGTATGTAACTGGGCTTGATGAAATCAGCATTTCTCTTGCTTCCCTGTGCATAGGGAAGCTCAGTTTTAGTCCCAGTAGCTCCCACAAGTGTCTCCTCAGTGTGTTCCCCTTTCCTTAGAAACAGTGTATTTGCTGGGAGAAAAGTGCATTACTGTGCGCTTTCACCGTTCAGCAAATACATGTGTAGAAGCACAGCGCTAGCAGAAACGAACGTTTCTCGACGTTTTCTAACTCAGGGAACAAGTTGCACACTTCTGAGGTGCAATTGTGTAACTATCTCAAAAATGAGTTTTTTGCTTACAGAGACATGCCAATTTGCGCAGTAGTACAGATTCTGAGTATGTAACTGGGCTTGATGAAATCAGCATTTCTCTTGCTTCCCTGTGCGTAGGGAAGCTCAGTTTTAGTCACAGTAGCTCCCACAAGTGTCTCCTCAGTGTGTTCCCAGTTCCTTAGAAACAGTGTATTTGCTGGGAGAAAAGTGCATTACTGTGCGCTTTCACCGTTCAGCAAATACATGTGTAGAAGCACAGCGCTAGCTGAAACGACCGTTTCTCGACGTTTTCTAACTCAGAAAACAAGTTGCACACTTCTGAGATGCATTTGGGCAACTTTGTCAGAAATGAGTTTTTTGCCTACAGAGACATGCCTATTTGCGCAGTAGTACAGATTCTGAGTATGTAACTGGGCTTGATGAAATCAGCATTTCTCTTGCTTCCCTGTGCGTAGGGAAGCTCAGTTTTAGTCACAGTAGCTCCCACAAGTGTCTCCTCAGTGTGTTCCCATTTCCTTAGAAACAGTGTATTTGCTGGGAGAAAAGTGCATTACTGTGCGCTTTCACCGTTCAGCAAATACATGTGTAGAAGCACAGCGCTAGCAGAAACGAACGTTTCTCGACGTTTTCTAACTCAGGGAACAAGTTGCACACTTCTGAGGTGCAATTGTGTAACTATCTCAAAAATGAGTTTTTTGCTTACAGAGACATGCCAATTTGCGCAGTAGTACAGATTCTGAGTATGTAACTGGGCTTGATGAAATCAGCATTTCTCTTGCTTCCCTGTGCGTAGGGAAGCTCAGTTTTAGTCACAGTAGCTCCCACAAGTGTCTCCTCAGTGTGTTCCCATTTCCTTAGAATCAGTGTATTTGCTGGGAGAAAAGTGCATTACTGTGTGCTTTCACCGTTCAGCAAATACATGTGTAGAAGCACAGCACTAGCAGAAACGAATGTTTCTCGACGTTTTCTAACTCAGGGAACAAGTTGCACACTTCTGAGATGCATTTGGGCAACTTTGTCAGAAATGAGTTTTTTGCCTACAGAGACATGCCTATTTGCGCAGTAGTACAGATTCTGAGTATGTAACTGGGCTGGATGAAATCAGCATTTCTCTTGCTTCCCTGTGCGTAGGGAAGCTCAGTTTTAGTCACAGTAGCTCCAACAAGTGTCTCCTCAGTGTGTTCCCAGTTCCTTAGAAACAGTGTATTTGCTGGGAGAAAAGTGCATTACTGTGCACTTTCACAGTTCAGCAAATACATGTGTAAAAGCACAGCGCTAGCAGAAACGAACGTTTCTCGACGTTTTCTAACTCAGGGAACAAGTTGCACACTTCTGAGATGCATTTCGGCAACTTTGTCAGAAATGAGTTTTTTGCCTACAGAGACATGCCTATTTGCGCAGTATTACAGATTCTGAGTATGTAACTGGGCTTGATGAAATCAGCATTTCTCTTGCTTCCCTGTGCATAGGGAAGCTCAGTTTTAGTCCCAGTAGCTCCCACAAGTGTCTCCTCAGTGTGTTCCTCTTTCCTTAGAAACAGTGTATTTGCTGGGAGAAAAGTGCATTACTGTGCGCTTTCACCGTTCATCAAATACATGTGTAGAAGCACAGCGCTAGCAGAAACGAACGTTTCTCGACGTTTTCTAACTCAGGGAACAAGTTGCACACTTCTGAGGTGCAATTGTGTAACTATCTCAAAAATGAGTTTTTTGCTTACAGAGACATGCCAATTTGCGCAGTAGTACAGATTCTGAGTATGTAACTGGGCTTGATGAAATCAGCATTTCTCTTGCTTCCCTGTGCGTAGGGAAGCTCAGTTTTAGTCACAGTAGCTCCCACAAGTGTCTCCTCAGTGTGTTCCCATTTCCTTAGAATCAGTGTATTTGCTGGGAGAAAAGTGCATTACTGTGTGCTTTCACCGTTCAGCAAATACATGTGTAGAAGCACAGCACTAGCAGAAACGAATGTTTCTCGACGTTTTCTAACTCAGGGAACAAGTTGCACACTTCTGAGATGCATTTGGGCAACTTTGTCAGAAATGAGTTTTTTGCCTACAGAGACATGCCTATTTGCGCAGTAGTACAGATTCTGAGTATGTAACTGGGCTGGATGAAATCAGCATTTCTCTTGCTTCCCTGTGCGTAGGGAAGCTCAGTTTTAGTCACAGTAGCTCCAACAAGTGTCTCCTCAGTGTGTTCCCAGTTCCTTAGAAACAGTGTATTTGCTGGGAGAAAAGTGCATTACTGTGCACTTTCACAGTTCAGCAAATACATGTGTAAAAGCACAGCGCTAGCAGAAACGAACGTTTCTCGAC
This sequence comes from Acomys minous, assembly GCF_964271855.1. Classification (NCBI taxonomy): domain Eukaryota; kingdom Metazoa; phylum Chordata; class Mammalia; order Rodentia; family Muridae; genus Acomys; species Acomys minous. The sequence goes on from NW_028182178.1 coordinate 2,000,762, forward strand.
GTTTTCTAACTCAGGGAACAAGTTGCACACTTCTGAGATGCATTTCGGCAACTTTGTCAGAAATGAGTTTTTTGCCTACAGAGACATGCCTATTTGCGCAGTAGTACAGATTCTGAGTATGTAACTGGGCTTGATGAAATCAGCATTTCTCTTGTTTCCCTGTGCATAGGGAAGGTCAGTTTAGTCACAGTAGCTCCCACAAGTGTCTCCTCAGTGTGTTCCCATTTCCTTAGAAACAGTGTATTTGCTGGGAGAAAAGTGCATCACTTTGTGCTTTCACTGTTCAGCAAATACATGTGTAGAAGCACAGCGCTAGCAGAAACTACCGTTTCTCGACGTTTTCTAACTCAGGGAACAAGTTGCACAATTCTGAGTTGCATTTGGGCAACTTTGTCTGAAATGAGTTTTTTGCCTACAGAGACATGCCTATTTGCGCAGTAGTACAGATTCTGAGTATGTAACTGGGCTTGATGAAATCAGCATTTCTCTTGCTTCCCTGTGCATAGGGAAGCTCAGTTTTAGTCCCAGTAGCTCCCACAAGTGTCTCCTCAGTGTGTTCCCCTTTCCTTAGAAACAGTGTATTTGCTGGGAGAAAAGTGCATTACTGTGCGCTTTCACCGTTCAGCAAATACATGTGTAGAAGCACAGCGCTAGCAGAAACGAACGTTTCTCGACGTTTTCTAACTCAGGGAACAAGTTGCACACTTCTGAGGTGCAATTGTGTAACTATCTCAAAAATGAGTTTTTTGCTTACAGAGACATGCCAATTTGCGCAGTAGTACAGATTCTGAGTATGTAACTGGGCTTGATGAAATCAGCATTTCTCTTGCTTCCCTGTGCGTAGGGAAGCTCAGTTTTAGTCACAGTAGCTCCCACAAGTGTCTCCTCAGTGTGTTCCCAGTTCCTTAGAAACAGTGTATTTGCTGGGAGAAAAGTGCATTACTGTGCGCTTTCACCGTTCAGCAAATACATGTGTAGAAGCACAGCGCTAGCTGAAACGACCGTTTCTCGACGTTTTCTAACTCAGAAAACAAGTTGCACACTTCTGAGATGCATTTGGGCAACTTTGTCAGAAATGAGTTTTTTGCCTACAGAGACATGCCTATTTGCGCAGTAGTACAGATTCTGAGTATGTAACTGGGCTTGATGAAATCAGCATTTCTCTTGCTTCCCTGTGCGTAGGGAAGCTCAGTTTTAGTCACAGTAGCTCCCACAAGTGTCTCCTCAGTGTGTTCCCATTTCCTTAGAAACAGTGTATTTGCTGGGAGAAAAGTGCATTACTGTGCGCTTTCACCGTTCAGCAAATACATGTGTAGAAGCACAGCGCTAGCAGAAACGAACGTTTCTCGACGTTTTCTAACTCAGGGAACAAGTTGCACACCTCTGAGATGCATTTGGGCAACTTTGTCAGAAATGAGTTTTTTGCCTACAGAGACAGGCCGATTTGCGCAGTAGTACAGATTCTGAGTATGTAACTGGGCTGGATGAAATCAGCATTTCTCTTGCTTCCCTGTGCATAGGGAAGCTCAGTTTTAGTCCCAGTAGCTCCCACAATTGTCTCCTCAGTGTGTTCCCCTTTCCTTAGAAACAGTGTATTTGCTGGGAGAAAAGTGCATTACTGTGCGCTTTCACCGTTCAGCAAATACATGTGTAGAAGCCCAGCGCTAGCAGAAACGAACGTTTCTCGACGTTTTCTAACTCAGGGAACAAGTTGCACACTTCTGAGGTGCAATTGTGTAACTATATGAAAAATGAGTTTTTTGCTTACAGAGACATGCCAATTTGCGCAGTAGTACAGATTCTGAGTATGTAACTGGGCTTGATGAAATCAGCATTTCTCTTGCTTCCCTGTGCGTAGGGAAGCTCAGTTTTAGTCACAGTAGCTCCCACAAGTGTCTCCTCAGTGTGTTCCCAGTTCCTTAGAAACAGTGTATTTGCTGGGAGAAAAGTGCATTACTGTGCGCTTTCACCGTTCAGCAAATACATGTGTAGAAGCACAGCGCTAGCTGAAACGACCGTTTCTCGACGTTTTCTAACTCAGAAAACAAGTTGCACACTTCTGAGATGCATTTGGGCAACTTTGTCAGAAATGAGTTTTTTGCCTACAGAGACATGCCTATTTGCGCAGTAGTACAGATTCTGAGTATGTAACTGGGCTTGATGAAATCAGCATTTCTCTTGCTTCCCTGTGCGTAGGGAAGCTCAGTTTTAGTCACAGTAGCTCCCACAAGTGTCTCCTCAGTGTGTTCCCATTTCCTTAGAAACAGTGTATTTGCTGGGAGAAAAGTGCATTACTGTGCGCTTTCACCGTTCAGCAAATACATGTGTAGAAGCACAGCGCTAGCAGAAACGAACGTTTCTCGACGTTTTCTAACTCAGGGAACAAGTTGCACACTTCTGAGATGCATTTGGGCAACTTTGTCAGAAATGAGTTTTTTGCCTACAGAGACAGGCCGATTTGCGCAGTAGTACAGATTCTGAGTATGTAACTGGGCTGGATGAAATCAGCATTTCTCTTGCTTCCCTGTGCGTAGGGAAGCTCAGTTTTAGTCACAGTAGCTCCAACAAGTGTCTCCTCAGTGTGTTCCCAGTTCCTTAGAAACAGTGTATTTGCTGGGAGAAAAGTGCATTACTGTGCACTTTCACAGTTCAGCAAATACATGTGTAAAAGCACAGCGCTAGCAGAAACGAACGTTTCTCGACGTTTTCTAACTCAGGGAACAAGTTGCACACTTCTGAGATGCATTTCGGCAACTTTGTCAGAAATGAGTTTTTTGCCTACAGAGACATGCCTATTTGCGCAGTAGTACAGATTCTGAGTATGTAACTGGGCTTGATGAAATCAGCATTTCTCTTGTTTCCCTGTGCATAGGGAAGGTCAGTTTAGTCACAGTAGCTCTCACAAGTGTCTCCTCAGTGTGTTCCCATTTCCTTAGAAACAGTGTATTTGCTGGGAGAAAAGTGCATCACTTTGTGCTTTCACTGTTCAGCAAATACATGTGTAGAAGCACAGCGCTAGCAGAAACGACAGTTTCTCGACGTTTTCTAACTCAGGGAACAAGTTGCACACTTCTGAGTTGCATTGGGCAACTTTGTCAGAAATGAGTCTTTTGCCTACAGAGACATGCCTATTTGCGCAGTAGTACAGATTCTGAGTATGTAACAGGGCTTGATGAAATCAGCATTTCTCTTGCTTCCCTGTGCATAGGGAAGCTCAGTTTTAGTCCCAGTAGCTCCCACAAGTGTCTCCTCAGTGTGTTCCCCTTTCCTTAGAAACAGTGTATTTGCTGGGAGAAAAGTGCATTACTGTGCGCTTTCACCGTTCTGCAAATACATGTGTAGAAGCACAGCGCTAGCAGAAACGAACGTTTCTCGACGTTTTCTATCTCAGGGAACAAGTTGCACACTTCTGAGGTGCAATTGTGTAACTATCTCAAAAATGAGTTTTTTGCTTACAGAGACATGCCAATTTGCGCAGTAGTACAGATTCTGAGTATGTAACTGGGCTTGATGAAATCAGCATTTCTCTTGTTTCCCTGTGCATAGGGAAGCTCAGTTTAGTCACAGTAGCTCCCACAAGTGTCTCCTCAGTGTGTTACCAGTTACTTAGAAACAGTGTATTTGCTGGGAGAAAAGTGCATCACTTTGTGCTTTCACCGTTCAGCAAATACATGTGTAGAAGCACAGTGCTAGCAGAAACGACCGTTTCTCGACGTTTTCTAACTCAGGGAATAAGTTGCACACTTCTGACTTGCATTTGGGCAACTTTGTCAGAAGTGAGTTTTTTGCCTACAGAGACATGCCTATTTGCGCAGTAATACAGATTCTGAGTATGTAACTGGGCTTGATGAAATCAGCATTTCTCTTGCTTCCCTGTGTATAGGGAAGCTCAGTTTTAGTCCCAGTAGCTCCCACAAGTGTCTCCTCAGTGTGTTCCACTTTCCTTAGAAACAGTGTATTTGCTGGGAGAAAAGTGCATTACTGTGCGCTTTCACTGTTCAGCAAATACATGTGTAGAAGCACAGCGCTAGCAGAAACGACCGTTTCTCGACATTTTCTAACTCAGGGAACAAGTTGTACACATCTGGGATGCATTTGGGCAACTTTGTCAGATTGAGTTTTTTGCCTACAGAGACATGCCGATTTGCGCAGTAGTACAGATTCTGAGTATGTAACTGGGCTTGATGAAATCAGCATTTCTCTTGCTTCCCTGTGCGTAGGGAAGCTCAGTTTTAGTCACAGTAGCTCCCACAATTGTCTCCTCAGTGTGTTCCCCTTTCCTTAGAAACAGTGTATTTGCTGGGAGAAAAGTGCATTACTGTGCGCTTTCACCGTTCAGCAAATACATGTGTAGAAGCACAGCGCTAGCAGAAACGAACGTTTCTCGACGTTTTCTAACTCAGGGAACAAGTTGCACACTTCTGAGATGCATTTCGGCAACTTTGTCAGAAATGAGTTTTTTGCCTACAGAGACATGCCTATTTGCGCAGTAGTACAGATTCTGAGTATGTAACTTGGCTTGATGAAATCAGCATTTCTCTTGTTTCCCTGTGCATAGGGAAGGTCAGTTTAGTCACAGTAGCTCTCACAAGTGTCTCCTCAGTGTGTTCCCATTTCCTTAGAAACAGTGTATTTGCTGGGAGAAAAGTGCATCACTTTGTGCTTTCACTGTTCAGCAAATACATGTGTAGAAGCACAGCGCTAGCAGAAACGACAGTTTCTCGACGTTTTCTAACTCAGGGAACAAGTTGCACACTTCTGAGTTGCATTGGGCAACTTTGTCAGAAATGAGTCTTTTGCCTACAGAGACATGCCTATTTGCGCAGTAGTACAGATTCTGAGTATGTAACAGGGCTTGATGAAATCAGCATTTCTCTTGCTTCCCTGTGCATAGGGAAGCTCAGTTTTAGTCCCAGTAGCTCCCACAAGTGTCTCCTCAGTGTGTTCCCCTTTCCTTAGAAACAGTGTATTTGCTGGGAGAAAAGTGCATTACTGTGCGCTTTCACCGTTCAGCAAATACATGTGTAGAAGCACAGCGCTAGCAGAAACGAACGTTTCTCGACGTTTTCTATCTCAGGGAACAAGTTGCACACTTCTGAGGTGCAATTGTGTAACTATCTCAAAAATGAGTTTTTTGCTTACAGAGACATGCCAATTTGCGCAGTAGTACAGATTCTGAGTATGTAACTGGGCTTGATGAAATCAGCATTTCTCTTGCTTCCCTGTGCGTAGGGAAGCTCAGTTTAGTCACAGTAGCTCCCACAAGTGTCTCCTCAGTGTGTTCCCATTTCCTTAGAAACAGTGTATTTGCTGGGAGAAAAGTGCATCACTTTGTGCTTTCACCGTTCAGCAAATACATGTGTAGAAGCACAGCGCTAGCAGAAACGACCGTTTCTCGACGTTTTCTAACTCAGGGAATAAGTTGCACACTTCTGACTTGCATTTGGGCAACTTTGTCAGAAATGAGTTTTTTGCCTACAGAGACATGCCTATTTGCGCAGTAGTACAGATTCTGAGTATGTAACTGGGCTTGATGAAATCAGCATTTCTCTTGCTTCCCTGTGCATAGGGAAGCTCAGTTTTAGTCCCAGTAGCTCCCACAAGTGTCTCCTCAGTGTGTTCCACTTTCCTTAGAAACAGTGTATTTGCTGGGAGAAAAGTGCATTACTGTGCGCTTTCACTGTTCAGCAAATACATGTGTAGAAGCACAGCGCTAGCAGAAACGACCGTTTCTCGACATTTTCTAACTCAGGGAACAAGTTGTACACTTCTGGGATGCATTTGGGCAACTTTGTCAGATTGAGTTTTTTGCCTACAGAGACATGCCGATTTGCGCAGTAGTACAGATTCTGAGTATGTAACTGGGCTTGATGAAATCAGCATTTCTCTTGCTTCCCTGTGCGTAGGGAAGCTCAGTTTTAGTCACAGTAGCTCCCACAAGTGTCTCCTCAGTGTGTTCCCATTTCCTTAGAAACAGTGTATTTGCTGGGAGAAAAGTGCATCACTGTGCGCTTTCACCGTTCAGCAAATACATGTGTAGAAGCACAGCGCTAGCAGAAACGAACGTTTCTCGACGTTTTCTAACTCAGGGAACAAGTTGCACACTTCTGAGATGCATTTGGGCAACTTTGTCAGAAATGAGTTTTTTGCCTACAGATTCATGCCTATTTGCGCAGTAGTACAGATTCTGAGTATGTAACTGGGCTTGATGAAATCAGCATTTGTCTTGCTTCCCTGTGCGTAGGGAAGCTCAGTTTTAGTCACAGTAGCTCCCACAAGTGTCTCCTCAGTGTGTTCCCATTTCCTTAGAAACAGTGTATTTGCTGGGAGAAAAGTGCATTACTGTGCGCTTTCACCGTTCAGCAAATACATGTGTAGAAGCACAGCGCTAGCAGAAACGACCGTTTCTCGACATTTTCTAACTCAGGGAGCAAGTTGCACACTTCTGAGATGCATTTGGGCAACTTTGTCAGAAATGAGTTTTTTGCCTACAGAGACATGCCTATTTGCGCAGTAGTACAGATTCTGAGTATGTAACTGGGCTTGATGAAATCAGCATTACTCTTGCTTCCCTGTGCGTAGGGAAGCTCAGTTTTAGTCACAGTAGCTCCCACAAGTGTCTCCTCAGTGTGTTCCCATTTCCTTGGAAACAGTGTATTTGCTGGGAGAAAAGTGCATTACTGTGCGCTTTCACCGTTCAGCAAATACATGTGTAGAAGCACAGCGCTAGCAGAAATGAATGTTTCTCGACGTTTTCTAACTCAGGGAACAAGTTGCACACTTCTGAGATGCATTTGGGCAACTTTGTCAGAAAAGAGTTTTTTGCCTACAGAGACATGCCTATTTGCGCAGTAGTACAGATTCTGAGTATGTAACTGGGCTGGATGAAATCAGCATTTCTCTTGCTTCCCTGTGCGTAGGGAAGCTCAGTTTTAGTCACAGTAGCTCCCACAAGTGTCTCCTCAGTGTGTTCCCATTTCATTAGACACAGTGTATTTGCTGGGAGAAAAGTGCATTACTGTGCGCTTTCACCGTTCAGCAAATACATGTGTAGAAGCACAGCGCTAGCAGAAACGAACGTTTCTCGACGTTTTCTAACTCAGGGAACAAGTTGCACACTTCTGAGATGCATTTGGGCAACTTTGTCAGTAATGAGTTTTTTGCCTACAGAGACATGCCTATTTGCGCAGTAGTACAGATTCTGAGTATGTAACTGGGCTTGATGAAATCAGCATTTCTCTTGTTTCCCTGTGCATAGGGAAGGTCAGTTTAGTCACAGTAGCTCCCACAAGTGTCTCCTCAGTGTGTTCCCATTTCCTTAGAAACAGTGTATTTGCTGGGAGAAAAGTGCATCACTTTGTGCTTTCACCGTTCAGCAAATACATGTGGAGAAGCACAGCGCTAGCAGAAACGACCGTTTCCCGACGTTTTCTAACTCAGGGAACAAGTTGCACACTTCTGAGTTGCATTTGGGCAACTTTGTCAGAAATGATTTTTTTGCCTACAGAGACATGCCTATTTGCACAGTAGTACAGATTCTGAGTATGTAACTGGGCTTGATGAAATCAGCATTTCTCTTGCTTCCCTGTGCATAGGGAAGCTCAGTTTTAGTCCCAGTAGCTCCCACAAGTGTCTCCTCAGTGTGTTCCCATTTCCTTAGAAACAGTGTATTTGCTGGGAGAAAAGTGCATTACTGTGCGCTTTCACCGTTCAGCAAATACATGTGTAGAAGCACAGCGCTAGCAGAAACGAACGTTTCTCGACGTTTTCTAAATCAGGGAACAAGTTGCACACTTCTGAGATGCATTTGGCAACTTTGTCAGAAATGAGTTTTTTGCCTACAGAGACATGCCTATTTGCGCAGTAGTACAGATTCTGAGTATGTAACTGGGCTTGATGAAATCAGCACTTCTCTTGCTTCCCTGTGCGTAGGGAAGCTCAGTTTTAGTCACAGTAGCTCCCACAAGTGTCTCCTCAGTGTGTTCCCATTTCCTTAGAAACAGTGTATTTGCTTGGAGAAAAGTGCATCACTTTGTGCTTTCACTGTTCAGCAAATACATGTGTAGAAGCACAGCGCTAGCAGAAACGACCGTTTCTCGACATTTTCTAACTCAGGGAACAAGTTGTACACTTCTGGGATGCATTTGGGCAACTTTGTCAGAAATGAGTTTTTTGCCTACAGAGACATGCCTATTTGCGCAGTAGTACAGATTCTGAGTATGTAACTGGGCTTGATGAAATCAGCATTTCTCTTGCTTCCCTGTGCGTAGGGAAGCTCAGTTTTAGTCACAGTAGCTCCCACAAGTGTCTCCTCAGTGTGTTCCCATTTCCTTAGAAACAGTGTATTTGCTGGGAGAAAAGTGCATTACTGTGCGCTTTCACCGTTCAGCAAATACATGTGTAGAAGCACAGCGCTAGCAGAAACGAACGTTTCTCGACGTTTTCTAACTCAGGGAACAAGTTGCACACTTCTGAGGTGCAATTGTGTAACTATCTCAAAAATGAGTTTTTTGCTTACAGAGACATGCCAATTTGCGCAGTAGTACAGATTCTGAGTATGTAACTGGGCTTGATGAAATCAGCATTTCTCTTGCTTCCCTGTGCATAGGGAAGCTCAGTTTTAGTCACAGTATCTCCCACAAGTGTCTCCTCAGTGTGTTCCCAGTTCCTTAGAAACAGTGTATTTGCTGGGAGAAAAGTGCATTACTGTGCGCTTTCACCGTTCAGCAAATACATGTGTAGAAGCACAGCGCTAGCTGAAACGACCGTTTCTCGACGTTTTCTAACTCAGGGAACAAGTTGCACACTTCTGAGATGCATTTGGGCAACTTTGTCAGAAATGAGTTTTTTGCCTACAGAGACATGCCTATTTGCGCAGTAGTACAGATTCTGAGTATGTAACTGGGCTTGATGAAATCAGCATTTCTCTTGTTTCCCTGTGCATAGGGAAGCTCAGTTTAGTCACAGTAGCTCCCACAAGTGTCTCCTCAGTGTGTTCCCATTTCTTAGAAACAGTGTATTTGCTGGGAGAAAAGTGCATCACTTTGTGCTTTCATCGTTCAGCAAATACATGTGTAGAAGCACAGCGCTAGCAGAAGCGACCGTTTCTCGACGTTTTCTAACTCAGGGAATAAGTTGCACACTTCTGACTTGCATTTGGGCAACTTTGTCAGAAATGAGTTTTTTGCCTACAGAGATATGCCTATTTGCGCAGTAGTACAGATTCTGAGTATGTAACTGGGCTGGATGAAATCAGCATTTCTCTTGCTTCCCTGTGCATAGGGAAGCTCAGTTTTAGTCCCAGTAGCTCCCACAAGTGTCTCCTCAGTGTGTTCCACTTTCCTTAGAAACAGTGTATTTGCTGGGAGAAAAGTCCATTACTGTGCGCTTTCACCGTTCAGCAAATACATGTGTAGAAGCACAGCGCTAGCAGAAACGAACGTTTCTCGACGTTTTCTAAATCAGGGAACAAGTTGCACACTTCTGAGATTCATTTGGGCAACTTTGTCAGAAATGAATTTTTTGCCTACAGAGACATGCCTATTTGCGCAGTATTACAGATTCTGAGTATGTAACTGGGCTTGATGAAATCAGCATTTCTCTTGTTTCCCTGTGCATAGGGAAGGTCAGTTTAGTCACAGTAGCTCCCACAAGTGTCTCCTCAGTGTGTTCCCATTTCCTTAGAAACAGTGTATTTGCTGGGAGAAAAGTGCATCACTTTGTGCTTTCACCGTTCAGCAAATACATGTGGAGAAGCACAGCGCTAGCAGAAACGACCGTTTCCCGACGTTTTCTAACTCAGGGAACAAGTTGCACACTTCTGAGTTGCATTTGGGCAACTTTGTCAGAAATGATTTTTTTGCCTACAGAGACATGCCTATTTGCACAGTAGTACAGATTCTGAGTATGTAATTGGGCTTGATGAAATCAGCATTTCTCTTGCTTCCCTGTGCATAGGGAAGCTCAGTTTTAGTCCCAGTAGCTCCCACAAGTGTCTCCTCAGTGTGTTCCCATTTCCTTAGAAACAGTGTATTTGCTGGGAGAAAAGTGCATTACTGTGCGCTTTCACCGTTCAGCAAATACATGTGTAGAAGCACAGCGCTAGCAGAAACGAACGTTTCTCGACGTTTTCTAAATCAGGGAACAAGTTGCACACTTCTGAGATGCATTTGGCAACTTTGTCAGAAATGAGTTTTTTGCCTACAGAGACATGCCTATTTGCGCAGTAGTACAGATTCTGAGTATGTAACTGGGCTTGATGAAATCAGCACTTCTCTTGCTTCCCTGTGCGTAGGGAAGCTCAGTTTTAGTCACAGTAGCTCCCACAAGTGTCTCCTCAGTGTGTTCCCATTTCCTTAGAAACAGTGTATTTGCTTGGAGAAAAGTGCATCACTTTGTGCTTTCACTGTTCAGCAAATACATGTGTAGAAGCACAGCGCTAGCAGAAACGACCGTTTCTCGACATTTTCTAACTCAGGGAACAAGTTGTACACTTCTGGGATGCATTTGGGCAACTTTGTCAGAAATGAGTTTTTTGCCTACAGATTCATGCCTATTTGCGCAGTAGTACAGATTCTGAGTATGTAACTGGGCTTGATGAAATCAGCATTTGTCTTGCTTCCCTGTGCGTAGGGAAGCTCAGTTTTAGTCACAGTAGCTCCCACAAGTGTCTCCTCAGTGTGTTCCCATTTCCTTAGAAACAGTGTATTTGCTGGGAGAAAAGTGCATTACTGTGCGCTTTCACCGTTCAGCAAATACATGTGTAGAAGCACAGCGCTAGCAGAAACGAACGTTTCTCGACGTTTTCTAACTCAGGGAACAAGTTGCACACTTCTGAGGTGCAATTGTGTAACTATCTCAAAAATGAGTTTTTTGCTTACAGAGACATGCCAATTTGCGCAGTAGTACAGATTCTGAGTATGTAACTGGGCTTGATGAAATCAGCATTTCTCTTGCTTCCCTGTGCATAGGGAAGCTCAGTTTTAGTCACAGTATCTCCCACAAGTGTCTCCTCAGTGTGTTCCCAGTTCCTTAGAAACAGTGTATTTGCTGGGAGAAAAGTGCATTACTGTGCGCTTTCACCGTTCAGCAAATACATGTGTAGAAGCACAGCGCTAGCTGAAACGACCGTTTCTCGACGTTTTCTAACTCAGGGAACAAGTTGCACACTTCTGAGATGCATTTGGGCAACTTTGTCAGAAATGAGTTTTTTGCCTACAGAGACATGCCTATTTGCGCAGTAGTACAGATTCTGAGTATGTAACTGGGCTTGATGAAATCAGCATTTCTCTTGTTTCCCTGTGCATAGGGAAGCTCAGTTTAGTCACAGTAGCTCCCACAAGTGTCTCCTCAGTGTGTTCCCATTTCTTAGAAACAGTGTATTTGCTGGGAGAAAAGTGCATCACTTTGTGCTTTCATCGTTCAGCAAATACATGTGTAGAAGCACAGCGCTAGCAGAAGCGACCGTTTCTCGACGTTTTCTAACTCAGGGAATAAGTTGCACACTTCTGACTTGCATTTGGGCAACTTTGTCAGAAATGAGTTTTTTGCCTACAGAGATATGCCTATTTGCGCAGTAGTACAGATTCTGAGTATGTAACTGGGCTGGATGAAATCAGCATTTCTCTTGCTTCCCTGTGCATAGGGAAGCTCAGTTTTAGTCCCAGTAGCTCCCACAAGTGTCTCCTCAGTGTGTTCCACTTTCCTTAGAAACAGTGTATTTGCTGGGAGAAAAGTCCATTACTGTGCGCTTTCACCGTTCAGCAAATACATGTGTAGAAGCACAGCGCTAGCAGAAACGAACGTTTCTCGACGTTTTCTAAATCAGGGAACAAGTTGCACACTTCTGAGATTCATTTGGGCAACTTTGTCAGAAATGAATTTTTTGCCTACAGAGACATGCCTATTTGCGCAGTATTACAGATTCTGAGTATGTAACTGGGCTTGATGAAATCAGCATTTCTCTTGCTTCCCTGTGCGTAGGGAAGCTCAGTTTTAGTCAAAGTAGCTCCCAAAAGTGTCTCCTCAGTGTGTTCCCATTTCCTTAGAAACAGTGAATTTGCTGGGAGAAAAGTGCATTACTTTGTGCTTTCACTGTTCAGCAAATACATGTGTAGAAGCACAGCGCCAGCAGAAACGACCGTTTCTCGACATTTTCTAACTCAGGGAACAAGTTGTACACTTCTGGGATGCATTTGGGCCACTTTGTCTGAAATGACTTTTTTGCCTACAGAGACATGCCTATTTGCGCAGTAGTACAGATTCTGAGTATGTAACTGGGCTGGATGAAAGCAGCATTTCTCTTGCTTCCCTGTGCGTAGGGAAGCTCAGTTTTAATCACAGTGGCTCCCACAAGTGTCTCCTCAGTGTGTTCTCAGTTCCTTAGAAACAGTGTATTTGCTGGGAGAAAAGTGCATTACTGTGCGCTTTCACCGTTCAGCAAATACATGTGTAGAAGCACATCTCTAGCAGAAGCGAACGTTTCTCGACGTTTTCTAACTCAGGGAACAAGTTGCACACTTCTGAGGTGCAATTGTGTAACTATCTCAAAAATGAGTTTTGTGCTTACAGAGACATGCCAATTTGCGCAGTAGTACAGATTCTGAGTATGTAACTGGGCTTGATGAAATCAGCATTTCTCTTGCTTCCCTGTGCGTAGGGAAGCTCAGTTTTAGTCACAGTAGCTCCCACAAGTGTCTCCTCAGTGTGTTCCCAGTTCCTTAGAAACAGTGTATTTGCTGGGAGAAAAGTGCATTACTGTGCGCTTTCACCGTTCAGCAAATACATGTGTAGAAGCACAGCGCTAGCAGAAATGAATGTTTCTCGACGTTTTCTAACGCAGGGAACAAGTTGCACACTTCTGAGATGCATTTGGGCAACTTTGTCAGAAATGAGTTTTTTGCCTACAGAGACATGCCTATTTGCGCAGTAGTACAGATTCTGAGTATGTAACTGGGCTGGATAAAATCAGCATTTCTCTTGCTTCCCTGTGCATAGGGAAGCTCAGTTTTAGTCACAGTAGCACCCACAAGTGTCTCCTCAGTGTGTTCCCATTTCATTAGACACAGTGTATTTGCTGGGAGAAAAGTGCATTACTGTGCGCTTTCACCGTTCAGCAAATACATGTGTAGAAGCACAGCGCTAGCAGAAACGAACGTTTCTCGACGTTTTCTAACTAAGGGAACAAGTTGCACACTTCTGAGATGCATTTGGGCAACTTTGTCAGTAATGAGTTTTTTGCCTACAGAGACATGCCTATTTGCGCAGTAGTACAGATTCTGAGTATGTAACTGGGCTTGATGAAATCAGCATTTCTCTTGTTTCCCTGTGCATAGGGAAGGTCAGTTTAGTCACAGTAGCTCCCACAAGTGTCTCCTCAGTGTGTTCCCATTTCCTTAGAAACAGTGTATTTGCTGGGAGAAAAGTGCATCACTTTGTGCTTTCACCGTTCAGCAAATACATGTGTAGAAGCACAGCGCTAGCAGAAACGACCGTTTCTCGACGTTTTCTAACTCAGGGAAGAAGTTGCACACTTCTGAGTTGCATTTGGGCAACTTTGTCAGAAATGATTTTTTTGCCTACAGAGACATGCCTATTTGCGCAGTAGTACAGATTCTGAGTATGTAACTGGGCTTGATGAAATCAGCATTTCTCTTGCTTCCCTGTGCATAGGGAAGCTCAGTTTTAGTCCCAGTAGCTCCCACAAGTGTCTCCTCAGTGTGTTCCCATTTCCTTAGAAACAGTGTATTTGCTGGGAGAAAAGTGCATTACTGTGCGCTTTCACCGTTCAGCAAATACATGTGTAGAAGCACAGCGCTAGCAGAAACGAACGTTTCTCGACGTTTTCTAAATCAGGGAACAAGTTGCACACTTCTGAGATGCATTTGGCAACTTTGTCAGAAATGAGTTTTTTGCCTACAGAGACATGCCTATTTGCGCAGTAGTACAGATTCTGAGTATGTAACTGGGCTTGATGAAATCAGCATTTCTCTTGCTTCCCTGTGCGTAGGGAAGCTCAGTTTTAGTCACAGTAGCTCCCACAAGTGTCTCCTCAGTGTGTTCCCATTTCCTTAGAAACAGTGTATTTGCTGGGAGAAAAGTGCATCACTTTGTGCTTTCACTGTTCAGCAAATACATGTGTAGAAGCACAGCGCTAGCAGAAACGACCGTTTCTCGACATTTTCTAACTCAGGGAACAAGTTGTACACTTCTGGGATGCATTTGGGCAACTTTGTCAGAAATGAGTTTTTTGCCTACAGAGACATGCCTATTTGCGCAGTAGTACAGATTCTGAGTATGTAACTGGGCTTGATGAAATCAGCATTTCTCTTGCTTCCCTGTGCGTAGGGAAGCTCAGTTTTAGTCACAGTAGCTCCCACAAGTGTCTCCTCAGTGTGTTCCCATTTCCTTAGAAACAGTGTATTTGCTGGGAGAAAAGTGCATTACTGTGCGCTTTCACCGTTCAGCAAATACATGTGTAGAAGCACAGCGCTAGCAGAAACGAACGTTTCTCGACGTTTTCTAACTCAGGGAACAAGTTGCACACTTCTGAGGTGCAATTGTGTAACTATCTCAAAAATGAGTTTTTTGCTTACAGAGACATGCCAATTTGCGCAGTAGTACAGATTCTGAGTATGTAACTGGGCTTGATGAAATCAGCATTTCTCTTGCTTCCCTGTGCGTAGGGAAGCTCAGTTTTAGTCACGGTAGCTCCCACAAGTGTCTACTCAGTGTGTTCCCAGTTCCTTAGAAACAGTGTATTTGCTGGGAGAAAAGTGCATTACTGTGCGCTTTCACAGTTCAGCAAATACATGTGTAGAAGCACAGCGCTAGCTGAAACGACCGTTTCTCGACGTTTTCTAACTCAGGGAACAAGTTGCACACTTCTGAGATGCATTTGGGCAACTTTGTCAGAAATGAGTTTTTTGCCTACAGAGACATGCCTATTTGCGCAGTAGTACAGATTCTGAGTATGTAACTGGGCTTGATGAAATCAGCATTTCTCTTGCTTCCCTGTGCGTAGGGAAGCTCAGTTTTAGTCACAGTAGCTCCCACAAGTGTCTCCTCAGTGTGTTCCCATTTCCTTAGAAACAGTGTATTTGCTGGGAGAAGAGAGCATTACTGTGCACTTTCACCGTTCAGCAAATACATGTGTAGAAGCACAGCGCTAGCAGAAACGAACGTTTCTCGACGTTTTCTAACTCAGGGAACAAGTTGCACACTTCTGAGATGCATTTGGGCAACTTTGTCAGAAATGAGTTTTTTGCCTACAGAGACATGCCTATTTGCGCAGTAGTACAGATTCTGAGTATGTAACTGGGCTTGATGAAATCAGCATTTCTCTTGTTTCCCTGTGCATAGGGAAGCTCAGTTTAGTCACAGTAGCTCCCACAAGTGTCTCCTCAGTGTGTTCCCATTTCTTAGAAACAGTGTATTTGCTGGGAGAAAAGTGCATCACTTTGTGCTTTCATCGTTCAGCAAATACATGTGTAGAAGCACAGCGCTAGCAGAAGCGACCGTTTCTCGACGTTTTCTAACTCAGGGAATAAGTTGCACACTTCTGACTTGCATTTGGGCAACTTTGTCAGAAATGAGTTTTTTGCCTACAGAGATATGCCTATTTGCGCAGTAGTACAGATTCTGAGTATGTAACTGGGCTTGATGAAATCAGCATTTCTCTTGCTTCCCTGTGCATAGGGAAGCTCAGTTTTAGTCCCAGTAGCTCCCACAAGTGTCTCCTCAGTGTGTTCCACTTTCCTTAGAAACAGTGTATTTGCTGGGAGAAAAGTGCATTACTGTGCGCTTTCACCGTTCAGCAAATACATGTGTAGAAGCACAGCGATAGCAGAAACGAACGTTTCTCGACGTTTTCTAAATCAGGGAACAAGTTGCACACTTCTGAGATGCATTTGGGCAACTTTGTCAGAAATGAGTTTTTTGCCTACAGAGACATGCCTATTTGCGCAGTATTACAGATTCTGAGTATGTAACTGGGCTTGATGAAATCAGCATTTCTCTTGCTTCCCTGTGCGTAGGGAAGCTCAGTTTTAGTCAAAGTAGCTCCCAAAAGTGTCTCCTCAGTGTGTTCCCATTTCCTTAGAAACAGTGTATTTGCTGGGAGAAAAGTGCATCACTTTGTGCTTTCACTGTTCAGCAAATACATGTGTAGAAGCACAGCGCCAGCAGAAACGACCGTTTCTCGACATTTTCTAACTCAGGGAACAAGTTGTACACTTCTGGGATGCATTTGGGCAACTTTGTCAGAAATGAGTTTTTTGCCTACAGAGACATGCCTATTTGCGCAGTAGTACAGATTCTGAGTATGTAACTGGGCTGGATGAAATCAGCATTTCTCTTGCTTCCCTGTGCGTAGGGAAGCTCAGTTTTAATCACAGTAGCTCCCACAAGTGTCTCCTCAGTGTGTTCTCAGTTCCTTAGAAACAGTGTATTTGCTGGGAGAAAAGTGCATTACTGTGCGCTTTCACCGTTCAGCAAATACATGTGTAGAAGCACAGCGCTAGCAGAAACGAACGTTTCTCGACGTTTTCTAACTCAGGGAACAAGTTGCACACTTCTGAGGTGCAATTGTGTAACTATCTCAAAAATGAGTTTTTTGCTTACAGAGACATGCCAATTTGCGCAGTAGTACAGATTCTGAGTATGTAACTGGGCTTGATGAAATCAGCATTTCTCTTGCTTCCCTGTGCGTAGGGAAGCTCAGTTTTAGTCACAGTAGCTCCCACAAGTGTCTCCTCAGTGTGTTCCCAGTTCCTTAGAAACAGTGTATTTGCTGGGAGAAAAGTGCATTACTGTGCGCTTTCACCGTTCAGCAAATACATGTGTAGAAGCACAGCGCTAGCTGAAACGACCGTTTCTCGACATTTTCTAACTCAGGGAACAAGTTGTACACTTCTGAGATGCATTTGGGCAACTTTGTCAGAAATGAGTTTTTTGCCTACAGAGACATGCCTATTTGCGCAGTAGTGCAGATTCTGAGCTGGTAACTGGGCTTGATGAAATCAGCATTTCTCTTGCTTCCCTGTGCGTAGGGAAGCTCAGTTTTAGTCACAGTAGCTCCCACAAGTGTCTCCTCAGTGTGTTCCCATTTCCTTAGAAACAGTGTATTTGCTGGGAGAAAAGTGCATCACTGTGCGTTTTCACCGTTCAGCAAATACATGTGTAGAAGCACAGCGCTAGCAGAAACGAACGTTTCTCGACGTTTTCTAACTCAGGGAACAAGTTGCACATTTCTGAGATGCATTTGGGCAACTTTGTCAGAAATGAGTTTTTTGCCTACAGATTCATGCCTATTTGTGCAGTAGTACAGATTCTGAGTATGTAACTGGGCTTGATGAAATCAGCATTTCTCTTGCTTCCCTGTGCGTAGGGAAGCTCAGTTTTAGTCACAGTGCTCCCACAAGTGTCTCCTCAGTGTGTTCCCAGTTCCTTAGAAACAGTGTATTTGCTGGGAGAAAAGTGCATTACTGTGCGCTTTCACCGTTCAGCAAATACATGTGTAGAAGCACAGCGCTAGCAGAAACGACCGTTTCTCGACGTTTTCTAACTCAGGGAACAAGTGGCACACTTCTGAGGTGCAATTGTGTAACTATCTCAAAAATGAGTTTTGTGCTTACAGAGACATGCCAATTTGCGCAGTAGTACAGATTCTGAGTATGTAACTGGGCTTGATGAAATCAGCATTTCTCTTGCTTCCCTGTGCGTAGGGAAGCTCAGTTTTAGTCACAGTAGCTCCCACAAGTGTCTCCTCAGTGTGTTCCCAGTTCCTTAGAAACAGTGTATTTGCTGGGAGAAAAGTGCATTACTGTGCGCTTTCACCGTTCAGCAAATACATGTGTAGAAGCACAGCGCTAGCTGAAACGACCGTTTCTCGACGTTTTCTAACGCAGGGAACAAGTTGCACACTTCTGAGATGCATTTGGGCAACTTTGTCAGAAATGAGTTTTTTGCCTACAGATTCATGCCTATTTGCGCAGTAGTACAGATTCTGAGTATGTAACTGGGCTGGATGAAATCAGCATTTCTCTTGCTTCCCTGTGCGTAGGGAAGCTCAGTTTTAGTCACAGTAGCTCCCACAAGTGTCTCCTCAGTGTGTTCCCATTTCCTTAGACACAGTGTATTTGCTGGGAGAAAAGTGCATTACTGTGCGCTTTCACCGTTCAGCAAATACATGTGTAGAAGCACAGCGCTAGCAGAAACGAAAGTTTCTCGACGTTTTCTAACTCAGGGAACAAGTTGCACACTTCTGAGATGCATTTGGGCAACTTTGTCAGAAATGAGTTTTTTGCCTACAGAGACATGCCTATTTGCGCAGTAGTACAGATTCTGAGTATGTAACTGGGCTTGATGAAATCAGCATTTCTCTTGTTTCCCTGTGCATAGGGAAGCTCAGTTTAGTCACAGTAGCTCCCACAAGTGTCTCCTCAGTGTGTTCCCATTTCCTTAGAAACAGTGTATTTGCTGGGAGAAAAGTGCATCACTTTGTGCTTTCACCGTTCAGCAAATACATGTGTAGAAGCACAGCGCTAGCAGAAACGACCGTTTCTCGACATTTTCTAACTCAGGGAACAAGTTGTACACTTCTGGGATGCATTTGGGCAACTTTGTAAGAAATGAGTTTTTTGCCTACAGAGACATGCCTATTTGCGCAGTAGTACAGATTCTGAGTATGTAACTGGGCTTGATGAAATCAGCATTTCTCTTGCTTCCCTGTGCGTAGGGAAGCTCAGTTTTAGTCACAGTAGCTCCCACAAGTGTCTCCTCAGTGTGTTCCCATTTCCTTAGAAACAGTGTATTTGCTGGGAGAAAAGTGCATCACTGTGCGCTTTCACCGTTCAGCAAATACATGTGTAGAAGCACAGCGCTAGCAGAAACGACCGTTTCTCGACGTTTTCTAACTCAGGGAACAAGTTGCACACTTCTGAGATGCATTTGGGCAACTTTGTCAGAAATGAGTTTTTTGCCTACAGAGACATGCCTATATGCGCAGTAGTACAGATTCTGAGTATGTAACTGGGCTTGATGAAATCAGCATTTCTCTTGTTTCCCTGTGCATAGGGAAGCTCAGTTTAGTCACAGTAGCTCCCACAAGTGTCTCCTCAGTGTGTTCCCATTTCCTTAGAAACAGTGTATTTGCTGGGAGAAAAGTGCATCACTTTGTGCTTTCACCGTTCAGCAAATACATGTGTAGAAGCACAGCGCTAGCAGAAACGACCGTTTCTCGACGTTTTCTAACTCAGGGAACAAGTTGCACACTTCTGAGTTGCATTTGGGCAACTTTGTCAGAAATGAGTTTTTTGCCTACAGAGACATGCGTATTTGCGCAGTAGTACAGATTCTGAGTATGTAACTGGGCTTGATGAAATCAGCATTTCTCTTGCTTCCCTGTGCGTAGGGAAGCTTAGTTTTAGTCACAGTAGCTCCCACAAGTGTCTCCTCAGTGTGTTCCCATTTCCTTAGAAACAGTGTATTTGCTGGGAGAAAAGTGCATTACTGTGCGCTTTCACCGTTCAGCAAATACATGTGTAGAAGCACAGCGCTAGCAGAAACGACCGTTTCTCGACATTTTCTAACTCAGGGAGCAAGTTGCACACTTCTGAGATGCATTTGGGCAACTTTGTCAGAAATGAGTTTTTTGCCTACAGAGACATGCCTATTTGCGCAGTAGTACAGATTCTGAGTATGTAACTGGGCTTGATGAAATCAGCATTACTCTTGCTTCCCTGTGCGTAGGGAAGCTCAGTTTTTGTCACAGTAGCTCCCACAAGTGTCTCCTCAGTGTGTTCCCATTTCCTTAGAAACAGTGTATTTGCTGGGAGAAAAGTGCATTACTGTGCGCTTTCACCGTTCAGCAAATACATGTGTAGAAGCACAGCGCTAGCAGAAATGAATGTTTCTCGACGTTTTCTAACTCAGGGAACAAGTTGCACACTTCTGAGATGCATTTGGGCAACTTTGTCAGAAATGAGTTTTTTGCCTACAGAGACATGCCTATTTGCGCAGTAGTACAGATTCTGAGTATGTAACTGGGCTGGATGAAATCAGCATTTCTCTAGCTTCCCTGTGCGTAGGGAAGCTCAGTTTTAGTCACAGTAGCTCCCACAAGTGTCTCCTCAGTGTGTTCCCATTTCCTTAGACACAGTGTATTTGCTGGGAGAAAAGTGCATTACTGTGCGCTTTCACCGTTCAGCAAATACATGTGTAGAAGCACAGCGCTAGCAGAAACGAACGTTTCTCGACGTTTTCTAACTCAGGGAACAAGTTGCACACTTCTGAGATGCATTTGGGCAACTTTGTCAGAAATGAGTTTTTTGCCTACAGAGACATGCCTATTTGCGCAGTAGTACAGATTCTGAGTATGTAACTGGGCTTGATGAAATCAGCATTTCTCTTGTTTCCCTGTGCATAGGGAAGGTCATTTTAGTCACAGTAGCTCCCACAAGTGTCTCCTCAGTGTGTTCCCAGTTCCTTAGAAACAGTGTATTTGCTGGGAGAAAAGTGCATCACTTTGTGCTTTCACCGTTCAGCAAATACATGTGTAGAAGCACAGCGCTAGCAGAAACGACCGTTTCTCGACGTTTTCTAACTCAGGGAACAAGTTGCACACTTCTGAGGTGCAATTGTGTAACTATCTCAAAAATGAGTTTTGTGCTTACAGAGACATGCCAATTTGCGCAGTAGTACAGATTCTGAGTATGTAACTGGGCTTGATGAAATCAGCATTTCTCTTGCTTCCCTGTGCGTAGGGAAGCTCAGTTTTAGTCACAGTAGCTCCCACAAGTGTCTCCTCAGTGTGTTCCCAGTTCCTTAGAAACAGTGTATTTGCTGGGAGAAAAGTGCATTACTCTGCGCTTTCACCGTTCAGCAAATACATGTGTAGAAGCACAGCGCTAGCTGAAACGACCGTTTCTCGACGTTTTCTAACGCAGGGAACAAGTTGCACACTTCTGAGATGCATTTGGGCAACTTTGTCAGAAATGAGTTTTTTGCCTACAGAGACATGCCTATTTGCGCAGTCGTACAGATTCTGAGTATGTAACTGGGCTTGATGAAATCAGCATTTCTCTTGCTTCCATGTGCGTAGGGAAGCTCAGTTTTAGTCACAGTAGCTCCCACAAGTGTCTCCTCAGTGTGTTCCCATTTCCTTAGAAACAGTGTATTTGCTGGGAGAAAAGTGCATCACTTTGTGCATTCACTGTTCAGCAAATACATGTGTAGAACCACAGCGCTAGCAGAAACGACCGTTTCTCGACATTTTCTAACTCAGGGAACAAGTTGTACACTTCTGGGATGCATTTGGGCAACTTTGTCAGAAATGAGTTTTTTGCCTACAGAGACATGCCTATTTGCGCAGTAGTACAGATTCTGAGTATGTAACTGGGCTTGATGAAATCAGCATTTCTCTTGCTTCCCTGTGCGTAGGGAAGCTCAGTTTTAGTCACAGTAGCTCCCACAAGTGTCTCCTCAGTGTGTTCCCAGTTCCTTAGAAACAGTGTATTTGCTGGGAGAAAAGTGCATTACTGTGCGCTTTCACCGTTCAGCAAATACATGTGTAGAAGCACAGCGCTAGCTGAAACGACCGTTTCTCGACATTTTCTAACTCAGGGCACAAGTTGTACACTTCTGGGATGCATTTGGGCAACTTTGTCAGAAATGAGTTTTTTGCCTACAGAGACATGCCTATTTGCGCAGTAGTACAGATTCTAGGTATGTAACTGGGCTTGATGAAATCAGCATTTCTCTTGCTTCCCTGTGCGTAGGGAAGCTCAGTTTTAGTCACAGTAGCTCCCACAAGTGTCTCCTCAGTGTGTTCCCATTTCCTTAGAAACAGTGTATTTGCTGGGAGAAAAGTGCATTACTGTGCGCTTTCACCGTTCAGCAAATACATGTGTAGAAGCACAGCGCTAGCAGAAACGAACGTTTCTCGACGTTTTCTAAATCAGGGAACAAGTTGCACACTTCTGAGATGCATTTGGGCAACTTTGTCAGAAATGAGTTTTTTGCCTACAGAGACATGCCTATTTGCGCAGTAGTACAGATTCTGAGTATGTAACTGGGCTTGATGAAATCAGCATTTCTCTTGCTTCCCTGTGCGTAGGGAAGCTCAGTTTTAGTCACAGTAGCTCCCACAAGTGTCTCCTCAGTGTGTTCCCATTTCCTTAGAAACAGTGTATTTGCTGGGAGAAAAGTGCATCACTTTGTGCTTTCACTGTTCAGCAAATACATGTGTAGAAGCACAGCGCTAGCAGAAACGACCGTTTCTCGACATTTTCTAACTCAGGGCACAAGTTGTACACTTCTGGGATGCATTTGGGCAACTTTGTCAGAAATGAGTTTTTTGCCTACAGAGACATGCCTATTTGCGCAGTAGTACAGATTCTGAGTATGTAACTGGGCTTGATGAAATCAGCATTTCTCTTGCTTCCCTGTGCGTAGGGAAGCTCAGTTTTAGTCACAGTAGCTCCCACAAGTGTCTCCTCAGTGTGTTCCCATTTCCTTAGAAACAGTGTATTTGCTGGGAAAAAAGTGCATTACTGTGCGCTTTCACCGTTCAGCAAATACATGTGTAGAAGCACAGTGCTAGCAGAAACGAACGTTTCTCGATGTTTTCTAACTCAGGGAACAAGTTGCACACTTCTGAGATGCATTTGGGCAACTTTGTCAGAAATGAGTTTTTTGCCTACAGAGACATGCCTATTTGCGCAGTAGTACAGATTCTGAGTAGGTAACTGGGCTTGATGAAATCAGCATTTCTCTTGCTTCCCTGTGCGTAGGCAAGCTCAGTTTTAGTCACAGTAGCTCCCACAAGTGTCTCCTTAGTGTGTTCCCATTTCCTTAGAAACAGTGTATTTGCTGGGAGAAAAGTGCATTACTGTGCGCTTTCACCGTTCAGCAAATACATGTGTAGAAGCACAGCGCTAGCTGAAACGACCGTTTCTCGATGTTTTCTAACTCAGGGAACAAGTGGCACACTTCTGAGATGCATTTGGGCAACTTTGTTGAAATGAGTTTTTTGCCTACAGAGACATGCCTATTAGCACAATAGTACAGATTCTGAGTATGTAACTGGGTTTGATGAAATCAGCATTTCTCTTGCTTCCCTGTGCGTAGGGAAGCTCAGTTTTAGTCACAGTAGCTCCCACAAGTGACTCCTCAGTGTGTTCCCATTTCCTTAGAAACATTGTATTTGCTGGGAGAAAAGTGCATTACTGTGCGCTTTCACCGTTCAGCAAATACATGTGTAGAAGCACAGCGCTAGCAGAAACGAACGTTTCTCGACGTTTTCTAACTCAGGGAACAAGTTGCACACTTCTGAGATGCATTTGGGCAACTTTGTCAGAAATGAGTTTTTTGCCTACAGAGACATGCCTATTTGCGCAGTAGTACAGATTCTGAGTATGTAACTGGGCTTGATGAAATCAGCATTTCTCTTGCTTCCCTGTGCGTAGGGAAGCTCAGTTTTAGTCACAGTAGCTCCCACAAGTGTCTCCTCAGTGTGTTCCCATTTCCTTAGAAACAGTGTATTTGCTGGGAGAAAAGTGCATCACTTTGTGCTTTCACTGTTCAGCAAATACATGTGTAGAAGCACAGCGCTAGCAGAAACGACCGTTTCTCGACATTTTCTAACTCAGTGCACAAGTTGTACACTTCTGGGATGCATTTGGGCAACTTTGTCAGAAATGAGTTTTTTGCCTACAGAGACATGCCTATTTGCGCAGTAGTACAGATTCTGAGTATGTAACTGGGCTTGATGAAATCAGCATTTCTCTTGCTTCCCTGTGCGTAGGGAAGCTCAGTTTTAGTCACAGTAGCTCCCACAAGTGTCTCCTCAGTGTGTTCCCATTTCCTTAGAAACAGTGTATTTGCTGGGAAAAAAGTGCATTACTGTGCGCTTTCACCGTTCAGCAAATACATGTGTAGAAGCACAGCGCTAGCAGAAACGACCGTTTCTCGACGTTTTCTAACTCAGGGAACAAGTTGCACACTTCTGAGATGCATTTGGGCAACTTTGTCAGAAATGAGTTTTTTGCCTACAGAGACATGCCTATTTGCGCAGTAGTACAGATTCTGAGTAGGTAACTGGGCTTGATGAAATCAGCATTTCTCTTGCTTCCCTGTGCGTAGGCAAGCTCAGTTTTAGTCACAGTAGCTCCCACAAGTGTCTCCTTAGTGTGTTCCCATTTCCTTAGAAACAGTGTATTTGCTGGGAGAAAAGTGCATTACTGTGCGCTTTCACCGTTCAGCAAATACATGTGTAGAAGCACAGCGCTAGCTGAAACGACCGTTTCTCGATGTTTTCTAACTCAGGGAACAAGTGGCACACTTCTGAGATGCATTTGGGCAACTTTGTTGAAATGAGTTTTTTGCCTACAGAGACATGCCTATTAGCACAATAGTACAGATTCTGAGTATGTAACTGGGTTTGATGAAATCAGCATTTCTCTTGCTTCCCTGTGCGTAGGGAAGCTCAGTTTTAGTCACAGTAGCTCCCACAAGTGACTCCTCAGTGTGTTCCCATTTCCTTAGAAACATTGTATTTGCTGGGAGAAAAGTGCATCACTGTGTGCTTTCACCGTTCAGCAAATACATGTGTAGAAGCACAGCGCTAGCAGAAACGAACGTTTCTCGACGTTCTCTAACTCAGGGAACAAGTTGCACACTTCTGAGATGCTTTTGGGCAACTTTGTCAGAAATGAGTTTTTTGCCTACAGAGACATGCCTATTTGCGCAGTAGTACAGATTCTGAGTATGTAACTGGGCTTGATGAAATCAGCATTTCTCTTGCTTCCCTGTGCGTAGGGAAGCTCAGTTTTAGTCACAGTAGCTCCCACAAGTGTCTCCTCAGTGTGTTACCATTTCCTTAGAAACAGTGTATTTGCTGGGAGAAAAGTGCATTACTGTGCGCTTTCACCGTTCAGCAAATACATGTGTAGAAGCACAGCGCTAGCTGAAACGACCGTTTCTCGACGTTTTCTAACTCAGGGAACAAGTGGCATACTTCTGAGATGCATTTGGGCAACTTTGTCAGAAATGGGTTTTTTGCCTACAGAGACATGCCTATTTGCGCAGTAGTACAGATTCTGAGTATGTAACTGGGCTTGATGAAATCAACATTTCTAGCTTCCCTGTGCGTAGGGAAGCTCAGTTTTAGTCACAGTAGCTCCCACAAGTGTCTCCTCAGTGTGTTCCCATTTCCTTAGAAACAGTGTATTTGCTGGGAGAAAAGTGCATTAATCTGCGCTTTCACCGTTCAGCAAATACATGTGTAGAAGCACAGCTCTAGCAGAAACGACCGTTTCTCAACGTTTTCTAACTCAGGGAACAAGTTGCACACTTCTGAGATGCATTTGGGAAACTTTGTCAGAAATGAGTTTTTTGCCTACAGAGACATGCCTATTTGCGCAGTAGTACAGATTCTGAGTATGTAACTGGGCTTGATGAAATCAGCATTTCTCTTGCTTCCCTGTGCGTAGGGAAGCTCAGTTTTAGTCACAGTAGCTCCCACAAGTGTCTCCTCAGTGTGTTCCCATTTCCTTAGAAACAGTGTATTTGCTGGGAGAAAAGTGCATTACTGTGCGCTTTCACCGTTCAGCAAATACATGTGTAGAAGCACAGGGCTAGCAGAAACGAACGTTTCTCGACGTTTTCTAACTCAGGGAACAAGTTGCACACTTCTGAGGTGCAATTGTGTAACTATCTCAAAAATGAGTTTTTTGCTTACAGAGACATGCCAATTTGCGCAGTAGTACAGATTCTGAGTATGTAACTGGGCTTGATGAAACCAGCATTTCTCTTGCTTCCCTGTGCGTAGGGAAGCTCAGTTTTAGTCACAGTAGCTCCCACAAGTGTCTCCTCAGTGTGTTCCCAGTTCCTTAGAAACAGTGTATTTGCTGGGAGAAAAGTGCATTACTGTGCGCTTTCACCGTTCAGCAAATACATGTGTAGAAGCACAGCGCTAGCTGAAACGACCGTTTCTCGACGTTTTCTAACTCAGGGAACAAGTTGCACACTTCTGAGATGCATTTGGGCAACTTTGTCAGAAATGAGTTTTTTGCCTACAGAGACATGCCTATTTGCGCAGTAGTACAGATTCTGAGTATGTAACTGGGCTTGATGAAATCAGCATTTCTCTTGCTTCCCTGTGCGTAGGGAAGCTCACTTTTAGTCACAGTAGCTCCCACAAGTGTCTCCTCAGTGTGTTCCCATTTCCTTAGAAACAGTGTATTTGCTGGGAGAAAAGTGCATTACTGTGCGCTTTCACCGTTCAGCAAATACATGTGTAGAAGCACAGCGCTAGCAGAAACGAACGTTTCTCGATGTTTTCTAACTCAGGGAACAAGTTGCACACTTCTGAGATGCATTTGGGCAACTTTGTCAGAAATGAGTTTTTTGCCTACAGAGACATGCCTATTTGCGCAGTAGTACAGATTCTGAGTAGGTAACTGGGCTTGATGAAATCAGCATTTCTCTTGCTTCCCTGTGCGTAGGCAAGCTCAGTTTTAGTCACAGTAGCTCCCACAAGTGTCTCCTTAGTGTGTTCCCATTTCCTTAGAAACAGTGTATTTGCTGGGAGAAAAGTGCATTACTGTGCGCTTTCACCGTTCAGCAAATACATGTGTAGAAGCACAGCGCTAGCTGAAACGACCGTTTCTCGATGTTTTCTAACTCAGGGAACAAGTTGCACACTTCTGAGTTGCATTTGGGCAACTTTGTCAGAAATGAGTTTTTTGCCTACAGAGACATGCCTATTTGCGCAGTAGTACTGATTCTGAGTATGTAACTGGGCTTGATGAAATCAGCATTTCTCTTGCTTCCCTGTGCATAGGGAAGCTCAGTTTTAGTCCCAGTAGCTCCCACAAGTGTCTCCTCAGTGTGTTCCCATTTCCTTAGAAACAGTGTATTTGCTGGGAGAAAAGTGCATTACTGTGCGCTTTCACCGTTCAGCAAATACATGTGTAGAAGCACAGCGCTATCAGAAACGACCGTTTCTCGACATTTTCTAACTCAGGGAACAAGTTGTATACTTCTGGGATGCATTTGGGCAACTTTGTCAGAAATGAGTTTTTTGCCTACAGAGACATGCCTATTTGCGCAGTAGTACAGATTCTGAGTATGTAACTGGGCTTGATGAAATCAGCATTTCTCTTGCTTCCCTGTGCGTAGGGAAGCTCAGTTTTAGTCACAGTAGCTCCCACAAGTGTCTCCTCAGTGTGTTCCCATTTCCTTAGAAACAGTGTATTTGCTGGGAGAAAAGTGCATTACTGTGCGCTTTCACCGTTCAGCAAATACATGTGTAGAAGCACAGCGCTAGCAGAAACTAACGTTTCTCGACGTTTTCTAACTCAGGGAACAAGTTGCACACTTCTGAGGTGCAATTGTGTAACTATCTCAAAAATGAGTTTTTTGCTTACAGAGACATGCCAATTTGCGCAGTAGTACAGATTCTGAGTATGTAACTGGGCTTGATGAAATCAGCATTTCTCTTGCTTCCCTGTGCGTAGGGAAGCTCAGTTTTAGTCACAGTAGCTCCCACAAGGGTTTCCTCAGTGTGTTCCCAGTTCCTTAGAAACAGTGTATTTGCTGGGAGAAAAGTGCATTACTGTGCGCTTTCACCGTTCAGCAAATACATGTATAGAAGCACAGCGCTAGCTGAAACGACCGTTTCTCGACGTTTTCTAACTCAGGGAACAAGTTGCACACTTCTGAGATGCATTTGGGCAACTTTGTCAGAAATGAGTTTTTTGCCTACAGAGACATGCCTATTTGCGCAGTAGTACAGATTCTGAGTATGTAACTGGGCTTGATGAAATCAGCATTTCTCTTGCTTCCCTGTGCGTATTGAAGCTCAGTTTTAGTCACAGTAGCTCCCACAAGTGTCTCCTCAGTGTGTTCCCATTTCCTTAGAAACAGTGTATTTGCTGGGAGAAAAATGCATCACTTTGTGCTTTCACTGTTCAGCAAATACACGTGTAGAAGCACAGCGCTAGCAGAAACGACCGTTTCTCGACATTTTCTAACTCAGGGCACAAGTTGTACACTTCTGGGATGCATTTGGGCAACTTTGTCAGAAATGAGTTTTTTGCCTACAGAGACATGCCTATTTGCGCAGTAGTACAGATTCTGAGTATGTAACTGGGCTTGATGAAATCAGCATTTCTCTTGCTTCCCTGTGCGTAGGGAAGCTCAGTTTTAGTCCCAGTAGCTCCCACAAGTGTCTCCTCAGTGTGTTCCCATTTCCTTAGAAACAGTGTAATTGCTGGGAGAAAAGTGCATTACTGTGCGCTTTCACCGTTCAGCAAATACATGTGTAGAAGCACAGCGCTAGCAGAAACGAACGTTTCTCGATGTTTTCTAACTCAGGGAACAAGTTGCACACTTCTGAGATGCATTTGGGCAACTTTGTCAGAAATGAGTTTTTTGCCTACAGAGACATGCCTATTTGCGCAGTAGTACAGATTCTGAGTAGGTAACTGGGCTTGATGAAATCAGCATTTCTCTTGCTTCCCTGTGCGTAGGCAAGCTCAGTTTTAGTCACAGTAGCTCCCACAAGTGTCTCCTTAGTGTGTTCCCATTTCCTTAGAAACAGTGTATTTGCTGGGAGAAAAGTGCATTACTGTGCGCTTTCACCGTTCAGCAAATACATGTGTAGAAGCACAGCGCTAGCTGAAACGACCGTTTCTCGATGTTTTCTAACTCAGGGAACAAGTGGCACACTTCTGAGATGCATTTGGGCAACTTTGTTGAAATGAGTTTTTTGCCTACAGAGACATGCCTATTAGCGCAATAGTACAGATTCTGAGTATGTAACTGAGCTTGATGAAATCAGCATTTATCTTGCTTCCCTGTGCGTAGGGAAGCTCAGTTTTAGTCACAGTAGCTCCCACAAGTGACTCCTCAGTGTGTTCCCATTTCCTTAGAAACAGTGTATTTGCTGGGAGAAAAGTGCATCACTGTGCGCTTTCACCGTTCAGCAAATACATGTGTAGAAGCACAGCGCTAGCAGAAACGAACGTTTCTCGACGTTTTCTAACTCAGGGAACAAGTTGCACACTTCTGAGATGCATTTGGGCAACTTTGTCCGAAATGAGTTTTTTGCCTACAGAGACATGCCTATTTGCGCAGTAGTACAGATTCTGAGTATGTAACTGGGCTTGATGAAATCAGCATTTCTCTTACTTCCCTGTGCGTAGGGAAGCTCAGTTTTAGTTACAGTAGCTCCCACAAGTGTCTCCTCAGTGTGTTACCATTTCCTTAGAAACAGTGTATTTGCTGGGAGAAAAGTGCATTACTGTGCGCTTTCACCGTTCAGCAAATACATGTGTAGAAGCACAGCGCTAGCTGAAATGACCGTTTCTCGACGTTTTCTAACTCAGGGAACAAGTGGCATACTTCTGAGATGCATTTGGGCAACTTTGTCAGAAATGGGTTTTTTGCCTACAGAGACATGCCTATTTGCGCAGTAGTACAGATTCTGAGTATGTAACTGGGCTTGATGAAATCAGCATTTCTAGCTTCCCTGTGCGTAGGGAAGCTCAGTTTTAGTCACAGTAGCTCCCACAAGTGTCTCCTCAGTGTGTTCCCATTTCCTTAGAAACAGTGTATTTGCTGGGAGAAAAGTGCATTAATCTGCGCTTTCACCGTTCAGCAAATACATGTGTAGAAGCACAGCTCTAGCAGAAACGACCATTTCTCAACGTTTTCTAACTCAGGGAACAAGTTGCACACTTCTGAGATGCATTCGGGAAACTTTGTCAGAAATGAGTTTTTTGCCTACAGAGACATGCCTATTTGCGCAGTAGTACAGATTCTGAGTAGGTAACTGGGCTTGATGAAATCAGCATTTCTCTTGCTTCCCTGTGCGTAGGCAAGCTCAGTTTTAGTCACAGTAGCTCCCACAAGTGTCTCCTCAGTGTGTTCCCAGTTCCTTAGAAACAGTGTATTTGCTGGGAGAAAAGTGCATTACTTTGCGCTTTTACCGTTCAGCAAATACATGTGTAGAAGCACAGCGCTAGCAGAAACGAACGTTTCTCGACGTTTTCTAACCCAGGGAACAAGTTCCACACTTCTGAGATGCATTTGGGCAACTTTCTCAAAAATGAGTTTTTTGCCTACAGAGACATGCCTATTTGCGCTGTAGTACAGATTCTGAGTATGTAACTGCGCTTGATTAAATCAGCATTTCTCTTGCTTCCCTGTGTGTAGGGAAGCTCAGTTTTAGTCACAGTAGCTCCTACAAGTGTCTCCTCAGTGTGTCCCCATTTCCTTAGAAACAGTGTATTTGCTGGGAGAAAAGTGCATTACTCTGCGCTTTCACCGTTCAGCAAATACATGTGTAGAAGCACAGCGCTAGCAGAAACGACCGTTTCTCAACGTTTTCTAACTCAGGGAACAAGTTGCACACTTCTGAGATGCATTTGGGCAACTTTGTCAGAAATGAGTTTTTTGCCTACAGAGACATGCCTATTTGCGCAGTAGTACAGATTCTGATTATGTAACTGGGCTTGATGAAATCAGCATTTCTCTTGCTTCCCTGTGCGTAGGGAAGCTCAGTTTTAGTCACAGTAGCTCCCACAAGTGTCTCCTCAGTGTGTTCCCATTTCCTTAGAAACAGTGTATTTGCTGGGAGAAAAGTGCGTTACTGTGCGCTTTCACCGTTCAGCAAATACATGTGTAGAAGCACAGCGCTAGCAGAAACGAACGTTTCTCCACGTTTTCTAACTCAGGGAACAAGTTGCACACTTCTGAGATGCATTTGGGCAACTTTGTCTGAAATGAGTTTTTTGCCTACAGAGAAGTACAGATTCTGAGTATGTAACTGGGCTTGATGAAATCAGCATTTCTCTTGCTTCCCTGTGCGTAGAGAAGCTCAGTTTTAGTCACAGTAGCTCCCACAAGTGTCTCCTCAGTGTGTTCCCATTTCCTCAGAAACAGTGTATTTGCAGGGAGAAAAGTGCATTACTGTGTGCTTTCACCGTTCAGCAAATACATGTGTAGAAGCACAGCGCTAGCAGAAACGAACGTTTCTCGACGTTTTCTAACTAAGGGAACAAGTTGCACACTTCTGAGATGCATTTGGGCAACTTTGTCAGAAATGAGTTTTTTGCCTACAGAGACATGCCTATTTGCGCAGTAGTACAGATTCTGAGTATGTAACTGGGCTGGATGAAATCAGCATTTTTCTTGCTTCCCTGTGCGTAGGGAAGCTCAGTTTTAGTCACAGTAGCTCCCACAAGTGTCTCCTCAGTGTGTTCCCATTTCCTTAGAAACAGTGTATTTGCTGGGAGAAAAGTGCATTACTGTGCGCTTTCACCGTTCAGCAAATACATGTGTAGAAGCACAGCGCTAGCAGAAACGAACGTTTCTCGACGTTTTCTAACTCAGGGAACAAGTTGCACACTTCTGAGATGCATTTGGGCAACTTTGTCAGAAATGAGTTTTTTGCCTACAGAGACATGCCTATTTGCGCAGTAGTACAGATTCTGAGTATGTAACTGGGCTGGATGAAATCAGCATTTCTCTTGCTTCCCTGTGCGTAGGGAAGCTCAGTTTTAGTCACAGTAGCTCCCACAAGTGTCTTCTCAGTGTGTTCCCATTTCCTTAGAAACAGTGTATTTGCTGGGAGAAAAGTGCATTACTGTGCGCTTTCACCGTTCAGCAAATACATGTGTAGAAGCACAGCGCTAGCAGAAACGACCGTTTCTCGACGTTTTCTAACTCAGGGAACAAGTTGCACACTTCTGAGATGCATTTGGGCAACTTTGTCTGAAATGAGTTTTTTGCCTACAGAGAAGTACAGATTCTGAGTATGTAACAGGGCTTGATGAAATCAGCATTTCTCTTGCTTCCCTGTGCGTAGGGAAGCTCAGTTTTAGTCACAGTAGCTCCCACAAGTGTCTCCTCAGTGTGTTCCCATTTCCTTAGAAACAGTGTATTTGCTGGTAGAAAAGTGCATTACTGTGCGCTTTCACCGTTCAGCAAATACATGTGTAGAAGCACAGCGCTAGCAGAAACGAACGTTTCTCGACGTTTTCTAACTCAGGGAACAAGTCGCACACTTCTGAGATGCATTTGGGCAACTTTGTCAGAAATGAGGTTTTTGCCTACAGAGACATGCCTATTTGCGCAGTAATACAGATTCTGAGTATGTAACTGGGCTGGATGAAATCAGCATTTCTCTTGCTTCCCTGTGCGTAGGGAAGCTCAGTTTTAGTCCCAGTAGCTCCCACAAGTGTCTCCTCAGTGTGTTCCCATTTCCTTAGAAACAGTGTATTTGCTGGGAGAAAAGTGCATTACTGTGCGCTTTCACCGTTCAGCAAATACATGTGTAGAAGCACAGCGTTAGCAGATATGACCGTTTCTCGACGTTTTCTAACTCAGGGAACAAGTTGCACACTTCTGAGATGCTTTTGGGCAACTTTGTCAGAAATGAGTTTTTTGCCTACAGAGACATGCCTATTTGCTCAGTAGTACAGATTCTGAGTATGTAACTGGGCTTGATGAAATCCGCATTTCTCTTGCTTCCCTGTGCGTAGGGAAGCTCAGTTTTAGTCACAGTAGCTCCCACAAGTGTCTCCTCAGTGTGTTCCCATTTCCTTAGAAACAGTGTATTTGCTGGTAGAAAAGTGCATTACTGTGCGCTTTCACCGTTCAGCAAATACATGTGTAGAAGCACAGCGCTAGCAGAAACGAACGTTTCTCGACGTTTTCTAACTCAGGGAACAAGTCGCACACTTCTGAGATGCATTTGGGCAACATTGTCAGAAATGAGTTTTTTCCCTACAGAGACATGCCTATTTGCGCAGTAGTACAGATTCTGAGTATGTAACTGGGCTTGATGAAGTCAGCATTTCTCTTGCTTCCCTGTGCGTAGGGAAGCTCCGTTTTAGTCACACTAGGTCCCACAAGTGTCTCCTCAGTGTGTTCCCATTTCCTTAGAAACAGTGTATTTGCTGAGAGAAAAGTGCATCACTGTGCGCATTCACCGTTCAGCAAATACATGTGTAGAAGCACAGCGCTAGCAGAAACGAACGTTATCGACGTTTTCTAACTCAGGGAACAAGTTGCACACTTCTGAGATGCATT
Source organism: Acomys minous (assembly GCF_964271855.1). NCBI lineage: Eukaryota > Metazoa > Chordata > Mammalia > Rodentia > Muridae > Acomys > Acomys minous. The sequence goes on from NW_028182178.1 coordinate 2,033,861, forward strand.
TGGGCAACTTTGTCAGAAATGAGTTTTTTGCCTATAGAGACATGCCTATTTGCGCAGTAGTACAGATTCTGAATATGTAAATCGGTTTGATGAAATCAGCATTTCTCTTGCTTCCCTGTGCGTAGGGAAGCTCAGTTTTAGTCACAGTAGCTCCCACAAGTGTCTCCTCAGTGTGTTCCCATTTCCTTAGAAACAGTGTATTTGCTGGGAGAAAAGTGCATTACTGTGCGCTTTCACCGTTCAGCAAATACATGTGTAGAAGCACAGCGCTAGCAGAAACGACCGTTTCTCGACGTTTTCTAAATCAGGGAACAAGTTGCACACTTCTGAGGTGCATTTGGGCAACTTTGTCAGAAATGAGTTTTTTTGCCTACAGAGACATGCCTATTTGCGCAGTAGTACAGATTCTGAGTATGTAACTGGGCTTGATGAAATCAGCATTTCTCTAGCTTCCCTGTGCGTAGGGAAGCTCAGTTTTAGTCACAGTAGCTCCCACAAGTGTCTCCTCAGTGTGTTCCCATTTCCTTAGAAACAGTGTATTTGCTGGGAGAAAAGTGCATTACTGTGCGCTTTCACCGTTCAGCAAATACATGTGTAGAAGCATAGCGCTAGCAGAAACGCCCGTTTTTCGACGTTTTCTAAGTCAGGGAACAAGTTGCACACTTCTGAGATGCATTTGGGCAACTTTGTCCGAAATGAGTTTTTTGCCTACAGAGACATGCCTATTTGCGCAGTAGTACAGATTCTGAGTATGTAACTGGGCTTGATGAAATCAGCATTTCTCTTGCTTCCCTGTGCGTAGTGAAGCTCAGTTTTAGTCACAGTAGCTCCCACAAGTGTCTCCTCAGTGTGTTCCCATTTCCTTAGAAACAGTGTATTTGCTGGGAGAAAAGTGCATTACTGTGCGCTTTCACCGTTCAGCAAATACATGTGTAGAAGCACAGCGCTAGCAGAAACTACTGTTTCTCGATGTTTTCTAACTCAGGGAACAAGTTGCACACTTCTGAGATGAATTTGGGCAACTTTGTCAGAAATGTGTTTTTTGCCTACAGAGACATGCCTATTTGCGCAGTAGTACAGATTCTGAGTATGTAACTGGGCTTGATGAAATCAGCATTTCTCTTGCTTCCCTGTGCGTAGGGAAGCTCAGTTTTAGTCACAGTAGCTCCCACAAGTGTCTCCTCAGTGTGTTCCCATTTCCTTAGAAACAGTGTATTTGCTGGGAGAAAAGTGCATTACTGTGCGCTTTCACCGTTCAGCATATACATGTGTAGAAGCACAGCGCTAGCAGAAACGACCGTTTCTCGATGTTTTCTAACTCAGGGAACAAGTTGCACACTTCTGAGATGCATTTGGGCAACTTTGTCCGAAATGAGTTTTTTGCCTACAGAGACATGCCTATTTGCGCAGTAGTACAGATTCTGAGTATGTACCTGGGCTTGATGAAATCAGCATTTCTCTTGCTTCCCTGTGCGTAGGGAAGCTCAGTTTTAGTCACAGTAGCTCCCACAAGTGTCTCCTCAGTGTGTTCCCATTTCCTTAGAAACAGTGTATTTGCTGGGAGAAAAGTGCATCACTGTGCGCTTTCACCGTTCAGCAAATACATGTGTAGAAGCACAGCGCTAGCAGAAACGAACGTTTCTCGACGTTTTCTAACTCAGGGAACAAGTTGCACACTTCTGAGATGCATTTGGGCAACTTTGTCAGAAATGATTTTTTTGCCTATAGAGACATGCCTATTTGCGCAGTAGTACAGATTCTGAATATGTAAATCGGTTTGATGAAATCAGCATTTCTCTTGCTTCCCTGTGCGTAGGGAAGCTCAGTTTTAGTCACAGTAGCTCCCACAAGTGTCTCCTCAGTGTGTTCCCATTTCCTTAGAAACAGTGTATTTGCTGGGAGAAAAGTGCATTACTGTGCGCTTTCACCGTTCAGCAAATACATGTGTAGAAGCACAGCGCTAGCAGAAACGACCGTTTCTCGATGTTTTCTAAATCAGGGAACAAGTTGCACACTTCTGAGGTGCATTTGGGCAACTTTGTCAGAAATGAGTTTTTTTGCCTACAGAGACATGCCTATTTGCGCAGTAGTACAGATTCTGAGTATGTAACTGGGCTTGATGAAATCAGCATTTCTCTAGCTTCCCTGTGCGTAGGGAAGCTCAGTTTTAGTCACAGTAGCTCCCACAAGTGTCTCCTCAGTGTGTTCCCATTTCCTTAGAAACAGTGTATTTGCTGGGAGAAAAGTGCATTACTGTGCGCTTTCACCGTTCAGCAAATACATGTGTAGAAGCATAGCGCTAGCAGAAACGCCCGTTTCTCGACGTTTTCTAACTCAGGGAACAAGTTGCACACTTCTGAGATGCATTTGGGCAACTTTGTCCGAAATGAGTTTTTTGCCTACAGAGACATGCCTATTTGCGCAGTAGTACAGATTCTGAGTATGTAACTGGGCTTGATGAAATCAGCATTTCTCTTGCTTCCCTGTGCGTAGGGAAGCTCAGTTTTAGTCACAGTAGCTCCCACAAGTGTCTCCTCAGTGTGTTCCCATTTCCTTAGAAACAGTGTATTTGCTGGGAGAAAAGTGCATTACTGTGCGCTTTCACCGTTCAGCAAATACATGTGTAGAAGCACAGCGCTAGCAGAAACGACCGTTTCTCGACGTTTTCTAACTCAGGGAACAAGTTGCACACTTCTGAGATGCATTTGGGCAACTTTGTCAGAAATGAGTTTTTTGCCTACAGAGACATGCCTATTTGCGCAGTAGTACAGATTCTGAGTACGTAACTGGGCTTGATGAAATCAGCATTTCTCTTGCTTCCCTGTGCGTAGGGAAGCTCAGTTTTAGTCACAGTAGCTCCCACAAGTGTCTCCTCAGTGTGTTCCCATTTCCTTACAAACAGTGTATTTGCTGGGAGAAAAGTGCATTACTGTGCGCTTTCACCGTTCAGCAAATACATGTGTAGAAGCACAGCGCTAGCAGAAACGACCGTTTCTCGACGTTTTCTAAATCAGGGAACAAGTTGCACACTTCTGAGATGCATTTGGGCAACTTTGTCCGAAATGAGTTTTTTGCCTACAGAGACATGCCTATTTGCGCAGTAGTACAGATTCTGAGTATGTACCTGGGCTTGATGAAATCAGCATTTCTCTTGCTTCCCTGTGCGTAGGGAAGCTCAGTTTTAGTCACAGTAGCTCCCACAAGTGTCTCCTCAGTGTGTTCCCATTTCCTTAGAAACAGTGTATTTGCTCGGAGAAAAGTGCATCACTGTGCGCTTTCACCGTTCAGCAAATACATGTGTAGAAGCACAGCGCTAGCAGAAACGAACGTTTCTCGACGTTTTCTAACTCAGGGAACAAGTTGCACACTTCTGAGATGCATTTGGGCAACTTTGTCAGAAATGAGTTTTTTGCCTATAGAGACATGCCTATTTGCGCAGTAGTACAGATTCTGAATATGTAAATCGGTTTGATGAAATCAGCATTTCTCTTGCTTCCCTGTGCGTAGGGAAGCTCAGTTTTAGTCACAGTAGCTCCCACAAGTGTCTCCTCAGTGTGTTCCCATTTCCTTAGAAACAGTGTATTTGCTGGGAGAAAAGTGCATTACTGTGCGCTTTCACCGTTCAGCAAATACATGTGTAGAAGCACAGCGCTAGCAGAAACGACCGTTTCTCGACGTTTTCTAAATCAGGGAACAAGTTGCACACTTCTGAGGTGCATTTGGGCAACTTTGTCAGAAATGAGTTTTTTTGCCTACAGAGACATGCCTATTTGCGCAGTAGTACAGATTCTGAGTATGTAACTGGGCTTGATGAAATCAGCATTTCTCTAGCTTCCCTGTGCGTAGGGAAGCTCAGTTTTAGTCACAGTAGCTCCCACAAGTGTCTCCTCAGTGTGTTCCCATTTCCTTAGAAACAGTGTATTTGCTGGGAGAAAAGTGCATTACTGTGCGCTTTCACCGTTCAGCAAATACATGTGTAGAAGCATAGCGCTAGCAGAAACGCCCGTTTTTCGACGTTTTCTAAGTCAGGGAACAAGTTGCACACTTCTGAGATGCATTTGGGCAACTTTGTCCGAAATGAGTTTTTTGCCTACAGAGACATGCCTATTTGCGCAGTAGTACAGATTCTGAGTATGTAACTGGGCTTGATGAAATCAGCATTTCTCTTGCTTCGCTGTGCGTAGGGAAGCTCAGTTTTAGTCACAGTAGCTCCCACAAGTGTCTCCTCAGTGTGTTCCCATTTCCTTAGAAACAGTGTATTTGCTGGGAGAAAAGTGCATTACTGTGCGCTTTCACCGTTCAGCAAATACATGTGTAGAAGCACAGCGCTAGCAGAAACGACAGTTTCTCGACGTTTTCTAACTCAGGGAACAAGTTGCACACTTCTGAGATGCATTTGGGCAACTTTGTCAGAAATGAGTTTTTTGCCTACAGAGACATGCCTATTTGCGCAGTAGTACAGATTCTGAGTATGTAACTGGGCTTGATGAAATCAGCATTTCTCTTGCTTCCCTGTGCGTAGGGAAGCTCAGTTTTAGTCACAGTAGCTCCCACAAGTGTCTCCTCAGTGTGTTCCCATTTCCTTAGAAACAGTGTATTTGCTGGGAGAAAAGTGCATTACTGTGCGCTTTCACCGTTCAGCAAATACATGTGTAGAAGCACAGCGCTAGCAGAAACGACCGTTTCTCGACGTTTTCTAAATCAGGGAACAAGTTGCACACTTCTGAGGTGCATTTGGGCAACTTTGTCAGAAATGAGTTTTTTTGCCTACAGAGACATGCCTATTTGCGCAGTAGTACAGATTCTGAGTATGGAACTGGGCTTGATGAAATCAGCATTTCTCTAGCTTCCCTGTGCGTAGGGAAGCTCAGTTTTAGTCACAGTAGCTCCCACAAGTGTCTCCTCAGTGTGTTCCTATTTCCTTAGAAACAGTGTATTTGCTGGGAGAAAAGTGCATTACTGTGCGCTTTCACCGTTCAGCAAATACATGTGTAGAAGCATAGCGCTAGCAGAAACGCCCGTTTCTCGACGTTTTCTAACTCAGGGAACAAGTTGCACACTTCTGAGATGCATTTGGGCAACTTTGTCCGAAATGAGTTTTTTGCCTACAGAGACATGCCTATTTGCGCAGTAGTACAGATTCTGAGTATGTAACTGGGCTTGATGAAATCAGCATTTCTCTTGCTTCCCTGTGCGTAGGGAAGCTCAGTTTTAGTCACAGTAGCTCCCACAAGTGTCTCCTCAGTGTGTTCCCATTTCCTTAGAAACAGTGTATTTGCTGGGAGAAAAGTGCATTACTGTGCGCTTTCACCGTTCAGCAAATACATGTGTAGAAGCACAGCGCTAGCAGAAACGACCGTTTCTCGACGTTTTCTAACTCAGGGAACAAGTTGCACACTTCTGAGATGCATTTGGGCAACTTTGTCAGAAATGAGTTTTTTGCCTACAGAGACATGCCTATTTGCGCAGTAGTACAGATTCTGAGTATGTAACTGGGCTTGATGAAATCAGCATTTCTCTTGCTTCCCTGTGCGTAGGGAAGCTCAGTTTTAGTCACAGTAGCTCCCACAAGTGTCTCCTCAGTGTGTTCCCATTTCCTTAGAAACAGTGTATTTGCTGGGAGAAAAGTGCATTACTGTGCGCTTTCACCGTTCAGCAAATACATGTGTAGAAGCACAGCGCTAGCAGAAACGACCGTTTCTCGACGTTTTCTAAATCAGGGAACAAGTTGCACACTTCTGAGGTGCATTTGGGCAACTTTGTCAGAAATGAGTTTTTTTGCCTACAGAGACATGCCTATTTGCGCAGTAGTACAGATTCTGAGTATGGAACTGGGCTTGATGAAATCAGCATTTCTCTAGCTTCCCTGTGCATAGGGAAGCTCAGTTTTAGTCACAGTAGCTCCCACAAGTGTCTCCTCAGTGTGTTCCCATTTCCTTAGAAACAGTGTATTTGCTGGGAGAAAAGTGCATTACTGTGCGCTTTCACCGTTCAGCAAATACATGTGTAGAAGCATAGCGCTAGCAGAAACGCCCGTTTCTCGACGTTTTCTAACTCAGGGAACAAGTTGCACACTTCTGAGATGCATTTGGGCAACTTTGTCAGAAATGAGTTTTTTGCCTACAGAGACATGCCTATTTGCGCAGTAGTACAGATTCTGAGTATGTAACTGGGCTTGATGAAATCAGCATTTCTCTTGCTTCCCTGTGCGTAGGGAAGCTCAGTTTTAGTCACAGTAGCTCCCACAAGTGTCTCCTCAGTGTGTTCCCATTTCCTTAGAAACAGTGTATTTGCTGGGAGAAAAGTGCATTACTGTGCGCTTTCACCGTTCAGCAAATACATGTGTAGAAGCACAGCGCTAGTAGAAACGACCGTTTCTCGACGTTTTCTAACTCAGGGAACAAGTTGCACACTTCTGAGATGCATTTGGGTAACTTTGTCAGAAATGAGTTTTTTGCCTACAGAGACATGCCTATTTGCGCAGTAGTACAGATTCTGAGTATGTAACTGGGCTTGATGGAATCAGCATTTCTCTTGCTTCCCTGTGCGTAGGGAAGCTCAGTTTTAGTCCCAGTAGCTCCCACAAGTGTCTCCTCAGTGTGTTCCCAGTTCCTTAGAAACAGTGTATTTGTTGGGAGAAAAGTGTATCACTGTGCGCTTTCACCGTTCAGCAAATACATGTGTAGAAGCACAGCGCTAGCTGAAACGACCGTTTCTCGATGTTTTCTAACTCAGGGAATAAGTGGCACACTTCTGAGATGCATTTGGGCAACTTTGTCAGAAATGAGTTTTTTGCCTACAGAGACATGCCTATTTGCGCAGTAGTACAGATTCTGAGTATGTAACTGGGCTTGATGAAATCAGCATTTCTCTTGCTTCCCTGTGCGTAGGGAAGCTCAGATTTAGTCACAGTAGCTCCCACAAGTGTCTCCTCAGTGTGTTCCCATTTCCTTAGAAACAGTGTATTTGCTGGGAGAAAAGTGCATTACTGTGCGCTTTCACCGTTCAGCAAATACATGTGTAGAAGCACAGGGCTAGCAGAAAAGACCGTTTCTCGATGTTTTCTAACTCAGGGAACAAGTTGCACACTTCTGAGATGCATTTGGGCAACTTTGTCAGAAATGAGTTTTTTGCCTACAGAGACATGCCTATTTGCGCAGTAGTACAGATTCTGAGTATGTAACTGGGCTTGATGAAATCAGCATTTCTCTTGCTTCCCTGTGCATAGGGAAGCTCAGTTTTAGTCACAGTAGCTCCCACAAGTGTCTCCTCAGTGTGTTCCCATTTCCTTAGAAACAGTGTATTTGCTGGGAGAAAAGTGCATTACTGTGCGCTTTCACCGTTCAGCAAATACATGTGTAGAAGCACAGCGCTAGCAGAAACGACTGTTTCTCGATGTTTTCTAACTCAGGGAACAAGTTGCACACTTCTGAGATGAATTTGGGCAACTTTGTCAGAAATGTGTTTTTTGCCTACAGAGACATGCCTATTTGCGCAGTAGTACAGATTCTGAGTATGTAACTGGGCTTGATGAAATCAGCATTTCTCTTGCTTCCCTGTGCGTAGGGAAGCTCAGTTTTAGTCACAGTAGCTCCCACAAGTGTCTCCTCAGTGTGTTCCCATTTCCTTAGAAACAGTGTATTTGCTGGGAGAAAAGTGCATTACTGTGCGCTTTCACTGTTCAGCAAATACATGTGTAGAAGCACAGCGCTAGCAGAAACGACCGTTTCTCGATGTTTTCTAACTCAGGGAACAAGTTGCACACTTCTGAGATGCATTTGGGCAACTTTGTCAGAAATGAGTTTTTTGCCTACAGAGACATGCCTATTTGCGCAGTAGTACAGATTCTGAGTATGTAACTGGGCTTGATGAAATCAGCATTTCTCTTGCTTCCCTGTGCGTAGGGAAGCTCAGTTTTAGTCACAGTAGCTCCCACAAGTGTCTCCTCAGTGTGTTCCCATTTCCTTAGAAACAGTGTATTTGCTGGGAGAAAAGTGCATTACTGTGCGCTTTCACCGTTCAGCAAATACATGTGTAGAAGCACAGCGCTAGCAGAAACGACCGTTTCTCGACGTTTTCTAAATCAGGGAACAAGTTGCACACTACTGAGATGCATTTGGGCAACTTTGTCAGAAATGAGTTTTTTTGCCTACAGAGACATGCCTATTTGCGCAGTAGTACAGATTCTGAGTATGTAACTGGGCTTGATGAAATCAGCATTTCTCTTGCTTCCCTGTGCGTAGGGAAGCTCAGTTTTAGTCACAGTAGCTCCCACAAGTGTCTCCTCAGTGTGTTCCCATTTCCTTAGAAACAGTGTATTTGCTGGGAGAAAAGTGCATTACTGTGCGCTTTCACCGTTCAGCAAATACATGTGTAGAAGCATAGCGCTAGCAGAAACGACCGTTTCTCGACGTTTTCTAACTCAGGGAACAAGTTGCACACTTCTGAGATGCATTTGGGCAACTTTGTCCGAAATGAGTTTTTTGCCTACAGAGACATGCCTATTTGCGCAGTAGTACAGATTCTGAGTATGTAACTGGGCTTGATGAAATCAGCATTTCTCTTGCTTCCCTGTGCGTAGGGAAGCTCAGTTTTAGTCACAGTAGCTCCCACAAGTGTCTCCTCAGTGTGTTCCCATTTCCTTAGAAACAGTGTATTTGCTGGGAGAAAAGTGCATTACTGTGCGCTTTCACCGTTCAGCAAATACATGTGTAGAAGCACAGCGCTAGCAGAAACGACCGTTTCTCGACGTTTTCTAACTCAGGGAACAAGTTGCACACTTCTGAGATGCATTTGGGCAACTTTGTCAGAAATGAGTTTTTTGCCTACAGAGACATGCCTATTTGCGCAGTAGTACAGATTCTGAGTATGTAACTGGGCTTGATGAAATCAGCATTTCTCTTGCTTCCCTGTGCATAGGGAAGCTCAGTTTTAGTCACAGTAGCTCCCACAAGTGTCTCCTCAGTGTGTTCCCATTTCCTTAGAAACAGTGTATTTGCTGGGAGAAAAGTGCATTACTGTGCGCTTTCACCGTTCAGCAAATACATGTGTAGAAGCACAGCGCTAGCAGTAACGAACGTTTCTCGACGTTTTCTAACTCAGGGAACAAGTTGCACACTTCTGAGATGCATTTGGGTAACTTTCTCAAAAATGAGTTTTTTGCCTACAGAGACATGCCTATTTGCGCAGTAGTACAGATTCTGAGTATGTAGCTGGGCTTGATGAAATCACCATTTCTCTTGCTTCCCTGTGCGTAGGGAAGCTCAGTTTTAGTCACAGTAGCTCCCACACGTGTCTCCTCAGTGTGTTCCCAGTTCCTTAGAAACAGTGTATTTGCTGGGAGAAAAGTGCATTACTGTGCGCTTTCACCGTTCAGCAAATACATGAGTAGAAGCACAGCGCTAGCAGAAACGACCGTTTCTCGACGTTTTCTAACTCAGGGAACAAGTTGCACACTTCTGAGATGCATTTGGGCAACTTTGTCAGAAATGAGTTTTTTGCCTACAGAGACAGGCCTATTTGCGCAGTAGTACAGATTTTGAGTATGTGACTGGGCTTGATGAAATCAGCATTTCTCTTACTTCCCTGTGCGTAGGGAAGCTCAGTTTTAGTCCCAGTAGCTCCCACAAGTGTCTCCTCAGTGTGTTCCCATTTCCTTAGAAACAGTGTATTTGCTGGGAGAAAAGTGCATTACTGTGCGCTTTCACCGTTCAGCAAATACATGTGTAGAAGCACAGCGCTAGCAGAAACGAACGTTTCTCGACGTTTTTTAACTCAGAGAACAAGTTCCACACTTCTGAGATGCATTTGGGCAACTTTGTCAGAAATGAGTTTTTTGCCTACAGAGACATGCCTATTTGCGCAGTAGTACAGATTCTGAGTATGTAACTTGGCTTGATGAAATCAGCATTTCTCTTGCTTCCCTGTGCGTAGGGAAGCTCAGTTTTAGTCACAGTAGCTCCCACAAGTGTCTCCTCAGTGTGTTCCCATTTCCTTAGAAACAGTGTATTTGCTGGGAGAAAAGTGCATTACTGTGTGCTTTCACCGTTCAGCAAATACATGTGTAGAAGCACAGCGCTAGCAGAAAGTAACGTTTCTCGACGTTTTCTAACTCAGGGAACAAGTTGCACACTTCTGAGATGCATTTGGGCAACTTTGTCTGAAATGAGTTTTTTGCCTACAGAGACATGCCTATTTGCGCAGTAGTACAGATTCTGAGTATGTAACTGGGCTTGATGAAATCAGCATTTCTCTTGCTTCCCTGTGCGTAGGGAAGCTCAGTTTTAGTCACAGTAGCTCCCACAAGTGTCTCCTCAGTGTGTTCCCATTTCCTTAGAAACAGTGTATTTGCTGGGAGAAAAGTGCATTACTGTGCGCTTTCACCGTTCAGCAAATACATGTGTAGAAACACAGCGCTAGCAGAAACGAACGTTTCTCGACGTTTTCTAACTCAGGGAACAAGTTGCACACTTCTGAGATGCATTTGGGCAACTTTGTCAGAAATGAGTTTTTTGCCTACAGAGACATGCCTATTTGCGCAGTAGTACAGATTCTGAGTATGTAACTGGGCTTGATGAAATCAGCATTTCTCTTGCTTCCCTGTGCGTAGGGAAGCTCAGTTTTAGTCTCAGTAGCTCCCACAAGTGTCTCCTCAGTGTGTTCCCATTTCCTTAGAAACAGTGTATTTGCTGGGAGAAAAGTGCATTACTGTGCGCTTTAACCGTTCAGAAAATACATGTGTAGAAGCACAGCGCTAGCAGAAACGAACGTTTCTCTAAGTTTTCTAACTCAGGGAAGAAGTTGCACACTTCTGAGATGCATTTGGGCAACTTTGTCAGAAATGAGTTTTTTGCCTACAGAGACATGCCTATTTGCGCAGTAGTACAGATTCTGAGTATGTAACTGGGCTTGATGAAATCAGCATTTCTCTTGCTTCACTGTGCGTAGGGAAGCTCAGTTTTAGTCCCAGTAGCTCCGACAAGTGTCTCCTCAGTGTGTTCCCAATTCCTTAGAAACAGTGTATTTGCTGGGAGAAAAGTGCATTACTGTGCGCTTTCACCGTTCAGCAAATACATGTGTAGAAGCACAGCGCTAGCAGAAACGACCGTTTCTCGACGTTTTCTAACTCAGGGAACAAGTGGCACACTTCTGAGATGCATTTGGGCAACTTTGTCAGAAATGAGTTTTTTGCCTACAGAGACATGCCTATTTGCGCAGTAGTACAGATTCTGAGTATGTAACTGGGATTGATGTAATCAGCATTTCTCTTGCTTTCCTGTGCATAGGGAAGCTCAGTTTTAGTCCCAGTAGCTCCCACAAGTGTCTCCTCAGTGTGTTCCCATTTCCTTAGAAACAGTGTATTTGCTGGGAGAAAAGTGCATTACTGTGCGCTTTCACCGTTCAGCAAATACATGTGTAGAAGCACAGCGCTAGCAGAAACTAACGTTTCTCGACGTTTTCTAACTCAGGGAACAAGTTGCACACTTCTGAGATGCATTTGGGCAACTTTGTCAGAAATGAGTTTTTTGCCAACAGAGACATGCCTATTTGCGCAGTAGTACAGATTCTGAGTATGTAACTGGGCTTGACGAAATCAGCATTTCTCCTGCTTCCCTGTGCGTAGGGAAGCTCAGTTTTAGTCACAGTAGCTCCCACAAGTGTCTCCTCAGTGTGTTCCCATTTCCTTAGAAACAGTGTATTTGCTGGGAGAAAAGTGCATTACTGTGCGCTTTCACCGTTCAGCAAATACATGTGTAGAAGCACAGCGCTAGCAGAAACGAACGTTTCTCGACATTTTCTAACTCAGGGAACAAGTTGCACACTTCTGAGATGAATTTGGGCAACTTTGTCAGAAATGAGTTTTTTGCGTAAAGAGACAAGCCTATTTGCGCAGTAGTACAGATTCTGAGTATGTAACTGGGCTTGATGAAATCAGCATTTCTCTTGCTTCCCTGTGCGTAGGGAAGCTCAGTTTTAGTCACAGCAGCTCCCACAAGTGTCTCCACAGTGTTCCCATTTCCGTAGAAACAGTGTATTTGCTGAGAGAAAAGTGCATTACTGTGCGCTTTCACCGTTCAGCAAATACATGTGTAGAAGCACAGGACTAGCAGAAAAGACCGTTTCTCGACGTTTTCTAACTCAGGGAACAAGTTGCACACTTCTGAGATGCATTTGGGCAACTTTGTCAGAAATGAGTTTTTTGCCTACAGAGACATGCCTATTTGCGCAGTAGTACAGATTCTGAGTATGTAACTGGGCTTGATGAAATCAGCATTTCTCTTACTTCCCTGTGCATAGGGAAGCTCAGTTTTAGTCACTGTAGCTCCCACAAGTGTCTCCTCAGTGTGTTCCCATTTCCTCAGAAACAGTGTATTTGCTGGGAGAAAAGTGCATTACTGTGCGCATTCAACGTTCAGCAAATACATGTGTAGAAGCACAGTGCTAGCAGAAACGACCGTTTCTCGACGTTTTCTAACTCAGGGAACAAGTTGCACACTTCTGAGATGCATTTGGGCAACTTTGTCAGAAAAGAGTTTTTTGCCTACAGAGGCATGCCAATTTGCGCAGTAGTACAGATTCTGAGTATGTAACTGGGCTTGATGAAATCAGCATTTCTCTTGCTTCCCTGTGCGTAGGGAAGCTCAGTTTTAGTCACAGTAGCTCCAACAAGTGTCTCCTCAGTGTGTTCCCATTTCCTTAGAAACAGTGTATTTGCTGGGAGAAAAGTGCATTACTGTGTGATATCACCGCTCAGCAAATAAATGTGTAGAAGCACAGCGCTAGCAGAAAAGACCGTTTCTCGACGTTTTCTAACTCAGGGAACAAGTTGCACACTTCTGAGATGCATTTGGGCAACTTTGTCAGAAATGAGTCTTTTGCCTACAGAGACATGCCTATTTGCGCAGTAGTACAGATTCTGAGTATGTAACTGGGCTTGATGAAATCAGCATTTCTCTTGCTTCCCTGTGCGTAGGGAAGCTCAGTTTTATTCACAGTAGCTCCCACGAGTGTCTCCTCAGTGTGTTCCCATTTCCTTAGAAACAGTGTATTTGCTAGGAGAAAAGTGCATTACTGTGCGCTTTCACCGTTCAGCAAATACATGTGTAGAAGCACAGCGCTAGCAGAAACGACCGTATCTCGACGTTTTCTAACTCAGGGAACAAGTTGCACACTTCTGAGATGCATTTGGGCAACTTTGTCAGAAATGAGTTTTTTGCCTACTTAGACATGCCTATTTGCGCAGTAGTACAGATTCTGAGTATGTAACTTGGCTTGATGAAATCAGCATTTCTCTTGCTTCCCTGTGCGTAGGGAAGCTCAGTTTTAGTCACAGTAGCTCCCACAAGTGTCTCCTCAGTGTGTCCCCATTTCCTTAGACACAGTGTATTTGCTGGGAGAAAAGTGCATTACTGTGCACTTTCACCGTTCAGCAAATACATGTGTAGACGCACAGCGCTAGCATAAAAGACCCTTTCTCGAAGTTGTCTAACTCAGAGAACAAGTTGCACACTTCTGAGATGCATTTGGGCAACTTTGTCAAAAATGAGTTTTTTGCCTACAGAGACATGCCTATTCGCGCAGTAGTACAGATTCTGAGTATGTAACTGGGCTTGATGAAATCACCATTTCTCTTGCTTCCCTGTGTGTAGGGAAGCTCAGTTTTAGTCACAGTAGCTCCCACGAGTGTCTCCTCAGTGCGTTCCCAGTTCCTTAGAAACAGTGTATTTGCTGGGAGAACAGTGCATTACTGTGCGCTTTCACCGTTCAGCAAATACATGTGTAGAAGCACAGCGCTAGCAGAAACGACCGTTTCTCGACGTTTTCTAACTTAGGGAACAAGTGGCAAACTTCTGATATGCATTTGGGCAACTTTGTCCGAAATGACTTTTTTGCCTACAGAGACATGCCTATTTGCGCAATAGTACAGATTCTGAGTATGTAACTGGGCTTGATGAAGTCAGCATTTCTCTTGCTTCCCTGTGCGTAGGGAAGCTCAGTTTTAGTCACAGTAGCTCCCACAAGTGTCTCCTTAGTGTGTTCCCATTTCCTTAGAAACAGTGTATTTGCTGGGAGAAAAGTGCATTACTGTGCGCTTTCACCGTTCAGCAAATACATGTGTAGAAGCACAGCGCTAGCTGAAACGACCGTTTCTCGACGTTTTCTAACTCAGGGAACAAGTTGCACACTTCTGAGTTGCATTTGGGCAACTTTGTCAGAAATGAGTTTTTTGCCTAAGGAGACATGCCTATTTGTGCAGTAGTACAGATTCTGAGTATGTAACTGGGCTTGATGAAATCAGCATTTCTCTTGCTTCCCTGTGCGTAGGGAAGCTCAGTTTTAGTGACAGTAGCTCCCACAAGTGTCTCCTCAGTGTGTTCCCATTTCCTTAGAAACAGTGTATTTGCTGGGAGAAAAGTGCATTACTGTGCGCGTTCACCGTTCGGCTAATACATGTGTAGAAGCACAGCGCTAGCAGAAACGACCGTTTCTCGACGTTTTCTAACTCAGGGAACAAGTTGCACACTTCTGAGATGCATTTGGGCAACTTTGTCAGAAATGAGTTTTTTGCCTACAGTGACATGCCTATTAGCGCAGTAGTACAGATTCTGAGTATGTAACTGGGCTTGATGAAATCAGCATTTCTCTTGCTTCCCTGTGAGTAGGGAAGCTCAGTTTTAGTCACAGTAGCACCCACAAGAGTCTCTTCAGTGTGTTCCCATTTCCTTAGAAACAGTGTATTTGCTGTGAGAAAAGTGCATTACTGTGCGCTTTCACTGTTCAGCAAATACATGTGTAGAAGCACAGCGCTAGCAGAAACGACCGTTTCTCGACGTTTTCTAACTCAGGGATCAAGTTGCACACTTCTGAGATGCATTTGGGCAACTTTGTCAGAAATGAGTTTTTGCGTACAGAGACATGCCTATTTGCGCAGTAGTACAGATTCTGAGTATGTAACTGGGCTTGATGAAATCAGCATTTCTCTTGCTTCCCTGTGCGTAGGGAAGCTCAGTTTTAGTCACAGTAGCTCCCACAAGTGTCTCCTCAGTGTGTTCCCAGTTCCTTAGATTTAGTGTATTTGCTGGGAGAAAAGTGCATTACTGTGCGCTTTCACCGTTCAGCAAATACATGTGTAGAAGCACAGCGCTAGCAGAAACGACCATTTCTCGACGTTTTCTAATTCAGGGAAGAAGTTGCACACTTCTGAGATGCATTTGGGCAACTTTGTCAGAAATGAGTTTTTTGCCTAAAGAGACATGCCTATTTGCGCAGTAGTACAGATTCTGAGTATTTAACTGGGCTTGATGAAATCAGCATTTCTCTAGCTTCCCTGTGCGTAGGGAAGCTCAGTTTTAGTGACAGTAGCTCCCACAAGTGTCTCCTCAGTGTGTTCCCATTTCCTTAGAAACAGTGTATTTGCTGGGAGAAAATTGCATTACTGTGCGCTTTCACCGTTCAGCAAATACATGTGTAGAAGCACAGCGCTAGCAAAAACGACAGTTTCTCGACGTTTTCTAACTCAGGGAACAAGTTGCACACTTCTGAGATGCATTTGGGCAACTTTGTCAGAAATGAGTTTTTTGCCTAAAGAGACATGCCTATTTGCGCAGTAGTACAGATTCTTAGTATGTAACTGGGCTTGATGAAATCAGCATTTCTCTGGCTTCCCTGTGTGTAGGGAAGCTCAGTTTTAGTCACTGTAGATCCCACAAGTTTCTCCTCAGTGTGTTCCCATTTCCTTAGAAACAGTGTATTTGCTGGGGGAAAAGTGCATTACTGTGCGCTTTCACCATTCAGCAAATACATGTGTAGAAGCACAGCGCTAGCAGAAACGACCGTTTCTCGACGTTTTCTAACTCAGGGAACAAGTTGCACACTTCTGAGATGCATTTGGGCAACTTTGTCAGATATGAGTTTTTTGCCTACAGATACATGCCTATTTGCGCAGTAGTACAGATTCTGAGTATGTAACTGGGCTTGATGAAATCAGCATTTCTCTTGCTTCCCTGTGCGTAGGGAAGCTCAGTTTTAGTCACAGTAGCTCCCACAAGTGTCTCCTCAGTGTGTTCCCATTTCCTTAGAAACAGTGTATTTGCTGGGAGAAAAGTGCATTACTGTGCGCTTTCACCGTTCAGCAAATACATGTGTAGAAGCACAGCGCTTGCAGAAACGACCGTTTCTCGACGTTTTCTAACTCAGGGAACAAGTTGCACACTTCTGAGATGCATTTGGGCAACTTTGTCAGAAATGAGTTTTTTGCCTAAAGAGACATGCCTATTTGCGCAGTAGTACAGATTCTGAGTATGTAACTGGGTTTGATGAAATCAGCATTTCTCTTGCTTCCCTGTGCGTAGGGAAGCTCAGTTTTAGTCACAGTAGCTCCCACAAGTGTCTCCTCAGTTTGTTCCCATTTCCTTAGAAACAGTGTATTTGCTGGGAGAAAAGTGCATTACTGTGCGGTTTCACCGTTCAGCAAATACATGTGTAGAAGCACAGCGCTAGCAAAAACGACAGTTTTTCGACGTTTTCTAACTCAGGGAACAAGTTGCACACTTCTGAGATGCATTTGGGCAACTTTGTCAGAAATGAGTTTTTTGCCTAAAGAGACATGCCTATTTGCGCAGTAGTACAGATTCTGAGTATGTAACTGGGCTTGATGAAATCAGCATTTCTCTTGCTTCTCTGTGCGTAGGGAAGCTCAGTTTTAGTCACAGTAGCTCCCACAAGTGTCTCCTCAGTGTGTTGCCATTTCCTTAGAAACAGTGTATTTGCTGTGAGAAAAGTGCATTACTGTGCGCTTTAACCGTTCAGCAAATACATGTGTAGAAGCACAGCGCTAGCAGAAACGACCGTTTCTCGACGTTTTCTAACTCAGGGAACAAGTTGCACACTTCTGAGATGCATTTGGGCAACTTTGTCAGAAATGAGTTTTTTGCCTACAGAGACATGCCTATTTGCGCAGTAGTACAGATTCTGAGTATGTAACTGGGCTTGATGAAATCAGCATTTCTCTTGCTTCCCTGTGCATAGGGAAGCTCAGTTTTAGTCACAGTAGCTCCCACAAGTGTCTCCTCAGTGTGTTCCCATTTCCTTAGAAACAGTGTATTTGCTGGGAGAAAAGTGCATTACTGTGCGCTTTCACCGTTCAGCAAATACATGTGTAGAAGCACAGCGCTAGCAGAAACGAACGTTTCTCGACGTTTTCTAAATCAGGGAACAAGTTGCACACTTCTGAGATGCATTTGGGCAACTTTGTCAGAAATGAGTTTTTTGCCTAAAGAGACATGCCTATTTGCGCAGTAGTACAGATTCTGAGTATGTAACTGGGCTTGATGAAATCAGCATTTCTCTTGCTTCCCTGTGCGTAGGGAAGCTCAGTTTTAGTCACAGTAGCTCCCACAAGTGTCTCCTCAGTTTGTTCCCATTTCCTTAGAAACAGTGTATTTGCTGGGAGAAAAGTGCATTACTGTGCGGTTTCACCGTTCAGCAAATACATGTGTAGAAGCACAGCGCTAGCAAAAACGACAGTTTCTCGACGTTTTCTAACTCAGGGAACAAGTTGCACACTTCTGAGATGCATTTGGGCAACTTTGTCAGAAATGAGTTTTTTGCCTAAAGAGACATGCCTATTTGCGCAGTAGTACAGATTCTGAGTATGTAACTGGGCTTGATGAAATCAGCATTTCTCTTGCTTCCCTGTGCGTAGGGAAGCTCAGTTTTAGTCACAGTAGCTCCCACAAGTGTCTCCTCAGTGTGTTGCCATTTCCTTAGAAACAGTGTATTTGCTGTGAGAAAAGTGCATTACTGTGCGCTTTCACCGTTCAGCAAATACATGTGTAGAAGCACAGCGCTAGCAGAAACGACCGTTTCTCGACGTTTTCTAACTCAGGGAACAAGTTGCACACTTCTGAGATGCATTTGGGCAACTTTGTCAGAAATGAGTTTTTTGCCTACAGAGACATGCCTATTTGCGCAGTAGTACAGATTCTGAGTATGTAACTGGGCTTGATGAAATCAGCATTTCTCTTGCTTCCCTGTGCATAGGGAAGCTCAGTTTTAGTCACAGTAGCTCCCACAAGTGTCTCCTCAGTGTGTTCCCATTTCCTTAGAAACAGTGTATTTGCTGGGAGAAAAGTGCATTACTGTGCGCTTTCACCGTTCAGCAAATACATGTGTAGAAGCACAGCGCTAGCAGAAACGAACGTTTCTCGACGTTTTCTAACTCAGGGAACAAGTTGCACACTTCTGAGATGCATTTGGGCAACTTTGTCAGAAATGAGTTTTTTGCCTAAAGAGACATGCCTATTTGCGCAGTAGTACAGATTCTTAGTATGTAACTGGGCTTGATGAAATCAGCATTTCTCTGGCTTCCCTGTGTGTAGGGAAGCTCAGTTTTAGTCACAGTAGCTCCCACAAGTGTCTCCTCAGTGTGTTCCCCTTTCCTTAGACACAGTGTATTTGCTGGGAGAAAAGTGCATTACTGTGTGCTTTCACCGTTCAGCAAATACATGTGTAGAAGCACAGCGCTAGCAGAAACGACCGTTTATCGACGTTTTCTAACTCAGGGAACAAGTTGCACACTTCTGAGATGCATTTGGGCAACTTTGTCAGAAATGAGTTTTTTGCCTAAAGAGACATGCCTATTTGCGCAGTAGTACAGATTCTGAGTATGTAACTGGGCTTGATGAAATCAGCATTTCTCTTGCTTCCCGGTGCGTAGGGAAGCTCAGTTTTAGTCACTGTAGATCCCACAAGTGTCTCCTCAGTGTGTTCCCATTTCCTTAGAAACAGTGTATTTGCTGGGAGAAAAGTGCATTACTGTGCGCTTTTACCGTTCAGCAAATACATGTGTAGAAGCACAGCGCTAGCAGAAACGACCGTTTCTCGACGTTTTCTAACTCAGGGAACAAGTTGCACACTTCTGAGATGCATTTGGGCAACTTTGTCAGAAATGAGTTTTTTGCCTACAGAGACATGCCTATTTGCGCAGTAGTACAGATTCTGAGTATGTAACTGGGCTTGATGAAATCAGCATTTCTCTTGCTTCCCTGTGCGTAGGGAAGCTCAGTTTTAGTCACAGTAGCTCCCACAAGTGTCTCCTCAGTGTGTTCCCATTTCCTTAGAAACAGTGTATTTGCTGGGAGAAAAGTGCATTACTGTGCGCTTTCACCGTTCAGCAAATACATGTGTAGAAGCACAGTGCTAGCAGAAACGAACGTTTCTCGACGTTTTCTAACTCAGGGAACAAGTTGCACACTTCTGAGATGCATTTGGGCAACTTTGTCAGAAATGAGTTTTTTGCCTAAAGAGACATGCCTATTTGCGCAGTAGTACAGATTCTGAGTATGTAACTGGGCTTGATGAAATCAGCATTTCTCTTGCTTCTCTGTGCGTAGGGAAGCTCAGTTTTAGTCACAGTAGCTCCCACAAGTGTCTCCTCAGTGTGTTGCCATTTCCTTAGAAACAGTGTATTTGCTGTGAGAAAAGTGCATTACTGTGCGCTTTAACCGTTCAGCAAATACATGTGTAGAAGCACAGCGCTAGCAGAAACGACCGTTTCTCGACGTTTTCTAACTCAGGGAACAAGTTGCACACTTCTGAGATGCATTTGGGCAACTTTGTCAGAAATGAGTTTTTTGCCTACAGAGACATGCCTATTTGCGCAGTAGTACAGATTCTGAGTATGTAACTGGGCTTGATGAAATCAGCATTTCTCTTGCTTCCCTGTGCGTAGGGAAGCTCAGTTTTAGTCACAGTAGCTCCCACAAGTGTCTCCTCAGTGTGTTCCCATTTCCTTAGAAACAGTGTATTTGCTGGGAGAAAAGTGCATTACTGTGCGCTTTCACCGTTCAGCAAATACATGTGTAGAAGCACAGTGCTAGCAGAAACGAACGTTTCTCGACGTTTTCTAACTCAGGGAACAAGTTGCACACTTCTGAGATGCATTTGGGCAACTTTGTCAGAAATGAGTTTTTTGCCTAAAGAGACATGCCTATTTGCGCAGTAGTACAGATTCTGAGTATGTAACTGGGCTTGATGAAATCAGCATTTCTCTTGCTTCTCTGTGCGTAGGGAAGCTCAGTTTTAGTCACAGTAGCTCCCACAAGTGTCTCCTCAGTGTGTTGCCATTTCCTTAGAAACAGTGTATTTGCTGTGAGAAAAGTGCATTACTGTGCGCTTTAACCGTTCAGCAAATACATGTGTAGAAGCACAGCGCTAGCAGAAACGACCGTTTCTCGACGTTTTCTAACTCAGGGAACAAGTTGCACACTTCTGAGATGCATTTGGGCAACTTTGTCAGAAATGAGTTTTTTGCCTACAGAGACATGCCTATTTGCGCAGTAGTACAGATTCTGAGTATGTAACTGGGCTTGATGAAATCAGCATTTCTCTTGCTTCCCTGTGCATAGGGAAGCTCAGTTTTAGTCACAGTAGCTCCCACAAGTGTCTCCTCAGTGTGTTCCCATTTCCTTAGAAACAGTGTATTTGCTGGGAGAAAAGTGCATTACTGTGCGCTTTCACCGTTCAGCAAATACATGTGTAGAAGCACAGCGCTAGCAGAAACGAACGTTTCTCGACGTTTTCTAACTCAGGGAACAAGTTGCACACTTCTGAGATGCATTTGGGCAACTTTGTCAGAAATGAGTTTTTTGCCTAAAGAGACATGCCTATTTGCGCAGTAGTACAGATTCTGAGTATGTAACTGGGCTTGATGAAATCAGCATTTCTCTTGCTTCCCTGTGCGTAGGGAAGCTCAGTTTTAGTCACAGTAGCTCCCACAAGTGTCTCCTCAGTTTGTTCCCATTTCCTTAGAAACAGTGTATTTTCTGGGAGAAAAGTGCATTACTGTGCGGTTTCACCGTTCAGCAAATACATGTGTAGAAGCACAGCGCTAGCAAAAACGACAGTTTCTCGACGTTTTCTAACTCAGGGAACAAGTTGCACACTTCTGAGATGCATTTGGGCAACTTTGTCAGAAATGAGTTTTTTGCCTAAAGAGACATGCCTATTTGCGCAGTAGTACAGATTCTGAGTATGTAACTGGGCTTGATGAAATCAGCATTTCTCTTGCTTCCCTGTGCGTAGGGAAGCTCAGTTTTAGTCACAGTAGCTCCCACAAGTGTCTCCTCAGTGTGTTGCCATTTCCTTAGAAACAGTGTATTTGCTGTGAGAAAAGTGCATTACTGTGCGCTTTCACCGTTCAGCAAATACATGTGTAGAAGCACAGCGCTAGCAGAAACGACCGTTTCTCGACGTTTTCTAACTCAGGGAACAAGTTGCACACTTCTGAGATGCATTTGGGCAACTTTGTCAGAAATGAGTTTTTTGCCTACAGAGACATGCCTATTTGCGCAGTAGTACAGATTCTGAGTATGTAACTGGGCTTGATGAAATCAGCATTTCTCTTGCTTCCCTGTGCATAGGGAAGCTCAGTTTTAGTCACAGTAGCTCCCACAAGTGTCTCCTCAGTGTGTTCCCATTTCCTTAGAAACAGTGTATTTGCTGGGAGAAAAGTGCATTACTGTGCGCTTTCACCGTTCAGCAAATACATGTGTAGAAGCACAGCGCTAGCAGAAACGAACGTTTCTCGACGTTTTCTAACTCAGGGAACAAGTTGCACACTTCTGAGATGCATTTGGGCAACTTTGTCAGAAATGAGTTTTTTGCCTAAAGAGACATGCCTATTTGCGCAGTAGTACAGATTCTTAGTATGTAACTGGGCTTGATGAAATCAGCATTTCTCTGGCTTCCCTGTGTGTAGGGAAGCTCAGTTTTAGTCACAGTAGCTCCCACAAGTGTCTCCTCAGTGTGTTCCCCTTTCCTTAGACACAGTGTATTTGCTGGGAGAAAAGTGCATTACTGTGTGCTTTCACCGTTCAGCAAATACATGTGTAGAAGCACAGCGCTAGCAGAAACGACCGTTTATCGACGTTTTCTAACTCAGGGAACAAGTTGCACACTTCTGAGATGCATTTGGGCAACTTTGTCAGAAATGAGTTTTTTGCCTAAAGAGACATGCCTATTTGCGCAGTAGTACAGATTCTGAGTATGTAACTGGGCTTGATGAAATCAGCATTTCTCTTGCTTCCCGGTGCGTAGGGAAGCTCAGTTTTAGTCACTGTAGATCCCACAAGTGTCTCCTCAGTGTGTTCCCATTTCCTTAGAAACAGTGTATTTGCTGGGAGAAAAGTGCATTACTGTGCGCTTTTACCGTTCAGCAAATACATGTGTAGAAGCACAGCGCTAGCAGAAACGACCGTTTCTCGACGTTTTCTAACTCAGGGAACAAGTTGCACACTTCTGAGATGCATTTGGGCAACTTTGTCAGAAATGAGTTTTTTGCCTAAAGAGACATGCCTATTTGCGCAGTAGTACAGATTCTGAGTATGTAACTGGGCTTGATGAAATCAGCATTTCTCTTGCTTCTCTGTGCGTAGGGAAGCTCAGTTTTAGTCACAGTAGCTCCCACAAGTGTCTCCTCAGTGTGTTGCCATTTCCTTAGAAACAGTGTATTTGCTGTGAGAAAAGTGCATTACTGTGCGCTTTAACCGTTCAGCAAATACATGTGTAGAAGCACAGCGCTAGCAGAAACGACCGTTTCTCGACGTTTTCTAACTCAGGGAACAAGTTGCACACTTCTGAGATGCATTTGGGCAACTTTGTCAGAAATGAGTTTTTTGCCTACAGAGACATGCCTATTTGCGCAGTAGTACAGATTCTGAGTATGTAACTGGGCTTGATGAAATCAGCATTTCTCTTGCTTCCCTGTGCATAGGGAAGCTCAGTTTTAGTCACAGTAGCTCCCACAAGTGTCTCCTCAGTGTGTTCCCATTTCCTTAGAAACAGTGTATTTGCTGGGAGAAAAGTGCATTACTGTGCGCTTTCACCGTTCAGCAAATACATGTGTAGAAGCACAGCGCTAGCAGAAACGAACGTTTCTCGACGTTTTCTAACTCAGGGAACAAGTTGCACACTTCTGAGATGCATTTGGGCAACTTTGTCAGAAATGAGTTTTTTGCCTAAAGAGACATGCCTATTTGCGCAGTAGTACAGATTCTGAGTATGTAACTGGGCTTGATGAAATCAGCATTTCTCTTGCTTCCCTGTGCGTAGGGAAGCTCAGTTTTAGTCACAGTAGCTCCCACAAGTGTCTCCTCAGTTTGTTCCCATTTCCTTAGAAACAGTGTATTTGCTGGGAGAAAAGTGCATTACTGTGCGGTTTCACCGTTCAGCAAATACATGTGTAGAAGCACAGCGCTAGCAAAAACGACAGTTTCTCGACGTTTTCTAACTCAGGGAACAAGTTGCACACTTCTGAGATGCATTTGGGCAACTTTGTCAGAAATGAGTTTTTTGCCTAAAGAGACATGCCTATTTGCGCAGTAGTACAGATTCTGAGTATGTAACTGGGCTTGATGAAATCAGCATTTCTCTTGCTTCCCTGTGCGTAGGGAAGCTCAGTTTTAGTCACAGTAGCTCCCACAAGTGTCTCCTCAGTGTGTTGCCATTTCCTTAGAAACAGTGTATTTGCTGTGAGAAAAGTGCATTACTGTGCGCTTTCACCGTTCAGCAAATACATGTGTAGAAGCACAGCGCTAGCAGAAACGACCGTTTCTCGACGTTTTCTAACTCAGGGAACAAGTTGCACACTTCTGAGATGCATTTGGGCAACTTTGTCAGAAATGAGTTTTTTGCCTACAGAGACATGCCTATTTGCGCAGTAGTACAGATTCTGAGTATGTAACTGGGCTTGATGAAATCAGCATTTCTCTTGCTTCCCTGTGCATAGGGAAGCTCAGTTTTAGTCACAGTAGCTCCCACAAGTGTCTCCTCAGTGTGTTCCCATTTCCTTAGAAACAGTGTATTTGCTGGGAGAAAAGTGCATTACTGTGCGCTTTCACCGTTCAGCAAATACATGTGTAGAAGCACAGCGCTAGCAGAAACGAACGTTTCTCGACGTTTTCTAACTCAGGGAACAAGTTGCACACTTCTGAGATGCATTTGGGCAACTTTGTCAGAAATGAGTTTTTTGCCTAAAGAGACATGCCTATTTGCGCAGTAGTACAGATTCTTAGTATGTAACTGGGCTTGATGAAATCAGCATTTCTCTGGCTTCCCTGTGTGTAGGGAAGCTCAGTTTTAGTCACAGTAGCTCCCACAAGTGTCTCCTCAGTGTGTTCCCCTTTCCTTAGACACAGTGTATTTGCTGGGAGAAAAGTGCATTACTGTGTGCTTTCACCGTTCAGCAAATACATGTGTAGAAGCACAGCGCTAGCAGAAACGACCGTTTATCGACGTTTTCTAACTCAGGGAACAAGTTGCACACTTCTGAGATGCATTTGGGCAACTTTGTCAGAAATGAGTTTTTTGCCTAAAGAGACATGCCTATTTGCGCAGTAGTACAGATTCTGAGTATGTAACTGGGCTTGATGAAATCAGCATTTCTCTTGCTTCCCGGTGCGTAGGGAAGCTCAGTTTTAGTCACTGTAGATCCCACAAGTGTCTCCTCAGTGTGTTCCCATTTCCTTAGAAACAGTGTATTTGCTGGGAGAAAAGTGCATTACTGTGCGCTTTTACCGTTCAGCAAATACATGTGTAGAAGCACAGCGCTAGCAGAAACGACCGTTTCTCGACGTTTTCTAACTCAGGGAACAAGTTGCACACTTCTGAGATGCATTTGGGCAACTTTGTCAGAAATGAGTTTTTTGCCTACAGAGACATGCCTATTTGCGCAGTAGTACAGATTCTGAGTATGTAACTGGGCTTGATGAAATCAGCATTTCTCTTGCTTCCCTGTGCGTAGGGAAGCTCAGTTTTAGTCACAGTAGCTCCCACAAGTGTCTCCTCAGTGTGTTCCCATTTCCTTAGAAACAGTGTATTTGCTGGGAGAAAAGTGCATTACTGTGCGCTTTCACCGTTCAGCAAATACATGTGTAGAAGCACAGTGCTAGCAGAAACGAACGTTTCTCGACGTTTTCTAACTCAGGGAACAAGTTGCACACTTCTGAGATGCATTTGGGCAACTTTGTCAGAAATGAGTTTTTTGCCTAAAGAGACATGCCTATTTGCGCAGTAGTACAGATTCTGAGTATGTAACTGGGCTTGATGAAATCAGCATTTCTCTTGCTTCCCTGTGCGTAGGGAAGCTCAGTTTTAGTCACAGTAGCTCCCACAAGTGGCTCCTCAGTGTGTTCCCATTTCCTTAGAAACAGTGTATTTGCTGGGAGAAAAGTGCATTACTGTGCGCTTTCACCGTTCACCAAATACATGTGTAGAAGCACAGCGCTAGCAGAAACGACCGTTTCTCGACGTTTTCTAACTCAGGGAACAAGTTGCACACTTCTGAGATGCATTTGGGCAACTTTGTCAGAAATGAGTTTTTTGCCTAAAGAGACATGCCTATTTGCGCAGTAGTACAGAGTCTGAGTATGTAACTGGGCTTGATGAAATCAGCATTTCTCTTGCTTCCCTGTGCGTAGGGAAGCTCAGTTTTAGTCACAGTAGCTCCCACAAGTGTCTCCTCAGTGTGTTCCCATTTCCTTAGACACAGTGTATTTGCTGGGAGAAAAGTGCATTACTGTGCGCTTTCACCGATCAGCAAATACATGTGTATAAGCACAGCGCTAGCAGAAACGACCGTTTCTCGACGTTTTCTAACTCAGGGAACAAGTTGCACACTTCTGAGGTGCATTTGGGCAACTTTGTCAGAAATGAGTTTTTTGCCTAAAGACACATGCCTATTTGCGCAGTAGTACAGATTCTGAGTATGTAATTGGGCTTGATGAAATCAGCATTTCTCTTGCTTCCCTGTGCGTAGGGAAGCTCAGTTTTAGTCACAGTAGCTCCCACAAGTGTCTCCTCAGTGTGTTCCCATTTCCTTAGACACAGTGTATTTGCTGGGAGAAAAGTGCATTACTGTGCGCTTTCACCGTTCAGCAAATACATGTGTAGAAGCATAGCGCTAGCAGTAACGACCGGTTCTCGACGTTTTCTAACTCAGGGAACAAGTTGCACACTTCTGAGATGCATTTGGGCAACTTTGTCAGAAATGAGTTTTTTGCCTAAAGAGACATGCCTATTTGCGCAGTAGTACAGATTCTGAGTATGTAACTGGGCTTGATTAAATCAGCATTTCTCTTGCTTCCCTGTGCGTAGGGAAGCTCAGTTTTAGTCACAGTAGCTCCCACAAGTGTCTCCTCAGTGTGTTCCCATTTCCTTAGACACAGTGTATTTGCTGGGAGAAAAGTGCATTACTGTGCGCTTTCACCGTTCAGCAAATACATGTGTAGAAGCACAGCACTAGCAGAAACGACCGTTTCTCGACGTTTTCTAACTCAGGGAACAAGTTGCACACTTCTGAGATGCAGTTGGGCAACTTTGTCAGAAATGAGTTTTTTGCCTAAAGAGACATGCCTATTTGCGCAGTAGTACAGATTCTGAGTATGTAACTGGGCTTGATGAAATCAGCATTTCTCTTGCTTCCCTGTGCTTAGGGAAGCTCAGTTTTAGTCACAGTAGCTCCCACAAGTGTCTCCTCAGTGTGTTCCCATTTCCTTAGAAACAGTGTATTTGCTGGGAGAAAATTGCATT
The DNA here is from genome assembly GCF_964271855.1 of Acomys minous. Classification (NCBI taxonomy): domain Eukaryota; kingdom Metazoa; phylum Chordata; class Mammalia; order Rodentia; family Muridae; genus Acomys; species Acomys minous. The sequence goes on from NW_028182178.1 coordinate 2,060,450, forward strand.
ACTGTGCCCTTTCACCGTTCAGCAAATACATGTGTAGAAGCACAGCGCTAACAGAAACGACCGTTTCTCGACGTTTTCTAACTCAGGGAACAAGTTGCACACTTCTGAGATGCATTTGGGCAACTTTGTCAGAAATGAGTTTTTTGCCTACAGAGACATGCCTATTTGCGCAGTAGTACAGATTCTGAGTATGTAAATGGGCTTGATGAAATCAGCATTTCTCTTGCTTCCCTGTGCGTAGGGAAGCTCAGTTTTAGTCACAGTAGCTCCCACAAGTGTCTCCTCAGTGTGTTCCCATTTCCTTAGACAAAGTGTATTTGCTGGGAGAAAAGTGCATTACTGTGCGCTTTCACCGTTCAGCAAATACATGTGTAGAAGCACAGCGCTAGCAGAAACGAACGTTTCTCGACGTTTTCTAACTCAGGGAACAAGTTGCACACTTCTGAGATGCATTTGGGCAACTTTGTCAGAAATGAGTTTTTTGCCTAAAGAGACATGCCTATTTGCGCAGTAGTACAGATTCTTAGTATGTAACTGGGCTTGATGAAATCAGCATTTCTCTGGCTTCCCTGTGTGTAGGGAAGCTCAGTTTTAGTCACAGTAGCTCCCACAAGTGTCTCCTCAGTGTGTTCCCCTTTCCTTAGACACAGTGTATTTGCTGGGAGAAAAGTGCATTACTGTGTGCTTTCACCGTTCAGCAAATACATGTGTAGAAGCACAGCGCTAGCAGAAACGACCGTTTATCGACGTTTTCTAACTCAGGGAACAAGTTGCACACTTCTGAGATGCATTTGGGCAACTTTGTCAGAAATGAGTTTTTTGCCTAAAGAGACATGCCTATTTGCGCAGTAGTACAGATTCTGAGTATGTAACTGGGCTTGATGAAATCAGCATTTCTCTTGCTTCCCGGTGCGTAGGGAAGCTCAGTTTTAGTCACTGTAGATCCCACAAGTGTCTCCTCAGTGTGTTCCCATTTCCTTAGAAACAGTGTATTTGCTGGGAGAAAAGTGCATTACTGTGCGCTTTTACCGTTCAGCAAATACATGTGTAGAAGCACAGCGCTAGCAGAAACGACCGTTTCTCGACGTTTTCTAACTCAGGGAACAAGTTGCACACTTCTGAGATGCATTTGGGCAACTTTGTCAGAAATGAGTTTTTTGCCTACAGAGACATGCCTATTTGCGCAGTAGTACAGATTCTGAGTATGTAACTGGGCTTGATGAAATCAGCATTTCTCTTGCTTCCCTGTGCGTAGGGAAGCTCAGTTTTAGTCACAGTAGCTCCCACAAGTGTCTCCTCAGTGTGTTCCCATTTCCTTAGAAACAGTGTATTTGCTGGGAGAAAAGTGCATTACTGTGCGCTTTCACCGTTCAGCAAATACATGTGTAGAAGCACAGTGCTAGCAGAAACGAACGTTTCTCGACGTTTTCTAACTCAGGGAACAAGTTGCACACTTCTGAGATGCATTTGGGCAACTTTGTCAGAAATGAGTTTTTTGCCTAAAGAGACATGCCTATTTGCGCAGTAGTACAGATTCTGAGTATGTAACTGGGCTTGATGAAATCAGCATTTCTCTTGCTTCCCTGTGCGTAGGGAAGCTCAGTTTTAGTCACAGTAGCTCCCACAAGTGGCTCCTCAGTGTGTTCCCATTTCCTTAGAAACAGTGTATTTGCTGGGAGAAAAGTGCATTACTGTGCGCTTTCACCGTTCACCAAATACATGTGTAGAAGCACAGCGCTAGCAGAAACGACCGTTTCTCGACGTTTTCTAACTCAGGGAACAAGTTGCACACTTCTGAGATGCATTTGGGCAACTTTGTCAGAAATGAGTTTTTTGCCTAAAGAGACATGCCTATTTGCGCAGTAGTACAGAGTCTGAGTATGTAACTGGGCTTGATGAAATCAGCATTTCTCTTGCTTCCCTGTGCGTAGGGAAGCTCAGTTTTAGTCACAGTAGCTCCCACAAGTGTCTCCTCAGTGTGTTCCCATTTCCTTAGACACAGTGTATTTGCTGGGAGAAAAGTGCATTACTGTGCGCTTTCACCGTTCAGCAAATACATGTGTAGAAGCATAGCGCTAGCAGTAACGACCGGTTCTCGACGTTTTCTAACTCAGGGAACAAGTTGCACACTTCTGAGATGCATTTGGGCAACTTTGTCAGAAATGAGTTTTTTGCCTAAAGAGACATGCCTATTTGCGCAGTAGTACAGATTCTGAGTATGTAACTGGGCTTGATTAAATCAGCATTTCTCTTGCTTCCCTGTGCGTAGGGAAGCTCAGTTTTAGTCACAGTAGCTCCCACAAGTGTCTCCTCAGTGTGTTCCCATTTCCTTAGACACAGTGTATTTGCTGGGAGAAAAGTGCATTACTGTGCGCTTTCACCGTTCAGCAAATACATGTGTAGAAGCACAGCACTAGCAGAAACGACCGTTTCTCGACGTTTTCTAACTCAGGGAACAAGTTGCACACTTCTGAGATGCAGTTGGGCAACTTTGTCAGAAATGAGTTTTTTGCCTAAAGAGACATGCCTATTTGCGCAGTAGTACAGATTCTGAGTATGTAACTGGGCTTGATGAAATCAGCATTTCTCTTGCTTCCCTGTGCTTAGGGAAGCTCAGTTTTAGTCACAGTAGCTCCCACAAGTGTCTCCTCAGTGTGTTCCCATTTCCTTAGAAACAGTGTATTTGCTGGGAGAAAATTGCATTACTGTGCCCTTTCACCGTTCAGCAAATACATGTGTAGAAGCACAGCGCTAACAGAAACGACCGTTTCTCGACGTTTTCTAACTCAGGGAACAAGTTGCACACTTCTGAGATGCATTTGGGCAACTTTGTCAGAAATGAGTTTTTTGCCTACAGAGACATGCCTATTTGCGCAGTAGTACAGATTCTGAGTATGTAAATGGGCTTGATGAAATCAGCATTTCTCTTGCTTCCCTGTGCGTAGGGAAGCTCAGTTTTAGTCACAGTAGCTCCCACAAGTGTCTCCTCAGTGTGTTCCCATTTCCTTAGACAAAGTGTATTTGCTGGGAGAAAAGTGCATTACTGTGCGCTTTCACCGTTCAGCAAATACATGTGTAGAAGCATAGCGCTAGCAGAAACGACCGGTTCTCGACGTTTTCTAACTCTGGGAACAAGTTGCACACTTCTGAGATGCATTTGGGCAACTTTGTCAGAAATGAGTTTTTTGCCTAAAGAGACATGCCTATTTGCGCAGTAGTACAGATTCTGAGTATGTAACTGGGCTGGATGAAATCAGCATTTCTCTTGCTTCCCTGTGCGAAGGGAATCTCAGTTTTAGTCACAGTAGCTCCCAGAAGTGTCTCCTCAGTGTGTTCCCATTTCCTTAGACACAGTGTATTTGCTGTGAGAAAAGTGCATTACTGTGCGCTTTCACCGTTCAGCAAATACATGTGTAGAAGCACAGCGCTAGCAGAAACGACCGTTTCTCGACGTTTTCTAACTCAGGGAACAAGTTGCACACTTCTGAGATGCATTTGGGCAACTTTGTCAGAAATGAGTTTTTTGCCTAAAGACACATGCCTATTTGCGCAGTAGAACAGATTCTGAGTATGTAAATGGGCTTGATGAAATCAGCATTTCTCTTTCTTCCCTGTGCGTAGGGAAGCTCAGTTTTAGTCACAGTAGCTCACACAAGTGTCTCTTCAGTGTGTTCCCATTTCTTTAGACACAGTGTATTTGCTGGGAGAAAAGTGCATTACTGTGCGCTTTCACCGTTCAGCAAATACATGTGTAGAAGCACAGCGCTAGCAGAAACGACCGTTTCTCGACGTTTTCTAACTCAGGGAACAAGTTGCACACTTCTGAGATGCATTTGGGCAACTTTGTCAGAAATGAGTTTTTTGCCTAAAGAGACATGCCTATTTGCGCAGTAGAACAGATTCTGAGTATGTAATTGGGCTTGATGAAATCAGCATTTCTCTTGCTTCCCTGTGCGTAGGGAAGCTCAGTTTTAGTCACAGTAGCTCCCACAAGTGTCTCCTCAGTGTGTTCCCATTTCCTTAGACACAGTGTATTTGCTGGGAGAAAAGTGCATTACTGTGCGCTTTCACCGTTCAGCAAATACATGTGTAGAAGCACAGCGCTAGCAGAAACGACCGTTTCTCGACGTTTTCTAACTCAGGGAACAAGTTGCACACTTCTGAGATGCATTTGGGCAACTTTGTCAGAAATGATTTTTTTGCCTACAGAGACATGCCTATTTGCGCAGTAGTACAGATTCTGAGTATGTAACTGGGCTTGATGAAATCAGCATTTCTCTTGCTTCCCTGTGCGTAGGGAAGCTCAGTTTTAGTCATAGTAGCTCCCACAAGTGTCTCCTCAGTGTGTTCCCATTTCCTTAGAAACAGTGCATTTGCTGGGAGAAAAGTGCATTACTGTGCGCTTTCACCGTTCAGCAAATACATGTGTAGAAGCATAGCGCTAGCAGAAACGACCGTTTCTCGATGTTTTCTAACTCAGGGAAAAAGTTGCACACTTCTGAGATGCATTTGGGCAACTTTGTCAGAAATGAGTTTTTTGCCAAAAGAGACATGCCTATTTGCGCAGTAGTACAGATTCTGAGTATGTAACTGGGCTTGATGAAATCAGCATTTCTCTTGCTTCCCTGTGCGTAGGGAAGCTCAGTTTTAGTCACAGTAGCTCCCACAAGTGTCTCCTCAGTGTGTTCCCATTTCCTTAGACACAGTGTATTTGCTGGGAGAAAAGTGCATTACTGTGCGCTTTCACCGTTCAGCAAATACATGTGTAGAAGCACAGCGCTAGCAGAAACGACCGTTTCCCGGCGTTTTCTAACTCAGGGAACAAGTTGCACACTTCTGAGATGCATTTGGGCAACTTTGTCAGAAATGAGTTTTTTGCCTAAAGACACATGCCTATTTGCGCGGTAGAACAGATTCTGAGTATGTAAATGGGCTTGATGAAATCAGCATTTCTCTTTCTTCCCTGTGCGTAGGGAAGCTCAGTTTTAGTCACAGTAGCTCACACAAGTGTCTCTTCAGTGTGTTCCCATTTCTTTAGACACAGTGTATTTGCTGGGAGAAAAGTGCATTACTGTGCGCTTTCACCGTTCAGCAAATACATGTGTAGAAGCACAGCGCTAGCAGAAACGACCGTTTCTCGACGTTTTCTAACTCAGGGAACAAGTTGCACACTTCTGAGATGCATTTGGGCAACTTTGTCAGAAATGAGTTTTTTGCCTAAAGAGACATGCCTATTTGCGCAGTAGAACAGATTCTGAGTATGTAATTGGGGTTGATGAAATCAGCATTTCTCTTGCTTCCCTGTGCGTAGGGAAGCTCAGTTTTAGTCACAGTAGCTCCCACAAGTGTCTCCTCAGTGTGTTCCCATTTCCTTAGACACAGTGTATTTGCTGGGAGAAAAGTGCATTACTGTGCGCTTTCACCGTTCAGCAAATACATGTGTAGAAGCACAGCGCTAGCAGAAACGACCGTTTCTCGACGTTTTCTAACTCAGGGAACAAGTTGCACACTTCTGAGATGCATTTGGGCAACTTTGTCAGAAATGATTTTTTTGCCTACAGAGACATGCCTATTTGCGCAGTAGTACAGATTCTGAGTATGTAACTGGGCTTGATGAAATCAGCATTTCTCTTGCTTCCCTGTGCGTAGGGAAGCTCAGTTTTAGTCACAGTAGCTCCCACAAGTGTCTCCTCAGTGTGTTCCCATTTCCTTAGAAACAGTGCATTTGCTGGGAGAAAAGTGCATTACTGTGCGCTTTCACCGTTCAGCAAATACATGTGTAGAAGCATAGCGCTAGCAGAAACGACCGTTTCTCGATGTTTTCTAACTCAGGGAAAAAGTTGCACACTTCTGAGATGCATTTGGGCAACTTTGTCAGAAATGAGTTTTTTGCCAAAAGAGACATGCCTATTTGCGCAGTAGTACAGATTCTGAGTATGTAACTGGGCTTGATGAAATCAGCATTTCTCTTGCTTCCCTGTGCGTAGGGAAGCTCAGTTTTAGTCACAGTAGCTCCCACAAGTGTCTCCTCAGTGTGTTCCCATTTCCTTAGACACAGTGTATTTGCTGGGAGAAAAGTGCATTACTGTGCGCTTTCACCGTTCAGCAAATACATGTGTAGAAGCACAGCGCTAGCAGAAACGACCGTTTCTCGACGTTTTCTAACTCAGGGAACAAGTTGCACACTTCTGAGATGCATTTGGGCAACTTTGTCAGAAATGAGTTTTTTGCCTAAAGATACATGCCTATTTGCGCAGTAGAACAGATTCTGAGTATGTAACTGGGCTTAATGAAATCAGCATTTGTCTTTCTTCCCTGTGCGTAGGGAAGCTCAGTTTTAGTCACAGTAGCTCCCACAAGTGTCTCCTCAGTGTGTTCCCATTTCCTTAGACTCAGTGTATTTGCTGGGAGAAAAGTGCATTACTGTGCGCTTTCACCGTTCAGCAAATACATGTGTAGAAGCACAGCGCTAGCAGAAACGACCGTTTCTCGACGTTTTCTAACTCAGGGAACAAGTTGCACACTTCTGAGATGCATTTGGGCAACTGTGTCAGAAATGAGTTTTTTGCCTAAAGAGACATGCCTATTTGCGCAGTAGTACAGAGTCTGAGTATGTAACTGGGCTTGATGAAATCAGCATTTCTCTTGCTTCCCTGTGCGTAGGGAAGCTCAGTTTTAGTCACAGTAGCTCCCACAAGTGTCTCCTCAGTGTGTTCCCATTTCCTTAGACACAGTGTATTTGCTGGGAGAAAAGTGCATTACTGTGCGCTTTCACCGTTCAGCAAATACATGTGTAGAAGCACAGCGCTAGCAGAAACGACCATTTCTCGATGTTTTCTAACTCAGGGAACAAGTTGCACACTTCTGAGATGCATTTGGGCAACTTTGTCAGAAATGAGTTTTTTGCCTACAGAGACATGCCTATTTGCGCAGTAGTACAGATTCTGAGTATGTAACTGGGCTTGATGAAATCAGCATTTCTCTTGCTTCCCTGTGCGTAGGGAAGCTCAGTTTTAGTCACAGTAGCTCCCACAAGTGTCTCCTCTGTGTGTTCCCATTTCCTCAGAAACAGTGTATTTGCTGGGAGAAAAGTGCATTACTGTGTGCTTTCACCGTTCAGCAAATACATGTGTAGAAGCACAGCGCTAGCAGAAACGACCGTTTCTCGACGTTTTCTAACTCAGGGAACAAGTTGCACACTTCTGAGATGCATTTGGGCAACTTTGTCAGAAATGAGTTTTTTGCCTACAGAGACATGCCTATTTGCGCAGTAGTACAGATTCTGAGTATGTAACTGGGCTTGATGAAATCAGCATTTCTCTTGCTTCCCTGTGCGTAGGGAAGCTCTGTTTTAGTCACAGTAGCTCCCACAAGTGTCTCCTCAGTGTGTTCCCATTTCCTTAGAAACAGTGTATTTGCTGGGAGAAAAGTGCATTACTGTGCGCTTTCACCGTTCAGCAAATACATGTGTAGAAGCACAGCGCTAGAAGAAACGACCGTTTCTTGACGATTTTCACTCAGGGAACAAGATGCACACTTCTGAGATGCATTTGGGCAACTTTGTCAGAAATGAGTTTTTGCCTAAAGAGACATGCCTATTTGCGCAGTAGTACAGATTCTGAGTATGTAACTGGGCTTGATGAAATCAGCATTTCTCTTGCTTCCCTGTGCGTAGGGAAGCTCAGTTTTAGTCACAGTAGCTCCCACAAGTGTCTCCTCAGTGTGTTCCCATTTCCTTAGACTCAGTGTATTTGCTGGGAGAAAAGTGCATTACTGTGCGCTTTCACCGTTCAGCAAATACATGTGTAGAAGCACAGCGCTAGCAGAAACGACCGTTTCTCGACGTTTTCTAACTCAGGGAACAAGTTGCACACTTCTGAGATGCATTTGGGTAACTTTCTCAAAAATGAGTTTTTTGCCTACAGAGACATGCCTATTTGCGCAGTAGTACAGATTCTGAGTATGTAACTGGGCTTGATGAAATCAGCATTTCTCTTGCTTCCCTGTGCGTAGGGAAGCTCAGTTTAATCACAGTAGCTCCCACAAGTGTCTCCTCAGTGTGTTCCCATTTCCTTAGACACAGTGTATTTGCTGGGAGAAAAGTGCATTACTGTGTGCTTTCACCGTTCAGCAAATACATGTGTAGAAGCACAGCGCTAGCAGAAACGACCATTTCTCGACGTTTTCTAACTCAGGGAACAAGTTGCACACTTCTGAGATGCATTTGGGCAACTTTGTCAGAAATGAGTTTTTTGCCTACAGAGACATGCCTATTTGCGCAGTAGTACAGATTCTGAGTATGTAACTGGGCTTGATGAAATCAGCATTTCTCTTGCTTCCCTGTGCGTAGGGAAGCTCAGTTTTAGTCACAGTAGCTCCCAAAAGTGTCTCCTCTGTGAGTTCCCATTTCCTTAGAAACAGTGTATTTGCTGGTAGAAAAGTGCATTACTGTGCGCTTTCACCGTTCAGCAAATACATGTGTAGAAGCACAGCGCTAGCAGAAATGACCGTTTCTCGACGTTTTCTAACTCAGGGAACAAGTTGCACACTTCTGAGATGCATTTGGGCAACTTTGTCAGAAATGAGTTTTTTGCCTACAGAGACATGCCTATTTGCGCAGTAGTACAGATTCTGAGTATGTAACTGGGCTTGATGAAATCAGCATTTCTCTTGCTTCCCTGTGCGTAGGGAAGCTCAGTTTTAGTCACAGTAGCTCCCACAAGTGTCTCCTCAGTGTGTTCCCATTTCCTTAGAAACAGTGTATTTGCTGGGAGAAAAGTGCATTACTGTGCGCTTTCACCGTTCAGCAAATACATGTGTAGAAGCACAGCGCTAGAAGAAACGACCATTTCTTGACGATTTCTCACTCAGGGAACAAGATGCACACTTCTGAGATGCATTTGGGCAACTTTGTCAGAAATGAGTTTTTGGCTAAAGAGACATGCCTATTTGCGCAGTAGTACAGATTCTGAGTATGTAACTGGGCTTGATGAAATCAGCATTTCTCTTGCTTCCCTGTGTGTAGGGAAGCTCAGTTTTAGTCACAGTAGCTCCCACAAGTGTCTCCTCAGTGTGTTCCCATTTCCTTAGACTCAGTGTATTTGCTGGGAGAAAAGTGCATTACTGTGCGCTTTCACCGTTCAGCAAATACATGTGTAGAAGCACAGCGCTAGCAGAAACGACCGTTTCTCGACGTTTTCTAACTCAGGGAACAAGTTGCACACTTCTGAGATGCATTTGGGTAACTTTCTCAAAAATGAGTTTTTTGCCTACAGAGACATGCCTATTTGCGCAGTAGTACAGATTCTGAGTATGTAACTGGGCTTGATGAAATCAGCATTTCTCTTGCTTCCCTGTGCGTAGGGAAGCTCAGTTTTAGTCACAGTAGCTCCCACAAGTGTCTCCTCAGTGTGTTCCCATTTCCTTAGAAACAGTGTATTTGCTGGGAGAAAGGTGCATTTCTGTGCGCTTTCACCGTTCAGCAAATACATGTGTAGAAACACAGCGCTAGCAGAAACGAACGTTTCTCGACGTTTTCTAACTCAGGGAACAAGTTGCACACTTCTGAGATGCATTTGGGCAACTTTGTCAGAAATGAGTTTTTTGCCTACAGAGACATGCCTATTTGCGCAGTAGTACAGATTCTGAGTATGTAACTGGGCTTGATGAAATCAGCATTTCTCTTGCTTCCCTGTGCGTAGGGAAGCTCAGTTTTAGTCACAGTAGCTCCCACAAGTGTCTCCTCAGTGTGTTCCCATTTCCTTAGAAACAGTGTATTTGCTGGGAGGAAAGTGCATTACTGTGCGCTTTCACCGTTCAGCAAATACATGGGTAGAAGCACAGCGCTAGCAGAAACGACTGTTTCTCGACGTTTTCTAACTCAGGGAACAAGTTGCACACTTCTGAGATGCATTTGGGCAACTTTGTCAGAAATGAGTTTTTTGCCTACAGAGACATGCCTATTTGCGCAGTAGTACAGATTCTGAGTATGTAACTGGGCTTGATGAAATCAGCATTTCTTTTGCTTCCCTGTGCGTAGGGAAGCTCAGTTTTAGTCACAGTAGCTCCCACAAGTGTCTCCTCTGTGTGTTCCCATTTCCTTGGAAACATTGTATTTGCTGGGAGAAAAGTGCATTACTGTGCGCTTTCACCGTTCAGCAAATACATGTGTAGAAGCACAGCGCTAGCAGAAATGACCGTTTCTCGACGTTTTCTAACTCAGGGAACAAGTTGCACACTTCTGAGATGCATTTGGGTAACTTTCTCAAAAATGAGTTTTTTGCCTACAGAGACATGCCTATTTGCGCAGTAGTACAGATTCTGAGTATGTAACTGGGCTTGATGAAATCAGCATTTCTCTTGCTTCCCTGTGCGTAGGGAAGCTCAGTTTTAGTCACAGTAGCTCCCACAAGTGTCTCCTCAGTGTGTTCCCATTTCCTTAGAAACAATGTATTTGCTGGGAGAAAAGTGCATCACTGTGCGCTTTTATCGTTCAGCAAATACATGTGTAGAAGCACAGCGCTAGCAGAACCGAACGTTTCTCGACGTTTTCTAACTCAGGGAACAAGTTGCACACTTCTGAGATGCATTTGGGTAACTTTCTCAAAAATGAGTTTTTTGCCTACAGAGACATGCCTATTTGCGCAGTAGTACAGATTCTGAGTATGTAACTGGGCTTGATGAAATCAGCATTTCTCTTGCTTCCCTGTGCGTAGGGAAGCTCAGTTTTAGTCACAGTAGCTCCCACAAGTGTCTCCTCAGTGTGTTCCCATTTCCTTAGAAACAGTGTATTTGCTGGGAGAAAAGTGCATTACTGTGCGCTTTCACCGTTCAGCAAATACATGTGAAGAAGCACAGCGCTAGCTGAAACGACCGTTTCTCGACGTTTTCTAACTCAGGGAACAAGTTGCACACTTCTGAGATGCATTTGGGCAACTTTGTCAGAAATGAGTTTTTTGCCTACAGAGACATGCCTATTTGCGCAGTACTACAGATTCTGAGTATGTAAATGGGCTTGATGAAATCAGCATTTCTCTTGCTTCCCTGTGCGTAGGGAAGCTCAGTTTTAATCACAGTAGCTCCCACAAGTGTCTCCTCAGTGCGTTGCCAGTTCCTTAGAAACAGTGTATTTGCTGGGAGAAAGGTGCATTTCTGTGCGCTTTCACCGTTCAGCAAATACATGTGTAGAAACACAGCGCTAGCAGAAACGAACGTTTCTCGACGTTTTCTAACTCAGGGAACAAGTTGCACACTTCTGAGATGCATTTGGGCAACTTTGTCAGAAATGAGTTTTTTGCCTACAGAGACATGCCTATTTGTGCAGTAGTACAGATTCTGAGTATGTAACTGGGCTTGATGAAATCAGCATTTCTCTTGCTTCCCTGTGCGTAGGGAAGCTCAGTTTTAGTCACAGTAGCTCCCACAAGTGTCTCCTCAGTGTGTTCCCATTTCCTTAGAAACAGTGTATTTGCTGGGAGGAAAGTGCATTACTGTGCGCTTTCACCGTTCAGCAAATACATGGGTAGAAGCACAGCGCTAGCAGAAACGACCGTTTCTCGACGTTTTCTAACTCAGGGAACAAGTTGCACACTTCTGAGATGCATTTGGGCAACTTTGTCAGAAATGAGTTTTTTGCCTACAGAGACATGCCTATTTGTGCAGTAGTACAGATTCTGAGTATGTAACTGGGCTTGATGAAATCAGCATTTCTCTTGCTTCCCTGTGCGTAGGGAAGCTCAGTTTTAGTCACAGTAGCTCCCACAAGTGTCTCCTCAGTGTGTTCCCATTTCCTTAGAAACAGTGTATTTGCTGGGAGAAAAGTGCATTACTGTGCGCTTTCACCGTTCAGCAAATACATGTGTAGAAGCACAGCGCTAGAAGAAACGACCGTTTCTTGACGATTTCTCACTCAGGGAACAAGATGCACACTTCTGAGATGCATTTGGGCAACTTTGTCAGAAATGAGTTTTTGGCTAAAGAGACATGCCTATTTGCGCAGTAGTACAGATTCTGAGTATGTAACTGGGCTTGATGAAATCAGCATTTCTCTTGCTTCCCTGTGCGTAGGGAAGCTCAGTTTTAGTCACAGTAGCTCCCACAAGTGTCTCCTCAGTGTGTTCCCATTTCCTTAGACTCAGTGTATTTGCTGGGAGAAAAGTGCATTACTGTGCGCTTTCACCGTTCAGCAAATACATGTGTAGAAGCACAGCGCTAGCAGAAACGAACGTTTCTCGACGTTTTCTAACTCAGGGAACAAGTTGCACACTTCTGAGATGCATTTGGGTAACTTTCTCAAAAATGAGTTTTTTGCCTACAGAGACATGCCTATTTGCGCAGTAGTACAGATTCTGAGTATGTAACTGGGCTTGATGAAATCAGCATTTCTCTTGCTTCCCTGTGCGTAGGGAAGCTCAGTTTTAGTCACAGTAGCTCCCACAAGTGTCTCCTCAGTGTGTTCCCATTTCCTTAGAAACAGTGTATTTGCTGGGAGAAAGGTGCATTTCTGTGCGCTTTCACCGTTCAGCAAATACATGTGTAGAAACACAGCGCTAGCAGAAACGAACGTTTCTCGACGTTTTCTAACTCAGGGAACAAGTTGCACACTTCTGAGATGCATTTGGGCAACTTTGTCAGAAATGAGTTTTTTGCCTACAGAGACATGCCTATTTGCGCAGTAGTACAGATTCTGAGTATGTAACTGGGCTTGATGAAATCAGCATTTCTCTTGCTTCCCTGTGCGTAGGGAAGCTCAGTTTTAGTCACAGTAGCTCCCACAAGTGTCTCCTCAGTGTGTTCCCATTTCCTTAGAAACAGTGTATTTGCTGGGAGGAAAGTGCATTACTGTGTGCTTTCACCGTTCAGCAAATACATGTGTAGAAGCACAGCGCTAGCAGAAACGAACGTTTCTCGACGTTTTCTAACTCAGGGAACAAGTTGCACACTTCTGAGATGCATTTGGGCAACTTTGTCAGAAATGAGTTTTTTGCCTACAGAGACATGCCTATTTGCGCAGTAGTACAGATTCTGAGTATGTAACTGGGCTTGATGAAATCAGCATTTCTTTTGCTTCCCTGTGCGTAGGGAAGCTCAGTTTTAGTCACAGTAGCTCCCACAAGTGTCTCCTCTGTGTGTTCCGATTTCCTTGGAAACATTGTATTTGCTGGGAGAAAAGTGCATTACTGTGCGCTTTCACCGTTCAGCAAATACATGTGTAGAAGCACAGCGCTAGCAGAAATGACCGTTTCTCGACGTTTTCTAACTCAGGGAACAAGTTGCACACTTCTGAGATGCATTTGGGTAACTTTCTCAAAAATGAGTTTTTTGCCTACAGAGACATGCCTATTTGCGCAGTAGTACAGATTCTGAGTATGTAACTGGGCTTGATGAAATCAGCATTTCTCTTGCTTTTCTGTGCGTAGGGAAGCTCAGTTTTAGTCACAGTAGCTCCCACAAGTGTCTCCTCAGTGTGTTCCCATTTCCTTAGAAACAGTGTATTTGCTGGGAGAAAAGTGCATCACTGTGCGCTTTTATCGTTCAGCAAATACATGTGTAGAAGCACAGCGCTAGCAGAAACGAACGTTTCTCGACGTTTTCTAACTCAGGGAACAAGTTGCACTCTTCTGAGATGCATTTGGGTAACTTTCTCAAAAATGAATTTTTTGCCTACAGAGACATGCCTATTTGCGCAGTAGTACAGATTCTGAGTATGTAACTGGGCTTGATGAAATCAGCATTTCTCTTGCTTCCCTGTGCGTAGGGAAGCTCAGTTTTAGTCACAGTAGCTCCCACAAGTGTCTCCTCAGTGTGTTCCCATTTCCTTAGAAACAGTGTATTTGCTGGGAGAAAAGTGCATTACTGTGTGCTTTCACCGTTCAGCAAATACATGTGTAGAAGCACAGCGCTAGCAGAAACGACCGTTTCTCGACGTTTTCTAACTCAGGGAACAAGTTGCACACTTCTGAGATGCATTTGGGCAACTTTGTCAGAAATGAGTTTTTTGCCTACAGAGACATGCCTATTTGCGCAGTAGTACAGATTCTGAGTATGTAACTGGGCTTGATGAAATCAGCATTTCTCTTGCTTCCCTGTGCGTAGGGAAGCTCTGTTTTAGTCACAGTAGCTCCCACAAGTGTCTCCTCAGTGTGTTCCCATTTCCTTAGACACAGTGTATTTGCTGGGAGAAAAGTGCATTACTGTGCGCTTTCACCGTTCAGCAAATACATGTGTAGAAGCACAGCGCTAGAAGAAACGACCGTTTCTTGACGATTTTCACTCAGGGAACAAGATGCACACTTCTGAGATGCATTTGGGCAACTTTGTCAGAAATGAGTTTTTGCCTAAAGAGACATGCCTATTTGCGCAGTAGTACAGATTCTGAGTATGTAACTGGGCTTGATGAAATCAGCATTTCTCTTGCTTCCCTGTGCGTAGGGAAGCTCAGTTTTAGTCACAGTAGCTCCCACAAGTGTCTCCTCAGTGTGTTCCCATTTCCTTAGACTCAGTGTATTTGCTGGGAGAAAAGTGCATTACTGTGCGCTTTCACCGTTCAGCAAATACATGTGTAGAAGCACAGCGCTAGCAGAAACGACCGTTTCTCGACGTTTTCTAACTCAGGGAACAAGTTGCACACTTCTGAGATGCATTTGGGTAACTTTCTCAAAAATGAGTTTTTTGCCTACAGAGACATGCCTATTTGCGCAGTAGTACAGATTCTGAGTATGTAACTGGGCTTGATGAAATCAGCATTTCTCTTGCTTCCCTGTGCGTAGGGAAGCTCAGTTTAATCACAGTAGCTCCCACAAGTGTCTCCTCAGTGTGTTCCCATTTCCTTAGACACAGTGTATTTGCTGGGAGAAAAGTGCATTACTGTGTGCTTTCACCGTTCAGCAAATACATGTGTAGAAGCACAGCGCTAGCAGAAACGACCATTTCTCGACGTTTTCTAACTCAGGGAACAAGTTGCACACTTCTGAGATGCATTTGGGCAACTTTGTCAGAAATGAGTTTTTTGCCTACAGAGACATGCCTATTTGCGCAGTAGTACAGATTCTGAGTATGTAACTGGGCTTGATGAAATCAGCATTTCTCTTGCTTCCCTGTGCGTAGGGAAGCTCAGTTTTAGTCACAGTAGCTCCCAAAAGTGTCTCCTCTGTGAGTTCCCATTTCCTTAGAAACAGTGTATTTGCTGGTAGAAAAGTGCATTACTGTGCGCTTTCACCGTTCAGCAAATACATGTGTAGAAGCACAGCGCTAGCAGAAATGACCGTTTCTCGACGTTTTCTAACTCAGGGAACAAGTTGCACACTTCTGAGATGCATTTGGGCAACTTTGTCAGAAATGAGTTTTTTGCCTACAGAGACATGCCTATTTGCGCAGTAGTACAGATTCTGAGTATGTAACTGGGCTTGATGAAATCAGCATTTCTCTTGCTTCCCTGTGCGTAGGGAAGCTCAGTTTTAGTCACAGTAGCTCCCACAAGTGTCTCCTCAGTGTGTTCCCATTTCCTTAGAAACAGTGTATTTGCTGGGAGAAAAGTGCATTACTGTGCGCTTTCACCGTTCAGCAAATACATGTGTAGAAGCACAGCGCTAGAAGAAACGACCATTTCTTGACGATTTCTCACTCAGGGAACAAGATGCACACTTCTGAGATGCATTTGGGCAACTTTGTCAGAAATGAGTTTTTGGCTAAAGAGACATGCCTATTTGCGCAGTAGTACAGATTCTGAGTATGTAACTGGGCTTGATGAAATCAGCATTTCTCTTGCTTCCCTGTGTGTAGGGAAGCTCAGTTTTAGTCACAGTAGCTCCCACAAGTGTCTCCTCAGTGTGTTCCCATTTCCTTAGACTCAGTGTATTTGCTGGGAGAAAAGTGCATTACTGTGCGCTTTCACCGTTCAGCAAATACATGTGTAGAAGCACAGCGCTAGCAGAAACGACCGTTTCTCGACGTTTTCTAACTCAGGGAACAAGTTGCACACTTCTGAGATGCATTTGGGTAACTTTCTCAAAAATGAGTTTTTTGCCTACAGAGACATGCCTATTTGCGCAGTAGTACAGATTCTGAGTATGTAACTGGGCTTGATGAAATCAGCATTTCTCTTGCTTCCCTGTGCGTAGGGAAGCTCAGTTTTAGTCACAGTAGCTCCCACAAGTGTCTCCTCAGTGTGTTCCCATTTCCTTAGAAACAGTGTATTTGCTGGGAGAAAGGTGCATTTCTGTGCGCTTTCACCGTTCAGCAAATACATGTGTAGAAACACAGCGCTAGCAGAAACGAACGTTTCTCGACGTTTTCTAACTCAGGGAACAAGTTGCACACTTCTGAGATGCATTTGGGCAACTTTGTCAGAAATGAGTTTTTTGGCTAAGGAGACATGCCTATTTGCGCAGTAGTACAGATTCTGAGTATGTAACTGGGCTTGATGAAATCAGCATTTCTCTTGCTTCCCTGTGCGTAGGGAAGCTCAGTTTTAGTCACAGTAGCTCCCACAAGTGTCTCCTCAGTGTGTTCCCATTTCCTTAGAAACAGTGTATTTGCTGGGAGGAAAGTGCATTACTGTGCGCTTTCACCGTTCAGCAAATACATGGGTAGAAGCACAGCGCTAGCAGAAACGACTGTTTCTCGACGTTTTCTAACTCAGGGAACAAGTTGCACACTTCTGAGATGCATTTGGGCAACTTTGTCAGAAATGAGTTTTTTGCCTACAGGGACATGCCTATTTGCGCAGTAGTACAGATTCTGAGTATGTAACTGGGCTTGATGAAATCAGCATTTCTTTTGCTTCCCTGTGCGTAGGGAAGCTCAGTTTTAGTCACAGTAGCTCCCACAAGTGTCTCCTCTGTGTGTTCCCATTTCCTTGGAAACATTGTATTTGCTGGGAGAAAAGTGCATTACTGTGCGCTTTCACCGTTCAGCAAATACATGTGTAGAAGCACAGCGCTAGCAGAAATGACCGTTTCTCGACGTTTTCTAACTCAGGGAACAAGTTGCACACTTCTGAGATGCATTTGGGTAACTTTCTCAAAAATGAGTTTTTTGCCTACAGAGACATGCCTATTTGCGCAGTAGTACAGATTCTGAGTATGTAACTGGGCTTGATGAAATCAGCATTTCTCTTGCTTCCCTGTGCGTAGGGAAGCTCAGTTTTAGTCACAGTAGCTCCCACAAGTGTCTCCTCAGTGTGTTCCCATTTCCTTAGAAACAATGTATTTGCTGGGAGAAAAGTGCATCACTGTGCGCTTTTATCGTTCAGCAAATACATGTGTAGAAGCACAGCGCTAGCAGAACCGAACGTTTCTCGACGTTTTCTAACTCAGGGAACAAGTTGCACACTTCTGAGATGCATTTGGGTAACTTTCTCAAAAATGAGTTTTTTGCCTACAGAGACATGCCTATTTGCGCAGTAGTACAGATTCTGAGTATGTAACTGGGCTTGATGAAATCAGCATTTCTCTTGCTTCCCTGTGCGTAGGGAAGCTCAGTTTTAGTCACAGTAGCTCCCACAAGTGTCTCCTCAGTGTGTTCCCATTTCCTTAGAAACAGTGTATTTGCTGGGAGAAAAGTGCATTACTGTGCGCTTTCACCGTTCAGCAAATACATGTGAAGAAGCACAGCGCTAGCTGAAACGACCGTTTCTCGACGTTTTCTAACTCAGGGAACAAGTTGCACACTTCTGAGATGCATTTGGGCAACTTTGTCAGAAATGAGTTTTTTGCCTACAGAGACATGCCTATTTGCGCAGTACTACAGATTCTGAGTATGTAAATGGGCTTGATGAAATCAGCATTTCTCTTGCTTCCCTGTGCGTAGGGAAGCTCAGTTTTAGTCACAGTAGCTCCCACAAGTGTCTCCTCTGTGTGTTCCGATTTCCTAGGAAACATTGTATTTGCTGGGAGAAAAGTGCATTACTGTGCGCTTTCACCGTTCAGCAAATACATGTGTAGAAGCACAGCGCTAGCAGAAATGACCGTTTCTCGACGTTTTCTAACTCAGGGAACAAGTTGCACACTTCTGAGATGCATTTGGGTAACTTTCTCAAAAATGAGTTTTTTGCCTACAGAGACATGCCTATTTGCGCAGTAGTACAGATTCTGAGTATGTAACTGGGCTTGATGAAATCAGCATTTCTCTTGCTTTTCTGTGCGTAGGGAAGCTCAGTTTTAGTCACAGTAGCTCCCACAAGTGTCTCCTCAGTGTGTTCCCATTTCCTTAGAAACAGTGTATTTGCTGGGAGAAAAGTGCATCACTGTG
Organism: Acomys minous; assembly: GCF_964271855.1. Taxonomy (NCBI): domain Eukaryota; kingdom Metazoa; phylum Chordata; class Mammalia; order Rodentia; family Muridae; genus Acomys; species Acomys minous. Next base: position 2,078,699 of record NW_028182178.1, read on the forward strand.
CGCTTTTATCGTTCAGCAAATACATGTGTAGAAGCACAGCGCTAGCAGAACCGAACGTTTCTCGACGTTTTCTAACTCAGGGAACAAGTTGCACTCTTCTGAGATGCATTTGGGTAACTTTCTCAAAAATGAATTTTTTGCCTACAGAGACATGCCTATTTGCGCAGTAGTACAGATTCTGAGTATGTAACTGGGCTTGATGAAATCAGCATTTCTCTTGCTTCCCTGTGCGTAGGGAAGCTCAGTTTTAGTCACAGTAGCTCCCACAAGTGTCTCCTCAGTGTGTTCCCATTTCCTTAGAAACAGTGTATTTGCTGGGAGGAAAGTGCATTACTGTGCGCTTTCACCGTTCAGCAAATACATGGGTAGAAGCACAGCGCTAGCAGAAACGACCGTTTCTCGACGTTTTCTAACTCAGGGAACAAGTTGCACACTTCTGAGATGCATTTGGGCAACTTTGTCAGAAATGAGTTTTTTGCCTACAGAGACATGCCTATTTGCGCAGTAGTACAGATTCTGAGTATGTAACTGGGCTTGATGAAATCAGCATTTCTCTTGCTTCCCTGTGCGTAGGGAAGCTCAGTTTTAGTCACAGTAGCTCCCACAAGTGTCTCCTCTGTGTGTTCCCATTTCCTTGGAAACATTGTATTTGCAGGGAGAAAAGTGCATTACTGTGCGCTTTCACCGTTCAGCAAATACATGTGTAGAAGCACAGCGCTAGCAGAAATGACCGTTTCTCGACGTTTTGTAACTCAGGGAACAAGTTGCACACTTCTGAGATGCATTTGGGCAACTTTGTCAGAAATGAGTTTTTTGCCTACAGAGACATGCCTATTTGCGCAGTAGTACAGATTCTGAGTATGTAACTGGGCTTGATGAAATCAGCATTTCTCTTGCTTCCCTGTGCGTAGGGAAGCTCAGTTTTAGTCACAGTAGCTCCCACAAGTGTCTCCTCAGTGTGTTCCCATTTCCTTAGAAACTGTATTTGCTGGGAGAAAAGTGCATTAATGTGCGCTTTCACCGTTCAGCAAATACATGTGTAGAAGCACAGCGCTAGCAGAAACGACCGTTTCTTGACGATTTCTCACTCAGGGAACAAGATGCCCACTTCTGAGATGCATTTGGGCAACTTTGTCAGAAATGAGTTTTTGCCTAAAGAGACATGCCTATTTGCGCAGTAGTACAGATTCTGAGTATGTAACTGGGCTTGATGAAATCAGCATTTCTCTTGCTTCCCTGTGCGTAGGGAAGCTCAGTTTTAGTCACAGTAGCTCCCACAAGTGTCTCCTCAGTGTGTTCCCATTTCCTTAGAAACAGTGTATTTGCTGGGAGAAAAGTGCATTACTGTGCGCTTTCACCGTTCAGCAAATACATGTGTAGAAGCACAGCGCTAGCAGAAACGACCGTTTCTCGACGTTTTCTAACTCAGGGAACAAGTTGCACACTTCTGAGATGCATTTGGGCAACTTTGTCAGAAATGAGTTTTTTGCCTACAGAGACATGCCTATTTGCGCAGTAGTACAGATTCTGAGTATGTAACTGGGCTTGATGAAATCAGCATTTCTCTTGCTTCCCTGTGCGTAGGGAAGCTCAGTTTTAGTCCCAGTAGCTCCCACAAGTGTCTCCTCAGTGTGTTCCCATTTCCTTAGAAACAGTGTATTTGCTGGGAGGAAAGTGCATTACTGTGCGCTTTCACCGTTCAGCAAATACATGGGTAGAAGCACAGCGCTAGCAGAAACGACCGTTTCTCGACGTTTTCTAACTCAGGGAACAAGTTGCACACTTCTGAGATGCATTTGGGCAACTTTGTCAGAAATGAGTTTTTTGCCTACAGAGACATGCCTATTTGCGCAGTACTACAGATTCTGAGTATGTAACTGGGCTTGATGAAATCAGCATTTCTCTTGCTTCCCTGTGTGTAGGGAAGCTCAGTTTTAGTCACAGTAGCTCCCACAAGTGTCTCCTCAGTGTGTTCCCATTTCCTTAGAAACAGTGTATTTGCTGGGAGAAAAGTGCATTACTGTGCGCTTTCACCATTCAGCAAATACATGTGTAGAAGCACAGCGCTAGTAGAAACGAACGTTTTTCGACGTTTTCTAACTCAGGGAACAGGTTGCACACTTCTGAGATGCATTTGGGCAACTTTGTCAGAAATGAGTTTTTTGCCTACAGAGACATGTCTATTTGCGCAGTAGTACAGATTCTGAGTATGTAACTGGGCTTGATGAAATCAGCATTTCTCTTGCTTCCCTGTGTGTAGGGAAGCTCAGTTTTAGTCACAGTAGCTCCCACAAGTGTCTCCTCAGTGTGTTCCCATTTCCTTAGAAACAGTGTATTTGCTGGGAGAAAAGTGCATTACTGTGCGCTTTCACCATTCAGCAAATACATGTGTAGAAGCACAGCGCTAGCAGAAACGAACGTTTTTCGACGTTTTCTAACTCAGGGAACAGGTTGCACACTTCTGAGATGCATTTGGGCAACTTTGTCAGAAATGAGTTTTTTGCCTACAGAGACATGTCTATTTGCGCAGTAGTACAGATTCTGAGTATGTAACTGGGCTTGATGAAATCAGCATTTCTCTTTCTTCCCTGTGCGTAGGGAAGCTCAGTTTTAGTCACAGTAGCTCCCACAAGTGTCTCCTCAGTGTGTTCCCAGTTCCTTAGAAACAGTGTATTTGCTGGGAGAAAAGTGCATTACTGTGCGCTTTCACCGTTCAGCAAATACATGTGTAGAAGCACAGCGCTAGCAGAAACGAACGTTTCTCAACGTTTTCTAACTCAGGGAACAAGTTGCACACTTCTGAGATGCATTTGGGCAACTTTGTCAGAAATGAGTTTTTTGCCTACAGAGACATGCCTATTTGCGCAGTAGTAGAGATTCTGAGTATGTAACTGGGCTTGATGAAATCAGCATTTCTCTTGCTTCCCAGTGTGTAGGGAAGCCTCAGTTTTAGTCACAGTAGCTCCCACAAGTGTCTCCTCAGTGTGTTCCCATTTCCTTAGAAACAGTGTATTTGCTGGGAGAAAAGTGCATTACTGTGCGCTTTCACCGTTCAGCAAATACATGTGTAGAAGCACAGCGCTAGCTGAAACGATCGTTTCTGGAAGTTTTCTAACTCTGGGAACAAGTTGCACACTTCTGATATGCATTTGGGCAACTTTGTCAGAAATGAGTTTTTTTCCTACAGAGACATGCCTATTTGCGCAGTAGTACAGATTCTGAGTATGTAACTGGGCTGATGAAATCAGCATTTCTCTTGCTTCCCTGTGCATAGGGAAGCTCTGTTTTAGTCACAGTAGCTCCCACAAGTGTCTCCTCAGTGTGTTCCCAGTTCCTTAGAAACAGTGTATTTGCTGGGAGTAAAGTGCATTACTGTGCGCTTTCACCATTCAGCAAATACATGTGTAGAAGCAAAGCGCTAGCAGGAACGAACGTTTCTCGACGTTTTCTAACTCAGGAAACAGGTTGCACACTTCTGAGATGCATTTGGGCAACTTTGTCCGAAATGAGTTTTTTGCCTACAGAGACATGTCTATTTGCGCAGAGGTACAGATTCTGAGTATGTAACTGGGCTTGATGAAATCAGCATTTCTCTTGCTTCCCTGTGCGTAGGGAAGCTCAGTTTTAGTCACAGTAGCTCCCACAAGTGTCTCCTCAGTGTGTTCCCAGTTCCTTAGAAACAGTGTATTTGCTGGGAGAATAGTGCATTACTGTGCGCTTTCACCGTTCAGCAAATACATGTGTAGAAGCACAGCGCTAGCAGAAACGACCGTTTCTCGACGTTTTCTAACTCAGGGGACAAGTTGCACACTTCTGAGATGCATTTGGGCAACTTTGTCAGAAATGAGTTTTTTGCCTAAAGAGACATGCCTATTTGCGCAGTAGTACAGATTCTGAGTATGTAACTGGGCTTGATGAAATCATCATTTCTCTTGCTTCCCTGTGCGTAGGGAAGCTCAGTTTTAGTCACAGTAGCACCCACAAGTGTCTCCTCAGTGTGTTCCCATTTCCTTAGAAACAGTGTATTTGCTGGGAGAAAAGTGCATTACTGTGCGCTATCACCGTTCAGCAAATACATGTGTAGAAGCACAGCGCTAGCAGAAACGAACGTTTCTCGACGTTTTCTAACTCAGGGGACAAGTTGCACACTTCTGAGATGCATTTGGGCAACTTTGTCAGAAATGAGTTTTTTGCCTACAGAGACATGCCTATTTGCGCAGTAGTTCGGATTCTGAGTATGTAACTGGGCTTGATGAAATCAGCATTTCTCTTGCTTCCCTGTGCGTAGGGAAGCTCAGTTTTAGTCACAGTAGCTCCCACCAGTGTCTCCTCAGTGTGTTCCCAGTTCCTTAGAAACAGTGTATTAGCTTGGAGAAAAGTGCATTACTGTGCGCTTTCACCGTTCAGCAAATACATGTGTAGAAGCACAGCTCCAGCAGAAACGAACGTTTCTCGACGTTTTCTAACTCAGGGAACAGGTTGCACACTTCTGAGATGCATTTGGGCAACTTTGTCAGAAATGAGTTTTTTGCCTACAGAGACATGTCTATTTGCGCAGTAGTACAGATTCTGAGTATGTAACTGGGCTTTATGAAATCAGCATTTCTCTTGCTTCCCTGTGCGTAGGGAAGCTCAGTTTTAGTCACAGTAGCTCCCACAAGTGTCTCCTCAGTGTGTTCCCATTTCCTTAGAAACAGTGTATTTGCTGGGAGAAAAGTGCATTACTGTGCGCTTTCACCGTTCAGCAAATACATGTGTAGAAGCACAGCGCTAGCTGAAACGACCGTTTCTCGACGTTTTCTAACTCAGGGAACAAGTTGCACACTTCTGAGATGCATTTGGGCAACTTTGTCAGAAATGAGTTTTTTGCCTACAGAGACATGCCTATTTGCGCAGTAGTACGGATTCTGAGTATGTAACTGGGCTTGATGAAATCAGCATTTCTCTTGCTTCCCTGTGCGTAGGGAAGCTCAGTTTTAGTCACAGCAGCTCCCACAAGTGTCTCCTCAGTGTGTTCCCAGTCCGTTAGAAACAGTGTATTTGCTGGGAGAAAAGTGCATTACTGTGCGCTTTCACCGTTCAGCAAATACATGTGTAGAAGCACAGCGCTAGCAGAAACGAACGTTTCTCGACGTTTTATAACTCAGGGAACAGGTTGCACACTTCTGAGATGCATTTGGGCAACTTTGTCAGAAATGAGTTTTTTGCCTACAGAGACATGCCTATTTGCGCAGTAGTACAGATTCTGAGTATGTAACTGGGCTTGATGAAATCAGCATTTCTCTTGCTTCCCTGTGCGTAAGGAAGCTCAGTTTTAGTCACAGTAGCTCCCACAAGTGTCTCCTCAGTGTGTTCCCATTTCCTTAGAAACAGTGTATTTGCTGGGAGAAAAGTGCATTACTGTGTGCTTTCACCATTCAGCAAATACATGTGTAGAAGCACAGCGCTAGCAGAAACGACCGTTTCTCGACGTTTTCTAACTCAGGGAACAGGTTGCACACTCTGAGATGCATTTGGGCAACTTTGTCAGAAATGAGTTTTTTGCCTACAGAGACATGTCTATTTGCGCAGGTGTACAGATTCTGAGTATGTAACTGGGCTTTATGAAATCAGCATTACTCTTGGTTCCCTGTGCGTAGGGAAGCTCAGTTTTAGTCACAGTAGCTCCCACAAGTGTCTCCTCAGTGTGTTCCCGGTTCCTTAGAAACAGTGTATTTGCTGGGAGAAAAGTGCATTACTGTGCGCTTTCACCGTTCAGCAAATACATGTGTAGAAGCACAGCGCTAGCAGAAACGAACGTTTCTCGACGTTTTCTAACTCAGGGAACAAGTTGCACACTTCTGAGATGCATTTGGGCAACTTTGTCAGAAATGAGTTTTTTGCCTAAAGAGACATGCCTATTTTCGCAGTAGTACAGATTCTGAGTGTGTAACTGGGCTTGATGAAATCAGCATTTCTCTTGCTTCCCTGTGCGTAGGGAAGCTCAGTTTTAGTCACAGTAGCTCCCACAAGTGTCTCCTCAGTGTGTTCCCATTTCCTTAGAAACAGTGTATTTGCTGGGAGAAAAGTGCATTACTGTGCGCTTTCACCATTCAGCAAATACATGTGTAGAAGTACAGCGCTAGCAGAAACGAACGTTTCTCGACGTTTTCTAACTCAGGGAACAGGTTGCACACTTCTGAGATGCATTTGGGCAACTTTGTCAGAAATGAGTTTTTTGCCTACAGAGACATGTCTATTTGCGCAGTAGTACAGATTCTGAGTATGTAACTGTTCTTGATGAAATCAGCATTTCTCTTGCTTCCCTGTGCATAGGGAAGCTCAGTTTTAGTCACAGTAGCTCCCACAAGTGTCTCCTCAGTGTGTTCCCATTTCCTTAGAAACAGTGTATTTGCTGGGAGAAAAGTGCATTACTGTGCGCTTTCACCGTTCAGCAAATACATGTGTAGAAGCACAGCGCTAGCAGAAACTAACGTTTCTCGACGTTTTCTAACTCAGGGAACAAGTTGCACACTTCTGAGATGCATTTGGGCAACTTTGTCAGAAATGAGTTTTTTGCCTACAGAGACATGCCTATTTGCGCAGTAGTACAGATTCTGAGTATGTAACTGGGCTTGATGAAATCAGCATTTCTCTTGCTTCCCTGTGCGTAGGGAAGCTCAGTTTTAGTCACAGTAGCTCCCACAAGTGTCTCCTCAGTGTGTTCCCATTTCCTTAGAAACAGTGTATTTGCTGGGAGAAAAGTGCATTACTGTGCACTTTCACCGTTCAGCAAATACATGTGTAGAAGCACAGCGATAGCAGAAACGACCGTTTCTCGACGTTTTCTAACTCAGGGAACAAGTTGCACACTTCTGAGATGCATTTGGGCAACTTTGTCAGAAATGAGTTTTTTGCCTAAAGAGACATGCCTATTTGCGCAGTAGTACAAATTCTGAGTATGTAACTGGGCTTGATGAAATCAGCATTTCTCTTGCTTCCCTGTGCGTAGGGAAGCTCAGTTTTAGTCACAGTAGCTCCCACAAGTGTCTCCTCAGTGTGTTCCCATTTCCTTAGAAACAGTGTATTTGCTGGGAGAAAAGTGCATTACTCTGTGCTTTCACCATTCAGCAAATACATGTGTAGAAGCACAGCGCTAGCAGAAACGAACGTTTCTCGACGATTTCTAACTCAGGGAACAAGTTGCACACTTCTGAGATGCATTTGGGCAACTTTGTCAGAAATGAGTTTTTTGCCTACAGAGACATGCCTATTTGCGCAGTAGTACAGATTCTGAGTATGTAACTGGGCTTGATGAAATCAGCATTTCTCTTGCTTCCCTGTGCGTAGGGAAGCTCAGTTTTAGTCACAGTAGCTCCCACAAGTGTCTCCTCAGTGTGTTCCCATTTCCTTAGAAACAGTGTATTTGCTGGGAGAAAAGTGCATTACTGTGCGCTTTCACCATTCAGCAAATACATGCGTAGAAGCACAGCGCTAGCAGAAACGAACGTTTTTCGACGTTTTCTAACTCAGGGAACAAGTTGCACACTTCTGAGATGCATTTGGGCAACTTTGTCAGAAATGAGTTTTTTGCCTACAGAGACATGTCTATTTGCGCAGTAGTACAGATTCTGAGTATGTAACTGGGCTTGATGAAATCAGCATTTATCTTGCTTCCCTGTGCGTAGGGAAGCTCAGTTTTAGTCACAGTAGCTCCCACAAGTGTCTCCTCAGTGTATTTCCAGATCCTTGGAAACAGTGTATTTGCTGGGAGAAAAATGCATTACTGTGCGCTTTCACCATTCAGCAAATACATGTGTAGAAGCACAGCGCTAGCAGAAACGAACGTTTCTCGACGTTTTCTAACTCATGGAACAGGTTGCACACTTCTGAGATGCATTTGGGCAACTTTGTCAGAAATGAGTTTTTTGCCTACAGAGACATGCCTATTTGCGCAGTAGTACAGATTCTGAGTATGTAACTGGGCTTGATGAAATCAGCATTTCTCTTGCTTCCCTGTGCGTAGGGAAGCTCAGTTTTAGTCACAGTAGTTCCCACAAGTGTCTCCTCAGTGTGTTCCCATTTCCTTAGAAACAGTGTATTTGCTGGGAGAAAAGTGCATTACTGTGCGCTTTCACCGTTCAGCAAATACATGTGTAGAAGCACAGCGCTAGCAGAAACGAACGTTTCTCGACTTTTTCTAACTCAGGGAAGAACTTGCACACTTCTAAGATACATTTGGGCAACTTTGTCAGAAATGAGTTTTTTGCCTAAAGAGACATACCTATTTGCGCAGTAGTACAGATTCTAAGTATGTAACTGGGCTTGATGAAATCAGCATTTCTCTTGCTTCCCTGTGCATAGGGAAGCTCAGTTTTAGTCACAGTAGCTCCCACAAGTGTCTCCTCAGTGTGTTCCCATTTCCTTAGAAACAGTGTTTTTGCTGGGAGAAATGTGCATTACTGTGCGCTTTCACCGTTCAGCAAATACATGTGTAGAAGCACAGCGCTAGCTGAAACGACCGTTTCTCGACGTTTTCTAACTCAGGGAACAAGTTGCACACTTCTGAGATGCATTTGGGCAACTTTGTCAGAAATGAGTTTTTTGCCTAAAGAGACATGCCTATTTGCGCAGTAGTACAAATTCTGAGTATGTAACTGGGCTTGATGAAATCAGCATTTCTCTTGCTTCCCTGTGCGTAGGGAAGCTCAGTTTTAGTCACAGTAGCTCCCACAAGTGTCTCCTCAGTGTGTTCCCATTTCCTTAGAAACAGTGTATTTGCTGGGAGAAAAGTGCATTACTGTGCGCTTTCACCGTTCAGCAAATACATGTGTAGAAGCACAGCGCTAGCAGAAACGAACGTTTCTCAACGATTTCTAACTCAGGGAACAAGTTGCACACTTCTGAGATGCATTTGGGCAACTTTGTCAGAAATGAGTTTTTTGCCTACAGAGACATGCCTATTTGCGCAGTAGTACAGATTCTGAGTATGTAACTGGGCTTGATGAAATCAGCATTTCTCTTGCTTCCCTGTGCGTAGGGAAGCTCAGTTTTAGTCACAGTAGCTCCCACAAGTGTCTCCTCAGTGTATTTCCAGATCCTTGGAAACAGTGTATTTGCTGGGAGAAAAATGCATTACTGTGCGCTTTCACCATTCAGCAAATACATGTGTAGAAGCACAGCGCTAGCAGAAACGAACGTTTCTCGACGTTTTCTAACTCAGGGAACAGGTTGCACACTTCTGAGATGCATTTGGGCAACTTTGTCAGAAATGAGTTTTTTGCCTACAGAGACATGCCTATTTGCGCAGTAGTACAGATTCTGAGTATGTAACTGGGCTTGATGAAATCAGCATTTCTCTTGCTTCCCTGTGCGTAGGGAAGCTCAGTTTTAGTCACAGTAGTTCCCACAAGTGTCTCCTCAGTGTGTTCCCATTTCCTTAGAAACAGTGTATTTGCTGGGAGAAAAGTGCATTACTGTGCGCTTTCACCGTTCAGCAAATACATGTGTAGAAGCACAGCGCTAGCAGAAACGAACGTTTCTCGACTTTTTCTAACTCAGGGAAGAAGTTGCACACTTCTGAGATGCATTTGGGCAACTTTGTCAGAAATGAGTTTTTTGCCTAAAGAGACATACCTATTTGCGCAGTAGTACAGATTCTGAGTATGTAACTGGGCTTGATGAAATCAGCATTTCTCTTGCTTCCCTGTGCATAGGGAAGCTCAGTTTTAGTCACAGTAGCTCCCACAAATGTCTCCTCAGTGTGTTCCCATTTCCTTAGAAACAGTGTTTTTGCTGGGAGAAATGTGCATTACTGTGCGCTTTCACCGTTCAGCAAATACATGTGTAGAAGCACAGCGCTAGCTGAAACGACCGTTTCTCGACGTTTTCTAACTCAGGGAACAAGTTGCACACTTCTGAGATGCATTTGGGCAACTTTGTCAGAAATGAGTTTTTTGCCTAAAGAGACATGCCTATTTGCGCAGTAGTACAGATTCTGAGTATGTAACTGGGCTTGATGAAATCAGCATTTCTCTTGCTTCCCTGTGCGTAGGGAAGCTCAGTTTTAGTCACAGTAGCTCCCACAAGTGTCTCCTCAGTGTGTTCCCATTTCCTTAGAAACAGTGTATTTGCTGGGAGAAAAGTGCATTACTGTGCGCTTTCACCGTTCAGCAAATACATGTGTAGAAGCACAGCGCTAGCAGAAACGACCGTTTCTCGACGTTTTCTAACTCAGGGAACAAGTTGCACACTTCTGAGATGCATTTGGGCAACTTTGTCAGAAATGAGTTTTTTGCCTAAAGAGACATGCCTATTTGCGCAGTAGTACAGATTCTGAGTATGTAACTGGGCTTGATGAAATCAGCATTTCTCTTGCTTCCCTGTGCGTAGGGAAGCTCAGTTTTAGTCACAGTAGCTCCCACAAGTGTCTCCTCAGTGTGTTCCCAGTTCCTTAGAAACAGTGTATTTGCTGGTAGAAAAGTGCATTACTGTGCGCTTTCACCATTCAGCAAATACATGTGTAGAAGCACAGCGCTAGCAGAAACGAACGTTTCTCGACGTTTTCTAACTCAGGGAACAGGTTGCACACTTCTGAGATGCATTTGGGCAACTTTTTCAGAAATGAGTTTTTTGCCTACAGAGACATGTCTATTTGAGCAGTAGTACAGATTCTGGGTATGTAACTGTTCTTGATGAAATCAGCATTTCTCTTGCTTCCCTGTGCGTAGGGAAGCTCAGTTTTAGTCACAGTAGCTCCCACAAGTGTCTCCTCAGTGTGTTCCCATTTCCTTAGAAACAGTGTATTTGCTGGGAGAAAAGTGCATTACTGTGCGCTTTCACCGTTCAGCAAATACATGTGTAGAAGCACAGCGCTAGCAGAAACGACCGTTTCTCCACGTTTTCTAACTCAGGGAACAAGTTGCACACTTCTGAGATGCATTTGGTCAACTTTGTCAGAAATTAGTTTTTTGCCTAAAGAGACATGCCTATTTGCGCAGTAGTACAGATTCTGAGTATGTAACTGGGCTTTATGAAATCAGCATTTCTCTTGCTTCCCTGTGCGTAGGGAAGCTCAGTTTTAGTCACAGTAGCTCCCACAAGTGTCTCCTCAGTGTGTTCCCAGTTCCTTAGAAACAGTGTATTTGCTGGGAGAAAAGTGCATTACTGTGTGCTTTCACCGTTCAGCAAATACATGTGTAGAAGCACAGCGCTAGCAGAAACGAACGTTTCTCGACGTTTTCTAACTCAGGGAACAAGTTGCACACTTCTGAGATGCATTTCGGTAACTTTCTCAAAAATGAGTTTTTTGCCTACAGAGACATGCCTATTTGCGCAGTAGTACAGATTCTGAGTATGTAACAGGGCTTGATGAAATCAGCATTTCTCTTGCTTCCCTGTGCTTAGGAAGCTAGTTTTAGTCACAGTAGCTCCCACATGTGTCTCCTCAGTGTGTTCCCAGTTCCTTAGAAACAGTGTATTTGCTGGGAGAAAAGTGCATCACTGTGCGCTTTCACCGTTCAGCAAATACATGTGTAGAAGCACAGCGCTAGCTGAAACGACCGTTTCTAGACGTTTTCTAACTCAGGGAACAAGTGGCAAACTTCTGAGATGCATTTGGGCAACTTTGTCAGAAATGAGTTTTTTGCCTAAAGAGACATGCCTATTTGCGCAGTAGTACAGATTCTGAGTATGCAACTGGGCTTGATGACATCAGCATTTCTTTTGCTTCCCTGTGAGTAGGGAAGCTCAGTTTTAGTCACAGTAGCTCCCACAAGTGTCTCCTCAGTGTGTTCCCATTTCCTTAGAAGCAGTGTATTTGCTGGGAGAAAAATGCATTACTGTGCGCTTTCACCGTTCAGTAAATACATGTGTAGAAGCACAGCGCTAGCTGAAACGACCGTTTCTCGACGTTTTCTAACTCAGGGAACAAGTTGCACACTTCTGAGATGCATTTGGGCAACTTTGTCAGAAATGAGTTTTTTGCCTACAGAGACATGCCTATTTGCGCAGTAGTACAGATTCTGAGTATGTAACTGGGCTTGATGAAATCAGCATTTCTCTTGCTTCCCTGTGCGTAGGGAAGCTCAGTTTTAGTCACAGTAGCTCCCACAAGTGTCTCCTCAGTGTGTTCCCATTTCCTTAGAAACAGTGTATTTGCTGGGAGAAAAGTGCATTACTGTGCGCTTTCACCGTTCAGCAAATACATGTGTAGAAGCACAGCGCTAGCAGAAACGACCGTTTCTCGACGTTTTCTAACTCAGGGAACAAGTTGCACACTTCTGAGATGCATTTGGGCAACTTTGTCAGAAATGAGTTTTTTGCCTAAAGAGACATGCCTATTTGCGCAGTAGTACAGATTCTGAGTATGTAACTGGGCTTGATGAAATCAGCATTTCTCTTGCTTCCCTGTGCGTAGGGAAGCTCAGTTTTAGTCACAGTAGCTCCCACAAGTGTCTCCTCAGTGTGTTCCCAGTTCCTTAGAAACAGTGTATTTGCTGGTAGAAAAGTGCATTACTGTGCGCTTTCACCATTCAGCAAATACATGTGTAGAAGCACAGCGCTAGCAGAAACGAACGTTTCTAGACGTTTTCTAACTCAGGGAACAGGTTGCACACTTCTGAGATGCATTTGGGCAACTTTTTCAGAAATGAGTTTTTTGCCTACAGAGACATGTCTATTTGCGCAGTAGTACAGATTCTGGGTATGTAACTGTTCTTGATGAAATCAGCATTTCTCTTGCTTCCCTGTGCGTAGGGAAGCTCAGTTTTAGTCACAGTAGCTCCCACAAGTGTCTCCTCAGTGTGTTCCCATTTCCTTAGAAACAGTGTATTTGCTGGGAGAAAAGTGCATTACTGTGCGCTTTCACCGTTCAGCAAATACATGTGTAGAAGCACAGCGCTAGCAGAAACGACCGTTTCTCCACGTTTTCTAACTCAGGGAACAAGTTGCACACTTCTGAGATGCATTTGGGCAACTTTGTCAGAAATTAGTTTTTTGCCTAAAGAGACATGCCTATTTGCGCAGTAGTACAGATTCTGAGTATGTAACTGGGCTTTATGAAATCAGCATTTCTCTTGCTTCCCTGTGCGTAGGGAAGCTCAGTTTTAGTCACAGTAGCTCCCACAAGTGTCTCCTCAGTGTGTTCCCAGTTCCTTAGAAACAGTGTATTTGCTGGGAGAAAAGTGCATTACTGTGTGCTTTCACCGTTCAGCAAATACATGTGTAGAAGCACAGCGCTAGCAGAAACGAACGTTTCTCGACGTTTTCTAACTCAGGGAACAAGTTGCACACTTCTGAGATGCATTTCGGTAACTTTCTCAAAAATGAGTTTTTTGCCTACAGAGACATGCCTATTTGCGCAGTAGTACAGATTCTGAGTATGTAACAGGGCTTGATGAAATCAGCATTTCTCTTGCTTCCCTGTGCTTAGGAAGCTAGTTTTAGTCACAGTAGCTCCCACATGTGTCTCCTCAGTGTGTTCCCAGTTCCTTAGAAACAGTGTATTTGCTGGGAGAAAAGTGCATCACTGTGCGCTTTCACCGTTCAGCAAATACATGTGTAGAAGCACAGCGCTAGCTGAAACGACCGTTTCTAGACGTTTTCTAACTCAGGGAACAAGTGGCAAACTTCTGAGATGCATTTGGGCAACTTTGTCAGAAATGAGTTTTTTGCCTAAAGAGACATGCCTATTTGCGCAGTAGTACAGATTCTGAGTATGCAACTGGGCTTGATGACATCAGCATTTCTTTTGCTTCCCTGTGAGTAGGGAAGCTCAGTTTTAGTCACAGTAGCTCCCACAAGTGTCTCCTCAGTGTGTTCCCATTTCCTTAGAAGCAGTGTATTTGCTGGGAGAAAAATGCATTACTGTGCGCTTTCACCGTTCAGTAAATACATGTGTAGAAGCACAGCGCTAGCTGAAACGACCGTTTCTCGACGTTTTCTAACTCAGGGAACAAGTGGCACACTTCTTAGATGCATTTGGGCAACTTTGTCAGAAATGAGTTTTTTGCCTAAAGAGACATGCCTATTTGCGCAGTAGTACAGATTCTGAGTATGTAACTGGGCTAGATGAAATCAGCATTTCTCTTGCTTCCCTGTGCGTAGGGAAGCTCAGTTTTAGTCACAGTAGCTCCCACAAGTGTCTCCTCAGTGTGTTCCCATTTCCTTAGAAACAGTGTATTTGCTGGGAGAAAAGTGCATTACTGTGCACTTTCACCATTCAGCAAATACATGTGTAGAAGCACAGCGCTAGCAGAAACGAACGTTTCTCGACGTTTTCTAACTAAGGGAACAAGTGGCACACTTCTGAGATGCATTTGGGTAACTTACTCAAAAATGAGTTTTTTGCCTACAGAGACATGCCTATTTGCGCAGTAGTACAGATTCTGAGTATATAACTGGGCTTGATGAAATCAGCATTTCTCTTGCTTCCCTGTGCGTAGGGAAGCTCAGTTTTAGTCACAGTAGCTCCCCCAAGTGTCTCCTCAGTGTGTTCCCAGTTCCTTAGAAACACTGTATTTGCTGGGAGAAAAGTGCATTACTGTGCGCTTTCACCGTTCAGCAAATACATGTGTAGAAGCACAGCGCTAGCAGAAACGAACGTTTCTCGACGTTTTCTAACTCAGGGAACAAGTTGCACACTTCTGAGATGCATTTGGGCAACTTTGTCAGAAATGAGTTTTTTGCCTAAAGAGACATGCCTATTTGCGCAGTAGTACAGATTCTGAGTATGTAACTGGGCTTGATGAAATCAGCATTTCTCTTGCTTCCCTGTGCGTAGGGAAGCTCAGTTTTAGTCACAGTAGCTCCCACAAGTGTCTCCTAAGTGTGTTCCCATTTCCTTAGAAACAGTGTATTTGCTGAGAGAAAAGTGCATTACTGTGCGCTTTCACCGTTCAGCAAATACATGTGTAGAAGCACAGCGCTAGCAGAAACGACCGTTTCTCGACGTTTTCTAACTCAGGGAACAAGTTGCACACTTCTGAGATGCATTTGGGCAACTTTGTCAGAAATGAGTTTTTTGCCTACATAGACATGCCTATTTGCGCAGTAGTACAGATTCTGAGTATGTAACTGGGCTTGATGAAATCAGCATTTCTCTTGTTTCCCTGTGCGTAGGGAAGCTCAGTTTTAGTCACAGTAGCTCCAACAAGTGTCTCCTCAGTGTGTTCCCAGTTCCTTAGAAACAGTGTATTTGCTGGGAGAAAAGTGCATTACTGTGTGCTTTCACCGTTCAGCAAATACATGTGTAGAAGCACAGCGCTAGCAGAAACGAACGTTTCTCGACGTTTTCTAACTCAGGGAACAAGTTGCACACTTCTGAGATGCATTTCGGTAACTTTCTCAAAAATGAGTTTTTTGCCTACAGAGACATGCCTATTTGCGGAGTAGTACAGATTCTGAGTATGTAACAGGGCTTGATGAATTCAGCATTTCTCTTGCTTCCCTGTGCGTAGGGAAGCTCAGTTTTAGTCACAGTAGCTCCCACATGTGTCTCCTCACTGTGTTCCCAGTTCCTTAGAAACAGTGTATTTGCTGGGAGAAAAATGCATCACTGTGCGCTTTCACCGTTCAGTAAATACATGTGTAGAAGCACAGCGCTAGCAGAAACGAACGTTTCTCGACGTTTTCTAACTCAGAGAACAAGTTCCACACTTCTGAGATGCATTTGGGCAACTTTGTCAGAAATGATTTTTTTGCCTACAGAGACATGCCTATTTGCGCAGTAGTACAGATTCTGAGTATGTAACTGGGCTTGATGAAATCAGCATTTCTCTTGCTTCCCTGTGCGTAGGGAAGCTCAGTTTTAGTCCCAGTAGCTCCCACAAGTGTCTCCTCAGTGTGTTCCCATTTCCTTAGAAACAGTGTATTTGCTGGGAGAAAAGTGCATTATTGTGCGCTTTCACCGTTCAGCAAATACATGTGTAGAAGCACAGCGCTAGCAGAAACTAAAGTTTCTCGACGTTTTCTAACTCAGGGAACAAGTGGCACACTTCTGAGATGCATTTGGGCAACTTTGTCAGAAATGAGTTTTTTGCCTACAGAGACATGCCTATTTGCGCAGTAGTACAGATTCTGAGTATGTAACTGGGCTTGATGAAATCAGCATTTCTCTTGCTTCCCTGTGCGTAGGGAAGCTCAGTTTTAGTCACAGTAGCTCCCACAAGTGTCTCCACAGTGTTCCCATATCCGTAGAAACAGTGTATTTGCTGGGAGAAAAGTGCATTACTGTGCGCTTTCACCGTTCAGCAAATACATGTGTAGAAGCACAGCGCTAGCAGAAACGACCGTATCTCGATGTTTTCTAACTCAGGGAACAAGTTGCACACTTCTGAGATGCATTTGGGCAACTTTGTCAGAAATGAGTTTTTTGCCTACTTAGACATGCCTATTTGCGCAGTAGTACAGATTCTGAGTATGTAACTTGGCTTGATGAAATCAGCATTTCTCTTGCTTCCCTGTGCGTAAGGAAGCTCAGTTTTAGTTACAGTAGCTCCCACAAGTGTCTCCTCAGTGTGTTCCCATTTCCTTAGACACAGTGTATTTGCTGGGAGAAAAGTGCATTACTGTGCGCTTTCACCGTTCAGCAAATACATGTGTAGAAGCACAGCGTTAGCAGAAACGACCGTTTCTCGACGTTTTCTAACTTAGGGAACAAGTGGCAAACTTCTGATATGCATTTGGGCAACTTTGTCCGAAATGACTTTTTTGCCTACAGAGACATGCCTATTTGCGCAGTAGTACAGATTCTGAGTATGTAACTGGGCTTGATGAAATCAGCATTTCTCTTACTTCCCTGTGCTTAGGGAAGCTCAGTTTTAGTCACTGTAGCTCACACAAGTGTCTCCTCAGTGTGTTCCCATTTCCTCAGAAACAGTGTATTTGCTGGGAGAAAAGTGCATTACTGTGCGCTTTCAACGTTCAGCAAATACATGTGTAGAAGCACAGTGCTAGCAGAAACGACCGTTTCTCGACGTTTTCTAACTCAGGGAACAAGTTGCACACTTCTGAGATGCATTTGGGCAACTTTGTCAGAAAAGAGTTTTTTGCCTACAGAGGCATGCCAATTTGCGCAGTAGTACAGATTCTGAGTATGTAACTGGGCTTGATGAAATCAGCATTTCTCTTGCTTCCCTGTGCGTAGGGAAGCTCAGTTTTAGTCACAGTAGCTCCCACAAGTGTCTCCTCAGTGTGTTCCCATTTCCTTAGAAACAGTGTATTTGCTGGGAGAAAAGTGCAATACTGTGTGATTTCACCGCTCAGCAAATAAATGTGTAGAAGCACAGCGCTAGCAGAAAAGACCGTTTCTCGACGTTTTCTAACTCAGGGAACAAGTTGCACACTTCTGAGATGCATTTGGGCAACTTTGTCAGAAATGAGTTTTTTGCCTAAAGAGACATTCCTATTTGCGCAGTAGTACAGATTCTGAGTATGTAACTTGGCTTGATGAAATCAGCATTTCTCTTGCTTCCCTGTGCGTAAGGAAGCTCAGTTTTAGTCACAGTAGCTCCCACAAGTGTCTCCTCAGTTTGTTCCCATTTCCTTAGACACAGTGTATTTGCTGGGAGAAAAGTGCATTACTGTGCGCTTTCACCGTTCAGCAAATACATGTGTAGAAGCACAGCGCTAGCAGAAACGACCGTTTCTCGACGTTTTCTAACTCAGGGAACAAGTTGCACACTTCTGAGATGCATTTGGGCAGCTTTGTCAGAAATGAGTTTTTTGCCTACAGATTCATGCCTATTTGCGCAGTAGTACAGATTCTGAGTATGTAACTGGGCTGGATGAAATCAGCATTTCTCTTGCTTCCCTGTGCGTAGGGAAGCTCAGTTTTAGTCACAGTTGCGCCCACAAGTGTCTCCTCAGTGTGTTCCAGTTCCTTAGAAGCAGTGTATTTGCTGGGAGAAAAGTGCATTACTGTGCGCTTTCACCGTTCAGCAAATACATGTGTAGACGCACTGCGCTAGCAGAAAAGACCCTTTCTCGACGTTGTCTAACTCAGAGAACAAGTTGCACACTTCTGAGATGCATTTGGGCAACTTTGTCAAAAATGAGTTTTTTGCCTACAGAGACAAGCCTATTCGCGCAGTAGTACAGATTCTGAGTATGTAACTGGGCTTGATGAAATCACCATTTCTCTTGCTTCCCTGTGTGTAGGGAAGCTCAGTTTTAGTCACAGTAGCTCCCACAAGTGTCTCCTCAGTGCGTTCCCAGTTCCTTAGAAACAGTGTATTTGCTGGGAGAAAAGTGCATTACTGTGCGCTTTCACCGTTCAGCAAATACATGTGTAGAAGCACAGCGCTAGCAGAAACGACCGTTTCTCGACGTTTTCTAACGTAGGGAACAAGTGGCAAACTTCTGATATGCATTTGGGCAACTTTGTCCGAAATGACTTTTTTGCCTACAGAGACATGCCTATTTGCGCAGTAGTACAGATTCTGAGTATGTAACTGGGCTTGATCAAATCAGCATTTCTCTTGCTTCCCTGTGCGTAGGGAAGCTCAGTTTTAGTCACAGTAGCTCCCACAAGTGTCCCCTTAGTGTGTTCCCATTTCCTTAGAAACAGTGTATTTGCTGGGAGAAAAGTGCATTACTCTGCGCTTTCACCGTTCAGCAAATACATGTGTAGAAGCACAGCGCTAGCAGAAACTAACGTTTCTCGAGTTTTCTAACTCAGGGAACAAGTTGCACACTTCTGAGATGCATTTGGGCAACTTTGTCAGAAATGAGTTTTTTGGCTAAGGAGACATGCCTATTTGTGCAGTAGTACAGATTCTGAGTATGTAACTGGGCTTGATGAAATCAGCATTTCTCTTGCTTCCCTGTGCGTAGGGAAGCTCAGTTTTAGTCACAGTAGCTCACACAAGTGACTCCTCAGTGTGTTCCCATTTCCTTAGAAACAGTGTATTTGCTGGGAGTAAAGTGCATTACTGTGCGCTTTCACCGTTCAGCAAATACATGTGTAGAAGCACAGCGCTAGCTGAAACGACCGTTTCTCGACGTTTTCTAACTCAGGGAACAAGTGGCACACTTCTTAGATGCATTTGGGCAACTTTGTCAGAAATGAGTTTTTTGCCTAAAGAGACATGCCTATTTGCTCAGTAGTACAGATTCTGAGTATGTAACTGGGCTAGATGAAATCAGCATTTCTCTTGCTTCCCTGTGCGTAGGGAAGCTCAGTTTTAGTCACAGTAGCTCCCACAAGTGTCTCCTCAGTGTGTTCCCATTTCCTTAGAAACAGTGTATTTGCTGGGAGAAAAGTGCATTACTGTGCACTTTCACCATTCAGCAAATACATGTGTAGAAGCACAGCGCTAGCAGAAACGAACGTTTCTCGACGTTTTCTAACTCAGGGAACAAGTTGCACACTTCTGAGATGCATTTGGGCAACTTTGACAGAAATGAGTTTTTTGCCTAAAGAGACATGCCTATTTGCGCAGTAGTACAGATTCTGAGTATGTAACTGGGCTTGATGAAATCAGCATTTCTCTTGCTTCCCTGTGCGTAGGGAAGCTCAGTTTTAGTCACAGTAGCTCCCACAAGTGTCTCCTCAGTGTGTTCCCATTTCCTTAGAAACAGTGTATTTGCTGAGAGAAAAGTGCATTACTGTGCGCTTTCACCGTTCAGCAAATACATGTGTAGAAGCACAGCGCTAGCAGAAACGACCGTTTCTCGACGTTTTCTAACTCAGGGAACAAGTTGCACACTTCTGAGATGCATTTGGGCAACTTTGTCAGAAATGAGTTTTTTGCCTACAGAGACATGCCTATTTGCGCAGTAGTACAGATTCTGAGTATGTAACTGGGCTTGATGAAATCAGCATTTCTCTTGTTTCCCTGTGCGTAGGGAAGCTCAGTTTTAGTCACAGTAGCTCCCACAAGTGTCTCCTCAGTGTGTTCCCAGTTCCTTAGAAACAGTGTATTTGCTGGGAGAAAAGTGCATTACTGTGTGCTTTCACCGTTCAGCAAATACATGTGTAGAAGCACAGCGCTAGCAGAAACGAACGTTTCTCGACGTTTTCTAACTCAGGGAACAAGTTGCACACTTCTGAGATGCATTTCGGTAACTTTCTCAAAAATGAGTTTTTTGCCTACAGAGACATGCCTATTTGCGGAGTAGTACAGATTCTGAGTATGTAACAGGGCTTGATGAATTCAGCATTTCTCTTGCTTCCCTGTGCGTAGGGAAGCTCAGTTTTAGTCACAGTAGCTCCCACATGTGTCTCCTCACTGTGTTCCCAGTTCCTTAGAAACAGTGTATTTGCTGGGAGAAAAATGCATCACTGTGCGCTTTCACCGTTCAGTAAATACATGTGTAGAAGCACAGCGCTAGCTGACACGACCGTTTCTCGACGTTTTCTAACTCAGGGAAGAAGTGGCACACTTCTGAGATGCATTTGGGCAACTTTGTCAGAAATGAGTTTTTTGCCTAAAGAGACATGCCTATTTGCGCAGTAGTACAGATTCTGAGTATGTAACTGGGCTTGATGAAATCAGCATTTCTCTTGCTTCCCTGTGCGTAGGGAAGCTCAGTTTTAGTCACAGTAGCTCCCACAAGTGTCTCCTCAGTGTGTTCCCAGTTCCTTAGAAACAGTGTATTTGCTGGGAGAAAAGTGCATTACTGTGCGCTTTCACCGTTCAGCAAATACATGTGTAGAAGCACAGCGCTAGCAGTAACGAACGTTTCTCGACGTTTTCTAACTCAGGGAACAAGTTGCACACTTCTGAGATGCATTTGGGTAACTTTCTCAAAAATGAGTTTTTTGCCTACAGAGACATGCCTATTTGCGCAGTAGTACAGATTCTGAGTATGTAGCTGGGCTTGATGAAATCAGCATTTCTCTTGCTTCCCTGTGCGTAGGGAAGCTCAGTTTTAGTCACAGTAGCTCCCACAAGTGTCTCCTCAGTGTGTTCCCAGTTCCTTAGAAACAGTGTATTTGCTGGTAGAAAAGTGCATTACTGTGCGCTTTCACCGTTCAGCAAATACATGTGTAGAAGCACAGCGCTAGCTGAAACGACCGTTTCTCAACGTTTTCTAACTCAGGGAAGAAGTGGCACACTTCTGAGATGCATTTGGGCAACTTTGTCAGAAATGAGTTTTTTGCCTACAGAGACATGCCTATTTGCGCAGTAGTACAGATTCTGAGTATTTGACTGGGCTTGATGAAATCAGCATTTCTCTTGCTTCCCTGTGCGTAGGGAAGCTCAGTTTTAGTCACAGTAGCTCCCACAAGTGTCTCCTCAGTGTGTTCCCATTTCCTTAGAAACAGTGTATTTGCTGGGAGAAACGTGCATTACTATGTACTTTCACCATTCAGCAAATACATGTGTAGAAGCACAGGGCTAGCAGATACGAACGTTTCTCGACGTTTTCTAACTCAGGGAACAAGTTGCACACTTCTGAGATGCATTTGGGTAACTTACTCAAAAATGAGTTTTTTGCCTACATAGACATGCCTATTTGCCCAGTAGTACAGATTCTGAGTATGTAACTGGGCTTGATGAAATCAGCATTTCTCTTGCTTCCCTGTGCGTAGGGAAGCTCAGTTTTAGTCCCAGTAGCTCCCAAAAGTGTCTCCTCAGTGTGTTCCCATTTCCTTAGAAACAGTGTATTTGCTGGGAGAAAAGTGCATTACTGTGCGCTTTCACCGTTCAGCAAATATATGTGTAGAAGCATATCGCTAGCAGAAACGAAAGTTTCTCGACGTTTTCTAACTCAGGGAACAAGTTGCACACTTCTGAGATGCATTTGGGCAACTTTGTCAGAAATGAGTTTTTTGCCTACAGAGACATGCCTATTTGCGCAGTAGTACAGATTCTGAGTATGTAACTGGGCTTGATGAAATCAGCATTTCTATTGCTTCCCTGTGCGTAGGGAAGCTCAGTTTTAGTCACAGTAGCTCCCACAAGTGTCTCCTCAGTGTGTTCCCATTTCCTTAGAAACAGTGTATTTGCTGGGAGAAAAGTGCATTACTGTGCGCTTTCACCGTTCAGCAAATACATGTGTAGAAGCACAGCGCTAGCAGAAACGAACGTTTCTCGACGTTTTCTAACTCAGAGAACAAGTTCCACACTTCTGAGATGCATTTGGGCAACTTTGTCAGAAATGAGTTTTTTGCCTACAGAGACATGCCTATTTGCGCAGTACTACAGATTCTGAGTATGTAAATGGGCTTGATGAAATCAGCATTTCTCTTGCTTCCCTGTGCGTAGGGAAGCTCAGTTTTAGTCCCAGTAGCTCCCACAAGTGTCTCCTCAGTGTGTTCCCATTTCCTTAGAAACAGTGTATTTGCTGGGAGAAAAGTGCATTATTGTGCGCTTTCACCGTTCAGCAAATACATGTGTAGAAGCACAGCGCTAGCAGAAACTAAAGTTTCTCGACGTTTTCTAACTCAGGGAACAAGTGGCACACTTCTGAGATGCATTTGGGCAACTTTGTCAGAAATGAGTTTTTTGCCTACAGAGACATGCCTATTTGCGCAGTAGTACAGATTCTGAGTATGTAACTGGGCTTGATGAAATCAGCATTTCTCTTGCTTCCCTGTGCGTAGGGAAGCTCAGTTTTAGTCACAGTAGCTCCCACAAGTGT
Organism: Acomys minous; assembly: GCF_964271855.1. Lineage (NCBI taxonomy): Eukaryota > Metazoa > Chordata > Mammalia > Rodentia > Muridae > Acomys > Acomys minous. The sequence goes on from NW_028182178.1 coordinate 2,101,268, forward strand.
CTCCACAGTGTTCCCATTTCCGTAGAAACAGTGTATTTGCTGAGAGAAAAGTGCATTACTGTGCGCTTTCACCGTTCAGCAAATACATGTGTAGAAGCACAGCGCTAGCAGAAACGACCGTATCTCGATGTTTTCTAACTCAGGGAACAAGTTGCACACTTCTGAGATGCATTTGGGCAACTTTGTCAGAAATGAGTTTTTTGCCTACTTAGACATGCCTATTTGCGCAGTAGTACAGATTCTGAGTATGTAACTTGGCTTGATGAAATCAGCATTTCTCTTGCTTCCCTGTGCGTAAGGAAGCTCAGTTTTAGTTACAGTAGCTCCCACAAGTGTCTCCTCAGTGTGTTCCCATTTCCTTAGACACAGTGTATTTGCTGGGAGAAAAGTGCATTACTGTGCGCTTTCACCGTTCAGCAAATACATGTGTAGAAGCACAGCGTTAGCAGAAACGACCGTTTCTCGACGTTTTCTAACTTAGGGAACAAGTGGCAAACTTCTGATATGCATTTGGGCAACTTTGTCCGAAATGACTTTTTTGCCTACAGAGACATGCCTATTTGCGCAGTAGTACAGATTCTGAGTATGTAACTGGGCTTGATGAAATCAGCATTTCTCTTACTTCCCTGTGCTTAGGGAAGCTCAGTTTTAGTCACTGTAGCTCACACAAGTGTCTCCTCAGTGTGTTCCCATTTCCTCAGAAACAGTGTATTTGCTGGGAGAAAAGTGCATTACTGTGCGCTTTCAACGTTCAGCAAATACATGTGTAGAAGCACAGTGCTAGCAGAAACGACCGTTTCTCGACGTTTTCTAACTCAGGGAACAAGTTGCACACTTCTGAGATGCATTTGGGCAACTTTGTCAGAAAAGAGTTTTTTGCCTACAGAGGCATGCCAATTTGCGCAGTAGTACAGATTCTGAGTATGTAACTGGGCTTGATGAAATCAGCATTTCTCTTGCTTCCCTGTGCGTAGGGAAGCTCAGTTTTAGTCACAGTAGCTCCCACAAGTGTCTCCTCAGTGTGTTCCCATTTCCTTAGAAACAGTGTATTTGCTGGGAGAAAAGTGCAATACTGTGTGATTTCACCGCTCAGCAAATAAATGTGTAGAAGCACAGCGCTAGCAGAAAAGACCGTTTCTCGACGTTTTCTAACTCAGGGAACAAGTTGCACACTTCTGAGATGCATTTGGGCAACTTTGTCAGAAATGAGTTTTTTGCCTAAAGAGACATGCCTATTTGCGCAGTAGTACAGATTCTGAGTATGTAACTTGGCTTGATGAAATCAGCATTTCTCTTGCTTCCCTGTGCGTAAGGAAGCTCAGTTTTAGTCACAGTAGCTCCCACAAGTGTCTCCTCAGTGTGTTCCCATTTCCTTAGACACAGTGTATTTGCTGGGAGAAAAGTGCATTACTGTGCGCTTTCACCGTTCAGCAAATACATGTGTAGAAGCACAGCGCTAGCAGAATCGACCGTTTCTCGACGTTTTCTAACTCAGGGAACAAGTTGCACACTTCTGAGATGCATTTGGGCAACTTTGTCAGAAATGAGTTTTTTGCCTACAGATTCATGCCTATTTGCGCAGTAGTACAGATTCTGAGTATGTAACTGGGCTGGATGAAATCAGCATTTCTCTTGCTTCCCTGTGCGTAGGGAAGCTCAGTTTTAGTCACAGTTGCGCCCACAAGTGTCTCCTCAGTGTGTTCCAGTTCCTTAGAAGCAGTGTATTTGCTGGGAGAAAAGTGCATTACTGTGCGCTTTCACCGTTCAGCAAATACATGTGTAGACGCACTGCGCTAGCAGAAAAGACCCTTTCTCGACGTTGTCTAACTCAGAGAACAAGTTGCACACTTCTGAGATGCATTTGGGCAACTTTGTCAAAAATGAGTTTTTTGCCTACAGAGACATGCCTATTCGCGCAGTAGTACAGATTCTGAGTATGTAACTGGGCTTGATGAAATCACCATTTCTCTTGCTTCCCTGTGTGTAGGGAAGCTCAGTTTTAGTCACAGTAGCTCCCACAAGTGTCTCCTCAGTGCGTTCCCAGTTCCTTAGAAACAGTGTATTTGCTGGGAGAAAAGTGCATTACTGTGCGCTTTCACCGTTCAGCAAATACATGTGTAGAAGCACAGCGCTAGCAGAAACGACCGTTTCTCGACGTTTTCTAACGTAGGGAACAAGTGGCAAACTTCTGATATGCATTTGGGCAACTTTGTCCGAAATGACTTTTTTGCCTACAGAGACATGCCTATTTGCGCAGTAGTACAGATTCTGAGTATGTAACTGGGCTTGATCAAATCAGCATTTCTCTTGCTTCCCTGTGCGTAGGGAAGCTCAGTTTTAGTCACAGTAGCTCCCACAAGTGTCCCCTTAGTGTGTTTCCATTTCCTTAGAAACAGTGTATTTGCTGGGAGAAAAGTGCATTACTCTGCGCTTTCACCGTTCAGCAAATACATGTGTAGAAGCACAGCGCTAGCAGAAACTAACGTTTCTCGACGTTTTCTAACTCAGGGAACAAGTTGCACACTTCTGAGATGCATTTGGGCAACTTTGTCAGAAATGAGTTTTTTGGCTAAGGAGACATGCCTATTTGTGCAGTAGTACAGATTCTGAGTATGTAACTGGGCTTGATGAAATCAGCATTTCTCTTGCTTCCCTGTGCGTAGGGAAGCTCAGTTTTAGTCACAGTAGCTCACACAAGTGACTCCTCAGTGTGTTCCCATTTCCTTAGAAACAGTGTATTTGCTGGGAGTAAAGTGCATTACTGTGCGCTTTCACCGTTCAGCAAATACATGTGTAGAAGCACAGCATTAGCAGATTTGACCGTTTCTCGACGTTTTCTAACTCGGGGAACAAGTTGCACACTTCTGAGTTGCATTTGGGCAACTTTGTCAGAAATGAGTTTTTTGCCTACAGAGACATGCCTATTTGCGCAGTAGTACAGATTCTGAGTATGTAACTGGGCTGGATGAAATCAGCATTTCTCTTGCTTCCCTGTGCATAGGGAAGCTCAGTTTTACTCCCAGTAGCTCCCACAAGTGTCTCCTCAGTGTGTTCCCCTTTCCTTAGAAACAGTGTATTTGCTGGGAGAAAAGTGCATTACTGTGCGCTTTCACCGTTCAGCAAATACATGTGTAGAAGCACAGCGCTAGCAGAAACGACCGTTTCTCGACGTTTTCTAACTCAGGGAACAAGTTGCACACTTCTGAGATGCATTTGGGCAACTTTGTCAGAAATGAGTTTTTTGCCTACAGAGACAGCAAATACATGTGTAGAAGCACAGCATTAGCAGATATGACCGTTTCTCGACGTTTTCTAACTCAGGGAACAAGTTGCACACTTCTGAGATGCTTTTGGGCAACTTTGTCAGAAATGAGTTTTTTGCCTACAGAGACATGCCTATTTGCGCAGTAGTACAGATTCTGAGTATGTAACTGGGCTTGATGAAATCAGCATTTCTCTTGCTTCCCTGTGCGTAGGGAAGCTCAGTTTTAGTCACAGTAGCTCCCACAAGTGTCTCCTCAGTGTGTTCCCATTTCCTTAGAAACAGTGTATTTGCTGGTAGAAAAGTGCATTACAGTGCGCTTTCACCGTTCAGCAAATACATGTGTAGAAGCACAGCGCTAGCAGAAACGAACGTTTCTCGACGTTTTCTAACTCAGAGAACAAGTAGCACACTTCTGAGATGCATTTGGGCAACTTTGTCAGAAATGAGTTTTTTGCCTACAGAGAAATGCCGATTCGCGCAGTAGTACAGATTCTGAGTATGTAACTGGGCTGGATGAAATCAGCATTACTCTTGCTTCCCTGTGCGTAGGGAAGCTCAGTTTTAGTCACAGTAGCTCCAACAAATGTCTCCTCAGTGTGTTCCCAGTTCCTTAGAAACAGTGTATTTGCTGGGAGAAAAGTGCATTACTGTGCGCTTTCACCGTTCAGCAAATACACATGTAGAAGCACAGCGCTAGCAGAAACGACCGTTTCTCGACATTTTCTAACTCAGGAAACAAGTTGCACACTTCTGAGATGCATTTGGGCAACTTTGTCAGAAATGAGTTTTTTGCCTACAGAGACATGCCTATTTGCGCAGTAGTACAGATTCTGAGTATGTAACTGGGCTTGATGAAATCAGCATTTCTCTTGCTTCCCTGTGCGTAGGGAAGCTCAGTTTTAGTCACAGTAGCTCCCACAAGTGTCTCCTCAGTGTGTTCCCATTTCCTTAGAAACAGTGTATTTGCTGGGAGAAAAGTGCATTCCTGTGCGCTTTCACCGTTCAGCAAATACATGTGTAGAAGCACAGCGTTAGAAGATATGACCGTTTCTCGACGTTTTCTAAATCAGGGAACAAGTTGCAGACTTCTGAGATGCATTTGGGCAACTTTGTCAGAAATGAGTTTTTTGCCTACAGAGACATGCCTATTTGCAGAGTAGTACAGATTCTGAGTATGTAACTGGGCTTGATGAAATCAGCATTTCTCTTGCTTCCCTGTGCGTAGGGAAGCTCAGTTTTAGTCACAGTAGCTCCCACAAGTGTCTCCGCAGTGTGTTCCCATTTCCTTAGAAACAGTGTATTTGCTGGGAGAAAAGTGCATCACTGTGCGCTTTCACCGTTCAGCAAATACATGTGTAGAAGCACAGCGCTAGCAGAAACGAACGTTTCTCGACGTTTTCTAACTCAGGGAACAAGTTGCACACTTCTGAGATGCATTTGGGCAACTTTGTCAGAAATGAGTTTTTTGCCTACAGAGACATGCCTATTTGCGCAGTAGTACAGATTCTGAGTATGTAACTGGGCTTGATGAAATCAGCATTTCTCTTGCTTCGCTGTGCGTAGGGAAGCTCAGTTTTAGTCACAGTAGCTCCCACAAGTGTCTCCTCAGTGTGTTCCCATTTCCTTAGAAAGAGTGTATTTGCTGGGAGAAAAGTGCATTACTGTGCGCTTTCACCGTTCAGCAAATACATGTGTAGAAGCACAGCGCTAGCAGAAACGACCGTTTCTCGACATTTTCTAACTCAGGGAGCAAGTTGCACACTTCTGAGATGCATTTGGGTAACTTTGTCAGAAATGAGTTTTTTGCCTACAGAGACATGCCTATTTGCGCAGTAGTACAGATTCTGAGTATGTAACTGGGCTTGATGAAATCAGCATTTCTCTTGTTTCCCTGTGCATAGGGAAGCTCAGTTTAGTCACAGTAGCTCCCACAAGTGTCTCCTCAGTGTGTTCCCATTTCCTTAGAAACAGTGTATTTGCTGGGAGAAAAGTGCATCACTTTGTGCTTTCACCGTTCAGCAAATACATGTGTAGAAGCACAGCGCTAGCAGAAACGACCGTTTCTCGACGTTTTCTAACTCAGGGAACAAGTTGCACACTTCTGAGTTGCATTTGGGCAACTTTGTCAGAAATGAGTTTTTTGCCTACAGAGACATGCCTATTTGCGCAGTAGTACAGATTCTGAGTATGTAACTGGGCTTGATGAAATCAGCATTTCTCTTGCTTCCCTGTGTATAGGGAAGCTCAGTTTTAGTCCCAGTAGCTCCCACAAGTGTCTCCTCAGTGTGTTCCACTTTCCTTAGAAACAGTGTATTTGCTGGGAGAAAAGTGCATTACTGTGCGCTTTCACCGTTCAGCAAATACATGTGTAGAAGCACAGCGCTAGCAGAAACGAACGTTTCTCGACGTTTTCTAACTCAGGGAACAAGTTGCACACTTCTGAGATGCATTTGGGCAACTTTGTCAGAAATGAGTTTTTTGCCTACAGAGACATGCCTATTTGCGCAGTAGTACAGATTCTGAGTATGTAACTGGGCTGGATGAAATCAGCATTTCTCTTGCTTCCCTGTGCGTAGGGAAGCTCAGTTTTAGTCACAGTAGCTCCAACAAGTGTCTCCTCAGTGTGTTCCCAGTTCCTTAGAAACAGTGTATTTGCTGGGAGAAAAGTGCATTACTGTGCACTTTCACAGTTCAGCAAATACATGTGTAAAAGCACAGCGCTAGCAGAAACGACCGTTTCTCGACGTTTTCTAACTCAGGGAACAAGTTGCACACTTCTGAGATGCATTTGGGCAACTTTGTCAGAAATGAGTGTTTTGCCTACAGAGACATGCCTATTTGCGCAGTAGTACAGATTCTGAGTATGTAACTGGGCTTGATGAAATCAGCATTTCTCTTGCTTCCCTGTGCGTAGGGAAGCTCAGTTTTAGTCCCAGTAGCTCCCACAAGTGTCTCCTCAGTGTGTTCCCATTTCCTTAGAAACAGTGTATTTGCTGGGAGAAAAGTGCATTACTGTGCACTTTCACCGTTCAGCAAATACATGTGTAGAAGCACAGCGTTAGCAGATATGACCGTTTCTCGACGTTTTCTAACTCAGGGAACAAGTTGCACACTTCTGAGATGCTTTTGGGCAACTTTGTCAGAAATGAGTTTTTTGCCTACAGAGACATGCCTATTTGCGCAGTAGTACAGATTCTGAGTATGTAACTGGGCTTGATGAAATCAGCATTTCTCTTGCTTCCCTGTGCGTAGGGAAGCTCAGTTTTAGTCACAGTAGCTCCCACAAGTGTCTCCTCAGTGTGTTCCCATTTCCTTAGAAACAGTGTATTTGCTGGTAGAAAAGTGCATTTCAGTGCGCTTTCACCGTTCAGCAAATACATGTGTAGAAGCACAGCGCTAGCAGAAACGAACGTTTCTCGATGTTTTCTAACTCAGGGAACAAGTTGCACACTTCTGAGATGCATTTGGGCAACATTGTCAGAAATGAGTTTTTTGCCTACAGAGACATGCCTATTTGCGCAGTAGTACAGATTCTGAGTATGTAACTGGGCTTGATGAAATCAGCATTTCTCTTGCTTCCCTGTGCGTAGGGAAGCTCAGTTTTAGTCACAGTAGCTCCCACAAGTGTCTCCTCAGTGTGTTCCCATTTCCTTAGAAACAGTGTATTTGCTGGGAGAAAAGTGGATTACTGTGAGCTTTCACCGTCCAGCAAATACATGTGTAGAAGCACAGCGCTAGCAGAAAAGACCGTTTCTCGATGTTTTCTAACTCAGAGAACAAGTAGCACACTTCTGAGATGCCTTTGGGCAACTTTGTCAGAAATGAGTTTTTTGCCTACAGAGACATGCCTATTCGCGCAGTAGTACAGATTCTGAGTATGTAATTGGGCTTGATGAAATCAGCATTTCTCTTGCTTCCCTGTGCGTAGGGAAGCTCAGTTTTAGTCACAGTAGCTCCCACAAGTGTCTCCTCAGTGTGTTCCCATTTCCTTAGAAACAGTGTATTTGCTGGGAGAAAAGTGCATTACTGTGCGCTTTCACCGTTCAGCAAATACATGTGTAGAAGCACAGCGTTAGCAGATATGACCGTTTCTCGACGTTTTCTAACTCAGGGAACAAGTTGCACACTTCTGAGATGCTTTTGGGCAACTTTGTCAGAAATGAGTTTTTTGCCTACAGAGACATGCCTATTTGCGCAGTAGTACAGATTCTGAGTATGTAACTGGGCTTGATGAAATCAGCATTTCTCTTGCTTCCCTGTGCGTAGGGAAGCTCAGTTTTAGTCACAGTAGCTCCCACAAGTGTCTCCTCAGTGTGTTCCCATTTCCTTAGAAACAGTGTATTTGCTGGTAGAAAAGTGCATTACAGTGCGCTTTCACCGTTCAGCAAATACATGTGTAGAAGCACAGCGCTAGCAGAAACGAACGTTTCTCGACGTTTTCTAACTCAGGGAACAAGTTGCACACTTCTGAGATGCATTTGGGCAACATTGTCAGAAATGAGTTTTTTGCCTACAGAGACATGCCTATTTGTGCAGTAGTACAGATTCTGAGTATGTAACTGGGCTTGATGAAATCAGCATTTCTCTTGCTTCCCTGTGCGTAGGGAAGCTCAGTTTTAGTCACAGTAGCTCCCACAAGTGTCTCCTCAGTGTGTTCCCATTTCCTTAGAAACAGTGTATTTGCTGGGAGAAAAGTGGATTACTGTGAGCTTTCACCGTCCAGCAAATACATGTGTAGAAGCACAGCGCTAGCAGAAAAGACCGTTTCTCGACGTTTTCTAACTCAGAGAACAAGTAGCACACTTCTGAGATGCCTTTGGGCAACTTTGTCAGAAATGAGTTTTTTGCCTACAGAGACATGCCTATTCGCGCAGTAGTACAGATTCTGAGTATGTAATTGGGCTTGATGAAATCAGCATTTCTCTTGCTTCCCTGTGCGTAGGGAATCTCAGTTTTAGTCACAGTAGCTCCCACAAGTTTCTCCTCAGTGTGTTCCCATTTCCTTAGAAACAGTGTATTTGCTGGGAGAAAAGTGGATTACTGTGAGCTTTCACCGTCCAGCAAATACATGTGTAGAAGCACAGCGCTAGCAGAAAAGACCGTTTCTCGACGTTTTCTAACTCAGAGAACAAGTAGCACACTTCTGAGATGCCTTTGGGCAACTTTGTCAGAAATGATTTTTTTGCCTACAGAGACATGCCTATTCGCGCAGTAGTACAGATTCTGAGTATGTAATTGGGCTTGATGAAATCAGCATTTCTCTTGCTTCCCTGTGCGTAGGGAAGCTCAGTTTTAGTCCCAGTAGCTCCCACAAGTGTCTCCTCAGTGTGTTCCCATTTCCTTAGAAACAGTGTATTTGCTGGGAGAAAAGTGCATTACTGTGCGCTTTCACCGTTCAGCAAATACATGTGTAGAAGCACAGCGTTAGCAGATATGACCGTTTCTCGACGTTTTCTAACTCAGGGAACAAGTTGCACACTTCTGAGATGCTTTTGGGCAACTTTGTCAGAAATGAGTTTTTTGCCTAAAGAGACATGCCTATTTGCGCAGTAGTACAGATTCTGAGTATGTAACTGGGCTTGATGAAATCAGCATTTCTCTTGCTTCCCTGTGCGTAGGGAAGCTCAGTTTTAGTCACAGTAGCTCCCACAAGTGTCTCCTCAGTGTGTTCCCATTTCCTTAGAAACAGTGTATTTGCTGGGAGAAAAGTGCATCAATGTGCGCTTTCACCGTTCAGCAAATACATGTGTAGAAGCACAGCGCTAGCAGAAACGAACGTTTCTCGACGTTTTCTAACTCAGGGAACAAGTTGCACACTTCTGAGATGCATTTGGGCAACATTGTCAGAAATGAGTTTTTTGCCTACAGAGACATGCCTATTTGTGCAGTAGTACAGATTCTGAGTATGTAACTGGGCTTGATGAAATCAGCATTTCTCTTGCTTCCCTGTGCGTAGGGAAGCTCAGTTTTAGTCACAGTAGCTCCCACAAGTGTCTCCTCAGTGTGTTCCCATTTCCTTAGAAACAGTGTATTTGCTGGGAGAAAAGTGGATTACTGTGAGCTTTCACCGTCCAGCAAATACATGTGTAGAAGCACAGCGCTAGCAGAAAAGACCGTTTCTCGACGTTTTCTAACTCAGAGAACAAGTAGCACACTTCTGAGATGCCTTTGGGCAACTTTGTCAGAAATGAGTTTTTTGCCTACAGAGACATGCCTATTCGCGCAGTAGTACAGATTCTGAGTATGTAATTGGGCTTGATGAAATCAGCATTTCTCTTGCTTCCCTGTGCGTAGGGAATCTCAGTTTTAGTCACAGTAGCTCCCACAAGTTTCTCCTCAGTGTGTTCCCATTTCCTTAGAAACAGTGTATTTGCTGGGAGAAAAGTGGATTACTGTGAGCTTTCACCGTCCAGCAAATACATGTGTAGAAGCACAGCGCTAGCAGAAAAGACCGTTTCTCGACGTTTTCTAACTCAGAGAACAAGTAGCACACTTCTGAGATGCCTTTGGGCAACTTTGTCAGAAATGAGTTTTTTGCCTACAGAGACATGCCTATTCGCGCAGTAGTACAGATTCTGAGTATGTAATTGGGCTTGATGAAATCAGCATTTCTCTTGCTTCCCTGTGTGTAGGGAAGCTCAGTTTTAGTCCCAGTAGCTCCCACAAGTGTCTCCTCAGTGTGTTCCCATTTCCTTAGAAACAGTGTATTTGCTGGGAGAAAAGTGCATTACTGTGCGCTTTCACCGTTCAGCAAATACATGTGTAGAAGCACAGCGTTAGCAGATATGACCGTTTCTCGACGTTTTCTAACTCAGGGAACAAGTTGCACACTTCTGAGATGCTTTTGGGCAACTTTGTCAGAAATGAGTTTTTTGCCTAAAGAGACATGCCTATTTGCGCAGTAGTACAGATTCTGAGTATGTAACTGGGCTTGATGAAATCAGCATTTCTCTTGCTTCCCTGTGCGTAGGGAAGCTCAGTTTTAGTCACAGTAGCTCCCACAAGTGTCTCCTCAGTGTGTTCCCATTTCCTTAGAAACAGTGTATTTGCTGGGAGAAAAGTGCATTACAGTGCGCTTTCACCGTTCAGCAAATAAATGTGTAGAAGCACAGCGCTAGCAGAAACGAACGTTTCTCGACGTTTTCTAACTCAGGGAACAAGTTGCACACTTCTGAGATGCATTTGGGCAACATTGTCAGAAATGAGTTTTTTGCCTACAGAGACATGCCTATTTGTGCAGTAGTACAGATTCTGAGTATGTAACTGGGCTTGATGAAATCAGCATTTCTCTTGCTTCCCTGTGCGTAGGGAAGCTCAGTTTTAGTCACAGTAGCTCCCACAAGTGTCTCCTCAGTGTGTTCCCCTTTCCTTAGAAACAGTGTATTTGCTGGGAGAAAAGTGCATTACTGTGCGCTTTCACCGTTCAGCAAATACATGTGTAGAAGCACAGCGCTAGCAGAAACGAACGTTTCTCGACGTTTTCTAAATCAGGGAACAAGTTGCACACTTCTGAGATGCATTTGGGCAACTTTGTCAGAAATGAGTTTTTTGCCTACAGAGACATGCCTATTTGCGCAGTAGTACAGATTCTGAGTATGTAACTGGGCTTGATGAAATCAGCATTTCTCTTGCTTCCCTGTGCGTAGGGAAGCTCAGTTTTAGTCACAGTAGCTCCCACAAGTGTCTCCTCAGTGTGTTCCCATTTCCTTAGAAACAGTGTATTTGCTGGGTGAAAAGTGCATCACTTTGTGCTTTCACTGTTCAGCAAATACATGTGTAGAAGCACAGCGCTAGCAGAAACGACCGTTTCTCGACATTTTCTAACTCAGGGAACAAGTTGTACACTTCTGGGATGCATTTGGGCAACTTTGTCAGAAATGAGTTTTTTGCCTACAGAGACATGCCTATTTGCGCAGTAGTACAGATTCTGAGTATGTAACTGGGCTTGATGAAATCAGCATTTCTCTTGCTTCCCTGTGCGTAGGGAAGCTCAGTTTTAGTCACAGTAGCTCCCACAAGTGTCTCCTCAGTGTGTTCCCATTTCCTTAGAAACAGTGTATTTGCTGGGAGAAAAGTGCATTACTGTGCGCTTTCACCGTTCAGCAAATACATGTGTAGAAGCACAGCGCTAGCAGAAACGAACGTTTCTCGACGTTTTCTAACTCAGGGAACAAGTTGCACACTTCTGAGGTGCAATTGTGTAACTATCTCAAAAATGAGTTTTTTGCTTACAGAGACATGCCAATTTGCGCAGTAGTACAGATTCTGAGTATGTAACTGGGCTTGATGAAATCAGCATTTCTCTTGCTTCCCTGTGTGTAGGGAAGCTCAGTTTTAGTCACAGTAGCTCCCACAAGTGTCTCCTCAGTGTGTTCCCAGTTCCTTAGAAACAGTGTATTTGCTGGTAGAAAAGTGCATTACAGTGCGCTTTCACCGTTCAGCAAATACATGTGTAGAAGCACAGCGCTAGCAGAAACGAACGTTTCTCGACGTTTTCTAACTCAGGGAACAAGTTGCACACTTCTGAGATGCATTTGGGCAACATTGTCAGAAATGAGTTTTTTGCCTACAGAGACATGCCTATTTGTGCAGTAGTACAGATTCTGAGTATGTAACTGGGCTTGATGAAATCAGCATTTCTCTTGCTTCCCTGTGCGTAGGGAAGCTCAGTTTTAGTCACAGTAGCTCCCACAAGTGTCTCCTCAGTGTGTTCCCATTTCCTTAGAAACAGTGTATTTGCTGGGAGAAAAGTGGATTACTGTGAGCTTTCACCGTCCAGCAAATACATGTGTAGAAGCACAGCGCTAGCAGAAAAGACCGTTTCTCGACGTTTTCTAACTCAGAGAACAAGTAGCACACTTCTGAGATGCCTTTGGGCAACTTTGTCAGAAATGAGTTTTTTGCCTACAGAGACATGCCTATTCGCGCAGTAGTACAGATTCTGAGTATGTAATTGGGCTTGATGAAATCAGCATTTCTCTTGCTTCCCTGTGCGTAGGGAATCTCAGTTTTAGTCACAGTAGCTCCCACAAGTTTCTCCTCAGTGTGTTCCCATTTCCTTAGAAACAGTGTATTTGCTGGGAGAAAAGTGGATTACTGTGAGCTTTCACCGTCCAGCAAATACATGTGTAGAAGCACAGCGCTAGCAGAAAAGACCGTTTCTCGACGTTTTCTAACTCAGAGAACAAGTAGCACACTTCTGAGATGCCTTTGGGCAACTTTGTCAGAAATGATTTTTTTGCCTACAGAGACATGCCTATTCGCGCAGTAGTACAGATTCTGAGTATGTAATTGGGCTTGATGAAATCAGCATTTCTCTTGCTTCCCTGTGCGTAGGGAAGCTCAGTTTTAGTCCCAGTAGCTCCCACAAGTGTCTCCTCAGTGTGTTCCCATTTCCTTAGAAACAGTGTATTTGCTGGGAGAAAAGTGCATTACTGTGCACTTTCACCGTTCAGCAAATACATGTGTAGAAGCACAGCGTTAGCAGATATGACCGTTTCTCGACGTTTTCTAACTCAGGGAACAAGTTGCACACTTCTGAGATGCTTTTGGGCAACTTTGTCAGAAATGAGTTTTTTGCCTAAAGAGACATGCCTATTTGCGCAGTAGTACAGATTCTGAGTATGTAACTGGGCTTGATGAAATCAGCATTTCTCTTGCTTCCCTGTGCGTAGGGAAGCTCAGTTTTAGTCACAGTAGCTCCCACAAGTGTCTCCTCAGTGGGTTCCCATTTCCTTAGAAACAGTGTATTTGCTGGGAGAAAAGTGCATTACTGTGCGCTTTCACCGTTCAGCAAATACATGTGTAGAAGCACAGCGCTAGCAGAAAAGACCGTTTCTCGACGTTTTCTAACTCAGGGAACAAGTTGCACACTTCTGAGGTGCAATTGTGTAACTATCTCAAAAATGAGTTTTTTGCTAACAGAGACATGCCAATTTGCGCAGTAGTACAGATTCTGAGTATGTAACTGGGCTTGATGAAATCAGCATTTCTCTTGCTTCCCTGTGTGTAGGGAAGCTCAGTTTAATCACAGTAGCTCCCACAAGTGTCTCCTCAGTGTGTTCCCAGTTCCTTAGAAACAGTGTATTTGCTGGGAGAAAAGTGCATTACTGTGCGCTTTCACCGTTCAGCAAATACATGTGTAGAAGCACAGTGCTAGCTGAAACGACCGTTTCTCGACGTTTTCTAACTCAGGGAACAAGTTGCACACTTCTGAGATGCATTTGGGCAACTTTTTCAGAAATGAGTGTTTTGCCTACAGAGACATGCCTATTTGCGCAGTAGTACAGATTCTGAGTATGTAACTGGGCTTGATGAAATCAGCACTTCTCTTGCTTCCCTGTGCATAGGGAAGCTCAGTTTTAGTCACAGTAGCTCCCACAAGTGTCTCCTCAGTGTGTTCCCATTTCCTTAGAAACAGTGTATTTGCTGGGAGAAAAGTGCATTACTGTACGCTTTCACCGTTCAGCAAATACATGTGTAGAAGCACAGCGCTAGCAGAAACGAACGTTTCTCGACGTTTTCTAACTCAGGGAACAAGTTGCACACTTCTGAGGTGCAATTGTGTAACTATCTCAAAAATGAGTTTTTTGCTTACAGAGACATGCCAATTTGCGCAGTAGTACAGATTCTGAGTATGTAACTGGGCTTGATGAAATCAGCATTTCTCTTGCTTCCCTGTGTGTAGGGAAGCTCAGTTTAATCACAGTAGCTCCCACAAGTGTCTCCTCAGTGTGTTCCCATTTCCTTAGAAACAGTGTATTTGCTGGGAGAAAAGTGCATTACTGTGCGCTTTCACCGTTCAGCAAATATATGTGTAGAAGCACAGCGCTAGCTGAAACGACCGTTTCTCGACGTTTTCTAACTCAGGGAACAAGTTGCACACTTCTGAGATGCATTTGGGAAACTTTTTCAGAAATGAGTGTTTTGCCTACAGAGACATGCCTATTTGCGCAGTAGTACAGATTCTGAGTATGTAACTGGGCTTGATGAAATCAGCATTTCTCTTGCTTCCCTGTGCGTAGGGAAGCTCAGTTTTAGTCACAGTAGCTCCCACAAGTGTCTCCTCAGTGTGTTCCCATTTCCTTAGACACAGTGTATTTGCTGGGAGAAAAGTGCATTACTGTGCGCTTTCAACGTTCAGCAAATACATGTGTAGAAGCACAGCGCTAGCAGAAACGAACGTTTCTCGACGTTTTCTAACTCAGGGAACAAGTTGCACACTTCTGAGATGCATTTGGGCAACTTTGTCAGAAATGAGTTTTTTGCCTACAGAGACATGCCTATTTGCGCAGTAGTACAGATTCTGAGTATGTAACTGGGCTTGATGAAATCAGCATTTCTCTTGTTTCCCTGTGCATAGGGAAGCTCAGTTTAGTCACAGTAGCTCCCACAAGTGTCTCCTCAGTGTGTTCCCATTTCCTTAGAAACAGTGTATTTGCTGGGAGAAAAGTGCATCACTTTGTGCTTTCACCGTTCAGCAAATACATGTGTAGAAGCACAGCGCTAGCAGAAACGAACGTTTCTCGACGTTTTCTAACTCAGGGAATAAGTTGCACACTTCTGACTTGCATTTGGGCAACTTTGTCAGAAATGAGTTTTTTGCCTACAGAGACATGCCTATTTGCGCAGTAGTACAGATTCTGAGTATGTAACTGGGCTTGATGAAATCAGCATTTCTCTTGCTTCCCTGTGCATAGGGAAGCTCAGTTTTAGTCCCAGTAGCTCCCACAAGTGTCTCCTCAGTGTGTTCCACTTTCCTTAGAAACAGTGTATTTGCTGGGAGAAAAGTGCATTACTGTGCGCTTTCACTGTTCAGCAAATACATGTGTAGAAGCACAGCGCTAGCAGAAACGACCGTTTCTCGACATTTTCTAACTCAGGGAACAAGTTGTACACTTCTGGGATGCATCTGGGCAACTTTGTCAGAAATGAGTTTTTTGCCTACAGAGACATGCCTATTTGCGCAGTAGTACAGATTCTGAGAATGTAACTGGGCTTGATGAAATCAGCATTTCTCTTGCTTCCCTGTGCGTAGGGAAGCTCAGTTTTAGTCACAGTAGCTCCCACAAGTGTCTCCTCAGTGTGTTCCCATTTCCTTAGAAACAGTGTATTTGCTGGGAGAAAAGTGCATCACTGTGCGCTTTCACTGTTCAGCAAATACATGTGTAGAAGCACAGCGCTAGCAGAAACGAACGTTTCTCGACGTTTTCTAACTCAGGGAACAAGTTGCACACTTCTGAGATGCATTTGGGCAACTTTGTCAGAAATGAGTTTTTTGCCTACAGATTCATGCCTATTTGCGCAGTAGTACAGATTCTGAGTTTGTAACTGGGCTTGATGAAATCAGCATTTCTCTTGCTTCCCTGTGCGTAGGGAAGCTCAGTTTTAGTCACAGTAGCTCCCAAAAGTGTCTCCTCAGTGTGTTCCCATTTCCTTAGAAACAGTGTATTTGCTGGGAGAAAAGTGCATTACTGTGCGCTTTCACCGTTCAGCAAATACATGTGTAGAAGCACAGCGCTAGCAGAAACGACCGTTTCTCGACATTTTCTAACTCAGGGAGCAAGTTGCACACTTCTGAGATGCATTTGGGCAACTTTGTCAGAAATGAGTTTTTTGCCTACAGAGACATGCCTATTTGCGCAGTAGTACAGATTCTGAGTATGTAACTGGGCTTGATGAAATCAGCATTACTCTTGCTTCCCTGTGCGTAGGGAAGCTCAGTTTTAGTCACAGTAGCTCCCACAAGTGTCTCCTCAGTGTGTTCCCATTTCCTTAGAAACAGTGTATTTGCTGGGAGAAAAGTGCATTACTGTGCGCTTTCACCGTTCAGCAAATACATGTGTAGAAGCACAGCGCTAGCAGAAATGAATGTTTCTCGACGTTTTCTAACTCAGGGAACAAGTTGCACACTTCTGAGATGCATTTGGGCAACTTTGTCAGAAATGAGTTTTTTGCCTACAGAGACATGCCTATTTGCGCAGTAGTACAGATTCTGAGTATGTAACTGGGCTGGATGAAATCAGCATTTCTCTTGCTTCCCTGTGCGTAGGGAAGCTCAGTTTTAGTCACAGTAGCTCCCACAAGTGTCTCCTCAGTGTGTTCCCATTTCCTGAGACACAGTGTATTTGCTGGGAGAAAAGTGCATCACTGTGCGCTTTCACCGTTCAGCAAATACATGTGTAGAAGCACAGCGCTAGCAGAAACGAACGTTTCTCGACGTTTTGTAACTCAGGGAACAAGTTGCACACTTCTGAGATGCATTTGGGCAACTTTGTCAGAAATGAGTTTTTTGCCTACAGAGACATGCCTATTTGCGCAGTAGTACAGATTCTGAGTAAGTAACTGGGCTTGATGAAATAAGCATTTCTCTTGTTTCCCTGTGCATAGGGAAGGTCAGTTTAGTCACAGTAGCTCCCACAAGTGTCTCCTCAGTGTGTTCCCATTTCCTTAGAAACAGTGTATTTGCTGGGAGAAAAGTGCATCACTTTGTGCTTTCACCGTTCAGCAAATACATGTGTAGAAGCACAGCGCTAGCAGAAACGACCGTTTCTCGACGTTTTCTAACTCAGGGAACAAGTTGCACACTTCTGAGTTGCATTTGGGCAACTTTGTCAGAAATGAGTTTTTTGCCTACAGAGACATGTCTATTTGCGCAGTAGTACAGATTCTGAGTATGTAACTGGGCTTGATGAAATCAGCATTTCTCTTGCTTCCCTGTGCATAGGGAAGCTCAGTTTTAGTCCCAGTAGCTCCCACAAGTGTCTCCTCAGTGTGTTCCCCTTTCCTTAGAAACATTGTATTTGCTGGGAGAAAAGTGCATTACTGTGCGCTTTCACCGTTCAGCAAATACATGTGTAGAAGCACAGCGCTAGCAGAAACGAACGTTTCTCGACGTTTTCTAACTCAGGGAACAAGTTGCACACTTCTGAGATGCATTTGGGCAACTTTGTCAGAAATGAGTTTTTTGCCTACAGAGACATGCCTATTTGCGCAGTAGTACAGATTCTGAGTATGTAACTGGGCTTGATGAAATCAGCATTTCTCTTGCTTCCCTGTGCATAGGGAAGCTCAGTTTTAGTCACAGTAGCTCCCACAAGTGTCTCCTCAGTGTGTTCCCATTTCCTTAGAAACAGTGTATTTGCTGGGAGAAAAGTGCATCACTTTGTGCTTTCACTGTTCAGCAAATACATGTGTAGAAGCACAGCGCTAGCAGAAACGACCGTTTCTCGACATTTTCTAACTCAGGGAACAAGTTGTACACTTCTGGGATGCATTTGGGCAACTTTGTCAGAAATGAGTTTTTTGCCTACAGAGACATGCCTATTTGCGCAGTAGTACAGATTCTGAGTATGTAACTGGGCTTGATGAAATCAGCATTTCTCTTGCTTCCCTGTGCGTAGGGAAGCTCAGTTTTAGTCACAGTAGCTCCCACAAGTGTCTCCTCAGTGTGTTCCCATTTCCTTAGAAACAGTGTATTTGCTGGTAGAAAAGTGCATTACTGTGCGCCTTCACCGTTCAGCAAATACATGTGTAGAAGCACAGCGCTAGCAGAAACGACCGTTTCTCGACGTTTTCGAACTCAGGGAAAGAGTTGCACACTTCTGAGGTGCAATTATGTAACTATCTCAAAAATGAGTTTTTTGCTTACAGAGACAGGCCAATTTGCGCAGTAGTACAGATTCTGAGTATGTAACTGGGCTTGATGAAATCAGCATTTCTCTTGCTTCCCTGTGCGTAGGGAAGCTCAGTTTTAGTCACAGTAGCTCCCACAAGTGTCTCCTCAGTGTGTTCCCAGTCCCTTAGAAACAGTGTATTTGCTGGGAGAAAAGTGCATTACTGTGCGCTTTCACCGTTCAGCAAATACATGTGTAGAAGCACAGCGCTAGCTGAAACGACCGTTTCTCGACGTTTTCTAACTCAGGGAACAAGTTCCACACTTCTGAGATGCATTTGGGCAACTTTGTCAGAAATGAGTTTTTTCCCTACAGAGACATGCCTATTTGCGCAGTAGTACAGATTCTGAGTATGTAACTGGGCTTGATGAAATCAGCATTTCTCTTGTTTCCCTGTGCATAGGGAAGCTCAGTTTAGTCACAGTAGCTCCCACAAGTGTCTCCTCAGTGTGTTCCCATTTCCTTAGAAACAGTGTATTTGCTGGGAGAAAAGTGCATCACTTTGTGCTTTCATCGTTCAGCAAATACATGTGTAGAAGCACAGCGCTAGCAGAAACGACCGTTTCTCGACGTTTTCTAACTCAGGGAATAAGTTGCACACTTCTGACTTGCATTTGGGCAACTTTGTCAGAAATGATTTTTTTGCCTACAGAGACATGCCTATTTGCGCAGTAGTACAGATTCTGAGTATGTAACTGGGCTTGATGAAATCAGCATTTCTCTTGCTTCCCTGTGCATAGGGAAGCTCAGTTTTAGTCCCAGTAGCTCCCACAAGTGTCTCCTCAGTGTGTTCCACTTTCCTTAGAAACAGTGTATTTGCTGGGAGAAAAGTGCATTACTGTGCGCTTTCACCGTTCAGCAAATACATGTGTAGAAGCACAGCGCTAGCAGAAACGAACGTTTCTCGACGTTTTCTAAATCAGGGAACAAGTTGCACACTTCTGAGATGCATTTGGGCAACTTTGTCAGAAATGAGTTTTTTGCCTACAGAGACATGCCTATTTGCGCAGTAGTACAGATTCTGAGTATGTAACTGGGCTTGATGAAATCAGCATTTCTCTTGCTTCCCTGTGCGTAGGGAAGCTCAGTTTTAGTCACAGTAGCTCCCACAAGTGTCTCCTCAGTGTGTTCCCATTTCCTTAGAAACAGTGTATTTGCTGGGAGAAAAGTGCATCACTTTGTGCTTTCACTGTTCAGCAAATACATGTGTAGAAGCACAGCGCTAGCAGAAACGACCGTTTCTCGACATTTTCTAACTCAGGGAACAAGTTGTACACTTCTGGGATGCATTTGGGCAACTTTGTCAGAAATGAGTTTTTTGTCTACAGAGACATGCCTATTTGCGCAGTAGTACAGATTCTGAGTATGTAACTGGGCTTGATGAAATCAGCATTTCTCTTGCTTCCCTGTGCGTAGGGAAGCTCAGTTTTAGTCCCAGTAGCTCCCACAAGTGTCTCCTCAGTGTGTTCCCATTTCCTTAGAAACAGTGTATTTGCTGGGAGAAAAGTGCATTACTGTGCGCTTTCACCGTTCAGCCAATACATGTGTAGAAGCACAGCGCTAGCAGAAACGAACGTTTCTCGACGTTTTCTAACTCAGGGAACAAGTTGCACACTTCTGAGGTGCAATTGTGTAACTATCTCAAAAATGAGTTTTTTGCTTACAGAGACATGCCAATTTGCGCAGTAGTACAGATTCTGAGTATGTAACTGGGCTTGATGAAATAAGCATTTCTCTTGCTTCCCTGTGCGTAGGGAAGCTCAGTTTTAGTCACAGTAGCTCCCACAAGTGTCTCCTCAGTGTGTTCCCAGTTCCTTAGAAACAGTGTATTTGCTGGGAGAAAAGTGCATTACTGTGCGCTTTCACCGTTCAGCAAATACATGTGTAGAAGCACAGCGCTAGCTGAAACGACCGTTTCTCGACGTTTTCTAACTCAGGGAACAAGTTGCACACTTCTGAGATGCATTTGGGCAACTTTGTCAGAAATGAGTTTTTTGCCTACAGAGACATGCCTATTTGCGCAGTAGTACAGATTCTGAGTATGTAACTGGGCTTGATGAAATCAGCATTTCTCTTGCTTCCCTGTGCGTAGGGAAGCTCAGTTTTAGTCACAGTAGCTCCCACAAGTGTCTCCTCAGTGTGTTCCCATTTCCTTAGAAACAGTGTATTTGCTGGGAGAAAAGTGCATTACTGTGCGCTTTCACCGTTCAGCAAATACATGTGTAGAAGCACAGCGCTAGCAGAAACGAACGTTTCTCGACGTTTTCTAACTCAGGGAAGAAGTTGCACACTTCTGAGATGCATTTGGGCAACTTTGTCAGAAATGAGTTTTTTGCCTACAGAGACATGCCTATTTGCGCAGTAGTACAGATTCTGAGTATGTAACTGGGCTTGATGAAATCAGCATTTCTCTTGTTTCCCTGTGCATAGGGAAGCTCAGTTTAGTCACAGTAGCTCCCACAAGTGTCTCCTCAGTGTGTTCCCATTTCTTAGAAACAGTGTATTTGCTGGGAGAAAAGTGTATCACTTTGTGCTTTCATCGTTCAGCAAATACATGTGTAGAAGCACAGCGCTAGCAGAAACGACCGTTTCTCGACGTTTTCTAACTCAGGGAATAAGTTGCACACTTCTGACTTGCATTTGGGCAACTTTGTCAGAAATGAGTTTTTTGCCTACAGAGACATGCCTATTTGCGCAGTAGTACAGATTCTGAGTATGTAACTGGGCTTGATGAAATCAGCATTTCTCTTGCTTCCCTGTGCATAGGGAAGCTCAGTTTTAGTCCCAGTAGCTCCCACAAGTGTCTCCTCAGTGTGTTCCACTTTCCTTAGAAACAGTGTATTTGCTGGGAGAAAAGTGCATTACTGTGTGCTTTCACCGTTCAGCAAATACATGTGTAGAAGCACAGCGCTAGCAGAAACGAACGTTTCTCGACGTTTTCTAAATCAGGGAACAAGTTGCACACTTCTGAGATGCATTTGGGCAACTTTGTCAGAAATGAGTTTTTTGCCTACAGAGACATGCCTATTTGCGCAGTAGTACAGATTCTGAGTATGTAACTGGGCTTGATGAAATCAGCATTTCTCTTGCTTCCCTGTGCATAGGGAAGCTCAGTTTTAGTCACAGTAGCTCCCACAAGTGTCTCCTCAGTGTGTTCCCAGTTCCTTAGAAACAGTGTATTTTCTGGGAGAAAAGTGCATTACTGTGCGCTTTCACCGTTCAGCAAATACATGTGTAGAAGCACAGCGCTAGCTGAAACGACCGTTTCTCGACGTTTTCTAACTCAGGGAACAAGTTGCACACTTCTGAGATGCATTTGGGCAACTTTGTCAGAAATGAGGTTTTTGCCTACAGAGACATGCCTATTTGCGCAGTAGTACAGATTCTGAGTATGTAACTGGGCTTGATGAAATCAGCATTTCTCTTGCTTCCCTGTGCGTAGGGAAGCTCAGTTTTAGTCACAGTAGCTCCCACAAGTGTCTCATCAGTGTGTTCCCATTTCCTTAGAAACAGTGTATTTGCTGGGAGAAAAGTGCATCACTGTGCGCTTTCACCGTTCAGCAAATACATGTGTAGAAGCACAGCGCTAGCAGAAACGAACGTTTCTCGACGTTTTCTAACTCAGGGAACAAGTTGCACACTTCTGAGATGCATTTGGGCAACTTTGTCAGAAATGAGTTTTTTGCCTACAGATTCATGCCTATTTGCGTAGTAGTACAGATTCTGAGTATGTAACTGGGCTTGATGAAATCAGCATTTCTCTTGCTTCCCTGTGCGTAGGGAAGCTCAGTTTTAGTCACAGTAGCGCCCACAAGTGTCTCCTCAGTGTGTTCCCATTTCCTTAGAAACAGTGTATTTGCTGGGAGAAAAGTGCATTACTGTGCGCTTTCACCGTTCAGCAAATACATGTGTAGAAGCACAGCGCTAGCAGAAACGACCGTTTCTCGACATTCTCTAACTCAGGGAGCAAGTTGCACACTTCTGAGATGCATTTGGGCAACTTTGTCAGAAATGAGTTTTTTGCCTACAGAGACATGCCTATTTGCGCAGTAGTACAGATTCTGAGTATGTAACTGGGCTTGATGAAATCAGCATTACTCTTGCTTCCCTGTGCGTAGGGAAGCTCAGTTTTAATCACAGTAGCTCCCACAAGTGTCTCCTCAGTGTGTTCCCATTTCCTTAGAAACAGTGTATTTGCTGGGAGAAAAGTGCATTACTGTGCGCTTTCACCGTTCAGCAATTACATGTGTAGAAGCACAGCGCTAGCAGAAATGAATGTTTCTCGACGTTTTCTAACTCAGGGAACAAGTTGCACACTTCTGAGATGCATTTGGGCAACTATGTCAGAAATGAGTTTTTTGCCTACAGAGACATGCCTATTTGCGCAGTAGTACAGATTCTGAGTATGTAACTGGGCTTGATGAAATCAGCATTTCTCTTGTTTCCCTGTGCATAGGGAAGCTCAGTTTAGTCACAGTAGCTCCCACAACTGTCTCCTCAGTGTGTTCCCATTTCCTTAGAAACAGTGTATTTGCTGGGAGAAAAGTGCATCACTTTGTGCTTTCACCGTTCAGCAAATACATGTGTAGAAGCACAGCGCTAGCAGAAACGACCGTTTCTCGACGTTTTCTAACTCAGGAAACAAGTTGCACACTTCTGAGTTGCATTTCGGCAACTTTGTCAGAAATGAGTTTTTTGCCTACAGAGACATGCCTATTTGCGCAGTAGTACAGATTCTGAGTATGTAACTGGGCTTGATGAAATCAGCATTTCTCTTGCTTCCCTGTGCATAGGGAAGCTCAGTTTTAGTCCCAGTAGCTCCCACAAGTGTCTCCTCAGTGTGTTCCCCTTTCCTTAGAAACAGTGTATTTGCTGGGAGAAAAGTGCATTACTGTGCGCTTTCACCGTTCAGCAAATACATGTGTAGAAGCACAGCGCTAGCAGAAACGAACGTTTCTCGACGTTTTCTAACTCAGGGAACAAGTTGCACACTTCTTCGATGCATTTGGGCAACTTTGTCAGAAATGAGTTTTTTGCCTACAGAGACATGCCTATTTGCGCAGTCTTACAGATTCTGAGTATGTAACTGGGCTTGATGAAATCAGCATTTCTCTTGCTTCCCTGTGCGTAGGGAAGCTCAGTTTTAGTCACAGTAGCTCCCACAAGTGTCTCCTGAGTGTGTTCCCATTTCTTTAGAAACAGTGTATTTGCTGGGAGAAAAGTGCATCACTTTGTGCTTTCACTGTTCCGCAAATACATGTGTAGAAGCAAAGCGCTAGCAGAAACGACCGTTTCTCGACATTTTCTAACTCAGGGAACAAGTTGTACACTTCTGGGATGCATTTGGGCAACTTTGTCAGAAATGAGTTTTTTGCCTACAGAGACATGCCTATTTGCGCAGTAGTACAGATTCTGAGTATGTAACTGGGCTTGATGAAATCAGCATTTCTCTTGCTTCCCTGTGCGTAGGGAAGCTCAGTTTTAGTCACAGTAGCTCCCACAAGTGTCTCCTCAGTGTGTTCCCATTTCCTTAGAAAGAGTGTATTTGCTGGGAGAAAAGTGCATTACTGTGCGCTTTCACCGTTCAGCAAATACATGTGTAGAAGCACAGCGCTAGCAGAAACGAACGTTTCTCGACGTTTTCTAACTCAGGGAACAAGTTGCACACTTCTGAGGTGCAATTGTGTAACTATCTCAAAAATGAGTTTTTTGCTTACAGAGACATGCCAATTTGCGCAGTATTACAGATTCTGAGTATGTAACTGGGCTTGATGAAATCAGCATTTCTCTTGCTTCCCTGTGCGTAGGGAAGCTCAGTTTTAGTCACAGTAGCTCCCACAAGTGTCTCCTCAGTGTGTTCCCAGTTCCTTAGAAACAGTGTATTTGCTGGGAGAAAAGTGCATTACTGTGCGCTTTCACCGTTCAGCAAATACATGTGTAGAAGCACAGCGCTAGCTGAAACAACCGTTTCTCGACGTTTTCTAACGCAGGGAACAAGTTGCACACTTCTGAAATGCATTTGGGCAACTTTGTCAGAAATGAGTTTTTTGCCTACAGAGACATGCCTATTTGCGCAGTAGTACAGATTCTGAGTATGTAACTGGGCTTGATGAAATCAGCATTTCTCTTGCTTCCCTGTGCGTAGGGAAGCTCAGTTTTAGTCACAGTAGCTCCTACAAGTGTCTCCTCAGTGTGTTCCCATTTCCTTAGACACAGTGTATTTGCTGGGAGAAAAGTGCATTACTGTGCGCTTTCACCGTTCAGCAAATACATGTGTAGAAGCACAGCGCTAGCAGAAACGAACGTTTCTCGACGTTTTCTAACTCAGGGAACAAGTTGCACACTTCTGAGATGCATTTGGGCAACTTTGTCAGAAATGAGTTTTTTGCCTACAGAGACATGCCTATTTGCGCAGTAGTACAGATTCTGAGTATGTAACTGGGCTTGATGAAATAAGCATTTCTCTTGTTTCCCTGTGCATAGGGAAGGTCAGTTTAGTCACAGTAGCTCCCACAAGTGTCTCCTCAGTGTGTTCCCATTTCCTTAGAAACAGTGTATTTGCTGGGAGAAAAGTGCATCACTTTGTGCTTTCACCGTTCAGCAAATACATGTGTAGAAGCACAGCGCTAGCAGAAACGAACATTTCTCGACGTTTTCTAACTCAGGGAACAAGTTGCACACTTCTGAGATGCATTTGGGCAACTTTGTCAGAAATGAGTTTTTTGCCTACAGAGACATGCCTATTTGCGCAGTAGTACAGATTCTGAGTATGTAACTGGGCTTGATAAAATCAGCATTTCTCTTGCTTCCCTGTGCGTAGGGAAGCTCAGTTTTAGTCACAGTAGCTCCCACAAGTGTCTCCTCAGTGTGTTCCCATTTCCTTAGAAACAGTGTATTTGCTGGGAGAAAAGTGCATCACTTTGTGCTTTCACTGTTCAGCAAATACATGTGTAGAAGCACAGCGCTAGCAGAAACGACCGTTTCTCGACATTTTCTAACTCAGGGAACAAGTTGTACACTTCTGGGATGCATTTGGGCAAGTTTGTCAGAAATGAGTTTTTTGCCTACAGAGACATGCCTATTTGCGCAGTAGTACAGATTCTGAGTATGTAACTGGGCTTGATGAAATCAGCATTTCTCTTGCTTCCCTGTGCGTAGGGAAGCTCAGTTTTAGTCACAGTAGCTCCCACAAGTGTCTCCTCAGTGTGTTCCCATTTCCTTAGAAACAGTGTATTTGCTGGGAGAAAAGTGCATTACTGTGCGCTTTCACCGTTCAGCAAATACATGTGTAGAAGCACAGCGCTAGCAGAAACGAACGTTTCTCGATGTTTTCTAAATCAGGGAACAAGTTGCACACTTCTGAGATGCATTTGGGCAACTTTGTCAGAAATGAGTTTTTTGCCTACAGAGACATGCCTATTTGCGCAGTAGTACAGATTCTGAGTAGGTAACTGGGCTTGATGAAATCAGCATTTCTCTTGCTTCCCTGTGCGTAGGCAAGCTCAGTTTTAGTCACAGTAGCTCCCACAAGTGTCTCCTTAGTGTGTTCCCATTTCCTTAGAAACAGTGTATTTGCTGGGAGAAAAGTGCATTACTGTGCGCTTTCACCGTTCAGCAAATACATGTGTAGAAGCACAGCGCTAGCTGAAACGACCGTTTCTCGATGTTTTCTAACTCAGGGAACAAGTGGCACACTTCTGAGATGCATTTGGGCAACTGTGTCAGAAATGAGTTTTTTGCCTACAGAGACATGCCTATTAGCGCAATAGTACAGATTCTGAGTATGTAACTGGGCTTGATGAAATCAGCATTTCTCTTGCTTCCCTGTGCGTAGGGAAGCTCAGTTTTAGTCACAGTAGCTCCCACAAGTGTCTCCTCAGTGTGTTCCCAGTTCCTTAGAAACAGTGTATTTGCTTGGAGAAAAGTGCATTACTGTGCGCATTCACCGTTCAGCAAATACATGTGTAGAAGCACAGCGCTAGCAGAAACGACCGTTTCTCGACGTTTTCTAACTCAGGGAACAAGTTGCACACTTCTGAGATGCATTTGGGAAACTTTGTCAGAAATGAGTTTTTTGCCTACAGAGACATGCCTATTTGCGCAGTAGTACGGATTCTGAGTATGTAACTGGGCTTGATGAAATCAGCATTTCTCTTGCTTCCCTGTGCGTAGGGAAGCTCAGTTTTAGTCACAGTAGCTCCCACAAGTGTCTCCTCAGTGTGTTCCCATTTCCTTAGAAACAGTGTATTTGCTGGGAGAAAAGTGCATCACTTTGTGCTTTCACTGTTCATCAAATACATGTGTAGAAGCACAGCGCTAGCAGAAACGAACGTTTCTCGACATTTTCTAACTCAGGGAACAAGTTGTACACTTCTGGGATGCATTTGGGCAACTTTGTCAGAAATGAGTTTTTTGCCTACAGAGACATGCCTATTTGCGCAGTAGTACAGATTCTGAGTATGTAACTGGGCTTGATGAAATCAGCATTTCTCTTGCTTCCCTGTGCGTAGGGAAGCTCAGTTTTAGTCACAGTAGCTCCCACAAGTGTCTCCTCAGTGTGTTCCCATTTCCTTAGAAAGAGTGTATTTGCTGGGAGAAAAGTGCATTACTGTGCGCTTTCACCGTTCAGCAAATACATGTGTAGAAGCACAGCGCTAGCAGAAACGAACATTTCTCGACGTTTTTTAACTCAGGGAACAAGTTGCACACTTCTGAGGTGCAATTGTGTAACTATCTCAAAAATGAGTTTTTTGCTTACAGAGACATGCCAATTTGCGCAGTAGTACAGATTCTGAGTATGTAACTGGGCTTGATGAAATCAGCATTTCTCTTGCTTCCCTTTGCGTAGGGAAGCTCAGTTTTAGTCACAGTAGCTCCCACAAGTGTCTCCTCAGTGTGTTCCCAGTTCCTTAGAAACAGTGTATTTGCTGGGAGAAAAGTGCATTACTGTGCGCTTTCACCGTTCAGCAAATACATGTGTAGAAGCACAGCGCTAGCTGAAACAACCGTTTCTCGACGTTTTCTAACGCAGGGAACAAGTTGCACACTTCTGAAATGCATTTGGGCAACTTTGTCAGAAATGAGTTTTTTGCCTACAGAGACATGCCTATTTGCGCAGTAGTACAGATTCTGAGTATGTAACTGGGCTTGATGAAATCAGCATTTCTCTTGCTTCCCTGTGCGTAGGGAAGCTCAGTTTTAGTCACAGTAGCTCCTACAAGTGTCTCCTCAGTGTGTTCCCATTTCCTTAGACACAGTGTATTTGCTGGGAGAAATGTGCATTACTGTGCGCTTTCACCGTTCAGCAAATACATGTGTAGAAGCACAGCGCTAGCAGAAACGAACGTTTCTCGACGTTTTCTAACTCAGGGAACAAGTTGCACACTTCTGAGATGCATTTGGGCAACTTTGTCAGAAATGAGTTTTTTGCCTACAGAGACATGCCTATTTGCGCAGTAGTACAGATTCTGAGTATGTAACTGGGCTTGATGAAATAAGCATTTCTCTTGTTTCCCTGTGCATAGGGAAGGTCAGTTTAGTCACAGTAGCTCCCACAAGTGTCTCCTCAGTGTGTTCCCATTTCCTTAGAAACAGTGTATTTGCTGGGAGAAAAGTGCATCACTTTGTGCTTTCACCGTTCAGCAAATACATGTGTAGAAGCACAGCGCTAGCAGAAACGAACGTTTCTCGACGTTTTCTAACTCAGGGAACAAGTTGCACACTTCTGAGATGCATTTGGGCAACTTTGTCAGAAATGAGTTTTTTGCCTACAGAGACATGCCTATTTGCGCAGTAGTACAGATTCTGAGTATGTAACTGGGCTTGATAAAATCAGCATTTCTCTTGCTTCCCTGTGCGTAGGGAAGCTCAGTTTTAGTCACAGTAGCTCCCACAAGTGTCTCCTCAGTGTGTTCCCATTTCCTTAGAAACAGTGTATTTGCTGGGAGAAAAGTGCATCACTTTGTGCTTTCACTGTTCAGCAAATACATGTGTAGAAGCACAGCGCTAGCAGAAACGACCGTTTCTCGACATTTTCTAACTCAGGGAACAAGTTGTACACTTCTGGGATGCATTTGGGCAAGTTGGTCAGAAATGAGTTTTTTGCCTCCAGAGACATGCCTATTTGCGCAGTAGTACAGATTCTGAGTATGTAACTGGGCTTGATGAAATCAGCATTTCTCTTGCTTCCCTGTGCGTAGGGAAGCTCAGTTTTAGTCACAGTAGCTCCCACAAGTGTCTCCTCAGTGTGTTCCCATTTCCTTAGAAACAGTGTATTTGCTGGGAGAAAAGTGCATTACTGTGCGCTTTCACCGTTCATCAAATACATGTGTAGAAGCACAGCGCTAGCAGAAACGAACGTTTCTCGACGTTTTCTAACTCAGGGAACAAGTTGCACACTTCTGAGGTGCAATTGTGTAACTATCTCAAAAATGAGTTTTTTGCTTACAGAGACATGCCAATTTGCGCAGTAGTACAGATTCTGAGTATGTAACTGGGCTTGATGAAATCAGCATTTCTCTTGCTTCCCTGTGTGTAGGGAAGCTCAGTTTTAGTCACAGTAGCTCCCACAAGTGTCTCCTCAGTGTGTTCCCATTTCCTTAGAAACAGTGTATTTGCTGGGAGAAAAGTGCATTACTGTGCGCTTTCACCGTTCAGCAAATACATGTGTAGAAGCACAGCGCTAGCTGAAACGACCGTTTCTCGACGTTTTCTAACTCAGGGAACAAGTTGCACACTTCTGAGATGCATTTGGGCAACTTTGTCAGAAATGAGTTTTTTGCCTGCAGAGACATGCCTATTTGCGCAGTAGTACAGATTCTGAGTATGTAACTGGGCTTGATGAAATCAGCATTTCTCTTGCTTCCCTGTGCGTAGGGAAGCTCACTTTTAGTCACAGTAGCTCCCACAAGTGCCTCCTCAGTGTGTTCCCATTTCCTTAGAAACAGTGTATTTGCTGGGAGAAAAGTGCATTACTGTGCGCTTTCACCGTTCAGCAAATACATGTGTAGAAGCACAGCGCTAGCAGAAACGAACGTTTCTCGATGTTTTCTAAATCAGGGAACAAGTTGCACACTTCTGAGATGCATTTGGGCAACTTTGTCAGAAATGAGTTTTTTGCCTACAGAGACATGCCTATTTGCGCAGTAGTACAGATTCTGAGTAGGTAACTGGGATTGATGAAATCAGCATTTCTCTTGCTTCCCTGTGCGTAGGCAAGCTCAGTTTTAGTCACAGTAGCTCCCACAAGTGTCTCCTTAGTGTGTTCCCATTTCCTTAGAAACAGTGTATTTGCTGGGAGAAAAGTGCATTACTGTGCGCTTTCACCGTTCAGCAAATACATGTGTAGAAGCACAGCGCTAGCTGAAACGACCGTTTCTCGATGTTTTCTAACTCAGGGAACAAGTGGCACACTTCTGAGATGCATTTGGGCAACTGTGTCAGAAATGAGTTTTTTGCCTACAGAGACATGCCTATTAGCGCAATAGTACAGATTCTGAGTATGTAACTGGGCTTGATGAAATCAGCATTTCTCTTGCTTCCCTGTGCGTAGGGAAGCTCAGTTTTAGTCACAGTAGCTCCCACAAGTGTCTCCTCAGTGTGTTCCCAGTTCCTTAGAAACAGTGTATTTGCTTGGAGAAAAGTGCATTACTGTGCGCATTCACCGTTCAGCAAATACATGTGTAGAAGCACAGCGCTAACAGAAACGACCGTTTCTCGACGTTTTCTAACTCAGGGAACAAGTTGCACACTTCTGAGATGCATTTGGGAAACTTTGTCAGAAATGAGTTTTTTGCCTACAGAGACATGCCTATTTGCGCAGTAGTACAGATTCTGAGTATGTAACTGGGCTTGATGAAATCAGCATTTCTCTTGCTTCCCTGTGCATAGGGAAGCTCAGTTTAGTCACAGTAGCTCCCACAAGTGTCTCCTCAGTGTGTTCCCATTTCCTTAGGAACAGTGTATTTGCTGGGAGAAAAGTGCATTACTGTGTGCTTTCACCGTTCAGCAAATACATGTGTAGAAGCACAGCGCTAGCTGAAACGAACGTTTCTCGACGTTTTCTAACTCAGGGAACAAGTGGCACACTTCTGAGATGCATTTGGGCAACTTTGTCAGAAATGAGTTTTTTGCCTACAGAGACATGCCTATATTCGCAGTAGTACAGATTCTGAGTATGTAACTGGGCTTGATGAAATCAGCATTTCTCTTGCTTCCCTGTGCGTAGGGAAGCTCAGTTTTAGTCGCAGTAGCTCCCACAAGTGTCTCCTCAGTGTGTTCCCATTTCCTTAGAAACAGTGTATTTGCTGGGAGAAAAGTGCGTTACTCTGCGCTTTCACCGTTCAGCAAATACATGTGTAGAAGCACAGCGCTAGCGGAAACGAATGTTTCTCGACGTTTTCTAACTCAGGGAACAAGTTACACACTTCTGAGATGCATTTGGGCAACTTTGTCAGAAATGAGTTTTTTGCCTACAGAGACATGCCTATTTGCGCAGTAGTACAGATTCTGAGTATGTAACTGGGCTTGATGAAATCAGCATTTCTCTTGCTTCCCTGTGCATAGGGAAGCTCAGTTTTAGTCACAGTAGCTCCCACAAGTGTCTCCTCAGTGTGTTACCATTTCCTTAGAAACAGTGTATTTGCTGGGAGAAAAGTGCATTACTGTGCGCTTTCACCGTTCAGCAAATACATGTGTAGAAGCACAGAGGTAGCAGAAACGACCGTTTCTCGACGTTTTCTAACTCAGGGAACAAGTTGCACACTTCTGAGATGCATTTGGGCAACTTTGTCAGAAATGAGTTTTTTGCCTACAGAGACATGCCTATTTGCGCAGTAATACAGATTCTGAGTATGTAACTGCGCTTGATGAAATCAGCATTTCTCTTGCTTCCCTGTGCGTAGGGAAGCTCAGTTTTAGTCACAGTAGCTCCCACAAGTGTCTCCTCAGTGTGTTCCCATTTCCTTAGAAACAGTGTATTTGCTGGGAGAAAAGTGCATTACTGTGCGCTTTCACCGTTCAGCAAATACATGTGTAGAAGCACAGCGCTAGCAGAAACGACCGTTTCTCGACGTTTTCTATCTCAGGGAACAAGTTGCACACTTCTGAGATGCATTTGGGCAACTTTGTCCGAAATGAGTTTTTTGCCTACAGAGACATGACTATTTGCGCAGTAGTACAGATTCTGAGTATGTAACTGGGCTTGATGAAATCAGCATTTCTCTTGCTTCCCTGTGCGTAGGGAAGCTCAGTTTTAGTCACAGTAGCTCCCACAAGTGTCTCCTCAGTGTGTTCCCATTTCCTTAGAAACAGTATATTTGCTGGGAGAAAAGTGCGTTACTCTGCGCTTTCACCGTTCAGCAAATACATGTGTAGAAGCACAGCGCTAGCAGAAACGAACGTTTCTCGACGTTTTCTAACTCAGGGAACAAGTTGCACACTTCTGAGATGCATTTGGGCAACTTTGTGAGAAATGAGTTTTTTGACTACAGAGACATGCCTATTTGCGCAGTAGTACAGATTCTGTGTATGTAACTCGGTTTGATGAAATCAGCATTTCTCTTGCTTCCCTGTGCGTAGGGAAGCTCAGTTTTAGTCACAGTAACTCCCACAAGTGTCTCCTCAGTGTGTTCCCATTTCCTTAGAAACAGTGTATTTGCTGGGAGAAAAGTGCATTACTGTGCGCTTTCACCGTTCAGCAAATACATGTGAAGAAGCACAGCGCTAGCAGAAACGACCGTTTCTCGACGTTTTCTAACTCAGGGAACAAGTTGCACACTTCTGAGATGCATTTGGGCAACTTTGTCAGAAATGAGTTTTTTGCCTAAAGAGACATGCCTATTTGCGCAGTAGTACAGATTCTGAGTATGTAACTGGGCTTGATGAAATCAGCATTTCTCTTGCTTCCCTGTGCGTAGGGAAGCTCAGTTTTAGTCACAGTAGCTCCCACAAGTGTCTCCTCAGTGTGTTCCCATTTCCTTAGAAACAGTGTATTTGCTGGGAGAAAAGTGCATTACTGTGCGCTTTCACCGTTCAGCAAATACAGGTGTAGAAGCACAGCGCTAGCAGAAACGAACGTTTCTCGACGTTTTCTAACTCAGGGAACAAGTTGCACACTTCTGAGATGCATTTGGGCAACTTTGTCAGAAATGAGTTTTTTGTCTACAGAGACATGCCTATTTGCGCAGTAGTACAGATTCTGAGTATGTAACTGGGATTGATGAAATCAGCATTTCTCTTGCTTCCCTGTGCGTAGGGAAGCTCAGTTTTAGTCACAGTAGCTCCCACAAGTGTCTCCTCAGTGTGTTCCCATTTCCTTAGAAACAGTGTATTTGCTGGGAGAAAAGTGCGTTACTCTGCGCTTTCACCGTTCAGCAAATACATGTGTAGAAGCACAGCGCTAGCAGAAACGACCGTTTCTCGACGTTTTCTAACTCAGGGAACAAGTTGCACACTTCTGAGATGCATTTGGGCAACTTTGTCAGAAATGAGTTTTTTGCCTACAGAGACATGCCTATTTGCGCAGTAGTACAGATTCTGAGTATGTAACTGGGCTTGATGAAATCAGCATTTCTCCTGCTTCCCTGTGCGTAGGGAAGCTCAGTTTTAGGCCCAGTAGCTCCCGCAAGTGTCTCCTCAGTGTGTTCCCATTTCCTTAGAAACAGTGTATTTGCTGGGAGAAAAGTGCATTACTGTGCGCTTTCACCGTTCAGCAAATACATGTGTAGAAGCACAGCACTAGCAGAAACGAACGTTTCTCGATGTTTTCTAACTCAAGGAACAAGTTGCACACTTCTGAGATGCATTTGGGCAACTTTGTGAGAAATGAGTTTTTTGCCTACAGAGACATGCCTATTTGCGCAGTAGTACAGATTCTGAGTATGTAACTCGGTTTGATGAAATCAGCATTTCTCTTGCTTCCCTGTGCGTAGGGAAGCTCAGTTTTAGTCACAGTAGCTCCCACAAGTGTCTCCTCAGTGTGTTCCCATTTCCATAGGAACAGTGTATTTGCTGGGAGAAAAGTGCATTACTGTGCGCTTTCACCGTTCAGCAAATACATTTGAAGAAGCACAGCGCTAGCAGAAACGACCGTTTCTCGACGTTTTCTAACTCAGGGAACAAGTTGCACACTTCTGAGATGCATTTGGGCAACTTTGTCAGAAATGAGTTTTTTGCCTAAAGAGACATGCCTATTTGCGCAGTAGTACAGATTCTGAGTATGTAACTGGGCTTGATGAAATCAGCATTTCTCTTGCTTCCCTGTGCGTAGGGAAGCTCAGTTTTAGTCACAGTAGCTCCCACAAGTGTCTCCTCAGTGTGTTCCCATTTCCTTAGAAACAGTGTATTTGCTGGGAGAAAAGTGCATTACTGTGCGCTTTCACCGTTCAGCAAATACATGTGTAGAAGCACAGCGCTAGCAGAAACGACCGTTTCTCGACGTTTTCTAACTCAGGGAACAAGTTGCACACTTCTGAGATGCATTTGGGCAACTTTGTCAGAAATGAGTTTTTTGTCTACAGAGATATGCCTATTTGCGCAGTAGTACAGATTCTGAGTATGTAACTGGGATTGAAGAAATCAGCATTTCTCTTGCTTCCCTGTGCGTAGGGAAGCTCAGTTTTAGTCACAGTAGCTCCCACAAGTGTCTCCTCAGTGTGTTCCCATTTCCTTAGAAACAGTGTATTTGCTGGGAGAAAAGTGCATTACTGTGCGCTTTAACCGTTCAGCAAATACATGTGTAGAAGCACAGCGCTAGCAGAAACGACCGTTTCTCGACGTTTTCTAACTCAGGGAACAAGTTGCACACTTCTGAGATGCATTTGGGCAACTTTGTCAGAAATGAGTTTTTTGCCTACAGAGACATGCCTATTTGCGCAGTAGTACAGATTCTGAGTATGTACCTGGTCATGATTAAATCAGCATTTCTCTTGCTTCCCTGTGCGTAGGGAAGCTCAGTTTTAGTCACAGTAGCTCCCACAAGTGTCTCCTCAGTGTGTTCCCATTTCCTTAGAAACAGTGTATTTGCTGGGAGAAAAGTGCATTACTGTGCGCTTTCACCGTTCAGCAAATACATGTGTAGAAGCACAGCGCTAGCAGAAACGACCGTTTCTCGACGTTTTCTAACTCAGGGAACAAGTTGCACACTTCTGAGATGCATTTGGGCAACTTTGTCAGAAATGAGTTTTTTGCCTACAGAGACATGCCTATTTGCGCAGTAGTACAGATTCTGAGTAGGTGACTGGGCTTGATGAAATCAGCATTTCTCTTGCTTCCCTGTGCGTAGGGAAGCTCAGTTTTAGTCACAGTAGCTCCCACAAGTGTCTCCTCAGTGTGTTCCCATTTCCTTAGAAACAGTGTATTTGCTGGGAGAAAAGTGCATTACTGTGCGCTTTCACCGTTCAGCAAATACATGTGTAGAAGCACAGCGCTAGCAGAAACGAACGTTTCTCGAAGTTTTCTAACTCAGGGAACAAGTTGCACACTTCTGAGATGCATTTGGGCAACTTTGTCAGAAATGAGTTTTTTGCCTACAGAGACATGCCTATTTGCGCAGTAGTACAGATTCTGAGTATGTAACTGGGCTTGATGAAATCAGCATTTCTCTTGCTTCCCTGTGCGTAGGGAAACTCAGTTTTAGTCACAGTAGCTCTCAAAAGTGTCTCCTCAGTGTGTTCCCAGTTCCTTAGAAACAGTGTATTTGCTGGGAGAAAAGTGCATTACTGTGCGCTTTCACCGTTCAGCAAATACATGTGTAGAAGCACAGCGCTAGCAGAAACGACCGTTTCTCGACGTTTTCTAACTCAGGGAACAAGTTGCACACTTCTGAGATGCATTTGGGCAACTTTGTCAGAAATGAGTTTTTTGCCTACAGAGACATGCCTATTTGCGCAGTAGTACAGATTCTGAGTATGTAACTGGGCTTGATGAAATCAGCATTTCTCTTGCTTCCCTGTGCGTAGGGAAGCTCAGTTTTAGTCACAGTAGCTCCCACAAGTGTCTCCTCAGTGTGTTCCCATTTCCTTAGAAACAGTGTATTTGCTGGGAGAAAAGTGCATTACTGTGCGCTTTCACCGTTCAGCAAATACATGTGTAGAAGCACAGCGCTAGCAGAAACGACAGTTTCTCGACGTTTTCTAACTCAGGGAACAAGTTGCACACTTCTGAGATGCATTTGGGCAACTTTGTCAGAAATGAGTTTTTTGCCTACAGAGACATGCCTATTGCGCAGTAGAACAGATTCTGAGTAGGTAACTGGGCTTGATGAAATCAGCATTTCTCTTGCTTCCCTGTGCGTAGGGAAGCTCAGTTTTAGTCACAGTAGCTCCCACAAGTGTCTCCTCAGTGTGTTCCCAGTTCCTTAGAAACAGTGTATTTGCTGGGAGAAAAGTGCATTACTGTGCGCTTTCACCGTTCAGCAAATACATGTGTAGAAGCACAGCGCTAGCAGAAACGAACGTTTCTCGACGTTTTCTAACTCAGGGAACAAGTTGCACCCTTCTGAGATGCATTTGGGCAACTTTGTCAGAAATGAGTTTTTTGCCTACAGAGACATGCCTATTTGCGCAGTAGTACAGATTCTGAGTATGTAACTGGGCTTGATGAAATCAGCATTTCTCTTGCTTCCCTGTGCATAGGGAAACTCAGTTTTAGTCACAGTAGCTCCCACAAGTGTCTCCTCAGTGTGTTCCCATTTCCTTAGAAACAGTGTATTTGCTGGGAGAAAAGTGCATTACTGTGCGCTTTCACCGTTCAGCAAATACATGTGTAGAAGCACAGCGCTAGCAGAAACGACCGTTTCTCGACGTTTTCTAACTCAGGGAACAAGTTGCACACTTCTGAGATGCATTTGGGCAACTTTGTCAGAAATGAGTTTTTTGCCTACAGAGACATGCCTATTTGCGCAGTAGTACAGATTCTGAGTAGGTAACTGGGCTTGATGAAATCAGCATTTCTCTTGCTTCCCTGTGCGTAGGGAAGCTAAGTTTTAGTCACAGTAGCTCCCACAAGTGTCTCCTCAGTGTGTTCCCATTTCCTTAGAAACAGTGTATTTGCTGGGAGAAAAGTGCATTACTGTGCGCTTTCACTGTTCAGCAAATACATGTGTAGAAGCACAGCACTAGCAGAAACGACCGTTTCTCGACGTTTTCTAACTCAGGGAACAAGTTGCACACTTCTGAGATGCATTTGGGCAACTTTGTCAGAAATGAGTTTTTTGCCTACAGAGACATGCCTATTTGCGCAGTAGTACAGATTCTGAGTAGGTAACTGCGCTTGATGAAATCAGCATTTCTCTTGCTTCCCTGTGCGTAGGGAAACTCAGTTTTAGTCACAGTAGCTCTCAAAATTGTCTCCTCAGTGTGTTCCCAGTTCCTTAGAAACAGTGTATTTGCTGGGAGAAAAGTGCATTACTGTGCGCTTTCACCGTTCAGCAAATACATGTGTAGAAGCACAGCGCTAGCAGAAACGAACGTTTCTCGACGTTTTCTAACTCAGGGAACAAGTTGCACACTTCTGAGATGCATTTGGGCAACTTTGTCAGAAATGAGTTTTTTGCCTACAGAGACATGCCTATTTGCGCAGTAGTACAGATTCTGAGTATGTAACTGGGCTTGATGAAATCAGCATTTCTCTTGCTTCCCTGTGCGTAGGGAAGCTCAGTTTTAGTCACAGTAGCTCCCACAAGTGTCTCCTCAGTGTGTTCCCATTTCCTTAGAAACAGTGTATTTGCTGGGAGAAAAGTGCATTACTGTGCGCTTTCACCGTTCAGCAAATACATGTGTAGAAGCACAGCTCTAGCAGAAACGACCGTTTCTCGACGTTTTCTAACTCAGGGAACAAGTTGCACACTTCTGAGATGCATTTGGGCAACTTTGTCAGAAATGAGTTTTTTGCCTAAAGAGACATGCCTATTTGCGCAGTAGTACAGATTCTGAGTAGGTAACTGGGCTTGATGAAATCAGCATTTCTCTTGCTTCCCTGTGCGTAGGGAAGCTAAGTTTTAGTCACAGTAGCTCCCACAAGTGTCTCCTCAGTGTGTTCCCATTTCCTTAGAAACAGTGTATTTGCTGGGAGAAAAGTGCATTACTGTGCGCTTTCACCGTTCAGCAAATACATGTGTAGAAGCACAGCGCTAGCAGAAACGATCGTTTCTCGACGTTTTCTAACTCAGGGAACAAGTTGCACACTTCTGAGATGCATTTGGGCAACTTTGTCAGAAATGAGTTTTTTGCCTACAGAGACATGCCTATTTGCGCAGGAGTACAGATTCTGAGTATGTACCTGGTCATGATTAAATCAGCATTTCTCTTGCTTCCCTGTGCGTAGGGAAGCTCAGTTTTAGTCACAGTAGCTCCCACAAGTGTCTCCTCAGTGTGTTCCCATTTCCTTAGAAACAGTGTATTTGCTGGGAGAAAAGTGCATTACTGTGCGCTTTCACCGTTCAGCAAATACATGTGTAGAAGCACAGCGCTAGTAGAAACGAACGTTTCTCAACGTTTTCTAACTCAGGGAACAAGTTGCACACTTCTGAGATGCATTTGGTCAACATTGTCAGAAATGAGTTTTTTGCCTACAGAGACATGCCTATTTGCGCAGTAGTACAGATTCTGAGTATGTAACTGGGCTTGATGAAATCAGCATTTCTCTTGCTTCCCTGTGCGTAGGGAAGCTCAGTTTTAGTCACAGTAGCTCCCACAAGTGTCTCCTCAGTGTGTTCCCATTTCCTTAGGAACAGTGTATTTGCTGGGAGAAAAGTGCATTACTGTGCGCTTTCACCGTTCAGCAAATACATGTGTAGAAGCACAGCGCTAGCAGAAACGACCGTTTCTCGACGTTTTCTAACTCAGGGAACAAGTTGCACACTTCTGAGATGCATTTGGGCAACTTTGTCAGAAATGAGTTTTTTGCCTACAGAGACATGCCTATTTGCGCAGTAGTACAGATTCTGAGTAGGTAACTGGGCTTGATGAAATCAGCATTTCTCTTGCTTCCCTGTGCGTAGGGAAGCTAAGTTTTAGTCACAGTAGCTCCCACAAGTGTCTCCTCAGTGTGTTCCCATTTCCTTAGAAACAGTGTATTTGCTGGGAGAAAAGTGCATTACTGTGCGCTTTCACCGTTCAGCAAATACATGTGTAGAAGCACAGCGCTAGCAGAAACGACCGTTTCTCGACGTTTTCTAACGCAGGGAACAAGTTGCACACTTCTGAGATGCATTTGGGCAACTTTGTCAGAAATGAGTTTTTTGCCTACAGAGACATGCCTATTTGCGCAGTAGTACAGATTCTGAGTATGTAACTGGGCTTGATGAAATCAGCATTTCTCTTGCTTCCCTGTGCATAGGGAAGCTCAGTTTTAGTCACAGTAGCTCCCACAAGTGTCTCCTCAGTGTGTTCCCATTTCCTTAGAAACAGTGTATTTGCTGGGAGAAAAGTGCATTACTGTGCGCTTTCACCGTTCAGCAAATACATGTGTAGAAGCACAGAGGTAGCAGAAACGACCGTTTCTCGACGTTTTCTAACTCAGGGAACAAGTTGCACACTTCTGAGATGCATTTGGGCAACTTTGTCAGAAATGAGTTTTTTGCCTACAGAGACATGCCTATTTGCGCAGTAGTACAGATTCTGAGTAGGTAACTGGGCTTGATGAAATCAGCATTTCTCTTGCTTCCCTGTGCGTAGGGAAACTCAGTTTTAGTCACAGTAGCTCTCAAAAGTGTCTCCTCAGTGTGTTCCCAGTTCTTTAGAAACAGTGTATTTGCTGGGAGAAAAGTGCATTACTGTGCGCTTTCACCGTTCAGCAAATACATGTGTAGAAGCACAGCGCTAGCAGAAACGAACGTTTCTCGACGTTTTCTAACTCAGGGAACAAGTTGCACACTTCTGAGATGCATTTGGGCAACTTTGTCAGAAATGAGTTTTTTGCCTACAGAGACATGCCTATTTGCGCAGTAGTACAGATTCTGAGTATGTAACTGGGCTTGATGAAATCAGCATTTCTCTTGCTTCCCTGTGCATAGGGAAACTCAGTTTTAGTCACAGTAGCTCCCACAAGTGTCTCCTCAGTGTGTTCCCATTTCCTTAGAAACAGTGTATTTGCTGGGAGAAAAGTGCATTACTGTGCGCTTTCACCGTTCAGCAAATACATGTGTAGAAGCACAGCGCTAGCAGAAACGACCGTTTCTCGACGTTTTCTAACTCAGGGAACAAGTTGCACACTTCTGAGATGCATTTGGGCAAGTTTGTCAGAAATGAGTTTTTTGCCTACAGAGACATGCCTATTTGCGCAGTAGTACAGATTCTGAGTAGGTAACTGGGCTTGATGAAATCAGCATTTCTCTTGCTTCCCTGTGCGTAGGGAAGCTAAGTTTTAGTCACAGTAGCTCCCACAAGTGTCTCCTCAGTGTGTTCCCATTTCCTTAGAAACAGTGTATTTGCTGGGAGAAAAGTGCATTACTGTGCGCTTTCACTGTTCAGCAAATACATGTGTAGAAGCACAGCGCTAGCAGAAACGACCGTTTCTCGACGTTTTCTAACTCAGGGAACAAGTTGCACACTTCTGAGATGCATTTGGGCAACTTTGTCAGAAATGAGTTTTTTGCCTACAGAGACATGCCTATTTGCGCAGTAGTACAGATTCTGAGTAGGTAACTGCGCTTGATGAAATCAGCATTTCTCTTGCTTCCCTGTGCGTAGGGAAACTCAGTTTTAGTCACAGTAGCTCTCAAAATTGTCTCCTCAGTGTGTTCCCAGTTCCTTAGAAACAGTGTATTTGCTGGGAGAAAAGTGCATTACTGTGCGCTTTCACCGTTCAGCAAATACATGTGTAGAAGCACAGCGCTAGCAGAAACGAACGTTTCTCGACGTTTTCTAACTCAGGGAACAAGTTGCACACTTCTGAGATGCATTTGGGCAACTTTGTCACAAATGAGTTTTTTGCCTACAGAGACATGCCTATTTGCGCAGTAGTACAGATTCTGAGTATGTAACTGGGCTTGATGAAATCAGCATTTCTCTTGCTTCCCTGTGCGTAGGTAAGCTCAGTTTTAGTCACAGTAGCTCCCACAAGTGTCTCCTCAGTGTGTTCCCATTTCCTTAGAAACAGTGTATTTGCTGGGAGAAAAGTGCATTACTGTGCGCTTTCACCGTTCAGCAAATACATGTGTAGAAGCACAGCGCTAGCAGAAACGACCGTTTCTCGACGTTTTCTAACTCAGGGAACAAGTTGCACACTTCTGAGATGCATTTGGGCAACTTTGTCAGAAATGAGTTTTTTGCCTACAGAGACATGCCTATTTGCGCAGTAGTACAGATTCTGAGTAGGTAACTGGGCTTGATGAAATCAGCATTTCTCTTGCTTCCCTGTGCGTAGGGAAACTCAGTTTTAGTCACAGTAGCTCTCAAAAGTGTCTCCTCAGTGTGTTCCCAGTTCCTTAGAAACAGTGTATTTGCTGGGAGAAAAGTGCATTACTGTGCGCTTTCACCATTCAGCAAATACATGTGTAGAAGCACAGCGCTAGCAGAAACGAACGTTTCTCGACGTTTTCTAACTCAAGGTACAAGTTGCACACTTCTGAGATGCATTTGGGCAACTTTGTCAGAAATGAGATTTTGCCTACAGAGACATGCCTATTTGCGCAGTAGTACAGATTCTGAGTAGGTAACTGGGCTTGATGAAATCAGCATTTCTCTTGCTTCCCTGTGCGTAGGGAAGCTCAGTTTTAGTCACAGTAGCTCCCAAAAGTGTCTCCTCAGTGTGTTCCCATTTCCTTAGGAACAGTGTATTTGCTGGGAGAAAAGTGCATTACTGTGCGCTTTCACCGTTCAGCAAATACATGTGTAGAAGCACAGCGCTAGCAGAAACGACCGTTTCTCGACGTTTTCTAACTCAGGGAACAAGTTGCACACTTCTGAGATGCATTTGGGCAACTTTGTCAGAAATGAGTTTTTTGCCTACAGAGACATGCCTATTTGCGCAGTAGTACAGATTCTGAGTATGTAACTGGGCTTGATGAAATCAGCATTTCTCTTGCTTCCCTGTGCGTAGGGAAGCTCAGTTTTAGTCACAGTAGCTCCCACAAGTGTCTCCTCAGTGTGTTCCCATTTCCTTAGAAA
This sequence comes from Acomys minous, assembly GCF_964271855.1. Lineage (NCBI taxonomy): Eukaryota > Metazoa > Chordata > Mammalia > Rodentia > Muridae > Acomys > Acomys minous. Next base: position 2,142,316 of record NW_028182178.1, read on the forward strand.
CAGTGTATTTGCTGGGAGAAAAGTGCATTACTGTGCGCTTTCACCGTTCAGCAAATACATGTGTAGAAGCACAGCGCTAGCAGAAACGAACGTTTCTCGACGTTTTCTAACTCAGGGAACAAGTTGCACACTTCTGAGATGCATTTGGGCAACTTTGTCAGAAATGAGTTTTTTGCCTACAGAGACATGCCTATTTGCGCAGTAGTACAGATTCTGAGTAGGTAACTGGGCTTGATGAAATCAGCATTTCTCTTGCTTCCCTGTGCGTAGGGAAGCTCAGTTTTAGTCACAGTAGCTCCCACAAGTGTCTCCTCAGTGTGTTCCCAGTTCCTTAGAAACAGTGTATTTGCTGGGAGAAAAGTGCATTACTGTGCGCTTTCACCGTTCAGCAAATACATGTGTAGAAGCACAGCGCTAACAGAAACGACCGTTTCTCGACGTTTTCTAACTCAGGGAACAAGTTGCACACTTCTGAGATGCATTTGGGCAACTTTGTCAGAAATGAGATTTTTGCCTACAGAGACATGCCTATTTGCGCAGTAGTACAGATTCCTAGTAGGTAACTGGGCTTGATGAAATCAGCATTTCTCTTGCTTCCCTGTGCGTAGGTAAGCTCAGTTTTAGTCACAGTAGCTCCCACAAGTGTCTCCTCAGTGTGTTCCCATTTCCTTAGAAACAGTGTATTTGCTGGGAGAAAAGTGCATTACTGTGCGCTTTCACCGTTCAGCAAATACATGTGTAGAAGCACAGCTCTAGAAGAAACGACCGTTTCTCGACGTATTCTAACTCAGGGAACAAGTTGCACACTTCTGAGATGCATTTGGGCAACTTTGTCAGAAATGAGTTTTTTGCCTACAGAGACATGCCTATTTGCGCAGTAGTACAGATTCTGAGTAGGTAACTGGGCTTGATGAAATCAGCATTTCTCTTGCTTCCCTGTGCGTAGGGAAGCTCAGTTTTAGTCACAGTAGCTCCCACAAGTGTCTCCTCAGTGTGTTCCCATTTCCTTAGAAACAGTGTATTTGCTGGGAGAAAAGTGCATTACTGTGCGCTTTCACCGTTCAGCAAATACATGTGTAGAAGCACAGCGCTAGCAGAAACGACCGTTTCTCGACGTTTTCTAACTCAGGGAACAAGTTGCACACTTCTGAGATGCATTTGGGCAACTTTGTCAGAAATGAGTTTTTTGCCTACAGAGACATGCCTATTTGCGCAGTAGTACAGATTCTGAGCTGGTAACTGGGCTTGATGAAATCAGCATTCTCTTGCTTCCCTGTGCGTAGGGAAGCTCAGTTTTAGTCACAGTAGCTTTCACAAGTGTCTCCTCAGTGTGTTCCCATTTCCTTAGAAACAGTGTGTTTGCTGGGAGAAAAGTGCATTACTGTGCGCTTTCACCGTTCAGCAAATACATGTGTAGAAGCACAGCACTAGCAGAAACGACCGTTTCTCGACGTTTTCTAACTCAGGGAACAAGTTGCACACTTCTGAGATGCATTTGGGCAACTTTGTCAGAAATGAGTTTTTTGCCTACAGAGACATGCCTATTTGCGCAGTAGTACAGATTCTGAGTATGTAACTGGGCTTGATGAAATCAGCATTTCTCTTGCTTCCCTGTGCGTAGGGAAGCTCAGTTTTAGTCACAGTAGCTCCCACAAGTGTCTCCTCAGTGTGTTCCCATTTCCTTAGAAACAGTGTATTTGCTGGGAGAAAAGTGCATTACTGTGCGCTTTCACCGTTCAGCAAATACATGTGTAGAAGCACAGCGCTAGCAGAAACGACCGTTTCTCGACGTTTTCTAACTCAGGGAACAAGTTGCACACTTCTGAGATGCATTTGGGCAACTTTGTCAGAAATGAGTTTTTTGCCTACAGAGACATGCCTATTTGCGCAGTAGTACAGATTCTGAGTATGTAACTGGGCTTGATGAAATCAGCATTTCTCTTGCTTCCCTGTGCGTAGGGAAGCTCAGTTTTAGTCACAGTAGCTCCCACAAGTGTCTCCTCAGTGTGTTCCCATTTCCTTAGAAACAGTGTATTTGCTGGGAGAAAAGTGCATTACTGTGCGCTTTCACCGTTCAGCAAATACATGTGTAGAAGCACAGCGCTAACAGAAACGACCGTTTCTCGACGTTTTCTAACTCAGGGAACAAGTTGCACACTTCTGAGATGCATTTGGGCAACTTTGTCAGAAATGAGATTTTTGCCTACAGAGACATGCCTATTTGCGCAGTAGTACAGATTCTGAGTATGTAACTGGGCTTGATGAAATCAGCATTTCTCTTGCTTCCCTGTGCATAGGGAAGCTCAGTTTTAGTCACAGTAGCTCCCACAAGTGTCTCCTCAGTGTGTTCCCATTTCCTTAGAAACAGTGTATTTGCTGGGAGAAAAGTGCATTACTGTGCGCTTTCACCGTTCAGCAAATACATGTGTAGAAGCACAGCGCTAGCAGAAACGACCGTTTCTCGACGTTTTCTAACTCAGGGAACAAGTTGCACACTTCTGAGATGCATTTGGGCAACTTTGTCAGAAATGAGTTTTTTGCCTACAGAGACATGCCTATTTGCGCAGTAGTACAGATTCTTAGTAGGTAACTGGGCTTGATGAAATCAGCATTTCTCTTGCTTCCCTGTGCGTAGGGAAGCTCAGTTTTAGTCACAGTAGCTCCCACAAGTGTCTCCTCAGTGTGTTCCCATTTCCTTAGAAACAGTGTATTTGCTGGGAGAAAAGTGCATTACTGTGCGCTTTCACCGTTCAGCAAATACATGTGTAGAAGCACAGCGCTAGCAGAAACGACCGTTTCTCGACGTTTTCTAACTCAGGGAACAAGTTGCACACTTCTGAGATGCATTTGGGCAACTTTGTCAGAAATGAGTTTTTTGCCTACAGAGACATGCCTATTTGCGCAGTAGTACAGATTCTGAGTATGTAACTGGGCTTGATGAAATCAGCATTTCTCTTGCTTCCCTGTGCGTAGGGAAGCTCAGTTTTAGTCACAGTAGCTCCCACAAGTGTCTCCTCAGTGTGTTCCCATTTCCTTAGAAACAGTGTATTTGCTGGGAGAAAAGTGCATTACTGTGCGCTTTCACCGTTCAGCAAATACATGTGTAGAAGCACAGCGCTAGCAGAAACGACAGTTTCTCGACGTTTTCTAACTCAGGGAACAAGTTGCACACTTCTGAGATGCATTTGGGCAACTTTGTCAGAAATGAGTTTTTTGCCTACAGAGACATGCCTATTTGCGCAGTAGTACAGATTCTGAGCTGGTAACTGGGCTTGATGAAATCAGCATTCTCTTGCTTCCCTGTGCGTAGGGAAGCTCAGTTTTAGTCACAGTAGCTCTCACAAGTGTCTCCTCAGGGTGTTCCCATTTCCTTAGAAACAGTGTATTTGCTGGGAGAAAAGTGCATTACTGTGCGCTTTCACCGTTCAGCAAATACATGTGTAGAAGCACAGCGCTAGCAGAAACGACCGTTTCTCGACGTTTTCTAACTCAGGGAACAAGTTGCACACTTCTGAGATGCATTTGGGCAACTTTGTCAGAAATGAGTTTTTTGCCTACAGAGACATGCCTATTTGCGCAGTAGTACAGATTCTGAGTAGGTAACTGGGCTTGATGAAATCAGCATTTCTCTTGCTTCCCTGTGCGTAGGGAAGCTCAGTTTTAGTCACAGTAGCTCCCACAAGTGTCTCCTCAGTGTGTTCCCAGTTCCTTAGAAACAGTGTATTTGCTGGGAGAAAAGTGCATTACTGTGCGCTTTCACCGTTCAGCAAATACATGTGTAGAAGCACAGCGCTAGCAGAAACGACCGTTTCTCGACGTTTTCTAACTCAGGGAACAAGTTGCACACTTCTGAGATGCATTTGGGCAACTTTGTCAGAAATGAGTTTTTTGCCTACAGAGACATGCCTATTTGCGCAGTAGAACAGATTCTGAGTGGGTAACTGGGCTTGATGAAATCAGCATTTCTCTTGCTTCCCTGTGCGTAGGGAAGCTAAGTTTTAGTCACAGTAGCTCCCACAATTGTCTCCTCAGTGTGTTCCCATTTCCTTAGAAACAGTGTATTTGCTGGGAGAAAAGTGCATTACTGTGCGCTTTCACCGTTCAGCAAATACATGTGTAGAAGCACAGCGCTAGCAGAAACGACCGTTTCTCGACGTTTTCTAACTCAGGGAACAAGTTGCACACTTCTGAGATGCATTTGGGCAACTTTGTCAGAAATGAGTTTTTTGCCTACAGAGACATGCCTATTTGCGCAGTAGTACATATTCTGAGTATGTAACTGGGCTTGATGAAATCAGCATTTCTCTTGCTTCCCTGTGCGTAGGGAAGCTCAGTTTTAGTCACAGTAGCTCCCACAAGTGTCTCCTCAGTGTGTTCCCATTTCCGTAGAAACAGTGTATTTGCTGGGAGAAAAGTGCATTACTGTGCGCTTTCACCGTTCAGCAAATACATGTGTAGAAGCACAGCGCTAGCAGAAACGAACGTTTCTCGACGGTTTCTAACTCAGGGAACAGGTTGCACACTTCTGAGATGCATTTGGGCAAGTTTGTCAGAAATGAGTTTTTTGCCTACAGAGACATGCCTATTTGCGCAGTAGTACAGATTCTGAGTATGTAACTGGGCTTGATGAAATCAGCATTTCTCTTGCTTCCCTGTTTGTAGGGAAGATCAGTTTTAATCACAGTAGCTCCCACAAGTGTCTCCTCAGTGTGTTCCCAGTTCCTTAGAAACAGTGTATTTGCTGGGAGAAAAGTGCATCACTGTGCACTTTCACCGTTCAGTAAATACATGTGTCGAAGCACAGCGCTAGCTGAAACGACCGTTTCTCGACGTTTTCTAACTCAGGGAACAAGTGGCACACTTCTGAGATGCATTTGGGCAACTATGTCAGAAATGAGTTTTTTGCCTAAAGAGACATGCCTATTTGGGCACTAGTACAGATTCTGAGTATGTAACTGGGCTTGATGAAATCAGCATTTCTCTTGCTTCCCTGTGCGTAGGGAAGCTCAGTTTTAGTCACAGTAGCTCCCAAAAGTGTCTCCTCAGTGTGTTCCTAGTTCCTTAGAAACAGTGTATTTGCTGGGAGAAAAGTGCATCACGGTGCGCATTCACCGTTCAGCAAATACATGTGTAGACGCACAGCGCTAGCTGAAAGGACCGTTGCTCGACGTTTTCTAACTCAGGGAACAAGTGGCACACTTCTGAGATGCATTTGGGCAACATTGTCAGAAATGAGTTTTTTGCCTATAGAGACATGCCTATTTGCGCAGTAGTACAGATTCTGAGTATGTAACTGGGCTTGATGAAATCAGCATTTCTCTTGCTTCCCTGTGCGTAGGGAAGCTCAGTTTTAGTCACAGTAGCTCCCACAAGTGTCTCCTCAGTGTGTTCCCATTTCCTTAGAAACAGTGTATTTGCTGGGAGAAAAGTGCATTACTGTGCGCTTTCACCGTTCAGCAAATACATGTGTAGAAGCACAGCGCTAGCAGAAACGACCATTTCTCGACGTTTTCTAACTCAGGGAACAAGTTGCACACTTCTGAGATGCATTTGGGCAACTTTGTCAGAAATGAGTTTTTTGCCTACAGAGACATGCCTATTTGCCCAGTAGTACAGATTCTGAGTAGGTAACTGGGCTTGATGAAATCAGCATTTCTCTTGCTTCCCTGTGCGTAGGGAAACTCAGTTTTAGTCACAGTAGCTCTCAAAAGTGTCTCCTCAGTGTGTTCCCAGTTCCTTAGAAACAGTGTATTTGCTGGGAGAAAAGTGCATTACTGTGCGCTTTCACCATTCAGCAAATACATGTGTAGAAGCACAGCGCTAGCAGAAACGAACGTTTCTCGACGTTTTCTAACTCAGGGTACAAGTTGCACACTTCTGAGATGCATTTGGGCAACTTTGTCAGAAATGAGATTTTGCCTACAGAGACATGCCTATTTGCGCAGTAGTACAGATTCTGAGTAGGTAACTGGGCTTGATGAAATCAGCATTTCTCTTGCTTCCCTGTGCGTAGGGAAGCTCAGTTTTAGTCACAGTAGCTCCCAAAAGTGTCTCCTCAGTGTGTTCCCATTTCCTTAGGAACAGTGTATTTGCTGGGAGAAAAGTGCATTACTGTGCGCTTTCACCGTTCAGCAAATACATGTGTAGAAGCACAGCGCTAGCAGAAACGACCGTTTCTCGACGTTTTCTAACTCAGGGAACAAGTTGCACACTTCTGAGATGCATTTGGGCAACTTTGTCAGAAATGAGTTTTTTGCCTACAGAGACATGCCTATTTGCGCAGTAGTACAGATTCTGAGTATGTAACTGGGCTTGATGAAATCAGCATTTCTCTTGCTTCCCTGTGCGTAGGGAAGCTCAGTTTTAGTCACAGTAGCTCCCACAAGTGTCTCCTCAGTGTGTTCCCATTTCCTTAGAAACAGTGTATTTGCTGGGAGAAAAGTGCATTACTGTGCGCTTTCACCGTTCAGGAAATACATGTGTAGAAGCACAGCGCTAGCAGAAACGAACGTTTCTCGACGTTTTCTAACTCAGGGAACAAGTTGCACACTTCTGAGATGCATTTGGGCAACTTTGTCAGAAATGAGTTTTTTGCCTACAGAGACATGCCTATTTGCGCAGTAGTACAGATTCTGAGTAGGTAACTGGGCTTGATGAAATCAGCATTTCTCTTGCTTCCCTGTGCGTAGGGAAGCTCAGTTTTAGTCACAGTAGCTCCCACAAGTGTCTCCTCAGTGTGTTCCCATTTCCTTAGAAACAGTGTATTTGCTGGGAGAAAAGTGCATTACTGTGCGCTTTCACCGTTCAGCAAATACATGTGTAGAAGCACAGCGCTAACAGAAACGACCGTTTCTCGACGTTTTCTAACTCAGGGAACAAGTTGCACACTTCTGAGATGCATTTGGGCAACTTTGTCAGAAATGAGATTTTTGCCTACAGAGACATGCCTATTTGCGCAGTAGTACAGATTCCTAGTAGGTAACTGGGCTTGATGAAATCAGCATTTCTCTTGCTTCCCTGTGCGTAGGGAAGCTCAGTTTTAGTCACAGTAGCTCCCACAAGTGTCTCCTCAGTGTGTTCCCATTTCCTTAGAAACAGTGTATTTGCTGGGAGAAAAGTGCATTACTTTGCGCTTTCACCGTTCAGCAAATACATGTGTAGAAGCACAGCGCTAGCAGAAACGACCGTTTCTCGACGTTTTCTAACTCAGGGAACAAGTTGCACACTTCTGAGATGCATTTGGGCAACTTTGTCAGAAATGAGTTTTTTGCCTACAGAGACATGCCTATTTGCGCAGTAGTACAGATTCTGAGTATGTAACTGGGCTTGATGAAATCAGCATTTCTCTTGCTTCCCTGTGCGTAGGGAAGCTCAGTTTTAGTCACAGTAGCTCCCACAAGTGTCTCCTCAGTGTGTTCCCATTTCCTTAGAAACAGTGTATTTGCTGGGAGAAAAGTGCATTACTGTGCGCTTTCACCGTTCAGCAAATACATGTGTAGAAGCACAGCGCTAGCAGAAACGACCGTTTCTCGACGTTTTCTAACTCAGGGAACAAGTTGCACACTTCTGAGATGCATTTGGGCAACTTTGTCAGAAATGAGTTTTTTGCCTACAGAGACATGCCTATTTGCGCAGTAGTACAGATTCTGAGCTGGTAACTGGGCTTGATGAAATCAGCATTCTCTTGCTTCCCTGTGCGTAGGGAAGCTCAGTTTTAGTCACAGTAGCTCTCACATGTGTCTCCTCAGGGTGTTCCCATTTCCTTAGAAACAGTGTATTTGCTGGGAGAAAAGTGCATTACTGTGCGCTTTCACCGTTAAGCAAATACATGTGTAGAAGCACAGCGCTAGCAGAAACGACCGTTTCTCGACGTTTTCTAACTCAGGGAACAAGTTGCACACTTCTGAGATGCATTTGGGCAACTTTGTCAGAAATGAGTTTTTTGCCTACAGAGACATGCCTATTTGCGCAGTAGTACAGATTCTGAGTAGGTAACTGGGCTTGATGAAATCAGCATTTCTCTTGCTTCCCTGTGCGTAGGGAAGCTCAGTTTTAGTCACAGTAGCTCCCACAAGTGTCTCCTCAGTGTGTTCCCAGTTCCTTAGAAACAGTGTATTTGCTGGGAGAAAAGTGCATTACTGTGCGCTTTCACCGTTCAGCAAATACATGTGTAGAAGCACAGCGCTAACAGAAACGACCGTTTCTCGACGTTTTCTAACTCAGGGAACAAGTTGCACACTTCTGAGATGCATTTGGGCAACTTTGTCAGAAATGAGTTTTTTGCCTACAGAGACATGCCTATTTGCGCAGTAGTACAGATTCTGAGTATGTAACTGGGCTTGATGAAATCAGCATTACTCTTGCTTCCCTGTGCATAGGGAAGCTCAGTTTTAGTCACAGTAGCTCCCACAAGTGTCTCCTCAGTGTGTTCCCATTTCCTTAGAAACAGTGTATTTGCTGGGAGAAAAGTGCATTACTGTGCGCTTTCACCGTTCAGCAAATACATGTGTAGAAGCACAGCGCTAGCAGAAACGACCGTTTCTCGACGTTTTCTAACTCAGGGAACAAGTTGCACACTTCTGAGATGCATTTGGGCAACTTTGTCAGAAATGAGTTTTTTGCCTACAGAGACATGCCTATTTGCGCAGTAGTACAGATTCTTAGTAGGTAACTGGGCTTGATGAAATCAGCATTTCTCTTGCTTCCCTGTGCGTAGGGAAGCTCAGTTTTAGTCACAGTAGCTCCCACAAGTGTCTCCTCAGTGTGTTCCCATTTCCTTAGAAACAGTGTATTTGCTGGGAGAAAAGTGCATTACTGTGCGCTTTCACCGTTCAGCAAATACATGTGTAGAAGCACAGCGCTAGCAGAAACGACCGTTTCTCGACGTTTTCTAACTCAGGGAACAAGTTGCACACTTCTGAGATGCATTTGGGCAACTTTGTCAGAAATGAGTTTTTTGCCTACAGAGACATGCCTATTTGCGCAGTAGTACAGATTCTGAGTATGTAACTGGGCTTGATGAAATCAGCATTTCTCTTGCTTCCCTGTGCGTAGGGAAGCTCAGTTTTAGTCACAGTAGCTCCCACAAGTGTCTCCTCAGTGTGTTCCCATTTCCTTAGAAACAGTGTATTTGCTGGGAGAAAAGTGCATTACTGTGCGCTTTCACCGTTCAGCAAATACATGTGTAGAAGCACAGCGCTAGCAGAAACGACCGTTTCTCGACGTTTTCTAACTCAGGGAACAAGTTGCACACTTCTGAGATGCATTTGGGCAACTTTGTCAGAAATGAGTTTTTTGCCTACAGAGACATGCCTATTTGCGCAGTAGTACAGATTCTGAGCTGGTAACTGGGCTTGATGAAATCAGCATTCTCTTGCTTCCCTGTGCGTAGGGAAGCTCAGTTTTAGTCACAGTAGCTCTCACATGTGTCTCCTCAGGGTGTTCCCATTTCCTTAGAAACAGTGTATTTGCTGGGAGAAAAGTGCATTACTGTGCGCTTTCACCGTTCAGCAAATACATGTGTAGAAGCACAGCGCTAGCAGAAACGACCGTTTCTCGACGTTTTCTAACTCAGGGAACAAGTTGCACACTTCTGAGATGCATTTGGGCAACTTTGTCAGAAATGAGTTTTTTGCCTACAGAGACATGCCTATTTGCGCAGTAGTACAGATTCTGAGTAGGTAACTGGGCTTGATGAAATCAGCATTTCTCTTGCTTCCCTGTGCGTAGGGAAGCTCAGTTTTAGTCACAGTAGCTCCCACAAGTGTCTCCTCAGTGTGTTCCCAGTTCCTTAGAAACAGTGTATTTGCTGGGAGAAAAGTGCATTACTGTGCGCTTTCACCGTTCAGCAAATACATGTGTAGAAGCACAGCGCTAACAGAAACGACCGTTTCTCGACGTTTTCTAACTCAGGGAACAAGTTGCACACTTCTGAGATGCATTTGGGCAACTTTGTCAGAAATGAGATTTTTGCCTACAGAGACATGCCTATTTGCGCAGTAGTACAGATTCTTAGTAGGTAACTGGGCTTGATGAAATCAGCATTTCTCTTGCTTCCCTGTGCGTAGGGAAGCTCAGTTTTAGTCACAGTAGCTCCCACAAGTGTCTCCTCAGTGTGTTCCCATTTCCTTAGAAACAGTGTATTTGCTGGGAGAAAAGTGCATTACTTTGCGCTTTCACCGTTCAGCAAATACATGTGTAGAAGCACAGCGCTAGCAGAAACGACCGTTTCTCGACGTTTTCTAACTCAGGGAACAAGTTGCACACTTCTGAGATCCATTTGGGCAACTTTGTCAGAAATGAGTTTTTTGCCTACAGAGACATGCCTATTTGCGCAGTAGTACAGATTCTGAGTATGTAACTGAGCTTGATGAAATCAGCATTTCTCTTGCTTCCCTATGCGTAGGGAAGCTCAGTTTTAGTAACAGTAGCTCCCACAAGTGTCTCCTCAGTGTGTTCCCATTTCCTTAGAAACAGTGTATTTGCTGGGAGAAAAGTGCATTACTGTGCGCTTTCACCGTTCAGCAAATACATGTGTAGAAGCACAGCGCTAGCAGAAACGACCGTTTCTCGACGTTTTCTAACTCAGGGAACAAGTTGCACACTTCTGAGATGCATTTGGGCAACTTTGTCAGAAATGAGTTTTTTGCCTACAGAGACATGCCTATTTGCGCAGTAGAACAGATTCTGAGTGGGTAACTGGGCTTGATGAAATCAGCATTTCTCTTGCTTCCCTGTGCGTAGGGAAGCTAAGTTTTAGTCACAGTAGCTCCCACAATTGTCTCCTCAGTGTGTTCCCATTTCCTTAGAAACAGTGTATTTGCTGGGAGAAAAGTGCATTACTGTGCGCTTTCACCGTTCAGCAAATACATGTGTAGAAGCACAGCGCTAGCAGAAACGACCGTTTCTCGACGTTTTCTAACTCAGGGAACAAGTTGCACACTTCTGAGATGCATTTGGGCAACTTTGTCAGAAATGAGTTTTTTGCCTACAGAGACATGCCTATTTGCGCAGTAGTACATATTCTGAGTATGTAACTGGGCTTGATGAAATCAGCATTTCTCTTGCTTCCCTGTGCGTAGGGAAGCTCAGTTTTAGTCACAGTAGCTCCCACAAGTGTCTCCTCAGTGTGTTCGCAGTTCCGTAGAAACAGTGTATTTGCTGGGAGAAAAGTGCATTACTGTGCGCTTTCACCGTTCAGCAAATACATGTGTAGAAGCACAGCGCTAGCAGAAACGAACGTTTCTCGACGGTTTCTAACTCAGGGAACAGGTTGCACACTTCTGAGATGCATTTGGGCAAGTTTGTCAGAAATGAGTTTTTTGCCTACAGAGACATGCCTATTTGCGCAGTAGTACAGATTCTGAGTATGTAACTGGGCTTGATGAAATCAGCATTTCTCTTGCTTCCCTGTTTGTAGGGAAGCTCAGTTTTAATCACAGTAGCTCCCACAAGTGTCTCCTCAGTGTGTTCCCAGTTCCTTAGAAACAGTGTATTTGCTGGGAGAAAAGTGCATCACTGTGCACTTTCACCGTTCAGTAAATACATGTGTCGAAGCACAGCGCTAGCTGAAACGACCGTTTCTCGACGTTTTCTAACTCAGGGAACAAGTGGCACACTTCTGAGATGCATTTGGGCAACTATGTCAGAAATGAGTTTTTTGCCTAAAGAGACATGCCTATTTGGGCACTAGTACAGATTCTGAGTATGTAACTGGGCTTGATGAAATCAGCATTTCTCTTGCTTCCCTGTGCGTAGGGAAGCTCAGTTTTAGTCACAGTAGCTCCCAAAAGTGTCTCCTCAGTGTGTTCCCAGTTCCTTAGAAACAGTGTATTTGCTGGGAGAAAAGTGCATCACGGTGCGCATTCACCGTTCAGCAAATACATGTGTAGACGCACAGCGCTAGCTGAAAGGACCGTTGCTCGACGTTTTCTAACTCAGGGAACAAGTGGCACACTTCTGAGATGCATTTGGGCAACATTGTCAGAAATGAGTTTTTTGCCTATAGAGACATGCCTATTTGCGCAGTAGTACAGATTCTGAGTATGTAACTGGGCTTGATGAAATCAGCATTTCTCTTGCTTCCCTGTGCGTAGGGAAGCTCAGTTTTAGTCACAGTAGCTCCCACAAGTGTCTCCTCAGTGTGTTCCCATTTCCTTAGAAACAGTGTATTTGCTGGGAGAAAAGTGCATTACTATGCGCTTTCACCGTTCAGCAAATACATGTGTAGAAGCACAGCGCTAGCTGAAACGACCGTTTCTCGACGTTTTCTAACTCAGGGAACAAGTGGCACACTTCTGAAATGCATTTGGGCAACATTGTCAGAAATGAGTTTTTTGACTACAGAGACATGCCTATTTGCGCAGTAGTACAGATTGTGAGTATGTAACTGGGCTTGATGAAATCAGCATTTCTCTTGCTTCCCTGTGCGTAGGGAAGCTCAGTTTTAGTCCCAGTAGCTCCCACAAGTGTCTCCTCTGTGTGTTCCCATTTCCTTAGAAACAGTGTATTTGCTGGGAGAAAAGTGCATTACTGTGCGCTTTCACCGTTCAGCAAATACATGTGTAGAAGCACAGCGCTAGCAGAAACGACCGTTTCTCGACGTTTTCTAACTCAGGGAACAAGTTGCACACTTCTGAGATGCATTTAGGCAACTTTGTCAGAAATGAGTTTTTTGCCTACAGAGACATGCCTATTTGCGCAGTAGTACAGATTCTGAGTATGTAACTGGGCTTGATGAAATCAGCATTTCTCTTGCTTCCCTGTGCGTAGGGAAGCTCAGTTTTAGTCACTGTAGCTCCCACAAGTGTCTCCTCAGTGTGTTCCCATTTCCTTAGAAACAGTGTATTTGCTGGGAGGAAAGTGCATTACTGTGCGCTTTCACAGTTCAGCAAATACATGGGTAGAAGCACAGCGCTAGCAGAAACGAACGTTTCTCGACGTTTTCTAACTCAGGGAAAAAGTTGCACACTTCTGAGATGCATTTGGGCAACTTTGTCAGAAATGAGTTTTTTGCCTACAGAGACATGCCTATTTGCGCAGTAGTACAGATTCTGAGTATGTAACTGGGCTTGATGAAATCAGCATTTCTCTTGCTTCCCTGTGCGTAGGGAAGCTCAGTTTTGTCCCAGTAGCTCCCACAGGTGTCTCCTCAGTGTGTTCCCGTTTCCTTAGAAACAGTGTATTTGCTGGGAGAAAAGTGCATTACTGTGCGCTTTCACCGTTCAGCAAATACGTGTGTAGAAGCACAGCGCTAGCAGAAACGAACGTTTCTCGACGTTTTCTAACTCAGGGAACAAGTTGCACACTTCTGAGATGCATTTCGGTAACTTTCTCAAAAATGAGTTTTTTGCCTACAGAGACATGCCTATTTGCGCAGTAGTACAGATTCTGAGTATGTAACAGGGCTTGATGAATTCAGCATTTCTCTTGCTTCCCTGTGCGTAGGGAAGCTCAGTTTTAGTCACAGTAGCTCCCACAAGTGTCTCCTCAGTGTGTTCCCATTTCCTTAGAAGTAGTGTATTTGCTGGGAGAAAAATGCATTACTGTGCGCTTTCACCGTTCAGTAAATACATGTGTAGAAGCACAGCTCTAGCTGAAACGACCGTTTCTCGACGTTTTCTACCTCAAGGAACAAGTGGCACACTTCTGAGATGCATTTGGGCAACTTTGTCAGAAATGAGTTTTTTGACTACAGAGACATGCCTATTTGCTCAGTAGTACAGATTCTGAGCATGTAACTGGGCTTGATGAAATCAGCATTTCTCTTGCTTCCCTGTGCGTAGGGAAGCTCAGTTTTAGTCACAGTAGCTCCCACAAGTGTATCCTCGGTGTGTTCCCATTTCCTTAGAAACAGTGTATTTGCTGGGAGAAAAGTGCATTACTGTGCGCTTTCACCGTTCAGCAAATACATGTGTAGAAGCACAGCGCTAGCAGAAACGAACGTTTCTCGACGTTTTCTAACTCAGGGAACAAGTTGCACACTTCTGAGATGCATTTGGGTAACTTACTCAAAAATGAGTTTTTTGCCTACAGAGACATGCCTATTGGCGCAGAAGTACAGATTCTGAGTATGTAACTGGGCTTGATGAAATCAGCATTTCTCTTGCTTCCCTGTGCGTAGGGAAGCTCAGTTTTAGTCACAGTAGCTCCCACAAGTGTCTCCTCAGTGTGTTCCCATTTCCTTAGAAGTAGTGTATTTGCTGGGAGAAAAATGCATTACTGTGCGCTTTCACCGTTCAGTAAATACATGTGTAGAAGCACAGCTCTAGCTGAAACGACCGTTTCTCGACGTTTTCTAACTCAGGGAACAAGTGGCACACTTCTGAGATGCATTTGGGCAACTTTGTCAGAAATGAGTTTTTTGCCTAAAGAGACATGCCTATTTGCTCAGTAGTACAGATTCTGAGTATGTAACTGGGCTTGATGAAATCAGCATTTCTCTTGCTTCCCTGTGCGTAGGGAAGCTCAGTTTTAGTCACAGTAGCTCCCACAAGTGTCTCCTCAGTGTGTTCCCATTTCCTTAGAAACAGTGTATTTGCTGGGAGAAAAGTGCATTACTGTGCGCTTTCACCGTTCAGCAAATACATGTGTAGAAGCACAGCGCTAGCAGAAACGAACGTTTCTCGACGTTTTCTAACTCAGGGAACAAGTTGCACACTTCTGAGATGCATTTGGGTAACTTACTCAAAAATGAGTTTTTGCCTACAGAGACATGCCTATTGGCGCAGAAGTACAGATTCTGAGTATGTAACTGGGCTTGATGAAATCAGCATTTCTCTTGCTTCCCTGTGCGTAGGGAAGCTCAGTTTTAGTCACAGTAGCTCCCACAAATGTCTCCTCAGTGTGTTCCCAGTTCCTCAGAAACAGTGTATTTGCTGGGAGAAAAGTGCATTACTATGCGCTTTCACCGTTCAGCAAATACATGTGTAGAAGCACAGCGCTAGCTGAAACGACCGTTTCTCGACGTTTTCTAACTCAGGGAACAAGTGGCACACTTCTGAAATGCATTTGGGCAACTTTGTCAGAAATGAGTTTTTTGCCTACGGAGACATGCCTATTTGCGCAGTAGTACAGATTGTTTGTATGTAACTGGGCTTGATGAAATCAGCATTTCTCTTGCTTCCCTGTGCGTAGGGAAGCTCAGTTTTAGTCCCAGTAGCTCCCACAAGTGTCTCCTCAGTGTGTTCCCATTTCCTTAGAAACAGTGTATTTGCTGGGAGAAAAGTGCATTACTGTGCGCTTTCACCGTTCAGCAAATACATGTGTAGAAGCACAGCGCTAGCAGAAACGAACGTTTCTCGACGTTTTCTAACTCAGGGAACAGATTGCACACTTCTGAGATGCATTTAGGCAACTTTGTCAGAAATGAGTTTTTTGCCTACAGAGACATGCCTATTTGCGCAGTAGTACAGATTCTGAGTATGTAACTGGGCTTGATGAAATCAGCATTTCTCTTGCTTCCCTGTGCGTAGGGAAGCTCAGTTTTAGTCACTGTAGCTCCCACAAGTGTCTCCTCAGTGTGTTCCCATTTCCTTAGAAACAGTGTATTTGCTGGGAGGAAAGTGCATTACTGTGCGCTTTCACCGTTCAGCAAATACATGTGTAGAAGCACAGCGCTAGCAGAAACGAACGTTTCTCGACGTTTTCTAACTCAGGGAACAATTGCACACTTCTGAGATGCATTTGGGCAACTTTGTCAGAAATGAGTTTTTTGCGTACAGAGACATGCCTATTTGCGCAGTAGTACAGATTCTGAGCATGTAACTGGGCTTGATGAAATCAGCATTTCTCTTGCTTCCCTGTGCGTAGGGAAGCTCAGTTTTAGTCACAGTAGCTCCCACAAGTGTCTCCTCAGTGTGTTCCCATTTCCTTAGAAACAGTGTATTTGCTGGGAGAAAAGTGCATTACTGTGCGCTTTCACCGTTCAGCAAATACATGTGTAGAAGCACAGCGCTAGCAGAAACGAACGTTTCTCGACGTTTTCTAACTCAGGGAACAAGTTGCACACTTCTGAGATGCATTTGGGCAACTTTGTCAGAAATGAGTTTTTTGCCTACAGAGACATGCCTATTTGCGCAGTAGTACAGATTCTGAGTATGTAACTGGGCTTGATGAAATCAGCATTTCTCTTGCTTCCCTGTGCGTAGGGAAGCTCAGTTTTAGTCACAGTAGCTCCCACAAGTGTCTCCTCAGTGTGTTCCCAGTTCCTTAGAAACAGTGTATTTGCTGGGAGAAAAGTGCATTACTGTGTGCTTTCACCGTTCAGCCAATACATGTGTAGAAGCACAGCGCTAGAGGAAAGGAACGTTTCTCGACGTTTTCTAACTCAGGGAACAAGTTGCACACTTCTGAGATGCATTTCGGTAACTTTCTCAAAAAATGAGTTTTTTGCCTACAGAGACATGCCTATTTGCGCAGTAGTACAGATTCTGAGTATGTAACAGGGCTTGATGAATTCAGCATTTCTCTTGCTTCCCTGTGCGTAGGGAAGCTCAGTTTTAGTCACAATAGCTCCCACAAGTGTCTCCTCAGTGTGTTCCCAGTTCCTTAGAAACAGTGTATTTGCTGGGAGAAAAGTGCATCAATGTGCGCTTTCACCGTTCAGCAAATACATGTGTAGAAGCACAGCGCTAGCAGAAACGAACGTTTCTCGACGTTTTCTAACTCAGGGGACAAGTTGCACACTTCTGAGATGCATTTGGGCAACTTTGTCAGAAATGAGTTTTTTGCCTACAGAGACATGCCTATTTGCGCAGTAGTACAGATTCTGAGTATGTAACTGGGCTTGATGAAATCAGCATTTCTCTTGCTTCCCTGTGCGTAGGGAAGCTCAGTTTTGTCCCAGTAGCTCCCACAGGTGTCTCCTCAGTGTGTTCCCGTTTCCTTAGAAACAGTGTATTTGCTGGGAGAAAAGTGCATTACTGTGCGCTTTCACCGTTCAGCAAATACATGTGTAGAAGCACAGCGCTAGCAGAAACGAACGTTTCTCGACGTTTTCTAACTCAGGGAACAATTGCACACTTCTGAGATGCATTTGGGACACTTTGTCAGAAATGAGTTTTTTGCATACAGAGACATGCCTATTTGCCCAGTAGTACAGATTCTGAGCATGTAACTGGGCTTGATGAAATCAGCATTTCTCATGCTTCCCTGTGCGTAGGGAAGCTCAGTTTTAGTCACAGTAGCTCCCACAAGTGTCTCCTCAGTGTGTTCCCATTTCCTTAGAAACAGTATATTTGCTGGGAGAAAAGTGCATTACTGTGCGCTTTCACCATTCAGCAAATACATGTGTAGAAGCACAGCGCTAGCAGAAACGACCGT
Organism: Acomys minous; assembly: GCF_964271855.1. Classification (NCBI taxonomy): domain Eukaryota; kingdom Metazoa; phylum Chordata; class Mammalia; order Rodentia; family Muridae; genus Acomys; species Acomys minous. The sequence continues at coordinate 2,159,638 of NW_028182178.1, forward strand.
TTCTCGACGTTTTCTAACTCAGGGAAGAAGTTGCACACTTCTGAGATGCATTTGGGCAACTTTGTCAGAAATGAGTTTTTTGCCTACAGAGACATGCCTATTTGCGCAGTAGTACAGATTCTGAGTATGTAACTGGTCTTGATGAATTCAGCATTTCTCTTGCTTCCCTGTGCGTAGGGAAGCTCAGTTTTAGTCACAGCAGCTCCCACAAGAGTCTCCTCAGTGTGTTCCCATTTCCTTAGAAACAGTGTATTTGCTGGGAGAAAAGTGCATCACTGTGCGCTTTCACCGTTCAGCAAATACATGTGTAGAAGCACAGTGCTAGCTGAAACGACCGTTTCTAGACGTTTTCTAACTCAGGGAACAAGTGGCAAACTTCTGAGATGCATTTGGGCAACTTTGTCAGAAATGAGTTTTTTGCCTAAAGAGACATGCCTATTTGCGCAGTAGTACAGATTCTGAGTATGTAACTGGGCTTGATGACATCAGCATTTCTCTTGCTTCCCTGTGAGTAGGGAAGCTCAGTTTTAGTCACAGTAGCTCCCACAAGTGTCTCCTCAGTGTGTTCCCATTTCCTTAGAAGTAGTGTATTTGCTGGGAGAAAAATGCATTACTGTGCGCTTTCACCGTTCAGTAAATACATGTGTAGAAGCACAGTGCTAGCTGAAATGACCGTTTCTCGACGTTTTCTAACTCAGGGAACAAGTTGCACACTTCTGAGATGCATTTGGGCAACTTTGTCAGAAATGAGTTTTTTGCCTACAGAGACATGCCTATTTGCGCAGTAGTACAGATTCTGAGTATGTAACTGGGCTTGATGAAATCAGCATTTCTCTTGCTTCCCTGTGCGTAGGGAAGCTCAGTTTTAGTCACTGTAGCTCCCACAAGTGTCTCCTCAGTTTGTTCCCATTTCCTTAGAAACAGTTTATTTGCTGGGAGAAAAGTGCATTACTGTGCGCTTTCACCGTTCAACAAATACATGTGTAGAAGCACAGCGCTAGCAGAAACGAACGTTTCTCGACGTTTTCTAACTCAGGGAACAAGTTGCACACTTCTGAGATGCATTTGGGCAACTTTGTCAGAAATGAGTTTTTTGCCTACAGAGACATGCCTATTTGCGCAGTAGTACAGATTCTGTGTATGTAACTGGGCTTGATGAAATCAGCATTTGTCTTGCTTCCCTGTGCGTAGGGAAGCTCAGTTTTGTCCCAGTAGCTCCCACAGGTGTCTCCTCAGTGTGTTCCCGTTTCCTTAGAAACAGTGTATTTGCTGGGAGAAAAGTGCATTACTGTGCGCTTTCACCGTTCAGCAAATACATGTGTAGAAGCACAGCGCTAGCAGAAACGAACGTTTCTCAACGTTTTCTAACTCAGGGAACAATTGCACACTTCTGAGATGCATTTGGGCAACTTTGTCAGAAATGAGTTTTTTGCATACAGAGACATGCCTATTTGCGCAGTAGTACAGATTCAGAGCATGTAACTGGGCTTGATGAAATCAGCATTTCTCTTGCTTCCCTGTGCGTAGGGAAGCTCAGTTTTAGTCACAGTAGCTCCCACAAGTGTCTCCTCAGTGTGTTCCCATTTCCTTAGAAACAGTGTATTTGCTGGGAGAAAAGTGCATTACTGTGCGCTTTCACCATTCAGCAAATACATGTGTAGAAGCACAGCGCTAGCAGAAACGACCGTTTCTCGACGTTTTCTAACTCAGGGAACAAGTTGCACACTTCTGAGATGCATTTGGGCAACTTTGTCAGAAATGAGTTTTTTGCCTACAGAGACATGCCTATTTGCACAGTAGTACAGATTCTGAGTATGTAACTGGGCTTGATGAAATCAGCATTTCTCTTGCTTCCATGTGCGTAGGGAAGCTCAGTTTTGTCCCAGTAGCTCCCACAGGTGTCTCCTCAGTGTGTTCCCGTTTCCTTAGAAACAGTGTATTTGCTGGGAGAAAAGTGCATTACTGTGCGCTTTCACCGTTCAGCAAATACATGTGTAGAAGCACAGCGCTAGCAGAAACGAACGTTTCTCGACGTTTTCTAAGTCAGGGAACAATTGCACACTTCTGAGATGCCTTTGGGCAACTTGGTCAGAAATGAGTTTTTTGCGTACAGAGACATGCCTATTTGCGCAGTAGTAGAGATTCTGAGCATGTAACTGGGCTTGATGAAATCAGCATTTCTCTTGCTTCCCTGTGCGTAGGGAAGCTCAGTTTTAGTCCCAGTAGCTCCCACAAGTGTCTCCTCAGTGTGTTCCCATTTCCTTAGAAACAGTGTATTTGCTGGGAGAAAAGTGCATTACTGTGCGCTTTCACCGTTCAGCAAATACATGTGTAGAAGCACAGCGCTAGCAGAAACGACCGTTTCTCGAAGTTTTCTAACTCAGGGAACAAGTTGCACACTTCTGAGATGCATTTGGGCAACTTTGTCAGAAATGAGTTTTTTGCCTACAGAGACATGCCTATTTGCGCAGTAGTACAGATTCTGAGTATGTAACTGGGCTTGATGAAATCAGCATTTCTATTGCTTCCCTGTGCGTAGGGAAGCTCAGTTTTAGTCCCAGTAGCTCCCACAAGTGTCTCCTCAGTGTGTTCCCATTTCCTTAGAAACAGTGTATTTGCTGGGAGAAAAGTGCATTACTGTGCGCTTTCACCGTTCAGCAAATACATGTGTAGAAGCACAGCGCTAGCAGTAACGAACGTTTCTCGACGTTTTCTAACTCAGGGAACAAGTTGCACACTTCTGAGATGCATTTGGGTAACTTTCTCAAAAATGAGTTTTTTGCCTACAGAGACATGCCTATTTGCGCAGTAGTACAAATTCTGAGTATATAGCTGGGCTTGATGAAATCAGCATTTCTCTTGCTTCCGTGTGCGTAGGGAAGCTCAGTTTTAGTCACAGTAGCTCCCACAAGTGTCTCCTCAGTGTGTTCCCATTTCCTTAGAAACAGTGTATTTGCTGGGAGAAAAGTGCATTACTGTGCGCTTTCACCGTTCAGCAAATACATGTGTAGAAGCACAGCGCTAGCTGAAACGACCGTTTCTCGACGTTTTCTAACTCAGGGAAGAAGTGGCACACTTCTGAGATGCATTTCGGCAACTTTGTCAGAAATGAGTTTTTTGCCTACAGAGACATGCCTATTTGCGCAGTAGTACAGATTCTGAGTATGTGACTGGGCTTGATGAAATCAGCATTTCTCTTGCTTCCCTGTGCGTAGGGAAGCTCAGTTTTAGTCACATTAGCTCCCAAAAGTGTCTCCTCAGTGTGTTCCCATTTCCTTAGAAACAGTGTATTTGCTGGGAGAAAAGTGCATTACTGTGCACTTTCACCATTCAGCAAATACATGTGTAGAAGCACAGCGCTAGCAGAAACGAACGTTTCTCGACGTTTTCTAACTCAGGGAACAAGTTGCACACTTCTGAGATGCATTTGGGCAACTTTGTCGGAAATGAGTTTTTTGCCTAAAGAGACATGCCTATTTGCGCAGTAGTACAGATTCTTAGTATGTAACTGGGCTTGATGAAATCAGCATTTCTCTTGCTTCCCTGTGCGTAGGGAAGCTCAGTTTTAGTCACAGTAGCTCCCACAAGTGTCTCCTCAGTGTGTTCCCATTTCCTTAGAAACAGTGTATTTGCTGGGAGAAAAGTGCATTACTGTGCGCTTTCACCGTTCAGCAAATACATGTGTAGAAGCACAGCGCTAGCAGAAACGAACGTTTCTCGACGTTTTCTAACTCAGGGAAGAAGTTGCACACTTCTGACATGCATTTGGGAAACTTTGTCAGAAATGAGTTTTTTGCCTAAAGAGACATGCCTATTTGCGCAGTAGTACAGATTCTGAGTATGTAACTGGGCTTGATGAAATCAGCATTTCTCTTGCTTCCCTGTGCGTAGGGAAGCTCAGTTTTAGCCACAGTAGCTCCCAAAAGTGTCTCCTCAGTGTGTTCCCATTTCCTTAGAAACAGTGTATTTGCTGGGAGAAAAGTGCATTACTGTGTGCTTTCACCGTTCAGCAAATACATGTGTAGAAGCACAGCGCTAGCAGAAACGACCGTTTCTCGACGTTTTCTAACTCAGGGAACAAGTTGCACACTTCTGAGATGCATTTGGGCAACTTTGTCAGAAATGAGTTTTTTGCCTACAGAGACATGCCTATTTGCGCAGTAGTACAGATTCTGAGTATGTAACTGGGCTTGATGAAATCAGCATTTCTCTTGCTTCCCTGTGCGTAGGGAAGCTCAGTTTTAGTCACAGTAGCTCCCACAAGTGTCTCCTCAGTGTGTTCCCATTTCCTTAGAAACAGTGTATTTGCTGGGAGAAAAGTGCATTACTGTGCGCTTTCACCGTTCAGCAAATACATGTGTAGAAGCACAGCGCTAGCAGAACCGAACGTTTCTCGACGTTTTCTAACTTAGAGAACAAGTTGCACAATTCTGAGATGCATTTGCGCAACTTTGTCAGAAATGAGTTTTTTGCCTAAAGAGACATGCCTATTTGCGCAGTAGTACAGATTCTGAGTATGTAACTGGGCTTGATGAAATCAGCATTTCTCTTGCTTCCCTGTGCGTAGGGAAGCTCAGTTTTAGTCACAGTAGCTCCCACAAGTGTCTCCTCAGTGTGTTCCCATTTCCTTAGAAACAGTGTATTTGCTGGGAGAAAAGTGCATTACTGTGCGCTTTCACCGTTCAGCAAATACATGTGTAGAAGCACAGCGCTAGCGGAAAAGACCGTTTGTCGACGTTTTCTAACTCAGGGAACAAGTTGCACACTTCTGAGATGCATTGGGTCAACTTTGTCAGAAATGAGTTTTTTGCCTACAGAGACATGCCTATTTGCGCAGTAGTACAGATTCTGAGTATGTAACTGGGCTTGATGAAATCATCATTTCTCTTGCTACCCTGTCTGTAGGGAAGCTCAGTTGTAGTCACAGTAGCTCCCACAAGTGTCTCCTCAGTGTGTTCCCATTTCCTTAGATACAGTGTATTTGCTGGGAGAAAAGTGCATTACTGTGCGCTTTCACCGTTCAGCAAATACATGTGTAGAAGCACAGCGCTAGCAGAAACGACCGTTTCTCGACGTTTTCTAACTCAGGGAAGAAGTTGCACACTTCTGAGATGCATTTGGGCAACTTTGTCAGAAATGAGTTTTTTGCCTAAAGAGACATGCCTATTTGCGCAGTAGTACAGATTCTGAGTATGTAACTGGGCTTGATGAAATCAGCATTTCTCTTGCTTCCCTGTGCGTAGGGAAGCTCAGTTTTAGTCACAGTAGCTCCCACAAGTGTCTCCTCAGTGGGTTCCCATTTCCTTAGAAACAGTGTATTTGCTGGGAGAAAAGTGCATTACTGTGCGCTTTCACCGTTCAGCAAATACATGTGTAGAAGCACAGCGCTAGCAGAAAAGACCGTTTCTCGACGTTTTCTAACTCAGGGAACAAGTTGCACACTTCTGAGATGCATTTGGGCAACTTTGTCAGAAATGAGTTTTTTGCCTACAGAGACATGCCTATTTGCGCAGTTATACAGATTCTGAGTATGTAACTGGGCTTGATGAAATCAGCATTTCTCTTGCTTCCCTGTGCGTAGGGAAGCTCAGTTTTAGTCACAGTAGCTCCCACAAGTGTCTCCTCAGTGTGTTCCCATTTCCTTAGAAACAGTGTATTTGCTGGGAGAAAAGTGCATTACTGTGCGCTTTCACCGTTCAGCAAATACATGTGTAGAAGCACAGCGCTAGTAGAAACGAACGTTTCTCAACGTTTTCTAACTCAGGGAACAAGTTGCACACTTCTGAGATGCATTTGGGCAACATTGTCAGAAATGAGTTTTTTGCCTACAGAGACATGCCTATTTGCGCAGTAGTACAGATTCTGAGTATGTAACTGGGCTTGATGAAATCAGCATTTCTCTTGCTTCCCTGTGCGTAGGGAAGCTCAGTTTTAGTCACAGTAGCTCCCACAAGTGTCTCCTCAGTGTGTTCCCATTTCCTTAGAAACAGTGTATTTGCTGGGAGAAAAGTGCATTACTGTGCGCTTTCACCGTTCAGCAAATACATGTGTAGAAGCACAGCGCTAGCAGAAACGACCGTTTCTCGACGTTTTCTAACTCAGGGAACAAGTTGCACACTTCTGAGATGCATTTGGGCAACTTTGTCAGAAATGAGTTTTTTGCCTACAGAGACATGCCTATTTGCGCAGTAGTACAGATTCTGAGTAGGTAACTGGGCTTGATGAAATCAGCATTTCTCTTGCTTCCCTGTGCGTAGGGAAGCTCAGTTTTAGTCACAGTAGCTCCCACAAGTGTCTCCTCAGTGTGTTCCCATTTCCTTAGAAACAGTGTATTTGCTGGGAGAAAAGTGCATTACTGTGCGCTTTCACCGTTCAGCAAATACATGTGTAGAAGCACAGCGCTAGCAGAAACGAACGTTTCTCGACGTTTTCTAACTCAGGGAACAAGTTGCACACTTCTGAGATGCATTTGGGCAACTTTGTCAGAAATGAGTTTTTTGCCTACAGAGACATGCCTATTTGCGCAGTAGTACAGATTCTGAGTATGTAACTGGGCTTGATGAAATCAGCATTTCTCTTGCTTCCCTGTGCGTAGGGAAACTCAGTTTTAGTCACAGTAGCTCCCACAAGTGTCTCCTCAGTGGGTTCCCATTTCCTTAGAAACAGTGTATTTGCTGGGAGAAAAGTGCATTACTGTGCGCTTTCACCGTTCAGCAAATACATGTGTAGAAGCACAGCGCTAGTAGAAACGAACGTTTCTCAACGTTTTCTAACTCAGGGAACAAGTTGCACACTTCTGAGATGCATTTGGGCAACATTGTCAGAAATGAGTTTTTTGCCTACAGAGACATGCCTATTTGCGCAGTAGTACAGATTCTGAGTATGTAACTGGGCTTGATGAAATCAGCATTTCTCTTGCTTCCCTGTGCGTAGGGAAGCTCAGTTTTAGTCACAGTAGCTCCCACAAGTGTCTCCTCAGTGTGTTCCCATTTCCTTAGAAACAGTGTATTTGCTGGGAGAAAAGTGCATTACTGTGCGCTTTCACCGTTCAGCAAATACATGTGTAGAAGCACAGCGCTAGCAGAAACGACCGTTTCTCGACGTTTTCTAACTCAGGGAACAAGTTGCACACTTCTGAGATGCATTTGGGCAACTTTGTCAGAAATGAGTTTTTTGCCTACAGAGACATGCCTATTTGCGCAGTAGTACAGATTCTGAGTAGGTAACTGGGCTTGATGAAATCAGCATTTCTCTTGCTTCCCTGTGCGTAGGGAAGCTCAGTTTTAGTCACAGTAGCTCCCACAAGTGTCTCCTCAGTGTGTTCCCATTTCCTTAGAAACAGTGTATTTGCTGGGAGAAAAGTGCATTACTGTGCGCTTTCACCGTTCAGCAAATACATGTGTAGAAGCACAGCGCTAGCAGAAACGAACGTTTCTCGACGTTTTCTAACTCAGGGAACAAGTTGCACACTTCTGAGATGCATTTGGGCAACTTTGTCAGAAATGAGTTTTTTGCCTACAGAGACATGCCTATTTGCGCAGTAGTACAGATTCTGAGTATGTAACTGGGCTTGATGAAATCAGCATTTCTCTTGCTTCCCTGTGCGTAGGGAAACTCAGTTTTAGTCACAGTAGCTCTCAAAAGTGTCTCCTCAGTGTGTTCCCAGTTCCTTAGAAACAGTGTATTTGCTGGGAGAAAAGTGCATTACTGTGCGCTTTCACCGTTCAGCAAATACATGTGTAGAAGCACAGCGCTAGCAGAAACGACCGTTTCTCGACGTTTTCTAACTCAGGGAACAAGTTGCACACTTCTGAGATGCATTTGGGCAACTTTGTCAGAAATGAGTTTTTTGCCTACAGAGACATGCCTATTTGCGCAGTAGTACAGATTCTGAGTATGTAACTGGGCTTGATGAAATCAGCATTTCTCTTGCTTCCCTGTGCGTAGGGAAGCTCAGTTTTAGTCACAGTAGCTCCCACAAGTGTCTCCTCAGTGTGTTCCCAGTTCCTTAGAAACAGTGTATTTGCTGGGAGAAAAGTGCATTACTGTGCGCTTTCACCGTTCAGCAAATACATGTGTAGAAGCACAGCGCTAGCAGAAACGAACGTTTCTCGACGTTTTCTAACTCAGGGAACAAGTTGCACACTTCTGAGATGCATTTGGGCAACTTTGTCAGAAATGAGTTTTTTGCCTACAGAGACATGCCTATTTGCGCAGTAGTACAGATTCTGAGTATGTAACTGGGCTTGATGAAATCAGCATTTCTCTTGCTTCCCTGTGCATAGGGAAACTCAGTTTTAGTCACAGTAGCTCCCACAAGTGTCTCCTCAGTGTGTTCCCATTTCCTTAGAAACAGTGTATTTGCTGGGAGAAAAGTGCATTACTGTGCGCTTTCACCGTTCAGCAAATACATGTGTAGAAGCACAGCGCTAGCAGAAACGACCGTTTCTCGACGTTTTCTAACTCAGGGAACAAGTTGCACACTTCTGAGATGCATTTGGGCAACTTTGTCAGAAATGAGTTTTTTGCCTACAGAGACATGCCTATTTGCGCAGTAGTACAGATTCTGAGTAGGTAACTGGGCTTGATGAAATCAGCATTTCTCTTGCTTCCCTGTGCGTAGGGAAGCTAAGTTTTAGTCACAGTAGCTCCCACAAGTGTCTCCTCAGTGTGTTCCCATTTCCTTAGAAACAGTGTATTTGCTGGGAGAAAAGTGCATTACTGTGCGCTTTCACTGTTCAGCAAATACATGTGTAGAAGCACAGCGCTAGCAGAAACGACCGTTTCTCGACGTTTTCTAACTCAGGGAACAAGTTGCACACTTCTGAGATGCATTTGGGCAACTTTGTCAGAAATGAGTTTTTTGCCTACAGAGACATGCCTATTTGCGCAGTAGTACAGATTCTGAGTAGGTAACTGCGCTTGATGAAATCAGCATTTCTCTTGCTTCCCTGTGCGTAGGGAAACTCAGTTTTAGTCACAGTAGCTCTCAAAATTGTCTCCTCAGTGTGTTCCCAGTTCCTTAGAAACAGTGTATTTGCTGGGAGAAAAGTGCATTACTGTGCGCTTTCACCGTTCAGCAAATACATGTGTAGAAGCACAGCGCTAGCAGAAACGAACGTTTCTCGACGTTTTCTAACTCAGGGAACAAGTTGCACACTTCTGAGATGCATTTGGGCAACTTTGTCAGAAATGAGTTTTTTGCCTACAGAGACATGCCTATTTGCGCAGTAGTACAGATTCTGAGTATGTAACTGGGCTTGATGAAATCAGCATTTCTCTTGCTTCCCTGTGCGTAGGGAAGCTCAGTTTTAGTCACAGTAGCTCCCACAAGTGTCTCCTCAGTGTGTTCCCATTTCCTTAGAAACAGTGTATTTGCTGGGAGAAAAGTGCATTACTGTGCGCTTTCACCGTTCAGCAAATACATGTGTAGAAGCACAGCTCTAGCAGAAACGACCGTTTCTCGACGTTTTCTAACTCAGGGAACAAGTTGCACACTTCTGAGATGCATTTGGGCAACTTTGTCAGAAATGAGTTTTTTGCCTACAGAGACATGCCTATTTGCGCAGGAGTACAGATTCTGAGTATGTACCTGGTCATGATTAAATCAGCATTTCTCTTGCTTCCCTGTGCGTAGGGAAGCTCAGTTTTAGTCACAGTAGCTCCCACAAGTGTCTCCTCAGTGTGTTCCCATTTCCTTAGAAACAGTGTATTTGCTGGGAGAAAAGTGCATTACTGTGCGCTTTCACCGTTCAGCAAATACATGTGTAGAAGCACAGCGCTAGTAGAAACGAACGTTTCTCAACGTTTTCTAACTCAGGGAACAAGTTGCACACTTCTGAGATGCATTTGGGCAACTTTGTCAGAAATGAGTTTTTTGCCTACAGAGACATGCCTATTTGCGCAGTAGTACAGATTCTGAGTATGTAACTGGGCTTGATGAAATCAGCATTTCTCTTGCTTCCCTGTGCGTAGGGAAGCTCAGTTTTAGTCACAGTAGCTCCCACAAGTGTCTCCTCAGTGTGTTCCCATTTCCTTAGAAACAGTGTATTTGCTGGGAGAAAAGTGCATTACTGTGCGCTTTCACCGTTCAGCAAATACATGTGTAGAAGCACAGCGCTAGCAGAAACGACCGTTTCTCGACGTTTTCTAACTCAGGGAACAAGTTGCACACTTCTGAGATGCATTTGGGCAACTTTGTCAGAAATGAGTTTTTTGCCTACAGAGACATGCCTATTTGCGCAGTAGTACAGATTCTGAGTAGGTAACTGGGCTTGATGAAATCAGCATTTCTCTTGCTTCCCTGTGCGTAGGGAAGCTAAGTTTTAGTCACAGTAGCTCCCACAAGTGTCTCCTCAGTGTGTTCCCATTTCCTTAGAAACAGTGTATTTGCTGGGAGAAAAGTGCATTACTGTGCGCTTTCACCGTTCAGCAAATACATGTGTAGAAGCACAGCGCTAGCAGAAACGACCGTTTCTCGACGTTTTCTAACTCAGGGAACAAGTTGCACACTTCTGAGATGCATTTGGGCAACTTTGTCAGAAATGAGTTTTTTGCCTACAGAGACATGCCTATTTGCGCAGTAGTACAGATTCTGAGTATGTAACTGGGCTTGATGAAATCAGCATTTCTCTTGCTTCCCTGTGCATAGGGAAGCTCAGTTTTAGTCACAGTAGCTCCCACAAGTGTCTCCTCAATGTGTTCCCATTTCCTTAGAAACAGTGTATTTGCTGGGAGAAAAGTGCATTACTGTGCGCTTTCACCGTTCAGCAAATACATGTGTAGAAGCACAGAGGTAGCAGAAACGACCGTTTCTCGACGTTTTCTAACTCAGGGAACAAGTTGCACACTTCTGAGATGCATTTGGGCAACTTTGTCAGAAATGAGTTTTTTGCCTACAGAGACATGCCTATTTGCGCAGTAGTACAGATTCTGAGTAGGTAACTGGGCTTGATGAAATCAGCATTTCTCTTGCTTCCCTGTGCGTAGGGAAACTCAGTTTTAGTCACAGTAGCTCTCAAAAGTGTCTCCTCAGTGTGTTCCCAGTTCTTTAGAAACAGTGTATTTGCTGGGAGAAAAGTGCATTACTGTGCGCTTTCACCGTTCAGCAAATACATGTGTAGAAGCACAGCGCTAGCAGAAACGAACGTTTCTCGACGTTTTCTAACTCAGGGAACAAGTTGCACACTTCTGAGATGCATTTGGGCAACTTTGTCAGAAATGAGTTTTTTGCCTACAGAGACATGCCTATTTGCGCAGTAGTACAGATTCTGAGTATGTAACTGGGCTTGATGAAATCAGCATTTCTCTTGCTTCCCTGTGCATAGGGAAACTCAGTTTTAGTCACAGTAGCTCCCACAAGTGTCTCCTCAGTGTGTTCCCATTTCCTTAGAAACAGTGTATTTGCTGGGAGAAAAGTGCATTACTGTGCGCTTTCACCGTTCAGCAAATACATGTGTAGAAGCACAGCTCTAGCAGAAACGACCGTTTCTCGACGTATTCTAACTCAGGGAACAAGTTGCACACTTCTGAGATGCATTTGGGCAACTTTGTCAGAAATGAGTTTTTTGCCTACAGAGACATGCCTATTTGCGCAGTAGTACAGATTCTGAGTAGGTAACTGGGCTTGATGAAATCAGCATTTCTCTTGCTTCCCTGTGCGTAGGGAAGCTCAGTTTTAGTCACAGTAGCTCCCACAAGTGTCTCCTCAGTGTGTTCCCATTTCCTTAGAAACAGTGTATTTGCTGGGAGAAAAGTGCATTACTGTGCGCTTTCACCGTTCAGCAAATACATGTGTAGAAGCACAGCGCTAGCAGAAACGACCGTTTCTCGACGTTTTCTAACTCAGGGAACAAGTTGCACACTTCTGAGATGCATTTGGGCAACTTTGTCAGAAATGAGTTTTTTGCCTACAGAGACATGCCTATTTGCGCAGTAGTACAGATTCTGAGCTGGTAACTGGGCTTGATGAAATCAGCATTCTCTTGCTTCCCTGTGCGTAGGGAAGCTCAGTTTTAGTCACAGTAGCTCTCACAAGTGTCTCCTCAGGGTGTTCCCATTTCCTTAGAAACAGTGTGTTTGCTGGGAGAAAAGTGCATTACTGTGCGCTTTCACCGTTCAGCAAATACATGTGTAGAAGCACAGCGCTAGCAGAAACGACCGTTTCTCGACGTTTTCTAACTCAGGGAACAAGTTGCACACTTCTGAGATGCATTTGGGCAACTTTGTCAGAAATGAGTTTTTTGCCTACAGAGACATGACTATTTGCGCAGTAGTACAGATTCTGAGTATGTAACTGGGCTTGATGAAATCAGCATTTCTCTTGCTTCCCTGTGCGTAGGGAAGCTCAGTTTTAGTCACAGTAGCTCCCACAAGTGTCTCCTCAGTGTGTTCCCATTTCCTTAGAAACAGTGTATTTGCTGGGAGAAAAGTGCATTACTGTGTGCTTTCACCGTTCAGCAAATACATGTGTAGAAGCACAGCGCTAGCAGAAATGAACGTTTCTCGACGTTTTCGAACTCAGGGAACAAGTTGCACACTTCTGAGATGCATTTGGGCAACTTTGTCAGAAATGAGTTTTTTGCCTACAGAGACATGCCTATTTGCGCAGTAGTACAGATTCTGAGTAGGTAACTGGGCTTGATGAAATCAGCATTTCTCTTGCTTCCCTGTGCGTAGGGAAGCTAAGTTTTAGTCACAGTAGCTCCCACAAGTGTCTCCTCAGTGTGTTCCCATTTCCTTAGAAACAGTGTATTTGCTGGGAGAAAAGTGCATTACTGTGCGCTTTCACCGTTCAGCAAATACATGTGTAGAAGCACAGCGCTAGCAGAAACGACCGTTTCTCGACGTTTTCTAACTCAGGGAACAAGTTGCACACTTCTGAGATGCATTTGGGCAACTTTGTCAGAAATGAGTTTTTTGCCTACAGAGACATGCCTATTTGCGCAGTAGTACAGATTCTGAGTAGGTAACTGGGCTTGATGAAATCAGCATTTCTCTTGCTTCCCTGTGCGTAGGGAAACTCAGTTTTAGTCACAGTAGCTCTCAAAAGTGTCTCCTCAGTGTGTTCCCAGTTCCTTAGAAACAGTGTATTTGCTGGGAGAAAAGTGCATTACTGTGCGCTTTCACCATTCAGCAAATACATGTGTAGAAGCACAGCGCTAGCAGAAACGAACGTTTCTCGACGTTTTCTAACTCAGGGTACAAGTTGCACACTTCTGAGATGCATTTGGGCAACTTTGTCAGAAATGAGATTTTGCCTACAGAGACATGCCTATTTGCGCAGTAGTACAGATTCTGAGTAGGTAACTGGGCTTGATGAAATCAGCATTTCTCTTGCTTCCCTGTGCGTAGGGAAGCTCAGTTTTAGTCACAGTAGCTCCCAAAAGTGTCTCCTCAGTGTGTTCCCATTTCCTTAGGAACAGTGTATTTGCTGGGAGAAAAGTACATTACTGTGCGCTTTCACCGTTCAGCAAATACATGTGTAGAAGCACAGCGCTAGCAGAAACGACCGTTTCTCGACGTTTTCTAACTCAGGGAACAAGTTGCACACTTCTGAGATGCATTTGGGCAACTTTGTCAGAAATGAGTTTTTTGCCTACAGAGACATGCCTATTTGCGCAGTAGTACAGATTCTGAGTATGTAACTGGGCTTGATGAAATCAGCATTTCTCTTGCTTCCCTGTGCGTAGGGAAGCTCAGTTTTAGTCACAGTAGCTCCCACAAGTGTCTCCTCAGTGTGTTCCCATTTCCTTAGAAACAGTGTATTTGCTGGGAGAAAAGTGCATTACTGTGCGCTTTCACCGTTCAGCAAATACATGTGTAGAAGCACAGCGCTAGCAGAAACGAACGTTTCTCGACGTTTTCTAACTCAGGGAACAAGTTGCACACTTCTGAGATGCATTTGGGCAACTTTGTCAGAAATGAGTTTTTTGCCTACAGAGACATGCCTATTTGCGAAGTAGTACAGATTCTGAGTAGGTAACTGGGCTTGATGAAATCAGCATTTCTCTTGCTTCCCTGTGCGTAGGGAAGCTCAGTTTTAGTCACAGTAGCTCCCACAAGTGTCTCCTCAGTGTGTTCCCAGTTCCTTAGAAACAGTGTATTTGCTGGGAGAAAAGTGCATTACTGTGCGCTTTCACCGTTCAGCAAATACATGTGTAGAAGCACAGCGCTAACAGAATCGACCGTTTCTCGACGTTTTCTAACTCAGGGAACAAGTTGCACACTTCTGAGATGCATTTGGGCAACTTTGTCAGAAATGAGATTTTTGCCTACAGAGACATGCCTATTTGCGCAGTAGTACAGATTCCTAGTAGGTAACTGGGCTTGATGAAATCAGCATTTCTCTTGCTTCCCTGTGCGTAGGGAAGCTCAGTTTTAGTCACAGTAGCTCCCACAAGTGTCTCCTCAGTGTGTTCCCATTTCCTTAGAAACAGTGTATTTGCTGGGAGAAAAGTGCATTACTTTGCGCTTTCACCGTTCAGCAAATACATGTGTAGAAGCACAGCGCTAGCAGAAACGACCGTTTCTCGACGTTTTCTAACTCAGGGAACAAGTTGCACACTTCTGAGATGCATTTGGGCAACTTTGTCAGAAATGAGTTTTTTGCCTACAGAGACATGCCTATTTGCGCAGTAGTACAGATTCTGAGTATGTAACTGGGCTTGATGAAATCAGCATTTCTCTTGCTTCCCTGTGCGTAGGGAAGCTCAGTTTTAGTCACAGTAGCTCCCACAAGTGTCTCCTCAGTGTGTTCCCATTTCCTTAGAAACAGTGTATTTGCTGGGAGAAAAGTGCATTACTGTGCGCTTTCACCGTTCAGCAAATACATGTGTAGAAGCACAGCGCTAGCAGAAATGACCGTTTCTCGACGTTTTCTAACTCAGGGAACAAGTTGCACACTTCTGAGATGCATTTGGGCAACTTTGTCAGAAATGAGTTTTTTGCCTACAGAGACATGCCTATTTGCGCAGTAGTACAGATTCTGAGCTGGTAACTGGGCTTGATGAAATCAGCATTCTCTTGCTTCCCTGTGCGTAGGGAAGCTCAGTTTTAGTCACAGTAGCTCTCACATGTGTCTCCTCAGGGTGTTCCCATTTCCTTAGAAACAGTGTATTTGCTGGGAGAAAAGTGCATTACTGTGCGCTTTCACCGTTAAGCAAATACATGTGTAGAAGCACAGCGCTAGCAGAAACGACCGTTTCTCGACGTTTTCTACCTCAGGGAACAAGTTGCACACTTCTGAGATGCATTTGGGCAACTTTGTCAGAAATGAGTTTTTTGCCTACAGAGACATGCCTATTTGCGCAGTAGTACAGATTCTGAGCTGGTAACTGGGCTTGATGAAATCAGCATTTCTCTTGCTTCCCTGTGCGTAGGGAAGCTCAGTTTTAGTCACAGTAGCTCCCACAAGTGTCTCCTCAGTGTGTTCCCAGTTCCTTAGAAACAGTGTATTTGCTGGGAGAAAAGTGCATTACTGTGCGCTTTCACCGTTCAGCAAATACATGTGTAGAAGCACAGCGCTAACAGAAACGACCGTTTCTCGACGTTTTCTAACTCAGGGAACAAGTTGCACACTTCTGAGATGCATTTGGGCAACTTTGTCAGAAATGAGATTTTTGCCTACAGAGACATGCCTATTTGCGCAGTAGTACAGATTCTGAGTATGTAACTGGGCTTGATGAAATCAGCATTTCTCTTGCTTCCCTGTGCATAGGGAAGCTCAGTTTTAGTCACAGTAGCTCCCACAAGTGTCTCCTCAGTGTGTTCCCATTTCCTTAGAAACAGTGTATTTGCTGGGAGAAAAGTGCATTACTGTGCGCTTTCACCGTTCAGCAAATACATGTGTAGAAGCACAGCGCTAGCAGAAATGACCGTTTCTCGACGTTTTCTAACTCAGGGAACAAGTTGCACACTTCTGAGATGCATTTGGGCAACTTTGTCAGAAATGAGTTTTTTGCCTACAGAGACATGCCTATTTGCGCAGTAGTACAAATTCTTAGTAGGTAACTGGGCTTGATGAAATCAGCATTTCTCTTGCTTCCCTGTGCGTAGGGAAGCTCAGTTTTAGTCACAGTAGCTTCCACAAGTGTCTCCTCAGTGTGTTCCCATTTCCTTAGAAACAGTGTATTTGCTGGGAGAAAAGTGCATTACTTTGCGCTTTCACCGTTCAGCAAATACATGTGTAGAAGCACAGCGCTAGCAGAAACGACCGTTTCTCGACGTTTTCTAACTCAGGGAACAAGTTGCACACTTCTGAGATGCATTTGGGCAACTTTGTCAGAAATGAGTTTTTTGCCTACAGAGACATGCCTATTTGCGCAGTAGTACAGATTCTGAGTATGTAACTGGGCTTGATGAAATCAGCATTTCTCTTGCTTCCCTGTGCGTAGGGAAGCTCAGTTTTAGTCACAGTAGCTCCCACAAGTGTCTCCTCAGTGTGTTCCCATTTCCTTAGAAACAGTGTATTTGCTGGGAGAAAAGTGCATTACTGTGCGCTTTCACCGTTCAGCAAATACATGTGTAGAAGCACAGCGCTAGCAGAAACGACCGTTTCTCGACGTTTTCTAACTCAGGGAACAAGTTGCACACTTCTGAGATGCATTTGGGCAACTTTGTCAGAAATGAGTTTTTTGCCTACAGAGACATGCCTATTTGCGCAGTAGTACAGATTCTGAGCTGGTAACTGGGCTTGATGAAATCAGCATTCTCTTGCTTCCCTGTGCGTAGGGAAGCTCAGTTTTAGTCACAGTAGCTCTCACAAGTGTCTCCTCAGGGTGTTCCCATTTCCTTAGAAACAGTGTATTTGCTGGGAGAAAAGTGCATTACTGTGCGCTTTCACCGTTCAGCAAATACATGTGTAGAAGCACAGCGCTAGCAGAAACGACCGTTTCTCGACGTTTTCTAACTCAGGGAACAAGTTGCACACTTCTGAGATGCATTTGGGCAACTTTGTCAGAAATGAGTTTTTTGCCTACAGAGACATGCCTATTTGCGCAGTAGTACAGATTCTGAGTAGGTAACTGGGCTTGATGAAATCAGCATTTCTCTTGCTTCCCTGTGCGTAGGGAAGCTCAGTTTTAGTCACAGTAGCTCCCACAAGTGTCTCCTCAGTGTGTTCCCAGTTCCTTAGAAACAGTGTATTTGCTGGGAGAAAAGTGCATTACTGTGCGCTTTCACCGTTCAGCAAATACATGTGTAGAAGCACAGCGCTAACAGAAACGACCGTTTCTCGACGTTTTCTAACTCAGGGAACAAGTTGCACACTTCTGAGATGCATTTGGGCAACTTTGTCAGAAATGAGATTTTTGCCTACAGAGACATGCCTATTTGCGCAGTAGTACAGATTCTTAGTAGGTAACTGGGCTTGATGAAATCAGCATTTCTCTTGCTTCCCTGTGCGTAGGGAAGCTCAGTTTTAGTCACAGTAGCTCCCACAAGTGTCTCCTCAGTGTGTTCCCATTTCCTTAGAAACAGTGTATTTGCTGGGAGAAAAGTGCATTACTTTGCGCTTTCACCGTTCAGCAAATACATGTGTAGAAGCACAGCGCTAGCAGAAACGACCGTTTCTCGACGTTTTCTAACTCAGGGAACAAGTTGCACACTTCTGAGATGCATTTGGGCAACTTTGTCAGAAATGAGTTTTTTGCCTACAGAGACATGCCTATTTGCGCAGTAGTACAGATTCTGAGTATGTAACTGAGCTTGATGAAATCAGCATTTCTCTTGCTTCCCTATGCGTAGGGAAGCTCAGTTTTAGTCACAGTAGCTCCCACAAGTGTCTCCTCAGTGTGTTCCCATTTCCTTAGAAACAGTGTATTTGCTGGGAGAAAAGTGC
Source organism: Acomys minous (assembly GCF_964271855.1). Classification (NCBI taxonomy): domain Eukaryota; kingdom Metazoa; phylum Chordata; class Mammalia; order Rodentia; family Muridae; genus Acomys; species Acomys minous. The sequence goes on from NW_028182178.1 coordinate 2,177,477, forward strand.
ATTACTGTGCGCTTTCACCGTTCAGCAAATACATGTGTAGAAGCACAGCGCTAGCAGAAACGACCGTTTCTCGACGTTTTCTAACTCAGGGAACAAGTTGCACACTTCTGAGATGCATTTGGGCAACTTTGTCAGAAATGAGTTTTTTGCCTACAGAGACATGCCTATTTGCGCAGTAGAACAGATTCTGAGTGGGTAACTGGGCTTGATGAAATCAGCATTTCTCTTGCTTCCCTGTGCGTAGGGAAGCTAAGTTTTAGTCACAGTAGCTCCCACAATTGTCTCCTCAGTGTGTTCCCATTTCCTTAGAAACAGTGTATTTGCTGGGAGAAAAGTGCATTACTGTGCGCTTTCACCGTTCAGCAAATACATGTGTAGAAGCACAGCGCTAGCAGAAACGACCGTTTCTCGACGTTTTCTAACTCAGGGAACAAGTTGCACACTTCTGAGATGCATTTGGGCAACTTTGTCAGAAATGAGTTTTTTGCCTACAGAGACATGCCTATTTGCGCAGTAGTACATATTCTGAGTATGTAACTGGGCTTGATGAAATCAGCATTTCTCTTGCTTCCCTGTGCGTAGGGAAGCTCAGTTTTAGTCACAGTAGCTCCCACAAGTGTCTCCTCAGTGTGTTCGCAGTTCCGTAGAAACAGTGTATTTGCTGGGAGAAAAGTGCATTACTGTGCGCTTTCACCGTTCAGCAAATACATGTGTAGAAGCACAGCGCTAGCAGAAACGAACGTTTCTCGACGGTTTCTAACTCAGGGAACAGGTTGCACACTTCTGAGATGCATTTGGGCAAGTTTGTCAGAAATGAGTTTTTTGCCTACAGAGACATGCCTATTTGCGCAGTAGTACAGATTCTGAGTATGTAACTGGGCTTGATGAAATCAGCATTTCTCTTGCTTCCCTGTTTGTAGGGAAGCTCAGTTTTAATCACAGTAGCTCCCACAAGTGTCTCCTCAGTGTGTTCCCAGTTCCTTAGAAACAGTGTATTTGCTGGGAGAAAAGTGCATCACTGTGCACTTTCACCGTTCAGTAAATACATGTGTCGAAGCACAGCGCTAGCTGAAACGACCGTTTCTCGACGTTTTCTAACTCAGGGAACAAGTGGCACACTTCTGAGATGCATTTGGGCAACTATGTCAGAAATGAGTTTTTTGGCTAAAGAGACATGCCTATTTGGGCACTAGTACAGATTCTGAGTATGTAACTGGGCTTGATGAAATCAGCATTTCTCTTGCTTCCCTGTGCGTAGGGAAGCTCAGTTTTAGTCACAGTAGCTCCCACAAGTGTCTCCTCAGTGTGTTCCCAGTTCCTTAGAAACAGTGTATTTGCTGGGAGAAAAGTGCATCACGGTGCGCATTCACCGTTCAGCAAATACATGTGTAGACGCACAGCGCTAGCTGAAAGGACCGTTGCTCGACGTTTTCTAACTCAGGGAACAAGTGGCACACTTCTGAGATGCATTTGGGCAACATTGTCAGAAATGAGTTTTTTGCCTATAGAGACATGCCTATTTGCGCAGTAGTACAGATTCTGAGTATGTAACTGGGCTTGATGAAATCAGCATTTCTCTTGCTTCCCTGTGCGTAGGGAAGCTCAGTTTTAGTCACAGTAGCTCCCACAAGTGTCTCCTCAGTGTGTTCCCATTTCCTTAGAAACAGTGTATTTGCTGGGAGAAAAGTGCATTACTATGCGCTTTCACCGTTCAGCAAATACATGTGTAGAAGCACAGCGCTAGCTGAAACGACCGTTTCTCGACGTTTTCTAACTCAGGGAACAAGTGGCACACTTCTGAAATGCATTTGGGCAACATTGTCAGAAATGAGTTTTTTGACTACAGAGACATGCCTATTTGCGCAGTAGTACAGATTGTGAGTATGTAACTGGGCTTGATGAAATCAGCATTTCTCTTGCTTCCCTGTGCGTAGGGAAGCTCAGTTTTAGTCCCAGTAGCTCCCACAAGTGTCTCCTTTGTGTGTTCCCATTTCCTTAGAAACAGTGTATTTGCTGGGAGAAAAGTGCATTACTGTGCGCTTTCACCGTTCAGCAAATACATGTGTAGAAGCACAGCGCTAGCAGAAACGACCGTTTCTCGACGTTTTCTAACTCAGGGAACAAGTTGCACACTTCTGAGATGCATTTAGGCAACTTTGTCAGAAATGAGTTTTTTGCCTACAGAGACATGCCTATTTGCGCAGTAGTACAGATTCTGAGTATGTAACTGGGCTTGATGAAATCAGCATTTCTCTTGCTTCCCTGTGCGTAGGGAAGCTCAGTTTTAGTCACTGTAGCTCCCACAAGTGTCTCCTCAGTGTGTTCCCATTTCCTTAGAAACAGTGTATTTGCTGGGAGGAAAGTGCATTACTGTGCGCTTTCACCGTTCAGCAAATACATGTGTAGAAGCACAGCGCTAGCAGAAACGACCGTTTCTCGACGTTTTCTAACTCAGGGAAAAAGTTGCACACTTCTGAGATGCATTTGGGCAACTTTGTCAGAAATGAGTTTTTTGCCTACAGAGACATGCCTATTTGCGCAGTAGTACAGATTCTGAGTATGTAACTGGGCTTGATGAAATCAGCATTTCTCTTGCTTCCCTGTGCGTAGGGAAGCTCAGTTTTGTCCCAGTAGCTCCCACAGGTGTCTCCTCAGTGTGTTCCCGTTTCCTTAGAAACAGTGTATTTGCTGGGAGAAAAGTGCATTACTGTGCGCTTTCACCGTTCAGCAAATACATGTGTAGAAGCACAGCGCTAGCAGAAACGAACGTTTCTCGACGTTTTCTAACTCAGGGAACAAGTTGCACACTTCTGAGATGCATTTGGGTAACTTTCTCAAAAATGAGTTTTTTGCCTACAGAGACATGCCTATTTGCGCAGTAGTACAGATTCTGAGTATGTAACAGGGCTTGATGAATTCAGCATTTCTCTTGCTTCCCTGTGCGTAGGGAAGCTCAGTTTTAGTCACAGTAGCTCCCACAAGTGTCTCCTCAGTGTGTTCCCATTTCCTTAGAAGTAGTGTATTTGCTGGGAGAAAAATGCATTACTGTGCGCTTTCACCGTTCAGTAAATACATGTGTAGAAGCACAGCTCTAGCTGAAACGACCGTTTCTCGACGTTTTCTACCTCAGGGAACAAGTGGCACACTTCTGAGATGCATTTGGGCAACTTTGTCAGAAATGAGTTTTTTGCCTACAGAGACATGCCTATTTGCTCAGTAGTACAGATTCTGAGCATGTAACTGGGCTTGATGAAATCAGCATTTCTCTTGCTTCCCTGTGCGTAGGGAAGCTCAGTTTTAGTCACAGTAGCTCCCACAAGTGTCTCCTCAGTGTGTTCCCATTTCCTTAGAAACAGTGTATTTGCTGGGAGAAAAGTGCATTACTGTGCGCTTTCACCGTTCAGCAAATACATGTGTAGAAGCACAGCGCTAGCAGAAACGAACGTTTCTCGACGTTTTCTAACTCAGGGAACAAGTTGCACACTTCTGAGATGCATTTGAGTAACTTACTCAAAAATGAGTTTTTTGCCTACAGAGACATGCCTATTGGCGCAGAAGTACAGATTCTGAGTATGTAACTGGGCTTGATGAAATCAGCATTTCTCTTGCTTCCCTGTGCGTAGGGAAGCTCAGTTTTAGTCACAGTAGCTCCCACAAGTGTCTCCTCAGTGTGTTCCCATTTCCTTAGAAGTAGTGTATTTGCTGGGAGAAAAATGCATTACTGTGCGCTTTCACCGTTCAGTAAATACATGTGTAGAAGCACAGCTCTAGCTGAAACGACCGTTTCTCGACGTTTTCTAACTCAGGGAACAAGTGGCAGACTTCTGAGATGCATTTGGGCAACTTTGTCAGAAATGAGTTTTTTGCCTACAGAGACATGCCTATTTGCTCAGTAGTACAGATTCTGAGTATGTAACTGGGCTTGATGAAATCAGCATTTCTCTTGCTTCCCTGTGCGTAGGGAAGCTCAGTTTTAGTCACAGTAGCTCCCACAAGTGTCTCCTCAGTGTGTTCCCATTTCCTTAGAAACAGTGTATTTGCTGGGAGAAAAGTGCATTACTGTGCGCTTTCACCGTTCAGCAAATACATGTGTAGAAGCACAGCGCTAGCAGAAACGAACGTTTCTCGACGTTTTCTAACTCAGGGAACAAGTTGCACACTTCTGAGATGCATTTGGGTAACTTACTCAAAAATGAGTTTTTGCCTACAGAGACATGCCTATTGGCGCAGAAGTACAGATTCTGAGTATGTAACTGGGCTTGATGAAATCAGCATTTCTCTTGCTTCCCTGTGCGTAGGGAAGCTCAGTTTTAGTCACAGTAGCTCCCACAAATGTCTCCTCAGTGTGTTCCCAGTTCCTCAGAAACAGTGTATTTGCTGGGAGAAAAGTGCATTACTATGCGCTTTCACCGTTCAGCAAATACATGTGTAGAAGCACAGCGCTAGCTGAAACGACCGTTTCTCGACGTTTTCTAACTCAGGGAACAAGTGGCACACTTCTGAAATGCATTTGGGCAACTTTGTCAGAAATGAGTTTTTTGCCTACGGAGACATGCCTATTTGCGCAGTAGTACAGATTGTTTGTATGTAACTGGGCTTGATGAAATCAGCATTTCTCTTGCTTCCATGTGCGTAGGGAAGCTCAGTTTTAGTCCCAGTAGCTCCCACAAGTGTCTCCTCAGTGTGTTCCCATTTCCTTAGAAACAGTGTATTTGCTGGGAGAAAAGTGCATTACTGTGCGCTTTCACCGTTCAGCAAATACATGTGTAGAAGCACAGCGCTAGCAGAAACGAACGTTTCTCGACGTTTTCTAACTCAGGGAACAAATTGCACACTTCTGAGATGCATTTAGGCAACTTTGTCAGAAATGAGTTTTTTGCCTACAGAGACATGCCTATTTGCGCAGTAGTACAGATTCTGAGTATGTAACTGGGCTTGATGAAATCAGCATTTCTCTTGCTTCCCTGTGCGTAGGGAAGCTCAGTTTTAGTCACTGTAGCTCCCACAAGTGTCTCCTCAGTGTGTTCCCATTTCCTTAGAAACAGTGTATTTGCTGGGAGGAAAGTGCATTACTGTGCGCTTTCACCGTTCAGCAAATACATGTGTAGAAGCACAGCGCTAGCAGAAACGAACGTTTCTCGACCTTTTCTAACTCAGGGAACAAGTTGCACACTTCTGAGATGCATTTGAGTAACTTACTCAAAAATGAGTTTTTTGCCTACAGAGACATGCCTATTGGCGCAGAAGTACAGATTCTGAGTATGTAACTGGGCTTGATGAAATCAGCATTTCTCTTGCTTCCCTGTGCGTAGGGAAGCTCAGTTTTAGTCACAGTAGCTCCCACAAGTGTCTCCTCAGTGTGTTCCCATTTCCTTAGAAGTAGTGTATTTGCTGGGAGAAAAATGCATTACTGTGCGCTTTCACCGTTCAGTAAATACATGTGTAGAAGCACAGCTCTAGCTGAAACGACCGTTTCTCGACGTTTTCTAACTCAGGGAACAAGTGGCAGACTTCTGAGATGCATTTGGGCAACTTTGTCAGAAATGAGTTTTTTGCCTACAGAGACATGCCTATTTGCTCAGTAGTACAGATTCTGAGTATGTAACTGGGCTTGATGAAATCAGCATTTCTCTTGCTTCCCTGTGCGTAGGGAAGCTCAGTTTTAGTCACAGTAGCTCCCACAAGTGTCTCCTCAGTGTGTTCCCATTTCCTTAGAAACAGTGTATTTGCTGGGAGAAAAGTGCATTACTGTGCGCTTTCACCGTTCAGCAAATACATGTGTAGAAGCACAGCGCTAGCAGAAACGAACGTTTCTCGACGTTTTCTAACTCAGGGAACAAATTGCACACTTCTGAGATGCATTTCGGCAACTTTGTCAGAAATGAGTTTTTTGCCTACAGAGACATGCCTATTTGCGCAGTAGTACAGATTCTGAGTATGTAACTGGGCTTGATGAAATCAGCATTTCTCTTGCTTCCCTGTGCGTAGGGAAGCTCAGTTTTAGTCACTGTAGCTCCCACAAGTGTCTCCTCAGTGTGTTCCCATTTCCTTAGAAACAGTGTATTTGCTGGGAGGAAAGTGCATTACTGTGCGCTTTCACCGTTCAGCAAATACATGTGTAGAAGCACAGCGCTAGCAGAAACGAACGTTTCTCGACCTTTTCTAACTCAGGGAACAAGTTGCACACTTCTGAGATGCATTTGGGCAACTTTGTCAGAAATGAGTTTTTTGCCTACAGAGACATGCCTATTTGCGCAGTAGTACAGATTCTGAGTATGTATCTGGGCTTGATGAAATCAGCATTTCTCTTGCTTCCCTGTGCGTAGGGAAGCTCAGTTTTGTCCCAGTAGCTCCCACAGGTGTCTCCTCAGTGTGTTCCCATTTCCTTAGAAACAGTGTATTTGCTGGGAGAAAAGTGCATTACTGTGCGCTTTCACCGTTCAGCAAATACATGTGTAGAAGCACAGCGCTAGCAGAAACGAACGTTTCTCGACGTTTTTTAACTCAGGGAACAAGTGGCAAACTTCTGAGATGCATTTGGGCAACTTTGTCAGAAATGAGTTTTTTGCCTACAGAGACATGCCTATTTGCGCAGTAGTACAGATTCTGAGTATGTAACTGGGCTTGATGAAATCAGCATTTCTCTTGCTTCCCTGTGCGTAGGGAAGCTCAGTTTTAGTCACAGTAGCTCCCACAAGTGTCTCCTCAGTGTGTTCCCAGTTCCTTAGAAACAGTGTATTTGCTGGGAGAAAAGTGCATTACTGTGTGCTTTCACCGTTCAGCCAATACATGTGTAGAAGCACAGCGCTAGAGGAAAGGAACGTTTCTCGACGTTTTCTAACTCAGGGAACAAGTTGCACACTTCTGAGATGCATTTCGGTAACTTTCTCAAAAAATGAGTTTTTTGCCTACAGAGACATGCCTATTTGCGCAGTAGTACAGATTCTGAGTATGTAACAGGGCTTGATGAATTCAGCATTTCTCTTGCTTCCCTGTGCGTAGGGAAGCTCAGTTTTAGTCACAGTAGCTCCCACAAGTGTCTCCTCAGTGTGTTCCCATTTCCTTAGAAACAGTGTATTTGCTGGGAGAAAAGTGCATCAATGTGCGCTTTCACCGTTCAGCAAATACATGTGTAGAAGCACAGCGCTAGCAGAAACGAACGTTTCTCGACGTTTTCTAACTCAGGGGACAAGTTGCACACTTCTGAGATGCATTTGGGCAACTTTGTCAGAAATGAGTTTTTTGCCTACAGAGACATGCCTATTTGCGCAGTAGTACAGATTCTGAGTATGTAACTGGGCTTGATGAAATCAGCATTTCTCTTGCTTCCCTGTGCGTAGGGAAGCTCAGTTTTGTCCCAGTAGCTCCCACAGGTGTCTCCTCAGTGTGTTCCCGTTTCCTTAGAAACAGTGTATTTGCTGGGAGAAAAGTGCATTACTGTGCGCTTTCACCGTTCAGCAAATACATGTGTAGAAGCACAGCGCTAGCAGAAACGAACGTTTCTCGACGTTTTCTAACTCAGGGAACAATTGCACACTTCTGAGATGCATTTGGGCAACTTTGTCAGAAATGAGTTTTTTGCATACAGAGACATGCCTATTTGCCCAGTAGTACAGATTCTGAGCATGTAACTGGGCTTGATGAAATCAGCATTTCTCATGCTTCCCTGTGCGTAGGGAAGCTCAGTTTTAGTCACAGTAGCTCCCACAAGTGTCTCCTCAGTGTGTTCCCATTTCCTTAGAAACAGTGTATTTGCTGGGAGAAAAGTGCATTACTGTGCGCTTTCACCATTCAGCAAATACATGTGTAGAAGCACAGCGCTAGCAGAAACGACCGTTTCTTGACGTTTTCTAACTCAGGGAAGAAGTTGCACACTTCTGAGATGCATTTGGGCAACTTTGTCAGAAATGAGTTTTTTGCCTACAGAGACATGCCTATTTGCGCAGTAGTACAGATTCTGAGTATGTAACTGGTCTTGATGAATTCAGCATTTCTCTTGCTTCCCTGTGCGTAGGGAAGCTCAGTTTTAGTCACAGCAGCTCCCACAAGAGTCTCCTCAGTGTGTTCCCATTTCCTTAGAAACAGTGTATTTGCTGGGAGAAAAGTGCATCACTGTGCGCTTTCACCGTTCAGCAAATACATGTGTAGAAGCACAGTGCTAGCTGAAACGACCGTTTCTAGACGTTTTCTAACTCAGGGAACAAGTGGCAAACTTCTGAGATGCATTTGGGCAACTTTGTCAGAAATGAGTTTTTTGCCTAAAGAGACATGCCTATTTGCGCAGTAGTACAGATTCTGAGTATGTAACTGGGCTTGATGACATCAGCATTTCTCTTGCTTCCCTGTGAGTAGGGAAGCTCAGTTTTAGTCACAGTAGCTCCCACAAGTGTCTCCTCAGTGTGTTCCCATTTCCTTAGAAGTAGTGTATTTGCTGGGAGAAAAATGCATTACTGTGCGCTTTCACCGTTCAGTAAATACATGTGTAGAAGCACAGTGCTAGCTGAAATGACCGTTTCTCGACGTTTTCTAACTCAGGGAACAAGTTGCACACTTCTGAGATGCATTTGGGCAACTTTGTCAGAAATGAGTTTTTTGCCTACAGAGACATGCCTATTTGCGCAGTAGTACAGATTCTGAGTATGTAACTGGGCTTGATGAAATCAGCATTTCTCTTGCTTCCCTGTGCGTAGGGAAGCTCAGTTTTAGTCACTGTAGCTCCCACAAGTGTCTCCTCAGTTTGTTCCCATTTCCTTAGAAACAGTGTATTTGCTGGGAGAAAAGTGCATTACTGTGCGCTTTCACCGTTCAACAAATACATGTGTAGAAGCACAGCGCTAGCAGAAACGACCGTTTCTCGACGTTTTCTAACTCAGGGAACAAGTTGCACACTTCTGAGATGCATTTGGGCAACTTTGTCAGAAATGAGTTTTTTGCCTACAGAGACATGCCTATTTGCGCAGTTATACAGATTCTGTGTATGTAACTGGGCTTGATGAAATCAGCATTTCTCTTGCTTCCCTGTGCGTAGGGAAGCTCAGTTTTGTCCCAGTAGCTCCCACAGGTGTCTCCTCAGTGTGTTCCCGTTTCCTTAGAAACAGTGTATTTGCTGGGAGAAAAGTGCATTACTGTGCGCTTTCACCGTTCAGCAAATACATGTGTAGAAGCACAGCGCTAGCAGAAACGAACGTTTCTCAACGTTTTCTAACTCAGGGAACAATTGCACACTTCTGAGATGCATTTGGGCAACTTTGTCAGAAATGAGTTTTTTGCATACAGAGACATGCCTATTTGCGCAGTAGTACAGATTCAGAGCATGTAACTGGGCTTGATGAAATCAGCATTTCTCTTGCTTCCCTGTGCGTAGGGAAGCTCAGTTTTAGTCACAGTAGCTCCCACAAGTGTCTCCTCAGTGTGTTCCCGTTTCCTTAGAAACAGTGTATTTGCTGGGAGAAAAGTGCATTACTGTGCGCTTTCACCATTCAGCAAATACATGTGTAGAAGCACAGCGCTAGCAGAAACGACCGTTTCTCGACGTTTTCTAACTCAGGGAACAAGTTGCACACTTCTGAGATGCATTTGGGCAACTTTGTCAGAAATGAGTTTTTTGCCTACAGAGACATGCCTATTTGCGCAGTAGTACAGATTCTGAGTATGTAACTGGGCTTGATGAAATCAGCATTTCTCTTGCTTCCATTTGCGTAGGGAAGCTCAGTTTTGTCCCAGTAGCTCCCACAGGTGTCTCCTCAGTGTGTTCCCGTTTCCTTAGAAACAGTGTATTTGCTGGGAGAAAAGTGCATTACTGTGCGCTTTCACCGTTCAGCAAATACATGTGTAGAAGCACAGCGCTAGCAGAAACGAACGTTTCTCGACGTTTTCTAACTCAGGGAACAATTGCACACTTCTGAGATGCCTTTGGGCAACTTGGTCAGAAATGAGTTTTTTGCGTACAGAGACATGCCTATTTGCGCAGTAGTAGAGATTCTGAGCATGTAACTGGGCTTGATGAAATCAGCATTTCTCTTGCTTCCCTGTGCGTAGGGAAGCTCAGTTTTAGTCCCAGTAGCTCCCACAAGTGTCTCCTCAGTGTGTTCCCATTTCCTTAGAAACAGTGTATTTGCTGGGAGAAAAGTGCATTACTGTGCGCTTTCACCGTTCAGCAAATACATGTGTAGAAGCACAGCGCTAGCAGAAACGACCGTTTCTCGACGTTTTCTAACTCAGGGAACAAGTTGCACACTTCTGAGATGCATTTGGGCAACTTTGTCAGAAATGAGTTTTTTGCCTACAGAGACATGCCTATTTGCGCAGTAGTACAGATTCTGAGTATGTAACTGGGCTTGATGAAATCAGCATTTCTATTGCTTCCCTGTGCGTAGGGAAGCTCAGTTTTAGTCCCAGTAGCTCCCACAAGTGTCTCCTCAGTGTGTTCCCATTTCCTTAGAAACAGTGTATTTGCTGGGAGAAAAGTGCATTACTGTGCGCTTTCACCGTTCAGCAAATACATGTGTAGAAGCACAGCGCTAGCAGTAACGAACGTTTCTCGACGTTTTCTAACTCAGGGAACAAGTTGCACACTTCTGAGATGCATTTGGGTAACTTTCTCAAAAATGAGTTTTTTGCCTACAGAGACATGCCTATTTGCCCAGTAGTACAAATTCTGAGTATATAGCTGGGCTTGATGAAATCAGCATTTCTCTTGCTTCCGTGTGCGTAGGGAAGCTCAGTTTTAGTCACAGTAGCTCCCACAAGTGTCTCCTCAGTGTGTTCCCATTTCCTTAGAAACAGTGTATTTGCTGGGAGAAAAGTGCATTACTGTGCGCTTTCACCGTTCAGCAAATACATGTGTAGAAGCACAGCGCTAGCTGAAACGACCGTTTCTCGACGTTTTCTAACTCAGGGAAGAAGTGGCACACTTCTGAGATGCATTTCGGCAACTTTGTCAGAAATGAGTTTTTTGCCTACAGAGACATGCCTATTTGCGCAGTAGTACAGATTCTGAGTATGTGACTGGGCTTGATGAAATCAGCATTTCTCTTGCTTCCCTGTGCGTAGGGAAGCTCAGTTTTAGTCACATTAGCTCCCAAAAGTGTCTCCTCAGTGTGTTCCCATTTCCTTAGAAACAGTGTATTTGCTGGGAGAAAAGTGCATTACTGTGCACTTTCACCATTCAGCAAATACATGTGTAGAAGCACAGCGCTAGCAGAAACGAACGTTTCTCGACGTTTTCTAACTCAGGGAACAAGTTGCACACTTCTGAGATGCATTTGGGCAACTTTGTCGGAAATGAGTTTTTTGCCTAAAGAGACATGCCTATTTGCGCAGTAGTACAGATTCTTAGTATGTAACTGGGCTTGATGAAATCAGCATTTCTCTTGCTTCCCTGAGCGTAGGGAAGCTCAGTTTTAGTCACAGTAGCTCCCACAAGTGTCTCCTCAGTGTGTTCCCATTTCCTTAGAAACAGTGTATTTGCTGGGAGAAAAGTGCATTACTGTGCGCTTTCACCGTTCAGCAAATACATGTGTAGAAGCACAGCGCTAGCAGAAACGAACGTTTCTCGACGTTTTCTAACTCAGGGAAGAAGTTGCACACTTCTGACATGCATTTGGGAAACTTTGTCAGAAATGAGTTTTTTGCCTAAAGAGACATGCCTATTTGCGCAGTAGTACAGATTCTGAGTATGTAACTGGGCTTGATGAAATCAGCATTTCTCTTGCTTCCCTGTGCGTAGGGAAGCTCAGTTTTAGCCACAGTAGCTCCCAAAAGTGTCTCCTCAGTGTGTTCCCATTTCCTTAGAAACAGTGTATTTGCTGGGAGAAAAGTGCATTACTGTGTGCTTTCACCGTTCAGCAAATACATGTGTAGAAGCACAGCGCTAGCAGAAACGACCGTTTCTCGACGTTTTCTAACTCAGGGAACAAGTTGCACACTTCTGAGATGCATTTGGGCAACTTTGTCAGAAATGAGTTTTTTGCCTACAGAGACATGCCTATTTGCGCAGTAGTACAGATTCTGAGTATGTAACTGGGCTTGATGAAATCAGCATTTCTCTTGCTTCCCTGTGCGTAGGGAAGCTCAGTTTTAGTCACAGTAGCTCCCACAAGTGTCTCCTCAGTGTGTTCCCATTTCCTTAGAAACAGTGTATTTGCTGGGAGAAAAGTGCATTACTGTGCGCTTTCACCGTTCAGCAAATACATGTGTAGAAGCACAGCGCTAGCAGAACCGAACGTTTCTCGACGTTTTCTAACTTAGAGAACAAGTTGCACAATTCTGAGATGCATTTGCGCAACTTTGTCAGAAATGAGTTTTTTGCCTAAAGAGACATGCCTATTTGCGCAGTAGTACAGATTCTGAGTATGTAACTGGGCTTGGTGAAATCATCATTTCTCTTGCTTCCCTGTCTGTAGGGAAGCTCAGTTGTAGTCACAGTAGCTCCCACAAGTGTCTCCTCAGTGTGTTCCCATTTCCTTAGATACAGTGTATTTGCTGGGAGAAAAGTGCATTACTGTGCGCTTTCACCGTTCAGCAAATACATGTGTAGAAGCACAGCGCTAGCAGAAACGACCGTTTCTCGACGTTTTCTAACTCAGGGAAGAAGTTGCACACTTCTGAGATGCATTTGGGCAACTTTGTCAGAAATGAGTTTTTTGCCTAAAGAGACATGCCTATTTGCGCAGTAGTACAGATTCTGAGTATGTAACTGGGCTTGATGAAATCAGCATTTCTCTTGCTTCCCTGTGCGTAGGGAAGCTCAGTTTTAGTCACAGTAGCTCCCAGAAGTGTCTCCTCAGTGGGTTCCCATTTCCTTAGAAACAGTGTATTTGCTGGGAGAAAAGTGCATTACTGTGCGCTTTCACCGTTCAGCAAATACATGTGTAGAAGCACAGCGCTAGCAGAAAAGACCGTTTCTCGACGTTTTCTAACTCAGGGAACAAGTTGCACACTTCTGAGATGCATTTGGGCAACTTTGTCAGAAATGAGTTTTTTGCCTACAGAGACATGCCTATTTGCGCAGTTATACAGATTCTGAGTATGTAACTGGGCTTGATGAAATCAGCATTTCTCTTGCTTCCCTGTGCGTAGGGAAGCTCCGTTTTAGTCACTGTAGCTCCCACAAGTGTCTCCTCAGTGTGTTCCCATTTCCTTAGAAACAGTGTAATTGCTGGGAGAAAAGTGCATTACTGTGTGCTTTCACCGTTCAGCAAATACATGTGTAGAAGCACAGCGCTAGCAGAAACGACCGTTTCTCGACGTTTTCTAACTCAGGGAACAAGTTGCACACTTCTGAGATGCATTTGGGCAACTTTGTCAGAAATGAGTTTTTTGCCTAAAGAGACATGCCTATTTGCGCAGTAGTACAGATTCTGAGTATGTAACTGGGCTTGATGAAATCAGCATTTCTCTTGCTTCCCTGTGCATAGGGAAGCTCAGTTTTAGTCACAGTAGCTCCCACAAGTGTCTCCTCAGTGTGTTCCCATTTCCTTAGAAACAGTGTATTTGTTGGGAGAAAAGTGCATTACTGTGCGCTTTCACCGTTCAGCAAATACATGTGTAGAAGCACAGCGCTAGCAGAAAAGATCGTTTCTCGATGTTTTCAAACTCAGGGAACAAGTTGCACACTTCTGAGATGCATTTGGGCAACTTTGTCAGAAATGAGTTTTTTGCCTACAGAGACATGCCTATTTGCCCAGTAGTACAGATTCTGAGTATGTAACTGGGCTTGATGAAATCAGCATTTCTCTTGCTTCCCTCTGTGTAGGGAAGCTCAGTTTTAGTCACAGTAGCTCCTACAAGTGTCTCCTCAGTGTGTTCCCATTTCCTTAGAAACTGTGTATTTGCTGGGAGAAAAGTGCATTATTATGTGCTTTCACCGTTCAGCAAATACATGTGTAGAAGCACAGCGCTAGCAGAAATGACTGTTTCTCGACGTTTTCTAACTCAGGGAACAAGTTGCACACTTCTGAGATGCATTTGGGCAACTTTGTCAGAAATGAGTTTTTTGCCTAAAGAGACATGCCTATTTGCGCAGTAGTACAGATTCTGAGTATGTAACTGGGCTTGATGAAATCAGCATTTCTCTTGCTTCCCTGTGCGTAGGGAAGCTCAGTTTTAGTCACAGTAGCTCCCACAAGTGTCTCCTCAGTGTGTTCCCATTTCCTTAGAAACAGTGTATTTGCTGGGAGAAAAGTGCATTACTCTGCGCTTTCACCGTTCAGCAAATACATGTGTAGAAGCACAGCGCTAGCAGATAAGACCGTTTCTCGACGTTTTCTAACTCAGGGAACAAGTTGCACACTTCTGAGATGCATTTGGGCAACTTTGTCAGAAATGAGTTTTTTGCCTACAGAGACATGCATATTTGCGCAGTAGTACAGATTTTGAGTATGTAACTGGGCTTGATGAAATCAGCATTTCTCTTGCTTCCCTGTGCGTAGGGAAGCTCAGTTTTAGTCACAGTAGCTCCCACAAGTGTCTCCTCAGTGTGTTCCCATTTCCTTAGAAACAGTGTATTTGCTGGGAGAAAAGTGCATTACTGTGCGCTTTCACAGTTCAGCAAATACATGTGTAGAAGCACAGCGCTAGCAGAAACGAACGTTTCTCGACGTTTTCTAACTCAGGGAACAAGTTGCACACTTCTGAGATGCATTTGGGCAACTTTGTCAGAAATGAGTTTTTTGCCTACAGAGACAGGCCGATTTGCGCAGTAGTACAGATTCTGAGTATGTAACTGGGCTGGATGAAATCAGCATTTCTCTTGCTTCCCTGTGCGTAGGGAAGCTCAGTTTTAGTCACAGTAGCTCCAACAAGTGTCTCCTCAGTGTGTTCCCAGTTCCTTAGAAACAGTGTATTTGCTGGGAGAAAAGTGCATTACTGTGCACTTTCACAGTTCAGCAAATACATGTGTAAAAGCACAGCGCTAGCAGAAACGAACGTTTCTCGACGTTTTCTAACTCAGGGAACAAGTTGCACACTTCTGAGATGCATTTCGGCAACTTTGTCAGAAATGAGTTTTTTGCCTACAGAGACATGCCTATTTGCGCAGTAGTACAGATTCTGAGTATGTAACTGGGCTTGATGAAATCAGCATTTCTCTTGTTTCCCTGTGCATAGGGAAGGTCAGTTTAGTCACAGTAGCTCTCACAAGTGTCTCCTCAGTGTGTTCCCATTTCCTTAGAAACAGTGTATTTGCTGGGAGAAAAGTGCATCACTTTGTGCTTTCACTGTTCAGCAAATACATGTGTAGAAGCACAGCGCTAGCAGAAACGACCGTTTCTCGACGTTTTCTAACTCAGGGAACAAGTTGCACACTTCTGAGTTGCATTTGGGCAACTTTGTCAGAAATGAGTTTTTTGCCTACAGAGACATGCCTATTTGCGCAGTAGTACAGATTCTGAGTATGTAACTGGGCTTGATGAAATCAGCATTTCTCTTGCTTCCCTGTGCATAGGGAAGCTCAGTTTTAGTCCCAGTAGCTCCCACAAGTGTCTCCTCAGTGTGTTCCCCTTTCCTTAGAAACAGTGTATTTACTGGGAGAAAAGTGCATTACTGTGCGCTTTCACCGTTCAGCAAATACATGTGTAGAAGCACAGCGCTAGCAGAAACGAACGTTTCTCGGCGTTTTCTAACTCAGGGAACAAGTTGCACACTTCTGAGGTGCAATTGTGTAACTATCTCAAAAATGAGTTTTTTGCTTACAGAGACATGCCAATTTGCGCAGTAGTACAGATTCTGAGTATGTAACTGGGCTTGATGAAATCAGCATTTCTCTTGCTTCCCTGTGCGTAGGGAAGCTCAGTTTTAGTCACAGTAGCTCCCACAAGTGTCTCCTCAGTGTGTTCCCAGTTCCTTAGAAACAGTGTATTTGCTGGGAGAAAAGTGCATTACTGTGCGCTTTCACCGTTCAGCAAATACATGTGTAGAAGCACAGCGCTAGCTGAAACGACCGTTTCTCGACGTTTTCTAACTCAGAAAACAAGTTGCACACTTCTGAGATGCATTTAGGCAACTTTGTCAGAAATGAGTTTTTTGCCTACAGAGACATGCCTATTTGCGCAGTAGTACAGATTCTGAGTATGTAACTGGGCTTGATGAAATCAGCATTTCTCTTGCTTCCCTGTGCGTAGGGAAGCTCAGTTTTAGTCACAGTAGCTCCCACAAGTGTCTCCTCAGTGTGTTCCCATTTCCTTAGAAACAGTGTATTTGCTGGGAGAAAAGTGCATTACTGTGCGCTTTCACCGTTCAGCAAATACATGTGTAGAAGCACAGCGCTAGCAGAAACGAACGTTTCTCGACGTTTTCTAACTCAGGGAACAAGTTGCACACTTCTGAGATGCATTTGGGCAACTTTGTCAGAAATGAGTTTTTTGCCTACAGAGACAGGCCGATTTGCGCAGTAGTACAGATTCTGAGTATGTAACTGGGCTGGATGAAATCAGCATTTCTCTTGCTTCCCTGTGCGTAGGGAAGCTCAGTTTTAGTCACAGTAGCTCCAACAAGTGTCTCCTCAGTGTGTTCCCAGTTCCTTAGAAACAGTGTATTTGCTGGGAGAAAAGTGCATTACTGTGCACTTTCACAGTTCAGCAAATACATGTGTAAAAGCACAGCGCTAGCAGAAACGACCGTTTCTCGACGTTTTCTAACTCAGGGAACAAGTTGCACACTTCTGAGATGCATTTCGGCAACTTTGTCAGAAATGAGTTTTTTGCCTACAGAGACATGCCTATTTGCGCAGTAGTACAGATTCTGAGTATGTAACTGGGCTTGATGAAATCAGCATTTCTCTTGTTTCCCTGTGCATAGGGAAGGTCAGTTTAGTCACAGTAGCTCTCACAAGTGTCTCCTCAGTGTGTTCCCATTTCCTTAGAAACAGTGTATTTGCTGGGAGAAAAGTGCATCACTTTGTGCTTTCACTGTTCAGCAAATACATGTGTAGAAGCACAGCGCTAGCAGAAACGACCGTTTCTCGACGTTTTCTAACTCAGGGAACAAGTTGCACACTTCTGAGTTGCATTTGGGCAACTTTGTCAGAAATGAGTTTTTTGCCTACAGAGACATGCCTATTTGCGCAGTAGTACAGATTCTGAGTATGTAACTGGGCTTGATGAAATCAGCATTTCTCTTGCTTCCCTGTGCATAGGGAAGCTCAGTTTTAGTCCCAGTAGCTCCCACAAGTGTCTCCTCAGTGTGTTCCCCTTTCCTTAGAAACAGTGTATTTGCTGGGAGAAAAGTGCATTACTGTGCGCTTTCACCGTTCAGCAAATACATGTGTAGAAGCACAGCGCTAGCAGAAACGAACGTTTCTCGGCGTTTTCTAACTCAGGGAACAAGTTGCACACTTCTGAGGTGCAATTGTGTAACTATCTCAAAAATGAGTTTTTTGCTTACAGAGACATGCCAATTTGCGCAGTAGTACAGATTCTGAGTATGTAACTGGGCTTGATGAAATCAGCATTTCTCTTGCTTCCCTGTGCGTAGGGAAGCTCAGTTTTAGTCACAGTAGCTCCCACAAGTGTCTCCTCAGTGTGTTCCCAGTTCCTTAGAAACAGTGTATTTGCTGGGAGAAAAGTGCATTACTGTGCGCTTTCACCGTTCAGCAAATACATGTGTAGAAGCACAGCGCTAGCTGAAACGACCGTTTCTCGACGTTTTCTAACTCAGAAAACAAGTTGCACACTTCTGAGATGCATTTAGGCAACTTTGTCAGAAATGAGTTTTTTGCCTACAGAGACATGCCTATTTGCGCAGTAGTACAGATTCTGAGTATGTAACTGGGCTTGATGAAATCAGCATTTCTCTTGCTTCCCTGTGCGTAGGGAAGCTCAGTTTTAGTCACAGTAGCTCCCACAAGTGTCTCCTCAGTGTGTTCCCATTTCCTTAGAAACAGTGTATTTGCTGGGAGAAAAGTGCATTACTGTGCGCTTTCACCGTTCAGCAAATACATGTGTAGTAGCACAGCGCTAGCAGAAACGAACGTTTCTCGACGTTTTCTAACTCAGGGAAAAAGTTGCACACTTCTGAGATGCATTTGGGCAACTTTGTCAGAAATGAGTTTTTTGCCTACAGAGACATGCCTATTTGCGCAGTAGTACAGATTCTGAGTATGTAACTGGGCTTGATGAAATCAGCATTTCTCTTGTTTCCCTGTGCATAGGGAAGCTCAGTTTAGTCACAGTAGCTCCCACAAGTGTCTCCTCAGTGTGTTCCCATTTCCTTAGAAACAGTGTATTTGCTGGGAGAAAAGTGCATCACTTTGTGCTTTCACCGTTCAGCAAATACATGTGTAGAAGCACAGCGCTAGCAGAAACGACCGTTTCTCGACGTTTTCTAACTCAGGGAACAAGTTGCACACTTCTGAGGTGCAATTGTGTAACTATCTCAAAAATGAGTTTTTTGCTTACAGAGACATGCCAATTTGCGCAGTAGTACAGATTCTGAGTATGTAACTGGGCTTGATGAAATCAGCATTTCTCTTGCTTCCCTGTGCGTAGGGAAGCTCAGTTTTAGTCACAGTAGCTCCCACAAGTGTCTCCTCAGTGTGTTCCCAGTTCCTTAGAAACAGTGTATTTGCTGGGAGAAAAGTGCATTACTGTGCGCTTTCACCGTTCAGCAAATACATGTGTAGAAGCACAGCGCTAGCTGAAACGACCGTTTCTCGACGTTTTCTAACTCAGAAAACAAGTTGCACACTTCTGAGATGCATTTGGGCAACTTTGTCAGAAATGAGTTTTTTGCCTACAGAGACATGCCTATTTGCGCAGTAGTACAGATTCTGAGTATGTAACTGGGCTTGATGAAATCAGCATTTCTCTTGCTTCCCTGTGCGTAGGGAAGCTCAGTTTTAGTCACAGTAGCTCCCACAAGTGTCTCCTCAGTGTGTTCCCATTTCCTTAGAAACAGTGTATTTGCTGGGAGAAAAGTGCATTACTGTGCGCTTTCACCGTTCAGCAAATACATGTGTAGAAGCACAGCGCTAGCAGAAACGAACGTTTCTCGACGTTTTCTAACTCAGGGAACAAGTTGCACACTTCTGAGATGCATTTGGGCAACTTTGTCAGAAATGAGTTTTTTGCCTACAGAGACAGGCCGATTTGCGCAGTAGTACAGATTCGGAGTATGTAACTGGGCTGGATGAAATCAGCATTTCTCTTGCTTCCCTGTGCGTAGGGAAGCTCAGTTTTAGTCACAGTAGCTCCAACAAGTGTCTCCTCAGTGTGTTCCCAGTTCCTTAGAAACAGTGTATTTGCTGGGAGAAAAGTGCATTACTGTGCACTTTCACAGTTCAGCAAATACATGTGTAAAAGCACAGCGCTAGCAGAAACGACCGTTTCTCGACGTTTTCTAACTCAGGGAACAAGTTGCACACTTCTGAGTTGCATTTGGGCAACTTTGTCAGAAATTAGTTTTTTGCCTAAAGAGACATGCCTATTTGCGCAGTAGTACAGATTCTGAGTATGTAACTGGGCTTTATGAAATCAGCATTTCTCTTGCTTCCCTGTGCGTAGGGAAGCTCAGTTTTAGTCACAGTAGCTCCCACAAGTGTCTCCTCAGTGTGTTCCCAGTTCCTTAGAAACAGTGTATTTGCTGGGAGAAAAGTGCATTACTGTGTGCTTTCACCGTTCAGCAAATACATGTGTAGAAGCACAGCGCTAGCAGAAACGAACGTTTCTCGACGTTTTCTAACTCAGGGAACAAGTTGCACACTTCTGAGATGCATTTCGGTAACTTTCTCAAAAATGAGTTTTTTGCCTACAGAGACATGCCTATTTGCGCAGTAGTACAGATTCTGAGTATGTAACAGGGCTTGATGAAATCAGCATTTCTCTTGCTTCCCTGTGCTTAGGAAGCTAGTTTTAGTCACAGTAGCTCCCACATGTGTCTCCTCAGTGTGTTCCCAGTTCCTTAGAAACAGTGTATTTGCTGGGAGAAAAGTGCATCACTGTGCGCTTTCACCGTTCAGCAAATACATGTGTAGAAGCACAGCGCTAGCTGAAACGACCGTTTCTAGACGTTTTCTAACTCAGGGAACAAGTGGCAAACTTCTGAGATGCATTTGGGCAACTTTGTCAGAAATGAGTTTTTTGCCTAAAGAGACATGCCTATTTGCGCAGTAGTACAGATTCTGAGTATGCAACTGGGCTTGATGACATCAGCATTTCTTTTGCTTCCCTGTGAGTAGGGAAGCTCAGTTTTAGTCACAGTAGCTCCCACAAGTGTCTCCTCAGTGTGTTCCCATTTCCTTAGAAGCAGTGTATTTGCTGGGAGAAAAATGCATTACTGTGCGCTTTCACCGTTCAGTAAATACATGTGTAGAAGCACAGCGCTAGCTGAAACGACCGTTTCTCGACGTTTTCTAACTCAGGGAACAAGTTGCACACTTCTGAGATGCATTTGGGCAACTTTGTCAGAAATGAGTTTTTTGCCTAAAGAGACATGCCTATTTGCGCAGTAGTACAGATTCTGAGTATGTAACTGGGCTTGATGAAATCAGCATTTCTCTTGCTTCCCTGTGCGTAGGGAAGCTCAGTTTTAGTCACAGTAGCTCCCACAAGTGTCTCCTCAGTGTGTTCCCATTTCCTTAGAAACAGTGTATTTGCTGGGAGAAAAGTGCATTACTGTGCGCTTTCACCGTTCAGCAAATACATGTGTAGAAGCACAGCGCTAGCAGAAACGACCGTTTCTCGACGTTTTCTAACTCAGGGAACAAGTTGCACACTTCTGAGATGCATTTGGGCAACTTTGTCAGAAATGAGTTTTTTGCCTAAAGAGACATGCCTATTTGCGCAGTAGTACAGATTCTGAGTATGTAACTGGGCTTGATGAAATCAGCATTTCTCTTGCTTCCCTGTGCGTAGGGAAGCTCAGTTTTAGTCACAGTAGCTCCCACAAGTGTCTCCTCAGTGTGTTCCCAGTTCCTTAGAAACAGTGTATTTGCTGGTAGAAAAGTGCATTACTGTGCGCTTTCACCATTCAGCAAATACATGTGTAGAAGCACAGCGCTAGCAGAAACGAACGTTTCTCGACGTTTTCTAACTCAGGGAACAGGTTGCACACTTCTGAGATGCATTTGGGCAACTTTTTCAGAAATGAGTTTTTTGCCTACAGAGACATGTCTATTTGCGCAGTAGTACAGATTCTGGGTATGTAACTGTTCTTGATGAAATCAGCATTTCTCTTGCTTCCCTGTGCGTAGGGAAGCTCAGTTTTAGTCACAGTAGCTCCCACAAGTGTCTCCTCAGTGTGTTCCCATTTCCTTAGAAACAGTGTATTTGCTGGGAGAAAAGTGCATTACTGTGCGCTTTCACCGTTCAGCAAATACATGTGTAGAAGCACAGCGCTAGCAGAAACGACCGTTTCTCCACGTTTTCTAACTCAGGGAACAAGTTGCACACTTCTGAGATGCATTTGGGCAACTTTGTCAGAAATTAGTTTTTTGCCTAAAGAGACATGCCTATTTGCGCAGTAGTACAGATTCTGAGTATGTAACTGGGCTTTATGAAATCAGCATTTCTCTTGCTTCCCTGTGCGTAGGGAAGCTCAGTTTTAGTCACAGTAGCTCCCACAAGTGTCTCCTCAGTGTGTTCCCAGTTCCTTAGAAACAGTGTATTTGCTGGGAGAAAAGTGCATTACTGTGTGCTTTCACCGTTCAGCAAATACATGTGTAGAAGCACAGCGCTAGCAGAAACGAACGTTTCTCGACGTTTTCTAACTCAGGGAACAAGTTGCACACTTCTGAGATGCATTTCGGTAACTTTCTCAAAAATGAGTTTTTTGCCTACAGAGACATGCCTATTTGCGCAGTAGTACAGATTCTGAGTATGTAACAGGGCTTGATGAAATCAGCATTTCTCTTGCTTCCCTGTGCTTAGGAAGCTAGTTTTAGTCACAGTAGCTCCCACATGTGTCTCCTCAGTGTGTTCCCAGTTCCTTAGAAACAGTGTATTTGCTGGGAGAAAAGTGCATCACTGTGCGCTTTCACCGTTCAGCAAATACATGTGTAGAAGCACAGCGCTAGCTGAAACGACCGTTTCTAGACGTTTTCTAACTCAGGGAACAAGTGGCAAACTTCTGAGATGCATTTGGGCAACTTTGTCAGAAATGAGTTTTTTGCCTAAAGAGACATGCCTATTTGCGCAGTAGTACAGATTCTGAGTATGCAACTGGGCTTGATGACATCAGCATTTCTTTTGCTTCCCTGTGAGTAGGGAAGCTCAGTTTTAGTCACAGTAGCTCCCACAAGTGTCTCCTCAGTGTGTTCCCATTTCCTTAGAAGCAGTGTATTTGCTGGGAGAAAAATGCATTACTGTGCGCTTTCACCGTTCAGTAAATACATGTGTAGAAGCACAGCGCTAGCTGAAACGACCGTTTCTCGACGTTTTCTAACTCAGGGAACAAGTGGCACACTTCTTAGATGCATTTGGGCAACTTTGTCAGAAATGAGTTTTTTGCCTAAAGAGACATGCCTATTTGCGCAGTAGTACAGATTCTGAGTATGTAACTGGGCTAGATGAAATCAGCATTTCTCTTGCTTCCCTGTGCGTAGGGAAGCTCAGTTTTAGTCACAGTAGCTCCCACAAGTGTCTCCTCAGTGTGTTCCCATTTCCTTAGAAACAGTGTATTTGCTGGGAGAAAAGTGCATTACTGTGCACTTTCACCATTCAGCAAATACATGTGTAGAAGCACAGCGCTAGCAGAAACGAACGTTTCTCGACGTTTTCTAACTCAGGGAACAAGTGGCACACTTCTGAGATGCATTTGGGTAACTTACTCAAAAATGAGTTTTTTGCCTACAGAGACATGCCTATTTGCGCAGTAGTACAGATTCTGAGTATATAACTGGGCTTGATGAAATCAGCATTTCTCTTGCTTCCCTGTGCGTAGGGAAGCTCAGTTTTAGTCACAGTAGCTCCCACAAGTGTCTCCTAAGTGTGTTCCCATTTCCTTAGAAACAGTGTATTTGCTGAGAGAAAAGTGCATTACTGTGCGCTTTCACCGTTCAGCAAATACATGTGTAGAAGCACAGCGCTAGCAGAAACGACCGTTTCTCGACGTTTTCTAACTCAGGGAACAAGTTGCACACTTCTGAGATGCATTTGGGCAACTTTGTCAGAAATGAGTTTTTTGCCTACATAGACATGCCTATTTGCGCAGTAGTACAGATTCTGAGTATGTAACTGGGCTTGATGAAATCAGCATTTCTCTTGTTTCCCTGTGCGTAGGGAAGCTCAGTTTTAGTCACAGTAGCTCCAACAAGTGTCTCCTCAGTGTGTTCCCAGTTCCTTAGAAACAGTGTATTTGCTGGGAGAAAAGTGCATTACTGTGTGCTTTCACCGTTCAGCAAATACATGTGTAGAAGCACAGCGCTAGCAGAAACGAACGTTTCTCGACGTTTTCTAACTCAGGGAACAAGTTGCACACTTCTGAGATGCATTTCGGTAACTTTCTCAAAAATGAGTTTTTTGCCTACAGAGACATGCCTATTTGCGGAGTAGTACAGATTCTGAGTATGTAACAGGGCTTGATGAATTCAGCATTTCTCTTGCTTCCCTGTGCGTAGGGAAGCTCAGTTTTAGTCACAGTAGCTCCCACATGTGTCTCCTCACTGTGTTCCCAGTTCCTTAGAAACAGTGTATTTGCTGGGAGAAAAATGCATCACTGTGCGCTTTCACCGTTCAGTAAATACATGTGTAGAAGCACAGCGCTAGCAGAAACGAACGTTTCTCGACGTTTTCTAACTCAGAGAACAAGTTCCACACTTCTGAGATGCATTTGGGCAACTTTGTCAGAAATGATTTTTTTGCCTACAGAGACATGCCTATTTGCGCAGTAGTACAGATTCTGAGTATGTAACTGGGCTTGATGAAATCAGCATTTCTCTTGCTTCCCTGTGCGTAGGGAAGCTCAGTTTTAGTCCCAGTAGCTCCCACAAGTGTCTCCTCAGTGTGTTCCCATTTCCTTAGAAACAGTGTATTTGCTGGGAGAAAAGTGCATTATTGTGCGCTTTCACCGTTCAGCAAATACATGTGTAGAAGCACAGCGCTAGCAGAAACTAAAGTTTCTCGACGTTTTCTAACTCAGGGAACAAGTGGCACACTTCTGAGATGCATTTGGGCAACTTTGTCAGAAATGAGTTTTTTGCCTACAGAGACATGCCTATTTGCGCAGTAGTACAGATTCTGAGTATGTAACTGGGCTTGATGAAATCAGCATTTCTCTTGCTTCCCTGTGCGTAGGGAAGCTCAGTTTTAGTCACAGTAGCTCCCACAAGTGTCTCCACAGTGTTCCCATATCCGTAGAAACAGTGTATTTGCTGGGAGAAAAGTGCATTACTGTGCGCTTTCACCGTTCAGCAAATACATGTGTAGAAGCACAGCGCTAGCAGAAACGACCGTATCTCGATGTTTTCTAACTCAGGGAACAAGTTGCACACTTCTGAGATGCATTTGGGCAACTTTGTCAGAAATGAGTTTTTTGCCTACTTAGACATGCCTATTTGCGCAGTAGTACAGATTCTGAGTATGTAACTTGGCTTGATGAAATCAGCATTTCTCTTGCTTCCCTGTGCGTAAGGAAGCTCAGTTTTAGTTACAGTAGCTCCCACAAGTGTCTCCTCAGTGTGTTCCCATTTCCTTAGACACAGTGTATTTGCTGGGAGAAAAGTGCATTACTGTGCGCTTTCACCGTTCAGCAAATACATGTGTAGAAGCACAGCGTTAGCAGAAACGACCGTTTCTCGACGTTTTCTAACTTAGGGAACAAGTGGCAAACTTCTGATATGCATTTGGGCAACTTTGTCCGAAATGACTTTTTTGCCTACAGAGACATGCCTATTTGCGCAGTAGTACAGATTCTGAGTATGTAACTGGGCTTGATGAAATCAGCATTTCTCTTACTTCCCTGTGCTTAGGGAAGCTCAGTTTTAGTCACTGTAGCTCACACAAGTGTCTCCTCAGTGTGTTCCCATTTCCTCAGAAACAGTGTATTTGCTGGGAGAAAAGTGCATTACTGTGCGCTTTCAACGTTCAGCAAATACATGTGTAGAAGCACAGTGCTAGCAGAAACGACCGTTTCTCGACGTTTTCTAACTCAGGGAACAAGTTGCACACTTCTGAGATGCATTTGGGCAACTTTGTCAGAAAAGAGTTTTTTGCCTACAGAGGCATGCCAATTTGCGCAGTAGTACAGATTCTGAGTATGTAACTGGGCTTGATGAAATCAGCATTTCTCTTGCTTCCCTGTGCGTAGGGAAGCTCAGTTTTAGTCACAGTAGCTCCCACAAGTGTCTCCTCAGTGTGTTCCCATTTCCTTAGAAACAGTGTATTTGCTGGGAGAAAAGTGCAATACTGTGTGATTTCACCGCTCAGCAAATAAATGTGTAGAAGCACAGCGCTAGCAGAAAAGACCGTTTCTCGACGTTTTCTAACTCAGGGAACAAGTTGCACACTTCTGAGATGCATTTGGGCAACTTTGTCAGAAATGAGTTTTTTGCCTAAAGAGACATTCCTATTTGCGCAGTAGTACAGATTCTGAGTATGTAACTTGGCTTGATGAAATCAGCATTTCTCTTGCTTCCCTGTGCGTAAGGAAGCTCAGTTTTAGTCACAGTAGCTCCCACAAGTGTCTCCTCAGTTTGTTCCCATTTCCTTAGACACAGTGTATTTGCTGGGAGAAAAGTGCATTACTGTGCGCTTTCACCGTTCAGCAAATACATGTGTAGAAGCACAGCGCTAGCAGAAACGACCGTTTCTCGACGTTTTCTAACTCAGGGAACAAGTTGCACACTTCTGAGATGCATTTGGGCAGCTTTGTCAGAAATGAGTTTTTTGCCTACAGATTCATGCCTATTTGCGCAGTAGTACAGATTCTGAGTATGTAACTGGGCTGGATGAAATCAGCATTTCTCTTGCTTCCCTGTGCGTAGGGAAGCTCAGTTTTAGTCACAGTTGCGCCCACAAGTGTCTCCTCAGTGTGTTCCAGTTCCTTAGAAGCAGTGTATTTGCTGGGAGAAAAGTGCATTACTGTGCGCTTTCACCGTTCAGCAAATACATGTGTAGACGCACTGCGCTAGCAGAAAAGACCCTTTCTCGACGTTGTCTAACTCAGAGAACAAGTTGCACACTTCTGAGATGCATTTGGGCAACTTTGTCAAAAATGAGTTTTTTGCCTACAGAGACAAGCCTATTCGCGCAGTAGTACAGATTCTGAGTATGTAACTGGGCTTGATGAAATCACCATTTCTCTTGCTTCCCTGTGTGTAGGGAAGCTCAGTTTTAGTCACAGTAGCTCCCACAAGTGTCTCCTCAGTGCGTTCCCAGTTCCTTAGAAACAGTGTATTTGCTGGGAGAAAAGTGCATTACTGTGCGCTTTCACCGTTCAGCAAATACATGTGTAGAAGCACAGCGCTAGCAGAAACGACCGTTTCTCGACGTTTTCTAACGTAGGGAACAAGTGGCAAACTTCTGATATGCATTTGGGCAACTTTGTCCGAAATGACTTTTTTGCCTACAGAGACATGCCTATTTGCGCAGTAGTACAGATTCTGAGTATGTAACTGGGCTTGATCAAATCAGCATTTCTCTTGCTTCCCTGTGCGTAGGGAAGCTCAGTTTTAGTCACAGTAGCTCCCACAAGTGTCCCCTTAGTGTGTTCCCATTTCCTTAGAAACAGTGTATTTGCTGGGAGAAAAGTGCATTACTCTGCGCTTTCACCGTTCAGCAAATACATGTGTAGAAGCACAGCGCTAGCAGAAACTAACGTTTCTCGAGTTTTCTAACTCAGGGAACAAGTTGCACACTTCTGAGATGCATTTGGGCAACTTTGTCAGAAATGAGTTTTTTGGCTAAGGAGACATGCCTATTTGTGCAGTAGTACAGATTCTGAGTATGTAACTGGGCTTGATGAAATCAGCATTTCTCTTGCTTCCCTGTGCGTAGGGAAGCTCAGTTTTAGTCACAGTAGCTCACACAAGTGACTCCTCAGTGTGTTCCCATTTCCTTAGAAACAGTGTATTTGCTGGGAGTAAAGTGCATTACTGTGCGCTTTCACCGTTCAGCAAATACATGTGTAGAAGCACAGCGCTAGCTGAAACGACCGTTTCTCGACGTTTTCTAACTCAGGGAACAAGTGGCACACTTCTTAGATGCATTTGGGCAACTTTGTCAGAAATGAGTTTTTTGCCTAAAGAGACATGCCTATTTGCTCAGTAGTACAGATTCTGAGTATGTAACTGGGCTAGATGAAATCAGCATTTCTCTTGCTTCCCTGTGCGTAGGGAAGCTCAGTTTTAGTCACAGTAGCTCCCACAAGTGTCTCCTCAGTGTGTTCCCATTTCCTTAGAAACAGTGTATTTGCTGGGAGAAAAGTGCATTACTGTGCACTTTCACCATTCAGCAAATACATGTGTAGAAGCACAGCGCTAGCAGAAACGAACGTTTCTCGACGTTTTCTAACTCAGGGAACAAGTTGCACACTTCTGAGATGCATTTGGGCAACTTTGACAGAAATGAGTTTTTTGCCTAAAGAGACATGCCTATTTGCGCAGTAGTACAGATTCTGAGTATGTAACTGGGCTTGATGAAATCAGCATTTCTCTTGCTTCCCTGTGCGTAGGGAAGCTCAGTTTTAGTCACAGTAGCTCCCACAAGTGTCTCCTCAGTGTGTTCCCATTTCCTTAGAAACAGTGTATTTGCTGAGAGAAAAGTGCATTACTGTGCGCTTTCACCGTTCAGCAAATACATGTGTAGAAGCACAGCGCTAGCAGAAACGACCGTTTCTCGACGTTTTCTAACTCAGGGAACAAGTTGCACACTTCTGAGATGCATTTGGGCAACTTTGTCAGAAATGAGTTTTTTGCCTACAGAGACATGCCTATTTGCGCAGTAGTACAGATTCTGAGTATGTAACTGGGCTTGATGAAATCAGCATTTCTCTTGTTTCCCTGTGCGTAGGGAAGCTCAGTTTTAGTCACAGTAGCTCCCACAAGTGTCTCCTCAGTGTGTTCCCAGTTCCTTAGAAACAGTGTATTTGCTGGGAGAAAAGTGCATTACTGTGTGCTTTCACCGTTCAGCAAATACATGTGTAGAAGCACAGCGCTAGCAGAAACGAACGTTTCTCGACGTTTTCTAACTCAGGGAACAAGTTGCACACTTCTGAGATGCATTTCGGTAACTTTCTCAAAAATGAGTTTTTTGCCTACAGAGACATGCCTATTTGCGGAGTAGTACAGATTCTGAGTATGTAACAGGGCTTGATGAATTCAGCATTTCTCTTGCTTCCCTGTGCCTAGGGAAGCTCAGTTTTAGTCACAGTAGCTCCCACATGTGTCTCCTCACTGTGTTCCCAGTTCCTTAGAAACAGTGTATTTGCTGGGAGAAAAATGCATCACTGTGCGCTTTCACCGTTCAGTAAATACATGTGTAGAAGCACAGCGCTAGCTGACACGACCGTTTCTCGACGTTTTCTAACTCAGGGAAGAAGTGGCACACTTCTGAGATGCATTTGGGCAACTTTGTCAGAAATGAGTTTTTTGCCTAAAGAGACATGCCTATTTGCGCAGTAGTACAGATTCTGAGTATGTAACTGGGCTTGATGAAATCAGCATTTCTCTTGCTTCCCTGTGCGTAGGGAAGCTCAGTTTTAGTCACAGTAGCTCCCACAAGTGTCTCCTCAGTGTGTTCCCAGTTCCTTAGAAACAGTGTATTTGCTGGGAGAAAAGTGCATTACTGTGCGCTTTCACCGTTCAGCAAATACATGTGTAGAAGCACAGCGCTAGCAGTAACGAACGTTTCTCGACGTTTTCTAACTCAGGGAACAAGTTGCACACTTCTGAGATGCATTTGGGTAACTTTCTCAAAAATGAGTTTTTTGCCTACAGAGACATGCCTATTTGCGCAGTAGTACAGATTCTGAGTATGTAGCTGGGCTTGATGAAATCAGCATTTCTCTTGCTTCCCTGTGCGTAGGGAAGCTCAGTTTTAGTCACAGTAGCTCCCACAAGTGTCTCCTCAGTGTGTTCCCAGTTCCTTAGAAACAGTGTATTTGCTGGGAGAAAAGTGCATTACTGTGCGCTTTCACCGTTCAGCAAATACATGTGTAGAAGCACAGCGCTAGCTGAAACGACCGTTTCTCAACGTTTTCTAACTCAGGGAAGAAGTGGCACACTTCTGAGATGCATTTGGGCAACTTTGTCAGAAATGAGTTTTTTGCCTACAGAGACATGCCTATTTGCGCAGTAGTACAGATTCTGAGTATTTGACTGGGCTTGATGAAATCAGCATTTCTCTTGCTTCCCTGTGCGTAGGGAAGCTCAGTTTTAGTCACAGTAGCTCCCACAAGTGTCTCCTCAGTGTGTTCCCATTTCCTTAGAAACAGTGTATTTGCTGGGAGAAACGTGCATTACTATGTACTTTCACCATTCAGCAAATACATGTGTAGAAGCACAGGGCTAGCAGATACGAACGTTTCTCGACGTTTTCTAACTCAGGGAACAAGTTGCACACTTCTGAGATGCATTTGGGTAACTTACTCAAAAATGAGTTTTTTGCCTACATAGACATGCCTATTTGCCCAGTAGTACAGATTCTGAGTATGTAACTGGGCTTGATGAAATCAGCATTTCTCTTGCTTCCCTGTGCGTAGGGAAGCTCAGTTTTAGTCCCAGTAGCTCCCAAAAGTGTCTCCTCAGTGTGTTCCCATTTCCTTAGAAACAGTGTATTTGCTGGGAGAAAAGTGCATTACTGTGCGCTTTCACCGTTCAGCAAATATATGTGTAGAAGCATATCGCTAGCAGAAACGAAAGTTTCTCGACGTTTTCTAACTCAGGGAACAAGTTGCACACTTCTGAGATGCATTTGGGCAACTTTGTCAGAAATGAGTTTTTTGCCTACAGAGACATGCCTATTTGCGCAGTAGTACAGATTCTGAGTATGTAACTGGGCTTGATGAAATCAGCATTTCTATTGCTTCCCTGTGCGTAGGGAAGCTCAGTTTTAGTCACAGTAGCTCCCACAAGTGTCTCCTCAGTGTGTTCCCATTTCCTTAGAAACAGTGTATTTGCTGGGAGAAAAGTGCATTACTGTGCGCTTTCACCGTTCAGCAAATACATGTGTAGAAGCACAGCGCTAGCAGAAACGAACGTTTCTCGACGTTTTCTAACTCAGAGAACAAGTTCCACACTTCTGAGATGCATTTGGGCAACTTTGTCAGAAATGAGTTTTTTGCCTACAGAGACATGCCTATTTGCGCAGTACTACAGATTCTGAGTATGTAAATGGGCTTGATGAAATCAGCATTTCTCTTGCTTCCCTGTGCGTAGGGAAGCTCAGTTTTAGTCCCAGTAGCTCCCACAAGTGTCTCCTCAGTGTGTTCCCATTTCCTTAGAAACAGTGTATTTGCTGGGAGAAAAGTGCATTATTGTGCGCTTTCACCGTTCAGCAAATACATGTGTAGAAGCACAGCGCTAGCAGAAACTAAAGTTTCTCGACGTTTTCTAACTCAGGGAACAAGTGGCACACTTCTGAGATGCATTTGGGCAACTTTGTCAGAAATGAGTTTTTTGCCTACAGAGACATGCCTATTTGCGCAGTAGTACAGATTCTGAGTATGTAACTGGGCTTGATGAAATCAGCATTTCTCTTGCTTCCCTGTGCGTAGGGAAGCTCAGTTTTAGTCACAGTAGCTCCCACAAGTGTCTCCACAGTGTTCCCATTTCCGTAGAAACAGTGTATTTGCTGAGAGAAAAGTGCATTACTGTGCGCTTTCACCGTTCAGCAAATACATGTGTAGAAGCACAGCGCTAGCAGAAACGACCGTATCTCGATGTTTTCTAACTCAGGGAACAAGTTGCACACTTCTGAGATGCATTTGGGCAACTTTGTCAGAAATGAGTTTTTTGCCTACTTAGACATGCCTATTTGCGCAGTAGTACAGATTCTGAGTATGTAACTTGGCTTGATGAAATCAGCATTTCTCTTGCTTCCCTGTGCGTAAGGAAGCTCAGTTTTAGTTACAGTAGCTCCCACAAGTGTCTCCTCAGTGTGTTCCCATTTCCTTAGACACAGTGTATTTGCTGGGAGAAAAGTGCATTACTGTGCGCTTTCACCGTTCAGCAAATACATGTGTAGAAGCACAGCGTTAGCAGAAACGACCGTTTCTCGACGTTTTCTAACTTAGGGAACAAGTGGCAAACTTCTGATATGCATTTGGGCAACTTTGTCCGAAATGACTTTTTTGCCTACAGAGACATGCCTATTTGCGCAGTAGTACAGATTCTGAGTATGTAACTGGGCTTGATGAAATCAGCATTTCTCTTACTTCCCTGTGCTTAGGGAAGCTCAGTTTTAGTCACTGTAGCTCACACAAGTGTCTCCTCAGTGTGTTCCCATTTCCTCAGAAACAGTGTATTTGCTGGGAGAAAAGTGCATTACTGTGCGCTTTCAACGTTCAGCAAATACATGTGTAGAAGCACAGTGCTAGCAGAAACGACCGTTTCTCGACGTTTTCTAACTCAGGGAACAAGTTGCACACTTCTGAGATGCATTTGGGCAACTTTGTCAGAAAAGAGTTTTTTGCCTACAGAGGCATGCCAATTTGCGCAGTAGTACAGATTCTGAGTATGTAACTGGGCTTGATGAAATCAGCATTTCTCTTGCTTCCCTGTGCGTAGGGAAGCTCAGTTTTAGTCACAGTAGCTCCCACAAGTGTCTCCTCAGTGTGTTCCCATTTCCTTAGAAACAGTGTATTTGCTGGGAGAAAAGTGCAATACTGTGTGATTTCACCGCTCAGCAAATAAATGTGTAGAAGCACAGCGCTAGCAGAAAAGACCGTTTCTCGACGTTTTCTAACTCAGGGAACAAGTTGCACACTTCTGAGATGCATTTGGGCAACTTTGTCAGAAATGAGTTTTTTGCCTAAAGAGACATGCCTATTTGCGCAGTAGTACAGATTCTGAGTATGTAACTTGGCTTGATGAAATCAGCATTTCTCTTGCTTCCCTGTGCGTAAGGAAGCTCAGTTTTAGTCACAGTAGCTCCCACAAGTGTCTCCTCAGTGTGTTCCCATTTCCTTAGACACAGTGTATTTGCTGGGAGAAAAGTGCATTACTGTGCGCTTTCACCGTTCAGCAAATACATGTGTAGAAGCACAGCGCTAGCAGAATCGACCGTTTCTCGACGTTTTCTAACTCAGGGAACAAGTTGCACACTTCTGAGATGCATTTGGGCAACTTTGTCAGAAATGAGTTTTTTGCCTACAGATTCATGCCTATTTGCGCAGTAGTACAGATTCTGAGTATGTAACTGGGCTGGATGAAATCAGCATTTCTCTTGCTTCCCTGTGCGTAGGGAAGCTCAGTTTTAGTCACAGTTGCGCCCACAAGTGTCTCCTCAGTGTGTTCCAGTTCCTTAGAAGCAGTGTATTTGCTGGGAGAAAAGTGCATTACTGTGCGCTTTCACCGTTCAGCAAATACATGTGTAGACGCACTGCGCTAGCAGAAAAGACCCTTTCTCGACGTTGTCTAACTCAGAGAACAAGTTGCACACTTCTGAGATGCATTTGGGCAACTTTGTCAAAAATGAGTTTTTTGCCTACAGAGACATGCCTATTCGCGCAGTAGTACAGATTCTGAGTATGTAACTGGGCTTGATGAAATCACCATTTCTCTTGCTTCCCTGTGTGTAGGGAAGCTCAGTTTTAGTCACAGTAGCTCCCACAAGTGTCTCCTCAGTGCGTTCCCAGTTCCTTAGAAACAGTGTATTTGCTGGGAGAAAAGTGCATTACTGTGCGCTTTCACCGTTCAGCAAATACATGTGTAGAAGCACAGCGCTAGCAGAAACGACCGTTTCTCGACGTTTTCTAACGTAGGGAACAAGTGGCAAACTTCTGATATGCATTTGGGCAACTTTGTCCGAAATGACTTTTTTGCCTACAGAGACATGCCTATTTGCGCAGTAGTACAGATTCTGAGTATGTAACTGGGCTTGATCAAATCAGCATTTCTCTTGCTTCCCTGTGCGTAGGGAAGCTCAGTTTTAGTCACAGTAGCTCCCACAAGTGTCCCCTTAGTGTGTTTCCATTTCCTTAGAAACAGTGTATTTGCTGGGAGAAAAGTGCATTACTCTGCGCTTTCACCGTTCAGCAAATACATGTGTAGAAGCACAGCGCTAGCAGAAACTAACGTTTCTCGACGTTTTCTAACTCAGGGAACAAGTTGCACACTTCTGAGATGCATTTGGGCAACTTTGTCAGAAATGAGTTTTTTGGCTAAGGAGACATGCCTATTTGTGCAGTAGTACAGATTCTGAGTATGTAACTGGGCTTGATGAAATCAGCATTTCTCTTGCTTCCCTGTGCGTAGGGAAGCTCAGTTTTAGTCACAGTAGCTCACACAAGTGACTCCTCAGTGTGTTCCCATTTCCTTAGAAACAGTGTATTTGCTGGGAGTAAAGTGCATTACTGTGCGCTTTCACCGTTCAGCAAATACATGTGTAGAAGCACAGCATTAGCAGATTTGACCGTTTCTCGACGTTTTCTAACTCGGGGAACAAGTTGCACACTTCTGAGTTGCATTTGGGCAACTTTGTCAGAAATGAGTTTTTTGCCTACAGAGACATGCCTATTTGCGCAGTAGTACAGATTCTGAGTATGTAACTGGGCTGGATGAAATCAGCATTTCTCTTGCTTCCCTGTGCATAGGGAAGCTCAGTTTTACTCCCAGTAGCTCCCACAAGTGTCTCCTCAGTGTGTTCCCCTTTCCTTAGAAACAGTGTATTTGCTGGGAGAAAAGTGCATTACTGTGCGCTTTCACCGTTCAGCAAATACATGTGTAGAAGCACAGCGCTAGCAGAAACGACCGTTTCTCGACGTTTTCTAACTCAGGGAACAAGTTGCACACTTCTGAGATGCATTTGGGCAACTTTGTCAGAAATGAGTTTTTTGCCTACAGAGACAGCAAATACATGTGTAGAAGCACAGCATTAGCAGATATGACCGTTTCTCGACGTTTTCTAACTCAGGGAACAAGTTGCACACTTCTGAGATGCTTTTGGGCAACTTTGTCAGAAATGAGTTTTTTGCCTACAGAGACATGCCTATTTGCGCAGTAGTACAGATTCTGAGTATGTAACTGGGCTTGATGAAATCAGCATTTCTCTTGCTTCCCTGTGCGTAGGGAAGCTCAGTTTTAGTCACAGTAGCTCCCACAAGTGTCTCCTCAGTGTGTTCCCATTTCCTTAGAAACAGTGTATTTGCTGGTAGAAAAGTGCATTACAGTGCGCTTTCACCGTTCAGCAAATACATGTGTAGAAGCACAGCGCTAGCAGAAACGAACGTTTCTCGACGTTTTCTAACTCAGAGAACAAGTAGCACACTTCTGAGATGCATTTGGGCAACTTTGTCAGAAATGAGTTTTTTGCCTACAGAGAAATGCCGATTCGCGCAGTAGTACAGATTCTGAGTATGTAACTGGGCTGGATGAAATCAGCATTACTCTTGCTTCCCTGTGCGTAGGGAAGCTCAGTTTTAGTCACAGTAGCTCCAACAAATGTCTCCTCAGTGTGTTCCCAGTTCCTTAGAAACAGTGTATTTGCTGGGAGAAAAGTGCATTACTGTGCGCTTTCACCGTTCAGCAAATACACATGTAGAAGCACAGCGCTAGCAGAAACGACCGTTTCTCGACATTTTCTAACTCAGGAAACAAGTTGCACACTTCTGAGATGCATTTGGGCAACTTTGTCAGAAATGAGTTTTTTGCCTACAGAGACATGCCTATTTGCGCAGTAGTACAGATTCTGAGTATGTAACTGGGCTTGATGAAATCAGCATTTCTCTTGCTTCCCTGTGCGTAGGGAAGCTCAGTTTTAGTCACAGTAGCTCCCACAAGTGTCTCCTCAGTGTGTTCCCATTTCCTTAGAAACAGTGTATTTGCTGGGAGAAAAGTGCATTCCTGTGCGCTTTCACCGTTCAGCAAATACATGTGTAGAAGCACAGCGTTAGAAGATATGACCGTTTCTCGACGTTTTCTAAATCAGGGAACAAGTTGCAGACTTCTGAGATGCATTTGGGCAACTTTGTCAGAAATGAGTTTTTTGCCTACAGAGACATGCCTATTTGCAGAGTAGTACAGATTCTGAGTATGTAACTGGGCTTGATGAAATCAGCATTTCTCTTGCTTCCCTGTGCGTAGGGAAGCTCAGTTTTAGTCACAGTAGCTCCCACAAGTGTCTCCGCAGTGTGTTCCCATTTCCTTAGAAACAGTGTATTTGCTGGGAGAAAAGTGCATCACTGTGCGCTTTCACCGTTCAGCAAATACATGTGTAGAAGCACAGCGCTAGCAGAAACGAACGTTTCTCGACGTTTTCTAACTCAGGGAACAAGTTGCACACTTCTGAGATGCATTTGGGCAACTTTGTCAGAAATGAGTTTTTTGCCTACAGATTCATGCCTATTTGCGCAGTAGTACAGATTCTGAGTATGTAACTGGGCTTGATGAAATCAGCATTTCTCTTGCTTCGCTGTGCGTAGGGAAGCTCAGTTTTAGTCACAGTAGCTCCCACAAGTGTCTCCTCAGTGTGTTCCCATTTCCTTAGAAAGAGTGTATTTGCTGGGAGAAAAGTGCATTACTGTGCGCTTTCACCGTTCAGCAAATACATGTGTAGAAGCACAGCGCTAGCAGAAACGACCGTTTCTCGACATTTTCTAACTCAGGGAGCAAGTTGCACACTTCTGAGATGCATTTGGGTAACTTTGTCAGAAATGAGTTTTTTGCCTACAGAGACATGCCTATTTGCGCAGTAGTACAGATTCTGAGTATGTAACTGGGCTTGATGAAATCAGCATTTCTCTTGTTTCCCTGTGCATAGGGAAGCTCAGTTTAGTCACAGTAGCTCCCACAAGTGTCTCCTCAGTGTGTTCCCATTTCCTTAGAAACAGTGTATTTGCTGGGAGAAAAGTGCATCACTTTGTGCTTTCACCGTTCAGCAAATACATGTGTAGAAGCACAGCGCTAGCAGAAACGACCGTTTCTCGACGTTTTCTAACTCAGGGAACAAGTTGCACACTTCTGAGTTGCATTTGGGCAACTTTGTCAGAAATGAGTTTTTTGCCTACAGAGACATGCCTATTTGCGCAGTAGTACAGATTCTGAGTATGTAACTGGGCTTGATGAAATCAGCATTTCTCTTGCTTCCCTGTGTATAGGGAAGCTCAGTTTTAGTCCCAGTAGCTCCCACAAGTGTCTCCTCAGTGTGTTCCACTTTCCTTAGAAACAGTGTATTTGCTGGGAGAAAAGTGCATTACTGTGCGCTTTCACCGTTCAGCAAATACATGTGTAGAAGCACAGCGCTAGCAGAAACGAACGTTTCTCGACGTTTTCTAACTCAGGGAACAAGTTGCACACTTCTGAGATGCATTTGGGCAACTTTGTCAGAAATGAGTTTTTTGCCTACAGAGACATGCCTATTTGCGCAGTAGTACAGATTCTGAGTATGTAACTGGGCTGGATGAAATCAGCATTTCTCTTGCTTCCCTGTGCGTAGGGAAGCTCAGTTTTAGTCACAGTAGCTCCAACAAGTGTCTCCTCAGTGTGTTCCCAGTTCCTTAGAAACAGTGTATTTGCTGGGAGAAAAGTGCATTACTGTGCACTTTCACAGTTCAGCAAATACATGTGTAAAAGCACAGCGCTAGCAGAAACGACCGTTTCTCGACGTTTTCTAACTCAGGGAACAAGTTGCACACTTCTGAGATGCATTTGGGCAACTTTGTCAGAAATGAGTGTTTTGCCTACAGAGACATGCCTATTTGCGCAGTAGTACAGATTCTGAGTATGTAACTGGGCTTGATGAAATCAGCATTTCTCTTGCTTCCCTGTGCGTAGGGAAGCTCAGTTTTAGTCCCAGTAGCTCCCACAAGTGTCTCCTCAGTGTGTTCCCATTTCCTTAGAAACAGTGTATTTGCTGGGAGAAAAGTGCATTACTGTGCACTTTCACCGTTCAGCAAATACATGTGTAGAAGCACAGCGTTAGCAGATATGACCGTTTCTCGACGTTTTCTAACTCAGGGAACAAGTTGCACACTTCTGAGATGCTTTTGGGCAACTTTGTCAGAAATGAGTTTTTTGCCTACAGAGACATGCCTATTTGCGCAGTAGTACAGATTCTGAGTATGTAACTGGGCTTGATGAAATCAGCATTTCTCTTGCTTCCCTGTGCGTAGGGAAGCTCAGTTTTAGTCACAGTAGCTCCCACAAGTGTCTCCTCAGTGTGTTCCCATTTCCTTAGAAACAGTGTATTTGCTGGTAGAAAAGTGCATTTCAGTGCGCTTTCACCGTTCAGCAAATACATGTGTAGAAGCACAGCGCTAGCAGAAACGAACGTTTCTCGACGTTTTCTAACTCAGGGAACAAGTTGCACACTTCTGAGATGCATTTGGGCAACATTGTCAGAAATGAGTTTTTTGCCTACAGAGACATGCCTATTTGCGCAGTAGTACAGATTCTGAGTATGTAACTGGGCTTGATGAAATCAGCATTTCTCTTGCTTCCCTGTGCGTAGGGAAGCTCAGTTTTAGTCACAGTAGCTCCCACAAGTGTCTCCTCAGTGTGTTCCCATTTCCTTAGAAACAGTGTATTTGCTGGGAGAAAAGTGGATTACTGTGAGCTTTCACCGTCCAGCAAATACATGTGTAGAAGCACAGCGCTAGCAGAAAAGACCGTTTCTCGATGTTTTCTAACTCAGAGAACAAGTAGCACACTTCTGAGATGCCTTTGGGCAACTTTGTCAGAAATGAGTTTTTTGCCTACAGAGACATGCCTATTCGCGCAGTAGTACAGATTCTGAGTATGTAATTGGGCTTGATGAAATCAGCATTTCTCTTGCTTCCCTGTGCGTAGGGAAGCTCAGTTTTAGTCACAGTAGCTCCCACAAGTGTCTCCTCAGTGTGTTCCCATTTCCTTAGAAACAGTGTATTTGCTGGGAGAAAAGTGCATTACTGTGCGCTTTCACCGTTCAGCAAATACATGTGTAGAAGCACAGCGTTAGCAGATATGACCGTTTCTCGACGTTTTCTAACTCAGGGAACAAGTTGCACACTTCTGAGATGCTTTTGGGCAACTTTGTCAGAAATGAGTTTTTTGCCTACAGAGACATGCCTATTTGCGCAGTAGTACAGATTCTGAGTATGTAACTGGGCTTGATGAAATCAGCATTTCTCTTGCTTCCCTGTGCGTAGGGAAGCTCAGTTTTAGTCACAGTAGCTCCCACAAGTGTCTCCTCAGTGTGTTCCCATTTCCTTAGAAACAGTGTATTTGCTGGTAGAAAAGTGCATTACAGTGCGCTTTCACCGTTCAGCAAATACATGTGTAGAAGCACAGCGCTAGCAGAAACGAACGTTTCTCGACGTTTTCTAACTCAGGGAACAAGTTGCACACTTCTGAGATGCATTTGGGCAACATTGTCAGAAATGAGTTTTTTGCCTACAGAGACATGCCTATTTGTGCAGTAGTACAGATTCTGAGTATGTAACTGGGCTTGATGAAATCAGCATTTCTCTTGCTTCCCTGTGCGTAGGGAAGCTCAGTTTTAGTCACAGTAGCTCCCACAAGTGTCTCCTCAGTGTGTTCCCATTTCCTTAGAAACAGTGTATTTGCTGGGAGAAAAGTGGATTACTGTGAGCTTTCACCGTCCAGCAAATACATGTGTAGAAGCACAGCGCTAGCAGAAAAGACCGTTTCTCGACGTTTTCTAACTCAGAGAACAAGTAGCACACTTCTGAGATGCCTTTGGGCAACTTTGTCAGAAATGAGTTTTTTGCCTACAGAGACATGCCTATTCGCGCAGTAGTACAGATTCTGAGTATGTAATTGGGCTTGATGAAATCAGCATTTCTCTTGCTTCCCTGTGCGTAGGGAATCTCAGTTTTAGTCACAGTAGCTCCCACAAGTTTCTCCTCAGTGTGTTCCCATTTCCTTAGAAACAGTGTATTTGCTGGGAGAAAAGTGGATTACTGTGAGCTTTCACCGTCCAGCAAATACATGTGTAGAAGCACAGCGCTAGCAGAAAAGACCGTTTCTCGACGTTTTCTAACTCAGAGAACAAGTAGCACACTTCTGAGATGCCTTTGGGCAACTTTGTCAGAAATGATTTTTTTGCCTACAGAGACATGCCTATTCGCGCAGTAGTACAGATTCTGAGTATGTAATTGGGCTTGATGAAATCAGCATTTCTCTTGCTTCCCTGTGCGTAGGGAAGCTCAGTTTTAGTCCCAGTAGCTCCCACAAGTGTCTCCTCAGTGTGTTCCCATTTCCTTAGAAACAGTGTATTTGCTGGGAGAAAAGTGCATTACTGTGCGCTTTCACCGTTCAGCAAATACATGTGTAGAAGCACAGCGTTAGCAGATATGACCGTTTCTCGACGTTTTCTAACTCAGGGAACAAGTTGCACACTTCTGAGATGCTTTTGGGCAACTTTGTCAGAAATGAGTTTTTTGCCTAAAGAGACATGCCTATTTGCGCAGTAGTACAGATTCTGAGTATGTAACTGGGCTTGATGAAATCAGCATTTCTCTTGCTTCCCTGTGCGTAGGGAAGCTCAGTTTTAGTCACAGTAGCTCCCACAAGTGTCTCCTCAGTGTGTTCCCATTTCCTTAGAAACAGTGTATTTGCTGGTAGAAAAGTGCATTACAGTGCGCTTTCACCGTTCAGCAAATACATGTGTAGAAGCACAGCGCTAGCAGAAACGAACGTTTCTCGACGTTTTCTAACTCAGGGAACAAGTTGCACACTTCTGAGATGCATTTGGGCAACATTGTCAGAAATGAGTTTTTTGCCTACAGAGACATGCCTATTTGTGCAGTAGTACAGATTCTGAGTATGTAACTGGGCTTGATGAAATCAGCATTTCTCTTGCTTCCCTGTGCGTAGGGAAGCTCAGTTTTAGTCACAGTAGCTCCCACAAGTGTCTCCTCAGTGTGTTCCCATTTCCTTAGAAACAGTGTATTTGCTGGGAGAAAAGTGGATTACTGTGAGCTTTCACCGTCCAGCAAATACATGTGTAGAAGCACAGCGCTAGCAGAAAAGACCGTTTCTCGACGTTTTCTAACTCAGAGAACAAGTAGCACACTTCTGAGATGCCTTTGGGCAACTTTGTCAGAAATGAGTTTTTTGCCTACAGAGACATGCCTATTCGCGCAGTAGTACAGATTCTGAGTATGTAATTGGGCTTGATGAAATCAGCATTTCTCTTGCTTCCCTGTGCGTAGGGAATCTCAGTTTTAGTCACAGTAGCTCCCACAAGTTTCTCCTCAGTGTGTTCCCATTTCCTTAGAAACAGTGTATTTGCTGGGAGAAAAGTGGATTACTGTGAGCTTTCACCGTCCAGCAAATACATGTGTAGAAGCACAGCGCTAGCAGAAAAGACCGTTTCTCGACGTTTTCTAACTCAGAGAACAAGTAGCACACTTCTGAGATGCCTTTGGGCAACTTTGTCAGAAATGAGTTTTTTGCCTACAGAGACATGCCTATTCGCGCAGTAGTACAGATTCTGAGTATGTAATTGGGCTTGATGAAATCAGCATTTCTCTTGCTTCCCTGTGTGTAGGGAAGCTCAGTTTTAGTCCCAGTAGCTCCCACAAGTGTCTCCTCAGTGTGTTCCCATTTCCTTAGAAACAGTGTATTTGCTGGGAGAAAAGTGCATTACTGTGCGCTTTCACCGTTCAGCAAATACATGTGTAGAAGCACAGCGTTAGCAGATATGACCGTTTCTCGACGTTTTCTAACTCAGGGAACAAGTTGCACACTTCTGAGATGCTTTTGGGCAACTTTGTCAGAAATGAGTTTTTTGCCTAAAGAGACATGCCTATTTGCGCAGTAGTACAGATTCTGAGTATGTAACTGGGCTTGATGAAATCAGCATTTCTCTTGCTTCCCTGTGCGTAGGGAAGCTCAGTTTTAGTCACAGTAGCTCCCACAAGTGTCTCCTCAGTGTGTTCCCATTTCCTTAGAAACAGTGTATTTGCTGGGAGAAAAGTGCATTACAGTGCGCTTTCACCGTTCAGCAAATAAATGTGTAGAAGCACAGCGCTAGCAGAAACGAACGTTTCTCGACGTTTTCTAACTCAGGGAACAAGTTGCACACTTCTGAGATGCATTTGGGCAACATTGTCAGAAATGAGTTTTTTGCCTACAGAGACATGCCTGTTTGTGCAGTAGTACAGATTCTGAGTATGTAACTGGGCTTGATGAAATCAGCATTTCTCTTGCTTCCCTGTGCGTAGGGAAGCTCAGTTTTAGTCACAGTAGCTCCCACAAGTGTCTCC
This sequence comes from Acomys minous, assembly GCF_964271855.1. Lineage (NCBI taxonomy): Eukaryota > Metazoa > Chordata > Mammalia > Rodentia > Muridae > Acomys > Acomys minous. The sequence continues at coordinate 2,218,775 of NW_028182178.1, forward strand.
TCAGTGTGTTCCCCTTTCCTTAGAAACAGTGTATTTGCTGGGAGAAAAGTGCATTACTGTGCGCTTTCACCGTTCAGCAAATACATGTGTAGAAGCACAGCGCTAGCAGAAACGAACGTTTCTCGACGTTTTCTAAATCAGGGAACAAGTTGCACACTTCTGAGATGCATTTGGGCAACTTTGTCAGAAATGAGTTTTTTGCCTACAGAGACATGCCTATTTGCGCAGTAGTACAGATTCTGAGTATGTAACTGGGCTTGATGAAATCAGCATTTCTCTTGCTTCCCTGTGCGTAGGGAAGCTCAGTTTTAGTCACAGTAGCTCCCACAAGTGTCTCCTCAGTGTGTTCCCATTTCCTTAGAAACAGTGTATTTGCTGGGTGAAAAGTGCATCACTTTGTGCTTTCACTGTTCAGCAAATACATGTGTAGAAGCACAGCGCTAGCAGAAACGACCGTTTCTCGACATTTTCTAACTCAGGGAACAAGTTGTACACTTCTGGGATGCATTTGGGCAACTTTGTCAGAAATGAGTTTTTTGCCTACAGAGACATGCCTATTTGCGCAGTAGTACAGATTCTGAGTATGTAACTGGGCTTGATGAAATCAGCATTTCTCTTGCTTCCCTGTGCGTAGGGAAGCTCAGTTTTAGTCACAGTAGCTCCCACAAGTGTCTCCTCAGTGTGTTCCCATTTCCTTAGAAACAGTGTATTTGCTGGGAGAAAAGTGCATTACTGTGCGCTTTCACCGTTCAGCAAATACATGTGTAGAAGCACAGCGCTAGCAGAAACGAACGTTTCTCGACGTTTTCTAACTCAGGGAACAAGTTGCACACTTCTGAGGTGCAATTGTGTAACTATCTCAAAAATGAGTTTTTTGCTTACAGAGACATGCCAATTTGCGCAGTAGTACAGATTCTGAGTATGTAACTGGGCTTGATGAAATCAGCATTTCTCTTGCTTCCCTGTGTGTAGGGAAGCTCAGTTTTAGTCACAGTAGCTCCCACAAGTGTCTCCTCAGTGTGTTCCCAGTTCCTTAGAAACAGTGTATTTGCTGGTAGAAAAGTGCATTACAGTGCGCTTTCACCGTTCAGCAAATACATGTGTAGAAGCACAGCGCTAGCAGAAACGAACGTTTCTCGACGTTTTCTAACTCAGGGAACAAGTTGCACACTTCTGAGATGCATTTGGGCAACATTGTCAGAAATGAGTTTTTTGCCTACAGAGACATGCCTATTTGTGCAGTAGTACAGATTCTGAGTATGTAACTGGGCTTGATGAAATCAGCATTTCTCTTGCTTCCCTGTGCGTAGGGAAGCTCAGTTTTAGTCACAGTAGCTCCCACAAGTGTCTCCTCAGTGTGTTCCCATTTCCTTAGAAACAGTGTATTTGCTGGGAGAAAAGTGGATTACTGTGAGCTTTCACCGTCCAGCAAATACATGTGTAGAAGCACAGCGCTAGCAGAAAAGACCGTTTCTCGACGTTTTCTAACTCAGAGAACAAGTAGCACACTTCTGAGATGCCTTTGGGCAACTTTGTCAGAAATGAGTTTTTTGCCTACAGAGACATGCCTATTCGCGCAGTAGTACAGATTCTGAGTATGTAATTGGGCTTGATGAAATCAGCATTTCTCTTGCTTCCCTGTGCGTAGGGAATCTCAGTTTTAGTCACAGTAGCTCCCACAAGTTTCTCCTCAGTGTGTTCCCATTTCCTTAGAAACAGTGTATTTGCTGGGAGAAAAGTGGATTACTGTGAGCTTTCACCGTCCAGCAAATACATGTGTAGAAGCACAGCGCTAGCAGAAAAGACCGTTTCTCGACGTTTTCTAACTCAGAGAACAAGTAGCACACTTCTGAGATGCCTTTGGGCAACTTTGTCAGAAATGATTTTTTTGCCTACAGAGACATGCCTATTCGCGCAGTAGTACAGATTCTGAGTATGTAATTGGGCTTGATGAAATCAGCATTTCTCTTGCTTCCCTGTGCGTAGGGAAGCTCAGTTTTAGTCCCAGTAGCTCCCACAAGTGTCTCCTCAGTGTGTTCCCATTTCCTTAGAAACAGTGTATTTGCTGGGAGAAAAGTGCATTACTGTGCACTTTCACCGTTCAGCAAATACATGTGTAGAAGCACAGCGTTAGCAGATATGACCGTTTCTCGACGTTTTCTAACTCAGGGAACAAGTTGCACACTTCTGAGATGCTTTTGGGCAACTTTGTCAGAAATGAGTTTTTTGCCTAAAGAGACATGCCTATTTGCGCAGTAGTACAGATTCTGAGTATGTAACTGGGCTTGATGAAATCAGCATTTCTCTTGCTTCCCTGTGCGTAGGGAAGCTCAGTTTTAGTCACAGTAGCTCCCACAAGTGTCTCCTCAGGGTGTTCCCATTTCCTTAGAAACAGTGTATTTGCTGGTAGAAAAGTGCATTACAGTGCGCTTTCACCGTTCAGCAAATACATGTGTAGAAGCACAGCGCTAGCAGAAACGAACGTTTCTCGACGTTTTCTAACTCAGGGAACAAGTTGCACACTTCTGAGATGCATTTGGGCAACATTGTCAGAAATGAGTTTTTTGCCTACAGAGACATGCCTATTTGTGCAGTAGTACAGATTCTGAGTATGTAACTGGGCTTGATGAAATCAGCATTTCTCTTGCTTCCCTGTGCGTAGGGAAGCTCAGTTTTAGTCACAGTAGCTCCCACAAGTGTCTCCTCAGTGTGTTCCCATTTCCTTAGACACAGTGTATTTGCTGGGAGAAAAGTGCATTACTGTGCGCTTTCACCGTTCAGCAAATACATGTGTAGAAGCACAGCGCTAGCAGAAACGAACGTTTCTTGACGTTTTCTAACTCAGGGAACAAGTTGCACACTTCTGAGATGCATTTGGGCAACTTTGTCAGAAATGAGTTTTTTGCCTACAGAGACATGCCTATTTGCGCAGTAGTACAGATTCTGAGTATGTAACTGGGCTTGATGAAATCAGCATTTCTCTTGCTTCCCTGTGCATAGGGAAGCTCAGTTTTAGTCCCAGTAGCTCCCACAAGTGTCTCCTCAGTGTGTTCCCCTTTCCTTAGAAACAGTGTATTTGCTGGGAGAAAAGTGCATTACTGTGCGCTTTCACCGTTCAGCAAATACATGTGTAGAAGCACAGCGCTAGCAGAAACGAACGTTTCTCGACGTTTTCTAACTCAGGGAACAAGTTGCACACTTCTGAGATGCATTTGGGCAACTTTGTCAGAAATGAGTTTTTTGCCTACAGAGACATGCCTATTTGCGCAGTAGTACAGATTCTGAGTATGTAACTGGGCTTGAGGAAATCAGCATTTCTCTTGCTTCCCTGTGCGTAGGGAAGCTCAGTTTTAGTCACAGTAGCTCCCACAAGTGTCTCCTCAGTGTGTTCCCATTTCCTTAGAAACAGTGTATTTGCTGGGTGAAAAGTGCATCACTTTGTGCTTTCACTGTTCAGCAAATACATGTGTAGAAGCACAGCGCTAGCAGAAACGACCGTTTCTCGACATTTTCTAACTCAGGGAACAAGTTGTACACTTCTGGGATGCATTTGGGCAACTTTGTCAGAAATGAGTTTTTTGACTACAGAGACATGCCTATTTGCGCAGTAGTACAGATTCTGAGTATGTAACTGGGCTTGATGAAATCAGCACTTCTCTTGCTTCCCTGTGCATAGGGAAGCTCAGTTTTAGTCACAGTAGCTCCCACAAGTGTCTCCTCAGTGTGTTCCCATTTCCTTAGAAACAGTGTATTTGCTGGGAGAAAAGTGCATTACTGTACGCTTTCACCGTTCAGCAAATACATGTGTAGAAGCACAGCGCTAGCAGAAACGAACGTTTCTCGACGTTTTCTAACTCAGGGAACAAGTTGCACACTTCTGAGGTGCAATTGTGTAACTATCTCAAAAATGAGTTTTTTGCTAACAGAGACATGCCAATTTGCGCAGTAGTACAGATTCTGAGTATGTAACTGGGCTTGATGAAATCAGCATTTCTCTTGCTTCCCTGTGTGTAGGGAAGCTCAGTTTAATCACAGTAGCTCCCACAAGTGTCTCCTCAGTGTGTTCCCAGTTCCTTAGAAACAGTGTATTTGCTGGGAGAAAAGTGCATTACTGTGCGCTTTCACCGTTCAGCAAATACATGTGTAGAAGCACAGTGCTAGCTGAAACGACCGTTTCTCGACGTTTTCTAACTCAGGGAACAAGTTGCACACTTCTGAGATGCATTTGGGCAACTTTTTCAGAAATGAGTGTTTTGCCTACAGAGACATGCCTATTTGCGCAGTAGTACAGATTCTGAGTATGTAACTGGGCTTGATGAAATCAGCACTTCTCTTGCTTCCCTGTGCATAGGGAAGCTCAGTTTTAGTCACAGTAGCTCCCACAAGTGTCTCCTCAGTGTGTTCCCATTTCCTTAGAAACAGTGTATTTGCTGGGAGAAAAGTGCATTACTGTACGCTTTCACCGTTCAGCAAATACATGTGTAGAAGCACAGCGCTAGCAGAAACGAACGTTTCTCGACGTTTTCTAACTCAGGGAACAAGTTGCACACTTCTGAGGTGCAATTGTGTAACTATCTCAAAAATGAGTTTTTTGCTTACAGAGACATGCCAATTTGCGCAGTAGTACAGATTCTGAGTATGTAACTGGGCTTGATGAAATCAGCATTTCTCTTGCTTCCCTGTGTGTAGGGAAGCTCAGTTTAATCACAGTAGCTCCCACAAGTGTCTCCTCAGTGTGTTCCCATTTCCTTAGAAACAGTGTATTTGCTGGGAGAAAAGTGCATTACTGTGCGCTTTCACCGTTCAGCAAATATATGTGTAGAAGCACAGCGCTAGCTGAAACGACCGTTTCTCGACGTTTTCTAACTCAGGGAACAAGTTGCACACTTCTGAGATGCATTTGGGAAACTTTTTCAGAAATGAGTGTTTTGCCTACAGAGACATGCCTATTTGCGCAGTAGTACAGATTCTGAGTATGTAACTGGGCTTGATGAAATCAGCATTTCTCTTGCTTCCCTGTGCGTAGGGAAGCTCAGTTTTAGTCACAGTAGCTCCCACAAGTGTCTCCTCAGTGTGTTCCCATTTCCTTAGACACAGTGTATTTGCTGGGAGAAAAGTGCATTACTGTGCGCTTTCAACGTTCAGCAAATACATGTGTAGAAGCACAGCGCTAGCAGAAACGAACGTTTCTCGACGTTTTCTAACTCAGGGAATAAGTTGCACACTTCTGAGATGCATTTGGGCAACTTTGTCAGAAATGAGTTTTTTGCCTACAGAGACATGCCTATTTGCGCAGTAGTACAGATTCTGAGTATGTAACTGGGCTTGATGAAATCAGCATTTCTCTTGTTTCCCTGTGCATAGGGAAGCTCAGTTTAGTCACAGTAGCTCCCACAAGTGTCTCCTCAGTGTGTTCCCATTTCCTTAGAAACAGTGTATTTGCTGGGAGAAAAGTGCATCACTTTGTGCTTTCACCGTTCAGCAAATACATGTGTAGAAGCACAGCGCTAGCAGAAACGAACGTTTCTCGACGTTTTCTAACTCAGGGAATAAGTTGCACACTTCTGACTTGCATTTGGGCAACTTTGTCAGAAATGAGTTTTTTGCCTACAGAGACATGCCTATTTGCGCAGTAGTACAGATTCTGAGTATGTAACTGGGCTTGATGAAATCAGCATTTCTCTTGCTTCCCTGTGCATAGGGAAGCTCAGTTTTAGTCCCAGTAGCTCCCACAAGTGTCTCCTCAGTGTGTTCCACTTTCCTTAGAAACAGTGTATTTGCTGGGAGAAAAGTGCATTACTGTGCGCTTTCACTGTTCAGCAAATACATGTGTAGAAGCACAGCGCTAGCAGAAACGACCGTTTCTCGACATTTTCTAACTCAGGGAACAAGTTGTACACTTCTGGGATGCATCTGGGCAACTTTGTCAGAAATGAGTTTTTTGCCTACAGAGACATGCCTATTTGCGCAGTAGTACAGATTCTGAGAATGTAACTGGGCTTGATGAAATCAGCATTTCTCTTGCTTCCCTGTGCGTAGGGAAGCTCAGTTTTAGTCACAGTAGCTCCCACAAGTGTCTCCTCAGTGTGTTCCCATTTCCTTAGAAACAGTGTATTTGCTGGGAGAAAAGTGCATCACTGTGCGCTTTCACTGTTCAGCAAATACATGTGTAGAAGCACAGCGCTAGCAGAAACGAACGTTTCTCGACGTTTTCTAACTCAGGGAACAAGTTGCACACTTCTGAGATGCATTTGGGCAACTTTGTCATAAATGAGTTTTTTGCCTACAGATTCATGCCTATTTGCGCAGTAGTACAGATTCTGAGTTTGTAACTGGGCTTGATGAAATCAGCATTTCTCTTGCTTCCCTGTGCGTAGGGAAGCTCAGTTTTAGTCACAGTAGCTCCCAAAAGTGTCTCCTCAGTGTGTTCCCATTTCCTTAGAAACAGTGTATTTGCTGGGAGAAAAGTGCATTACTGTGCGCTTTCACCGTTCAGCAAATACATGTGTAGAAGCACAGCGCTAGCAGAAACGACCGTTTCTCGACATTTTCTAACTCAGGGAGCAAGTTGCACACTTCTGAGATGCATTTGGGCAACTTTGTCAGAAATGAGTTTTTTGCCTACAGAGACATGCCTATTTGCGCAGTAGTACAGATTCTGAGTATGTAACTGGGCTTGATGAAATCAGCATTACTCTTGCTTCCCTGTGCGTAGGGAAGCTCAGTTTTAGTCACAGTAGCTCCCACAAGTGTCTCCTCAGTGTGTTCCCATTTCCTTAGAAACAGTGTATTTGCTGGGAGAAAAGTGCATTACTGTGCGCTTTCACCGTTCAGCAAATACATGTGTAGAAGCACAGCGCTAGCAGAAATGAATGTTTCTCGACGTTTTCTAACTCAGGGAACAAGTTGCACACTTCTGAGATGCATTTGGGCAACTTTGTCAGAAATGAGTTTTTTGCCTACAGAGACATGCCTATTTGCGCAGTAGTACAGATTCTGAGTATGTAACTGGGCTGGATGAAATCAGCATTTCTCTTGCTTCCCTGTGCGTAGGGAAGCTCAGTTTTAGTCACAGTAGCTCCCACAAGTGTCTCCTCAGTGTGTTCCCATTTCCTGAGACACAGTGTATTTGCTGGGAGAAAAGTGCATCACTGTGCGCTTTCACCGTTCAGCAAATACATGTGTAGAAGCACAGCGCTAGCAGAAACGAACGTTTCTCGACGTTTTGTAACTCAGGGAACAAGTTGCACACTTCTGAGATGCATTTGGGCAACTTTGTCAGAAATGAGTTTTTTGCCTACAGAGACATGCCTATTTGCGCAGTAGTACAGATTCTGAGTAAGTAACTGGGCTTGATGAAATAAGCATTTCTCTTGTTTCCCTGTGCATAGGGAAGGTCAGTTTAGTCACAGTAGCTCCCACAAGTGTCTCCTCAGTGTGTTCCCATTTCCTTAGAAACAGTGTATTTGCTGGGAGAAAAGTGCATCACTTTGTGCTTTCACCGTTCAGCAAATACATGTGTAGAAGCACAGCGCTAGCAGAAACGACCGTTTCTCGACGTTTTCTAACTCAGGGAACAAGTTGCACACTTCTGAGTTGCATTTGGGCAACTTTGTCAGAAATGAGTTTTTTGCCTACAGAGACATGTCTATTTGCGCAGTAGTACAGATTCTGAGTATGTAACTGGGCTTGATGAAATCAGCATTTCTCTTGCTTCCCTGTGCATAGGGAAGCTCAGTTTTAGTCCCAGTAGCTCCCACAAGTGTCTCCTCAGTGTGTTCCCCTTTCCTTAGAAACATTGTATTTGCTGGGAGAAAAGTGCATTACTGTGCGCTTTCACCGTTCAGCAAATACATGTGTAGAAGCACAGCGCTAGCAGAAACGAACGTTTCTCGACGTTTTCTAACTCAGGGAACAAGTTGCACACTTCTGAGATGCATTTGGGCAACTTTGTCAGAAATGAGTTTTTTGCCTACAGAGACATGCCTATTTGCGCAGTAGTACAGATTCTGAGTATGTAACTGGGCTTGATGAAATCAGCATTTCTCTTGCTTCCCTGTGCATAGGGAAGCTCAGTTTTAGTCACAGTAGCTCCCACAAGTGTCTCCTCAGTGTGTTCCCATTTCCTTAGAAACAGTGTATTTGCTGGGAGAAAAGTGCATCACTTTGTGCTTTCACTGTTCAGCAAATACATGTGTAGAAGCACAGCGCTAGCAGAAACGACCGTTTCTCGACATTTTCTAACTCAGGGAACAAGTTGTACACTTCTGGGATGCATTTGGGCAACTTTGTCAGAAATGAGTTTTTTGCCTACAGAGACATGCCTATTTGCGCAGTAGTACAGATTCTGAGTATGTAACTGGGCTTGATGAAATCAGCATTTCTCTTGCTTCCCTGTGCGTAGGGAAGCTCAGTTTTAGTCACAGTAGCTCCCACAAGTGTCTCCTCAGTGTGTTCCCATTTCCTTAGAAACAGTGTATTTGCTGGTAGAAAAGTGCATTACTGTGCGCCTTCACCGTTCAGCAAATACATGTGTAGAAGCACAGCGCTAGCAGAAACGACCGTTTCTCGACGTTTTCGAACTCAGGGAAAGAGTTGCACACTTCTGAGGTGCAATTATGTAACTATCTCAAAAATGAGTTTTTTGCTTACAGAGACAGGCCAATTTGCGCAGTAGTACAGATTCTGAGTATGTAACTGGGCTTGATGAAATCAGCATTTCTCTTGCTTCCCTGTGCGTAGGGAAGCTCAGTTTTAGTCACAGTAGCTCCCACAAGTGTCTCCTCAGTGTGTTCCCAGTCCCTTAGAAACAGTGTATTTGCTGGGAGAAAAGTGCATTACTGTGCGCTTTCACCGTTCAGCAAATACATGTGTAGAAGCACAGCGCTAGCTGAAACGACCGTTTCTCGACGTTTTCTAACTCAGGGAACAAGTTCCACACTTCTGAGATGCATTTGGGCAACTTTGTCAGAAATGAGTTTTTTCCCTACAGAGACATGCCTATTTGCGCAGTAGTACAGATTCTGAGTATGTAACTGGGCTTGATGAAATCAGCATTTCTCTTGTTTCCCTGTGCATAGGGAAGCTCAGTTTAGTCACAGTAGCTCCCACAAGTGTCTCCTCAGTGTGTTCCCATTTCCTTAGAAACAGTGTATTTGCTGGGAGAAAAGTGCATCACTTTGTGCTTTCATCGTTCAGCAAATACATGTGTAGAAGCACAGCGCTAGCAGAAACGACCGTTTCTCGACGTTTTCTAACTCAGGGAATAAGTTGCACACTTCTGACTTGCATTTGGGCAACTTTGTCAGAAATGATTTTTTTGCCTACAGAGACATGCCTATTTGCGCAGTAGTACAGATTCTGAGTATGTAACTGGGCTTGATGAAATCAGCATTTCTCTTGCTTCCCTGTGCATAGGGAAGCTCAGTTTTAGTCCCAGTAGCTCCCACAAGTGTCTCCTCAGTGTGTTCCACTTTCCTTAGAAACAGTGTATTTGCTGGGAGAAAAGTGCATTACTGTGCGCTTTCACCGTTCAGCAAATACATGTGTAGAAGCACAGCGCTAGCAGAAACGAACGTTTCTCGACGTTTTCTAAATCAGGGAACAAGTTGCACACTTCTGAGATGCATTTGGGCAACTTTGTCAGAAATGAGTTTTTTGCCTACAGAGACATGCCTATTTGCGCAGTAGTACAGATTCTGAGTATGTAACTGGGCTTGATGAAATCAGCATTTCTCTTGCTTCCCTGTGCGTAGGGAAGCTCAGTTTTAGTCACAGTAGCTCCCACAAGTGTCTCCTCAGTGTGTTCCCATTTCCTTAGAAACAGTGTATTTGCTGGGAGAAAAGTGCATCACTTTGTGCTTTCACTGTTCAGCAAATACATGTGTAGAAGCACAGCGCTAGCAGAAACGACCGTTTCTCGACATTTTCTAACTCAGGGAACAAGTTGTACACTTCTGGGATGCATTTGGGCAACTTTGTCAGAAATGAGTTTTTTGTCTACAGAGACATGCCTATTTGCGCAGTAGTACAGATTCTGAGTATGTAACTGGGCTTGATGAAATCAGCATTTCTCTTGCTTCCCTGTGCGTAGGGAAGCTCAGTTTTAGTCCCAGTAGCTCCCACAAGTGTCTCCTCAGTGTGTTCCCATTTCCTTAGAAACAGTGTATTTGCTGGGAGAAAAGTGCATTACTGTGCGCTTTCACCGTTCAGCAAATACATGTGTAGAAGCACAGCGCTAGCAGAAACGAACGTTTCTCGACGTTTTCTAACTCAGGGAACAAGTTGCACACTTCTGAGGTGCAATTGTGTAACTATCTCAAAAATGAGTTTTTTGCTTACAGAGACATGCCAATTTGCGCAGTAGTACAGATTCTGAGTATGTAACTGGGCTTGATGAAATAAGCATTTCTCTTGCTTCCCTGTGCGTAGGGAAGCTCAGTTTTAGTCACAGTAGCTCCCACAAGTGTCTCCTCAGTGTGTTCCCAGTTCCTTAGAAACAGTGTATTTGCTGGGAGAAAAGTGCATTACTGTGCGCTTTCACCGTTCAGCAAATACATGTGTAGAAGCACAGCGCTAGCTGAAACGACCGTTTCTCGACGTTTTCTAACTCAGGGAACAAGTTGCACACTTCTGAGATGCATTTGGGCAACTTTGTCAGAAATGAGTTTTTTGCCTACAGAGACATGCCTATTTGCGCAGTAGTACAGATTCTGAGTATGTAACTGGGCTTGATGAAATCAGCATTTCTCTTGCTTCCCTGTGCGTAGGGAAGCTCAGTTTTAGTCACAGTAGCTCCCACAAGTGTCTCCTCAGTGTGTTCCCATTTCCTTAGAAACAGTGTATTTGCTGGGAGAAAAGTGCATTACTGTGCGCTTTCACCGTTCAGCAAATACATGTGTAGAAGCACAGCGCTAGCAGAAACGAACGTTTCTCGACGTTTTCTAACTCAGGGAAGAAGTTGCACACTTCTGAGATGCATTTGGGCAACTTTGTCAGAAATGAGTTTTTTGCCTACAGAGACATGCCTATTTGCGCAGTAGTACAGATTCTGAGTATGTAACTGGGCTTGATGAAATCAGCATTTCTCTTGTTTCCCTGTGCATAGGGAAGCTCAGTTTAGTCACAGTAGCTCCCACAAGTGTCTCCTCAGTGTGTTCCCATTTCTTAGAAACAGTGTATTTGCTGGGAGAAAAGTGTATCACTTTGTGCTTTCATCGTTCAGCAAATACAAGTGTAGAAGCACAGCGCTAGCAGAAACGACCGTTTCTCGACGTTTTCTAACTCAGGGAATAAGTTGCACACTTCTGACTTGCATTTGGGCAACTTTGTCAGAAATGAGTTTTTTGCCTACAGAGACATGCCTATTTGCGCAGTAGTACAGATTCTGAGTATGTAACTGGGCTTGATGAAATCAGCATTTCTCTTGCTTCCCTGTGCGTAGGGAAGCTCAGTTTTAGTCCCAGTAGCTCCCACAAGTGTCTCCTCAGTGTGTTCCACTTTCCTTAGAAACAGTGTATTTGCTGGGAGAAAAGTGCATTACTGTGTGCTTTCACCGTTCAGCAAATACATGTGTAGAAGCACAGCGCTAGCAGAAACGAACGTTTCTCGACGTTTTCTAAATCAGGGAACAAGTTGCACACTTCTGAGATGCATTTGGGCAACTTTGTCAGAAATGAGTTTTTTGCCTACAGAGACATGCCTATTTGCGCAGTAGTACAGATTCTGAGTATGTAACTGGGCTTGATGAAATCAGCATTTCTCTTGCTTCCCTGTGCATAGGGAAGCTCAGTTTTAGTCACAGTAGCTCCCACAAGTGTCTCCTCAGTGTGTTCCCAGTTCCTTAGAAACAGTGTATTTTCTGGGAGAAAAGTGCATTACTGTGCGCTTTCACCGTTCAGCAAATACATGTGTAGAAGCACAGCGCTAGCTGAAACGACCGTTTCTCGACGTTTTCTAACTCAGGGAACAAGTTGCACACTTCTGAGATGCATTTGGGCAACTTTGTCAGAAATGAGGTTTTTGCCTACAGAGACATGCCTATTTGCGCAGTAGTACAGATTCTGAGTATGTAACTGGGCTTGATGAAATCAGCATTTCTCTTGCTTCCCTGTGCGTAGGGAAGCTCAGTTTTAGTCACAGTAGCTCCCACAAGTGTCTCATCAGTGTGTTCCCATTTCCTTAGAAACAGTGTATTTGCTGGGAGAAAAGTGCATCACTGTGCGCTTTCACCGTTCAGCAAATACATGTGTAGAAGCACAGCGCTAGCAGAAACGAACGTTTCTCGACGTTTTCTAACTCAGGGAACAAGTTGCACACTTCTGAGATGCATTTGGGCAACTTTGTCAGAAATGAGTTTTTTGCCTACAGATTCATGCCTATTTGCGTAGTAGTACAGATTCTGAGTATGTAACTGGGCTTGATGAAATCAGCATTTCTCTTGCTTCCCTGTGCGTAGGGAAGCTCAGTTTTAGTCACAGTAGCGCCCACAAGTGTCTCCTCAGTGTGTTCCCATTTCCTTAGAAACAGTGTATTTGCTGGGAGAAAAGTGCATTACTGTGCGCTTTCACCGTTCAGCAAATACATGTGTAGAAGCACAGCGCTAGCAGAAACGACCGTTTCTCGACATTCTCTAACTCAGGGAGCAAGTTGCACACTTCTGAGATGCATTTGGGCAACTTTGTCAGAAATGAGTTTTTTGCCTACAGAGACATGCCTATTTGCGCAGTAGTACAGATTCTGAGTATGTAACTGGGCTTGATGAAATCAGCATTACTCTTGCTTCCCTGTGCGTAGGGAAGCTCAGTTTTAATCACAGTAGCTCCCACAAGTGTCTCCTCAGTGTGTTCCCATTTCCTTAGAAACAGTGTATTTGCTGGGAGAAAAGTGCATTACTGTGCGCTTTCACCGTTCAGCAATTACATGTGTAGAAGCACAGCGCTAGCAGAAATGAATGTTTCTCGACGTTTTCTAACTCAGGGAACAAGTTGCACACTTCTGAGATGCATTTGGGCAACTATGTTAGAAATGAGTTTTTTGCCTACAGAGACATGCCTATTTGCGCAGTAGTACAGATTCTGAGTATGTAACTGGGCTTGATGAAATCAGCATTTCTCTTGTTTCCCTGTGCATAGGGAAGCTCAGTTTAGTCACAGTAGCTCCCACAACTGTCTCCTCAGTGTGTTCCCATTTCCTTAGAAACAGTGTATTTGCTGGGAGAAAAGTGCATCACTTTGTGCTTTCACCGTTCAGCAAATACATGTGTAGAAGCACAGCGCTAGCAGAAACGACCGTTTCTCGACGTTTTCTAACTCAGGAAACAAGTTGCACACTTCTGAGTTGCATTTCGGCAACTTTGTCAGAAATGAGTTTTTTGCCTACAGAGACATGCCTATTTGCGCAGTAGTACAGATTCTGAGTATGTAACTGGGCTTGATGAAATCAGCATTTCTCTTGCTTCCCTGTGCATAGGGAAGCTCATTTTTAGTCCCAGTAGCTCCCACAAGTGTCTCCTCAGTGTGTTCCCCTTTCCTTAGAAACAGTGTATTTGCTGGGAGAAAAGTGCATTACTGTGCGCTTTCACCGTTCAGCAAATACATGTGTAGAAGCACAGCGCTAGCAGAAACGAACGTTTCTCGACGTTTTCTAACTCAGGGAACAAGTTGCACACTTCTTCGATGCATTTGGGCAACTTTGTCAGAAATGAGTTTTTTGCCTACAGAGACATGCCTATTTGCGCAGTCTTACAGATTCTGAGTATGTAACTGGGCTTGATGAAATCAGCATTTCTCTTGCTTCCCTGTGCGTAGGGAAGCTCAGTTTTAGTCACAGTAGCTCCCACAAGTGTCTCCTGAGTGTGTTCCCATTTCTTTAGAAACAGTGTATTTGCTGGGAGAAAAGTGCATCACTTTGTGCTTTCACTGTTCCGCAAATACATGTGTAGAAGCAAAGCGCTAGCAGAAACGACCGTTTCTCGACATTTTCTAACTCAGGGAACAAGTTGTACACTTCTGGGATGCATTTGGGCAACTTTGTCAGAAATGAGTTTTTTGCCTACAGAGACATGCCTATTTGCGCAGTAGTACAGATTCTGAGTATGTAACTGGGCTTGATGAAATCAGCATTTCTCTTGCTTCCCTGTGCGTAGGGAAGCTCAGTTTTAGTCACAGTAGCTCCCACAAGTGTCTCCTCAGTGTGTTCCCATTTCCTTAGAAAGAGTGTATTTGCTGGGAGAAAAGTGCATTACTGTGCGCTTTCACCGTTCAGCAAATACATGTGTAGAAGCACAGCGCTAGCAGAAACGAACGTTTCTCGACGTTTTCTAACTCAGGGAACAAGTTGCACACTTCTGAGGTGCAATTGTGTAACTATCTCAAAAATGAGTTTTTTGCTTACAGAGACATGCCAATTTGCGCAGTATTACAGATTCTGAGTATGTAACTGGGCTTGATGAAATCAGCATTTCTCTTGCTTCCCTGTGCGTAGGGAAGCTCAGTTTTAGTCACAGTAGCTCCCACAAGTGTCTCCTCAGTGTGTTCCCAGTTCCTTAGAAACAGTGTATTTGCTGGGAGAAAAGTGCATTACTGTGCGCTTTCACCGTTCAGCAAATACATGTGTAGAAGCACAGCGCTAGCTGAAACAACCGTTTCTCGACGTTTTCTAACTCAGGGAACAAGTTGCACACTTCTGAAATGCATTTGGGCAACTTTGTCAGAAATGAGTTTTTTGCCTACAGAGACATGCCTATTTGCGCAGTAGTACAGATTCTGAGTATGTAACTGGGCTTGATGAAATCAGCATTTCTCTTGCTTCCCTGTGCGTAGGGAAGCTCAGTTTTAGTCACAGTAGCTCCTACAAGTGTCTCCTCAGTGTGTTCCCATTTCCTTAGACACAGTGTATTTGCTGGGAGAAAAGTGCATTACTGTGCGCTTTCACCGTTCAGCAAATACATGTGTAGAAGCACAGCGCTAGCAGAAACGAACGTTTCTCGACGTTTTCTAACTCAGGGAACAAGTTGCACACTTCTGAGATGCATTTGGGCAACTTTGTCAGAAATGAGTTTTTTGCCTACAGAGACATGCCTATTTGCGCAGTAGTACAGATTCTGAGTATGTAACTGGGCTTGATGAAATAAGCATTTCTCTTGTTTCCCTGTGCATAGGGAAGGTCAGTTTAGTCACAGTAGCTCCCACAAGTGTCTCCTCAGTGTGTTCCCATTTCCTTAGAAACAGTGTATTTGCTGGGAGAAAAGTGCATCACTTTGTGCTTTCACCGTTCAGCAAATACATGTGTAGAAGCACAGCGCTAGCAGAAACGAACATTTCTCGACGTTTTCTAACTCAGGGAACAAGTTGCACACTTCTGAGATGCATTTGGGCAACTTTGTCAGAAATGAGTTTTTTGCCTACAGAGACATGCCTATTTGCGCAGTAGTACAGATTCTGAGTATGTAACTGGGCTTGATAAAATCAGCATTTCTCTTGCTTCCCTGTGCGTAGGGAAGCTCAGTTTTAGTCACAGTAGCTCCCACAAGTGTCTCCTCAGTGTGTTCCCATTTCCTTAGAAACAGTGTATTTGCTGGGAGAAAAGTGCATCACTTTGTGCTTTCACTGTTCAGCAAATACATGTGTAGAAGCACAGCGCTAGCAGAAACGACCGTTTCTCGACATTTTCTAACTCAGGGAACAAGTTGTACACTTCTGGGATGCATTTGGGCAAGTTTGTCAGAAATGAGTTTTTTGCCTACAGAGACATGCCTATTTGCGCAGTAGTACAGATTCTGAGTATGTAACTGGGCTTGATGAAATCAGCATTTCTCTTGCTTCCCTGTGCGTAGGGAAGCTCAGTTTTAGTCACAGTAGCTCCCACAAGTGTCTCCTCAGTGTGTTCCCATTTCCTTAGAAACAGTGTATTTGCTGGGAGAAAAGTGCATTACTGTGCGCTTTCACCGTTCAGCAAATACATGTGTAGAAGCACAGCGCTAGCAGAAACGAACGTTTCTCGATGTTTTCTAAATCAGGGAACAAGTTGCACACTTCTGAGATGCATTTGGGCAACTTTGTCAGAAATGAGTTTTTTGCCTACAGAGACATGCCTATTTGCGCAGTAGTACAGATTCTGAGTAGGTAACTGGGCTTGATGAAATCAGCATTTCTCTTGCTTCCCTGTGCGTAGGCAAGCTCAGTTTTAGTCACAGTAGCTCCCACAAGTGTCTCCTTAGTGTGTTCCCATTTCCTTAGAAACAGTGTATTTGCTGGGAGAAAAGTGCATTACTGTGCGCTTTCACCGTTCAGCAAATACATGTGTAGAAGCACAGCGCTAGCTGAAACGACCGTTTCTCGATGTTTTCTAACTCAGGGAACAAGTGGCACACTTCTGAGATGCATTTGGGCAACTGTGTCAGAAATGAGTTTTTTGCCTACAGAGACATGCCTATTAGCGCAATAGTACAGATTCTGAGTATGTAACTGGGCTTGATGAAATCAGCATTTCTCTTGCTTCCCTGTGCGTAGGGAAGCTCAGTTTTAGTCACAGTAGCTCCCACAAGTGTCTCCTCAGTGTGTTCCCAGTTCCTTAGAAACAGTGTATTTGCTTGGAGAAAAGTGCATTACTGTGCGCATTCACCGTTCAGCAAATACATGTGTAGAAGCACAGCGCTAGCAGAAACGACCGTTTCTCGACGTTTTCTAACTCAGGGAACAAGTTGCACACTTCTGAGATGCATTTGGGAAACTTTGTCAGAAATGAGTTTTTTGCCTACAGAGACATGCCTATTTGCGCAGTAGTACGGATTCTGAGTATGTAACTGGGCTTGATGAAATCAGCATTTCTCTTGCTTCCCTGTGCGTAGGGAAGCTCAGTTTTAGTCACAGTAGCTCCCACAAGTGTCTCCTCAGTGTGTTCCCATTTCCTTAGAAACAGTGTATTTGCTGGGAGAAAAGTGCATCACTTTGTGCTTTCACTGTTCATCAAATACATGTGTAGAAGCACAGCGCTAGCAGAAACGAACGTTTCTCGACATTTTCTAACTCAGGGAACAAGTTGTACACTTCTGGGATGCATTTGGGCAACTTTGTCAGAAATGAGTTTTTTGCCTACAGAGACATGCCTATTTGCGCAGTAGTACAGATTCTGAGTATGTAACTGGGCTTGATGAAATCAGCATTTCTCTTGCTTCCCTGTGCGTAGGGAAGCTCAGTTTTAGTCACAGTAGCTCCCACAAGTGTCTCCTCAGTGTGTTCCCATTTCCTTAGAAAGAGTGTATTTGCTGGGAGAAAAGTGCATTACTGTGCGCTTTCACCGTTCAGCAAATACATGTGTAGAAGCACAGCGCTAGCAGAAACGAACATTTCTCGACGTTTTTTAACTCAGGGAACAAGTTGCACACTTCTGAGGTGCAATTGTGTAACTATCTCAAAAATGAGTTTTTTGCTTACAGAGACATGCCAATTTGCGCAGTAGTACAGATTCTGAGTATGTAACTGGGCTTGATGAAATCAGCATTTCTCTTGCTTCCCTTTGCGTAGGGAAGCTCAGTTTTAGTCACAGTAGCTCCCACAAGTGTCTCCTCAGTGTGTTCCCAGTTCCTTAGAAACAGTGTATTTGCTGGGAGAA
This sequence comes from Acomys minous, assembly GCF_964271855.1. Classification (NCBI taxonomy): domain Eukaryota; kingdom Metazoa; phylum Chordata; class Mammalia; order Rodentia; family Muridae; genus Acomys; species Acomys minous. Next base: position 2,236,388 of record NW_028182178.1, read on the forward strand.
AAGTGCATTACTGTGCGCTTTCACCGTTCAGCAAATACATGTGTAGAAGCACAGCGCTAGCTGAAACAACCGTTTCTCGACGTTTTCTAACGCAGGGAACAAGTTGCACACTTCTGAAATGCATTTGGGCAACTTTGTCAGAAATGAGTTTTTTGCCTACAGAGACATGCCTATTTGCGCAGTAGTACAGATTCTGAGTATGTAACTGGGCTTGATGAAATCAGCATTTCTCTTGCTTCCCTGTGCGTAGGGAAGCTCAGTTTTAGTCACAGTAGCTCCTACAAGTGTCTCCTCAGTGTGTTCCCATTTCCTTAGACACAGTGTATTTGCTGGGAGAAAAGTGCATTACTGTGCGCTTTCACCGTTCAGCAAATACATGTGTAGAAGCACAGCGCTAGCAGAAACGAACGTTTCTCGACGTTTTCTAACTCAGGGAACAAGTTGCACACTTCTGAGATGCATTTGGGCAACTTTGTCAGAAATGAGTTTTTTGCCTACAGAGACATGCCTATTTGCGCAGTAGTACAGATTCTGAGTATGTAACTGGGCTTGATGAAATAAGCATTTCTCTTGTTTCCCTGTGCATAGGGAAGGTCAGTTTAGTCACAGTAGCTCCCACAAGTGTCTCCTCAGTGTGTTCCCATTTCCTTAGAAACAGTGTATTTGCTGGGAGAAAAGTGCATCACTTTGTGCTTTCACCGTTCAGCAAATACATGTGTAGAAGCACAGCGCTAGCAGAAACGAACGTTTCTCGACGTTTTCTAACTCAGGGAACAAGTTGCACACTTCTGAGATGCATTTGGGCAACTTTGTCAGAAATGAGTTTTTTGCCTACAGAGACATGCCTATTTGCGCAGTAGTACAGATTCTGAGTATGTAACTGGGCTTGATAAAATCAGCATTTCTCTTGCTTCCCTGTGCGTAGGGAAGCTCAGTTTTAGTCACAGTAGCTCCCACAAGTGTCTCCTCAGTGTGTTCCCATTTCCTTAGAAACAGTGTATTTGCTGGGAGAAAAGTGCATCACTTTGTGCTTTCACTGTTCAGCAAATACATGTGTAGAAGCACAGCGCTAGCAGAAACGACCGTTTCTCGACATTTTCTAACTCAGGGAACAAGTTGTACACTTCTGGGATGCATTTGGGCAAGTTGGTCAGAAATGAGTTTTTTGCCTCCAGAGACATGCCTATTTGCGCAGTAGTACAGATTCTGAGTATGTAACTGGGCTTGATGAAATCAGCATTTCTCTTGCTTCCCTGTGCGTAGGGAAGCTCAGTTTTAGTCACAGTAGCTCCCACAAGTGTCTCCTCAGTGTGTTCCCATTTCCTTAGAAACAGTGTATTTGCTGGGAGAAAAGTGCATTACTGTGCGCTTTCACCGTTCATCAAATACATGTGTAGAAGCACAGCGCTAGCAGAAACGAACGTTTCTCGACGTTTTCTAACTCAGGGAACAAGTTGCACACTTCTGAGGTGCAATTGTGTAACTATCTCAAAAATGAGTTTTTTGCTTACAGAGACATGCCAATTTGCGCAGTAGTACAGATTCTGAGTATGTAACTGGGCTTGATGAAATCAGCATTTCTCTTGCTTCCCTGTGTGTAGGGAAGCTCAGTTTTAGTCACAGTAGCTCCCACAAGTGTCTCCTCAGTGTGTTCCCATTTCCTTAGAAACAGTGTATTTGCTGGGAGAAAAGTGCATTACTGTGCGCTTTCACCGTTCAGCAAATACATGTGTAGAAGCACAGCGCTAGCTGAAACGACCGTTTCTCGACGTTTTCTAACTCAGGGAACAAGTTGCACACTTCTGAGATGCATTTGGGCAACTTTGTCAGAAATGAGTTTTTTGCCTGCAGAGACATGCCTATTTGCGCAGTAGTACAGATTCTGAGTATGTAACTGGGCTTGATGAAATCAGCATTTCTCTTGCTTCCCTGTGCGTAGGGAAGCTCACTTTTAGTCACAGTAGCTCCTACAAGTGCCTCCTCAGTGTGTTCCCATTTCCTTAGAAACAGTGTATTTGCTGGGAGAAAAGTGCATTACTGTGCGCTTTCACCGTTCAGCAAATACATGTGTAGAAGCACAGCGCTAGCAGAAACGAACGTTTCTCGATGTTTTCTAAATCAGGGAACAAGTTGCACACTTCTGAGATGCATTTGGGCAACTTTGTCAGAAATGAGTTTTTTGCCTACAGAGACATGCCTATTTGCGCAGTAGTACAGATTCTGAGTAGGTAACTGGGATTGATGAAATCAGCATTTCTCTTGCTTCCCTGTGCGTAGGCAAGCTCAGTTTTAGTCACAGTAGCTCCCACAAGTGTCTCCTTAGTGTGTTCCCATTTCCTTAGAAACAGTGTATTTGCTGGGAGAAAAGTGCATTACTGTGCGCTTTCACCGTTCAGCAAATACATGTGTAGAAGCACAGCGCTAGCTGAAACGACCGTTTCTCGATGTTTTCTAACTCAGGGAACAAGTGGCACACTTCTGAGATGCATTTGGGCAACTGTGTCAGAAATGAGTTTTTTGCCTACAGAGACATGCCTATTAGCGCAATAGTACAGATTCTGAGTATGTAACTGGGCTTGATGAAATCAGCATTTCTCTTGCTTCCCTGTGCGTAGGGAAGCTCAGTTTTAGTCACAGTAGCTCCCACAAGTGTCTCCTCAGTGTGTTCCCAGTTCCTTAGAAACAGTGTATTTGCTTGGAGAAAAGTGCATTACTGTGCGCATTCACCGTTCAGCAAATACATGTGTAGAAGCACAGCGCTAACAGAAACGACCGTTTCTCGACGTTTTCTAACTCAGGGAACAAGTTGCACACTTCTGAGATGCATTTGGGAAACTTTGTCAGAAATGAGTTTTTTGCCTACAGAGACATGCCTATTTGCGCAGTAGTACAGATTCTGAGTATGTAACTGGGCTTGATGAAATCAGCATTTCTCTTGCTTCCCTGTGCATAGGGAAGCTCAGTTTAGTCACAGTAGCTCCCACAAGTGTCTCCTCAGTGTGTTCCCATTTCCTTAGGAACAGTGTATTTGCTGGGAGAAAAGTGCATTACTGTGTGCTTTCACCGTTCAGCAAATACATGTGTAGAAGCACAGCGCTAGCTGAAACGAACGTTTCTCGACGTTTTCTAACTCAGGGAACAAGTGGCACACTTCTGAGATGCATTTGGGCAACTTTGTCAGAAATGAGTTTTTTGCCTACAGAGACATGCCTATATTCGCAGTAGTACAGATTCTGAGTATGTAACTGGGCTTGATGAAATCAGCATTTCTCTTGCTTCCCTGTGCGTAGGGAAGCTCAGTTTTAGTCGCAGTAGCTCCCACAAGTGTCTCCTCAGTGTGTTCCCATTTCCTTAGAAACAGTGTATTTGCTGGGAGAAAAGTGCGTTACTCTGCGCTTTCACCGTTCAGCAAATACATGTGTAGAAGCACAGCGCTAGCGGAAACGAATGTTTCTCGACGTTTTCTAACTCAGGGAACAAGTTACACACTTCTGAGATGCATTTGGGCAACTTTGTCAGAAATGAGTTTTTTGCCTACAGAGACATGCCTATTTGCGCAGTAGTACAGATTCTGAGTATGTAACTGGGCTTGATGAAATCAGCATTTCTCTTGCTTCCCTGTGCATAGGGAAGCTCAGTTTTAGTCACAGTAGCTCCCACAAGTGTCTCCTCAGTGTGTTACCATTTCCTTAGAAACAGTGTATTTGCTGGGAGAAAAGTGCATTACTGTGCGCTTTCACCGTTCAGCAAATACATGTGTAGAAGCACAGAGGTAGCAGAAACGACCGTTTCTCGACGTTTTCTAACTCAGGGAACAAGTTGCACACTTCTGAGATGCATTTGGGCAACTTTGTCAGAAATGAGTTTTTTGCCTACAGAGACATGCCTATTTGCGCAGTAATACAGATTCTGAGTATGTAACTGCGCTTGATGAAATCAGCATTTCTCTTGCTTCCCTGTGCGTAGGGAAGCTCAGTTTTAGTCACAGTAGCTCCCACAAGTGTCTCCTCAGTGTGTTCCCATTTCCTTAGAAACAGTGTATTTGCTGGGAGAAAAGTGCATTACTGTGCGCTTTCACCGTTCAGCAAATACATGTGTAGAAGCACAGCGCTAGCAGAAACGACCGTTTCTCGACGTTTTCTATCTCAGGGAACAAGTTGCACACTTCTGAGATGCATTTGGGCAACTTTGTCCGAAATGAGTTTTTTGCCTACAGAGACATGACTATTTGCGCAGTAGTACAGATTCTGAGTATGTAACTGGGCTTGATGAAATCAGCATTTCTCTTGCTTCCCTGTGCGTAGGGAAGCTCAGTTTTAGTCACAGTAGCTCCCACAAGTGTCTCCTCAGTGTGTTCCCATTTCCTTAGAAACAGTATATTTGCTGGGAGAAAAGTGCGTTACTCTGCGCTTTCACCGTTCAGCAAATACATGTGTAGAAGCACAGCGCTAGCAGAAACGAACGTTTCTCGACGTTTTCTAACTCAGGGAACAAGTTGCACACTTCTGAGATGCATTTGGGCAACTTTGTGAGAAATGAGTTTTTTGACTACAGAGACATGCCTATTTGCGCAGTAGTACAGATTCTGTGTATGTAACTCGGTTTGATGAAATCAGCATTTCTCTTGCTTCCCTGTGCGTAGGGAAGCTCAGTTTTAGTCACAGTAACTCCCACAAGTGTCTCCTCAGTGTGTTCCCATTTCCTTAGAAACAGTGTATTTGCTGGGAGAAAAGTGCATTACTGTGCGCTTTCACCGTTCAGCAAATACATGTGAAGAAGCACAGCGCTAGCAGAAACGACCGTTTCTCGACGTTTTCTAACTCAGGGAACAAGTTGCACACTTCTGAGATGCATTTGGGCAACTTTGTCAGAAATGAGTTTTTTGCCTAAAGAGACATGCCTATTTGCGCAGTAGTACAGATTCTGAGTATGTAACTGGGCTTGATGAAATCAGCATTTCTCTTGCTTCCCTGTGCGTAGGGAAGCTCAGTTTTAGTCACAGTAGCTCCCACAAGTGTCTCCTCAGTGTGTTCCCATTTCCTTAGAAACAGTGTATTTGCTGGGAGAAAAGTGCATTACTGTGCGCTTTCACCGTTCATCAAATACAGGTGTAGAAGCACAGCGCTAGCAGAAACGAACGTTTCTCGACGTTTTCTAACTCAGGGAACAAGTTGCACACTTCTGAGATGCATTTGGGCAACTTTGTCAGAAATGAGTTTTTTGTCTACAGAGACATGCCTATTTGCGCAGTAGTACAGATTCTGAGTATGTAACTGGGATTGATGAAATCAGCATTTCTCTTGCTTCCCTGTGCGTAGGGAAGCTCAGTTTTAGTCACAGTAGCTCCCACAAGTGTCTCCTCAGTGTGTTCCCATTTCCTTAGAAACAGTGTATTTGCTGGGAGAAAAGTGCGTTACTCTGCGCTTTCACCGTTCAGCAAATACATGTGTAGAAGCACAGCGCTAGCAGAAACGACCGTTTCTCGACGTTTTCTAACTCAGGGAACAAGTTGCACACTTCTGAGATGCATTTGGGCAACTTTGTCAGAAATGAGTTTTTTGCCTACAGAGACATGCCTATTTGCGCAGTAGTACAGATTCTGAGTATGTAACTGGGCTTGATGAAATCAGCATTTCTCCTGCTTCCCTGTGCGTAGGGAAGCTCAGTTTTAGGCCCAGTAGCTCCCGCAAGTGTCTCCTCAGTGTGTTCCCATTTCCTTAGAAACAGTGTATTTGCTGGGAGAAAAGTGCATTACTGTGCGCTTTCACCGTTCAGCAAATACATGTGTAGAAGCACAGCACTAGCAGAAACGAACGTTTCTCGATGTTTTCTAACTCAAGGAACAAGTTGCACACTTCTGAGATGCATTTGGGCAACTTTGTGAGAAATGAGTTTTTTGCCTACAGAGACATGCCTATTTGCGCAGTAGTACAGATTCTGAGTATGTAACTCGGTTTGATGAAATCAGCATTTCTCTTGCTTCCCTGTGCGTAGGGAAGCTCAGTTTTAGTCACAGTAGCTCCCACAAGTGTCTCCTCAGTGTGTTCCCATTTCCATAGGAACAGTGTATTTGCTGGGAGAAAAGTGCATTACTGTGCGCTTTCACCGTTCAGCAAATACATTTGAAGAAGCACAGCGCTAGCAGAAACGACCGTTTCTCGACGTTTTCTAACTCAGGGAACAAGTTGCACACTTCTGAGATGCATTTGGGCAACTTTGTCAGAAATGAGTTTTTTGCCTAAAGAGACATGCCTATTTGCGCAGTAGTACAGATTCTGAGTATGTAACTGGGCTTGATGAAATCAGCATTTCTCTTGCTTCCCTGTGCGTAGGGAAGCTCAGTTTTAGTCACAGTAGCTCCCACAAGTGTCTCCTCAGTGTGTTCCCATTTCCTTAGAAACAGTGTATTTGCTGGGAGAAAAGTGCATTACTGTGCGCTTTCACCGTTCAGCAAATACATGTGTAGAAGCACAGCGCTAGCAGAAACGACCGTTTCTCGACGTTTTCTAACTCAGGGAACAAGTTGCACACTTCTGAGATGCATTTGGGCAACTTTGTCAGAAATGAGTTTTTTGTCTACAGAGATATGCCTATTTGCGCAGTAGTACAGATTCTGAGTATGTAACTGGGATTGAAGAAATCAGCATTTCTCTTGCTTCCCTGTGCGTAGGGAAGCTCAGTTTTAGTCACAGTAGCTCCCACAAGTGTCTCCTCAGTGTGTTCCCATTTCCTTAGAAACAGTGTATTTGCTGGGAGAAAAGTGCATTACTGTGCGCTTTCACCGTTCAGCAAATACATGTGTAGAAGCACAGCGCTAGCAGAAACGACCGTTTCTCGACGTTTTCTAACTCAGGGAACAAGTTGCACACTTCTGAGATGCATTTGGGCAACTTTGTCAGAAATGAGTTTTTTGCCTACAGAGACATGCCTATTTGCGCAGTAGTACAGATTCTGAGTATGTACCTGGTCATGATTAAATCAGCATTTCTCTTGCTTCCCTGTGCGTAGGGAAGCTCAGTTTTAGTCACAGTAGCTCCCACAAGTGTCTCCTCAGTGTGTTCCCATTTCCTTAGAAACAGTGTATTTGCTGGGAGAAAAGTGCATTACTGTGCGCTTTCACCGTTCAGCAAATACATGTGTAGAAGCACAGCGCTAGCAGAAACGACCGTTTCTCGACGTTTTCTAACTCAGGGAACAAGTTGCACACTTCTGAGATGCATTTGGGCAACTTTGTCAGAAATGAGTTTTTTGCCTACAGAGACATGCCTATTTGCGCAGTAGTACAGATTCTGAGTAGGTGACTGGGCTTGATGAAATCAGCATTTCTCTTGCTTCCCTGTGCGTAGGGAAGCTCAGTTTTAGTCACAGTAGCTCCCACAAGTGTCTCCTCAGTGTGTTCCCATTTCCTTAGAAACAGTGTATTTGCTGGGAGAAAAGTGCATTACTGTGCGCTTTCACCGTTCAGCAAATACATGTGTAGAAGCACAGCGCTAGCAGAAACGAACGTTTCTCGAAGTTTTCTAACTCAGGGAACAAGTTGCACACTTCTGAGATGCATTTGGGCAACTTTGTCAGAAATGAGTTTTTTGCCTACAGAGACATGCCTATTTGCGCAGTAGTACAGATTCTGAGTATGTAACTGGGCTTGATGAAATCAGCATTTCTCTTGCTTCCCTGTGCGTAGGGAAACTCAGTTTTAGTCACAGTAGCTCTCAAAAGTGTCTCCTCAGTGTGTTCCCAGTTCCTTAGAAACAGTGTATTTGCTGGGAGAAAAGTGCATTACTGTGCGCTTTCACCGTTCAGCAAATACATGTGTAGAAGCACAGCGCTAGCAGAAACGACCGTTTCTCGACGTTTTCTAACTCAGGGAACAAGTTGCACACTTCTGAGATGCATTTGGGCAACTTTGTCAGAAATGAGTTTTTTGCCTACAGAGACATGCCTATTTGCGCAGTAGTACAGATTCTGAGTATGTAACTGGGCTTGATGAAATCAGCATTTCTCTTGCTTCCCTGTGCGTAGGGAAGCTCAGTTTTAGTCACAGTAGCTCCCACAAGTGTCTCCTCAGTGTGTTCCCATTTCCTTAGAAACAGTGTATTTGCTGGGAGAAAAGTGCATTACTGTGCGCTTTCACCGTTCAGCAAATACATGTGTAGAAGCACAGCGCTAGCAGAAACGACAGTTTCTCGACGTTTTCTAACTCAGGGAACAAGTTGCACACTTCTGAGATGCATTTGGGCAACTTTGTCAGAAATGAGTTTTTTGCCTACAGAGACATGCCTATTGCGCAGTAGAACAGATTCTGAGTAGGTAACTGGGCTTGATGAAATCAGCATTTCTCTTGCTTCCCTGTGCGTAGGGAAGCTCAGTTTTAGTCACAGTAGCTCCCACAAGTGTCTCCTCAGTGTGTTCCCAGTTCCTTAGAAACAGTGTATTTGCTGGGAGAAAAGTGCATTACTGTGCGCTTTCACCGTTCAGCAAATACATGTGTAGAAGCACAGCGCTAGCAGAAACGAACGTTTCTCGACGTTTTCTAACTCAGGGAACAAGTTGCACCCTTCTGAGATGCATTTGGGCAACTTTGTCAGAAATGAGTTTTTTGCCTACAGAGACATGCCTATTTGCGCAGTAGTACAGATTCTGAGTATGTAACTGGGCTTGATGAAATCAGCATTTCTCTTGCTTCCCTGTGCATAGGGAAACTCAGTTTTAGTCACAGTAGCTCCCACAAGTGTCTCCTCAGTGTGTTCCCATTTCCTTAGAAACAGTGTATTTGCTGGGAGAAAAGTGCATTACTGTGCGCTTTCACCGTTCAGCAAATACATGTGTAGAAGCACAGCGCCAGCAGAAACGACCGTTTCTCGACGTTTTCTAACTCAGGGAACAAGTTGCACACTTCTGAGATGCATTTGGGCAACTTTGTCAGAAATGAGTTTTTTGCCTACAGAGACATGCCTATTTGCGCAGTAGTACAGATTCTGAGTATGTAACTGGGCTTGATGAAATCAGCATTTCTCTTGCTTCCCTGTGCGTAGGGAAGCTAAGTTTTAGTCACAGTAGCTCCCACAAGTGTCTCCTCAGTGTGTTCCCATTTCCTTAGAAACAGTGTATTTGCTGGGAGAAAAGTGCATTACTGTGCGCTTTCACTGTTCAGCAAATACATGTGTAGAAGCACAGCACTAGCAGAAACGACCGTTTCTCGACGTTTTCTAACTCAGGGAACAAGTTGCACACTTCTGAGATGCATTTGGGCAACTTTGTCAGAAATGAGTTTTTTGCCTACAGAGACATGCCTATTTGCGCAGTAGTACAGATTCTGAGTAGGTAACTGCGCTTGATGAAATCAGCATTTCTCTTGCTTCCCTGTGCGTAGGGAAACTCAGTTTTAGTCACAGTAGCTCTCAAAATTGTCTCCTCAGTGTGTTCCCAGTTCCTTAGAAACAGTGTATTTGCTGGGAGAAAAGTGCATTACTGTGCGCTTTCACCGTTCAGCAAATACATGTGTAGAAGCACAGCGCTAGCAGAAACGAACGTTTCTCGACGTTTTCTAACTCAGGGAACAAGTTGCACACTTCTGAGATGCATTTGGGCAACTTTGTCAGAAATGAGTTTTTTGCCTACAGAGACATGCCTATTTGCGCAGTAGTACAGATTCTGAGTATGTAACTGGGCTTGATGAAATCAGCATTTCTCTTGCTTCCCTGTGCGTAGGGAAGCTCAGTTTTAGTCACAGTAGCTCCCACAAGTGTCTCCTCAGTGTGTTCCCATTTCCTTAGAAACAGTGTATTTGCTGGGAGAAAAGTGCATTACTGTGCGCTTTCACCGTTCAGCAAATACATGTGTAGAAGCACAGCTCTAGCAGAAACGACCGTTTCTCGACGTTTTCTAACTCAGGGAACAAGTTGCACACTTCTGAGATGCATTTGGGCAACTTTGTCAGAAATGAGTTTTTTGCCTAAAGAGACATGCCTATTTGCGCAGTAGTACAGATTCTGAGTAGGTAACTGGGCTTGATGAAATCAGCATTTCTCTTGCTTCCCTGTGCGTAGGGAAGCTAAGTTTTAGTCACAGTAGCTCCCACAAGTGTCTCCTCAGTGTGTTCCCATTTCCTTAGAAACAGTGTATTTGCTGGGAGAAAAGTGCATTACTGTGCGCTTTCACCGTTCAGCAAATACATGTGTAGAAGCACAGCGCTAGCAGAAACGATCGTTTCTCGACGTTTTCTAACTCAGGGAACAAGTTGCACACTTCTGAGATGCATTTGGGCAACTTTGTCAGAAATGAGTTTTTTGCCTACAGAGACATGCCTATTTGCGCAGGAGTACAGATTCTGAGTATGTACCTGGTCATGATTAAATCAGCATTTCTCTTGCTTCCCTGTGCGTAGGGAAGCTCAGTTTTAGTCACAGTAGCTCCCACAAGTGTCTCCTCAGTGTGTTCCCATTTCCTTAGAAACAGTGTATTTGCTGGGAGAAAAGTGCATTACTGTGCGCTTTCACCGTTCAGCAAATACATGTGTAGAAGCACAGCGCTAGTAGAAACGAACGTTTCTCAACGTTTTCTAACTCAGGGAACAAGTTGCACACTTCTGAGATGCATTTGGTCAACATTGTCAGAAATGAGTTTTTTGCCTACAGAGACATGCCTATTTGCGCAGTAGTACAGATTCTGAGTATGTAACTGGGCTTGATGAAATCAGCATTTCTCTTGCTTCCCTGTGCGTAGGGAAGCTCAGTTTTAGTCACAGTAGCTCCCACAAGTGTCTCCTCAGTGTGTTCCCATTTCCTTAGGAACAGTGTATTTGCTGGGAGAAAAGTGCATTACTGTGCGCTTTCACCGTTCAGCAAATACATGTGTAGAAGCACAGCGCTAGCAGAAACGACCGTTTCTCGACGTTTTCTAACTCAGGGAACAAGTTGCACACTTCTGAGATGCATTTGGGCAACTTTGTCAGAAATGAGTTTTTTGCCTACAGAGACATGCCTATTTGCGCAGTAGTACAGATTCTGAGTAGGTAACTGGGCTTGATGAAATCAGCATTTCTCTTGCTTCCCTGTGCGTAGGGAAGCTAAGTTTTAGTCACAGTAGCTCCCACAAGTGTCTCCTCAGTGTGTTCCCATTTCCTTAGAAACAGTGTATTTGCTGGGAGAAAAGTGCATTACTGTGCGCTTTCACCGTTCAGCAAATACATGTGTAGAAGCACAGCGCTAGCAGAAACGACCGTTTCTCGACGTTTTCTAACGCAGGGAACAAGTTGCACACTTCTGAGATGCATTTGGGCAACTTTGTCAGAAATGAGTTTTTTGCCTACAGAGACATGCCTATTTGCGCAGTAGTACAGATTCTGAGTATGTAACTGGGCTTGATGAAATCAGCATTTCTCTTGCTTCCCTGTGCATAGGGAAGCTCAGTTTTAGTCACAGTAGCTCCCACAAGTGTCTCCTCAGTGTGTTCCCATTTCCTTAGAAACAGTGTATTTGCTGGGAGAAAAGTGCATTACTGTGCGCTTTCACCGTTCAGCAAATACATGTGTAGAAGCACAGAGGTAGCAGAAACGACCGTTTCTCGACGTTTTCTAACTCAGGGAACAAGTTGCACACTTCTGAGATGCATTTGGGCAACTTTGTCAGAAATGAGTTTTTTGCCTACAGAGACATGCCTATTTGCGCAGTAGTACAGATTCTGAGTAGGTAACTGGGCTTGATGAAATCAGCATTTCTCTTCCTTCCCTGTGCGTAGGGAAACTCAGTTTTAGTCACAGTAGCTCTCAAAAGTGTCTCCTCAGTGTGTTCCCAGTTCTTTAGAAACAGTGTATTTGCTGGGAGAAAAGTGCATTACTGTGCGCTTTCACCGTTCAGCAAATACATGTGTAGAAGCACAGCGCTAGCAGAAACGAACGTTTCTCGACGTTTTCTAACTCAGGGAACAAGTTGCACACTTCTGAGATGCATTTGGGCAACTTTGTCAGAAATGAGTTTTTTGCCTACAGAGACATGCCTATTTGCGCAGTAGTACAGATTCTGAGTATGTAACTGGGCTTGATGAAATCAGCATTTCTCTTGCTTCCCTGTGCATAGGGAAACTCAGTTTTAGTCACAGTAGCTCCCACAAGTGTCTCCTCAGTGTGTTCCCATTTCCTTAGAAACAGTGTATTTGCTGGGAGAAAAGTGCATTACTGTGCGCTTTCACCGTTCAGCAAATACATGTGTAGAAGCACAGCGCTAGCAGAAACGACCGTTTCTCGACGTTTTCTAACTCAGGGAACAAGTTGCACACTTCTGAGATGCATTTGGGCAAGTTTGTCAGAAATGAGTTTTTTGCCTACAGAGACATGCCTATTTGCGCAGTAGTACAGATTCTGAGTAGGTAACTGGGCTTGATGAAATCAGCATTTCTCTTGCTTCCCTGTGCGTAGGGAAGCTAAGTTTTAGTCACAGTAGCTCCCACAAGTGTCTCCTCAGTGTGTTCCCATTTCCTTAGAAACAGTGTATTTGCTGGGAGAAAAGTGCATTACTGTGCGCTTTCACTGTTCAGCAAATACATGTGTAGAAGCACAGCGCTAGCAGAAACGACCGTTTCTCGACGTTTTCTAACTCAGGGAACAAGTTGCACACTTCTGAGATGCATTTGGGCAACTTTGTCAGAAATGAGTTTTTTGCCTACAGAGACATGCCTATTTGCGCAGTAGTACAGATTCTGAGTAGGTAACTGCGCTTGATGAAATCAGCATTTCTCTTGCTTCCCTGTGCGTAGGGAAACTCAGTTTTAGTCACAGTAGCTCTCAAAATTGTCTCCTCAGTGTGTTCCCAGTTCCTTAGAAACAGTGTATTTGCTGGGAGAAAAGTGCATTACTGTGCGCTTTCACCGTTCCGCAAATACATGTGTAGAAGCACAGCGCTAGCAGAAACGAACGTTTCTCGACGTTTTCTAACTCAGGGAACAAGTTGCACACTTCTGAGATGCATTTGGGCAACTTTGTCACAAATGAGTTTTTTGCCTACAGAGACATGCCTATTTGCGCAGTAGTACAGATTCTGAGTATGTAACTGGGCTTGATGAAATCAGCATTTCTCTTGCTTCCCTGTGCGTAGGTAAGCTCAGTTTTAGTCACAGTAGCTCCCACAAGTGTCTCCTCAGTGTGTTCCCATTTCCTTAGAAACAGTGTATTTGCTGGGAGAAAAGTGCATTACTGTGCGCTTTCACCGTTCAGCAAATACATGTGTAGAAGCACAGCGCTAGCAGAAACGACCGTTTCTCGACGTTTTCTAACTCAGGGAACAAGTTGCACACTTCTGAGATGCATTTGGGCAACTTTGTCAGAAATGAGTTTTTTGCCTACAGAGACATGCCTATTTGCGCAGTAGTACAGATTCTGAGTAGGTAACTGGGCTTGATGAAATCAGCATTTCTCTTGCTTCCCTGTGCGTAGGGAAACTCAGTTTTAGTCACAGTAGCTCTCAAAAGTGTCTCCTCAGTGTGTTCCCAGTTCCTTAGAAACAGTGTATTTGCTGGGAGAAAAGTGCATTACTGTGCGCTTTCACCATTCAGCAAATACATGTGTAGAAGCACAGCGCTAGCAGAAACGAACGTTTCTCGACGTTTTCTAACTCAGGGTACAAGTTGCACACTTCTGAGATGCATTTGGGCAACTTTGTCAGAAATGAGATTTTGCCTACAGAGACATGCCTATTTGCGCAGTAGTACAGATTCTGAGTAGGTAACTGGGCTTGATGAAATCAGCATTTCTCTTGCTTCCCTGTGCGTAGGGAAGCTCAGTTTTAGTCACAGTAGCTCCCAAAAGTGTCTCCTCAGTGTGTTCCCATTTCCTTAGGAACAGTGTATTTGCTGGGAGAAAAGTGCATTACTGTGCGCTTTCACCGTTCAGCAAATACATGTGTAGAAGCACAGCGCTAGCAGAAACGACCGTTTCTCGACGTTTTCTAACTCAGGGAACAAGTTGCACACTTCTGAGATGCATTTGGGCAACTTTGTCAGAAATGAGTTTTTTGCCTACAGAGACATGCCTATTTGCGCAGTAGTACAGATTCTGAGTATGTAACTGGGCTTGATGAAATCAGCATTTCTCTTGCTTCCCTGTGCGTAGGGAAGCTCAGTTTTAGTCACAGTAGCTCCCACAAGTGTCTCCTCAGTGTGTTCCCATTTCCTTAGAAACAGTGTATTTGCTGGGAGAAAAGTGCATTACTGTGCGCTTTCACCGTTCAGCAAATACATGTGTAGAAGCACAGCGCTAGCAGAAACGAACGTTTCTCGACGTTTTCTAACTCAGGGAACAAGTTGCACACTTCTGAGATGCATTTGGGCAACTTTGTCAGAAATGAGTTTTTTGCCTACAGAGACATGCCTATTTGCGCAGTAGTACAGATTCTGAGTAGGTAACTGGGCTTGATGAAATCAGCATTTCTCTTGCTTCCCTGTGCGTAGGGAAGCTCAGTTTTAGTCACAGTAGCTCCCACAAGTGTCTCCTCAGTGTGTTCCCAGTTCCTTAGAAACAGTGTATTTGCTGGGAGAAAAGTGCATTACTGTGCGCTTTCACCGTTCAGCAAATACATGTGTAGAAGCACAGCGCTAACAGAAACGACCGTTTCTCGACGTTTTCTAACTCAGGGAACAAGTTGCACACTTCTGAGATGCATTTGGGCAACTTTGTCAGAAATGAGATTTTTGCCTACAGAGACATGCCTATTTGCGCAGTAGTACAGATTCCTAGTAGGTAACTGGGCTTGATGAAATCAGCATTTCTCTTGCTTCCCTGTGCGTAGGTAAGCTCAGTTTTAGTCACAGTAGCTCCCACAAGTGTCTCCTCAGTGTGTTCCCATTTCCTTAGAAACAGTGTATTTGCTGGGAGAAAAGTGCATTACTGTGCGCTTTCACCGTTCAGCAAATACATGTGTAGAAGCACAGCTCTAGAAGAAACGACCGTTTCTCGACGTATTCTAACTCAGGGAACAAGTTGCACACTTCTGAGATGCATTTGGGCAACTTTGTCAGAAATGAGTTTTTTGCCTACAGAGACATGCCTATTTGCGCAGTAGTACAGATTCTGAGTAGGTAACTGGGCTTGATGAAATCAGCATTTCTCTTGCTTCCCTGTGCGTAGGGAAGCTCAGTTTTAGTCACAGTAGCTCCCACAAGTGTCTCCTCAGTGTGTTCCCATTTCCTTAGAAACAGTGTATTTGCTGGGAGAAAAGTGCATTACTGTGCGCTTTCACCGTTCAGCAAATACATGTGTAGAAGCACAGCGCTAGCAGAAACGACCGTTTCTCGACGTTTTCTAACTCAGGGAACAAGTTGCACACTTCTGAGATGCATTTGGGCAACTTTGTCAGAAATGAGTTTTTTGCCTACAGAGACATGCCTATTTGCGCAGTAGTACAGATTCTGAGCTGGTAACTGGGCTTGATGAAATCAGCATTCTCTTGCTTCCCTGTGCGTAGGGAAGCTCAGTTTTAGTCACAGTAGCTTTCACAAGTGTCTCCTCAGTGTGTTCCCATTTCCTTAGAAACAGTGTGTTTGCTGGGAGAAAAGTGCATTACTGTGCGCTTTCACCGTTCAGCAAATACATGTGTAGAAGCACAGCACTAGCAGAAACGACCGTTTCTCGACGTTTTCTAACTCAGGGAACAAGTTGCACACTTCTGAGATGCATTTGGGCAACTTTGTCAGAAATGAGTTTTTTGCCTACAGAGACATGACTATTTGCGCAGTAGTACAGATTCTGAGTATGTAACTGGGCTTGATGAAATCAGCATTTCTCTTGCTTCCCTGTGCGTAGGGAAGCTCAGTTTTAGTCACAGTAGCTCCCACAAGTGTCTCCTCAGTGTGTTCCCATTTCCTTAGAAACAGTGTATTTGCTGGGAGAAAAGTGCATTACTGTGTGCTTTCACCGTTCAGCAAATACATGTGTAGAAGCACAGCGCTAGCAGAAATGAACGTTTCTCGACGTTTTCGAACTCAGGGAACAAGTTGCACACTTCTGAGATGCATTTGGGCAACTTTGTCAGAAATGAGTTTTTTGCCTACAGAGACATGCCTATTTGCGCAGTAGTACAGATTCTGAGTAGGTAACTGGGCTTGATGAAATCAGCATTTCTCTTGCTTCCCTGTGCGTAGGGAAGCTAAGTTTTAGTCACAGTAGCTCCCACAAGTGTCTCCTCAGTGTGTTCCCATTTCCTTAGAAACAGTGTATTTGCTGGGAGAAAAGTGCATTACTGTGCGCTTTCACCGTTCAGCAAATACATGTGTAGAAGCACAGCGCTAGCAGAAACGACCATTTCTCGACGTTTTCTAACTCAGGGAACAAGTTGCACACTTCTGAGATGCATTTGGGCAACTTTGTCAGAAATGAGTTTTTTGCCTACAGAGACATGCCTATTTGCGCAGTAGTACAGATTCTGAGTAGGTAACTGGGCTTGATGAAATCAGCATTTCTCTTGCTTCCCTGTGCGTAGGGAAACTCAGTTTTAGTCACAGTAGCTCTCAAAAGTGTCTCCTCAGTGTGTTCCCAGTTCCTTAGAAACAGTGTATTTGCTGGGAGAAAAGTGCATTACTGTGCGCTTTCACCATTCAGCAAATACATGTGTAGAAGCACAGCGCTAGCAGAAACGAACGTTTCTCGACGTTTTCTAACTCAGGGTACAAGTTGCACACTTCTGAGATGCATTTGGGCAACTTTGTCAGAAATGAGATTTTGCCTACAGAGACATGCCTATTTGCGCAGTAGTACAGATTCTGAGTAGGTAACTGGGCTTGATGAAATCAGCATTTCTCTTGCTTCCCTGTGCGTAGGGAAGCTCAGTTTTAGTCACAGTAGCTCCCAAAAGTGTCTCCTCAGTGTGTTCCCATTTCCTTAGAAACAGTGTATTTGCTGGGAGAAAAGTGCATTACTGTGCGCTTTCACCGTTCAGCAAATACATGTGTAGAAGCACAGCGCTAGCAGAAACGACCGTTTCTCGACGTTTTCTAACTCAGGGAACAAGTTGCACACTTCTGAGATGCATTTGGGCAACTTTGTCAGAAATGAGTTTTTTGCCTACAGAGACATGCCTATTTGCGCCGTAGTACAGATTCTGAGTATGTAACTGGGCTTGATGAAATAAGCATTTCTCTTGCTTCCCTGTGCGTAGGGAAGCTCAGTTTTAGTCACAGTAGCTCCCACAAGTGTCTCCTCAGTGTGTTCCCATTTCCTTAGAAACAGTGTATTTGCTGGGAGAAAAGTGCATTACTGTGCGCTTTCACCGTTCAGCAAATACATGTGTAGAAGCACAGCGCTAGCAGAAACGAACGTTTCTCGACGTTTTCTAACTCAGGGAACAAGTTGCACACTTCTGAGATGCATTTGGGCAACTTTGTCAGAAATGAGTTTTTTGCCTACAGAGACATGCCTATTTGCGCAGTAGTACAGATTCTGAGTAGGTAACTGGGCTTGATGAAATCAGCATTTCTCTTGCTTCCCTGTGCGTAGGGAAGCTCAGTTTTAGTCACAGTAGCTCCCACAAGTGTCTCCTCAGTGTGTTCCCAGTTCCTTAGAAACAGTGTATTTGCTGGGAGAAAAGTGCATTACTGTGCGCTTTCACCGTTCAGCAAATACATGTGTAGAAGCACAGCGCTAACAGAAACGACCGTTTCTCGACGTTTTCTAACTCAGGGAACAAGTTGCACACTTCTGAGATGCATTTGGGCAACTTTGTCAGAAATGAGATTTTTGCCTACAGAGACATGCCTATTTGCGCAGTAGTACAGATTCCTAGTAGGTAACTGGGCTTGATGAAATCAGCATTTCTCTTGCTTCCCTGTGCGTAGGGAAGCTCAGTTTTAGTCACAGTAGCTCCCACAAGTGTCTCCTCAGTGTGTTCCCATTTCCTTAGAAACAGTGTATTTGCTGGGAGAAAAGTGCATTACTTTGCGCTTTCACCGTTCAGCAAATACATGTGTAGAAGCACAGCTCTAGCAGAAACGACCGTTTCTCGACGTTTTCTAACTCAGGGAACAAGTTGCACACTTCTGAGATGCATTTGGGCAACTTTGTCAGAAATGAGTTTTTTGCCTACAGAGACATGCCTATTTGCGCAGTAGTACAGATTCTGAGTATGTAACTGGGCTTGATGAAATCAGCATTTCTCTTGCTTCCCTGTGCGTAGGGAAGCTCAGTTTTAGTCACAGTAGCTCCCACAAGTGTCTCCTCAGTGTGTTCCCATTTCCTTAGAAACAGTGTATTTGCTGGGAGAAAAGTGCATTACTGTGCGCTTTCACCGTTCAGCAAATACATGTGTAGAAGCACAGCGCTAGCAGAAACGACCGTTTCTCGACGTTTTCTAACTCAGGGAACAAGTTGCACACTTCTGAGATGCATTTGGGCAACTTTGTCAGAAATGAGTTTTTTGCCTACAGAGACATGCCTATTTGCGCAGTAGTACAGATTCTGAGCTGGTAACTGGGCTTGATGAAATCAGCATTCTCTTGCTTCCCTGTGCGTAGGGAAGCTCAGTTTTAGTCACAGTAGCTCTCACATGTGTCTCCTCAGGGTGTTCCCATTTCCTTAGAAACAGTGTATTTGCTGGGAGAAAAGTGCATTACTGTGCGCTTTCACCGTTAAGCAAATACATGTGTAGAAGCACAGCGCTAGCAGAAACGACCGTTTCTCGACGTTTTCTAACTCAGGGAACAAGTTGCACACTTCTGAGATGCATTTGGGCAACTTTGTCAGAAATGAGTTTTTTGCCTACAGAGACATGCCTATTTGCGCAGTAGTACAGATTCTGAGTAGGTAACTGGGCTTGATGAAATCAGCATTTCTCTTGCTTCCCTGTGCGTAGGGAAGCTCAGTTTTAGTCACAGTAGCTCCCACAAGTGTCTCCTCAGTGTGTTCCCATTTCCTTAGAAACAGTGTATTTGCTGGGAGAAAAGTGCATTACTGTGCGCTTTCACCGTTCAGCAAATACATGTGTAGAAGCACAGCGCTAACAGAAACGACCGTTTCTCGACGTTTTCTAACTCAGGGAACAAGTTGCACACTTCTGAGATGCATTTGGGCAACTTTGTCAGAAATGAGATTTTTGCCTACAGAGACATGCCTATTTGCGCAGTAGTACAGATTCTGAGTATGTAACTGGGCTTGATGAAATCAGCATTTCTCTTGCTTCCCTGTGCATAGGGAAGCTCAGTTTTAGTCACAGTAGCTCCCACAAGTGTCTCCTCAGTGTGTTCCCATTTCCTTAGAAACAGTGTATTTGCTGGGAGAAAAGTGCATTACTGTGCGCTTTCACCGTTCAGCAAATACATGTGTAGAAGCACAGCGCTAGCAGAAACGACCGTTTCTCGACGTTTTCTAACTCAGGGAACAAGTTGCACACTTCTGAGATGCATTTGGGCAACTTTGTCAGAAATGAGTTTTTTGCCTACAGAGACATGCCTATTTGCGCAGTAGTACAGATTCTTAGTAGGTAACTGGGCTTGATGAAATCAGCATTTCTCTTGCTTCCCTGTGCGTAGGGAAGCTCAGTTTTAGTCACAGTAGCTCCCACAAGTGTCTCCTCAGTGTGTTCCCATTTCCTTAGAAACAGTGTATTTGCTGGGAGAAAAGTGCATTACTGTGCGCTTTCACCGTTCAGCAAATACATGTGTAGAAGCACAGCGCTAGCAGAAACGACCGTTTCTCGACGTTTTCTAACTCAGGGAACAAGTTGCACACTTCTGAGATGCATTTGGGCAACTTTGTCAGAAATGAGTTTTTTGCCTACAGAGACATGCCTATTTGCGCAGTAGTACAGATTCTGAGTATGTAACTGGGCTTGATGAAATCAGCATTTCTCTTGCTTCCCTGTGCGTAGGGAAGCTCAGTTTTAGTCACAGTAGCTCCCACAAGTGTCTCCTCAGTGTGTTCCCATTTCCTTAGAAACAGTGTATTTGCTGGGAGAAAAGTGCATTACTGTGCGCTTTCACCGTTCAGCAAATACATGTGTAGAAGCACAGCGCTAGCAGAAACGACAGTTTCTCGACGTTTTCTAACTCAGGGAACAAGTTGCACACTTCTGAGATGCATTTGGGCAACTTTGTCAGAAATGAGTTTTTTGCCTACAGAGACATGCCTATTTGCGCAGTAGTACAGATTCTGAGCTGGTAACTGGGCTTGATGAAATCAGCATTCTCTTGCTTCCCTGTGCGTAGGGAAGCTCAGTTTTAGTCACAGTAGCTCTCACAAGTGTCTCCTCAGGGTGTTCCCATTTCCTTAGAAACAGTGTATTTGCTGGGAGAAAAGTGCATTACTGTGCGCTTTCACCGTTCAGCAAATACATGTGTAGAAGCACAGCGCTAGCAGAAACGACCGTTTCTCGACGTTTTCTAACTCAGGGAACAAGTTGCACACTTCTGAGATGCATTTGGGCAACTTTGTCAGAAATGAGTTTTTTGCCTACAGAGACATGCCTATTTGCGCAGTAGTACAGATTCTGAGTAGGTAACTGGGCTTGATGAAATCAGCATTTCTCTTGCTTCCCTGTGCGTAGGGAAGCTCAGTTTTAGTCACAGTAGCTCCCACAAGTGTCTCCTCAGTGTGTTCCCAGTTCCTTAGAAACAGTGTATTTGCTGGGAGAAAAGTGCATTACTGTGCGCTTTCACCGTTCAGCAAATACATGTGTAGAAGCACAGCGCTAGCAGAAACGACCGTTTCTCGACGTTTTCTAACTCAGGGAACAAGTTGCACACTTCTGAGATGCATTTGGGCAACTTTGTCAGAAATGAGTTTTTTGCCTACAGAGACATGCCTATTTGCGCAGTAGAACAGATTCTGAGTGGGTAACTGGGCTTGATGAAATCAGCATTTCTCTTGCTTCCCTGTGCGTAGGGAAGCTAAGTTTTAGTCACAGTAGCTCCCACAATTGTCTCCTCAGTGTGTTCCCATTTCCTTAGAAACAGTGTATTTGCTGGGAGAAAAGTGCATTACTGTGCGCTTTCACCGTTCAGCAAATACATGTGTAGAAGCACAGCGCTAGCAGAAACGACCGTTTCTCGACGTTTTCTAACTCAGGGAACAAGTTGCACACTTCTGAGATGCATTTGGGCAACTTTGTCAGAAATGAGTTTTTTGCCTACAGAGACATGCCTATTTGCGCAGTAGTACATATTCTGAGTATGTAACTGGGCTTGATGAAATCAGCATTTCTCTTGCTTCCCTGTGCGTAGGGAAGCTCAGTTTTAGTCACAGTAGCTCCCACAAGTGTCTCCTCAGTGTGTTCGCAGTTCCGTAGAAACAGTGTATTTGCTGGGAGAAAAGTGCATTACTGTGCGCTTTCACCGTTCAGCAAATACATGTGTAGAAGCACAGCGCTAGCAGAAACGAACGTTTCTCGACGGTTTCTAACTCAGGGAACAGGTTGCACACTTCTGAGATGCATTTGGGCAAGTTTGTCAGAAATGAGTTTTTTGCCTACAGAGACATGCCTATTTGCGCAGTAGTACAGATTCTGAGTATGTAACTGGGCTTGATGAAATCAGCATTTCTCTTGCTTCCCTGTTTGTAGGGAAGCTCAGTTTTAATCACAGTAGCTCCCACAAGTGTCTCCTCAGTGTGTTCCCAGTTCCTTAGAAACAGTGTATTTGCTGGGAGAAAAGTGCATCACTGTGCACTTTCACCGTTCAGTAAATACATGTGTCGAAGCACAGCGCTAGCTGAAACGACCGTTTCTCGACGTTTTCTAACTCAGGGAACAAGTGGCACACTTCTGAGATGCATTTGGGCAACTATGTCAGAAATGAGTTTTTTGCCTAAAGAGACATGCCTATTTGGGCACTAGTACAGATTCTGAGTATGTAACTGGGCTTGATGAAATCAGCATTTCTCTTGCTTCCCTGTGCGTAGGGAAGCTCAGTTTTAGTCACAGTAGCTCCCAAAAGTGTCTCCTCAGTGTGTTCCTAGTTCCTTAGAAACAGTGTATTTGCTGGGAGAAAAGTGCATCACGGTGCGCATTCACCGTTCAGCAAATACATGTGTAGACGCACAGCGCTAGCTGAAAGGACCGTTGCTCGACGTTTTCTAACTCAGGGAACAAGTGGCACACTTCTGAGATGCATTTGGGCAACATTGTCAGAAATGAGTTTTTTGCCTATAGAGACATGCCTATTTGCGCAGTAGTACAGATTCTGAGTATGTAACTGGGCTTGATGAAATCAGCATTTCTCTTGCTTCCCTGTGCGTAGGGAAGCTCAGTTTTAGTCACAGTAGCTCCCACAAGTGTCTCCTCAGTGTGTTCCCATTTCCTTAGAAACAGTGTATTTGCTGGGAGAAAAGTGCATTACTGTGCGCTTTCACCGTTCAGCAAATACATGTGTAGAAGCACAGCGCTAGCAGAAACGACCATTTCTCGACGTTTTCTAACTCAGGGAACAAGTTGCACACTTCTGAGATGCATTTGGGCAACTTTGTCAGAAATGAGTTTTTTGCCTACAGAGACATGCCTATTTGCCCAGTAGTACAGATTCTGAGTAGGTAACTGGGCTTGATGAAATCAGCATTTCTCTTGCTTCCCTGTGCGTAGGGAAACTCAGTTTTAGTCACAGTAGCTCTCAAAAGTGTCTCCTCAGTGTGTTCCCAGTTCCTTAGAAACAGTGTATTTGCTGGGAGAAAAGTGCATTACTGTGCGCTTTCACCATTCAGCAAATACATGTGTAGAAGCACAGCGCTAGCAGAAACGAACGTTTCTCGACGTTTTCTAACTCAGGGTACAAGTTGCACACTTCTGAGATGCATTTGGGCAACTTTGTCAGAAATGAGATTTTGCCTACAGAGACATGCCTATTTGCGCAGTAGTACAGATTCTGAGTAGGTAACTGGGCTTGATGAAATCAGCATTTCTCTTGCTTCCCTGTGCGTAGGGAAGCTCAGTTTTAGTCACAGTAGCTCCCAAAAGTGTCTCCTCAGTGTGTTCCCATTTCCTTAGGAACAGTGTATTTGCTGGGAGAAAAGTGCATTACTGTGCGCTTTCACCGTTCAGCAAATACATGTGTAGAAGCACAGCGCTAGCAGAAACGACCGTTTCTCGACGTTTTCTAACTCAGGGAACAAGTTGCACACTTCTGAGATGCATTTGGGCAACTTTGTCAGAAATGAGTTTTTTGCCTACAGAGACATGCCTATTTGCGCAGTAGTACAGATTCTGAGTATGTAACTGGGCTTGATGAAATCAGCATTTCTCTTGCTTCCCTGTGCGTAGGGAAGCTCAGTTTTAGTCACAGTAGCTCCCACAAGTGTCTCCTCAGTGTGTTCCCATTTCCTTAGAAACAGTGTATTTGCTGGGAGAAAAGTGCATTACTGTGCGCTTTCACCGTTCAGGAAATACATGTGTAGAAGCACAGCGCTAGCAGAAACGAACGTTTCTCGACGTTTTCTAACTCAGGGAACAAGTTGCACACTTCTGAGATGCATTTGGGCAACTTTGTCAGAAATGAGTTTTTTGCCTACAGAGACATGCCTATTTGCGCAGTAGTACAGATTCTGAGTAGGTAACTGGGCTTGATGAAATCAGCATTTCTCTTGCTTCCCTGTGCGTAGGGAAGCTCAGTTTTAGTCACAGTAGCTCCCACAAGTGTCTCCTCAGTGTGTTCCCATTTCCTTAGAAACAGTGTATTTGCTGGGAGAAAAGTGCATTACTGTGCGCTTTCACCGTTCAGCAAATACATGTGTAGAAGCACAGCGCTAACAGAAACGACCGTTTCTCGACGTTTTCTAACTCAGGGAACAAGTTGCACACTTCTGAGATGCATTTGGGCAACTTTGTCAGAAATGAGATTTTTGCCTACAGAGACATGCCTATTTGCGCAGTAGTACAGATTCCTAGTAGGTAACTGGGCTTGATGAAATCAGCATTTCTCTTGCTTCCCTGTGCGTAGGGAAGCTCAGTTTTAGTCACAGTAGCTCCCACAAGTGTCTCCTCAGTGTGTTCCCATTTCCTTAGAAACAGTGTATTTGCTGGGAGAAAAGTGCATTACTTTGCGCTTTCACCGTTCAGCAAATACATGTGTAGAAGCACAGCGCTAGCAGAAACGACCGTTTCTCGACGTTTTCTAACTCAGGGAACAAGTTGCACACTTCTGAGATGCATTTGGGCAACTTTGTCAGAAATGAGTTTTTTGCCTACAGAGACATGCCTATTTGCGCAGTAGTACAGATTCTGAGTATGTAACTGGGCTTGATGAAATCAGCATTTCTCTTGCTTCCCTGTGCGTAGGGAAGCTCAGTTTTAGTCACAGTAGCTCCCACAAGTGTCTCCTCAGTGTGTTCCCATTTCCTTAGAAACAGTGTATTTGCTGGGAGAAAAGTGCATTACTGTGCGCTTTCACCGTTCAGCAAATACATGTGTAGAAGCACAGCGCTAGCAGAAACGACCGTTTCTCGACGTTTTCTAACTCAGGGAACAAGTTGCACACTTCTGAGATGCATTTGGGCAACTTTGTCAGAAATGAGTTTTTTGCCTACAGAGACATGCCTATTTGCGCAGTAGTACAGATTCTGAGCTGGTAACTGGGCTTGATGAAATCAGCATTCTCTTGCTTCCCTGTGCGTAGGGAAGCTCAGTTTTAGTCACAGTAGCTCTCACATGTGTCTCCTCAGGGTGTTCCCATTTCCTTAGAAACAGTGTATTTGCTGGGAGAAAAGTGCATTACTGTGCGCTTTCACCGTTAAGCAAATACATGTGTAGAAGCACAGCGCTAGCAGAAACGACCGTTTCTCGACGTTTTCTAACTCAGGGAACAAGTTGCACACTTCTGAGATGCATTTGGGCAACTTTGTCAGAAATGAGTTTTTTGCCTACAGAGACATGCCTATTTGCGCAGTAGTACAGATTCTGAGTAGGTAACTGGGCTTGATGAAATCAGCATTTCTCTTGCTTCCCTGTGCGTAGGGAAGCTCAGTTTTAGTCACAGTAGCTCCCACAAGTGGCTCCTCAGTGTGTTCCCAGTTCCTTAGAAACAGTGTATTTGCTGGGAGAAAAGTGCATTACTGTGCGCTTTCACCGTTCAGCAAATACATGTGTAGAAGCACAGCGCTAACAGAAACGACCGTTTCTCGACGTTTTCTAACTCAGGGAACAAGTTGCACACTTCTGAGATGCATTTGGGCAACTTTGTCAGAAATGAGATTTTTGCCTACAGAGACATGCCTATTTGCGCAGTAGTACAGATTCTGAGTATGTAACTGGGCTTGATGAAATCAGCATTACTCTTGCTTCCCTGTGCATAGGGAAGCTCAGTTTTAGTCACAGTAGCTCCCACAAGTGTCTCCTCAGTGTGTTCCCATTTCCTTAGAAACAGTGTATTTGCTGGGAGAAAAGTGCATTACTGTGCGCTTTCACCGTTCAGCAAATACATGTGTAGAAGCACAGCGCTAGCAGAAACGACCGTTTCTCGACGTTTTCTAACTCAGGGAACAAGTTGCACACTTCTGAGATGCATTTGGGCAACTTTGTCAGAAATGAGTTTTTTGCCTACAGAGACATGCCTATTTGCGCAGTAGTACAGATTCTTAGTAGGTAACTGGGCTTGATGAAATCAGCATTTCTCTTGCTTCCCTGTGCGTAGGGAAGCTCAGTTTTAGTCACAGTAGCTCCCACAAGTGTCTCCTCAGTGTGTTCCCATTTCCTTAGAAACAGTGTATTTGCTGGGAGAAAAGTGCATTACTGTGCGCTTTCACCGTTCAGCAAATACATGTGTAGAAGCACAGCGCTAGCAGAAACGACCGTTTCTCGACGTTTTCTAACTCAGGGAACAAGTTGCACACTTCTGAGATGCATTTGGGCAACTTTGTCAGAAATGAGTTTTTTGCCTACAGAGACATGCCTATTTGCGCAGTAGTACAGATTCTGAGTATGTAACTGGGCTTGATGAAATCAGCATTTCTCTTGCTTCCCTGTGCGTAGGGAAGCTCAGTTTTAGTCACAGTAGCTCCCACAAGTGTCTCCTCAGTGTGTTCCCATTTCCTTAGAAACAGTGTATTTGCTGGGAGAAAAGTGCATTACTGTGCGCTTTCACCGTTCAGCAAATACATGTGTAGAAGCACAGCGCTAGCAGAAACGACCGTTTCTCGACGTTTTCTAACTCAGGGAACAAGTTGCACACTTCTGAGATGCATTTGGGCAACTTTGTCAGAAATGAGTTTTTTGCCTACAGAGACATGCCTATTTGCGCAGTAGTACAGATTCTGAGCTGGTAACTGGGCTTGATGAAATCAGCATTCTCTTGCTTCCCTGTGCGTAGGGAAGCTCAGTTTTAGTCACAGTAGCTCTCACAAGTGTCTCCTCAGGGTGTTCCCATTTCCTTAGAAACAGTGTATTTGCTGGGAGAAAAGTGCATTACTGTGCGCTTTCACCGTTCAGCAAATACATGTGTAGAAGCACAGCGCTAGCAGAAACGACCGTTTCTCGACGTTTTCTAACTCAGGGAACAAGTTGCACACTTCTGAGATGCATTTGGGCAACTTTGTCAGAAATGAGTTTTTTGCCTACAGAGACATGCCTATTTGCGCAGTAGTACAGATTCTGAGTAGGTAACTGGGCTTGATGAAATCAGCATTTCTCTTGCTTCCCTGTGCGTAGGGAAGCTCAGTTTTAGTCACAGTAGCTCCCACAAGTGTCTCCTCAGTGTGTTCCCAGTTCCTTAGAAACAGTGTATTTGCTGGGAGAAAAGTGCATTACTGTGCGCTTTCACCGTTCAGCAAATACATGTGTAGAAGCACAGCGCTAACAGAAACGACCGTTTCTCGACGTTTTCTAACTCAGGGAACAAGTTGCACACTTCTGAGATGCATTTGGGCAACTTTGTCAGAAATGAGATTTTTGCCTACAGAGACATGCCTATTTGCGCAGTAGTACAGATTCTTAGTAGGTAACTGGGCTTGATGAAATCAGCATTTCTCTTGCTTCCCTGTGCGTAGGGAAGCTCAGTTTTAGTCACAGTAGCTCCCACAAGTGTCTCCTCAGTGTGTTCCCATTTCCTTAGAAACAGTGTATTTGCTGGGAGAAAAGTGCATTACTTTGCGCTTTCACCGTTCAGCAAATACATGTGTAGAAGCACAGCGCTAGCAGAAACGACCGTTTCTCGACGTTTTCTAACTCAGGGAACAAGTTGCACACTTCTGAGATCCATTTGGGCAACTTTGTCAGAAATGAGTTTTTTGCCTACAGAGACATGCCTATTTGCGCAGTAGTACAGATTCTGAGTATGTAACTGAGCTTGATGAAATCAGCATTTCTCTTGCTTCCCTATGCGTAGGGAAGCTCAGTTTTAGTAACAGTAGCTCCCACAAGTGTCTCCTCAGTGTGTTCCCATTTCCTTAGAAACAGTGTATTTGCTGGGAGAAAAGTGCATTACTGTGCGCTTTCACCGTTCAGCAAATACATGTGTAGAAGCACAGCGCTAGCAGAAACGACCGTTTCTCGACGTTTTCTAACTCAGGGAACAAGTTGCACACTTCTGAGATGCATTTGGGCAACTTTGTCAGAAATGAGTTTTTTGCCTACAGAGACATGCCTATTTGCGCAGTAGAACAGATTCTGAGTGGGTAACTGGGCTTGATGAAATCAGCATTTCTCTTGCTTCCCTGTGCGTAGGGAAGCTAAGTTTTAGTCACAGTAGCTCCCACAATTGTCTCCTCAGTGTGTTCCCATTTCCTTAGAAACAGTGTATTTGCTGGGAGAAAAGTGCATTACTGTGCGCTTTCACCGTTCAGCAAATACATGTGTAGAAGCACAGCGCTAGCAGAAACGACCGTTTCTCGACGTTTTCTAACTCAGGGAACAAGTTGCACACTTCTGAGATGCATTTGGGCAACTTTGTCAGAAATGAGTTTTTTGCCTACAGAGACATGCCTATTTGCGCAGTAGTACATATTCTGAGTATGTAACTGGGCTTGATGAAATCAGCATTTCTCTTGCTTCCCTGTGCGTAGGGAAGCTCAGTTTTAGTCACAGTAGCTCCCACAAGTGTCTCCTCAGTGTGTTCGCAGTTCCGTAGAAACAGTGTATTTGCTGGGAGAAAAGTGCATTACTGTGCGCTTTCACCGTTCAGCAAATACATGTGTAGAAGCACAGCGCTAGCAGAAACGAACGTTTCTCGACGGTTTCTAACTCAGGGAACAGGTTGCACACTTCTGAGATGCATTTGGGCAAGTTTGTCAGAAATGAGTTTTTTGCCTACAGAGACATGCCTATTTGCGCAGTAGTACAGATTCTGAGTATGTAACTGGGCTTGATGAAATCAGCATTTCTCTTGCTTCCCTGTTTGTAGGGAAGCTCAGTTTTAATCACAGTAGCTCCCACAAGTGTCTCCTCAGTGTGTTCCCAGTTCCTTAGAAACAGTGTATTTGCTGGGAGAAAAGTGCATCACTGTGCACTTTCACCGTTCAGTAAATACATGTGTCGAAGCACAGCGCTAGCTGAAACGACCGTTTCTCGACGTTTTCTAACTCAGGGAACAAGTGGCACACTTCTGAGATGCATTTGGGCAACTATGTCAGAAATGAGTTTTTTGCCTAAAGAGACATGCCTATTTGGGCACTAGTACAGATTCTGAGTATGTAACTGGGCTTGATGAAATCAGCATTTCTCTTGCTTCCCTGTGCGTAGGGAAGCTCAGTTTTAGTCACAGTAGCTCCCAAAAGTGTCTCCTCAGTGTGTTCCCAGTTCCTTAGAAACAGTGTATTTGCTGGGAGAAAAGTGCATCACGGTGCGCATTCACCGTTCAGCAAATACATGTGTAGACGCACAGCGCTAGCTGAAAGGACCGTTGCTCGACGTTTTCTAACTCAGGGAACAAGTGGCACACTTCTGAGATGCATTTGGGCAACATTGTCAGAAATGAGTTTTTTGCCTATAGAGACATGCCTATTTGCGCAGTAGTACAGATTCTGAGTATGTAACTGGGCTTGATGAAATCAGCATTTCTCTTGCTTCCCTGTGCGTAGGGAAGCTCAGTTTTAGTCACAGTAGCTCCCACAAGTGTCTCCTCAGTGTGTTCCCATTTCCTTAGAAACAGTGTATTTGCTGGGAGAAAAGTGCATTACTATGCGCTTTCACCGTTCAGCAAATACATGTGTAGAAGCACAGCGCTAGCTGAAACGACCGTTTCTCGACGTTTTCTAACTCAGGGAACAAGTGGCACACTTCTGAAATGCATTTGGGCAACATTGTCAGAAATGAGTTTTTTGACTACAGAGACATGCCTATTTGCGCAGTAGTACAGATTGTGAGTATGTAACTGGGCTTGATGAAATCAGCATTTCTCTTGCTTCCCTGTGCGTAGGGAAGCTCAGTTTTAGTCCCAGTAGCTCCCACAAGTGTCTCCTCTGTGTGTTCCCATTTCCTTAGAAACAGTGTATTTGCTGGGAGAAAAGTGCATTACTGTGCGCTTTCACCGTTCAGCAAATACATGTGTAGAAGCACAGCGCTAGCAGAAACGACCGTTTCTCGACGTTTTCTAACTCAGGGAACAAGTTGCACACTTCTGAGATGCATTTAGGCAACTTTGTCAGAAATGAGTTTTTTGCCTACAGAGACATGCCTATTTGCGCAGTAGTACAGATTCTGAGTATGTAACTGGGCTTGATGAAATCAGCATTTCTCTTGCTTCCCTGTGCGTAGGGAAGCTCAGTTTTAGTCACTGTAGCTCCCACAAGTGTCTCCTCAGTGTGTTCCCATTTCCTTAGAAACAGTGTATTTGCTGGGAGGAAAGTGCATTACTGTGCGCTTTCACAGTTCAGCAAATACATGGGTAGAAGCACAGCGCTAGCAGAAACGAACGTTTCTCGACGTTTTCTAACTCAGGGAAAAAGTTGCACACTTCTGAGATGCATTTGGGCAACTTTGTCAGAAATGAGTTTTTTGCCTACAGAGACATGCCTATTTGCGCAGTAGTACAGATTCTGAGTATGTAACTGGGCTTGATGAAATCAGCATTTCTCTTGCTTCCCTGTGCGTAGGGAAGCTCAGTTTTGTCCCAGTAGCTCCCACAGGTGTCTCCTCAGTGTGTTCCCGTTTCCTTAGAAACAGTGTATTTGCTGGGAGAAAAGTGCATTACTGTGCGCTTTCACCGTTCAGCAAATACGTGTGTAGAAGCACAGCGCTAGCAGAAACGAACGTTTCTCGACGTTTTCTAACTCAGGGAACAAGTTGCACACTTCTGAGATGCATTTCGGTAACTTTCTCAAAAATGAGTTTTTTGCCTACAGAGACATGCCTATTTGCGCAGTAGTACAGATTCTGAGTATGTAACAGGGCTTGATGAATTCAGCATTTCTCTTGCTTCCCTGTGCGTAGGGAAGCTCAGTTTTAGTCACAGTAGCTCCCACAAGTGTCTCCTCAGTGTGTTCCCATTTCCTTAGAAGTAGTGTATTTGCTGGGAGAAAAATGCATTACTGTGCGCTTTCACCGTTCAGTAAATACATGTGTAGAAGCACAGCTCTAGCTGAAACGACCGTTTCTCGACGTTTTCTACCTCAAGGAACAAGTGGCACACTTCTGAGATGCATTTGGGCAACTTTGTCAGAAATGAGTTTTTTGACTACAGAGACATGCCTATTTGCTCAGTAGTACAGATTCTGAGCATGTAACTGGGCTTGATGAAATCAGCATTTCTCTTGCTTCCCTGTGCGTAGGGAAGCTCAGTTTTAGTCACAGTAGCTCCCACAAGTGTATCCTCGGTGTGTTCCCATTTCCTTAGAAACAGTGTATTTGCTGGGAGAAAAGTGCATTACTGTGCGCTTTCACCGTTCAGCAAATACATGTGTAGAAGCACAGCGCTAGCAGAAACGAACGTTTCTCGACGTTTTCTAACTCAGGGAACAAGTTGCACACTTCTGAGATGCATTTGGGTAACTTACTCAAAAATGAGTTTTTTGCCTACAGAGACATGCCTATTGGCGCAGAAGTACAGATTCTGAGTATGTAACTGGGCTTGATGAAATCAGCATTTCTCTTGCTTCCCTGTGCGTAGGGAAGCTCAGTTTTAGTCACAGTAGCTCCCACAAGTGTCTCCTCAGTGTGTTCCCATTTCCTTAGAAGTAGTGTATTTGCTGGGAGAAAAATGCATTACTGTGCGCTTTCACCGTTCAGTAAATACATGTGTAGAAGCACAGCTCTAGCTGAAACGACCGTTTCTCGACGTTTTCTAACTCAGGGAACAAGTGGCACACTTCTGAGATGCATTTGGGCAACTTTGTCAGAAATGAGTTTTTTGCCTAAAGAGACATGCCTATTTGCTCAGTAGTACAGATTCTGAGTATGTAACTGGGCTTGATGAAATCAGCATTTCTCTTGCTTCCCTGTGCGTAGGGAAGCTCAGTTTTAGTCACAGTAGCTCCCACAAGTGTCTCCTCAGTGTGTTCCCATTTCCTTAGAAACAGTGTATTTGCTGGGAGAAAAGTGCATTACTGTGCGCTTTCACCGTTCAGCAAATACATGTGTAGAAGCACAGCGCTAGCAGAAACGAACGTTTCTCGACGTTTTCTAACTCAGGGAACAAGTTGCACACTTCTGAGATGCATTTGGGTAACTTACTCAAAAATGAGTTTTTGCCTACAGAGACATGCCTATTGGCGCAGAAGTACAGATTCTGAGTATGTAACTGGGCTTGATGAAATCAGCATTTCTCTTGCTTCCCTGTGCGTAGGGAAGCTCAGTTTTAGTCACAGTAGCTCCCACAAATGTCTCCTCAGTGTGTTCCCAGTTCCTCAGAAACAGTGTATTTGCTGGGAGAAAAGTGCATTACTATGCGCTTTCACCGTTCAGCAAATACATGTGTAGAAGCACAGCGCTAGCTGAAACGACCGTTTCTCGACGTTTTCTAACTCAGGGAACAAGTGGCACACTTCTGAAATGCATTTGGGCAACTTTGTCAGAAATGAGTTTTTTGCCTACGGAGACATGCCTATTTGCGCAGTAGTACAGATTGTTTGTATGTAACTGGGCTTGATGAAATCAGCATTTCTCTTGCTTCCCTGTGCGTAGGGAAGCTCAGTTTTAGTCCCAGTAGCTCCCACAAGTGTCTCCTCAGTGTGTTCCCATTTCCTTAGAAACAGTGTATTTGCTGGGAGAAAAGTGCATTACTGTGCGCTTTCACCGTTCAGCAAATACATGTGTAGAAGCACAGCGCTAGCAGAAACGAACGTTTCTCGACGTTTTCTAACTCAGGGAACAGATTGCACACTTCTGAGATGCATTTAGGCAACTTTGTCAGAAATGAGTTTTTTGCCTACAGAGACATGCCTATTTGCGCAGTAGTACAGATTCTGAGTATGTAACTGGGCTTGATGAAATCAGCATTTCTCTTGCTTCCCTGTGCGTAGGGAAGCTCAGTTTTAGTCACTGTAGCTCCCACAAGTGTCTCCTCAGTGTGTTCCCATTTCCTTAGAAACAGTGTATTTGCTGGGAGGAAAGTGCATTACTGTGCGCTTTCACCGTTCAGCAAATACATGTGTAGAAGCACAGCGCTAGCAGAAACGAACGTTTCTCGACGTTTTCTAACTCAGGGAACAATTGCACACTTCTGAGATGCATTTGGGCAACTTTGTCAGAAATGAGTTTTTTGCGTACAGAGACATGCCTATTTGCGCAGTAGTACAGATTCTGAGCATGTAACTGGGCTTGATGAAATCAGCATTTCTCTTGCTTCCCTGTGCGTAGGGAAGCTCAGTTTTAGTCACAGTAGCTCCCACAAGTGTCTCCTCAGTGTGTTCCCATTTCCTTAGAAACAGTGTATTTGCTGGGAGAAAAGTGCATTACTGTGCGCTTTCACCGTTCAGCAAATACATGTGTAGAAGCACAGCGCTAGCAGAAACGAACGTTTCTCGACGTTTTCTAACTCAGGGAACAAGTTGCACACTTCTGAGATGCATTTGGGCAACTTTGTCAGAAATGAGTTTTTTGCCTACAGAGACATGCCTATTTGCGCAGTAGTACAGATTCTGAGTATGTAACTGGGCTTGATGAAATCAGCATTTCTCTTGCTTCCCTGTGCGTAGGGAAGCTCAGTTTTAGTCACAGTAGCTCCCACAAGTGTCTCCTCAGTGTGTTCCCAGTTCCTTAGAAACAGTGTATTTGCTGGGAGAAAAGTGCATTACTGTGTGCTTTCACCGTTCAGCCAATACATGTGTAGAAGCACAGCGCTAGAGGAAAGGAACGTTTCTCGACGTTTTCTAACTCAGGGAACAAGTTGCACACTTCTGAGATGCATTTCGGTAACTTTCTCAAAAAATGAGTTTTTTGCCTACAGAGACATGCCTATTTGCGCAGTAGTACAGATTCTGAGTATGTAACAGGGCTTGATGAATTCAGCATTTCTCTTGCTTCCCTGTGCGTAGGGAAGCTCAGTTTTAGTCACAATAGCTCCCACAAGTGTCTCCTCAGTGTGTTCCCAGTTCCTTAGAAACAGTGTATTTGCTGGGAGAAAAGTGCATCAATGTGCGCTTTCACCGTTCAGCAAATACATGTGTAGAAGCACAGCGCTAGCAGAAACGAACGTTTCTCGACGTTTTCTAACTCAGGGGACAAGTTGCACACTTCTGAGATGCATTTGGGCAACTTTGTCAGAAATGAGTTTTTTGCCTACAGAGACATGCCTATTTGCGCAGTAGTACAGATTCTGAGTATGTAACTGGGCTTGATGAAATCAGCATTTCTCTTGCTTCCCTGTGCGTAGGGAAGCTCAGTTTTGTCCCAGTAGCTCCCACAGGTGTCTCCTCAGTGTGTTCCCGTTTCCTTAGAAACAGTGTATTTGCTGGGAGAAAAGTGCATTACTGTGCGCTTTCACCGTTCAGCAAATACATGTGTAGAAGCACAGCGCTAGCAGAAACGAACGTTTCTCGACGTTTTCTAACTCAGGGAACAATTGCACACTTCTGAGATGCATTTGGGACACTTTGTCAGAAATGAGTTTTTTGCATACAGAGACATGCCTATTTGCCCAGTAGTACAGATTCTGAGCATGTAACTGGGCTTGATGAAATCAGCATTTCTCATGCTTCCCTGTGCGTAGGGAAGCTCAGTTTTAGTCACAGTAGCTCCCACAAGTGTCTCCTCAGTGTGTTCCCATTTCCTTAGAAACAGTATATTTGCTGGGAGAAAAGTGCATTACTGTGCGCTTTCACCATTCAGCAAATACATGTGTAGAAGCACAGCGCTAGCAGAAACGACCGTTTCTCGACGTTTTCTAACTCAGGGAAGAAGTTGCACACTTCTGAGATGCATTTGGGCAACTTTGTCAGAAATGAGTTTTTTGCCTACAGAGACATGCCTATTTGCGCAGTAGTACAGATTCTGAGTATGTAACTGGTCTTGATGAATTCAGCATTTCTCTTGCTTCCCTGTGCGTAGGGAAGCTCAGTTTTAGTCACAGCAGCTCCCACAAGAGTCTCCTCAGTGTGTTCCCATTTCCTTAGAAACAGTGTATTTGCTGGGAGAAAAGTGCATCACTGTGCGCTTTCACCGTTCAGCAAATACATGTGTAGAAGCACAGTGCTAGCTGAAACGACCGTTTCTAGACGTTTTCTAACTCAGGGAACAAGTGGCAAACTTCTGAGATGCATTTGGGCAACTTTGTCAGAAATGAGTTTTTTGCCTAAAGAGACATGCCTATTTGCGCAGTAGTACAGATTCTGAGTATGTAACTGGGCTTGATGACATCAGCATTTCTCTTGCTTCCCTGTGAGTAGGGAAGCTCAGTTTTAGTCACAGTAGCTCCCACAAGTGTCTCCTCAGTGTGTTCCCATTTCCTTAGAAGTAGTGTATTTGCTGGGAGAAAAATGCATTACTGTGCGCTTTCACCGTTCAGTAAATACATGTGTAGAAGCACAGTGCTAGCTGAAATGACCGTTTCTCGACGTTTTCTAACTCAGGGAACAAGTTGCACACTTCTGAGATGCATTTGGGCAACTTTGTCAGAAATGAGTTTTTTGCCTACAGAGACATGCCTATTTGCGCAGTAGTACAGATTCTGAGTATGTAACTGGGCTTGATGAAATCAGCATTTCTCTTGCTTCCCTGTGCGTAGGGAAGCTCAGTTTTAGTCACTGTAGCTCCCACAAGTGTCTCCTCAGTTTGTTCCCATTTCCTTAGAAACAGTTTATTTGCTGGGAGAAAAGTGCATTACTGTGCGCTTTCACCGTTCAACAAATACATGTGTAGAAGCACAGCGCTAGCAGAAACGAACGTTTCTCGACGTTTTCTAACTCAGGGAACAAGTTGCACACTTCTGAGATGCATTTGGGCAACTTTGTCAGAAATGAGTTTTTTGCCTACAGAGACATGCCTATTTGCGCAGTAGTACAGATTCTGTGTATGTAACTGGGCTTGATGAAATCAGCATTTGTCTTGCTTCCCTGTGCGTAGGGAAGCTCAGTTTTGTCCCAGTAGCTCCCACAGGTGTCTCCTCAGTGTGTTCCCGTTTCCTTAGAAACAGTGTATTTGCTGGGAGAAAAGTGCATTACTGTGCGCTTTCACCGTTCAGCAAATACATGTGTAGAAGCACAGCGCTAGCAGAAACGAACGTTTCTCAACGTTTTCTAACTCAGGGAACAATTGCACACTTCTGAGATGCATTTGGGCAACTTTGTCAGAAATGAGTTTTTTGCATACAGAGACATGCCTATTTGCGCAGTAGTACAGATTCAGAGCATGTAACTGGGCTTGATGAAATCAGCATTTCTCTTGCTTCCCTGTGCGTAGGGAAGCTCAGTTTTAGTCACAGTAGCTCCCACAAGTGTCTCCTCAGTGTGTTCCCATTTCCTTAGAAACAGTGTATTTGCTGGGAGAAAAGTGCATTACTGTGCGCTTTCACCATTCAGCAAATACATGTGTAGAAGCACAGCGCTAGCAGAAACGACCGTTTCTCGACGTTTTCTAACTCAGGGAACAAGTTGCACACTTCTGAGATGCATTTGGGCAACTTTGTCAGAAATGAGTTTTTTGCCTACAGAGACATGCCTATTTGCACAGTAGTACAGATTCTGAGTATGTAACTGGGCTTGATGAAATCAGCATTTCTCTTGCTTCCATGTGCGTAGGGAAGCTCAGTTTTGTCCCAGTAGCTCCCACAGGTGTCTCCTCAGTGTGTTCCCGTTTCCTTAGAAACAGTGTATTTGCTGGGAGAAAAGTGCATTACTGTGCGCTTTCACCGTTCAGCAAATACATGTGTAGAAGCACAGCGCTAGCAGAAACGAACGTTTCTCGACGTTTTCTAAGTCAGGGAACAATTGCACACTTCTGAGATGCCTTTGGGCAACTTGGTCAGAAATGAGTTTTTTGCGTACAGAGACATGCCTATTTGCGCAGTAGTAGAGATTCTGAGCATGTAACTGGGCTTGATGAAATCAGCATTTCTCTTGCTTCCCTGTGCGTAGGGAAGCTCAGTTTTAGTCCCAGTAGCTCCCACAAGTGTCTCCTCAGTGTGTTCCCATTTCCTTAGAAACAGTGTATTTGCTGGGAGAAAAGTGCATTACTGTGCGCTTTCACCGTTCAGCAAATACATGTGTAGAAGCACAGCGCTAGCAGAAACGACCGTTTCTCGAAGTTTTCTAACTCAGGGAACAAGTTGCACACTTCTGAGATGCATTTGGGCAACTTTGTCAGAAATGAGTTTTTTGCCTACAGAGACATGCCTATTTGCGCAGTAGTACAGATTCTGAGTATGTAACTGGGCTTGATGAAATCAGCATTTCTATTGCTTCCCTGTGCGTAGGGAAGCTCAGTTTTAGTCCCAGTAGCTCCCACAAGTGTCTCCTCAGTGTGTTCCCATTTCCTTAGAAACAGTGTATTTGCTGGGAGAAAAGTGCATTACTGTGCGCTTTCACCGTTCAGCAAATACATGTGTAGAAGCACAGCGCTAGCAGTAACGAACGTTTCTCGACGTTTTCTAACTCAGGGAACAAGTTGCACACTTCTGAGATGCATTTGGGTAACTTTCTCAAAAATGAGTTTTTTGCCTACAGAGACATGCCTATTTGCGCAGTAGTACAAATTCTGAGTATATAGCTGGGCTTGATGAAATCAGCATTTCTCTTGCTTCCGTGTGCGTAGGGAAGCTCAGTTTTAGTCACAGTAGCTCCCACAAGTGTCTCCTCAGTGTGTTCCCATTTCCTTAGAAACAGTGTATTTGCTGGGAGAAAAGTGCATTACTGTGCGCTTTCACCGTTCAGCAAATACATGTGTAGAAGCACAGCGCTAGCTGAAACGACCGTTTCTCGACGTTTTCTAACTCAGGGAAGAAGTGGCACACTTCTGAGATGCATTTCGGCAACTTTGTCAGAAATGAGTTTTTTGCCTACAGAGACATGCCTATTTGCGCAGTAGTACAGATTCTGAGTATGTGACTGGGCTTGATGAAATCAGCATTTCTCTTGCTTCCCTGTGCGTAGGGAAGCTCAGTTTTAGTCACATTAGCTCCCAAAAGTGTCTCCTCAGTGTGTTCCCATTTCCTTAGAAACAGTGTATTTGCTGGGAGAAAAGTGCATTACTGTGCACTTTCACCATTCAGCAAATACATGTGTAGAAGCACAGCGCTAGCAGAAACGAACGTTTCTCGACGTTTTCTAACTCAGGGAACAAGTTGCACACTTCTGAGATGCATTTGGGCAACTTTGTCGGAAATGAGTTTTTTGCCTAAAGAGACATGCCTATTTGCGCAGTAGTACAGATTCTTAGTATGTAACTGGGCTTGATGAAATCAGCATTTCTCTTGCTTCCCTGTGCGTAGGGAAGCTCAGTTTTAGTCACAGTAGCTCCCACAAGTGTCTCCTCAGTGTGTTCCCATTTCCTTAGAAACAGTGTATTTGCTGGGAGAAAAGTGCATTACTGTGCGCTTTCACCGTTCAGCAAATACATGTGTAGAAGCACAGCGCTAGCAGAAACGAACGTTTCTCGACGTTTTCTAACTCAGGGAAGAAGTTGCACACTTCTGACATGCATTTGGGAAACTTTGTCAGAAATGAGTTTTTTGCCTAAAGAGACATGCCTATTTGCGCAGTAGTACAGATTCTGAGTATGTAACTGGGCTTGATGAAATCAGCATTTCTCTTGCTTCCCTGTGCGTAGGGAAGCTCAGTTTTAGCCACAGTAGCTCCCAAAAGTGTCTCCTCAGTGTGTTCCCATTTCCTTAGAAACAGTGTATTTGCTGGGAGAAAAGTGCATTACTGTGTGCTTTCACCGTTCAGCAAATACATGTGTAGAAGCACAGCGCTAGCAGAAACGACCGTTTCTCGACGTTTTCTAACTCAGGGAACAAGTTGCACACTTCTGAGATGCATTTGGGCAACTTTGTCAGAAATGAGTTTTTTGCCTACAGAGACATGCCTATTTGCGCAGTAGTACAGATTCTGAGTATGTAACTGGGCTTGATGAAATCAGCATTTCTCTTGCTTCCCTGTGCGTAGGGAAGCTCAGTTTTAGTCACAGTAGCTCCCACAAGTGTCTCCTCAGTGTGTTCCCATTTCCTTAGAAACAGTGTATTTGCTGGGAGAAAAGTGCATTACTGTGCGCTTTCACCGTTCAGCAAATACATGTGTAGAAGCACAGCGCTAGCAGAACCGAACGTTTCTCGACGTTTTCTAACTTAGAGAACAAGTTGCACAATTCTGAGATGCATTTGCGCAACTTTGTCAGAAATGAGTTTTTTGCCTAAAGAGACATGCCTATTTGCGCAGTAGTACAGATTCTGAGTATGTAACTGGGCTTGATGAAATCAGCATTTCTCTTGCTTCCCTGTGCGTAGGGAAGCTCAGTTTTAGTCACAGTAGCTCCCACAAGTGTCTCCTCAGTGTGTTCCCATTTCCTTAGAAACAGTGTATTTGCTGGGAGAAAAGTGCATTACTGTGCGCTTTCACCGTTCAGCAAATACATGTGTAGAAGCACAGCGCTAGCGGAAAAGACCGTTTGTCGACGTTTTCTAACTCAGGGAACAAGTTGCACACTTCTGAGATGCATTGGGTCAACTTTGTCAGAAATGAGTTTTTTGCCTACAGAGACATGCCTATTTGCGCAGTAGTACAGATTCTGAGTATGTAACTGGGCTTGATGAAATCATCATTTCTCTTGCTTCCCTGTCTGTAGGGAAGCTCAGTTGTAGTCACAGTAGCTCCCACAAGTGTCTCCTCAGTGTGTTCCCATTTCCTTAGATACAGTGTATTTGCTGGGAGAAAAGTGCATTACTGTGCGCTTTCACCGTTCAGCAAATACATGTGTAGAAGCACAGCGCTAGCAGAAACGACCGTTTCTCGACGTTTTCTAACTCAGGGAAGAAGTTGCACACTTCTGAGATGCATTTGGGCAACTTTGTCAGAAATGAGTTTTTTGCCTAAAGAGACATGCCTATTTGCGCAGTAGTACAGATTCTGAGTATGTAACTGGGCTTGATGAAATCAGCATTTCTCTTGCTTCCCTGTGCGTAGGGAAGCTCAGTTTTAGTCACAGTAGCTCCCACAAGTGTCTCCTCAGTGGGTTCCCATTTCCTTAGAAACAGTGTATTTGCTGGGAGAAAAGTGCATTACTGTGCGCTTTCACCGTTCAGCAAATACATGTGTAGAAGCACAGCGCTAGCAGAAAAGACCGTTTCTCGACGTTTTCTAACTCAGGGAACAAGTTGCACACTTCTGAGATGCATTTGGGCAACTTTGTCAGAAATGAGTTTTTTGCCTACAGAGACATGCCTATTTGCGCAGTTATACAGATTCTGAGTATGTAACTGGGCTTGATGAAATCAGCATTTCTCTTGCTTCCCTGTGCGTAGGGAAGCTCAGTTTTAGTCACAGTAGCTCCCACAAGTGTCTCCTCAGTGTGTTCCCATTTCCTTAGAAACAGTGTATTTGCTGGGAGAAAAGTGCATTACTGTGCGCTTTCACCGTTCAGCAAATACATGTGTAGAAGCACAGCGCTAGTAGAAACGAACGTTTCTCAACGTTTTCTAACTCAGGGAACAAGTTGCACACTTCTGAGATGCATTTGGGCAACATTGTCAGAAATGAGTTTTTTGCCTACAGAGACATGCCTATTTGCGCAGTAGTACAGATTCTGAGTATGTAACTGGGCTTGATGAAATCAGCATTTCTCTTGCTTCCCTGTGCGTAGGGAAGCTCAGTTTTAGTCACAGTAGCTCCCACAAGTGTCTCCTCAGTGTGTTCCCATTTCCTTAGAAACAGTGTATTTGCTGGGAGAAAAGTGCATTACTGTGCGCTTTCACCGTTCAGCAAATACATGTGTAGAAGCACAGCGCTAGCAGAAACGACCGTTTCTCGACGTTTTCTAACTCAGGGAACAAGTTGCACACTTCTGAGATGCATTTGGGCAACTTTGTCAGAAATGAGTTTTTTGCCTACAGAGACATGCCTATTTGCGCAGTAGTACAGATTCTGAGTAGGTAACTGGGCTTGATGAAATCAGCATTTCTCTTGCTTCCCTGTGCGTAGGGAAGCTCAGTTTTAGTCACAGTAGCTCCCACAAGTGTCTCCTCAGTGTGTTCCCATTTCCTTAGAAACAGTGTATTTGCTGGGAGAAAAGTGCATTACTGTGCGCTTTCACCGTTCAGCAAATACATGTGTAGAAGCACAGCGCTAGCAGAAACGAACGTTTCTCGACGTTTTCTAACTCAGGGAACAAGTTGCACACTTCTGAGATGCATTTGGGCAACTTTGTCAGAAATGAGTTTTTTGCCTACAGAGACATGCCTATTTGCGCAGTAGTACAGATTCTGAGTATGTAACTGGGCTTGATGAAATCAGCATTTCTCTTGCTTCCCTGTGCGTAGGGAAACTCAGTTTTAGTCACAGTAGCTCCCACAAGTGTCTCCTCAGTGGGTTCCCATTTCCTTAGAAACAGTGTATTTGCTGGGAGAAAAGTGCATTACTGTGCGCTTTCACCGTTCAGCAAATACATGTGTAGAAGCACAGCGCTAGTAGAAACGAACGTTTCTCAACGTTTTCTAACTCAGGGAACAAGTTGCACACTTCTGAGATGCATTTGGGCAACATTGTCAGAAATGAGTTTTTTGCCTACAGAGACATGCCTATTTGCGCAGTAGTACAGATTCTGAGTATGTAACTGGGCTTGATGAAATCAGCATTTCTCTTGCTTCCCTGTGCGTAGGGAAGCTCAGTTTTAGTCACAGTAGCTCCCACAAGTGTCTCCTCAGTGTGTTCCCATTTCCTTAGAAACAGTGTATTTGCTGGGAGAAAAGTGCATTACTGTG
Organism: Acomys minous; assembly: GCF_964271855.1. NCBI lineage: Eukaryota > Metazoa > Chordata > Mammalia > Rodentia > Muridae > Acomys > Acomys minous. Next base: position 2,277,620 of record NW_028182178.1, read on the forward strand.
CGCTTTCACCGTTCAGCAAATACATGTGTAGAAGCACAGCGCTAGCAGAAACGACCGTTTCTCGACGTTTTCTAACTCAGGGAACAAGTTGCACACTTCTGAGATGCATTTGGGCAACTTTGTCAGAAATGAGTTTTTTGCCTACAGAGACATGCCTATTTGCGCAGTAGTACAGATTCTGAGTAGGTAACTGGGCTTGATGAAATCAGCATTTCTCTTGCTTCCCTGTGCGTAGGGAAGCTCAGTTTTAGTCACAGTAGCTCCCACAAGTGTCTCCTCAGTGTGTTCCCATTTCCTTAGAAACAGTGTATTTGCTGGGAGAAAAGTGCATTACTGTGCGCTTTCACCGTTCAGCAAATACATGTGTAGAAGCACAGCGCTAGCAGAAACGAACGTTTCTCGACGTTTTCTAACTCAGGGAACAAGTTGCACACTTCTGAGATGCATTTGGGCAACTTTGTCAGAAATGAGTTTTTTGCCTACAGAGACATGCCTATTTGCGCAGTAGTACAGATTCTGAGTATGTAACTGGGCTTGATGAAATCAGCATTTCTCTTGCTTCCCTGTGCGTAGGGAAACTCAGTTTTAGTCACAGTAGCTCTCAAAAGTGTCTCCTCAGTGTGTTCCCAGTTCCTTAGAAACAGTGTATTTGCTGGGAGAAAAGTGCATTACTGTGCGCTTTCACCGTTCAGCAAATACATGTGTAGAAGCACAGCGCTAGCAGAAACGACCGTTTCTCGACGTTTTCTAACTCAGGGAACAAGTTGCACACTTCTGAGATGCATTTGGGCAACTTTGTCAGAAATGAGTTTTTTGCCTACAGAGACATGCCTATTTGCGCAGTAGTACAGATTCTGAGTATGTAACTGGGCTTGATGAAATCAGCATTTCTCTTGCTTCCCTGTGCGTAGGGAAGCTCAGTTTTAGTCACAGTAGCTCCCACAAGTGTCTCCTCAGTGTGTTCCCATTTCCTTAGAAACAGTGTATTTGCTGGGAGAAAAGTGCATTACTGTGCGCTTTCACCGTTCAGCAAATACATGTGTAGAAGCACAGCGCTAGCAGAAACGAACGTTTCTCGACGTTTTCTAACTCAGGGAACAAGTTGCACACTTCTGAGATGCATTTGGGCAACTTTGTCAGAAATGAGTTTTTTGCCTACAGAGACATGCCTATTTGCGCAGTAGTACAGATTCTGAGTATGTAACTGGGCTTGATGAAATCAGCATTTCTCTTGCTTCCCTGTGCATAGGGAAACTCAGTTTTAGTCACAGTAGCTCCCACAAGTGTCTCCTCAGTGTGTTCCCATTTCCTTAGAAACAGTGTATTTGCTGGGAGAAAAGTGCATTACTGTGCGCTTTCACCGTTCAGCAAATACATGTGTAGAAGCACAGCGCTAGCAGAAACGACCGTTTCTCGACGTTTTCTAACTCAGGGAACAAGTTGCACACTTCTGAGATGCATTTGGGCAACTTTGTCAGAAATGAGTTTTTTGCCTACAGAGACATGCCTATTTGCGCAGTAGTACAGATTCTGAGTAGGTAACTGGGCTTGATGAAATCAGCATTTCTCTTGCTTCCCTGTGCGTAGGGAAGCTAAGTTTTAGTCACAGTAGCTCCCACAAGTGTCTCCTCAGTGTGTTCCCATTTCCTTAGAAACAGTGTATTTGCTGGGAGAAAAGTGCATTACTGTGCGCTTTCACTGTTCAGCAAATACATGTGTAGAAGCACAGCGCTAGCAGAAACGACCGTTTCTCGACGTTTTCTAACTCAGGGAACAAGTTGCACACTTCTGAGATGCATTTGGGCAACTTTGTCAGAAATGAGTTTTTTGCCTACAGAGACATGCCTATTTGCGCAGTAGTACAGATTCTGAGTAGGTAACTGCGCTTGATGAAATCAGCATTTCTCTTGCTTCCCTGTGCGTAGGGAAACTCAGTTTTAGTCACAGTAGCTCTCAAAATTGTCTCCTCAGTGTGTTCCCAGTTCCTTAGAAACAGTGTATTTGCTGGGAGAAAAGTGCATTACTGTGCGCTTTCACCGTTCAGCAAATACATGTGTAGAAGCACAGCGCTAGCAGAAACGAACGTTTCTCGACGTTTTCTAACTCAGGGAACAAGTTGCACACTTCTGAGATGCATTTGGGCAACTTTGTCAGAAATGAGTTTTTTGCCTACAGAGACATGCCTATTTGCGCAGTAGTACAGATTCTGAGTATGTAACTGGGCTTGATGAAATCAGCATTTCTCTTGCTTCCCTGTGCGTAGGGAAGCTCAGTTTTAGTCACAGTAGCTCCCACAAGTGTCTCCTCAGTGTGTTCCCATTTCCTTAGAAACAGTGTATTTGCTGGGAGAAAAGTGCATTACTGTGCGCTTTCACCGTTCAGCAAATACATGTGTAGAAGCACAGCTCTAGCAGAAACGACCGTTTCTCGACGTTTTCTAACTCAGGGAACAAGTTGCACACTTCTGAGATGCATTTGGGCAACTTTGTCAGAAATGAGTTTTTTGCCTACAGAGACATGCCTATTTGCGCAGGAGTACAGATTCTGAGTATGTACCTGGTCATGATTAAATCAGCATTTCTCTTGCTTCCCTGTGCGTAGGGAAGCTCAGTTTTAGTCACAGTAGCTCCCACAAGTGTCTCCTCAGTGTGTTCCCATTTCCTTAGAAACAGTGTATTTGCTGGGAGAAAAGTGCATTACTGTGCGCTTTCACCGTTCAGCAAATACATGTGTAGAAGCACAGCGCTAGTAGAAACGAACGTTTCTCAACGTTTTCTAACTCAGGGAACAAGTTGCACACTTCTGAGATGCATTTGGGCAACTTTGTCAGAAATGAGTTTTTTGCCTACAGAGACATGCCTATTTGCGCAGTAGTACAGATTCTGAGTATGTAACTGGGCTTGATGAAATCAGCATTTCTCTTGCTTCCCTGTGCGTAGGGAAGCTCAGTTTTAGTCACAGTAGCTCCCACAAGTGTCTCCTCAGTGTGTTCCCATTTCCTTAGAAACAGTGTATTTGCTGGGAGAAAAGTGCATTACTGTGCGCTTTCACCGTTCAGCAAATACATGTGTAGAAGCACAGCGCTAGCAGAAACGACCGTTTCTCGACGTTTTCTAACTCAGGGAACAAGTTGCACACTTCTGAGATGCATTTGGGCAACTTTGTCAGAAATGAGTTTTTTGCCTACAGAGACATGCCTATTTGCGCAGTAGTACAGATTCTGAGTTGGTAACTGGGCTTGATGAAATCAGCATTTCTCTTGCTTCCCTGTGCGTAGGGAAGCTAAGTTTTAGTCACAGTAGCTCCCACAAGTGTCTCCTCAGTGTGTTCCCATTTCCTTAGAAACAGTGTATTTGCTGGGAGAAAAGTGCATTACTGTGCGCTTTCACCGTTCAGCAAATACATGTGTAGAAGCACAGCGCTAGCAGAAACGACCGTTTCTCGACGTTTTCTAACTCAGGGAACAAGTTGCACACTTCTGAGATGCATTTGGGCAACTTTGTCAGAAATGAGTTTTTTGCCTACAGAGACATGCCTATTTGCGCAGTAGTACAGATTCTGAGTATGTAACTGGGCTTGATGAAATCAGCATTTCTCTTGCTTCCCTGTGCATAGGGAAGCTCAGTTTTAGTCACAGTAGCTCCCACAAGTGTCTCCTCAGTGTGTTCCCATTTCCTTAGAAACAGTGTATTTGCTGGGAGAAAAGTGCATTACTGTGCGCTTTCACCGTTCAGCAAATACATGTGTAGAAGCACAGCGCTAGCAGAAACGACCGTTTCTCGACGTTTTCTAACTCAGGGAACAAGTTGCACACTTCTGAGATGCATTTGGGCAACTTTGTCAGAAATGAGTTTTTTGCCTACAGAGACATGCCTATTTGCGCAGTAGTACAGATTCTGAGCTGGTAACTGGGCTTGATGAAATCAGCATTCTCTTGCTTCCCTGTGCGTAGGGAAGCTCAGTTTTAGTCACAGTAGCTCTCACAAGTGTCTCCTCAGGGTGTTCCCATTTCCTTAGAAACAGTGTGTTTGCTGGGAGAAAAGTGCATTACTGTGCGCTTTCACCGTTCAGCAAATACATGTGTAGAAGCACAGCGCTAGCAGAAACGACCGTTTCTCGACGTTTTCTAACTCAGGGAACAAGTTGCACACTTCTGAGATGCATTTGGGCAACTTTGTCAGAAATGAGTTTTTTGCCTACAGAGACATGACTATTTGCGCAGTAGTACAGATTCTGAGTATGTAACTGGGCTTGATGAAATCAGCATTTCTCTTGCTTCCCTGTGCGTAGGGAAGCTCAGTTTTAGTCACAGTAGCTCCCACAAGTGTCTCCTCAGTGTGTTCCCATTTCCTTAGAAACAGTGTATTTGCTGGGAGAAAAGTGCATTACTGTGTGCTTTCACCGTTCAGCAAATACATGTGTAGAAGCACAGCGCTAGCAGAAATGAACGTTTCTCGACGTTTTCGAACTCAGGGAACAAGTTGCACACTTCTGAGATGCATTTGGGCAACTTTGTCAGAAATGAGTTTTTTGCCTACAGAGACATGCCTATTTGCGCAGTAGTACAGATTCTGAGTAGGTAACTGGGCTTGATGAAATCAGCATTTCTCTTGCTTCCCTGTGCGTAGGGAAGCTAAGTTTTAGTCACAGTAGCTCCCACAAGTGTCTCCTCAGTGTGTTCCCATTTCCTTAGAAACAGTGTATTTGCTGGGAGAAAAGTGCATTACTGTGCGCTTTCACCGTTCAGCAAATACATGTGTAGAAGCACAGCGCTAGCAGAAACGACCGTTTCTCGACGTTTTCTAACTCAGGGAACAAGTTGCACACTTCTGAGATGCATTTGGGCAACTTTGTCAGAAATGAGTTTTTTGCCTACAGAGACATGCCTATTTGCGCAGTAGTACAGATTCTGAGTAGGTAACTGGGCTTGATGAAATCAGCATTTCTCTTGCTTCCCTGTGCGTAGGGAAACTCAGTTTTAGTCACAGTAGCTCTCAAAAGTGTCTCCTCAGTGTGTTCCCAGTTCCTTAGAAACAGTGTATTTGCTGGGAGAAAAGTGCATTACTGTGCGCTTTCACCATTCAGCAAATACATGTGTAGAAGCACAGCGCTAGCAGAAACGAACGTTTCTCGACGTTTTCTAACTCAGGGTACAAGTTGCACACTTCTGAGATGCATTTGGGCAACTTTGTCAGAAATGAGATTTTGCCTACAGAGACATGCCTATTTGCGCAGTAGTACAGATTCTGAGTAGGTAACTGGGCTTGATGAAATCAGCATTTCTCTTGCTTCCCTGTGCGTAGGGAAGCTCAGTTTTAGTCACAGTAGCTCCCAAAAGTGTCTCCTCAGTGTGTTCCCATTTCCTTAGGAACAGTGTATTTGCTGGGAGAAAAGTGCATTACTGTGCGCTTTCACCGTTCAGCAAATACATGTGTAGAAGCACAGCGCTAGCAGAAACGACCGTTTCTCGACGTTTTCTAACTCAGGGAACAAGTTGCACACTTCTGAGATGCATTTGGGCAACTTTGTCAGAAATGAGTTTTTTGCCTACAGAGACATGCCTATTTGCGCAGTAGTACAGATTCTGAGTATGTAACTGGGCTTGATGAAATCAGCATTTCTCTTGCTTCCCTGTGCGTAGGGAAGCTCAGTTTTAGTCACAGTAGCTCCCACAAGTGTCTCCTCAGTGTGTTCCCATTTCCTTAGAAACAGTGTATTTGCTGGGAGAAAAGTGCATTACTGTGCGCTTTCACCGTTCAGCAAATACATGTGTAGAAGCACAGCGCTAGCAGAAACGAACGTTTCTCGACGTTTTCTAACTCAGGGAACAAGTTGCACACTTCTGAGATGCATTTGGGCAACTTTGTCAGAAATGAGTTTTTTGCCTACAGAGACATGCCTATTTGCGCAGTAGTACAGATTCTGAGTAGGTAACTGGGCTTGATGAAATCAGCATTTCTCTTGCTTCCCTGTGCGTAGGGAAGCTCAGTTTTAGTCACAGTAGCTCCCACAAGTGTCTCCTCAGTGTGTTCCCAGTTCCTTAGAAACAGTGTATTTGCTGGGAGAAAAGTGCATTACTGTGCGCTTTCACCGTTCAGCAAATACATGTGTAGAAGCACAGCGCTAACAGAATCGACCGTTTCTCGACGTTTTCTAACTCAGGGAACAAGTTGCACACTTCTGAGATGCATTTGGGCAACTTTGTCAGAAATGAGATTTTTGCCTACAGAGACATGCCTATTTGCGCAGTAGTACAGATTCCTAGTAGGTAACTGGGCTTGATGAAATCAGCATTTCTCTTGCTTCCCTGTGCGTAGGGAAGCTCAGTTTTAGTCACAGTAGCTCCCACAAGTGTCTCCTCAGTGTGTTCCCATTTCCTTAGAAACAGTGTATTTGCTGGGAGAAAAGTGCATTACTTTGCGCTTTCACCGTTCAGCAAATACATGTGTAGAAGCACAGCGCTAGCAGAAACGACCGTTTCTCGACGTTTTCTAACTCAGGGAACAAGTTGCACACTTCTGAGATGCATTTGGGCAACTTTGTCAGAAATGAGTTTTTTGCCTACAGAGACATGCCTATTTGCGCAGTAGTACAGATTCTGAGTATGTAACTGGGCTTGATGAAATCAGCATTTCTCTTGCTTCCCTGTGCGTAGGGAAGCTCAGTTTTAGTCACAGTAGCTCCCACAAGTGTCTCCTCAGTGTGTTCCCATTTCCTTAGAAACAGTGTATTTGCTGGGAGAAAAGTGCATTACTGTGCGCTTTCACCGTTCAGCAAATACATGTGTAGAAGCACAGCGCTAGCAGAAATGACCGTTTCTCGACGTTTTCTAACTCAGGGAACAAGTTGCACACTTCTGAGATGCATTTGGGCAACTTTGTCAGAAATGAGTTTTTTGCCTACAGAGACATGCCTATTTGCGCAGTAGTACAGATTCTGAGCTGGTAACTGGGCTTGATGAAATCAGCATTCTCTTGCTTCCCTGTGCGTAGGGAAGCTCAGTTTTAGTCACAGTAGCTCTCACATGTGTCTCCTCAGGGTGTTCCCATTTCCTTAGAAACAGTGTATTTGCTGGGAGAAAAGTGCATTACTGTGCGCTTTCACCGTTAAGCAAATACATGTGTAGAAGCACAGCGCTAGCAGAAACGACCGTTTCTCGACGTTTTCTACCTCAGGGAACAAGTTGCACACTTCTGAGATGCATTTGGGCAACTTTGTCAGAAATGAGTTTTTTGCCTACAGAGACATGCCTATTTGCGCAGTAGTACAGATTCTGAGCTGGTAACTGGGCTTGATGAAATCAGCATTTCTCTTGCTTCCCTGTGCGTAGGGAAGCTCAGTTTTAGTCACAGTAGCTCCCACAAGTGTCTCCTCAGTGTGTTCCCAGTTCCTTAGAAACAGTGTATTTGCTGGGAGAAAAGTGCATTACTGTGCGCTTTCACCGTTCAGCAAATACATGTGTAGAAGCACAGCGCTAGCAGAAACGACCGTTTCTCGACGTTTTCTAACTCAGGGAACAAGTTGCACACTTCTGAGATGCATTTGGGCAACTTTGTCAGAAATGAGATTTTTGCCTACAGAGACATGCCTATTTGCGCAGTAGTACAGATTCTGAGTATGTAACTGGGCTTGATGAAATCAGCATTTCTCTTGCTTCCCTGTGCATAGGGAAGCTCAGTTTTAGTCACAGTAGCTCCCACAAGTGTCTCCTCAGTGTGTTCCCATTTCCTTAGAAACAGTGTATTTGCTGGGAGAAAAGTGCATTACTGTGCGCTTTCACCGTTCAGCAAATACATGTGTAGAAGCACAGCGCTAGCAGAAATGACCGTTTCTCGACGTTTTCTAACTCAGGGAACAAGTTGCACACTTCTGAGATGCATTTGGGCAACTTTGTCAGAAATGAGTTTTTTGCCTACAGAGACATGCCTATTTGCGCAGTAGTACAAATTCTTAGTAGGTAACTGGGCTTGATGAAATCAGCATTTCTCTTGCTTCCCTGTGCGTAGGGAAGCTCAGTTTTAGTCACAGTAGCTTCCACAAGTGTCTCCTCAGTGTGTTCCCATTTCCTTAGAAACAGTGTATTTGCTGGGAGAAAAGTGCATTACTTTGCGCTTTCACCGTTCAGCAAATACATGTGTAGAAGCACAGCGCTAGCAGAAACGACCGTTTCTCGACGTTTTCTAACTCAGGGAACAAGTTGCACACTTCTGAGATGCATTTGGGCAACTTTGTCAGAAATGAGTTTTTTGCCTACAGAGACATGCCTATTTGCGCAGTAGTACAGATTCTGAGTATGTAACTGGGCTTGATGAAATCAGCATTTCTCTTGCTTCCCTGTGCGTAGGGAAGCTCAGTTTTAGTCACAGTAGCTCCCACAAGTGTCTCCTCAGTGTGTTCCCATTTCCTTAGAAACAGTGTATTTGCTGGGAGAAAAGTGCATTACTGTGCGCTTTCACCGTTCAGCAAATACATGTGTAGAAGCACAGCGCTAGCAGAAACGACCGTTTCTCGACGTTTTCTAACTCAGGGAACAAGTTGCACACTTCTGAGATGCATTTGGGCAACTTTGTCAGAAATGAGTTTTTTGCCTACAGAGACATGCCTATTTGCGCAGTAGTACAGATTCTGAGCTGGTAACTGGGCTTGATGAAATCAGCATTCTCTTGCTTCCCTGTGCGTAGGGAAGCTCAGTTTTAGTCACAGTAGCTCTCACAAGTGTCTCCTCAGGGTGTTCCCATTTCCTTAGAAACAGTGTATTTGCTGGGAGAAAAGTGCATTACTGTGCGCTTTCACCGTTCAGCAAATACATGTGTAGAAGCACAGCGCTAGCAGAAACGACCGTTTCTCGACGTTTTCTAACTCAGGGAACAAGTTGCACACTTCTGAGATGCATTTGGGCAACTTTGTCAGAAATGAGTTTTTTGCCTACAGAGACATGCCTATTTGCGCAGTAGTACAGATTCTGAGTAGGTAACTGGGCTTGATGAAATCAGCATTTCTCTTGCTTCCCTGTGCGTAGGGAAGCTCAGTTTTAGTCACAGTAGCTCCCACAAGTGTCTCCTCAGTGTGTTCCCAGTTCCTTAGAAACAGTGTATTTGCTGGGAGAAAAGTGCATTACTGTGCGCTTTCACCGTTCAGCAAATACATGTGTAGAAGCACAGCGCTAACAGAAACGACCGTTTCTCGACGTTTTCTAACTCAGGGAACAAGTTGCACACTTCTGAGATGCATTTGGGCAACTTTGTCAGAAATGAGATTTTTGCCTACAGAGACATGCCTATTTGCGCAGTAGTACAGATTCTTAGTAGGTAACTGGGCTTGATGAAATCAGCATTTCTCTTGCTTCCCTGTGCGTAGGGAAGCTCAGTTTTAGTCACAGTAGCTCCCACAAGTGTCTCCTCAGTGTGTTCCCATTTCCTTAGAAACAGTGTATTTGCTGGGAGAAAAGTGCATTACTTTGCGCTTTCACCGTTCAGCAAATACATGTGTAGAAGCACAGCGCTAGCAGAAACGACCGTTTCTCGACGTTTTCTAACTCAGGGAACAAGTTGCACACTTCTGAGATGCATTTGGGCAACTTTGTCAGAAATGAGTTTTTTGCCTACAGAGACATGCCTATTTGCGCAGTAGTACAGATTCTGAGTATGTAACTGAGCTTGATGAAATCAGCATTTCTCTTGCTTCCCTATGCGTAGGGAAGCTCAGTTTTAGTCACAGTAGCTCCCACAAGTGTCTCCTCAGTGTGTTCCCATTTCCTTAGAAACAGTGTATTTGCTGGGAGAAAAGTGCATTACTGTGCGCTTTCACCGTTCAGCAAATACATGTGTAGAAGCACAGCGCTAGCAGAAACGACCGTTTCTCGACGTTTTCTAACTCAGGGAACAAGTTGCACACTTCTGAGATGCATTTGGGCAACTTTGTCAGAAATGAGTTTTTTGCCTACAGAGACATGCCTATTTGCGCAGTAGAACAGATTCTGAGTGGGTAACTGGGCTTGATGAAATCAGCATTTCTCTTGCTTCCCTGTGCGTAGGGAAGCTAAGTTTTAGTCACAGTAGCTCCCACAATTGTCTCCTCAGTGTGTTCCCATTTCCTTAGAAACAGTGTATTTGCTGGGAGAAAAGTGCATTACTGTGCGCTTTCACCGTTCAGCAAATACATGTGTAGAAGCACAGCGCTAGCAGAAACGACCGTTTCTCGACGTTTTCTAACTCAGGGAACAAGTTGCACACTTCTGAGATGCATTTGGGCAACTTTGTCAGAAATGAGTTTTTTGCCTACAGAGACATGCCTATTTGCGCAGTAGTACATATTCTGAGTATGTAACTGGGCTTGATGAAATCAGCATTTCTCTTGCTTCCCTGTGCGTAGGGAAGCTCAGTTTTAGTCACAGTAGCTCCCACAAGTGTCTCCTCAGTGTGTTCGCAGTTCCGTAGAAACAGTGTATTTGCTGGGAGAAAAGTGCATTACTGTGCGCTTTCACCGTTCAGCAAATACATGTGTAGAAGCACAGCGCTAGCAGAAACGAACGTTTCTCGACGGTTTCTAACTCAGGGAACAGGTTGCACACTTCTGAGATGCATTTGGGCAAGTTTGTCAGAAATGAGTTTTTTGCCTACAGAGACATGCCTATTTGCGCAGTAGTACAGATTCTGAGTATGTAACTGGGCTTGATGAAATCAGCATTTCTCTTGCTTCCCTGTTTGTAGGGAAGCTCAGTTTTAATCACAGTAGCTCCCACAAGTGTCTCCTCAGTGTGTTCCCAGTTCCTTAGAAACAGTGTATTTGCTGGGAGAAAAGTGCATCACTGTGCACTTTCACCGTTCAGTAAATACATGTGTCGAAGCACAGCGCTAGCTGAAACGACCGTTTCTCGACGTTTTCTAACTCAGGGAACAAGTGGCACACTTCTGAGATGCATTTGGGCAACTATGTCAGAAATGAGTTTTTTGGCTAAAGAGACATGCCTATTTGGGCACTAGTACAGATTCTGAGTATGTAACTGGGCTTGATGAAATCAGCATTTCTCTTGCTTCCCTGTGCGTAGGGAAGCTCAGTTTTAGTCACAGTAGCTCCCACAAGTGTCTCCTCAGTGTGTTCCCAGTTCCTTAGAAACAGTGTATTTGCTGGGAGAAAAGTGCATCACGGTGCGCATTCACCGTTCAGCAAATACATGTGTAGACGCACAGCGCTAGCTGAAAGGACCGTTGCTCGACGTTTTCTAACTCAGGGAACAAGTGGCACACTTCTGAGATGCATTTGGGCAACATTGTCAGAAATGAGTTTTTTGCCTATAGAGACATGCCTATTTGCGCAGTAGTACAGATTCTGAGTATGTAACTGGGCTTGATGAAATCAGCATTTCTCTTGCTTCCCTGTGCGTAGGGAAGCTCAGTTTTAGTCACAGTAGCTCCCACAAGTGTCTCCTCAGTGTGTTCCCATTTCCTTAGAAACAGTGTATTTGCTGGGAGAAAAGTGCATTACTATGCGCTTTCACCGTTCAGCAAATACATGTGTAGAAGCACAGCGCTAGCTGAAACGACCGTTTCTCGACGTTTTCTAACTCAGGGAACAAGTGGCACACTTCTGAAATGCATTTGGGCAACATTGTCAGAAATGAGTTTTTTGACTACAGAGACATGCCTATTTGCGCAGTAGTACAGATTGTGAGTATGTAACTGGGCTTGATGAAATCAGCATTTCTCTTGCTTCCCTGTGCGTAGGGAAGCTCAGTTTTAGTCCCAGTAGCTCCCACAAGTGTCTCCTTTGTGTGTTCCCATTTCCTTAGAAACAGTGTATTTGCTGGGAGAAAAGTGCATTACTGGGCGCTTTCACCGTTCAGCAAATACATGTGTAGAAGCACAGCGCTAGCAGAAACGACCGTTTCTCGACGTTTTCTAACTCAGGGAACAAGTTGCACACTTCTGAGATGCATTTAGGCAACTTTGTCAGAAATGAGTTTTTTGCCTACAGAGACATGCCTATTTGCGCAGTAGTACAGATTCTGAGTATGTAACTGGGCTTGATGAAATCAGCATTTCTCTTGCTTCCCTGTGCGTAGGGAAGCTCAGTTTTAGTCACTGTAGCTCCCACAAGTGTCTCCTCAGTGTGTTCCCATTTCCTTAGAAACAGTGTATTTGCTGGGAGGAAAGTGCATTACTGTGCGCTTTCACCGTTCAGCAAATACATGTGTAGAAGCACAGCGCTAGCAGAAACGACCGTTTCTCGACGTTTTCTAACTCAGGGAAAAAGTTGCACACTTCTGAGATGCATTTGGGCAACTTTGTCAGAAATGAGTTTTTTGCCTACAGAGACATGCCTATTTGCGCAGTAGTACAGATTCTGAGTATGTAACTGGGCTTGATGAAATCAGCATTTCTCTTGCTTCCCTGTGCGTAGGGAAGCTCAGTTTTGTCCCAGTAGCTCCCACAGGTGTCTCCTCAGTGTGTTCCCGTTTCCTTAGAAACAGTGTATTTGCTGGGAGAAAAGTGCATTACTGTGCGCTTTCACCGTTCAGCAAATACATGTGTAGAAGCACAGCGCTAGCAGAAACGAACGTTTCTCGACGTTTTCTAACTCAGGGAACAAGTTGCACACTTCTGAGATGCATTTGGGTAACTTTCTCAAAAATGAGTTTTTTGCCTACAGAGACATGCCTATTTGCGCAGTAGTACAGATTCTGAGTATGTAACAGGGCTTGATGAATTCAGCATTTCTCTTGCTTCCCTGTGCGTAGGGAAGCTCAGTTTTAGTCACAGTAGCTCCCACAAGTGTCTCCTCAGTGTGTTCCCATTTCCTTAGAAGTAGTGTATTTGCTGGGAGAAAAATGCATTACTGTGCGCTTTCACCGTTCAGTAAATACATGTGTAGAAGCACAGCTCTAGCTGAAACGACCGTTTCTCGACGTTTTCTACCTCAGGGAACAAGTGGCACACTTCTGAGATGCATTTGGGCAACTTTGTCAGAAATGAGTTTTTTGCCTACAGAGACATGCCTATTTGCTCAGTAGTACAGATTCTGAGCATGTAACTGGGCTTGATGAAATCAGCATTTCTCTTGCTTCCCTGTGCGTAGGGAAGCTCAGTTTTAGTCACAGTAGCTCCCACAAGTGTCTCCTCAGTGTGTTCCCATTTCCTTAGAAACAGTGTATTTGCTGGGAGAAAAGTGCATTACTGTGCGCTTTCACCGTTCAGCAAATACATGTGTAGAAGCACAGCGCTAGCAGAAACGAACGTTTCTCGACGTTTTCTAACTCAGGGAACAAGTTGCACACTTCTGAGATGCATTTGAGTAACTTACTCAAAAATGAGTTTTTTGCCTACAGAGACATGCCTATTGGCGCAGAAGTACAGATTCTGAGTATGTAACTGGGCTTGATGAAATCAGCATTTCTCTTGCTTCCCTGTGCGTAGGGAAGCTCAGTTTTAGTCACAGTAGCTCCCACAAGTGTCTCCTCAGTGTGTTCCCATTTCCTTAGAAGTAGTGTATTTGCTGGGAGAAAAATGCATTACTGTGCGCTTTCACCGTTCAGTAAATACATGTGTAGAAGCACAGCTCTAGCTGAAACGACCGTTTCTCGACGTTTTCTAACTCAGGGAACAAGTGGCAGACTTCTGAGATGCATTTGGGCAACTTTGTCAGAAATGAGTTTTTTGCCTACAGAGACATGCCTATTTGCTCAGTAGTACAGATTCTGAGTATGTAACTGGGCTTGATGAAATCAGCATTTCTCTTGCTTCCCTGTGCGTAGGGAAGCTCAGTTTTAGTCACAGTAGCTCCCACAAGTGTCTCCTCAGTGTGTTCCCATTTCCTTAGAAACAGTGTATTTGCTGGGAGAAAAGTGCATTACTGTGCGCTTTCACCGTTCAGCAAATACATGTGTAGAAGCACAGCGCTAGCAGAAACGAACGTTTCTCGACGTTTTCTAACTCAGGGAACAAGTTGCACACTTCTGAGATGCATTTGGGTAACTTACTCAAAAATGAGTTTTTGCCTACAGAGACATGCCTATTGGCGCAGAAGTACAGATTCTGAGTATGTAACTGGGCTTGATGAAATCAGCATTTCTCTTGCTTCCCTGTGCGTAGGGAAGCTCAGTTTTAGTCACAGTAGCTCCCACAAATGTCTCCTCAGTGTGTTCCCAGTTCCTCAGAAACAGTGTATTTGCTGGGAGAAAAGTGCATTACTATGCGCTTTCACCGTTCAGCAAATACATGTGTAGAAGCACAGCGCTAGCTGAAACGACCGTTTCTCGACGTTTTCTAACTCAGGGAACAAGTGGCACACTTCTGAAATGCATTTGGGCAACTTTGTCAGAAATGAGTTTTTTGCCTACGGAGACATGCCTATTTGCGCAGTAGTACAGATTGTTTGTATGTAACTGGGCTTGATGAAATCAGCATTTCTCTTGCTTCCATGTGCGTAGGGAAGCTCAGTTTTAGTCCCAGTAGCTCCCACAAGTGTCTCCTCAGTGTGTTCCCATTTCCTTAGAAACAGTGTATTTGCTGGGAGAAAAGTGCATTACTGTGCGCTTTCACCGTTCAGCAAATACATGTGTAGAAGCACAGCGCTAGCAGAAACGAACGTTTCTCGACGTTTTCTAACTCAGGGAACAAATTGCACACTTCTGAGATGCATTTAGGCAACTTTGTCAGAAATGAGTTTTTTGCCTACAGAGACATGCCTATTTGCGCAGTAGTACAGATTCTGAGTATGTAACTGGGCTTGATGAAATCAGCATTTCTCTTGCTTCCCTGTGCGTAGGGAAGCTCAGTTTTAGTCACTGTAGCTCCCACAAGTGTCTCCTCAGTGTGTTCCCATTTCCTTAGAAACAGTGTATTTGCTGGGAGGAAAGTGCATTACTGTGCGCTTTCACCGTTCAGCAAATACATGTGTAGAAGCACAGCGCTAGCAGAAACGAACGTTTCTCGACCTTTTCTAACTCAGGGAACAAGTTGCACACTTCTGAGATGCATTTGGGCAACTTTGTCAGAAATGAGTTTTTTGCCTACAGAGACATGCCTATTTGCGCAGTAGTACAGATTCTGAGTATGTATATGGGCTTGATGAAATCAGCATTTCTCTTGCTTCCCTGTGCGTAGGGAAGCTCAGTTTTGTCCCAGTAGCTCCCACAGGTGTCTCCTCAGTGTGTTCCCATTTCCTTAGAAACAGTGTATTTGCTGGGAGAAAAGTGCATTACTGTGCGCTTTCACCGTTCAGCAAATACATGTGTAGAAGCACAGCGCTAGCAGAAACGAACGTTTCTCGACGTTTTTTAACTCAGGGAACAAGTGGCAAACTTCTGAGATGCATTTGGGCAACTTTGTCAGAAATGAGTTTTTTGCCTACAGAGACATGCCTATTTGCGCAGTAGTACAGATTCTGAGTATGTAACTGGGCTTGATGAAATCAGCATTTCTCTTGCTTCCCTGTGCGTAGGGAAGCTCAGTTTTAGTCACAGTAGCTCCCACAAGTGTCTCCTCAGTGTGTTCCCAGTTCCTTAGAAACAGTGTATTTGCTGGGAGAAAAGTGCATTACTGTGTGCTTTCACCGTTCAGCCAATACATGTGTAGAAGCACAGCGCTAGAGGAAAGGAACGTTTCTCGACGTTTTCTAACTCAGGGAACAAGTTGCACACTTCTGAGATGCATTTCGGTAACTTTCTCAAAAAATGAGTTTTTTGCCTACAGAGACATGCCTATTTGCGCAGTAGTACAGATTCTGAGTATGTAACAGGGCTTGATGAATTCAGCATTTCTCTTGCTTGCCTGTGCGTAGGGAAGCTCAGTTTTAGTCACAGTAGCTCCCACAAGTGTCTCCTCAGTGTGTTCCCATTTCCTTAGAAACAGTGTATTTGCTGGGAGAAAAGTGCATCAATGTGCGCTTTCACCGTTCAGCAAATACATGTGTAGAAGCACAGCGCTAGCAGAAACGAACGTTTCTCGACGTTTTCTAACTCAGGGGACAAGTTGCACACTTCTGAGATGCATTTGGGCAACTTTGTCAGAAATGAGTTTTTTGCCTACAGAGACATGCCTATTTGCGCAGTAGTACAGATTCTGAGTATGTAACTGGGCTTGATGAAATCAGCATTTCTCTTGCTTCCCTGTGCGTAGGGAAGCTCAGTTTTGTCCCAGTAGCTCCCACAGGTGTCTCCTCAGTGTGTTCCCGTTTCCTTAGAAACAGTGTATTTGCTGGGAGAAAAGTGCATTACTGTGCGCTTTCACCGTTCAGCAAATACATGTGTAGAAGCACAGCGCTAGCAGAAACGAACGTTTCTCGACGTTTTCTAACTCAGGGAACAATTGCACACTTCTGAGATGCATTTGGGCAACTTTGTCAGAAATGAGTTTTTTGCATACAGAGACATGCCTATTTGCCCAGTAGTACAGATTCTGAGCATGTAACTGGGCTTGATGAAATCAGCATTTCTCATGCTTCCCTGTGCGTAGGGAAGCTCAGTTTTAGTCACAGTAGCTCCCACAAGTGTCTCCTCAGTGTGTTCCCATTTCCTTAGAAACAGTGTATTTGCTGGGAGAAAAGTGCATTACTGTGCGCTTTCACCATTCAGCAAATACATGTGTAGAAGCACAGCGCTAGCAGAAACGACCGTTTCTTGACGTTTTCTAACTCAGGGAAGAAGTTGCACACTTCTGAGATGCATTTGGGCAACTTTGTCAGAAATGAGTTTTTTGCCTACAGAGACATGCCTATTTGCGCAGTAGTACAGATTCTGAGTATGTAACTGGTCTTGATGAATTCAGCATTTCTCTTGCTTCCCTGTGCGTAGGGAAGCTCAGTTTTAGTCACAGCAGCTCCCACAAGAGTCTCCTCAGTGTGTTCCCATTTCCTTAGAAACAGTGTATTTGCTGGGAGAAAAGTGCATCACTGTGCGCTTTCACCGTTCAGCAAATACATGTGTAGAAGCACAGTGCTAGCTGAAACGACCGTTTCTAGACGTTTTCTAACTCAGGGAACAAGTGGCAAACTTCTGAGATGCATTTGGGCAACTTTGTCAGAAATGAGTTTTTTGCCTAAAGAGACATGCCTATTTGCGCAGTAGTACAGATTCTGAGTATGTAACTGGGCTTGATGACATCAGCATTTCTCTTGCTTCCCTGTGAGTAGGGAAGCTCAGTTTTAGTCACAGTAGCTCCCACAAGTGTCTCCTCAGTGTGTTCCCATTTCCTTAGAAGTAGTGTATTTGCTGGGAGAAAAATGCATTACTGTGCGCTTTCACCGTTCAGTAAATACATGTGTAGAAGCACAGTGCTAGCTGAAATGACCGTTTCTCGACGTTTTCTAACTCAGGGAACAAGTTGCACACTTCTGAGATGCATTTGGGCAACTTTGTCAGAAATGAGTTTTTTGCCTACAGAGACATGCCTATTTGCGCAGTAGTACAGATTCTGAGTATGTAACTGGGCTTGATGAAATCAGCATTTCTCTTGCTTCCCTGTGCGTAGGGAAGCTCAGTTTTAGTCACTGTAGCTCCCACAAGTGTCTCCTCAGTTTGTTCCCATTTCCTTAGAAACAGTGTATTTGCTGGGAGAAAAGTGCATTACTGTGCGCTTTCACCGTTCAACAAATACATGTGTAGAAGCACAGCGCTAGCAGAAACGAACGTTTCTCGACGTTTTCTAACTCAGGGAACAAGTTGCACACTTCTGAGATGCATTTGGGCAACTTTGTCAGAAATGAGTTTTTTGCCTACAGAGACATGCCTATTTGCGCAGTTATACAGATTCTGTGTATGTAACTGGGCTTGATGAAATCAGCATTTCTCTTGCTTCCCTGTGCGTAGGGAAGCTCAGTTTTGTCCCAGTAGCTCCCACAGGTGTCTCCTCAGTGTGTTCCCGTTTCCTTAGAAACAGTGTATTTGCTGGGAGAAAAGTGCATTACTGTGCGCTTTCACCGTTCAGCAAATACATGTGTAGAAGCACAGCGCTAGCAGAAACGAACGTTTCTCAACGTTTTCTAACTCAGGGAACAATTGCACACTTCTGAGATGCATTTGGGCAACTTTGTCAGAAATGAGTTTTTTGCATACAGAGACATGCCTATTTGCGCAGTAGTACAGATTCAGAGCATGTAACTGGGCTTGATGAAATCAGCATTTCTCTTGCTTCCCTGTGCGTAGGGAAGCTCAGTTTTAGTCACAGTAGCTCCCACAAGTGTCTCCTCAGTGTGTTCCCGTTTCCTTAGAAACAGTGTATTTGCTGGGAGAAAAGTGCATTACTGTGCGCTTTCACCATTCAGCAAATACATGTGTAGAAGCACAGCGCTAGCAGAAACGACCGTTTCTCGACGTTTTCTAACTCAGGGAACAAGTTGCACACTTCTGAGATGCATTTGGGCAACTTTGTCAGAAATGAGTTTTTTGCCTACAGAGACATGCCTATTTGCGCAGTAGTACAGATTCTGAGTATGTAACTGGGCTTGATGAAATCAGCATTTCTCTTGCTTCCATGTGCGTAGGGAAGCTCAGTTTTGTCCCAGTAGCTCCCACAGGTGTCTCCTCAGTGTGTTCCCGTTTCCTTAGAAACAGTGTATTTGCTGGGAGAAAAGTGCATTACTGTGCGCTTTCACCGTTCAGCAAATACATGTGTAGAAGCACAGCGCTAGCAGAAACGAACGTTTCTCGACGTTTTCTAACTCAGGGAACAATTGCACACTTCTGAGATGCCTTTGGGCAACTTGGTCAGAAATGAGTTTTTTGCGTACAGAGACATGCCTATTTGCGCAGTAGTAGAGATTCTGAGCATGTAACTGGGCTTGATGAAATCAGCATTTCTCTTGCTTCCCTGTGCGTAGGGAAGCTCAGTTTTAGTCCCAGTAGCTCCCACAAGTGTCTCCTCAGTGTGTTCCCATTTCCTTAGAAACAGTGTATTTGCTGGGAGAAAAGTGCATTACTGTGCGCTTTCACCGTTCAGCAAATACATGTGTAGAAGCACAGCGCTAGCAGAAACGACCGTTTCTCGACGTTTTCTAACTCAGGGAACAAGTTGCACACTTCTGAGATGCATTTGGGCAACTTTGTCAGAAATGAGTTTTTTGCCTACAGAGACATGCCTATTTGCGCAGTAGTACAGATTCTGAGTATGTAACTGGGCTTGATGAAATCAGCATTTCTATTGCTTCCCTGTGCGTAGGGAAGCTCAGTTTTAGTCCCAGTAGCTCCCACAAGTGTCTCCTCAGTGTGTTCCCATTTCCTTAGAAACAGTGTATTTGCTGGGAGAAAAGTGCATTACTGTGCGCTTTCACCGTTCAGCAAATACATGTGTAGAAGCACAGCGCTAGCAGTAACGAACGTTTCTCGACGTTTTCTAACTCAGGGAACAAGTTGCACACTTCTGAGATGCATTTGGGTAACTTTCTCAAAAATGAGTTTTTTGCCTACAGAGACATGCCTATTTGCGCAGTAGTACAAATTCTGAGTATATAGCTGGGCTTGATGAAATCAGCATTTCTCTTGCTTCCGTGTGCGTAGGGAAGCTCAGTTTTAGTCACAGTAGCTCCCACAAGTGTCTCCTCAGTGTGTTCCCATTTCCTTAGAAACAGTGTATTTGCTGGGAGAAAAGTGCATTACTGTGCGCTTTCACCGTTCAGCAAATACATGTGTAGAAGCACAGCGCTAGCTGAAACGACCGTTTCTCGACGTTTTCTAACTCAGGGAAGAAGTGGCACACTTCTGAGATGCATTTCGGCAACTTTGTCAGAAATGAGTTTTTTGCCTACAGAGACATGCCTATTTGCGCAGTAGTACAGATTCTGAGTATGTGACTGGGCTTGATGAAATCAGCATTTCTCTTGCTTCCCTGTGCGTAGGGAAGCTCAGTTTTAGTCACATTAGCTCCCAAAAGTGTCTCCTCAGTGTGTTCCCATTTCCTTAGAAACAGTGTATTTGCTGGGAGAAAAGTGCATTACTGTGCACTTTCACCATTCAGCAAATACATGTGTAGAAGCACAGCGCTAGCAGAAACGAACGTTTCTCGACGTTTTCTAACTCAGGGAACAAGTTGCACACTTCTGAGATGCATTTGGGCAACTTTGTCGGAAATGAGTTTTTTGCCTAAAGAGACATGCCTATTTGCGCAGTAGTACAGATTCTTAGTATGTAACTGGGCTTGATGAAATCAGCATTTCTCTTGCTTCCCTGAGCGTAGGGAAGCTCAGTTTTAGTCACAGTAGCTCCCACAAGTGTCTCCTCAGTGTGTTCCCATTTCCTTAGAAACAGTGTATTTGCTGGGAGAAAAGTGCATTACTGTGCGCTTTCACCGTTCAGCAAATACATGTGTAGAAGCACAGCGCTAGCAGAAACGAACGTTTCTCGACGTTTTCTAACTCAGGGAAGAAGTTGCACACTTCTGACATGCATTTGGGAAACTTTGTCAGAAATGAGTTTTTTGCCTAAAGAGACATGCCTATTTGCGCAGTAGTACAGATTCTGAGTATGTAACTGGGCTTGATGAAATCAGCATTTCTCTTGCTTCCCTGTGCGTAGGGAAGCTCAGTTTTAGCCACAGTAGCTCCCAAAAGTGTCTCCTCAGTGTGTTCCCATTTCCTTAGAAACAGTGTATTTGCTGGGAGAAAAGTGCATTACTGTGTGCTTTCACCGTTCAGCAAATACATGTGTAGAAGCACAGCGCTAGCAGAAACGACCGTTTCTCGACGTTTTCTAACTCAGGGAACAAGTTGCACACTTCTGAGATGCATTTGGGCAACTTTGTCAGAAATGAGTTTTTTGCCTACAGAGACATGCCTATTTGCGCAGTAGTACAGATTCTGAGTATGTAACTGGGCTTGATGAAATCAGCATTTCTCTTGCTTCCCTGTGCGTAGGGAAGCTCAGTTTTAGTCACAGTAGCTCCCACAAGTGTCTCCTCAGTGTGTTCCCATTTCCTTAGAAACAGTGTATTTGCTGGGAGAAAAGTGCATTACTGTGCGCTTTCACCGTTCAGCAAATACATGTGTAGAAGCACAGCGCTAGCAGAACCGAACGTTTCTCGACGTTTTCTAACTTAGAGAACAAGTTGCACAATTCTGAGATGCATTTGCGCAACTTTGTCAGAAATGAGTTTTTTGCCTAAAGAGACATGCCTATTTGCGCAGTAGTACAGATTCTGAGTATGTAACTGGGCTTGGTGAAATCATCATTTCTCTTGCTTCCCTGTCTGTAGGGAAGCTCAGTTGTAGTCACAGTAGCTCCCACAAGTGTCTCCTCAGTGTGTTCCCATTTCCTTAGATACAGTGTATTTGCTGGGAGAAAAGTGCATTACTGTGCGCTTTCACCGTTCAGCAAATACATGTGTAGAAGCACAGCGCTAGCAGAAACGACCGTTTCTCGACGTTTTCTAACTCAGGGAAGAAGTTGCACACTTCTGAGATGCATTTGGGCAACTTTGTCAGAAATGAGTTTTTTGCCTAAAGAGACATGCCTATTTGCGCAGTAGTACAGATTCTGAGTATGTAACTGGGCTTGATGAAATCAGCATTTCTCTTGCTTCCCTGTGCGTAGGGAAGCTCAGTTTTAGTCACAGTAGCTCCCACAAGTGTCTCCTCAGTGGGTTCCCATTTCCTTAGAAACAGTGTATTTGCTGGGAGAAAAGTGCATTACTGTGCGCTTTCACCGTTCAGCAAATACATGTGTAGAAGCACAGCGCTAGCAGAAAAGACCGTTTCTCGACGTTTTCTAACTCAGGGAACAAGTTGCACACTTCTGAGATGCATTTGGGCAACTTTGTCAGAAATGAGTTTTTTGCCTACAGAGACATGCCTATTTGCGCAGTTATACAGATTCTGAGTATGTAACTGGGCTTGATGAAATCAGCATTTCTCTTGCTTCCCTGTGCGTAGGGAAGCTCCGTTTTAGTCACTGTAGCTCCCACAAGTGTCTCCTCAGTGTGTTCCCATTTCCTTAGAAACAGTGTAATTGCTGGGAGAAAAGTGCATTACTGTGTGCTTTCACCGTTCAGCAAATACATGTGTAGAAGCACAGCGCTAGCAGAAACGACCGTTTCTCGACGTTTTCTAACTCAGGGAACAAGTTGCACACTTCTGAGATGCATTTGGGCAACTTTGTCAGAAATGAGTTTTTTGCCTAAAGAGACATGCCTATTTGCGCAGTAGTACAGATTCTGAGTATGTAACTGGGCTTGATGAAATCAGCATTTCTCTTGCTTCCCTGTGCATAGGGAAGCTCAGTTTTAGTCACAGTAGCTCCCACAAGTGTCTCCTCAGTGTGTTCCCATTTCCTTAGAAACAGTGTATTTGTTGGGAGAAAAGTGCATTACTGTGCGCTTTCACCGTAAAGCAAATACATGTGTAGAAGCACAGCGCTAGCAGAAAAGATCGTTTCTCGATGTTTTCAAACTCAGGGAACAAGTTGCACACTTCTGAGATGCATTTGGGCAACTTTGTCAGAAATGAGTTTTTTGCCTACAGAGACATGCCTATTTGCCCAGTAGTACAGATTCTGAGTATGTAACTGGGCTTGATGAAATCAGCATTTCTCTTGCTTCCCTCTGTGTAGGGAAGCTCAGTTTTAGTCACAGTAGCTCCTACAAGTGTCTCCTCAGTGTGTTCCCATTTCCTTAGAAACTGTGTATTTGCTGGGAGAAAAGTGCATTATTATGTGCTTTCACCGTTCAGCAAATACATGTGTAGAAGCACAGCGCTAGCAGAAATGACTGTTTCTCGACGTTTTCTAACTCAGGGAACAAGTTGCACACTTCTGAGATGCATTTGGGCAACTTTGTCAGAAATGAGTTTTTTGCCTAAAGAGACATGCCTATTTGCGCAGTAGTACAGATTCTGAGTATGTAACTGGGCTTGATGAAATCAGCATTTCTCTTGCTTCCCTGTGCGTAGGGAAGCTCAGTTTTAGTCACAGTAGCTCCCACAAGTGTCTCCTCAGTGTGTTCCCATTTCCTTAGAAACAGTGTATTTGCTGGGAGAAAAGTGCATTACTCTGCGCTTTCACCGTTCAGCAAATACATGTGTAGAAGCACAGCGCTAGCAGAAAAGACCGTTTCTCGACGTTTTCTAACTCAGGGAACAAGTTGCACACTTCTGAGATGCATTTGGGCAACTTTGTCAGAAATGAGTTTTTTGCCTACAGAGACATGCCTATTTGCGCAGTAGTACAGATTCTGAGTATGTAACTGGGCTTGATGAAATCAGCATTTCTCTTGCTTCCCTGTGCGTAGGGAAGCTCAGTTTTAGTCACAGTAGCTCCCACAAGTGTCTCCTCAGTGTGTTCCCAGTTCCTTAGAAACAGTGTATTTGCTGGGAGAAAAGTGCATTACTGTGCGCTTTCACCGTTCAGCAAATACATGTGTAGAAGCACAGCGCTAGCTGAAACGACCGTTTCTCGACGTTTTCTAACTCAGAAAACAAGTTGCACACTTCTGAGATGCATTTGGGCAACTTTGTCAGAAATGAGTTTTTTGCCTACAGAGACATGCATATTTGCGCAGTAGTACAGATTTTGAGTATGTAACTGGGCTTGATGAAATCAGCATTTCTCTTGCTTCCCTGTGCGTAGGGAAGCTCAGTTTTAGTCACAGTAGCTCCCACAAGTGTCTCCTCAGTGTGTTCCCATTTCCTTAGAAACAGTGTATTTGCTGGGAGAAAAGTGCATTACTGTGCGCTTTCACCGTTCAGCAAATACATGTGTAGAAGCACAGCGCTAGCAGAAACGAACGTTTCTCGACGTTTTCTAACTCAGGGAACAAGTTGCACACTTCTGAGATGCATTTGGGCAACTTTGTCAGAAATGAGTTTTTTGCCTACAGAGACAGGCCGATTTGCGCAGTAGTACAGATTCTGAGTATGTAACTGGGCTGGATGAAATCAGCATTTCTCTTGCTTCCCTGTGCGTAGGGCAGCTCAGTTTTAGTCACAGTAGCTCCAACAAGTGTCTCCTCAGTGTGTTCCCAGTTCCTTAGAAACAGTGTATTTGCTGGGAGAAAAGTGCATTACTGTGCACTTTCACAGTTCAGCAAATACATGTGTAAAAGCACAGCGCTAGCAGAAACGAACGTTTCTCGACGTTTTCTAACTCAGGGAACAAGTTGCACACTTCTGAGATGCATTTCGGCAACTTTGTCAGAAATGAGTTTTTTGCCTACAGAGACATGCCTATTTGCGCAGTAGTACAGATTCTGAGTATGTAACTGGGCTTGATGAAATCAGCATTTCTCTTGTTTCCCTGTGCATAGGGAAGGTCAGTTTAGTCACAGTAGCTCTCACAAGTGTCTCCTCAGTGTGTTCCCATTTCCTTAGAAACAGTGTATTTGCTGGGAGAAAAGTGCATCACTTTGTGCTTTCACTGTTCAGCAAATACATGTGTAGAAGCACAGCGCTAGCAGAAACGACCGTTTCTCGACGTTTTCTAACTCAGGGAACAAGTTGCACACTTCTGAGTTGCATTTGGGCAACTTTGTCAGAAATGAGTTTTTTGCCTACAGAGACATGCCTATTTGCGCAGTAGTACAGATTCTGAGTATGTAACTGGGCTTGATGAAATCAGCATTTCTCTTGCTTCCCTGTGCATAGGGAAGCTCAGTTTTAGTCCCAGTAGCTCCCACAAGTGTCTCCTCAGTGTGTTCCCCTTTCCTTAGAAACAGTGTATTTGCTGGGAGAAAAGTGCATTACTGTGCGCTTTCACCGTTCAGCAAATACATGTGTAGAAGCACAGCGCTAGCAGAAACGAACGTTTCTCGGCGTTTTCTAACTCAGGGAACAAGTTGCACACTTCTGAGGTGCAATTGTGTAACTATCTCAAAAATGAGTTTTTTGCTTACAGAGACATGCCAATTTGCGCAGTAGTACAGATTCTGAGTATGTAACTGGGCTTGATGAAATCAGCATTTCTCTTGCTTCCCTGTGCGTAGGGAAGCTCAGTTTTAGTCACAGTAGCTCCCACAAGTGTCTCCTCAGTGTGTTCCCAGTTCCTTAGAAACAGTGTATTTGCTGGGAGAAAAGTGCATTACTGTGCGCTTTCACCGTTCAGCAAATACATGTGTAGAAGCACAGCGCTAGCTGAAACGACCGTTTCTCGACGTTTTCTAACTCAGAAAACAAGTTGCACACTTCTGAGATGCATTTAGGCAACTTTGTCAGAAATGAGTTTTTTGCCTACAGAGACATGCCTATTTGCGCAGTAGTACAGATTCTGAGTATGTAACTGGGCTTGATGAAATCAGCATTTCTCTTGCTTCCCTGTGCGTAGGGAAGCTCAGTTTTAGTCACAGTAGCTCCCACAAGTGTCTCCTCAGTGTGTTCCCATTTCCTTAGAAACAGTGTATTTGCTGGGAGAAAAGTGCATTACTGTGCGCTTTCACCGTTCAGCAAATACATGTGTAGAAGCACAGCGCTAGCAGAAACGAACGTTTCTCGACGTTTTCTAACTCAGGGAACAAGTTGCACACTTCTGAGATGCATTTGGGCAACTTTGTCAGAAATGAGTTTTTTGCCTACAGAGACAGGCCGATTTGCGCAGTAGTACAGATTCTGAGTATGTAACTGGGCTGGATGAAATCAGCATTTCTCTTGCTTCCCTGTGCGTAGGGAAGCTCAGTTTTAGTCACAGTAGCTCCAACAAGTGTCTCCTCAGTGTGTTCCCAGTTCCTTAGAAACAGTGTATTTGCTGGGAGAAAAGTGCATTACTGTGCACTTTCACAGTTCAGCAAATACATGTGTAAAAGCACAGCGCTAGCAGAAACGAACGTTTCTCGACGTTTTCTAACTCAGGGAACAAGTTGCACACTTCTGAGATGCATTTCGGCAACTTTGTCAGAAATGAGTTTTTTGCCTACAGAGACATGCCTATTTGCGCAGTAGTACAGATTCTGAGTATGTAACTGGGCTTGATGAAATCAGCATTTCTCCTGTTTCCCTGTGCATAGGGAAGGTCAGTTTAGTCACAGTAGCTCTCACAAGTGTCTCCTCAGTGTGTTCCCATTTCCTTAGAAACAGTGTATTTGCTGGGAGAAAAGTGCATCACTTTGTGCTTTCACTGTTCAGCAAATACATGTGTAGAAGCACAGCGCTAGCAGAAACGACCGTTTCTCGACGTTTTCTAACTCAGGGAACAAGTTGCACACTTCTGAGTTGCATTTGGGCAACTTTGTCAGAAATGAGTTTTTTGCCTACAGAGACATGCCTATTTGCGCAGTAGTACAGATTCTGAGTATGTAACTGGGCTTGATGAAATCAGCATTTCTCTTGCTTCCCTGTGCATAGGGAAGCTCAGTTTTAGTCCCAGTAGCTCCCACAAGTGTCTCCTCAGTGTGTTCCCCTTTCCTTAGAAACAGTGTATTTGCTGGGAGAAAAGTGCATTACTGTGCGCTTTCACCGTTCAGCAAATACATGTGTAGAAGCACAGCGCTAGCAGAAACGAACGTTTCTCGGCGTTTTCTAACTCAGGGAACAAGTTGCACACTTCTGAGGTGCAATTGTGTAACTATCTCAAAAATGAGTTTTTTGCTTACAGAGACATGCCAATTTGCGCAGTAGTACAGATTCTGAGTATGTAACTGGGCTTGATGAAATCAGCATTTCTCTTGCTTCCCTGTGCGTAGGGAAGCTCAGTTTTAGTCACAGTAGCTCCCACAAGTGTCTCCTCAGTGTGTTCCCAGTTCCTTAGAAACAGTGTATTTGCTGGGAGAAAAGTGCATTACTGTGCGCTTTCACCGTTCAGCAAATACATGTGTAGAAGCACAGCGCTAGCTGAAACGACCGTTTCTCGACGTTTTCTAACTCAGAAAACAAGTTGCACACTTCTGAGATGCATTTAGGCAACTTTGTCAGAAATGAGTTTTTTGCCTACAGAGACATGCCTATTTGCGCAGTAGTACAGATTCTGAGTATGTAACTGGGCTTGATGAAATCAGCATTTCTCTTGCTTCCCTGTGCGTAGGGAAGCTCAGTTTTAGTCACAGTAGCTCCCACAAGTGTCTCCTCAGTGTGTTCCCATTTCCTTAGAAACAGTGTATTTGCTGGGAGAAAAGTGCATTACTGTGCGCTTTCACCGTTCAGCAAATACATGTGTAGTAGCACAGCGCTAGCAGAAACGAACGTTTCTCGACGTTTTCTAACTCAGGGAAAAAGTTGCACACTTCTGAGATGCATTTGGGCAACTTTGTCAGAAATGAGTTTTTTGCCTACAGAGACATGCCTATTTGCGCAGTAGTACAGATTCTGAGTATGTAACTGGGCTTGATGAAATCAGCATTTCTCTTGTTTCCCTGTGCATAGGGAAGCTCAGTTTAGTCACAGTAGCTCCCACAAGTGTCTCCTCAGTGTGTTCCCATTTCCTTAGAAACAGTGTATTTGCTGGGAGAAAAGTGCATCACTTTGTGCTTTCACCGTTCAGCAAATACATGTGTAGAAGCACAGCGCTAGCAGAAACGACCGTTTCTCGACGTTTTCTAACTCAGGGAACAAGTTGCACACTTCTGAGGTGCAATTGTGTAACTATCTCAAAAATGAGTTTTTTGCTTACAGAGACATGCCAATTTGCGCAGTAGTACAGATTCTGAGTATGTAACTGGGCTTGATGAAATCAGCATTTCTCTTGCTTCCCTGTGCGTAGGGAAGCTCAGTTTTAGTCACAGTAGCTCCCACAAGTGTCTCCTCAGTGTGTTCCCAGTTCCTTAGAAACAGTGTATTTGCTGGGAGAAAAGTGCATTACTGTGCGCTTTCACCGTTCAGCAAATACATGTGTAGAAGCACAGCGCTAGCTGAAACGACCGTTTCTCGACGTTTTCTAACTCAGAAAACAAGTTGCACACTTCTGAGATGCATTTGGGCAACTTTGTCAGAAATGAGTTTTTTGCCTACAGAGACATGCCTATTTGCGCAGTAGTACAGATTCTGAGTATGTAACTGGGCTTGATGAAATCAGCATTTCTCTTGCTTCCCTGTGCGTAGGGAAGCTCAGTTTTAGTCACAGTAGCTCCCACAAGTGTCTCCTCAGTGTGTTCCCATTTCCTTAGAAACAGTGTATTTGCTGGGAGAAAAGTGCATTACTGTGCGCTTTCACCGTTCAGCAAATACATGTGTAGAAGCACAGCGCTAGCAGAAACGAACGTTTCTCGACGTTTTCTAACTCAGGGAACAAGTTGCACACTTCTGAGATGCATTTGGGCAACTTTGTCAGAAATGAGTTTTTTGCCTACAGAGACAGGCCGATTTGCGCAGTAGTACAGATTCGGAGTATGTAACTGGGCTGGATGAAATCAGCATTTCTCTTGCTTCCCTGTGCGTAGGGAAGCTCAGTTTTAGTCACAGTAGCTCCAACAAGTGTCTCCTCAGTGTGTTCCCAGTTCCTTAGAAACAGTGTATTTGCTGGGAGAAAAGTGCATTACTGTGCACTTTCACAGTTCAGCAAATACATGTGTAAAAGCACAGCGCTAGCAGAAACGAACGTTTCTCGACGTTTTCTAACTCAGGGAACAAGTTGCACACTTCTGAGATGCATTTCGGCAACTTTGTCAGAAATGAGTTTTTTGCCTACAGAGACATGCCTATTTGCGCAGTAGTACAGATTCTGAGTATGTAACTGGGCTTGATGAAATCAGCATTTCTCTTGTTTCCCTGTGCATAGGGAAGGTCAGTTTAGTCACAGTAGCTCTCACAAGTGTCTCCTCAGTGTGTTCCCATTTCCTTAGAAACAGTGTATTTGCTGGGAGAAAAGTGCATCACTTTGTGCTTTCACTGTTCAGCAAATACATGTGTAGAAGCACAGCGCTAGCAGAAACGACCGTTTCTCGACGTTTTCTAACTCAGGGAACAAGTTGCACACTTCTGAGTTGCATTTGGGCAACTTTGTCAGAAATGAGTTTTTTGCCTACAGAGACATGCCTATTTGCGCAGTAGTACAGATTCTGAGTATGTAACAGGGCTTGATGAAATCAGCATTTCTCTTGCTTCCCTGTGCATAGGGAAGCTCAGTTTTAGTCACAGTAGCTCCCACAAGTGTCTCCTCAGTGTGTTCCCCTTTCCTTAGAAACAGTGTATTTGCTGGGAGAAAAGTGCATTACTGTGCGCTTTCACCGTTCAGCAAATACATGTGTAGAAGCACAGCGCTAGCAGAAACGACCGTTTCTCGACGTTTTCTAACTCAGGGAACAAGTTGCACACTTCTGAGGTGCAATTGTGTAACTATCTCAAAAATGAGTTTTTTGCTTACAGAGACATGCCAATTTGCGCAGTAGTACAGATTCTGAGTATGTAACTGGGCTTGATGAAATCAGCATTTCTCTTGCTTCCCTGTGCGTAGGGAAGCTCAGTTTTAGTCACAGTAGCTCCCACAAGTGTCTCCTCAGTGTGTTCCCAGTTCTTTAGAAACAGTGTATTTGCTGGGAGAAAAGTGCATTACTGTGCGCTTTCACCGTTCAGCAAATACATGTGTAGAAGCACAGCGCTAGCTGAAACGACCGTTTCTCGACGTTTTCTAACTCAGAAAACAAGTTGCACACTTCTGAGATGCATTTGGGCAACTTTGTCAGAAATGAGTTTTTTGCCTACAGAGACATGCCTATTTGCGCAGTAGTACAGATTCTGAGTATGTAACTGGGCTTGATGAAATCAGCATTTCTCTTGCTTCCCTGTGCGTAGGGAAGCTCAGTTTTAGTCACAGTAGCTCCCACAAGTGTCTCCTCAGTGTGTTCCCATTTCCTTAGAAACAGTGTATTTGCTGGGAGAAAAGTGCATTACTGTGCGCTTTCACCGTTCAGCAAATACATGTGTAGTAGCACAGCGCTAGCAGAAACGAACGTTTCTCGACGTTTTCTAACTCAGGGAACAAGTTGCACACTTCTGAGATGCATTTGGGCAACTTTGTCAGAAATGAGTTTTTTGCCTACAGAGACATGCCTATTTGCGCAGTAGTACAGATTCTGAGTATGTAACTGGGCTTGATGAAATCAGCATTTATCTTGCTTCCCTGTGCATAGGGAAGCTCAGTTTTAGTCCCAGTAGCTCCCACAAGTGTCTCCTCAGTGTGTTCCACTTTCCTTAGAAACAGTGTATTTGCTGGGAGAAAAGTGCATTACTGTGCGCTTTCACTGTTCAGCAAATACATGTGTAGAAGCACAGCGCTAGCAGAAACGACCGTTTCTCGACATTTTCTAACTCAGGGAACAAGTTGTACACTTCTGGGATGCATTTGGGCAACTTTGTCAGAAATGAGTTTTTTGCCTACAGAGACATGCCGATTTGCGCAGTAGTACAGATTCTGAGTATGTAACTGGGCTTGATGAAATCAGCATTTCTCTTGCTTCCCTGTGCGTAGGGAAGCTCAGTTTTAGTCACAGTAGCTCCCACAAGTGTCTCCTCAGTGTGTTCCCATTTCCTTAGAAACAGTGTATTTGCTGGGAGAAAAGTGCATCACTGTGCGCTTTCACCGTTCAGCAAATACATGTGTAGAAGCACAGCGCTAGCAGAAACGAACGTTTCTCGACGTTTTCTAACTCAGGGAACAAGTTGCACACTTCTGAGATGCATTTGGGCAACTTTGTCAGAAATGAGTTTTTTGCCTACAGAGACATGCCTATTTGCGCAGTAGTACAGATTCTGAGTATGTAACTGGGCTTGATGAAATCAGCATTTCTATTGCTTCCCTGTGCGTAGGGAAGCTCAGTTTTAGTCCCAGTAGCTCCCACAAGTGTCTCCTCAGTGTGTTCCCATTTCCTTAGAAACAGTGTATTTGCTGGGAGAAAAGTGCATTACTGTGCGCTTTCACCGTTCAGCAAATACATGTGTAGAAGCACAGCGCTAGCAGTAACGAACGTTTCTCGACGTTTTCTAACTCAGGGAACAAGTTGCACACTTCTGAGATGCATTTGGGTAACTTTCTCAAAAATGAGTTTTTTGCCTACAGAGACATGCCTATTTGCGCAGTAGTACAAATTCTGAGTATATAGCTGGGCTTGATGAAATCAGCATTTCTCTTGCTTCCCTGTGCGTAGGGAAGCTCAGTTTTAGTCACAGTAGCTCCCACAAGTGTCTCCTCAGTGTGTTCCCATTTCCTTAGAAACAGTGTATTTGCTGGGAGAAAAGTGCATTACTGTGCGCTTTCACCGTTCAGCAAATACATGTGTAGAAGCACAGCGCTAGCTGAAACGACCGTTTCTCGACGTTTTCTAACTCAGGGAAGAAGTGGCACACTTCTGAGATGCATTCCGGCAACTTTGTCAGAAATGAGTTTTTTGCCTACAGAGACATGCCTATTTGCGCAGTAGTACAGATTCTGAGTATGTGACTGGGCTTGATGAAATCAGCATTTCTCTTGCTTCCCTGTGCGTAGGGAAGCTCAGTTTTAGTCACATTAGCTCCCAAAAGTGTCTCCTCAGTGTGTTCCCATTTCCTTAGAAACAGTGTATTTGCTGGGAGAAAAGTGCATTACTGTGCACTTTCACCATTCAGCAAATACATGTGTAGAAGCACAGCGCTAGCAGAAACGAACATTTCTCGACGTTTTCTAACTCAGGGAACAAGTTGCACACTTCTGAGATGCATTTGGGCAACTTTGTCAGAAATGAGTTTTTTGCCTAAAGAGACATGCCTATTTGCGCAGTAGTACAGATTCTTAGTATGTAACTGGGCTTGATGAAATCAGCATTTCTCTTGCTTCCCTGTGCGTAGGGAAGCTCAGTTTTAGTCACAGTAGCTCCCACAAGTGTCTCCTCAGTGTGTTCCCATTTCCTTAGAAACAGTGTATTTGCTGGGAGAAAAGTGCATTACTGTGCGCTTTCACCGTTCAGCAAATACATGTGTAGAAGCACAGCGCTAGCAGAAACGAACGTTTCTCGACGTTTTCTAACTCAGGGAAGAAGTTGCACACTTCTGACATGCATTTGGGAAACTTTGTCAGAAATGAGTTTTTTGCCTAAAGAGACATGCCTATTTGCGCAGTAGTACAGATTCTGAGTATGTAACTGGGCTTGATGAAATCAGCATTTCTCTTGCTTCCCTGTGCGTAGGGAAGCTCAGTTTTAGCCACAGTAGCTCCCACAAGTGTCTCCTCAGTGTGTTCCCATTTCCTTAGAAACAGTGTATTTGCTGGGAGAAAAGTGCATTACTGTGTGCTTTCACCGTTCAGCAAATACATGTGTAGAAGCACAGCGCTAGCAGAAACGACCGTTTCTCGACGTTTTCTAACTCAGGGAACAAGTTGCACACTTCTGAGATGCATTTGGGCAACTTTGTCAGAAATGAGTTTTTTGCCTACAGAGACATGCCTATTTGCGCAGTAGTACAGATTCTGAGTATGTAACTGGGCTTGATGAAATCAGCATTTCTCTTGCTTCCCTGTGCGTAGGGAAGCTCAGTTTTAGTCACAGTAGCTCCCACAAGTGTCTCCTCAGTGTGTTCCCATTTCCTTAGAAACAGTGTATTTGCTGGGAGAAAAGTGCATTACTGTGCGCTTTCACCGTTCAGCAAATACATGTGTAGAAGCACAGCGCTAGCAGAACCGAACGTTTCTCGACGTTTTCTAACTTAGAGAACAATTTGCACAATTCTGAGATGCATTTGCGCAACTTTGTCAGAAATGAGTTTTTTGCCTAAAGAGACATGCCTATTTGCGCAGTAGTACAGATTCTGAGTATGTAAATGGGCTTGATGAAATCAGCATTTCTCTTGCTTCCCTGTGTGTAGGGAAGCTCAGTTTTAGTCACAGTAGCTCCCACAAGTGTCTCCTCAGTGTGTTCCCATTTCCTTAGAAACAGTGTATTTGCTGGGAGAAAAGTGCATTACTGTGCGCTTTCACCGTTCAGCAAATACATGTGTAGAAGCACAGCGCTAGCAGAAACGAACGTTTCTCGGCGTTTTCTAACTCAGGGAACAAGTTGCACACTTCTGAGGTGCAATTGTGTAACTATCTCAAAAATGAGTTTTTTGCTTACAGAGACATGCCAATTTGCGCAGTAGTACAGATTCTGAGTATGTAACTGGGCTTGATGAAATCAGCATTTCTCTTGCTTCCCTGTGCGTAGGGAAGCTCAGTTTTAGTCACAGTAGCTCCCACAAGTGTCTCCTCAGTGTGTTCCCAGTTCCTTAGAAACAGTGTATTTGCTGGGAGAAAAGTGCATTACTGTGCGCTTTCACCGTTCAGCAAATACATGTGTAGAAGCACAGCGCTAGCTGAAACGACAGTTTCTCGACGTTTTCTAACTCAGAAAACAAGTTGCACACTTCTGAGATGCATTTGGGCAACTTTGTCAGAAATGAGTTTTTTGCCTACAGAGACATGCCTATTTGCGCAGTAGTACAGATTCTGAGTATGTAACTGGGCTTGATGAAATCAGCATTTCTCTTGCTTCCCTGTGCGTAGGGAAGCTCAGTTTTAGTCACAGTAGCTCCCACAAGTGTCTCCTCAGTGTGTTCCCATTTCCTTAGAAACAGTGTATTTGCTGGGAGAAAAGTGCATTACTGTGCGCTTTCACCGTTCAGCAAATACATGTGTAGTAGCACAGCGCTAGCAGAAACGAACGTTTCTCGACGTTTTCTAACTCAGGGAAAAAGTTGCACACTTCTGAGATGCATTTGGGCAACTTTGTCAGAAATGAGTTTTTTGCCTACAGAGACATGCCTATTTGCGCAGTAGTACAGATTCTGAGTATGTAACTGGGCTTGATGAAATCAGCATTTCTCTTGTTTCCCTGTGCATAGGGAAGCTCAGTTTAGTCACAGTAGCTCCCACAAGTGTCTCCTCAGTGTGTTCCCATTTCCTTAGAAACAGTGTATTTGCTGGGAGAAAAGTGCATCACTTTGTGCTTTCACCGTTCAGCAAATACATGTGTAGAAGCACAGCGCTAGCAGAAACGACCGTTTCTCGACGTTTTCTAACTCAGGGAACAAGTTGCACACTTCTGAGGTGCAATTGTGTAACTATCTCAAAAATGAGTTTTTTGCTTACAGAGACATGCCAATTTGCGCAGTAGTACAGATTCTGAGTATGTAACTGGGCTTGATGAAATCAGCATTTCTCTTGCTTCCCTGTGCGTAGGGAAGCTCAGTTTTAGTCACAGTAGCTCCCACAAGTGTCTCCTCAGTGTGTTCCCAGTTCCTTAGAAACAGTGTATTTGCTGGGAGAAAAGTGCATTACTGTGCGCTTTCACCGTTCAGCAAATACATGTGTAGAAGCACAGCGCTAGCTGAAACGACCGTTTCTCGACGTTTTCTAACTCAGAAAACAAGTTGCACACTTCTGAGATGCATTTGGGCAACTTTGTCAGAAATGAGTTTTTTGCCTACAGAGACATGCCTATTTGCGCAGTAGTACAGATTCTGAGTATGTAACTGGGCTTGATGAAATCAGCATTTCTCTTGCTTCCCTGTGCGTAGGGAAGCTCAGTTTTAGTCACAGTAGCTCCCACAAGTGTCTCCTCAGTGTGTTCCCATTTCCTTAGAAACAGTGTATTTGCTGGGAGAAAAGTGCATTACTGTGCGCTTTCACCGTTCAGCAAATACATGTGTAGAAGCACAGCGCTAGCAGAAACGAACGTTTCTCGACGTTTTCTAACTCAGGGAACAAGTTGCACACTTCTGAGATGCATTTGGGCAACTTTGTCAGAAATGAGTTTTTTGCCTACAGAGACAGGCCGATTTGCGCAGTAGTACAGATTCGGAGTATGTAACTGGGCTGGATGAAATCAGCATTTCTCTTGCTTCCCTGTGCGTAGGGAAGCTCAGTTTTAGTCACAGTAGCTCCAACAAGTGTCTCCTCAGTGTGTTCCCAGTTCCTTAGAAACAGTGTATTTGCTGGGAGAAAAGTGCATTACTGTGCACTTTCACAGTTCAGCAAATACATGTGTAAAAGCACAGCGCTAGCAGAAACGAACGTTTCTCGACGTTTTCTAACTCAGGGAACAAGTTGCACACTTCTGAGATGCATTTCGGCAACTTTGTCAGAAATGAGTTTTTTGCCTACAGAGACATGCCTATTTGCGCAGTAGTACAGATTCTGAGTATGTAACTGGGCTTGATGAAATCAGCATTTCTCTTGTTTCCCTGTGCATAGGGAAGGTCAGTTTAGTCACAGTAGCTCTCACAAGTGTCTCCTCAGTGTGTTCCCATTTCCTTAGAAACAGTGTATTTGCTGGGAGAAAAGTGCATCACTTTGTGCTTTCACTGTTCAGCAAATACATGTGTAGAAGCACAGCGCTAGCAGAAACGACCGTTTCTCGACGTTTTCTAACTCAGGGAACAAGTTGCACACTTCTGAGTTGCATTTGGGCAACTTTGTCAGAAATGAGTTTTTTGCCTACAGAGACATGCCTATTTGCGCAGTAGTACAGATTCTGAGTATGTAACAGGGCTTGATGAAATCAGCATTTCTCTTGCTTCCCTGTGCATAGGGAAGCTCAGTTTTAGTCACAGTAGCTCCCACAAGTGTCTCCTCAGTGTGTTCCCCTTTCCTTAGAAACAGTGTATTTGCTGGGAGAAAAGTGCATTACTGTGCGCTTTCACCGTTCAGCAAATACATGTGTAGAAGCACAGCGCTAGCAGAAACGAACGTTTCTCGACGTTTTCTAACTCAGGGAACAAGTTGCACACTTCTGAGGTGCAATTGTGTAACTATCTCAAAAATGAGTTTTTTGCTTACAGAGACATGCCAATTTGCGCAGTAGTACAGATTCTGAGTATGTAACTGGGCTTGATGAAATCAGCATTTCTCTTGCTTCCCTGTGCGTAGGGAAGCTCAGTTTTAGTCACAGTAGCTCCCACAAGTGTCTCCTCAGTGTGTTCCCAGTTCTTTAGAAACAGTGTATTTGCTGGGAGAAAAGTGCATTACTGTGCGCTTTCACCGTTCAGCAAATACATGTGTAGAAGCACAGCGCTAGCTGAAACGACCGTTTCTCGACGTTTTCTAACTCAGAAAACAAGTTGCACACTTCTGAGATGCATTTGGGCAACTTTGTCAGAAATGAGTTTTTTGCCTACAGAGACATGCCTATTTGCGCAGTAGTACAGATTCTGAGTATGTAACTGGGCTTGATGAAATCAGCATTTCTCTTGCTTCCCTGTGCGTAGGGAAGCTCAGTTTTAGTCACAGTAGCTCCCACAAGTGTCTCCTCAGTGTGTTCCCATTTCCTTAGAAACAGTGTATTTGCTGGGAGAAAAGTGCATTACTGTGCGCTTTCACCGTTCAGCAAATACATGTGTAGTAGCACAGCGCTAGCAGAAACGAACGTTTCTCGACGTTTTCTAACTCAGGGAACAAGTTGCACACTTCTGAGATGCATTTGGGCAACTTTGTCAGAAATGAGTTTTTTGCCTACAGAGACATGCCTATTTGCGCAGTAGTACAGATTCTGAGTATGTAACTGGGCTTGATGAAATCAGCATTTATCTTGCTTCCCTGTGCATAGGGAAGCTCAGTTTTAGTCCCAGTAGCTCCCACAAGTGTCTCCTCAGTGTGTTCCACTTTCCTTAGAAACAGTGTATTTGCTGGGAGAAAAGTGCATTACTGTGCGCTTTCACTGTTCAGCAAATACATGTGTAGAAGCACAGCGCTAGCAGAAACGACCGTTTCTCGACATTTTCTAACTCAGGGAACAAGTTGTACACTTCTGGGATGCATTTGGGCAACTTTGTCAGAAATGAGTTTTTTGCCTACAGAGACATGCCGATTTGCGCAGTAGTACAGATTCTGAGTATGTAACTGGGCTTGATGAAATCAGCATTTCTCTTGCTTCCCTGTGCGTAGGGAAGCTCAGTTTTAGTCACAGTAGCTCCCACAAGTGTCTCCTCAGTGTGTTCCCATTTCCTTAGAAACAGTGTATTTGCTGGGAGAAAAGTGCATCACTGTGCGCTTTCACCGTTCAGCAAATACATGTGTAGAAGCACAGCGCTAGCAGAAACGAACGTTTCTCGACGTTTTCTAACTCAGGGAACAAGTTGCACACTTCTGAGATGCATTTGGGCAACTTTGTCAGAAATGAGTTTTTTGCCTACAGAGACATGCCTATTTGCGCAGTAGTACAGATTCTGAGTATGTAACTGGGCTTGATGAAATCAGCATTTCTATTGCTTCCCTGTGCGTAGGGAAGCTCAGTTTTAGTCCCAGTAGCTCCCACAAGTGTCTCCTCAGTGTGTTCCCATTTCCTTAGAAACAGTGTATTTGCTGGGAGAAAAGTGCATTACTGTGCGCTTTCACCGTTCAGCAAATACATGTGTAGAAGCACAGCGCTAGCAGTAACGAACGTTTCTCGACGTTTTCTAACTCAGGGAACAAGTTGCACACTTCTGAGATGCATTTGGGTAACTTTCTCAAAAATGAGTTTTTTGCCTACAGAGACATGCCTATTTGCGCAGTAGTACAAATTCTGAGTATATAGCTGGGCTTGATGAAATCAGCATTTCTCTTGCTTCCCTGTGCGTAGGGAAGCTCAGTTTTAGTCACAGTAGCTCCCACAAGTGTCTCCTCAGTGTGTTCCCATTTCCTTAGAAACAGTGTATTTGCTGGGAGAAAAGTGCATTACTGTGCGCTTTCACCGTTCAGCAAATACATGTGTAGAAGCACAGCGCTAGCTGAAACGACCGTTTCTCGACGTTTTCTAACTCAGGGAAGAAGTGGCACACTTCTGAGATGCATTCCGGCAACTTTGTCAGAAATGAGTTTTTTGCCTACAGAGACATGCCTATTTGCGCAGTAGTACAGATTCTGAGTATGTGACTGGGCTTGATGAAATCAGCATTTCTCTTGCTTCCCTGTGCGTAGGGAAGCTCAGTTTTAGTCACATTAGCTCCCAAAAGTGTCTCCTCAGTGTGTTCCCATTTCCTTAGAAACAGTGTATTTGCTGGGAGAAAAGTGCATTACTGTGCACTTTCACCATTCAGCAAATACATGTGTAGAAGCACAGCGCTAGCAGAAACGAACATTTCTCGACGTTTTCTAACTCAGGGAACAAGTTGCACACTTCTGAGATGCATTTGGGCAACTTTGTCAGAAATGAGTTTTTTGCCTAAAGAGACATGCCTATTTGCGCAGTAGTACAGATTCTTAGTATGTAACTGGGCTTGATGAAATCAGCATTTCTCTTGCTTCCCTGTGCGTAGGGAAGCTCAGTTTTAGTCACAGTAGCTCCCACAAGTGTCTCCTCAGTGTGTTCCCATTTCCTTAGAAACAGTGTATTTGCTGGGAGAAAAGTGCATTACTGTGCGCTTTCACCGTTCAGCAAATACATGTGTAGAAGCACAGCGCTAGCAGAAACGAACGTTTCTCGACGTTTTCTAACTCAGGGAAGAAGTTGCACACTTCTGACATGCATTTGGGAAACTTTGTCAGAAATGAGTTTTTTGCCTAAAGAGACATGCCTATTTGCGCAGTAGTACAGATTCTGAGTATGTAACTGGGCTTGATGAAATCAGCATTTCTCTTGCTTCCCTGTGCGTAGGGAAGCTCAGTTTTAGCCACAGTAGCTCCCACAAGTGTCTCCTCAGTGTGTTCCCATTTCCTTAGAAACAGTGTATTTGCTGGGAGAAAAGTGCATTACTGTGTGCTTTCACCGTTCAGCAAATACATGTGTAGAAGCACAGCGCTAGCAGAAACGACCGTTTCTCGACGTTTTCTAACTCAGGGAACAAGTTGCACACTTCTGAGATGCATTTGGGCAACTTTGTCAGAAATGAGTTTTTTGCCTACAGAGACATGCCTATTTGCGCAGTAGTACAGATTCTGAGTATGTAACTGGGCTTGATGAAATCAGCATTTCTCTTGCTTCCCTGTGCGTAGGGAAGCTCAGTTTTAGTCACAGTAGCTCCCACAAGTGTCTCCTCAGTGTGTTCCCATTTCCTTAGAAACAGTGTATTTGCTGGGAGAAAAGTGCATTACTGTGCGCTTTCACCGTTCAGCAAATACATGTGTAGAAGCACAGCGCTAGCAGAACCGAACGTTTCTCGACGTTTTCTAACTTAGAGAACAATTTGCACAATTCTGAGATGCATTTGCGCAACTTTGTCAGAAATGAGTTTTTTGCCTAAAGAGACATGCCTATTTGCGCAGTAGTACAGATTCTGAGTATGTAAATGGGCTTGATGAAATCAGCATTTCTCTTGCTTCCCTGTGTGTAGGGAAGCTCAGTTTTAGTCACAGTAGCTCCCACAAGTGTCTCCTCAGTGTGTTCCCATTTCCTTAGAAACAGTGTATTTGCTGGGAGAAAAGTGCATTACTGTGCGCTTTCACCGTTCAGCAAATACATGTGTAGAAGCACAGCGCTAGCGGTAAAGACCGTTTGTCGACGTTTTCTAACTCAGGGAACAAGTTGCACACTTCTGAGATGCATTGGGTCAACTTTGTCAGAAATGAGTTTTTTGCCTACAGAGACATGCCTATTTGCGCAGTAGTACAGATTCTGAGTATGTAACTGGGCTTGATGAAATCAGCATTTCTCTTGCTTCCCTGTGCGTAGGGAAGCTCAGTTTTAGTCACAGTAGCTCCCACAAGTGTCTCCTCAGTGTGTTCCCATTTCCTTAGAAACAGTGTATTTGCTGGGAGAAAAGTGCATTACTGTGCGCTTTCACCGTTCAGCAAATACATGTGTAGAAGCACAGCGCTAGCAGAAACGAACGTTTCTCGACGTTTTCTAACTCAGGGAACAAATTGCACACTTCTGAGATGCATTTAGGCAACTTTGTCAGAAATGAGTTTTTTGCCTACAGAGACATGACTATTTGCGCAGTAGTACAGATTCTGAGTATGTAACTGGGCTTGATGAAATCAGCATTTCTCTTGCTTCCCTGTGCGTAGGGAAGCTCAGTTTTAGTCCCAGTAGCTCCCACAAGTGTCTCCTCAGTGTGTTCCCATTTCCTTAGAAACAGTGTATTTGCTGGGAGAAAAGTGCATTACTGTGCGCATTCACCGTTCAGCAAATACATGTGTAGAAGCAC
This sequence comes from Acomys minous, assembly GCF_964271855.1. Classification (NCBI taxonomy): domain Eukaryota; kingdom Metazoa; phylum Chordata; class Mammalia; order Rodentia; family Muridae; genus Acomys; species Acomys minous. The sequence continues at coordinate 2,317,523 of NW_028182178.1, forward strand.
AGCGCTAGCAGAAACGAACGTTTCTCGACGTTTTCTAACTCAGGGAACAAATTGCACACTTCTGAGATGCATTTAGGCAACTTTGTCAGAAATGAGTTTTTTGCCTACAGAGACATGCCTATTTGCGCAGTAGTACAGATTCTGAGTATGTAACTGGGCTTGATGAAATCAGCATTTCTCTTGCTTCCCTGTGCGTAGGGAAGCTCAGTTTTAGTCACTGTAGCTCCCACAAGTGTCTCCTCAGTGTGTTCCCATTTCCTTAGAAACAGTGTATTTGCTGGGAGGAAAGTGCATTACTGTGCGCTTTCACCGTTCAGCAAATACATGTGTAGAAGCACAGCGCTAGCAGAAACGAACGTTTCTCGACGTTTTCTAACTCAGGGAACAAGTTGCACACTTCTGAGATGCATTTGGGCAACTTTGTCAGAAATGAGTTTTTTGCCTACAGAGACATGCCTATTTGCGCAGTAGTACAGATTCTGAGTATGTATCTGGGCTTGATGAAATCAGCATTTCTCTTGCTTCCCTGTGCGTAGGGAAGCTCAGTTTTGTCCCAGTAGCTCCCACAGGTGTCTCCTCAGTGTGTTCCCATTTCCTTAGAAACAGTGTATTTGCTGGGAGAAAAGTGCATTACTGTGCGCTTTCACCATTCAGCAAATACATGTGTAGAAGCACAGCGCTAGCAGAAACGAACGTTTCTCGACGTTTTCTAACTCAGGGAACAATTGCACACTTCTGAGATGCATTTGGGCAACTTTGTCAGAAATGAGTTTTTTGCGTACAGAGACATGCCTATTTGCGCAGTAGTACAGATTCTGAGCATGTAACTGGGCTTGATGAAATCAGCATTTCTCTTGCTTCCCTGTGCGTAGGGAAGCTCAGTTTTAGTCACAGTAGCTCCCACAAGTGTCTCCTCAGTGTGTTCCCATTTCCTTAGAAACAGTGTATTTGCTGGGAGAAAAGTGCATTACTGTGCGCTTTCACCGTTCAGCAAATACATGTGTAGAAGCACAGCGCTAGCAGAAACGAACGTTTCTCGACGTTTTCTAACTCAGGGAACAAGTTGCACACTTCTGAGATGCATTTGGGCAACTTTGTCAGAAATGAGTTTTTTGCCTACAAATACATGCCTATTTGCGCAGTAGTACAGATTCTGAGTATGTAACTGGGCTTGATGAAATCAGCATTTCTCTTGCTTCCCTGTGCGTAGGGAAGCTCAGTTTTAGTCACAGTAGCTCCCACAAGTGTCTCCTCAGTGTGTTCCCAGTTCCTTAGAAACAGTGTATTTGCTGGGAGAAAAGTGCATTACTGTGTGCTTTCACCGTTCAGCCAATACATGTGTAGAAGCACAGCGCTAGAGGAAAGGAACGTTTCTCGACGTTTTCTAACTCAGGGAACAAGTTGCACACTTCTGAGATGCATTTCGGTAACTTTCTCAAAAAATGAGTTTTTTGCCTACAGAGACATGCCTATTTGCGCAGTAGTACAGATTCTGAGTATGTAACAGGGCTTGATGAATTCAGCATTTCTCTTGCTTCCCTGTGCGTAGGGAAGCTCAGTTTTAGTCACAGTAGCTCCCACAAGTGTCTCCTCAGTGTGTTCCCAGTTCCTTAGAAACAGTGTATTTGCTGGGAGAAAAGTGCATCAATGTGTGCTTTCACCGTTCAGCAAATACATGTGTAGAAGCACAGCGCTAGCAGAAACGAACGTTTCTCGACGTTTTCTAACTCAGGGGACAAGTTGCACACTTCTGAGATGCATTTGAGCAACTTTGTCAGAAATGAGTTTTTTGCCTACAGAGACATGCCTATTTGCGCAGTAGTACAGATTCTGAGTATGTAACTGGGCTTGATGAAATCAGCATTTCTCTTGCTTCCCTGTGCGTAGGGAAGCTCAGTTTTGTCCCAGTATCTCCCACAGGTGTCTCCTCAGTGTGTTCCCGTTTCCTTAGAAACAGTGTATTTGCTGGGAGAAAAGTGCATTACTGTGCGCTTTCACCGTTCAGCAAATACATGTGTAGAAGCACAGCGCTAGCAGAAACGAACGTTTCTCGACGTTTTCTAACTCAGGGAACAATTGCACACTTCTGAGATGCATTTGGGCAACTTTGTCAGAAATGAGTTTTTTGCATACAGAGACATGCCTATTTGCCCAGTAGTACAGATTCTGAGCATGTAACTGGGCTTGATGAAATCAGCATTTCTCATGCTTCCCTGTGCGTAGGGAAGCTCAGTTTTAGTCACAGTAGCTCCCACAAGTGTCTCCTCAGTTTGTTCCCATTTCCTTAGAAACAGTGTATTTGCTGGGAGAAAAGTGCATTACTGTGCGCTTTCACCGTTCAACAAATACATGTGTAGAAGCACAGCGCTAGCAGAAAAGAACGTTTCTCGACGTTTTCTAACTCAGGGAACAAGTTGCACACTTCTGAGATGCATTTGGGCAACTTTGTCAGAAATGAGTTTTTTGCCTACAGAGACATGCCTATTTGCGCAGTAGTACAGATTCTGTGTATGTAACTGGGCTTGATGAAATCAGCATTTCTCTTGCTTCCCTGTGCGTAGGGAAGCTCCGTTTTGTCCCAGTAGCTCCCACAGGTGTCTCCTCAGTGTGTTCCCGTTTCCTTAGAAACAGTGTATTTGCTGGGAGAAAAGTGCATTACTGTGCGCTTTCACCGTTCAGCAAATACATGTGTAGAAGCACAGCGCTAGCAGAAACGAACGTTTCTCAACGTTTTCTAACTCAGGGAACAATTGCACACTTCTGAGATGCATTTGGGCAACTTTGTCAGAAATGAGTTTTTTGCATACAGAGACATGCCTATTTGCGCAGTAGTACAGATTCAGAGCATGTAACTGGGCTTGATGAAATCAGCATTTCTCTTGCTTCCCTGTGCGTAGGGAAGCTCAGTTTTAGTCACAGTAGCTCCCACAAGTGTCTCCTCAGTGTGTTCCCATTTCCTTAGAAACAGTGTATTTGCTGGGAGAAAAGTGCATTACTGTGCGCTTTCACCATTCAGCAAATACATGTGTAGAAGCACAGCGCTAGCAGAAACGACCGTTTCTCGACGTTTTCTAACTCAGGGAACAAGTTGCACACTTCTGAGATGCATTTGGGCAACTTTGTCAGAAATGAGTTTTTTGCCTACAGAGACATGCCTATTTGCGCAGTAGTACAGATTCTGAGTATGTAACTGGGCTTGATGAAATCAGCATTTCTCTTGCTTCCATGTGCGTAGGGAAGCTCAGTTTTGTCCCAGTAGCTCCCACAGGTGTCTCCTCAGTGTGTTCCCGTTTCCTTAGAAACAGTGTATTTGCTGGGAGAAAAGTGCATTACTGTGCGCTTTCACCGTTTAGCAAATACATGTGTAGAAGCACAGCGCTAGCAGAAACGAACGTTTCTCGACGTTTTCTAACTCAGGGAACAATTGCACACTTCTGAGATGCCTTTGGGCAACTTGGTCAGAAATGAGTTTTTTGCGTACAGAGACATGCCTATTTGCGCAGTAGTAGAGATTCTGAGCATGTAACTGGGCTTGATGAAATCAGCATTTCTCTTGCTTCCCTGTGCGTAGGGAAGCTCAGTTTTAGTCACAGTAGCTCCCACAAGTGTCTCCTCAGTGTGTTCCCATTTCCTTAGAAACAGTGTATTTGCTGGGAGAAAAGTGCATTACTGTGCGCTTTCACCGTTCAGCAAATACATGTGTAGAAGCACAGCGCTAGCAGAAACGAACGTTTCTCGACGTTTTCTAACTCAGGGAACAAGTTGCACACTTCTGAGATGCATTTGGGCAACTTTGTCAGAAATGAGTTTTTTGCCTACAGAGACATGCCTATTTGCGCAGTAGTACAGATTCTGAGTATGTAACTGGGCTTGATGAAATCAGCATTTCTCTTGCTTCCCTGTGCGTAGGGAAGCTCAGTTTTAGTCCCAGTAGGTCCCACAAGTGTCTCCTCAGTGTGTTCCCATTTCCTTAGAAACAGTGTATTTGTGGGAGAAAAGTGCATTACTGTGCGCTTTCACCGTTCAGCAAATACATGTGTAGAAGCACAGCGCTAGCAGAAACGACCGTTTCTCGACGTTTTCTAACTCAGGGAACAAGTTGCACACTTCTGAGATGCATTTGGCAACTTTGTCAGAAATGAGTTTTTGGCCTACAGAGACATGCCTATTTGCGCAGTAGTACAGATTCTGAGTATGTAACTGGGCTTGATGAAATCAGCATTTCTATTTCTTCCCTGTGCGTAGGGAAGCTCAGTTTTAGTCCCAGTAGCTCCCACAAGTGTCTCCTCAGTGTGTTCCCATTTCCTTAGAAACAGTGTATTTGCTGGGAGAAAAGTGCATTACTGTGCGCTTTCACCGTTCAGCAAATACATGTGTAGAAGCACAGCGCTAGCAGTAACGAACGTTTCTCGACGTTTTCTAACTCAGGGAACAAGTTGCACACTTCTGAGATGCATTTGAGTAACTTTCTCAAAAATGAGTTTTTTGCCTACAGAGACATGCCTATTTGCGCAGTAGTACAAATTCTGAGTATATAGCTGGGCTTGATGAAATCAGCATTTCTCTTGCTTCCGTGTGCGTAGGGAAGCTCAGTTTTAGTCACAGTAGCTCCCACAAGTGTCTCCTCAGTGTGTTCCCATTTCCTTAGAAACAGTGTATTTGCTGGGAGAAAAGTGCATTACTGTGCGCTTTCACCGTTCAGCAAATACATGTGTAGAAGCACAGCGCTAGCTGAAACGACCGTTTCTCGACGTTTTCTAACTCAGGGAAGAAGTGGCACACTTCTGAGATGCATTTCGGCAACTTTGTCAGAAATGAGTTTTTTGCCTACAGAGACATGCCTATTTGCGCAGTAGTACAGATTCTGAGTATGTGACTGGGCTTGATGAAATCAGCATTTCTCTTGCTTCCCTGTGCGTAGGGAAGCTCAGTTTTAGTCACATTAGCTCCCAAAAGTGTCTCCTCAGTGTGTTCCCATTTCCTTAGAAACAGTGTATTTGCTGGGAGAAAAGTGCATTACTGTGCACTTTCACCATTCAGCAAATACATGTGTAGAAGCACAGCGCTAGCAGAAACGAACGTTTCTCGACGTTTTCTAACTCAGGGAACAAGTTGCACACTTCTGAGATGCATTTGGGCAACTTTGTCAGAAATGAGTTTTTTGCCTACAGAGACATGCCTATTTGCGCAGTAGTACAGATTCTTAGTATGTAACTGGGCTTGATGAAATCAGCATTTCTCTTGCTTCCCTGTGCGTAGGGAAGCTCAGTTTTAGTCACAGTAGCTCCCACAAGTGTCTCCTCAGTGTGTTCCCATTTCCTTAGAAACAGTGTATTTGCTGGGAGAAAAGTGCATTACTGTGCGCATTCACCGTTCAGCAAATACATGTGTAGAAGCACAGCGCTAGCAGAAACGAACGTTTCTCGACGTTTTCTAACTCAGGGAAGAAGTTGCACACTTCTGACATGCATTTGGGAAACTTTGTCAGAAATGAGTTTTTTGCCTAAAGAGACATGCCTATTTGCGCAGTAGTACAGATTCTGAGTATGTAACTGGGCTTGATGAAATCAGCATTTCTCTTGCTTCCCTGTGCGTAGGGAAGCTCAGTTTTAGCCACAGTAGCTCCCAAAAGTGTCTCCTCAGTGTGTTCCCATTTCCTTAGAAACAGTGTATTTGCTGGGAGAAAAGTGCATTACTGTGTGCTTTCACCGTTCAGCAAATACATGTGTAGAAGCACAGCGCTAGCAGAAACGACCGTTTCTCGACGTTTTCTAACTCAGGGAACAAGTTGCACACTTCTGAGATGCATTTGGGCAACTTTGTCAGAAATGAGTTTTTTGCCTACAGAGACATGCCTATTTGCGCAGTAGTACAGATTCTGAGTATGTAACTGGGCTTGATGAAATCAGCATTTCTCTTGCTTCCCTGTGCGTAGGGAAGCTCAGTTTTAGTCACAGTAGCTCCCACAAGTGTCTCCTCAGTGTGTTCCCATTTCCTTAGAAACAGTGTATTTGCTGGGAGAAAAGTGCATTACTGTGCGCTTTCACCGTTCAGCAAATACATGTGTAGAAGCACAGCGCTAGCGGAAAAGACCGTTTCTCGACGTTTTCTAACTCAGGGAACAAGTTGCACACTTCTGAGATGCATTGGGTCAACTTTGTCAGAAATGAGTTTTTTGCCTACAGAGACATGCCTATTTGCGCAGTAGTACAGATTCTGAGTATGTAACTGGGCTTGATGAAATCATCATTTCTCTTGCTTCCCTGTCTGTAGGGAAGCTCAGTTGTAGTCACAGTAGCTCCCACAAGTGTCTCCTCAGTGTGTTCCCATTTCCTTAGATACAGTGTATTTGCTGGGAGAAAAGTGCATTACTGTGCGCTTTCACCGTTCAGCAAATACATGTGTAGAAGCACAGCGCTAGCAGAAACGACCGTTTCTCGACGTTTTCTAACTCAGGGAAGAAGTTGCACACTTCTGAGATGCATTTGGGCAACTTTGTCAGAAATGAGTTTTTTGCCTAAAGAGACATGCCTATTTGCGCAGTAGTACAGATTCTGAGTATGTAACTGGGCTTGATGAAATCAGCATTTCTCTTGCTTCCCTGTGCGTAGGGAAGCTCAGTTTTAGTCACAGTAGCTCCCACAAGTGTCTCCTCAGTGGGTTCCCATTTCCTTAGAAACAGTGTATTTGCTGGGAGAAAAGTGCATTACTGTGCGCTTTCACCGTTCAGCAAATACATGTGTAGAAGCACAGCGCTAGCAGAAAAGACCGTTTCTCGACGTTTTCTAACTCAGGGAACAAGTTGCAAACTTCTGAGATGCATTTGGGCAACTTTGTCAGAAATGAGTTTTTTGCCTACAGAGACATGCCTATTTGCGCAGTTATACAGATTCTGAGTATGTAACTGGGCTTGATGAAATCAGCATTTCTCTTGCTTCCCTGTGCGTAGGGAAGCTCCGTTTTAGTCACTGTAGCTCCCACAAGTGTCTCCTCAGTGTGTTCCCATTTCCTTAGAAACAGTGTAATTGCTGGGAGAAAAGTGCATTACTGTGTGCTTTCACCGTTCAGCAAATACATGTGTAGAAGCACAGCGCTAGCAGAAACGACCGTTTCTCGACGTTTTCTAACTCAGGGAACAAGTTGCACACTTCTGAGATGCATTTGGGCAACTTTGTCAGAAATGAGTTTTTTGCCTAAAGAGACATGCCTATTTGCGCAGTAGTACAGATTCTGAGTATGTAACTGGGCTTGATGAAATCAGCATTTCTCTTGCTTCCCTGTGCGTAGGGAAGCTCAGTTTTAGTCACAGTAGCTCCCACAAGTGTCTCCTCAGTGTGTTCCCATTTCCTTAGAAACAGTGTATTTGTTGGGAGAAAAGTGCATTACTGTGCGCTTTCACCGTTCAGCAAATACATGTGTAGAAGCACAGCGCTAGCAGAAAAGATCGTTTCTCGACGTTTTCAAACTCAGGGAACAAGTTGCACACTTCTGAGATGCATTTGGGCAACTTTGTCAGAAATGAGTTTTTTGCCTACAGAGACATGCCTATTTGCCCAGTAGTACAGATTCTGAGTATGTAACTGGGCTTGATGAAATCAGCATTTCTCTTGCTTCCCTCTGTGTAGGGAAGCTCAGTTTTAGTCACAGTAGCTCCTACAAGTGTCTCCTCAGTGTGTTCCCATTTCCTTAGAAACTGTGTATTTGCTGGGAGAAAAGTGCATTACTATGTGCTTTCAACGTTCAGCAAATACATGTGTAGAAGCACAGCGCTAGCAGAAATGACTGTTTCTCGACGTTTTCTAACTCAGGGAACAAGTTGCACACTTCTGAGATGCATTTGGGCAACTTGTCAGAAATGAGTTTTTTGCCTAAAGAGACATGCCTATTTGCGCAGTAGTACAGATTCTGAGTATGTAACTGGGCTTGATGAAATCAGCATTTCTCTTGCTTCCCTGTGCGTAGGGAAGCTCAGTTTTAGTCACAGTAGCTCCCACAAGTGTCTCCTCATTGTGTTCCCATTTCCTTAGAAACAGTGTATTTGCTGGGAGAAAAGTGCATTACTCTGCGCTTTCACCGTTCAGCAAATACATGTGTAGAAGCACAGCGCTAGCAGAAAAGACCGTTTCTCGACGTTTTCTAACTCAGGGAACAAGTTGCACACTTCTGAGATGCATTTGGGCAACTTTGTCAGAAATGAGTTTTTTGCCTACAGAGACATGCCTATTTGCGCAGTAGTACAGATTCTGAGTATGTAACTGGGCTTGATGAAATCAGCATTTCTCTTGCTTCCCTGTGCGTAGGGAAGCTCAGTTTTAGTCACAGTAGCTCCCACAAGTGTCTCCTCAGTGTGTTCCCAGTTCCTTAGAAACAGTGTATTTGCTGGGAGAAAAGTGCATTACTGTGCGCTTTCACCGTTCAGCAAATACATGTGTAGAAGCACAGCGCTAGCTGAAACGACCGTTTCTCGACGTTTTCTAACTCAGAAAACAAGTTGCACACTTCTGAGATGCATTTGGGCAACTTTGTCAGAAATGAGTTTTTTGCCTACAGAGACATGCCTATTTGCGCAGTAGTACAGATTTTGAGTATGTAACTGGGCTTGATGAAATCAGCATTTCTCTTGCTTCCCTGTGCGTAGGGAAGCTCAGTTTTAGTCACAGTAGCTCCCACAAGTGTCTCCTCAGTGTGTTCCCATTTCCTTAGAAACAGTGTATTTGCTGGGAGAAAAGTGCATTACTGTGCGCTTTCACCGTTCAGCAAATACATGTGTAGAAGCACAGCGCTAGCAGAAACGAACGTTTCTCGACGTTTTCTAACTCAGGGAACAAGTTGCACACTTCTGAGATGCATTTGGGCAACTTTGTCAGAAATGAGTTTTTTGCCTACAGAGACAGGCCGATTTGCGCAGTAGTACAGATTCTGAGTATGTAACTGGGCTGGATGAAATCAGCATTTCTCTTGCTTCCCTGTGCGTAGGGAAGCTCAGTTTTAGTCACAGTAGCTCCAACAAGTGTCTCCTCAGTGTGTTCCCAGTTCCTTAGAAACAGTGTATTTGCTGGGAGAAAAGTGCATTACTGTGCACATTCACAGTTCAGCAAATACATGTGTAAAAGCACAGCGCTAGCAGAAACGAACGTTTCTCGACGTTTTCTAACTCAGGGAACAAGTTGCACACTTCTGAGATGCATTTCGGCAACTTTGTCAGAAATGAGTTTTTTGCCTACAGAGACATGCCTATTTGCGCAGTAGTGCAGATTCTGAGTATGTAACTGGGCTTGATGAAATCAGCATTTCTCTTGTTTCCCTGTGCATAGGGAAGGTCAGTTTAGTCACAGTAGCTCTCACAAGTGTCTCATCAGTGTGTTCCCATTTCCTTAGAAACAGTGTATTTGCTGGGAGAAAAGTGCATCACTTTGTGCTTTCACTGTTCAGCAAATACATGTGTAGAAGCACAGCGCTAGCAGAAACGACCGTTTCTCGACGTTTTCTAACTCAGGGAACAAGTTGCACACTTCTGAGTTGCATTTGGGCAACTTTGTCAGAAATGAGTTTTTTGCCTACAGAGACATGCCTATTTGCGCAGTAGTACAGATTCTGAGTATGTAACTGGGCTTGATGAAATCAGCATTTCTCTTGCTTCCCTGTGCATAGGGAAGCTCAGTTTTAGTCCCAGTAGCTCCCACAAGTGTCTCCTCAGTGTGTTCCCCTTTCCTTAGAAACAGTGTATTTGCTGGGAGAAAAGTGCATTACTGTGCGCTTTCACCGTTCAGCAAATACATGTGTAGAAGCACAGCGCTAGCAGAAACGAACGTTTCTCGACGTTTTCTAACTCAGGGAACAAGTTGCACACTTCTGAGGTGCAATTGTGTAACTATCTCAAAAATGAGTTTTTTGCTTACAGAGACATGCCAATTTGCGCAGTAGTACAGATTCTGAGTATGTAACTGGGCTTGATGAAATCAGCATTTCTCTTGCTTCCCTGTGCGTAGGGAAGCTCAGTTTTAGTCAAAGTAGCTCCCACAAGTGTCTCCTCAGTGTGTTCCCAGTTCCTTAGAAACAGTGTATTTGCTGGGAGAAAAGTGCATTACTGTGCGCTTTCACCGTTCAGCAAATACATGTGTAGAAGCACAGCGCTAGCAGAAACGAACGTTTCTCGACGTTTTCTAACTCAGAAAACAAGTTGCACACTTCTGAGATGCATTTGGGCAACTTTGTCAGAAATGAGTTTTTTGCCTACAGAGACATGCCTATTTGCGCAGTAGTACAGATTCTGAGTATGTAACTGGGCTTGATGAAATCAGCATTTCTCTTGCTTCCCTGTGCGTAGGGAAGCTCAGTTTTAGTCACAGTAGCTCCCACAAGTGTCTCCTCAGTGTGTTCCCATTTCCTTAGAAACAGTGTATTTGCTGGGAGAAAAGTGCATTACTGTGCGCTTTCACCGTTCAGCAAATACATGTGTAGTAGCACAGCGCTAGCAGAAACGAACGTTTCTCGAAGTTTTCTAACTCAGGGAACAAGTTGCACACTTCTGAGATGCATTTGGGCAACTTTGTCAGAAATGAGTTTTTTGCCTACAGAGACATGCCTATTTGCGCAGTAGTACAGATTCTGAGTATGTAACTGGGCTTGATGAAATCAGCATTTCTCTTGTTTCCCTGTGCATAGGGAAGCTCAGTTTAGTCACAGTAGCTCCCACAAGTGTCTCCTCAGTGTGTTCCCATTTCCTTAGAAACAGTGTATTTGCTGGGAGAAAAGTGCATCACTTTGTGCTTTCACCGTTCAGCAAATACATGTGTAGAAGCACAGCGCTAGCAGAAACGACCGTTTCTCGACGTTTTCTAACTCAGGGAACAAGTTGCACACTTCTGAGGTGCAATTGTGTAACTATCTCAAAAATGAGTTTTTTGCTTACAGAGACATGCCAATTTGCGCAGTAGTACAGATTCTGAGTATGTAACTGGGCTTGATGAAATCAGCATTTCTCTTGCTTCCCTGTGCGTAGGGAAGCTCAGTTTTAGTCACAGTAGCTCCCACAAGTGTCTCCTCAGTGTGTTCCCAGTTCCTTAGAAACAGTGTATTTGCTGGGAGAAAAGTGCATTACTGTGCGCTTTCACCGGTCAGCAAATACATGTGTAGTAGCACAGCGCTAGCAGAAACGAACGTTTCTCGAAGTTTTCTAACTCAGGGAACAAGTTGCACACTTCTGAGATGCATTTGGGCAACTTTGTCAGAAATGAGTTTTTTGCCTACAGAGACATGCCTATTTGCGCAGTAGTACAGATTCTGAGTATGTAACTGGGCTTGATGAAATCAGCATTTCTCTTGTTTCCCTGTGCATAGGGAAGCTCAGTTTAGTCACAGTAGCTCCCACAAGTGTCTCCTCAGTGTGTTCCCATTTCCTTAGAAACAGTGTATTTGCTGGGAGAAAAGTGCATCACTTTGTGCTTTCACCGTTCAGCAAATACATGTGTAGAAGCACAGCGCTAGCAGAAACGACCGTTTCTCGACGTTTTCTAACTCAGGGAACAAGTTGCACACTTCTGAGGTGCAATTGTGTAACTATCTCAAAAATGAGTTTTTTGCTTACAGAGACATGCCAATTTGCGCAGTAGTACAGATTCTGAGTATGTAACTGGGCTTGATGAAATCAGCATTTCTCTTGCTTCCCTGTGCGTAGGGAAGCTCAGTTTTAGTCACAGTAGCTCCCACAAGTGTCTCCTCAGTGTGTTCCCAGTTCCTTAGAAACAGTGTATTTGCTGGGAGAAAAGTGCATTACTGTGCGCTTTCACCGGTCAGCAAATACATGTGTAGAAGCACAGCGCTAGCTGAAACGACCGTTTCTCGACGTTTTCTAACTCAGAAAACAAGTTGCACACTTCTGAGATGCATTTGGGCAACTTTGTCAGAAATGAGTTTTTTGCCTACAGAGACATGCCTATTTGCGCAGTAGTACAGATTCTGAGTATGTAACTGGGCTTGATGAAATCAGCATTTCTCTTGCTTCCCTGTGCGTAGGGAAGCTCAGTTTTAGTCACAGTAGCTCCCACAAGTGTCTCCTCAGTGTGTTCCCATTTCCTTAGAAACAGTGTATTTGCTGGGAGAAAAGTGCATTACTGTGCGCTTTCACCGTTCAGCAAATACATGTGTAGAAGCACAGCGCTAGCAGAAACGAACGTTTCTCGACGTTTTCTAACTCAGGGAACAAGTTGCACACTTCTGAGATGCATTTGGGCAACTTTGTCAGAAATGAGTTTTTTGCCTACAGAGACAGGCCGATTTGCGCAGTAGTACAGATTCGGAGTATGTAACTGGGCTGGATGAAATCAGCATTTCTCTTGCTTCCCTGTGCGTAGGGAAGCTCAGTTTTAGTCACAGTAGCTCCAACAAGTGTCTCCTCAGTGTGTTCCCAGTTCCTTAGAAACAGTGTATTTCCTGGGAGAAAAGTGCATTACTGTGCACTTTCACAGTTCAGCAAATACATGTGTAAAAGCACAGCGCTAGCAGAAACGAACGTTTCTCGACGTTTTCTAACTCAGGGAACAAGTTGCACACTTCTGAGATGCATTTCGGCAACTTTGTCAGAAATGAGTTTTTTGCCTACAGAGACATGCCTATTTGCGCAGTAGTACAGATTCTGAGTATGTAACAGGGCTTGATGAAATCAGCATTTCTCTTGCTTCCCTGTGCAGAGGGAAGCTCAGTTTTAGTCCCAGTAGCTCCCACAAGTGTCTCCTCAGTGTGTTCCCCTTTCCTTAGAAACAGTGTATTTGCTGGGAGAAAAGTGCATTACTGTGCGCTTTCACCGTTCAGCAAATACATGTGTAGAAGCACAGCGCTAGCAGAAACGAACGTTTCTCGACGTTTTCTAACTCAGGGAACAAGTTGCACACTTCTGAGGTGCAATTGTGTAACTATCTCAAAAATGAGTTTTTTGCTTACAGAGACATGCCAATTTGCGCAGTAGTACAGATTCTGAGTATGTAACTGGGCTTGATGAAATCAGCATTTCTCTGGCTTCCCTGTGCGTAGGGAAGCTCAGTTTTAGTCACAGTAGCTCCCACAAGTGTCTCCTCAGTGTGTTCCCATTTCCTTAGAAACAGTGTATTTGCTGGGAGAAAAGTGCATTACTGTGCGCTTTCACCGTTCAGCAAATACATGTGTAGAAGCACAGCGCTAGCTGAAACGACCGTTTCTCGACGTTTTCTAACTCAGAAAACAAGTTGCACACTTCTGAGATGCATTTGGGCAACTTTGTCAGAAATGAGATTTTTGCCTACAGAGACATGCCTATTTGCGCAGTAGTACAGATTCTGAGTATGTAACTGGGCTTGATGAAATCAGCATTTCTCTTGCTTCCCTGTGCGTAGGGAAGCTCAGTTTTAGTCACAGTAGCTCCCACAAGTGTCTCCTCAGTGTGTTCCCATTTCCTTAGAAACAGTGTATTTGCTGGGAGAAAAGTGCATTACTGTGCGCTTTCACCGTTCAGCAAATACATGTGTAGTAGCACAGCGCTAGCAGAAACGAACGTTTCTCGACGTTTTCTAACTCAGGGAACAAGTTGCACACTTCTGAGATGCATTTGGGCAACTTTGTCAGAAATGAGTTTTTTGCCTACAGAGACATGCCTATTTGCGCAGTAGTACAGATTCTGACTATGTAACTGGGCTTGATGAAATCAGCATTTATCTTGCTTCCCTGTGCATAGGGAAGCTCAGTTTTAGTCCCAGTAGCTCCCACAAGTGTCTCCTCAGTGTGTTCCACTTTCCTTAGAAACAGTGTATTTGCTGGGAGAAAAGTGCATTACTGTGCGCTTTCACTGTTCAGCAAATACATGTGTAGAAGCACAGCGCTAGCAGAAACGACCGTTTCTCGACATTTTCTAACTCAGGGAACAAGTTGTACACTTCTGGGATGCATTTGGGCAACTTTGTCAGAAATGAGTTTTTTGCCTACAGAGACATGCCGATTTGCGCAGTAGTACAGATTCTGAGTATGTAACTGGGCTTGATGAAATCAGCATTTCTCTTGCTTCCCTGTGCGTAGGGAAGCTCAGTTTTAGTCACAGTAGCTCCCACAAGTGTCTCCTCAGTGTGTTCCCATTTCCTTAGAAACAGTGTATTTGCTGGGAGAAAAGTGCATCACTGTGCGCTTTCACCGTTCAGCAAATACATGTGTAGAAGCACAGCGCTAGCAGAAACGAACGTTTCTCGACGTTTTCTAACTCAGGGAACAAGTTGCACACTTCTGAGATGCATTTGGGCAACTTTGTCAGAAATGAGTTTTTTGCCTACAGAGACATGCCTATTTGCGCAGTAGTACAGATTCTGAGTATGTAACTGGGCTTGATGAAATCAGCATTTCTATTGCTTCCCTGTGCGTAGGGAAGCTCAGTTTTAGTCCCAGTAGCTCCCACAAGTGTCTCCTCAGTGTGTTCCCATTTCCTTAGAAACAGTGTATTTGCTGGGAGAAAAGTGCATTACTGTGCGCTTTCACCGTTCAGCAAATACATGTGTAGAAGCACAGCGCTAGCAGTAACGAACGTTTCTCGACGTTTTCTAACTCAGGGAACAAGTTGCACACTTCTGAGATGCATTGGGTAACTTTCTCAAAAATGAGTTTTTTGCCTACAGAGACATGCCTATTTGCGCAGTAGTACAAATTCTGAGTATATAGCTGGGCTTGATGAAATCAGCATTTCTCTTGCTTCCCTGTGCGTAGGGAAGCTCAGTTTTAGTCACAGTAGCTCCCACAAGTGTCTCCTCAGTGTGTTCCCATTTCCTTAGAAACAGTGTATTTGCTGGGAGAAAAGTGCATTACTGTGCGCTTTCACCGTTCAGCAAATACATGTGTAGAAGCACAGCGCTAGCAGAAACGAACGTTTCTCGACGTTTTCTAACTCAGGGAAGAAGTTGCACACTTCTGACATGCATTTGGGAAACTTTGTCAGAAATGAGTTTTTTGCCTAAAGAGACATGCCTATTTGCGCAGTAGTACAGATTCTGAGTATGTAACTGGGCTTGATGAAATCAGCATTTCTCTTGCTTCCCTGTGCGTAGGGAAGCTCAGTTTTAGCCACAGTAGCTCCCACAAGTGTCTCCTCAGTGTGTTCCCATTTCCTTAGAAACAGTGTATTTGCTGGGAGAAAAGTGCATTACTGTGTGCTTTCACCGTTCAGCAAATACATGTGTAGAAGCACAGCGCTAGCAGAAACGACCGTTTCTCGACGTTTTCTAACTCAGGGAACAAGTTGCACACTTCTGAGATGCATTTGGGCAACTTTGTCAGAAATGAGTTTTTTGCCTACAGAGACATGCCTATTTGCGCAGTAGTACAGATTCTGAGTATGTAACTGGGCTTGATGAAATCAGCATTTCTCTTGCTTCCCTGTGCGTAGGGAAGCTCAGTTTTAGTCACAGTAGCTCCCACAAGTGTCTCCTCAGTGTGTTCCCATTTCCTTAGAAACAGTGTATTTGCTGGGAGAAAAGTGCATTACTGTGCGCTTTCACCGTTCAGCAAATACATGTGTAGAAGCACAGCGCTAGCAGAACCGAACGTTTCTCGACGTTTTCTAACTTAGAGAACAAGTTGCACAATTCTGAGATGCATTTGCGCAACTTTGTCAGAAATGAGTTTTTTGCCTAAAGAGACATGCCTATTTGCACAGTAGTACAGATTCTGAGTATGTAAATGGGCTTGATGAAATCAGCATTTCTCTTGCTTCCCTGTGCGTAGGGAAGCTCAGTTTTAGTCACAGTAGCTCCCACAAGTGTCTCCTCAGTGTGTTCCCATTTCCTTAGAAACAGTGTATTTGCTGGGAGAAAAGTGCATTACTGTGCGCTTTCACCGTTCAGCAAATACATGTGTAGAAGCACAGCGCTAGCGGTAAAGACCGTTTGTCGACGTTTTCTAACTCAGGGAACAAGTTGCACACTTCTGAGATGCATTGGGTCAACTTTGTCAGAAATGAGTTTTTTGCCTACAGAGACATGCCTATTTGCGCAGTAGTACAGATTCTGAGTATGTAACTGGGCTTGATGAAATCATCATTTCTCTTGCTTCCCTGTCTGTAGGGAAGATCAGTTGTAGTCACAGTAGCTCCCACAAGTGTCTCCTCAGTGTGTTCCCATTTCCTTAGATACAGTGTATTTGCTGGGAGAAAAGTGCATTACTGTGCGCTTTCACCGTTCAGCAAATACATGTGTAGAAGCACAGCGCTAGCAGAAACGACCATTTCTCGACGTTTTCTAACTCAGGGAAGAAGTTGCACACTTCTGAGAGGCATTTGGGCAACTTTGTCAGAAATGAGTTTTTTGCCTAAAGAGACATGCCTATTTGCGCAGTAGTACAGATTCTGAGTATGTAACTGGGCTTGATGAAATCAGCATTTCTCTTGCTTCCCTGTGCGTAGGGAAGCTCAGTTTTAGTCACAGTAGCTCCCACAAGTGTCTCCTCAGTGGGTTCCCATTTCCTTAGAAACAGTGTATTTGCTGGGAGAAAAGTGCATTACTGTGCGCTTTCACCGTTCAGCAAATATATGTGTAGAAGCACAGCGCTAGCAGAAAAGACCGTTTCTCGACGTTTTCTAACTCAGGGAACAAGTTGCACACTTCTGAGATGCATTTGGGCAACTTTGTCAGAAATGAGTTTTTTGCCTACAGAGACATGCCTATTTGCGCAGTTATACAGATTCTGAGTATGTAACTGGGCTTGATGAAATCAGCATTTCTCTTGCTTCCCTGTGCGTAGGGAAGCTCCGTTTTAGTCACTGTAGCTCCCACAAGTGTCTCCTCAGTGTGTTCCCATTTCCTTAGAAACAGTGTAATTGCTGGGAGAAAAGTGCATTACTGTGTGCTTTCACCGTTCAGCAAATACATGTGTAGAAGCACAGCGCTAGCAGAAACGACCGTTTCTCGACGTTTTCTAACTCAGGGAACAAGTTGCACACTTCTGAGATGCATTTGGGCAACTTTGTCAGAAATGAGTTTTTTGCCTAAAGCGACATGCCTATTTGCGCAGTAGTACAGATTCTGAGTATGTAACTGGGCTTGATGAAATCAGCATTTCTCTTGCTTCCCTGTGCATAGGGAAGCTCAGTTTTAGTCACAGTAGCTCCCACAAGTGTCTCCTCAGTGTGTTCCCATTTCCTTAGAAACAGTGTATTTGTTGGGAGAAAAGTGCATTACTGTGCGCTTTCACCGTTCAGCAAATACATGTGTAGAAGCACAGCGCTAGCAGAAAAGATCGTTTCTCGACGTTTTCAAACTCAGGGAACAAGTTGCACACTTCTGAGATGCATTTGGGCAACTTTGTCAGAAATGAGTTTTTTGCCTACAGAGACATGCCTATTTGCCCAGTAGTACAGATTCTGAGTATGTAACTGGGCTTGATGAAATCAGCATTTCTCTTGCTTCCCTCTGTGTAGGGAAGCTCAGTTTTAGTCACAGTAGCTCCTACAAGTGTCTCCTCAGTGTGTTCCCATTTCCTTAGAAACTGTGTATTTGCTGGGAGAAAAGTGCATTACTATGTGCTTTCACCGTTCAGCAAATACATGTGTAGAAGCACAGCGCTAGCAGAAATGACTGTTTCTCGACGTTTTCTAACTCAGGGAACAAGTTGCACACTTCAGAGATGCATTTGGGCAACTTTGTCAGAAATGAATTTTTTGCCTAAAGAGACATGCCTATTTGCGCAGTAGTACAGATTCTGAGTATGTAACTGGGCTTTATGAAATCAGCATTTCTCTTGCTTCCCTGTGCGTACGGAAGCTCAGTTTTAGTCACAGTAGCTCCCACAAGTGTCTCCTCAGTGTGTTCCCATTTCCTTAGAAACAGTGTATTTGCTGGGAGAAAAGTGCATTACTCTGCGCTTTCACCGTTCAGCAAATTCATGTGTAGAAGCACAGCGCTAGCAGAAAAGACCGTTTCTCGACGTTTTCTAACTCAGGGAACAAGTTGCACACTTCTGAGATGCATTTGGGCAACTTTGTCAGAAATGAGTTTTTTGCCTACAGAGACATGCCTATTTGCGCAGTAGTACAGATTCTGAGTATGTAACTGGGCTTGATGAAATCAGCATTTCTCTTGCTTCCCTGTGCGTAGGGAAGCTCAGTTTTAGTCACAGTAGCTCCCACAAGTGTCTCCTCAGTGTGTTCCCATTTCCTTAGAAACAGTGTATTTGCTGGGAGAAAAGTGCATTACTGTGCGCTTTCACCGTTCAGCAAATACATGTGTAGAAGCACAGCGCTAGCAGAAACGAACGTTTCTCGACGTTTTCTAAATCAGGGAACAAGTTGCACACTTCTGAGATGCATTTGGGCAACTTTGTCAGAAATGAGTTTTTTGCCTACAGAGACATGCCTATTTGCACAGTAGTACAGATTCTGAGTATGTAACTGGGCTTGATGAAATCAGCATTTCTCTTGCTTCCCTGTGCGTAGGGAAGCTCAGTTTTAGTCACAGTAGCTCCCACAAGTGTCTCCTCAGTGTGTTCCCATTTCCTTAGAAACAGTGTTTTTGCTGGAAGAAAAGTGCATTACTGTGCGCTTTCACCGTTCAGCAAATACATGTGTAGAAGCACAGCGCTAGCAGAAACGAACGTTTCTCGACGTTATCTAACTCAGGGAACAAGTTGCACACTTCTGAGATGCATTTGGGCAACTTTGTCAGAAATGAGTTTTTTCCCTAAAGAGACATGCTTTTTTGCGCAGTAGTACAGATTCTGAGTATATAACTGGGCTTGATGAAATCAGCATTTCTCTTGCTTCACTGTGCGTAGGGAAGCTCAGTTTTAGTCACAGTAGCTCCCACCAGTGTCTCCTCAGTGTGTTCCCATTTCCTTAGAAACAGTGTATTTGCTGGGAGAAAAGTGCATTACTGTGCGCTTTCACCGTTCAGCAAATACATGTGTAGAAGCACAGCGCTAGCAGAAACGAACGTTTCTCGACGTTTTCTAACTCAGGGAACAAGTTGCACACTTCTGAGATGCATTTGGGCAACTTTGTCAGAAATGATTTTTTGCCTACAGAGACATGCCTATTTGCGCAGTAGTACAGATTCTGAGTATGTAACTGGGCTTGATGAAATCAGCATTTCTCTTGCTTCCCTGTGCGTAGGGAAGCTCAGTTTTAGTCACAGTAGCTCCCACAAGTGTCTCCTCAGTGTGTTCCCATTTCCATAGAAACAGTGTATTTGCTGGGAGAAAAGTGCATTACTGTGCGCTTTCACCGTTCAGCAAATACATGTGTAGAAGCACAGCGCTAGCAGAAAAGACCGTTTCTCGACGTTTTCTAACTAAGGGAACAAGTTGCACACTTCTGAGATGCATTTGGGAAACTTTGTCAGAAATGAGTTTTTTGCCTAAAGAGACATGCCTATTTGCGCAGTAGTACAGATTCTGAGTATGTAACTGGGCTTGATGAAATCAGCATTTATCTTGCTTCCCTCTGCGTAGGGAAGCTCAGTTTTAGTCACAGTAGCTCCCACAAGTGTCTCCTCAGTGGGTTCCCATTTCCTTAGAAACAGTGTATTTGCTGGGAGAAAAGTGCATTACTGTGCGCTTTCACCGTTCAGCAAATACATGTGTAGAAGCACAGCGCTAGCAGAAAAGACCGTTTCTCGACGTTTTCTAACTCAGGGAACAAGTTGCACACTTCTGAGATGCATTTGGGCAACTTTGTCAGAAATGAGTTTTTTGCCTACAGAGACATGCCTATTTGCGCAGTTATACAGATTCTGAGTATGTAACTGGGCTTGATGAAATCAGCATTTCTCTTGCTTCCCTGTGCGTAGGGAAGCTCCGTTTTAGTCACTGTAGCTCCCACAAGTGTCTCCTCAGTGTGTTCCCATTTCCTTAGAAACAGTGTATTTGCTGGGAGAAAAGTGCATTACTGTGTGCTTTCACCGTTCAGCAAATACATGTGTAGAAGCACAGCGCTAGCAGAAACGACCGTTTCTCGACGTTTTCTAACTCAGGGAACAAGTTGCACACTTCTGAGATGCATTTGGGCAACTTTGTCAGAAATGAGTTTTTTGCCTAAAGAGACATGCCTATTTGCGCAGTAGTACAGATTCTGAGTATGTAACTGGGCTTGATGAAATCAGCATTTCTCTTGCTTCCCTGTGCGTAGGGAAGCTCAGTTTTAGTCACAGTAGCTCCCACAAGTGTCTCCTCAGTGTGTTCCCATTTCCTTAGAAACAGTGTATTTGCTGGGAGAAAAGTGCATTACTGTGCGCTTTCACCGTTCAGCAAATACATGTGTAGTAGCACAGCGCTAGCAGAAACGAACGTTTCTCGACGTTTTCTAACTCAGGGAACAAGTTGCACACTTCTGAGATGCATTTGGGCAACTTTGTCAGAAATGAGTTTTTTGCCTACAGAGACATGCCTATTTGCGCAGTAGTACAGATTCTGAGTATGTAACTGGGCTTGATGAAATCAGCATTTCTCTTGTTTCCCTGTGCATAGGGAAGCTCAGTTTAGTCACAGTAGCTCCCACAAGTGTCTCCTCAGTGTGTTCCCATTTCCTTAGAAACAGTGTATTTGCTGGGAGAAAAGTGCATCACTTTGTGCTTTCACCGTTCAGCAAATACATGTGTAGAAGCACAGCGCTAGCAGAAACGACCGTTTCTCGACGTTTTCTAACTCAGGGAACAAGTTGCACACTTCTGAGGTGCAATTGTGTAACTATCTCAAAAATGAGTTTTTTGCTTACAGAGACATGCCAATTTGCGCAGTAGTACAGATTCTGAGTATGTAACTGGGCTTGATGAAATCAGCATTTCTCTTGCTTCCCTGTGCGTAGGGAAGCTCAGTTTTAGTCACAGTAGCTCCCACAAGTGTCTCCTCAGTGTGTTCCCAGTTCCTTAGAAACAGTGTATTTGCTGGGAGAAAAGTGCATTACTGTGCGCTTTCACCGGTCAGCAAATACATGTGTAGAAGCACAGCGCTAGCTGAAACGACCGTTTCTCGACGTTTTCTAACTCAGAAAACAAGTTGCACACTTCTGAGATGCATTTGGGCAACTTTGTCAGAAATGAGTTTTTTGCCTACAGAGACATGCCTATTTGCGCAGTAGTACAGATTCTGAGTATGTAACTGGGCTTGATGAAATCAGCATTTCTCTTGCTTCCCTGTGCGTAGGGAAGCTCAGTTTTAGTCACAGTAGCTCCCACAAGTGTCTCCTCAGTGTGTTCCCAGTTCCTTAGAAACAGTGTATTTGCTGGGAGAAAAGTGCATTACTGTGCGCTTTCACCGTTCAGCAAATACATGTGTAGAAGCACAGCGCTAGCTGAAACGACCGTTTCTCGACGTTTTCTAACTCAGAAAACAAGTTGCACACTTCTGAGATGCATTTGGGCAACTTTGTCAGAAATGAGTTTTTTGCCTACAGAGACATGCCTATTTGCGCAGTAGTACAGATTCTGAGTATGTAACTGGGCTTGATGAAATCAGCATTTCTCTTGCTTCCCTGTGCGTAGGGAAGCTCAGTTTTAGTCACAGTAGCTCCCACAAGTGTCTCCTCAGTGTGTTCCCATTTCCTTAGAAACAGTGTATTTGCTGGGAGAAAAGTGCATCACTGTGCGCTTTCACCGTTCAGCAAATACATGTGTAGAAGCACAGCGCTAGCAGAAACGAACGTTTCTCGACGTTTTCTAACTCAGGGAAAAAGTTGCACACTTCTGAGATGCATTTGGGTAACTTTCTCAAAAATGAGTTTTTTGCCTACAGAGACATGCCTATTTGCGCAGTAGTACAAATTCTGAGTATATAGCTGGGCTTGATGAAATCAGCATTTCTCTTGCTTCCCTGTGCGTAGGGAAGCTCAGTTTTAGTCACAGTAGCTCCCACAAGTGTCTCCTCAGTGTGTTCCCATTTCCTTAGAAACAGTGTATTTGCTGGGAGAAAAGTGCATTACTGTGCGCTTTCACCGTTCAGCAAATACTTGTGTAGAAGCACAGCGCTAGCTGAAACGACCGTTTCTCGACGTTTTCTAACTCAGGGAAGAAGTGGCACACTTCTGAGATGCATTTCGGCAACTTTGTCAGAAATGAGTTTTTTGCCTACAGAGACATGCCTATTTGCGCAGTAGTACAGATTCTGAGTATGTGACTGGGCTTGATGAAATCAGCATTTCTCTTGCTTCCCTGTGCGTAGGGAAGCTCAGTTTTAGTCACATTAGCTCCCAAAAGTGTCTCCTCAGTGTGTTCCCATTTCCTTAGAAACAGTGTATTTGCTGGGAGAAAAGTGCATTACTGTGCACTTTCACCATTCAGCAAATACATGTGTAGAAGCACAGCGCTAGCAGAAACGAACGTTTCTCGACGTTTTCTAACTCAGGGAACAAGTTGCACACTTCTGAGATGCATTTGGGCAACTTTGTCAGAAATGAGTTTTTTGCCTAAAGAGACATGCCTATTTGCGCAGTAGTACAGATTCTTAGTATGTAACTGGGCTTGATGAAATCAGCATTTCTCTTGCTTCCCTGTGCGTAGGGAAGCTCAGTTTTAGTCACAGTAGCTCCCACAAGTGTCTCCTCAGTGTGTTCCCATTTCCTTAGAAACAGTGTATTTGCTGGGAGAAAAGTGCATTACTGTGCGCTTTCACCGTTCAGCAAATACATGTGTAGAAGCACAGCGCTAGCAGAAACGAACGTTTCTCGACGTTTTCTAACTCAGGGAAGAAGTTGCACACTTCTGACATGCATTTGGGAAACTTTGTCAGAAATGAGTTTTTTGCCTAAAGAGACATGCCTATTTGCGCAGTAGTACAGATTCTGAGTATGTAACTGGGCTTGATGAAATCAGCATTTCTCTTGCTTCCCTGTGCGTAGGGAAGCTCAGTTTTAGCCACAGTAGCTCCCACAAGTGTCTCCTCAGTGTGTTCCCATTTCCTTAGAAACAGTGTATTTGCTGGGAGAAAAGTGCATTACTGTGTGCTTTCACCGTTCAGCAAATACATGTGTAGAAGCACAGCGCTAGCAGAAACGACCGTTTCTCGACGTTTTCTAACTCAGGGAACAAGTTGCACACTTCTGAGATGCATTTGGGCAACTTTGTCAGAAATGAGTTTTTTGCCTACAGAGACATGCCTATTTGCGCAGTAGTACAGATTCTGAGTATGTAACTGGGCTTGATGAAATCAGCATTTCTCTTGCTTCCCTGTGCGTAGGGAAGCTCAGTTTTAGTCACAGTAGCTCCCACAAGTGTCTCCTCAGTGTGTTCCCATTTCCTTAGAAACAGT
This sequence comes from Acomys minous, assembly GCF_964271855.1. Classification (NCBI taxonomy): domain Eukaryota; kingdom Metazoa; phylum Chordata; class Mammalia; order Rodentia; family Muridae; genus Acomys; species Acomys minous. Next base: position 2,340,761 of record NW_028182178.1, read on the forward strand.
GTATTTGCTGGGAGAAAAGTGCATTACTGTGCGCTTTCACCGTTCAGCAAATACATGTGTAGAAGCACAGCGCTAGCAGAACCGAACGTTTCTCGACGTTTTCTAACTTAGAGAACAAGTTGCACAATTCTGAGATGCATTTGCGCAACTTTGTCAGAAATGAGTTTTTTGCCTAAAGAGACATGCCTATTTGCGCAGTAGTACAGATTCTGAGTATGTAAATGGGCTTGATGAAATCAGCATTTCTCTTGCTTCCCTGTGCGTAGGGAAGCTCAGTTTTAGTCACAGTAGCTCCCACAAGTGTCTCCTCAGTGTGTTCCCATTTCCTTAGAAACAGTGTATTTGCTGGGAGAAAAGTGCATTACTGTGCGCTTTCACCGTTCAGCAAATACATGTGTAGAAGCACAGCGCTAGCGGTAAAGACCGTTTGTCGACGTTTTCTAACTCAGGGAACAAGTTGCACACTTCTGAGATGCATTTGGGCAACTTTGTCAGAAATGAGTTTTTTGCCTACAGAGACATGCCTATTTGCGCAGTAGTACAGATTCTGAGTATGTAACTGGGCTTGATGAAATCATCATTTCTCTTGCTTCCCTGTCTGTAGGGAAGATCAGTTGTAGTCACAGTAGCTCCCACAAGTGTCTCCTCAGTGTGTTCCCATTTCCTTAGATACAGTGTATTTGCTGGGAGAAAAGTGCATTACTGTGCGCTTTCACCGTTCAGCAAATACATGTGTAGGAGCACAGCGCTAGCAGAAACGACCGTTTCTCGACGTTTTCTAACTCAGGGAAGAAGTTGCACACTTCTGAGAGGCATTTGGGCAACTTTGTCAGAAATGAGTTTTTTGCCTAAAGAGACATGCCTATTTGCGCAGTAGTACAGATTCTGAGTATGTAACTGGGCTTGATGAAATCAGCATTTCTCTTGCTTCCCTGTGCGTAGGGAAGCTCAGTTTTAGTCACAGTAGCTCCCACAAGTGTCTCCTCAGTGGGTTCCCATTTCCTTAGAAACAGTGTATTTGCTGGGAGAAAAGTGCATTACTGTGCGCTTTCACCGTTCAGCAAATATATGTGTAGAAGCACAGCGCTAGCAGAAAAGACCGTTTCTCGACGTTTTCTAACTCAGGGAACAAGTTGCACACTTCTGAGATGCATTTGGGCAACTTTGTCAGAAATGAGTTTTTTGCCTACAGAGACATGCCTATTGGCGCAGTTATACAGATTCTGAGTATGTAACTGGGCTTGATGAAATCAGCATTTCTCTTGCTTCCCTGTGCGTAGGGAAGCTCCGTTTTAGTCACTGTAGCTCCCACAAGTGTCTCCTCAGTGTGTTCCCATTTCCTTAGAAACAGTGTAATTGCTGGGAGAAAAGTGCATTACTGTGTGCTTTCACCGTTCAGCAAATACATGTGTAGAAGCACAGCGCTAGCAGAAACGACCGTTTCTCGACGTTTTCTAACTCAGGGAACAAGTTGCACACTTCTGAGATGCATTTGGGCAACTTTGTCAGAAATGAGTTTTTTGCCTAAAGAGACATGCCTATTTGCGCAGTAGTACAGATTCTGAGTATGTAACTGGGCTTGATGAAATCAGCATTTCTCTTGCTTCCCTGTGCATAGGGAAGCTCAGTTTTAGTCACAGTAGCTCCCACAAGTGTCTCCTCAGTGTGTTCCCATTTCCTTAGAAACAGTGTATTTGTTGGGAGAAAAGTGCATTACTGTGCGCTTTCACCGTTCAGCAAATACATGTGTAGAAGCACAGCGCTAGCAGAAAAGATCGTTTCTCGACGTTTTCAAACTCAGGGAACAAGTTGCACACTTCTGAGATGCATTTGGGCAACTTTGTCAGAAATGAGTTTTTTGCCTGCAGAGACATGCCTATTTGCCCAGTAGTACAGATTCTGAGTATGTAACTGGGCTTGATGAAATCAGCATTTCTCTTGCTTCCCTGTGCGTAGGGAAGCTCAGTTTTAGTCACAGTAGCTCCCACAAGTGTCTCCTCAGTGTGTTCCCATTTCCTTAGAAACAGTGTATTTGCTGGGAGAAAAGTGCATTACTGTGTGCTTTCACCGTTCAGCAAATACATGTGTAGAAGCACAGCGCTAGCAGAAACGAACGTTTCTCGACGTTTTCTAACTCAGGGAACAAGTTGCACACTTCTGAGATGCATTTGGGCAACTTTGTCAGAAATGAGTTTTTTGCCTACAGAGACATGCCTATTTGCGCAGTAGTACAGATTCTGAGTATGTAACTGGGCTTGACGAAATCAGCATTTCTCTTGCTTCCCTGTGCGTAGGGAAGCTCAGTTTTAGTCACCGTAGCTCCCACAAGTGTCTCCTCAGTGTGTTCCCATTTCCTTAGAAACAGTGTATTTGCTGGGAGAAAAGTGCATTACTGTGCGCTTTCACCGTTCAGCAAATACATGTGTAGAAGCACAGCGCTAGCAGAAACGAACATTTCTCGACGTTTTCTAACTCAGGGAACAAGTTGCACACTTCTGAGATGCATTTGGGTAACTTTCTCAAAAATGAGTTTTTTGCCTAAAGAGACATGCCTATTTGCGCAGTAGTACAGATTCTGAGTATGTAACTGGGCTTGATGAAATCAGCATTTCTCTTGCTTCGCTGTGCGTAGGGAAGTTCAGTTTTAGTCACAGTAGCTCCCACAAGTGTCTCCTCAGTGTGTTCCCATTTCTTTAGAAACAGTGTATTTGCTGGGAGAAAAGTGCATTACTGTGCGCTTTCACCGTTCAGCAAATACATGTGTAGAAGCACAGCGCTAGCAGAAACGACCGTTTCTCGACGTTTTCTAACTCAGGGAACAAGTTGCACACTTCTGAGATGCATTTGGGCAACTTTGTCAGAAATGAGTTTTTTGCCTACAGAGACATGCCTATTTGCGCAGTAGTACAGATTCTGAGTATGTAACTGGGCTTGATGAAATCAGCATTTCTCTTGCTTCCCTGTGCGTAGGGAAGCTCAGTTTTAGTCACAGTAGCTCCCACAAGTGTCTCCTCAGTGTGTTCCCATTTCCTTGGAAACAGTGTATTTGCTGGGAGAAAAGTGCATTACTGTGCGCTTTCACCCTTCAGCAAATACATGTGTAGAAGCACAGCGCTAGCAGAAACGACCGTTTCTCGACGTTTTCTAACTCAGGGAACAAGTTGCACACTTCTGAGATGCATTTGGGCAACTTTGTCAGAAATGAGTTTTTTGCCTACAGAGACATGCCTATTTGCGCAGTAGTACAGATTCTGAGTATGTAACTGGGCTTGATGAAATCAGCATTTCTCTTGCTTCCCTGTGCGTAGGGAAGCTCAGTTTTAGTCACAGTAGCTCCCACAAGTGTCTCCTCAGTGTGTTCCCATTTCCTTAGAAACAGTGTATTTGCTGGGAGAAAAGTGCATTACTGTGCGCTTTCACCGTTCAGCAAATACATATGTAGAAGCACAGCACTAGCAGAAACGACCGTTTCTCGACGTTTTCTAACTCAGGGAACAAGTTGCACACTTCTGAGATGCATTTGGGAACTTTGTCAGAAATGAGTTTTTTGCCTAAAGAGACATGCCTATTTGCGCAGTAGTACAGATTCTTAGTATGTAACTGGGCTTGATGACATCAGCATTTCTCTTGCTTCCCTGTGCGTAGGGAAGCTCACTTTTAGTCACAGTAGCTCCCACAACTGTCTCCTCAGTGTGTTCCCATTTCCTTAGAAACAGTGTATTTGCTGGGAGAAAAGTGCATTACTGTGTGCTTTCACCGTTCAGCAAATACATGTGTAGAAGCACAGCGCTAGCAGAAACGACCGTTTCTCGACATATTCTAACTCAGGGAACAAGTTGCACACTTCTGAGATGCATTTGGGCAACTTTGTCAGAAATGAGTTTTTTGCCTAAAGAGACATGCCTATTTGCGCAGTAGTACAGATTCTGAGTATGTAACTGGGCTTGATGAAATCAGCATTTCTCTTGCTTCCCTGTGCGTAGGGAAGCTCAGTTTTAGTCACAGTAGCTCCCACAAGTGTCTCCTCAGTGTGTTCCCATTTCCTTAGAAACAGTGTATTTGCTGGGAGAAAAGTGCATTACTGTGCGCTTTCACCGTTCAGCAAATACATGTGTAGAAGCACAGCGGTAGCAGAAACGACCTTTCTCGACGTTTTCTAACTCAGGGAACAAGTTGCACACTTCTGAGATGCATTTGGGCAACTTTGTCAGAAATGAGTTTTTTGCCTACAGAGACATGCCTATTTGCGCAGTAGTACAGATTCTGAGTATGTAACTCGGTTTGATGAAATCAGCATTTCTCTTGCTTCCCTGTGCGTAGGGAAGCTCAGTTTTAGTCACAGTAGCTCCCACAAGTGTCTCCTCACTGTGTTCCCATATCTTTAGAAACAGTGTATTTGCTGGGAGAAAAGTGCATTACTGTGCGCTTTCACCGTTCAGCAAATACATGTGTAGAAGCACAGCGCTAGCAGAAACGACCGTTTCTCGACGTTTTCTAACTCAGGGAACAAGTTGCACACTTCTGAGATGCATTTGGGCAACTTTGTCAGAAATGAGTTTTTTGCCTACAGAGACATGCCTATTTGCGCAGTAGTACAGATTCTGAGTATGTAACTGGGCTTGATGAAATCAGCATTTCTCTTGCTTCCCTGTGCGTAGGGAAGCTCAGTTTTAGTCACAGTAGCTCCCACAAGTGTCTCCTCAGTGTGTTCCCTGTTCCTTAGAAACAGTGTATTTGCTGGGAGAAAAGTGCATTACTGTGCGCTTTCACCGTTCAGCAAATACATGTGTAGAAGCACAGCGCTAGCAGAAACGAACATTTCTCGACGTTTTCTAACTCAGGGAACAAGTTGCACACTTCTGAGATGCATTTGGGCAACTTTGTCAGAAATGAGTTTTTTGCCTACAGAGACATGCCTATTTGCGCAGTAGTACAGATTCTGAGTATGTAACTCGGTTTGATGAAATCAGCATTTCTCTTGCTTCCCTGTGCGTAGGGAAGCTCAGTTTTAGTCACAGTAGCTCCCACAAGTGTCTCCTCACTGTGTTCCCATATCTTTAGAAACAGTGTATTTGCTGGGAGAAAAGTGCATTACTGTGCGCTTTCACCGTTCAGCAAATACATGTGTAGAAGCACAGCGCTAGCAGAAACGACCGTTTCTCGACGTTTTCTAACTCAGGGAACAAGTTGCACACTTCTGAGATGCATTTGGGCAACTTTGTCAGAAATGAGTTTTTTGCCTACAGAGACATGCCTATTTGCGCAGTAGTACAGATTCTGAGTATGTAACTGGGCTTGATGAAATCAGCATTTCTCTTGCTTCCCTGTGCGTAGGGAAGCTCAGTTTTAGTCACAGTAGCTCCCACAAGTGTCTCCTCAGTGTGTTCCCTGTTCCTTAGAAACATTGTATTTGCTGGGAGAAAAGTGCATTACTGTGCGCTTTCACCGTTCAGCAAATACATGTGTAGAAGCACAGCGCTAGCAGAAACGAACATTTCTCGACGTTTTCTAACTCAGGGAACAAGTTGCACACTTCTGAGATGCATTTGGGCAACTTTGTCAGAAATGAGTTTTTTGCCTAAAGAGACATGCCTATTTGCGCAGTAGTACAGATTCTGAGTATGTAACTGGGCTTGATGAAATCAGCATTCTCTTGCTTCCCTGTGCATAGGGAAGCTCAGTTTTAGCCACAGTAGCTCCCACAAGTGTCTCCTCAGTGTGTTCCCATTTCCTTAGAAACAGTGTATTTGCTGGGAGAAAAGTGCATTACTGTGCGCTTTCACCGTTCAGCAAATACATGTGTAGACGCACAGCGGTAGCAGAAACGAACGTTTCTCGACGTTTTCTAACTCAGGGAAAATTTGCACACTTCTGAGATGCATTTGGGCAACTTTGTCAGAAATGAGTTTTTTGCCTACAGAGACATGTCTATTTGCGCAGTAGTACAGATTCTGAGTTTGTACCTGGGCTTGATGAAATCAGCATTCTCTTGCTTCCCTGTGTGTAGGGAAGCTCAGTTTTAGTCACAGTAGCTCCCACAAGTGTCTCCTCAGTGTGTTCCCAGTTCCTTAGAAACAGAGTATTTGCTGGGAGAAAAGTGCATTACTGTGTGCTTTCACCGTTCAGCAAATACATGTGTAGAAGAACAGCGCTAGCAGAAACGACCGTTTCTCGACGTTTTCTAACTCAGGGAACAAGTTTCACACTTCTGAGATGCATTTGGGCAACTTTGTCAGAAATGAGTTTTTTGCCTAAAGAGACATGCCTATTTGCGCAGTAGTACAGATTCTGAGTATGTAACTGGGCTTGATGAAATCAGCATTTCTCTTGCTTCCCTGTACGTAGGGAAGCTCAGTTTTAGTCACAGTAGCTCCCACAAGTGTCTCCTCAGTGTGTTCCCATTTCCTCAGAAACAGTGTATTTGCTGGGAGAAAAGTGCATTACTGTGCGCTTTCACCGTTCAGCAAATACATGTGTAGAAGCACAGCACTAGCTGAAACGACCGTTTCTCGACGTTTTCTAACTCAGGGAACAAGTGGCACACTTCTGAGATGCATTTGGGCAACTTTGTCAGAAATGAGTTTTTTGCCTACAGAGACATGCCTATTTGCGCAGTAGTACAGATTCTGAGTATGTAACTGGGCTTGATGAAATCAGCATTTCTCTTGCTTCCCTGTGCGTAGGGAAGCACACTTTTAGTCACAGTAGCTCCCACAAGTGTCTCCTCAGTGTGTTCCCATTTCCTTAGAAACAGTGTATTTGCTGGGAGAAAAGTGCATTACTGTGCGCTTTCACCGTTCAGCAAATACATGTGTAGAAGCACAGCGCTAGCTGAACCGACCGCTTCTCGACGTTTTCTAACTCAGGGAACAAGTGGCACACTTCTGAGATGCATTTGGGCAACTTTGTCAGAAATGAGTTTTTTGCCTACAGAGACATGCCTATTTGCGCAGTAGTACAGATTCTGTGTATGTAACTGGGCTTGATGAAATCAGCATTTCTCATGCTTCCCTGTGCGTAGGGAAGCTCAGTTTAATCACAGTAGCTCCCACAAGTGTCTCCTCAGTGTGTTCCCATTTCCTTAGACACAGTGTATTTGCTGGGAGAAAAGTACATTACTGTGCGCTTTCACTGTTCAGCAAATACATGTGTAGAAGCACAGCGCTAGCAGAAACGAACATTTCTCGACGTTTTCTAACTCAGGGAACAAGTTGCACACTTCTGAGATGCATTTGGGCAACATTGTCCGAAATGAGTTTTTTGCCTAAAGAGACATGCCTATTTGCGCAGTAGTACAGATTCTGAGTAGGTAACTGGGCTTGATGAAATCAGCATTCTCTTGCTTCCCTGTGCGTAGGGAAGCTCAGTTTTAGTCACAGTAGCTCCCACAAGTGTCTCCTCAGTGTGTTCCCATTTCCTTAGACACAGTGTATTTGCTGGGAGAAAAGTGCAATACTGTGCGCTTTCACCGTTCAGCAAATACATGTGTAGAAGCACAGCGCTAGCTGAAACGACCGTTTCTCGACGTTTTCTAACTCAGGGAACAAGTTGCACACTTCTGAGATGCATTTGGGCAACTTTGTCAGAAATGAGTTTTTTGCCTACAGAGACATGCCTATTTGCGCAGTAGTACAGATTCTGAGTATGTAACTGGGCATGATGAAATCAGCATTTCTCCTGCTTCCCTGTGCGTAGGGAAGCTCAGTTTTAGTCACAGTAGCTCCCACAAGTGTCTCCTCAGTGTGTTCCCATTTCCTTAGAAACAGTGTATTTGCTGGGAGAAAAGTGCATTACTGTGCGCTTTCACCGTTCAGCAAATACATGTGTAGAAGCACAGCGCTAGCTGAAACGACCGCTTCTCGACGTTTTCTAACTCAGGGAACAAGTGGCAAACTTCTGAGATGCATTTGGGCAACTTTGTCAGAAATGAGTTTTTTGCCTACAGAGACATGCCTATTTGCGCAGTAGTACAGATTCTGTGTATGTAACTGGGCTTGATGAAATCAGCATTCCTCATGCTTCCCTGTGCGTAGGGAAGCTCAGTTTAATCACAGTAGCTTCCACAAGTGTCTCCTCAGTGTGTTCCCATTTCCTTAGAAACAGTGTATTTGCTGGGAGAAAAGTGCATTACTGTGCGCTTTCACCGTTCAGCAAATACATGTCTAGAAGCACAGCGCTAGCAGAAACGAACGTTTCTCGATGTTTTCTAACTCAGGGAACAAGTTGCACACTTCTGAGATGCATTTGGGCAACTTTGTCAGAAATGAGTTTTTTGCCTACAGAGACATGCCTATTTGCGCAGTACTACAGATTCTGAGTATGTAACTGGGCTTGATGAAATCAGAATTCTCTTGCTTCCCTGTACGTAGGGAAGCTCAGTTTTAGTCACAGTAGCTCCCACAAGTGTCTCCTCAGTGTGTTCCCATTTCCTTAGAAACAGTGTATTTGCTGGGAGAAAAGTGCATAACTGTGCGCTTTCACCGTTCAGCAAATACATGTGTAGAAGCATAGCGCTAGCAGAAACGACCGTTTCTCGACGTTTTCTAACTCAGGGAACAAGTTGCACACTTTTGAGATGCATTTGGGCAACTTTGTCAGAAATGAGTTTTTTGCCTAAAGAGACATGCCTATTTGCGCAGTAGTACAGATTCTGAGTAGGTAACTGGGCTTGATGAAATCAGCATTTCTCTTGCTTCACTGTGCGTAGGGAAGTTCAGTTTTAGTCACAGTAGCTCCCACAAGTGTCTCCTCAGTGTGTTCCCATTTCTTTAGAAACAGTGTATTTGCTGGGAGAAAAGTGCATTACTGTGCGCTTTCACCGTTCAGCAAATACATGTGTAGAAGCACAGCGCTAGCAGAAACGACCGTTTCTCGACGTTTTCTAACTCAGGGAACAAGTTGCACACTTCTGAGATGCATTTGGGCAACTTTGTCAGAAATGAGTTTTTTGCCTACAGAGACATGCCTATTTGCGCAGTAGTACAGATTCTGAGTATGTAACTGGGCTTGATGAAATCAGCATTTCTCTTGCTTCCCTGTGCGTAGGGAAGCTCAGTTTTAGTCACAGTAGCTCCCACAAGTGTCTCCTCAGTGTGTTCCCATTTCCTTGGAAACAGTGTATTTGCTGGGAGAAAAGTGCATTACTGTGCGCTTTCACCCTTCAGCAAATACATGTGTAGAAGCACAGCGCTAGCAGAAACGACCGTTTCTCGATGTTTTCTAACTCAGGGAACAAGTTGCACACTTCTGAGATGCATTTGGGCAACTTTGTCAGAAATGAGTTTTTTGCCTACAGAGACATGCCTATTTGCGCAGTAGTACAGATTCTGAGTATGTAACTGGGCTTGATGAAATCAGCATTTCTCTTGCTTCCCTGTGCGTAGGGAAGCTCAGTTTTAGTCACAGTAGCTCCCACAAGTGTCTCCTCAGTGTGTTCCCATTTCCTTAGAAACAGTGTATTTGCTGGGAGAAAAGTGCATTACTGTGCGCTTTCACCGTTCAGCAAATACATATGTAGAAGCACAGCACTAGCAGAAACGACCGTTTCTCGACGTTTTCTAACTCAGGGAACAAGTTGCACACTTCTGAGATGCATTTGGGCAACTTTGTCAGAAATGAGTTTTTTGCCTAAAGAGACATGCCTATTTGCGCAGTAGTACAGATTCTTAGTATGTAACTGGGCTTGATGACATCAGCATTTCTCTTGCTTCCCTGTGCGTAGGGAAGCTCACTTTTAGTCACAGTAGCTCCCACAACTGTCTCCTCAGTGTGTTCCCATTTCCTTAGAAACAGTGTATTTGCTGGGAGAAAAGTGCATTACTGTGTGCTTTCACCGTTCAGCAAATACATGTGTAGAAGCACAGCGCTAGCAGAAACGACCGTTTCTCGACATATTCTAACTCAGGGAACAAGTTGCACACTTCTGAGATGCATTTGGGCAACTTTGTCAGAAATGAGTTTTTTGCCTAAAGAGACATGCCTATTTGCGCAGTAGTACAGATTCTGAGTATGTAACTGGGCTTGATGAAATCAGCATTTTTCTTGCTTCCCTGTGCGTAGGGAAGCTCAGTTTTAGTCGCAGTAGCTCCCACAAGTGTCTCCTCAGTGTGTTCCCATTTCCTTAGAAACAGTGTATTTGCTGGGAGAAAAGTGCATTACTGTGCTCTTTCACCGTTCAGCAAATACATGTGTAGAAGCACAGCGGTAGCAGAAACGACCTTTCTCGACGTTTTCTAACTCAGGGAACAAGTTGCACACTTCTGAGATGCATTTGGGCAACTTTGTCAGAAATGAGTTTTTTGCCTACAGAGACATGCCTATTTGCGCAGTAGTACAGATTCTGAGTATGTAACTCGGTTTGATGAAATCAGCATTTCTCTTGCTTCCCTGTGCGTAGGGAAGCTCAGTTTTAGTCACAGTAGCTCCCACAAGTGTCTCCTCACTGTGTTCCCATATCTTTAGAAACAGTGTATTTGCTGGGAGAAAAGTGCATTACTGTGCGCTTTCACCGTTCAGCAAATACATGTGTAGAAGCACAGCGCTAGCAGAAACGACCGTTTCTCGACGTTTTCTAACTCAGGGAACAAGTTGCACACTTCTGAGATGCATTTGGGCAACTTTGTCAGAAATGAGTTTTTTGCCTACAGAGACATGCCTATTTGCGCAGTAGTACAGATTCTGAGTATGTAACTGGGCTTGATGAAATCAGCATTTCTCTTGCTTCCCTGTGCGTAGGGAAGCTCAGTTTTAGTCACAGTAGCTCCCACAAGTGTCTCCTCAGTGTGTTCCCTGTTCCTTAGAAACAGTGTATTTGCTGGGAGAAAAGTGCATTACTGTGCGCTTTCACCGTTCAGCAAATACATGTGTAGAAGCACAGCGCTAGCAGAAACGAACATTGCTCGACGTTTTCTAACTCAGGGAACAAGTTGCACACTTCTGAGATGCATTTGGGCAACTTTGTCAGAAATGAGTTTTTTGCCTACAGAGACATGCCTATTTGCGCAGTAGTACAGATTCTGAGTATGTAACTGGGCTTGATGAAATCAGCATTCTCTTGCTTCCCTGTGCATAGGGAAGCTCAGTTTTAGCCACAGTAGCTCCCACAAGTGTCTCCTCAGTGTGTTCCCATTTCCTTAGAAACAGTGTATTTGCTGGGAGAAAAGTGCATTACTGTGCGCTTTCACCGTTCAGCAAATACATGTGTAGACGCACAGCGGTAGCAGAAACGAACGTTTCTCGACGTTTTCTAACTCAGGGAAAATTTGCACACTTCTGAGATGCATTTGGGCAACTTTGTCAGAAATGAGTTTTTTGCCTACAGAGACATGTCTATTTGCGCAGTAGTACAGATTCTGAGTTTGTACCTGGGCTTGATGAAATCAGCATTCTCTTGCTTCCCTGTGTGTAGGGAAGCTCAGTTTTAGTCACAGTAGCTCCCACAAGTGTCTCCTCAGTGTGTTCCCAGTTCCTTAGAAACAGAGTATTTGCTGGGAGAAAAGTGCATTACTGTGTGCTTTCACCGTTCAGCAAATACATGTGTAGAAGAACAGCGCTAGCAGAAACGACCGTTTCTCGACGTTTTCTAACTCAGGGAACAAGTTTCACACTTCTGAGATGCATTTGGGCAACTTTGTCAGAAATGAGTTTTTTGCCTAAAGAGACATGCCTATTTGCGCAGTAGTACAGATTCTGAGTATGTAACTGGGCTTGATGAAATCAGCATTTCTCTTGCTTCCCTGTACGTAGGGAAGCTCAGTTTTAGTCACAGTAGCTCCCACAAGTGTCTCCTCAGTGTGTTCCCATTTCCTCAGAAACAGTGTATTTGCTGGGAGAAAAGTGCATTACTGTGCGCTTTCACCGTTCAGCAAATACATGTGTAGAAGCACAGCACTAGCTGAAACGACCGTTTCTCGACGTTTTCTAACTCAGGGAACAAGTGGCACACTTCTGAGATGCATTTGGGCAACTTTGTCAGAAATGAGTTTTTTGCCTACAGAGACATGCCTATTTGCGCAGTAGTACAGATTCTGAGTATGTAACTGGGCTTGATGAAATCAGCATTTCTCTTGCTTCCCTGTGCGTAGGGAAGCACACTTTTAGTCACAGTAGCTCCCACAAGTGTCTCCTCAGTGTGTTCCCATTTCCTTAGAAACAGTGTATTTGCTGGGAGAAAAGTGCATTACTGTGCGCTTTCACCGTTCAGCAAATACATGTGTAGAAGCACAGCGCTAGCTGAACCGACCGCTTCTCGACGTTTTCTAACTCAGGGAACAAGTGGCACACTTCTGAGATGCATTTGGGCAACTTTGTCAGAAATGAGTTTTTTGCCTACAGAGACATGCCTATTTGCGCAGTAGTACAGATTCTGTGTATGTAACTGGGCTTGATGAAATCAGCATTTCTCATGCTTCCCTGTGCGTAGGGAAGCTCAGTTTAATCACAGTAGCTCCCACAAGTGTCTCCTCAGTGTGTTCCCATTTCCTTAGAAACAGTGTATTTGCTGGGAGAAAAGTGCATTACTGTGCGCTTTCACCGTTCAGCAAATACATGTCTAGAAGCACAGCGCTAGCATAAACGAACGTTTCTCGATGTTTTCTAACTCAGGGAACAAGTTGCACACTTCTGAGATGCATTTGGGCAACTTTGTCAGAAATGAGTTTTTTGCCTACAGAGACATGCCTATTTGCGCAGTAGTACAGATTCTGAGTATGTAACTGGGCTTGATGAAATCAGCATTTCTCTTGCTTCCCTGTGCGTAGGGAAGCTCAGTTTTAGTCACAGTAGCTCCCACAAGTGTCTCCTCAGTGTGTTCCCATTTCCATAGAAACAGTGTATTTGCTGGGAGAAAAGTGCATTACTGTGCGCTTTCACCGTTCAGCAAATACATGTGTAGAAGCACAGCGCTAGCAGAAACGACCGTTTCTCGATGTTTTCTAACTCAGGAAAGAAGATGCACACTTCTGAGATGCATTTGGGCAACTTTGTCAGAAATGAGTTTTTTGCCTAAAGAGACATGCCTATTTGCGCAGTAGTACAGATTCTGAGTATGTAATTGGGTGGATGAAATCAGCATTTCTCTTGCTTCCCTGTGCGTAGGGAAGCTCAGTTTTAGTCACAGTAGCTCCCACAAGTGTCTCCTCAGTGTGTTCCCATTTCCTTAGAAACAGTGTATTTGCTGTTAGAAAAGTGCATTACTGTGCGCTTTCACCGTTCAGCAAATACATGTGTAGAAGCACAGCGATAGCAGAAACGACCGTTTCTCGACGTTTTCTAACTCAGGGAAAAAGTTGCACACTTCTGAGATGCATTTGGGCAACTTTGTCAGAAATGAGTTTTTTGCCTACAGAGAAATGCCTATTTGCGCAGTAGTACAGATTCTGAGTTTGTAACTGGGCTTGATGAAATCAACATTTCTCTAGCTTCCGTGTGCGTAGGGAAGCTCAGTTTTAGTCACAGTAGCTCCCACAAGTGTCTCCTCAGTGTGTTCCCAGTTCCTTAGAAACAGTGTATTTGCTGGGAGAAAAGTGCATTACTGTGCGCTTTCACCGTTCAGCAAATACATGTGTAGAAGCACAGCGCTAGCAGAAACGACCGTTTCTCGACGTTTTCTAACTCAGGGAACAAGTTGCACACTTCTGAGATGCATTTGGGCAACTTTGTCAGAAATGAGTTTTTTGCCTACAGAGACATGCCTATTTGCGCAGTAGTACAGATTCTGACTATGTAACTGGGCTTGATGAAATCAGCATTTCTCCTGCTTCCCTGTGCGTAGGGAAGCTCAGTTTTAGTCACAGTAGCTCCCACAAGTGTCTCCTCAGTGTGTTCCCATTTCCTTAGAAACAGTGTATTTGCTGGGAGAAAAGTGCATTACTGTGCGCTTTCACCGTTCAGCAAATACATGTGTAGAAGCACAGCGCTAGCAGAAACGACCGTTTCTCGACGTTTTCTAACTCAGGGAACAAGTTGCACACTTCTGAGATGCATTTGGGCAACTTTGTCAGAAATGAGTTTTTTGCCTACAGAGACATGCCTATTTGCGCAGTAGTACAGATTCTGACTATGTAACTGGGCTTGATGAAATCAGCATTTCTCCTGCTTCCCTGTGCGTAGGGAAGCTCAGTTTTAGTCACAGTAGCTCCCACAAGTGTCTCCTCAGTGTGTTCCCATTTCCTTAGAAACAGTGTATTTGCTGGGAGAAAAGTGCATTACTGTGCGCTTTCACCGTTCAGCAAATACATGTGTAGAAGCACAGCGCTAGCAGAAACGAACGTTTCTCGACGTTTTCTAACTCAGGGAACAAGTTGCACACTTCTGAGATGCATTTGGGCAACTTTGTCAGAAATGAGTTTTTTGCCTACAGAGACATGCCTATTTGCGCAGTAGTACAGATTCTGAGTATGTAACTGGGCTTGATGAAATCAGCATTTCTCTTGCTTCCCTGTTCATAGGGAAGCTCAGTTTTAGTCACAGTAGCTCCCACAAGTGTCTCCTCAGTGTGTTCCCATTTCCTTAGAAACAGTGTATTTGCTGGGAGAAAAGTGCATTACTGTGCGCTTTCACCGTTCAGCAAATACATGTGTAGAAGCACAGCGCTAGCAGAAACGAACGTTTCTCGACGTTTTCTAACTCAGGGAACAAGTTGCACACTCTGAGATGCATTTGGGCAACTTTGTCAGAAATGAGTTTTTTGCCTAAAGAGACATGCCTATTTGCGCAGTAGTACAGATTCTGAGTATGTAACTGGGCTTGATGAAATCAGCATTTCTCTTGCTTCCCTGTGCGTAGGGAAGCTCAGTTTTAGTCACAGTAGCTCCCACAAGTGTCTCCTCAGTGTGTTCCCATTTCTTTAGAAACAGTGTATTTGCTGGGAGAAAAGTGCATTACTGTGCGCTTTCACCGTTCAGCAAATACATGTGTAGAAGTACAGCGCTAGCTGAAACGACCGCTTCTCGACGTTTTCTAACTCAGGGAACAAGTGGCACACTTCTGAGATGCATTTGGGCAACTTTGTCAGAAATGAGTTTTTTGCCTACAGAGACATGCCTATTTGCGCAGTAGTACAGATTCTGTGTATGTAACTGGGCTTGATGAAATCAGCATTTCTCATGCTTCCCTGTGCGTAGGGAAGCTCAGTTTAATCACAGTAGCTCCCACAAGTGTCTCCTCAGTGTGTTCCCATTTCCTTAGACACAGTGTATTTGCTGGGAGAAAAGTGCATTACTGTGCGCTTTCACCGTTCAGCAAATACATGTCTAGAAGCACAGCGCTAGCATAAACGAACGTTTCTCGATGTTTTCTAACTCAGGGAACAAGTTGCACACTTCTGAGTTGCATTTGGGCAACTTTGTCAGAAATGAGTTTTTTGCCTACAGAGACATGCCTATTTGCGCAGTAGTACAGATTCTGAGTATGTAACTGGGCTTGATGAAATCAGCATTCTCTTGCTTCCCTGTACGTAGGGAAGCTCAGTTTTAGTCACAGTAGCTCCCACAAGTGTCTCCTCAGTGTGTTCCCATTTCCTTAGAAACAGTGTATTTGCTGGGAGAAAAGTACATTACTGTGCGCTTTCACCGTTCAGCAAATACATGTGTAGAAGCACAGCGATAGCAGAAACGACCGTTTCTCGACGTTTTCTAACTCAGGGAAAAAGTTGCACACTTCTGAGATGCATTTGGGCAACTTTGTCAGAAATGAGTTTTTTGCCTACAGAGAAATGCCTATTTGCGCAGTAGTACAGATTCTGAGTTTGTAACTGGGCTTGATGAAATCAACATTTCTCTAGCTTCCGTGTGCGTAGGGAAGCTCAGTTTTAGTCACAGTAGCTCCCACAAGTGTCTCCTCAGTGTGTTCCCAGTTCCTTAGAAACAGTGTATTTGCTGGGAGAAAAGTGCATTACTGTGCGCTTTCACCGTTCAGCAAATACATGTGTAGAAGCACAGCGCTAGCAGAAACGACCGTTTCTCGACGTTTTCTAACTCAGGGAACAAGTTGCACACTTCTGAGATGCATTTGGGCAACTTTGTCAGAAATGAGTTTTTTGCCTACAGAGACATGCCTATTTGCGCAGTAGTACAGATTCTGACTATGTAACTGGGCTTGATGAAATCAGCATTTCTCCTGCTTCCCTGTGCGTAGGGAAGCTCAGTTTTAGTCACAGTAGCTCCCACAAGTGTCTCCTCAGTGTGTTCCCATTTCCTTAGAAACAGTGTATTTGCTGGGAGAAAAGTGCATTACTGTGCGCTTTCACCGTTCAGCAAATACATGTGTAGAAGCACAGCGCTAGCAGAAACGACCGTTTCTCGACGTTTTCTAACTCAGGGAACAAGTTGCACACTTCTGAGATGCATTTGGGCAACTTTGTCAGAAATGAGTTTTTTGCCTACAGAGACATGCCTATTTGCGCAGTAGTACAGATTCTGACTATGTAACTGGGCTTGATGAAATCAGCATTTCTCCTGCTTCCCTGTGCGTAGGGAAGCTCAGTTTTAGTCACAGTAGCTCCCACAAGTGTCTCCTCAGTGTGTTCCCATTTCCTTAGAAACAGTGTATTTGCTGGGAGAAAAGTGCATTACTGTGCGCTTTCACCGTTCAGCAAATACATGTGTAGAAGCACAGCGCTAGCAGAAACGAACGTTTCTCGACGTTTTCTAACTCAGGGAACAAGTTGCACACTTCTGAGATGCATTTGGGCAACTTTGTCAGAAATGAGTTTTTTGCCTACAGAGACATGCCTATTTGCGCAGTAGTACAGATTCTGAGTATGTAACTGGGCTTGATGAAATCAGCATTTCTCTTGCTTCCCTGTTCATAGGGAAGCTCAGTTTTAGTCACAGTAGCTCCCACAAGTGTCTCCTCAGTGTGTTCCCATTTCCTTAGAAACAGTGTATTTGCTGGGAGAAAAGTGCATTACTGTGCGCTTTCACCGTTCAGCAAATACATGTGTAGAAGCACAGCGCTAGCAGAAACGAACGTTTCTCGACGTTTTCTAACTCAGGGAACAAGTTGCACACTCTGATATGCATTTGGGCAACTTTGTCAGAAATGAGTTTTTTGCCTAAAGAGACATGCCTATTTGCGCAGTAGTACAGATTCTGAGTATGTAACTGGGCTTGATGAAATCAGCATTTCTCTTGCTTCCCTGTGCGTAGGGAAGCTCAGTTTTAGTCACAGTAGCTCCCACAAGTGTCTCCTCAGTGTGTTCCCATTTCTTTAGAAACAGTGTATTTGCTGGGAGAAAAGTGCATTACTGTGCGCTTTCACCGTTCAGCAAATACATGTGTAGAAGTACAGCGCTAGCTGAAACGACCGCTTCTCGACGTTTTCTAACTCAGGGAACAAGTGGCACACTTCTGAGATGCATTTGGGCAACTTTGTCAGAAATGAGTTTTTTGCCTACAGAGACATGCCTATTTGCGCAGTAGTACAGATTCTGTGTATGTAACTGGGCTTGATGAAATCAGCATTTCTCATGCTTCCCTGTGCGTAGGGAAGCTCAGTTTAATCACAGTAGCTCCCACAAGTGTCTCCTCAGTGTGTTCCCATTTCCTTAGACACAGTGTATTTGCTGGGAGAAAAGTGCATTACTGTGCGCTTTCACCGTTCAGCAAATACATGTCTAGAAGCACAGCGCTAGCATAAACGAACGTTTCTCGATGTTTTCTAACTCAGGGAACAAGTTGCACACTTCTGAGTTGCATTTGGGCAACTTTGTCAGAAATGAGTTTTTTGCCTACAGAGACATGCCTATTTGCGCAGTAGTACAGATTCTGAGTATGTAACTGGGCTTGATGAAATCAGCATTCTCTTGCTTCCCTGTACGTAGGGAAGCTCAGTTTTAGTCACAGTAGCTCCCACAAGTGTCTCCTCAGTGTGTTCCCATTTCCTTAGAAACAGTGTATTTGCTGGGAGAAAAGTACATTACTGTGCGCTTTCACTGTTCAGCAAATACATGTGTAGAAGCACAGCGCTAGCAGAAACGAACATTTCTCGACGTTTTCTAACTCAGGGAACAAGTTGCACACTTCTGAGATGCATTTGGGCAACATTGTCAGAAATGAGTTTTTTGCCTAAAGAGACATGCCTATTTGCGCAGTAGTACAGATTCTGAGTAGGTAACTGGGCTTGATGAAATCAGCATTCTCTTGCTTCCCTGTGCGTAGGGAAGCTCAGGTTTAGTCACAGTAGCTCACACAAGTGTCTCCTCAGTGTGTTCCCATTTCCTTAGACACAGTGTATTTGCTGGGAGAAAAGTGCAATACTGTGCGCTTTCACCGTTCAGCAAATACATGTGTAGAAGCACAGCGCTAGCTGAAACGACCGTTTCTCGACGTTTTCTAACTCAGGGAACAAGTTGCACACTTCTGAGATGCATTTGGGCAACTTTGTCAGAAATGAGTTTTTTGCCTACAGAGACATGCCTATTTGCGCAGTAGTACAGATTCTGAGTATGTAACTGGGCATGATGAAATCAGCATTTCTCCTGCTTCCCTGTGCGTAGGGAAGCTCAGTTTTAGTCACAGTAGCTCCCACAAGTGTCTCCTCAGTGTGTTCCCATTTCCTTAGAAACAGTGTATTTGCTGGGAGAAAAGTGCATTACTGTGCGCTTTCACCGTTCAGCAAATACATGTGTAGAAGCACAGCGCTAGCTGAAACGACCGCTTCTCGACGTTTTCTAACTCAGGGAACAAGTGGCAAACTTCTGAGATGCATTTGGGCAACTTTGTCAGAAATGAGTTTTTTGCCTACAGAGACATGCCTATTTGCGCAGTAGTACAGATTCTGTGTATGTAACTGGGCTTGATGAAATCAGCATTCCTCATGCTTCCCTGTGCGTAGGGAAGCTCAGTTTAATCACAGTAGCTTCCACAAGTGTCTCCTCAGTGTGTTCCCATTTCCTTAGAAACAGTGTATTTGCTGGGAGAAAAGTGCATTACTGTGCGCTTTCACCGTTCAGCAAATACATGTCTAGAAGCACAGCGCTAGCAGAAACGAACGTTTCTCGATGTTTTCTAACTCAGGGAACAAGTTGCACACTTCTGAGATGCATTTGGGCAACTTTGTCAGAAATGAGTTTTTTGCCTACAGAGACATGCCTATTTGCGCAGTACTACAGATTCTGAGTATGTAACTGGGCTTGATGAAATCAGAATTCTCTTGCTTCCCTGTACGTAGGGAAGCTCAGTTTTAGTCACAGTAGCTCCCACAAGTGTCTCCTCAGTGTGTTCCCATTTCCTTAGAAACAGTGTATTTGCTGGGAGAAAAGTGCATAACTGTGCGCTTTCACCGTTCAGCAAATACATGTGTAGAAGCATAGCGCTAGCAGAAACGACCGTTTCTCGACGTTTTCTAACTCAGGGAACAAGTTGCACACTTTTGAGATGCATTTGGGCAACTTTGTCAGAAATGAGTTTTTTGCCTACAGAGACATGCCTATTTGCGCAGTAGTACAGATTCTGAGTAGGTAACTGGGCTTGATGAAATCAGCATTTCTCTTGCTTCCCTGTGCGTAGGGAAGCTCAGTTTTAGTCACAGTATCTCCCACAAGTGTCTCCTCAGTGTGTTTCCAGTTCCTTAGAAACAGTGTATTTGCTGGGAGAAAAGTGCATTACTGTGTGCTTTCACCGTTCAGCAAATACATGTGTAGAAGCACAGCGCTAGCAGAAACGAAAGTTTCTCGACATTTTCTAACTCAGGGAACAAGTTGCACACTTCTGAGATGCATTTGGGCAACTTTGTCAGAAATGAGTTTTTTGCCTACAGAGACATGCCTATTTGCGCAGTAGTACAGATTCTGAGTATGTAACTGGGCTTGATGACATCAGCATTTCTCTTGCTTCCCTGTGTGTAGGGAAGCTCACTATTAGTCACATTAGCTCCCACAAGTGTCTCCTCAGTGTGTTCCCATTTCCTTAGAAACAGTGTATTTGCTGGGAGAAAAGTGCTTTACTGTGCGCTTTCACCGTTCAGCAAATACATGTATAGAAGCACAGCGCTAGCAGAAACGACCGTTTCTCGACGTTTTCTAACTCAGGGAACAAGTTGCACACTTCTGAGATGCATTTGGGCAACTTTGTCAGAAATGAGATTTTTGCCTACAGAGACATGCCTATTTGCACAGTAGGACGGATTCTGAGTATGTAACTGGGCTTGATGAAATCAGCATTTCTCTTGCTTCCCTGTGCGTAGGGAAGCTCAGTTTTAATCACAGTAGCTCCCACAAGTGTCTCCTCAGTGTGTTCCCATTTCCTTAGAAACAGTGTATTTGCTGGGAGAAAAGTGCATCACTGTGCGCTTTCACCATTCAGCAAATACATGTGTAGAAGCACAGCGCTAGCAGAAACGACCGTTTCTCGACGTTTTCTAACTCGGGGAACAAGTTGCATACTTCTGAGATGCATTTTGGCAACGTTGTCAGAAATGAGTTTTTTGCCTAAAGAGACATGCCTATTTGCGCAGTAGTACAGATTCTGAGTATGTAACTGGGCTTGATGAAATCAGCATTTCTCTTGCTTCCCTGTGCGTAGGGAAGCTCAGTTTTAGTCACAGTAGCTCCCACAAGTGTCTCCTCAGTGTGTTCCCATTTCCTTAGAAACAGTGTATTTGCTGGGAGAAAAGTGCATTACTGTGCGCTTTCACCGTTCAGCAAATACATGTGTAGAAGCACAGCGCTAGCAGAAATGACCGTTTCTCGACATTTTCTAACTCAGGGCACAAGTTGCACACTTCTGAGATGCATTTGGGCAACTTTGTCAGAAATGAGTTTTTTGCCTGAAGAGACATGCCTATTTGCGCAGTAGTACAGATTCTGAGTATGTAACTGGGCTTGATGAAATCAGCATTTCTCTTGCTTCCCTGTGCGTAGGGAAGCTCAGTTTTTGTCACAGTAGCTCCCACAAGTGTCTCCTCAGTGTGTTCCCATTTCCTTAGAAACAGTGTATTTGCTGGGAGAAAAGTTCATTACTGTGCGCTTTCACCGTTCAGCAAATACATGTGTAGAAGCACAGCGCTAGCAGAAACGAACGTTTCTCGACGTTTTCGAACTCAGGGAACAAGTTGCACACTTCTGAGATGCATTTCGGTAACTTTCTCAAAAATGAGTTTTTTGCCTACAGAGACATGCCTATTTGCGCAGTAGTACAGATTCTGAGTATGTAACTGGGCTTGATGAAATCAGCATTTCTCTTGTTTCCCTGTGCGTAGGGAAGCTCAGTTTTAGTCACAGTAGCTCCCACAAGTGTCTCCTCAGTGTGTTCCCATTTCCTTAGAAACAGTGTATTTGCTGGGAGAAAAGTGCATTACTGTGCGCTTTCACCGTTCAGCAAATACATGTCTAGAAGCACAGCGCTAGCATAAACGAACGTTTCTCGATGTTTTCTAACTCAGGGAACAAGTTGCACACTTCTGAGATGCATTTGGGCAACTTTGTCAGAAATGAGTTTTTTGCCTACAGAGACATGCCTATTTGCGCAGTAGTACAGATTCTGAGTATGTAACTGGGCTTGATGAAATCAGCATTCTCTTGCTTCCCTGTACGTAGGGAAGCTCAGTTTTAGTCACAGTAGCTCCCACAAGTGTCTCCTCAGTGTGTTCCCATTTCCTTAGAAACAGTGTATTTGCTGGGAGAAAAGTGCATTACTGTGCACTTTCACCGTTCAGCAAATACATGTGTAGAAGCACAGCGCTAGCAGAAACGACCGTTTCTCGACGTTTTCTAACTCAGGGAACAAGTTGCACACTTCTGAGATGCATTTGGGCAACTTTGTCAGAAATGAGTTTTTTGCCTAAAGAGACATGCCTATTTGCGCAGTAGTACAGATTCTGAGTATGTAACTGGGCTTGATGAAATCAGCATTCTCTTGCTTCCCTGTGCGTAGGGAAGCTCAGTTTTAGTCACAGTAGCTCCCACAAGTGTCTCCTCAGTGTGTTCCCATTTCCTTAGACACAGTGTATTTGCTGGGAGAAAAGTGCATTACTGTGCGCTTTCACCGTTCAGCAAATACATGTGTAGAAGCACAGCGCTAGCAGAAACGAACGTTTCTCGACGTTTTCTAACTCAGGGAACAAGTTGCACACTTCTGAGATGCATTTGGGCAACTTTGTCAGAAATGAGTTTTCTGCCTAAAGATACATGCCTATTTGCGCAGTAGTACAGATTCTGAGTATGTAACTGGGCTTGATGAAATCAGCATTTCTCTTGCTTCCCTGTGCGTAGGGAAGCTCAGTTTTAGTCACAGTAGCTCCCACAAGTGTCTCCTCAGTGTGTTTCCAGTTCCTTAGAAACAGTGTATTTGCTGGGAGAAAAGTGCATTACTGTGCGCTTTCACCGTTCAGCAAATACATGTGTAGAAGCACAGCGCTAGCAGAAACGAAAGTTTCTCGACATTTTCTAACTCAGGGAACAAGTTGCACACTTCTGAGATGCATTTGGGCAACTTTGTCAGAAATGAGTTTTTTGCCTACAGAGACATGCCTATTTGCGCAGTAGTACAGATTCTGAGTATTTAACTGGGCTTGATGACATCAGCATTTCTCTTGCTTCCCTATGTGTAGGGAAGCTCACTATTAGTCACATTAGCTCCCACATGTTTCTCCTCAGTGTGTTCTCATTTCCTTAGAAACAGTGTATTTGCTGGGAGAAAAGTGCTTTACTGTGCGCTGTCACCGTTCAGCAAATACATGTATAGAAGCACAGCGCTAGCAGAAACGACCGTTTCTCGACGTTTTCTAACTCGGGGAACAAGTTGCACACTTCTGAGATGCATTTGGGCAACGTTGTCAGAAATGAGTTTTTTGCCTAAAGAGACATGCCTATTTGCGCAGTAGTAAAGATTCTGAGTATGTAACTGGGCTTGATGAAATCAGCATTTCTCTTGCTTCCCTGTGCGTAGGGAAGCTCAGATTTAGTCACAGTAGCTCCCACAAGTGTCTCCTCAGTGTGTTCCCATTTCCTTAGAAACAGTGTATTTGCTGGGAGAAAAGTGCATTACTGTGCGCTTTCACCGTTCAGCAAATACATGTGTAGAAGCACAGCGCTAGCAGAAACGAACGTTTCTCGACGTTTTCTAACTCAGGGAACAAGTTGCACACTTCTGAGATGCATTTGGGCAACTTTGTCAGAAATGAGTTTTCTGCCTAAAGAGACATGCCTATTTGCGCAGTAGTACAGATTCTGAGTATGTAACTGGGCTTGATGAAATCAGCATTTTTCTTCCTTCCCTGTGCGTAGGGAAGCTCAGTTTTAGTCACAGTAGCTCCCACAAGTGTCTCCTCAGTGTGTTTCCAGTTCCTTAGAAACAGTGTATTTGCTGGGAGAAAAGTGCATTACTGTGCGCTTTCACCGTTCAGCAAATACATGTGTAGAAGCACAGCGCTAGCAGAAACGAAAGTTTCTCGACATTTTCTAACTCAGGGAACAAGTTGCACACTTCTGAGATGCATTTGGGCAACTTTGTCAGAAATGAGTTTTTTGCCTACAGAGACATGCCTATTTGCGCAGTAGTACAGATTCTGAGTATGTAACTGGGCTTGATGACATCAGCATTTCTCTTGCTTCCCTATGTGTAGGGAAGCTCACTATTAGTCACATTAGCTCCCACAAGTTTCTTCTCAGTGTGTTCCCATTTCCTTAGAAACAGTGTATTTGCTGGGAGAAAAGTGCTTTACTGTGCGCTGTCACCGTTCAGCAAATACATGTATAGGAGCACAGCGCTAGCAGAAACGACCGTTTCTCGACGTTTTCTAACTCGGGGAACAAGTTGCACACTTCTGAGATGCATTTGGGCAACGTTGTCAGAAATGAGTTTTTTGCCTAAAGAGACATGCCTATTTGCGCAGTAGTAAAGATTCTGAGTATGTAACTGGGCTTGATGAAATCAGCATTTCTCTTGCTTCCCTGTGCGTAGGGAAGCTCAGATTTAGTCACAGTAGCTCCCACAAGTGTCTCCTCAGTGTGTTCCCATTTCCTTAGAAACAGTGTATTTGCTGGGAGAAAAGTGCGTTACTGTGCGCTTTCACCGTTCAGCAAATACATGTGTAGAAGCACAGCGCTAGCAGAAACGAACGTTTCTCGACGTTTTCGAACTCAGGGAACAAGTTGCACACTTCTGAGATGCATTTCGGTAACTTTCTCAAAAATGAGTTTTTTGCCTACAGAGACATGCCTATTTGCGCAGTAGTACAGATTCTGATTATGTAACTGGGCTTGATGAAATCAGCATTTCTCTTGCTTCCCTGTGCGTAGTGAAGCTCAGTTTTAGTCACAGTAGCTCCCACAAGTGTTTCCTCAGTGTGTTCCCATTTCCTTAGAAACAGTGTATTTGCTGGGAGAAAAGTGCATTACTGTGCGCTTTCACCGTTCAGCAAATACATGTGTAGAAGCACAGCGCTAGAAGAAACGAACGTTTCTCGAGGTTTTCTAACTCAGGGAACAAGTTGCACACTTCTGAGATGCATTTGGGCAACTTTGTCAGAAATGAGTTTTTTGCCTGAAGAGACATGCCTATTTGCGCAGTAGTACAGATTCTGAGTATGTAACTGGGCTTGATGAAATCAGCATTTCTCTTGCTTCCCTGTGTGTAGGGAAGCTCAGTTTTAGTCACAGTAGCTCCCACAAGTGTCTCCTCAGTGTGTTCCCATTTCCTAAGAAACAGTGTATTTGCTGGGAGAAAAGTGCATTACTGTGCGCTTTCACCGTTCAGCAAATACATGTGTAGAAGCACAGCGCTAGCAGAAATGACCGTTTCTCGACATTTTCTAACTCAGGGCACAAGTTGCACACTTCTGAGATGCATTGGGGCAACTTTGTCAGAAATGAGTTTTTTGCCTGAAGAGACATGCCTATTTGCGCAGTAGTACAGATTCTGAGTATGTAACTGGGCTGGATGAAATCAGCATTTCTATTGCTTCCCTGTGCGTAGGGAAGCTCAGTTTTAGTCACAGTAGCTCCCACAAGTGTCTCCTCAGTGTGTTCCCATTTCCTTAGAAACAGTGTATTTGCTGGGAGAAAAGTGCATTACTGTGCGCTTTCACCGTTCAGCAAATACATGTGTAGAAGCACAGCGCTAGCAGAAACGACCGTTTCTCGACGTTTTCTAACTCAGGGAACAAGTTGCACACTTCTGAGATGCATTTGGGCAACTTTGTCAGAAATGAGTTTTTTGCCTACAGAGACATGCCTATTTGCGCAGTAGTACAGATTCTGAGTATGTAACTGGGCTTGATGAAATCAGCATTTCTCTTGCTTCCCTGTGCGTAGGGAAGCTCAGTTTTAGTCACAGTAGCTCCCACAAGTGTCTCCTCAGTGTGTTCCCATTTCCTTAGAAACAGTGTATTTGCTGGGAGAAAAGTGCATTACTGTGCGCTTTCACCGTTCAGCAAATACATGTGTAGAAGCACAGCGCTAGCAGAAACGACCGTTTCTCGACATTTTCTAACTCAGGGAACAAGTTGCACACTTCTGAGATGAATTTGGGCAACTTTGTCAGAAATGAGTTTTTTGCCTAAAGAGACATGCCTATTTGCGCAGTAGTACAGATTCTGAGTATGTAACTGGGCTTGATGAAATCAGCATTTCTCTTGCTTCCCTGTGCGTAGGGAAGCTCAGTTTTAGTCACAGTAGCTCCCACAAGTGTCTCCTCAGTGTGTTCCCATTTCCTTAGAAACAGTGTATTTGCTGGGAGAAAAGTGCATTACTGTGCGCTTTCACCGTTCAGCAAATACATGTGTAGAAGCACAGCGCTAGCTGAAACGACCGCTTCTCGACGTTTTCTAACTCAGGGAACAAGTGGCACACTTCTGAGATGCATTTGGGCAACTTTGTCAGAAATGAGTTTTTTGCCTACAGAGACATGCCTATTTGCGCAGTAGTACAGATTCTGTGTATGTAACTGGGCTTGATGAAATCAGCATTTCTCATGCTTCCCTGTGCGTAGGGAAGCTCAGTTTAATCACAGTAGCTCCCACAAGTGTCTCCTCAGTGTGTTCCCATTTCCTTAGAAACAGTGTATTTGCTGGGAGAAAAGTGCATTACTGTGCGCTTTCACCGTTCAGCAAATACATGTCTAGAAGCACAGCGCTAGCATAAACGAACGTTTCTCGATGTTTTCTAACTCAGGGAACAAGTTGCACACTTCTGAGATGCATTTGGGCAACTTTGTCAGAAATGAGTTTTTTGCCTACAGAGACATGCCTATTTGCGCAGTAGTACAGATTCTGAGTATGTAACTGGGCTTGATGAAATCAGCATTCTCTTGCTTCCCTGTACGTAGGGAAGCTCAGTTTTAGTCACAGTAGCTCCCACAAGTGTCTCCTCAGTGTGTTCCCATTTCCTTAGAAACAGTGTATTTGCTGGGAGAAAAGTGCATTACTGTGCGCTTTCACCGTTCAGCAAATACATGTGTAGAAGCACAGCGCTAGCTGAAACGACCGCTTCTCGACGTTTTCTAACTCAGGGAACAAGTGGCACACTTCTGAGATGCATTTGGGCAACTTTGTCAGAAATGAGTTTTTTGCCTACAGAGACATGCCTATTTGCGCAGTAGTACAGATTCTGTGTATGTAACTGGGCTTGATGAAATCAGCATTTCTCATGCTTCCCTGTGCGTAGGGAAGCTCAGTTTAATCACAGTAGCTCCCACAAGTGTCTCCTCAGTGTGTTCCCATTTCCTTAGAAACAGTGTATTTGCTGGGAGAAAAGTGCATTACTGTGCGCTTTCACCGTTCAGCAAATACATGTCTAGAAGCACAGCGCTAGCATAAACGAACGTTTCTCGATGTTTTCTAACTCAGGGAACAAGTTGCACACTTCTGAGATGCATTTGGGCAACTTTGTCAGAAATGAGTTTTTTGCCTACAGAGACATGCCTATTTGCGCAGTAGTACAGATTCTGAGTATGTAACTGGGCTTGATGAAATCAGCATTCTCTTGCTTCCCTGTACGTAGGGAAGCTCAGTTTTAGTCACAGTAGCTCCCACAAGTGTCTCCTCAGTGTGTTCCCATTTCCTTAGAAACAGTGTGTTTGCTGGGAGAAAAGTGCATTACTGTGCGCTTTCACCGTTCAGCAAATACATGTGTAGAAGCACAGCGCTAGCAGAAATGACCGTTTCTCGACATTTTCTAACTCAGGGCACAAGTTGCACACTTCTGAGATGCATTTGGGCAACTTTGTCAGAAATGAGTTTTTTGCCTGAAGAGACATGCCTATTTGCGCAGTAGTACAGATTCTGAGTATGTAACTGGCCTTGATGAAATCAGCATTTCTCTTGCTTCCCTGTGTGTAGGGAAGCTCAGTTTTAGTCACAGTAGCTCCCACAAGTATCTCCTCAGTGTGTTCCCATTTCCTTAGAAACAGTGTATTTGCTGGGAGAAAAGTGCATTACTGTGCGCTTTCACCGTTCAGCAAATACATGTGTAGAAGCACAGCGCTAGCAGAAACGAACGTTTCTCGACGTTTTCTAACTCAGGGAACAAGTTGCACACTTCTGAGATGCATTTCGGTAACTTTCTCAAAAATGAGTTTTTGCCTACAGAGACATGCCTATTTGCGCAGTAGTACAGATGCTGAGTATGTAACTGGGCTTGATGAAATCAGCATTTCTCTTGCTTCCCTGTGCGTAGGGAAGCTCAGTTTTAGTCACAGTAGCTCCCACAAGTGTCTCCTCAGTGTGTTCCCATTTCCTTAGAAACAGTGTATTTGCTGGGAGAAAAGTGCATTACTGTGCGCTTTCACCGTTCAGCAAATACATGTGTAGAAGCACAGCGCTAGCAGAAATGACCGTTTCTCGACATTTTCTAACTCAGGGCACAAGTTGCACACTTCTGAGATGCATTTGGGCAACTTTGTCAGAAATGAGTTTTTTGCCTACAGAGACATGCCTATTTGCGCAGTAGTACAGATTCTGAGTATGTAACTGGGCTTGATGAAATCAGCATTTCTCTTGCTTCCCTGTGCGTAGGGAAGCTCAGTTTTAGTCACAGTAGCTCCCACAAGTGTCTCCTCAGTGTGTTCCCATTTCCTTAGAAACAGTGTATTTGCTGGGAGAAAAGTGCGTTACTGTGCGCTTTCACCGTTCAGCAAATACATGTGTAGAAGCACAGCGCTAGCAGAAACGACCGTTTCTCGACATTTTCTAACTCAGGGAACAAGTTGCACACTTCTGAGATGCATTTGGGCAACTTTGTCAGAAATGAGTTTTTTGCCTACAGAGACATGCCTATTTGCGCAGTAGTACAGATTCTGAGTATGTAACTGGGCTTGATGAAATCAGCATTTCTCTTGCTTCCCTGTGCGTAGGGAAGCTCAGTTTTAGTCACAGTAGCTCCCACAAGTGTCTCCTCAGTGTGTTCCCATTTCCTTAGAAACAGTGTATTTGCTGGGAGAAAAGTGCATTACTGTGCGCTTTCACCGTTCAGCAAATACATGTGTAGAAGCACAGCGCTAGCAGAAACGACCGTTTCTCGACGTTTTCTAACTCAGGGAACAAGTTGCACACTTCTGAGATGAATTTGGGCAACTTTGTCAGAAATGAGTTTTTTGCCTAAAGAGACATGCCTATTTGCGCAGTAGTACAGATTCTGAGTAGGTAACTGGGCTTGATGAAATCAGCATTCTCTTGCTTCCCTGTGCGTAGGGAAGCTCAGTTTTAGTCACAGTAGCTCCCACAAGTGTCTCCTCAGTGTGTTCCCATTTCCTTAGACACAGTGTTTTTGCTGGGAGAAAAGTGCATTACTGTGCGCTTTCACCGTTCAGCAAATACATGTGTAGAAGCACAGCGCTAGCAGAAACGAATGTTTCTCGACGTTATCTAACTCAGGGAACAAGTTGCACACTTCTGAGATGCATTTGGGCAACTTTGTCAGAAATGAGTTTTTTGCCTAAAGAGACATGCCTATTTGCGCAGTAGTACAGATTCTGAGTATGTAACTGGGGTTGATGAAATCAGCATTTCTCTTGCTTCCCTGTGTGTAGGGAAGCTCAGTTTGAGTCACAGTAGCTCCCACAAGTGTCTCCTCAGTGTGTTTCCAGTTCCTTAGAAACAGTGTATTTGCTGGGAGAAAAGTGCATTACTGTGCGCTTTCACCGTTCAGCAAATACATGTGTAGAAGCACAGCGCTAGCAGAAACGAAAGTTTCTCGACATTTTCTAACTCAGGGAACAAGTTGCACACTTCTGAGATGCATTTGGGCAACTTTGTCAGAAATGAGTTTTTTGCCTACAGAGACATGCCTATTTGCGCAGTAGTACAGATTCTGAGTATGTAACTGGGCTTGATGACATCAGCATTTCTCTTGCTTCCCTGTGTGTAGGGAAGCTCACTATTAGTCACATTAGCTCCCAAAAGTGTCTCCTCAGTGTGTTCCCATTTCCTTAGAAACAGTGTATTTGCTGGGAGAAAAGTGCTTTACTGTGCGCTTTCACCGTTCAGCAAATACATGTATAGAAGCACAGCGCTAGCAGAAACGACCGTTTCTCGACGTTTTCTAACTCACGGAACAAGTTGCACACTTCTGAGATGCATTTGGGCAACTTTGTCAGAAATGAGTTTTTTGCCTACAGAGACATGCCTATTTGCGCAGTAGTACAGATTCTGAGTATGTAACTGGGCTGGATGAAATCAGCATTTCTCTTACTTCCCTGTGCGTAGGGAAGCTCAGTTTTAGTCACAGTAGCTCCCACAAGTGTCTCCTCAGTGTGTTCCCATTTCCTTAGAAACAGTGTATTTGCTGGGAGAAAAGTGCATTACTGTGCGCTTTCACCGTTCAGCAAATAAATGTGTAGAAGCACAGCGCTAGCAGAAATGACCGTTTCTCGACATTTTCTAACTTAGGGCACAAGTTGCACAGTTCTGAGATGCATTTGGGCAACTTTGTCAGAAATGAGTTTTTTGCCTGAAGAGACATGCCTATTTGCGCAGTAGTACAGATTCTGAGTATGTAACTGGGCTTGATGAAATCAGCATTTCTCTTGCTTCCCTGTGCGTAGGGAAGCTCAGTTTTAGTCACAGTAGCTCCCACAAGTGTCTCCTCAGTGTGTTCCCATTTCCTTAGAAACAGTGTATTTGCTGGGAGAAAAGTGCATTACTGTGCGCTTTCACCCTTCAGCAAATACATGTGTAGAAGCACAGCGCTAGCAGAAACGACCGTTTCTCGACGTTTTCTAACTCAGGGAACAAGTTGCACACTTCTGAGATGCATTTTGGTAACTTTCTCAAAAATGAGTTTTTTGCCTACAGAGACATGCCTATTTGCGTAGTAGTACAGATTCTGAGTATGTAACTGGGCTTGATGAAATCAGCATTTCTCTTGCTTCCCTGTGCGTAGGGAAGCTCAGTTTTAGTCACAGTAGCTCCCACAAGTATCTCCTCAGTGTGTTCCCATTTCCTTAGAAACAGTGTATTTGCTGGGAGAAAAGTTCATTACTGTGCGCTTTCACCGTTCAGCAAATACATGTGTAGAAGCACAGTGCTAGCAGAAACGAACGTTTCTCGACGTTTTCGAACTCAGGGAACAAGTTGCACACTTCTGAGATGCATTTTGGTAACTTTCTCAAAAATGAGTTTTTTGCCTACAGAGACATGCCTATTTGCACAGTAGTACAGATTCTGAGTATGTAACTGGGCTTGATTAAATCAGCATTTCTCTTGCTTCCCTGTGCGTAGGGAAGCTCAGTTTTAGTCACAGTAGCTCCCACAAGTGTCTCCTCAGTGTGTTCCCAGTTCCTTAGAAACAGTGTATTTGCTGGGAGAAAAGTGCATCACTGTGCGCTTTCACCGTTCAGCAAATACATGTGTAGAAGCACAGCGCTAGCTGAAATGACCGTTTCTCGACGTTTTCTAACTCAGGGAACAAGTGGCACACTTCTGAGATGCATTTGGGCAACTTTGTCAGAAATGAGTTTTTTGCCTAAAGAGACATGCCTATTTGCGCAGTAGTACAGATTCTGAGTATGTAACTGGGCTTGATGAAATCAGCATTTCTCTTGCTTCCATGTGCGTAGGGAAGCTCAGTTTTAGTCACAGTAGCTCCCACAAGTGTCTCCTCAGTGTGTTCCCATTTCCTTAGAAACAGTGTATTTGCTTGTAGAAAAGTGAATCACTGTGCGCTTTCACCGTTCAGCAAATACATGTGTAGAAGCACAGCACTAGCTGAAACGACCGTTTCTCGACGTTTTCTAACTCAGGGAACAAGTGGCACATTTCTGAGATGCATTT
Source organism: Acomys minous (assembly GCF_964271855.1). NCBI lineage: Eukaryota > Metazoa > Chordata > Mammalia > Rodentia > Muridae > Acomys > Acomys minous. The sequence continues at coordinate 2,371,967 of NW_028182178.1, forward strand.
GGGCAACTTTGTCAGAAATGAGTTTTTTGCCTAAAGAGACATGCCTATTTGCGCAGTAGTACAGATTCTGAGTATGTAACTGGGCTTGATGAAATCAGCATTTCTCTTGCTTCCCTGTGCGTAGGGAAGCTCAGTTTTAGTCACAGTAGCTCCCACAAGTGTCTCCTCAGTGTGTTCCCATTTCCTTAGAAACAGTGTATTTGCTGGGAGAAAAGTGCATTACTGTGCGCTTTCACCGTTCAGCAAATACATGTGTAGAAGCACAGCGTTAGCAGAAACGACCGTTTCTCGACGTTTTCTAACTCAGGGAACAAGTTTCACACTTCTGAGATGCATTTGGGCAACTTTGTCAGAAATGAGTTTTTTGCCTAAAGAGACATGCCTATTTGCGCAGTAGTACAGATTCTGAGTATGTAACTGGGCTTGATGAAATCAGCATTTCTCTTGCTTCCCTGTGCGTAGGGAAGCTCAGTTTCAGTCACAGTAGCTCCCACAAGTGTCTCCTCAGTGTGTTCCCAGTTCCTTAGAAACAGTGTATTTGCTGGGAGAAAAGTGCATTACTGTGCGCTTTCACCATTCAGCAAATACATGTGTAGAAGCACAGCGGTAGCAGAAAAGAACGTTTCTCGACGTTTTCTAACTCAGGGAACAGGTTGCACACTTCTGAGATGCATTTGGGCAACTTTGTCAGAAATGTGTTTTTTGCCTACAGAGACATGCCTATTTGCGCAGTAGTACAGATTCTGAGTATGTAACTGGGCTTGATGAAATCAGCATTTCTCTTGCTTCCCTGTGCGTAGGGAAGCTCAGTTTTAGTCACAGTAGCTCCCACAAGTGTCTCCTCAGTGTGTTCCCATTTCCTTAGAAACAGTGTATTTGCTCTTAGAAAAGTGCATTACTGTGCGCTTTCACCGTTCTGCAAATACATGTGTAGAAGCACAGCGCTAGCAGAAACGACCGTTTCTCGACGTTTTCTAACTCAGGGAAAAAGTTGCACACTTCAGAGATGCATTTGGGCAACTTTGTCAGAAATGATTTTTTTGCCTACAGAGAAATGCCTATTTGCGCAGTAGTACAGATTCTGAGTATGTAACTGGGCTTGATGAAATCAGCATTTCTCTAGCTTCCCTGTGTGTAGGGAAGCTCAGTTTTAGTCACAGTAGCTCCCACAAGTGTCTCCTCAGTGTGTTCCCATTTCCTTAGAAACAGTGTATTTGCTGGGAGAAAAGTGCATTACTGTGCGCTTTCACCGTTCAGCATATACATGTGTAGAAGCACAGCGCTAGCAGAAACGACCGTTTCTCGACGTTTTCTAACTCAGGGAACAAGTTGCACACTTCTGAGATGCATTTGGGCAACTTTGTCAGAAATGAGTTTTTTGCCTACAGAGACATGCCTATTTGCGCAGTAGTACAGATTCTGAGTATGTAACTGGGCTTGATGAAATCAGCATTTCTCCTGCTTCCCTGTGCGTAGGGAAGCTCAGTTTTAGTCACAGTAGCTCCCACAAGTGTCTCCTCAGTGTCTTCCCATTTCCTTAGAAACAGTGTATTTGCTGGGAGAAAAGTGCATTACTGTGCGCTTTCACCGTTCAGCAAATACATGTGTAGAAGCACAGCGCTAGCAGAAACGAATGTTTCTCGACGTTTTCTAACTCAGGGAACAAGTTGCACACTTCTGAGATGCATTTGGGCAACTTTGTCAGAAATGAGTTTTTTGTCTACAGAGACATGCCTATTTGCGCAGTAGTACAGATTCTGAGTATGTAACTGGGCTTGATGAAATCAGCATTTCTCTTGCTTCCCTGTGCGTAGGGAAGCTCAGTTTTAGTCACAGTAGCTCCCACAAGTGTCTCCTCAGTGTGTTCCCATTTCCTTAGAAACAGTGTATTTGCTGGGAGAAAAGTGCATTACTGTGTGCTTTCACCGTTCAGCAAATACATGTGTAGAAGCACAGCACTAGCAGAAACGACCGTTTCTCGACGTTTTCTAACTCAGGGAACAAGTTGCACACTTCTGAGATGCATTTGGGCAACTTTGTCAGAAATGAATTTTTTGCCTACAGAGACATGCCTATTTGCGCAGTAGTCCAGATTCTGAGTATGTAACTGGGCTTGATGAAATCAGCATTTCTCTGGCTTCCCTGTGCGTAGGGAAGCTCAGTTTTAGTCACAGTAGCTCCCACAAGTGTCTCCTCAGTGTGTTCCCATTTCCTTAGAAACAGTGTATTTGCTGGGAGAAAAGTGCATTACTGTGCGCTTTCACCGTTCAGCAAATACATGTGTAGAAGCACAGCGCTAGCAGAAACGACCGTTTCTCGACGTTTTCTAACTCAGGGAACAAGTTGCACACTTCTGAGATGCATTTGGGCAACTTTGTCAGAAATGAGTTTTTTGCCTACAGAGACATGCCTATTTGCGCAGTAGTACAGATTCTGAGTATGTAACTGGGCTTGATGAAATCAGCATTTCTCTTGCTTCCCTGTGCGTAGGGAAGCTCCGTTTTAGTCACAGTAGCTCCCACAAGTGTCTCCTCAGTGTGTTCCCATTTCCTTAGAAACAGTGTATTTGCTGGGAGAAAAGTGCATTACTGTGCGCTTTCACCGTTCAGCAAATACATGTGTAGAAGCACAGCACTAGCAGAAACGAACGTTTCTCGACGTTTTCTAACTCAGCGAACAAGTTGCACACTTCTGAGATGCATTTGGGCAACTTTGTCAGAAATGAGTTTTTTGCCTAAAGAGACATGCCTATTTGTGCAGTAGTACAGATTCTGAGTATGTAATTGGGCTTGATGAAATCAGCATTTCTCTTGCTTCCCTGTGCGTAGGGAAGCTCAGTTTTAGTCACAGTAGCTCCCACAAGTGTCTCCTCAGTGTGTTCCCATTTCCTTAGAAACAGTGTATTTGCTGGGAGAAAAGTGCATTACTGTGCGCTTTCACCGTTCAGCAAATACATGTGTAGAAGCACAGCGTTAGCAGATATGACCGTTTCTCGACGTTTTCTAACTCAGGGAACAAGTTGCACACTTCTGAGATGCATTTGGGCAACTTTGTCAAAAATGTGTTTTTTGCCTACAGAGACATGCCTATTTGCGCAGTAGTACAGATTCTGAGTATGTAACTGGGCTGGATGAAATCAGCATTTCTCTTGCTTCCCTGTGCGTAGGGAAGCTCAGTTTTAGTCACAGTAGCTCCCACAAGTGTCTCCTCAGTGTGTTCCCATTTCCTTAGAAACAGTGTATTTGCTGGGAGAAAAGTGCATTACTGTGCGCTTTCACCGTTCAGCAAATACATGTGTAGAAGCACAGCGCTAGCAGAAACGACCGTTTCTCGACGTTTTCGAACTCAGGGAACAAGTTGCACACTTCTGAGATGCATTTGGGCAACTTTATCAGAAATGAGTTTTTTGCCTACAGAGACATGCCTATTTGCGCAGTAGTACAGATTCTGAGTATGTAACTGGGCTTGATGAAATCACCATTTCTCTTGCTTCCCTGTGCGTAGGGAAGCTCAGTTTTAGTCATAGTAGCTCCCACAAGTATCTCCTCAGTGTGTTCCCATTTCCTTAGAAACAGTGTATTTGCTGGGAGAAAAGTGCATTACTGTGCGCTTTCACCGTTCAGCAAATACATGTGTAGAAGCACAGCGTTAGCAGATATGACCGTTTCTCGACGTTTTCTAACTCAGGGAACAAGTTGCACACTTCTGAGATGCATTTGGGCAACTTTGTCAGAAATGAGTTTTTTGCCTACAGAGACATGCCTATTTGCGCAGTAGTACAGATTCTGAGTATGTAACTTGGCTTGATGAAATCAGCATTTCTCTTGCTTCCCTGTGCGTAGGGAAGCTCAGTTTTAGTCACAGTAGCTCCCACAAGTGTCTCCTCAGTGTGTTCCCATTTCCTTAGAAACAGTGTATTTGCTGGGAGAAAAGTGCATTACTGTGCGCTTTCACCGTTCAGCAAATACATGTGTAGAAGCACAGCGCTAGCAGAAATGAACGTTTCTCGACGTTTTCTAACTCAGGGAACAAGTTGCACACTTCTGAGATGCATTTGGGCAACTTTGTCAGAAATGAGTTTTTTGCCTACAGAGACATGCCTATTTGCGCAGTAGTACAGATTCTGAGTATGTAACTGGGCTTGATGAAATCAGCATTTCTCTTGCTTCCCTGTGCGTAGGGAAGCTCAGTTTTAGTCACAGTAGCTCCCACAAGTGTCTCCTCAGTGTGTTCCCATTTCCTTAGAAACAGTGTATTTGCTGGGAGAAAAGTGCATTACTGTGCGCTTTCACCGTTCAGCAAATACATGTGTAGAAGCACAGTGCTAGCAGAAACGAACGTTTCTCGACGTTTTCTAACTCAGGGAACAAGTTGCACACTTCTGAGATGCATTTGGGCAACTTTGTCAAAAATGTGTTTTTTGCCTACAGAGACATGCCTATTTGCGCAGTAGTACAGATTCTGAGTATGTAACTGGGCTGGATGAAATCAGCATTTCTCTTGCTTCCCTGTGCGTAGGGAAGCTCAGTTTTAGTCACGGTAGCTCCCACAAGTGTCTCCTCAGTGTGTTCCCATTTCCTTAGAAACAGTGTATTTGCTGGGAGAAAAGTGCATTACTGTGCGCTTTCACCGTTCAGCAAATACATGTGTAGAAGCACAGCGCTAGCAGAAACGAACGTTTCTCGACGTTTTCTAACTCAGGGAACAAGTTGCACACTTCTGAGATGCATTTGGGCAACTTTGTCAGAAATGAGTTTTTTGCCTACAGAGACATGCCTATTTGCGCAGTAGTACAGATTCTGAGTATGTAACTGGGCTTGATGAAATCAGCATTTCTCTTGCTTCCCTGTGTGTAGGGAAGCTCAGTTTTAGTGATAGTAGCTCCCACAAGTATCTCCTCAGTGTGTTCCCATTTCCTTAGAAACAGTGTATTTGCTGGGAGAAAAGTGCATTACTGTGCGCTTTCACCGTTCAGCAAATACATGTGTAGAAGCACAGCGTTAGCAGATATGACCGTTTCTCGACGTTTTCTAACTCAGGGAACAAGTTGCACACTTCTGAGATGCATTTGGGCAACTTTGTCAGAAATGAGTTTTTTGCCTACAGAGACATGCCTATTTGCGCAGTAGTACAGATTCTGAGTATGTAACTGGGCTTGATGAAATCAGGATTTCTCTTGCTTCCCTGTGCGTAGGGAAGCTCAGTTTTAGTCACAGTAGCTCCCACAAGTGTCTCCTCAGTGTGTTCCCATTTCCTTAGAAACAGTGTATTTGCTGGGAGAAAAGTGCATTACTGTGCGCTTTCACCGTTCAGCAAATACATATGTAGAAGCACAGCGCTAGCAGAAACGACCGTTTCTCTACGTTTTCTAACTCAGGGAACAAGTTGCACACTTCTGAGATTCATTTGGGCAACTTTGTCAGAAATGAGTTTTTTTCCTACAGAGACATGCCTATTTGCGCAGTAGTACAGATTCTGAGTATGTAACTGGGCTTGATGAAATCAGCATTTCTCTTGCTTCCCTGTGCGTAGGGAAGCTCAGTTTTAGTCACAGTAGCTCCCACAAGTGTCTCCTCAGTGTGTTCCCATTTCCTTAGAAACAGTGTATTTGCTGGGAGAAAAGTGCATTACTGTGCGCTTTCACCGTTCAGCAAATACATATGTAGAAGCACAGCGCTAGCAGAAACGACCGTTTCTCTACGTTTTCTAACTCAGGGAACAAGTTGCACACTTCTGAGATGCATTTGGGCAACTTTGTCAGAAATGAGTTTTTTTCCTACAGAGACATGCCTATTTGCGCAGTAGTACAGATTCTGAGTATGTAACTGGGCTTGATGAAATCAGCATTTCTCTTGCTTCACTGTGCGTAGGGAAGCTCAGTTTTAGTCACGGTAGCTCCCACAAGTGTCTCCTCAGTGTGTTCCCATTTCCTTAGAAACAGTGTATTTGCTGGGAGAAACGTGCATTACTGTGCGCTTTCACCGTTCAGCAAGTACATGTGTAGAAGCACAGCGCTAGCAGAAACGAACGTTTCTCGACGTTTTCTAACTCAGGGAACAAGTTGCACACTTCTGAGATGCATTTGGGCAACTTTGTCAGAAATGAGTTTTTTGCGTAAAGAGACATGCCTATTTGCGCAGTAGTACAGATTCTGAGTATGTAACTAGGCTTGATGAAATCAGCATTTCTCTTGCTTCCCTGTGCGTAGGGAAGCTCAGTTTTAGTCACAGTAGCTCCCTACAAGTGTCTCCTCAGTATGTTCCCATTTCCTTAGAAACAGTGTATTTGCTGGGAGAAAAGTGCATTACTGTGCGCTTTCACCGTTCAGCAAATACATGTGTAGAAGCACAGTGCTAGCAGAAACGAATGTTTCTCGACGTTTTCTAACTCAGGGAACAAGTTGCACACTTCTGAGATGCATTTGGGCATCTTTGTCAGAAATGAGTTTTTTGCCTACAGATTCATGCCTATTTGCGCAGTAGTACAGATTCTGAGTATGTAACTGGGCTGGATGAAATCAGCATTTTTCTTGCTTCCCTGTGCGTAGGGAAGCTCAGTTTTAGTCACAGTAGCTCCCACAAGTGTCTCCTCAGTGTGTTCCCATTTCCTTAGAAACAGTGTATTTGCTGGGAGAAAAGTGCATTAATGGGCGCTTTCACCGTTCAGCAAATACATGTGTAGAAGCACAGCACTAGCAAAAACGAACGTTTCTCGACGTTTTCTAACTCAGGGAACAAGTTGCACACTTCTGAGATGCATTTGGGCAACTTTGTCAGAAATGAGTTTTTTGCCTACAGAGACATGCCTATTTGCGCAGTAGTACAGATTCTGAGTATGTAACTGGGCTTGATGAAATCAGGATTTCTCTTGCTTCCCTGTGCGTAGGGAAGCTCAGTTTTAGTCACAGTAGCTCCCACAAGTGTCTCCTCAGTGTGTTCCCATTTCCTTAGAAACAGTGTATTTGCTGGGAGAAAAGTGCATTACTGTGCGCTTTCACCGTTCAGCAAATACATGTGTAGAAGCACAGCGATAGCAGAAACGACCGTTTCTCGACGTTTTCTAACTCAGGGAACAAGTTGCACACTTCTGAGATGCATTTGGGCAACTTTGTCAGAAATGAGTTTTTTGCCTACAGAGACATGCCTATTTGCGCAGTAGTACAGATTCTGAGTTTGTAACTGGGCTTGATGAAATCAGCATTTATCTTGCTTCCCTGTGCGTAGGGAAGCTCAGTTTTAGTCACAGTAGCTCCCACAAGTGTCTCCTCAGTGTGTTCCCATTTCCTTAGAAACAGTGTATTTGCTGGGAGAAAAGTGAATTACTGTGCGCTTTCACCGTTCAGCAAATACATATGTAGAAGCACAGCGCTAGCAGAAACGACCGTTTCTCGACGTTTTCTAACTCAGGGAACAAGTTGCACACTTCTGAGATGCATTTGGGCAACTTTGTCAGAAATGAGTTTTTTGCCTACAGAGACATGCCTATTTGCGCAGTAGTACAGATTCTGAGTATGTAACTGGGCTTGATGAAATCAGCATTTCTCTTGCTTCCCTGTGCATAGGGAAGCTCAGTTTTAGTCACAGTAGCTCCCACAAGTGTCTCCTCAGTGTGTTCCCATTTCTTTAGAAACAGTGTATTTGCTGGGAGAAAAGTGCATTACTGTGCGCTTTCACCGTTCAGCAAATACATATGTAGAAGCACAGCGCTAGCAGAAACGAACGTTTCTCGACGTTTTCTAACTCAGGGAACAAGTTGCACACTTCTGAGGTGCATTTGGGCAACTTTGTCAGAAATGAGTTTTTTGCCTAAAGAGACATGCCTATTTGCGCAGTAGTACAGATTCTGAGTATGTAACTGGGCTTGATGAAATCAGCATTTCTCTTGCTTCCCTGTGCGTAGGGAAGCTCAGTTTCAGTCACAGTAGCTCCCACAAGTGTCTCCTCAGTGTGTTCCCAGTTCCTTAGAAACAGTGTATTTGCTGGGAGAAAAGTGCATTACTGTGCGCTTTCACCATTCAGCAAATACATGTGTAGAAGCACAGCGGTAGCAGAAAAGAACGTTTCTCGACGTTTTCTAACTCAGGGAACAGGTTGCACACTTCTGAGATGCATTTGGGCAACTTTGTCAGAAATGTGTTTTTTGCCTACAGAGACATGCCTATTTGCGCAGTAGTACAGATTCTGAGTATGTAACTGGGCTTGATGAAATCAGCATTTCTCTTGCTTCCCTGTGCGTAGGGAAGCTCAGTTTTAGTCACAGTAGCTCCCACAAGTGTCTCCTCAGTGTGTTCCCATTTCCTTAGAAACAGTGTATTTGCTCTTAGAAAAGTGCATTACTGTGCGCTTTCACCGTTCTGCAAATACATGTGTAGAAGCACAGCGCTAGCAGAAACGACCGTTTCTCGACGTTTTCTAACTCAGGGAAAAAGTTGCACACTTCAGAGATGCATTTGGGCAACTTTGTCAGAAATGAGTTTTTTGCCTACAGAGAAATGCCTATTTGCGCAGTAGTACAGATTCTGAGTATGTAACTGGGCTTGATGAAATCAGCATTTCTCTAGCTTCCCTGTGTGTAGGGAAGCTCAGTTTTAGTCACAGTAGCTCCCACAAGTGTCTCCTCAGTGTGTTCCCATTTCCTTAGAAACAGTGTATTTGCTGGGAGAAAAGTGCATTACTGTGCGCTTTCACCGTTCAGCATATACATGTGTAGAAGCACAGCGCTAGCAGAAACGACCGTTTCTCGACGTTTTCTAACTCAGGGAACAAGTTGCACACTTCTGAGATGCATTTGGGCAACTTTGTCAGAAATGAGTTTTTTGCCTACAGAGACATGCCTATTTGCGCAGTAGTACAGATTCTGAGTATGTAACTGGGCTTGATGAAATCAGCATTTCTCCTGCTTCCCTGTGCGTAGGGAAGCTCAGTTTTAGTCACAGTAGCTCCCACAAGTGTCTCCTCAGTGTCTTCCCATTTCCTTAGAAACAGTGTATTTGCTGGGAGAAAAGTGCATTACTGTGCGCTTTCACCGTTCAGCAAATACATGTGTAGAAGCACAGCGCTAGCAGAAACGAATGTTTCTCGACGTTTTCTAACTCAGGGAACAAGTTGCACACTTCTGAGATGCATTTGGGCAACTTTGTCAGAAATGAGTTTTTTGTCTACAGAGACATGCCTATTTGCGCAGTAGTACAGATTCTGAGTATGTAACTGGGCTTGATGAAATCAGCATTTCTCTTGCTTCCCTGTGCGTAGGGAAGCTCAGTTTTAGTCACAGTAGTTCCCACAAGTGTCTCCTCAGTGTGTTCCCATTTCCTTAGAAACAGTGTATTTGCTGGGAGAAAAGTGCATTACTGTGTGCTTTCACCGTTCAGCAAATACATGTGTAGAAGCACAGCACTAGCAGAAACGACCGTTTCTCGACGTTTTCTAACTCAGGGAACAAGTTGCACACTTCTGAGATGCATTTGGGCAACTTTGTCAGAAATGAGTTTTTTGCCTACAGAGACATGCCTATTTGCGCAGTAGTCCAGATTCTGAGTATGTAACTGGGCTTGATGAAATCAGCATTTCTCTGGCTTCCCTGTGCGTAGGGAAGCTCAGTTTTAGTCACAGTAGCTCCCACAAGTGTCTCCTCAGTGTGTTCCCATTTCCTTAGAAACAGTGTATTTGCTGGGAGAAAAGTGCATTACTGTGCGCTTTCACCGTTCAGCAAATACATGTGTAGAAGCACAGCGCTAGCAGAAACGACCGTTTCTCGACGTTTTCTAACTCAGGGAACAAGTTGCACACTTCTGAGATGCATTTGGGCAACTTTGTCAGAAATGAGTTTTTTGCCTACAGAGACATGCCTATTTGCGCAGTAGTACAGATTCTGAGTATGTAACTGGGCTTGATGAAATCAGCATTTCTCTTGCTTCCCTGTGCGTAGGGAAGCTCCGTTTTAGTCACAGTAGCTCCCACAAGTGTCTCCTCAGTGTGTTCCCATTTCCTTAGAAACAGTGTATTTGCTGGGAGAAAAGTGCAATACTGTGCGCTTTCACCGTTCAGCAAATACATGTGTAGAAGCACAGCACTAGCAGAAACGAACGTTTCTCGACGTTTTCTAACTCAGCGAACAAGTTGCACACTTCTGAGATGCATTTGGGCAACTTTGTCAGAAATGAGTTTTTTGCCTAAAGAGACATGCCTATTTGTGCAGTAGTACAGATTCTGAGTATGTAATTGGGCTTGATGAAATCAGCATTTCTCTTGCTTCCCTGTGCGTAGGGAAGCTCAGTTTTAGTCACAGTAGCTCCCACAAGTGTCTCCTCAGTGTGTTCCCATTTCCTTAGAAACAGTGTATTTGCTGGGAGAAAAGTGCATTACTGTGCGCTTTCACCGTTCAGCAAATACATGTGTAGAAGCACAGCGTTAGCAGATATGACCGTTTCTCGACGTTTTCTAACTCAGGGAACAAGTTGCACACTTCTGAGATGCATTTGGGCAACTTTGTCAAAAATGTGTTTTTTGCCTACAGAGACATGCCTATTTGCGCAGTAGTACAGATTCTGAGTATGTAACTGGGCTGGATGAAATCAGCATTTCTCTTGCTTCCCTGTGCGTAGGGAAGCTCAGTTTTAGTCACAGTAGCTCCCACAAGTGTCTCCTCAGTGTGTTCCCATTTCCTTAGAAACAGTGTATTTGCTGGGAGAAAAGTGCATTACTGTGCGCTTTCACCGTTCAGCAAATACATGTGTAGAAGCACAGCGCTAGCAGAAACGACCGTTTCTCGACGTTTTCGAACTCAGGGAACAAGTTGCACACTTCTGAGATGCATTTGGGCAACTTTATCAGAAATGAGTTTTTTGCCTACAGAGACATGCCTATTTGCGCAGTAGTACAGATTCTGAGTATGTAACTGGGCTTGATGAAATCACCATTTCTCTTGCTTCCCTGTGCGTAGGGAAGCTCAGTTTTAGTCATAGTAGCTCCCACAAGTATCTCCTCAGTGTGTTCCCATTTCCTTAGAAACAGTGTATTTGCTGGGAGAAAAGTGCATTACTGTGCGCTTTCACCGTTCAGCAAATACATGTGTAGAAGCACAGCGTTAGCAGATATGACCGTTTCTCGACGTTTTCTAACTCAGGGAACAAGTTGCACACTTCTGAGATGCATTTGGGCAACTTTGTCAGAAATGAGTTTTTTGCCTACAGAGACATGCCTATTTGCGCAGTAGTACAGATTCTGAGTATGTAACTTGGCTTGATGAAATCAGCATTTCTCTTGCTTCCCTGTGCGTAGGGAAGCTCAGTTTTAGTCACAGTAGCTCCCACAAGTGTCTCCTCAGTGTGTTCCCATTTCCTTAGAAACAGTGTATTTGCTGGGAGAAAAGTGCATTACTGTGCGCTTTCACCGTTCAGCAAATACATGTGTAGAAGCACAGCGCTAGCAGAAATGAACGTTTCTCGACGTTTTCTAACTCAGGGAACAAGTTGCACACTTCTGAGATGCATTTGGGCAACTTTGTCAGAAATGAGTTTTTTGCCTACAGAGACATGCCTATTTGCGCAGTAGTACAGATTCTGAGTATGTAACTGGGCTTGATGAAATCAGCATTTCTCTTGCTTCCCTGTGCGTAGGGAAGCTCAGTTTTAGTCACAGTAGCTCCCACAAGTGTCTCCTCAGTGTGTTCCCATTTCCTTAGAAACAGTGTATTTGCTGGGAGAAAAGTGCATTACTGTGCGCTTTCACCGTTCAGCAAATACATGTGTAGAAGCACAGTGCTAGCAGAAACGAACGTTTCTCGACGTTTTCTAACTCAGGGAACAAGTTGCACACTTCTGAGATGCATTTGGGCAACTTTGTCAAAAATGTGTTTTTTGCCTACAGAGACATGCCTATTTGCGCAGTAGTACAGATTCTGAGTATGTAACTGGGCTGGATGAAATCAGCATTTCTCTTGCTTCCCTGTGCGTAGGGAAGCTCAGTTTTAGTCACGGTAGCTCCCACAAGTGTCTCCTCAGTGTGTTCCCATTTCCTTAGAAACAGTGTATTTGCTGGGAGAAAAGTGCATTACTGTGCGCTTTCACCGTTCAGCAAATACATGTGTAGAAGCACAGCGCTAGCAGAAACGAACGTTTCTCGACGTTTTCTAACTCAGGGAACAAGTTGCACACTTCTGAGATGCATTTGGGCAACTTTGTCAGAAATGAGTTTTTTGCCTACAGAGACATGCCTATTTGCGCAGTAGTACAGATTCTGAGTATGTAACTGGGCTTGATGAAATCAGCATTTCTCTTGCTTCCCTGTGTGTAGGGAAGCTCAGTTTTAGTGATAGTAGCTCCCACAAGTATCTCCTCAGTGTGTTCCCATTTCCTTAGAAACAGTGTATTTGCTGGGAGAAAAGTGCATTACTGTGCGCTTTCACCGTTCAGCAAATACATGTGTAGAAGCACAGCGTTAGCAGATATGACCGTTTCTCGACGTTTTCTAACTCAGGGAACAAGTTGCACACTTCTGAGATGCATTTGGGCAACTTTGTCAGAAATGAGTTTTTTGCCTACAGAGACATGCCTATTTGCGCAGTAGTACAGATTCTGAGTATGTAACTGGGCTTGATGAAATCAGGATTTCTCTTGCTTCCCTGTGCGTAGGGAAGCTCAGTTTTAGTCACAGTAGCTCCCACAAGTGTCTCCTCAGTGTGTTCCCATTTCCTTAGAAACAGTGTATTTGCTGGGAGAAAAGTGCATTACTGTGCGCTTTCACCGTTCAGCAAATACATGTGTAGAAGCACAGCGCTAGCAGAAATGAACGTTTCTCGACGTTTTCTAACTCAGGGAACAAGTTGCACACTTCTGAGATGCATTTGGGCAACTTTGTCAGAAATGAGTTTTTTGCCTACAGAGACATGCCTATTTGCGCAGTAGTACAGATTCTGAGTATGTAACTGGGCTTGATGAAATCAGCATTTCTCTTGCTTCCCTGTGCGTAGGGAAGCTCAGTTTTAGTCACAGTAGCTCCCACAAGTGTCTCCTCAGTGTGTTCCCATTTCCTTAGAAACAGTGTATTTGCTGGGAGAAAAGTGCATTACTGTGCGCTTTCACCGTTCAGCAAATACATGTGTAGAAGCACAGTGCTAGCAGAAACGAACGTTTCTCGACGTTTTCTAACTCAGGGAACAAGTTGCACACTTCTGAGATGCATTTGGGCAACTTTGTCAAAAATGTGTTTTTTGCCTACAGAGACATGCCTATTTGCGCAGTAGTACAGATTCTGAGTATGTAACTGGGCTGGATGAAATCAGCATTTCTCTTGCTTCCCTGTGCGTAGGGAAGCTCAGTTTTAGTCACGGTAGCTCCCACAAGTGTCTCCTCAGTGTGTTCCCATTTCCTTAGAAACAGTGTATTTGCTGGGAGAAAAGTGCATTACTGTGCGCTTTCACCGTTCAGCAAATACATGTGTAGAAGCACAGCGCTAGCAGAAACGAACGTTTCTCGACGTTTTCTAACTCAGGGAACAAGTTGCACACTTCTGAGATGCATTTGGGCAACTTTGTCAGAAATGAGTTTTTTGCCTACAGAGACATGCCTATTTGCGCAGTAGTACAGATTCTGAGTATGTAACTGGGCTTGATGAAATCAGCATTTCTCTTGCTTCCCTGTGTGTAGGGAAGCTCAGTTTTAGTGATAGTAGCTCCCACAAGTATCTCCTCAGTGTGTTCCCATTTCCTTAGAAACAGTGTATTTGCTGGGAGAAAAGTGCATTACTGTGCGCTTTCACCGTTCAGCAAATACATGTGTAGAAGCACAGCGTTAGCAGATATGACCGTTTCTCGACGTTTTCTAACTCAGGGAACAAGTTGCACACTTCTGAGATGCATTTGGGCAACTTTGTCAGAAATGAGTTTTTTGCCTACAGAGACATGCCTATTTGCGCAGTAGTACAGATTCTGAGTATGTAACTGGGCTTGATGAAATCAGGATTTCTCTTGCTTCCCTGTGCGTAGGGAAGCTCAGTTTTAGTCACAGTAGCTCCCACAAGTGTCTCCTCAGTGTGTTCCCATTTCCTTAGAAACAGTGTATTTGCTGGGAGAAAAGTGCATTACTGTGCGCTTTCACCGTTCAGCAAATACATATGTAGAAGCACAGCGCTAGCAGAAACGACCGTTTCTCTACGTTTTCTAACTCAGGGAACAAGTTGCACACTTCTGAGATTCATTTGGGCAACTTTGTCAGAAATGAGTTTTTTTCCTACAGAGACATGCCTATTTGCGCAGTAGTACAGATTCTGAGTATGTAACTGGGCTTGATGAAATCAGCATTTCTCTTGCTTCCCTGTGCGTAGGGAAGCTCAGTTTTAGTCACAGTAGCTCCCACAAGTGTCTCCTCAGTGTGTTCCCATTTCCTTAGAAACAGTGTATTTGCTGGGAGAAAAGTGCATTACTGTGCGCTTTCACCGTTCAGCAAATACATATGTAGAAGCACAGCGCTAGCAGAAACGACCGTTTCTCTACGTTTTCTAACTCAGGGAACAAGTTGCACACTTCTGAGATGCATTTGGGCAACTTTGTCAGAAATGAGTTTTTTTCCTACAGAGACATGCCTATTTGCGCAGTAGTACAGATTCTGAGTATGTAACTGGGCTTGATGAAATCAGCATTTCTCTTGCTTCACTGTGCGTAGGGAAGCTCAGTTTTAGTCACGGTAGCTCCCACAAGTGTCTCCTCAGTGTGTTCCCATTTCCTTAGAAACAGTGTATTTGCTGGGAGAAACGTGCATTACTGTGCGCTTTCACCGTTCAGCAAGTACATGTGTAGAAGCACAGCACTAGCAGAAACGAACGTTTCTCGACGTTTTCTAACTCAGGGAACAAGTTGCACACTTCTGAGATGCATTTGGGCAACTTTGTCAGAAATGAGTTTTTTGCGTAAAGAGACATGCCTATTTGCGCAGTAGTACAGATTCTGAGTATGTAACTAGGCTTGATGAAATCAGCATTTCTCTTGCTTCCCTGTGCGTAGGGAAGCTCAGTTTTAGTCACAGTAGCTCCCTACAAGTGTCTCCTCAGTGTGTTCCCATTTCCTTAGAAACAGTGTATTTGCTGGGAGAAAAGTGCATTACTGTGCGCTTTCACCGTTCAGCAAATACATGTGTAGAAGCACAGTGCTAGCAGAAACGAATGTTTCTCGACGTTTTCTAACTCAGGGAACAAGTTGCACACTTCTGAGATGCATTTGGGCATCTTTGTCAGAAATGAGTTTTTTGCCTACAGA
Organism: Acomys minous; assembly: GCF_964271855.1. NCBI lineage: Eukaryota > Metazoa > Chordata > Mammalia > Rodentia > Muridae > Acomys > Acomys minous. The sequence goes on from NW_028182178.1 coordinate 2,387,216, forward strand.
TTCATGCCTATTTGCGCAGTAGTACAGATTCTGAGTATGTAACTGGGCTGGATGAAATCAGCATTTTTCTTGCTTCCCTGTGCGTAGGGAAGCTCAGTTTTAGTCACAGTAGCTCCCACAAGTGTCTCCTCAGTGTGTTCCCATTTCCTTAGAAACAGTGTATTTGCTGGGAGAAAAGTGCATTAATGGGCGCTTTCACCGTTCAGCAAATACATGTGTAGAAGCACAGCACTAGCAAAAACGAACGTTTCTCGACGTTTTCTAACTCAGGGAACAAGTTGCACACTTCTGAGATGCATTTGGGCAACTTTGTCAGAAATGAGTTTTTTGCCTACAGAGACATGCCTATTTGCGCAGTAGTACAGATTCTGAGTATGTAACTGGGCTTGATGAAATCAGGATTTCTCTTGCTTCGCTGTGCGTAGGGAAGCTCAGTTTTAGTCACAGTAGCTCCCACAAGTGTCTCCTCAGTGTGTTCCCATTTCCTTAGAAACAGTGTATTTGCTAGGAGAAAAGTGAATTACTGTGCGCTTTCACCGTTCAGCAAATACATATGTAGAAGCACAGCGCTAGCAGAAACGACCGTTTCTCGACGTTTTCTAACTCAGGGAACAAGTTGCACACTTCTGAGATGCATTTGGGCAACTTTGTCAGAAATGAGTTTTTTGCCTACAGAGACATGCCTATTTGCGCAGTAGTACAGATTCTGAGTATGTAACTGGGCTTGATGAAATCAGCATTTCTCTTGCTTCCCTGTGCATAGGGAAGCTCAGTTTTAGTCACAGTAGCTCCCACAAGTGTCTCCTCAGTGTGTTCCCATTTCTTTAGAAACAGTGTATTTGCTGGGAGAAAAGTGCATTACTGTGCGCTTTCACCGTTCAGCAAATACATATGTAGAAGCACAGCGCTAGCAGAAACGAACGTTTCTCGACGTTTTCTAACTCAGGGAACAAGTTGCACACTTCTGAGGTGCATTTGGGCAACTTTGTCAGAAATGAGTTTTTTGCCTACAGAGACATGCCTATTTGCGCAGTAGTACAGATTCTGAGTATGTAACTGGGCTTGATGAAATCAGCATTTCTCTTGCTTCCCTGTGCGTAGGGAAGCTCAGTTTTAGTCACAGTAGCTCCCACAAGTGTCTCCTCAGTGTGTTCCCATTTCCTTAGAAACAGTGTATTTGCTGGGAGAAAAGTGCATTACTGTGCGCTTTCACCGTTCAGCAAATACATATGTAGAAGCACAGCGCTAGCAGAAACGACCGTTTCTCGACGTTTTCTAACTCAGGGAACAAGTTGCACACTTCTGAGGTGCATTTGGGCAACTTTGTCAGAAATGAGTTTTTTGCCTACAGAGACATGCCTATTTGCGCAGTAGTACAGATTCTGAGTATGTAACTGGGCTTGATGAAATCAGCATTTCTCTTGCTTCCCTGTGCGTAGGGAAGCTCAGTTTTAGTCACAGTAGCTCCCACAAGTGTCTCCTCAGTGTGTCCCATTTCCTTAGAAACAGTGTATTTGCTGGGAGAAAAGTGCAATACTGTGCGCTTTCACCGTTCAGCAAATACATGTGTAGAAGCACAGTGCTAGCAGAAACGAACGTTTCTCGACGTTTTCTAACTCAGGGAACAAGTTGCACACTTCTGAGATGCATTTGGGCAACTTTGTCAGAAATGATTTTTTTGCCTACAGAGACATGTCTATTTGCGCAGTAGTACAGATTCTGAGTATGTAACTGGGCTTGATGAAATCAGCATTTCTCTTGCTTCCCTGTGCGTAGGGAAGCTCAGTTTTAGTCACAGTAGCTCCCACAAGTGTCTCCTCAGTGTGTTCCCATTTCCTTAGAAACAGTGTATTTGCTGGGAGAAAAGTGCATTACTGTGCGCTTTCACCGTTCAGCAAATACATGTGTAGAAGCACAGTGCTAGCAGAAACGAACGTTTCTCGACGTTTTCTAACTCAGGGAACAAGTTGCACACTTCTGAGATGCATTTGGGCATCTTTGTCAGAAATGAGTTTTTTGCCTACAGAGACATGCCTATTTGCGCAGTAGTACAGATTCTGAGTATGTAACTGGGCTTGATGAAATCATCATTTCTCTTGCTTCCCTGTGCGTAGGGAAGCTCAGTTTTAGTCCCAGTAGCTCCCACAAGTGTCTCCTCAGTGTGTTCCCATTTCCTTAGAAACAGTGTATTTGCTGGGAGAAAAGTGCATTACTGTGCGCTTTCACCGTTCAGCAAATACATGTGTAGAAGCACAGCGCTAGCAGATACGACCGTTTCTCGACGTTTTCTAACTCAGGGAACAAGTTGCACACTTCTGAGATGCATTTGGGCAACTTTGTCAGAAATGAGTTTTTTGCCTACAGATTCATGCCTATTTGCGCAGTAGTACAGATTCTGAGTATGTAACTGGGCTTGATGAAATCAGCATTTCTCTTGCTTCCCTGTGCGTAGGGAAGCTCAGTTTTAGTCACAGTAGCTCCCACAAGTGTCTCCTCAGTGTGTTCCCATTTCCTTAGAAACAGTGTATTTGCTGGGAGAAAAGTGCATTACTGTGCGCTTTCACCGTTCAGCAAATACGTGTGTAGAGGCACAGCGTTAGCAGATATGACCGTTTCTCGATGTTTTCTAACTCAGGGAACAAGTTGCACACTTCTGAGATGCATTTGGGCAACTTTGTCAGAAATGAGTTTTTTGCCTACAGAGACATGCCTATTTGCGCAGTAGTACAGATTCTGAGTATGTAACTCGGCTTGATGAAATCAGCATTTCTCTTGCTTCCCTGTGCGTAGGGAAGCTCAGATTTAGTCACAGTAGCTCCCACAAGTGTCTCCTCTGTGTGTTCCCATTTCCTTAGAAACAGTGTATTTGCTGGGAGAAAAGTACTGTGCGCTTTCACCGTTCAGCAACTACATGTGTAGAAGCACAGCACTAGCAGAAACAAACGTTTCTCGACGTTTTCTAATTCATGGAACAAGTTGCACACTTCTGAGATGCATTTGGGCAACTTTGTCAGAAATGAGTTTTTTGCCTAATGAGACATGCCTATTTCTGCAGTAGTACAGATTCTGAGTATGTAACTGGGCTTGATGAAATCAGCATTTCTCTTGCTTCCCTGTGCGTAGGGAAGCTCAGTTTTAGTCACAGTAGCTCCCACAAGTGTCTCCTCAGTGTGTTCCCATTTCCTTAGAAACAGTGTATTTGCTGGGAGAAAAGTGCATTACTGTGCGCTTTCACCGTTCAGCAAATACATATGTAGAAGCACAGCGCTAGCAGAAACGACCGTTTCTCGACGTTTTCTAACTCAGGGAACAAATTGCACACTTCTGAGATGCATTTGGTCAACTTTGTCAGAAATGAGTTTTTTGCCTACAGAGACATGCCTATTTGCGCAGTAGTACAGATTCTGAGTATGTAACTGGGCTTGATGAAATCAGCATTTCTCTTGCTTCCCTGTGCGTAGGGAAGCTCAGTTTTAGTCACAGTAGCTCCCACAAGTGTCTCCTCAGTGTGATCCCATTTCCTTAGAAACAGTGTATTTGCTGGGAGAAAAGTGCATTACTGTTCGCTTTCACCGTTCAGCAAATACATGTGTAGAAGCACAGCGCTAGCAGAAACGAACGTTTCCTGACGTTTTCTAACTCAGGGAACAAGTTGCACACTTCTGAGATGCATTTGGGCAACTTTGTCAGAAATGAGTTTTTTGCCTACAGAGACATGCCTATTTGCGCAGTAGTACAGATTCTGAGTATGTAACTGGGCTTGATGAAATCAGCATTTCTCTTGCTTCCCTGTGCGTAGGGAAGCTCAGTTTTAGTCACAGTAGCTCCCACAAGTGTCTCCTCAGTGTGTTCCCATTTCCTTAGAAACAGTGTATTTGCTGGGAGAAAAGTGCATTACTGTGCTCTTTCACCTTTCAGCAAATACATGTGTAGAAGCACAGCGCTAGCAGAAACGAACGTTTCTCGACATTTTCTAACTAAGGGAACAAGTTGCACACTTCTGAGATGCATTTGGGCAACTTTGTCAGAAATGAGTTTTTTGCCTACAGAGACATGCCTATTTGCGCAGTAGTCCAGATTCTGAGTATGTAACTGGGCTTGATGAAATCAGCATTTCTCTTGCTTCCCTGTGCGTAGGGAAGCTCAGTTTTAGTCACAGTAGCTCCCACAAGTGTCTCCTCAGTGTGTTCCCATTTCCTTAGAAACAGTGTATTTGCTGGGAGAAAAGTGCATTACTGTGCGCTTTCACCGTTCAGCAAATACATGTGTAGAAGCACAGCGCTAGCAGATACGACCGTTTCTCGACGTTTTCTAACTCAGGGAACAAGTTGCACACTTCTGAGATGCATTTGGGCAACTTTGTCAGAAATGAATTTTTGCCTACAGAGACATGCCTATTTGCGCAGTAGTACAGATTCTGAGTATGTAACTGGGCTTGATGAAATCAGCATTTCTCTTGCTTCCCTGTGCGTAGGGAAGCTCAGTTTTAGTCACAGTAGCTCCCACAAGTGTCTCCTCAGTGTGTTCCCATTTCCTTAGAAACAGTGTATTTGCTGGGAGAAAAGTGCATTACTGTGCGCTTTCACCGTTCAGCAAATACGTGTGTAGAGGCACAGCGTTAGCAGATATGACCGTTTCTCGACGTTTTCTAACTCAGGGAACAAGTTGCACACTTCTGAGATGCATTTGGGCAACTTTGTCAGAAATGAGTTTTTTGCCTACAGAGACATGCCTATTTGCGCAGTAGTACAGATTCTGAGTATGTAACTCGGCTTGATGAAATCAGCATTTCTCTTGCTTCCCTGTGCGTAGGGAAGCTCAGATTTAGTCACAGTAGCTCCCACAAGTGTCTCCTCTGTGTGTTCCCATTTCCTTAGAAACAGTGTATTTGCTGGGAGAAAAGTGCATTACTGTGCGCTTTCACCGTTCAGCAACTACATGTGTAGAAGCACAGCACTAGCAGAAACAAACGTTTCTCGACGTTTTCTAATTCATGGAACAAGTTGCACACTTCTGAGATGCATTTGGGCAACTTTGTCAGAAATGAGTTTTTTGCCTAATGAGACATGCCTATTTCTGCAGTAGTACAGATTCTGAGTATGTAACTGGGCTTGATGAAATCAGCATTTCTCTTGCTTCCCTGTGCGTAGGGAAGCTCAGTTTTAGTCACAGTAGCTCCCACAAGTGTCTCCTCAGTGTGTTCCCATTTCCTTAGAAACAGTGTATTTGCTGGGAGAAAAGTGCATTACTGTGCGCTTTCACCGTTCAGCAAATACATATGTAGAAGCACAGCGCTAGCAGAAACGACCGTTTCTCGACGTTTTCTAACTCAGGGAACAAATTGCACACTTCTGAGATGCATTTGGTCAACTTTGTCAGAAATGAGTTTTTTGCCTACAGAGACATGCCTATTTGCGCAGTAGTACAGATTCTGAGTATGTAACTGGGCTTGATGAAATCAGCATTTCTCTTGCTTCCCTGTGCGTAGGGAAGCTCAGTTTTAGTCACAGTAGCTCCCACAAGTGTCTCCTCAGTGTGTTCCCATTTCCTTAGAAACAGTGTATTTGCTGGGAGAAAAGTGCATTACTGTGCGCTTTCACCGTTCAGCAAATACATGTGTAGAAGCACAGCACTAGCAGAAACGACCGTTTCTCAACGTTTTCTAACTCAGGGAACAAGTTGCACACTACTGAGATTCATTTGGGCAACTTTGTCCGAAATGAGTTTTTTGCCTACAGAGACATGCCTATTTGCGCAGTAGTACAGATTCTGAGTATGTAACTGGGCTTGATGAAATCAGCATTTCTCTTGCTTCCCTGTGCGTAGGGAAGCTCAGTTTTAGTCACAGTAGCTCCCACAAGTGTCTCCTCAGTGTCTTCCCATTTCCTTAGAAACAGTGTATTTGCTGGGAGAAAAGTGCATTACTGTGCGCTTTCACCGTTCAGCAAATACATGTGTAGAAGCACAGCGCTAGCAGAAACGACCGTTTCTCGACGTTTTCTAACTCAGGGAACAAGTTGCACACTTCTGAGGTGCAGTTGGGCAACTTTGTCAGAAATGAGTTTTTTGCCTACAGAGACATGCCTATTTACGCAGTAGTACAGATTCTGAGTATGTAACTGGGCTTGATGAAATCAGCATTTCTCTTGCTTCCCTGTGCGTAGGGAAGCTCAGTTTTAGTCACAGTAGCTCCCACAAGTGTCTCCTCAGTGTCTTCCCATTTCCTTAGAAACAGTGTAATTGCTGGGAGAAAAGTGCATTACTGTGCGCTTTCACCGTTCAGCAAATACAGGTGTAGAAGCACAGCGCTAGCAGAAACGAACGTTTCTCGACGTTTTCTAACTCAGGGAACAAGTTGCACACTTCTGAGATGCATTTGGGCAACTTTGTGAGAAATGAGTTTTTTGCCTAAAGAGACATGCCTATTTGCGCAGTAGTACAGATTCTGAGTATGTAACTCGGTTTGATGAAATCATCATTTCTCTTGCTTCCCTGTGCGTAGGGAAGCTCAGTTTTAGTCACAGTAGCTCCCACAAGTGTCTCCTCAGTGTGTTCCCATTTCCTTAGAAACAGTGTATTTCCTGGGAGAAAAGTGCATTACTGTGCGCTTTCACCGTTCAGCAAATACATGTGTAGAAGCACAGCGCTAGCAGAAACGACCGTTTCTCGACGTTTTCTAACTCAGGGAACAAGTTGCACACTTCTGAGATGCATTTGGGCAACTTTGTCAGAAATGAGTTTTTTGCCTACAGAGACATGCCTATTTGCGCAGTAGTACAGATTCTGAGTATATAACTGGGCTTGATGAAATCAGCATTTCTCTTGCTTCCCTGTGCGTAGGGAAGCTCAGTTTTAATCACAGTAGCTCCCACAAGTGTCTCCTCAGTGTGTTCCCATTTCCTTAGAAACAGTGTATTTGCTGGGAGAAAAGTGCATTACTGTGCGCTTTCACCGTTCAGCAAATACATGTGTAGAAGCACAACGCTAGCAGAAACGATCGTTCCTCCACGTTTTCTAACTCAGGGAACAAGTTGCACACTTCTGAGATGCATTTGGGCAACTTTGTCAGAAATGAGTTTTTTGCCTACAGAGACATGCCTATTTGTGCAGTAGTACAGATTCTGAGTATGTAACTGGGCTTGATGAAATCAGCATTTCTCTTGCTTCCCTGTGCGTAGGGAAGCTCAGTTTTAGTCACAGTAGCTCCCACAAGTGTCTCCTCAGTGTGTTCCCATTTCCTTAGAAACAGTGTATTTGCTGGGAGAAAAGTGCATTACTGTGCGCTTTCACCGTTCAGCAAATACATGTGTAGAAGCACAGCGCTAGCAGATACGACCGTTTCTCGACGTTTTCTAACTCAGGGAACAAGTTTCACACTTCTGAGATGCATTTGGGCAACTTTGACAGAAATGAGTTTTTTGCCTACAGAGACATGCCTATTTGCGCAGTAGTACAGATTCTGAGTATGTAACTGGGCTTGATGAAATCAGCATTTCTCTTGCTTCCCTGTGCGTAGGGAAGCTCAGTTTTAGTCACAGTAGCTCCCACAAGTGTCTCCTCAGTGTGTTCCCATTTCCTTAGAAACAGTGTATTTGCTGGGAGAAAAGTGCATTACTGTGCGCTTTCACCGTTCAGCAAATACATGTGTAGAAGCACAGCGCTAGCAGAAACGACCGTTTCTCAACGTTTTCTAACTCAGGGAACAAGTTGCACACTACTGAGATTCATTTGGGCAACTTTGTCAGAAATGAGTTTTTTGCCTACAGAGACATGCCTATTTGCGCAGTAGTACAGATTCTGAGTATGTAACTGGGCTTGATGAAATCAGCATTTCTCTTGCTTCCCTGTGCGTAGGGAAGCTCAGTTTTAGTCACAGTAGCTCCCACAAGTGTCTCCTCAGTGAATTCCCATTTCCTTAGAAACAGTGTATTTGCTGGGAGAAAAGTGCATTACTGTGCGCTTTCACCGTTCAGCAAATACATGTGTAGAAGCACAGCGCTAGCAGATACGACCGTTTCTCGACGTTTTCTAACTCAGGGAACAAGTTGCACACTTCTGAGATGCATTTGGGCAACTTTGACAGAAATGAGTTTTTTGCCTACAGAGACATGCCTATTTGCGCAGTAGTACAGATTCTGAGTATGTAACTGGGCTTGATGAAATCAGCATTTCTCTTGCTTCCCTGTGCGTAGGGAAGCTCAGTTTTAGTCACAGTAGCTCCCACAAGTGTCTCCTCAGTGTGTTCCCATTTCCTTAGAAACAGTGTTTTTGCTGGGAGAAAAGTGCATTACTGTGCGCTTTCACCGTTCAGCAAATACATGTGTAGAAGCACAGCGCTAGCAGAAACGACCGTTTCTCGACGTTTTCTAACTCAGGGAACAAGTTGCACACTTCTGAGATGCATTTGTGCAACTTTGTCAGAAATGAGTTTTTTGCCTACAGATTCATGCCTATTTGCGCAGTAGTACAGATTCTGAGTATGTAACTGGGCTTGATGAAATCAGCATTTCTCTTGCTTCCCTGTGCGTAGGGAAGCTCAGTTTTAGTCACAGTAGCTCCCACAAGTGTCTCCTCAGTGTGTTCCCATTTCCTTAGAAACAGTGTATTTGCTGGGAGAAAAGTGCATTACTGTGCGCTTTCACCGTTCAGCAAATACATGTGTAGAAGCACAGCGCTAGCAGAAACGACCGTTTCTCAACGTTTTCTAACTCAGGGAACAAGTTGCACACTACTGAGATTCATTTGGGCAACTTTGTCAGAAATGAGTTTTTTGCCTACAGAGACATGCCTATTTGCGCAGTAGTACAGATTCTGAGTATGTAACTGGGCTTGATGAAATCAGCATTTCTCTTGCTTCCCTGTGCGTAGGGAAGCTCAGTTTTAGTCACAGTAGCTCCCACAAGTGTCTCCTCAGTGAATTCCCATTTCCTTAGAAACAGTGTATTTGCTGGGAGAAAAGTGCATTACTGTGCGCTTTCACCGTTCAGCAAATACATGTGTAGAAGCACAGCGCTAGCAGAAACGACCGTTTCTCGACGTTTTCTAACTCAGGGAACAAGTTGCACACTTCTGAGGTGCAGTTGGGCAACTTTGTCAGAAATGAGTTTTTTGCCTACAGAGACATGCCTATTTACGCAGTAGTACAGATTCTGAGTATGTAACTGGGCTTGATGAAATCAGCATTTCTCTTGCTTCCCTGTGCGTAGGGAAGCTCAGTTTTAGTCACAGTAGCTCCCACAAGTGTCTCCTCAGTGTCTTCCCATTTCCTTAGAAACAGTGTATTTGCTGGGAGAAAAGTGCATTACTGTGCGCTTTCACCGTTCAGCAAATACAGGTGTAGAAGCACAGCGCTAGCAGAAACGAACGTTTCTCGACGTTTTCTAACTCAGGGAACAAGTTGCACACTTCTGAGATGCATTTGGGCAACTTTGTCAGAAATGAGTTTTTTGCCTACAGATTCATGCCTATTTGCGCAGTAGTACAGATTCTGAGTATGTAACTGGGCTTGATGAAATCAGCATTTCTCTTGCTTCCCTGTGCGTAGGGAAGCTCAGTTTTAGTCACAGTAGCTCCCACAAGTGTCTCCTCAGTGTGTTCCCAGTTCCTTAGAAACAGTGTATTTGCTGGGAGAAAAGTGCATTACTGTGCGCTTTCACCGTTCATCAAATACATGTGTAGAAGCACAGCGCTAGCAGAAACGACCGTTTCTCGACGTTTTCTAACTCAGGGAACAAGTTGCACACTTCTGAGGTGCAGTTGGGCAACTTTGTCAGAAATGAGTTTTTTGCCTACAGAGACATGCCTATTTACGCAGTAGTACAGATTCTGAGTATGTAACTGGGCTTGATGAAATCAGCATTTCTCTTGCTTCCCTGTGCGTAGGGAAGCTCAGTTTTAGTCACAGTAGCTCCCACAAGTGTCTCCTCAGTGTCTTCCCATTTCCTTAGAAACAGTGTATTTGCTGGGAGAAAAGTGCATTACTGTGCGCTTTCACCGTTCAGCAAATACAGGTGTAGAAGCACAGCGCTAGCAGAAACGAACGTTTCTCGACGTTTTCTAACTCAGGGAACAAGTTGCACACTTCTGAGATGCATTTGGGCAACTTCGTCAGAAATGAGTTTTTTGCCTAAAGAGACATGCATATTTGCGCAGTAGTACAGATTCTGAGTATGTAACTGGGTTTGATGAAATCAGCATTTCTCTTGCTTCCCTGTGCGTAGGGAAGCTCAGTTTTAGTCACAGTAGCTCCCACAAGTGTCTCCTCAGTGTGTTCCCATTTCCTTAGAAACAGTGTATTTGCTGGGAGAAAAGTGCATTACTGTGCGCTTTCACCGTTCAGCAAATACATGTGTAGAAGCACAGCGCTAGCAGAAACGAACGTTTCTCGACGTTTTCTAACTCAGGGAACAAGTTGCACACTTCTGAGATGCATTTGGGCAACTTCGTCAGAAATGAGTTTTTTGCCTAAAGAGACATGCATATTTGCGCAGTAGTACAGATTCTGAGTATGTAACTGGGTTTGATGAAATCAGCATTTCTCTTGCTTCCCTGTGCGTAGGGAAGCTCAGTTTTAGTCACAGTAGCTCCCACAAGTGTCTCCTCAGTGTGTTCCCATTTCCTTAGAAACAGTGTATTTGCTGGGAGAAAAGTGCATTACTGTGCGCTTTCACCGTTCAGCAAATACATGTGTAGAAGCACAGCGCTAGCAGAAACGACCGTTTCTCGACGTTTTCTAACTCAGGGAACAAGTTGCACACTTCTGAGATGCATTTGGGCAACTTTGTCAGAAATGAGTTTTTGCCTACAGAGACATGCCTATTTGCACAGTAGTACAGATTCTGAGTATGTAACTGGGCTTGATGAAATCAGCATTTCTCTTGCTTCCCTGTGAGTAGGGAAGCTCAGTTTTAGTCACAGTAGCTCCCACAAGTGTCTCCTCAGTGTGTTCCCATTTCCTTAGAAACAGTGTATTTGCTGGGAGAAAAGTGCATTACTGTGCGCTTTCACCGTTCAGCAAATACATGTGTAGAAGCACAGCGCTAGCAGAAACGACCGTTTCTCGACGTTTTCTAACTCAGAGAACAAGTTGCACACTTCTGAGATGCATTTGGGCAACTTTGTCAGAAATGAGTTTTTGCCTACAGAGACATGCCTATTTGCGCAGTAGTACAGATTCTGAGTATGTAACTGGGCTTGATGAAATCAGCATTTCTCTTGCTTCCCTGTGCGTAGGGAAGCTCAGTTTTAGTCACAGTAGCTCCCACAAGTGTCTCCTCAGTGTGTTCCCATTTCCTTAGAAACAGTGTATTTGCTGGGAGAAAAGTGCATTACTGTGCGCTTTCACCGTTCAGCAAATACATGTGTAGAAGCACAGCGCTAGCAGAAACGACCGTTTCTCGACGTTTTCTAACTCAGAGAACAAGTTGCACACTTCTGAGATGCATTTGGGCAACTTTGTCAGAAATGAGTTTTTGCCTACAGAGACATGCCTATTTGCGCAGTAGTACAGATTCTGAGTATGTAAATGTGCTTGATGAAATCAGCATTTCTCTTGCTTCCCTGTGCGTAGGGAAGCTCAGTTTTAGTCACAGTAGCTCCCACAAGTGTCTCCTCAGTGTGTTCCCATTTCCTAAGAAATAGTGTATTTGCTGGGAGAAAAATGCATTACTGTGCGCTTTCACTGTTCAGCAAATACATGTGTAGAAGCACAGCGCTAGCAGAAACTAACGTTTCTCGACGTTTTCTAACTCAGGGAACAAGTTGCACACTTCTGAGATGCATTTGGCAACTTTGTCAAAAATGAGTTTTTGCCTACAGAGACATGCCTATTTGCGCAGTAGTACAGATTCTGAGTATGTAACTGGGCTTGATGAAATCAGCATTTCTCTTACTTCCCTGTGCGTAGGGAAGCTCAGTTTTAGTCACAGTAGCTCCCACAAGTGTCTCCTCAGTGAGTACCCATTTCCTTAGAAACAGTGTATTTGCTGGGAGAAAAGTGCATCACTGTGCGCTTTCACCGTTCAGCAAATAGATGTGTAGAAGCACAGCGCTAGCAGAAACGAACGTTTCTCGACGTTTTCTAACTCAGGGAAGAAGTTGCACACTTCTGAGATGCATTTGGGCAACTTTGTGAGAAATGAGTTTTTTGCCTACAGAGACATGCCTATTTGCGAAGTAGTACAGATTCTGAGTATGTAACTCTGTTTGATGAAATCAGCATTTCTCTTGCTTCCCTGTGCGTAGGGAAGCTCAGTTTTAGGCACAGTAGCTCCCACAAGTGTCTCCTCAGTGTGTTCCCATTTCCTTAGAAACAGTGTATTTCCTGGGAGAAAAGTGCATTACTGTGCGCTTTCACCGTTCAGCAAATACATGTGTAGAAGCACAGCGCTAGCAGAAACGACCGTTTCTCGACGTTTTCTAACTCAGGGAACAAGTTGCACACTTCTGAGATTCATTTGGGCAACTTTGTCAGAAATGAGTTTTTTGCCTACAGAGACATGCCTATTTGCGCAGTAGTACAGATTCTGAGTATGTAACTGGGCTTGATGAAATCAGCATTTCTCTTGCTTCCCTGTGCGTAGGGAAGCTCAGTTTTAATCACAGTAGCTCCCACAAGTGTCTCCTCAGTGTGTTCCCATTTCCTTAGAAACAGTGTATTTGCTGGGAGAAAAGTGCATTACTGTGCGCTTTCACCGTTCAGCAAATACATGTGTAGAAGCACAACGCTAGCAGAAACGATCGTTCCTCCATGTTTTCTAACTCAGGGAACAAGTTGCACACTTCTG